>NC_054750.1:23861328-25331328 GCF_018143015.1 Lytechinus variegatus | reverse complement strand
CCATGGGCGGCGGTCCAAAGGGTGGGGGCGGGGACATACCGCAGCGCATGTAAATAGAATAGGCAGTCTCCCCAACCTCCATGCAGGGAACAAAAATCACATGAAAACGGTGCACGTGAATTAGAGAGTTAATTTAAACGATTCGATATATCTGGTTTAAATTCCTTCTTTTTTTAATGTAGCCCCAGCTACCACACCGGCCCCTGCGAATCCAGGTAAATCATCAATCATACTTTCCTTCACTTCATTTCGTTCATTCATATTTCCGAAACTTTCATACCAGCACCCGTTTTGCATTTAATAGACAACGAAATTGTGCAGGAACTTTCATGCTCTTCATGTGTATTATCTAGTGATTGTTTCAGTTTTTACATATTGATCTAATCTTTTTTTAATCAATTCAATTTGTTGTGTATTGCCTGTAAAAGTAAAGAATTTGTTTATGTTGGTGCCCCCAACGAAAGCCTAATGGGGCATTTGAATTCTCCTCTAGATTAATTTCTCTATCTATGAGCAAGAAACGGGCATACATGTGCAATATTATTGTAATAATACTCTATTTTCCATATTCAAATTAAGTTTGAAAAGTTTAACTGGATTTCAGATTACCAATCAGAGAGGTTAAATGGATTTCGCGTGGCATAATGCATTCTAAGTTCTCTAACAAATCTGTTCATGAAATTGTTAGCTCTATTCTTCTTGGTATAAGGATTTCATCTGGCTATTGTAAACTATTTAGTTGTTGTTGTTGTTGTTGTTGGTGGTGGTGGTTTAGCTGGAGGTTTCAAACAAGAAGTGGCACCCCCTCCCGGGGCTAGCTTCAATACAGGCGGACAATCCCCTCCATCTCCGGACATTGGTAAGAATAAACTTTGGGGAATGATGTGTTAATATTGATATGGCGTATAACATTGTACATATCAAAGAAAAGTATTTCATTTATTATTCACACATGGTTGTGAAGGTTGAGATGTCTTATAAGCTGATAAATTCAGCCTCTATAACTCTTGGTGGTTTGTACTGGTAATATATATAGAGGCTATCTATATGGAAGTTGCTCGAATTTGACGCCACATAATTCAAACGTTGAAGAGTAAATAAAAAATCTATGCTAGTTTGAATAATTATGTCTCTCTTATGTTGATCCACCTCTTGCAGGGTTGCTTTCTCTTTAATGCAAGAAAACGTTAATATCTAAAGAAGATTATATATATATATCCTCATAGTATACTTCGGGAATTCTATCCTTGAATAGAGTGCTCGATATCCTTCACAGGAAGAGCTTTGAATAATAAACACAAGTTCACAAGCAACTGAAGATCGCACCTCACGTAAGGTTGCGTGAAACTCAGAGTTGCAAATAAAATTTGATGAACCTCCAGTCAACCTTGTGAACTTGTGTTTATTGTCTTCATAGTATATATATATCAAATAAAAAAAATAAATCAATCTATAGTGTGATAAAGAAAAAAAAGAAGGAATAGGATTTCGGGTCAGTAGTGTTTAGGCAGGAAATTCTTGGGTTTTTTTTAATTTTTATTTTAACTTGAAGAATAATGATTTTCCATCTTTTATAATTCAGTTGGAGGTATCAAACAAGAAGTTCCATCCGCTGGTGCCGGTAGTTTTTATACTGGTCAAGAAACCCCTGAATCTCCAGAGATTGGTAAGAATAAACTGGAATTATGCTGGTAAAATGTTCTACGTATTTATACGATCTAAGTTTTTTTTCAATTCAGACTGATAGTTGGCACGATCAAATGAATAAGTATAAATAAACAGTAAAATGTTAGATGAAAGATCTCGTTGCATCACGCTGAAACGCCTCAATATTTTCAAGAGGGGGGGGGGGGGTAAAAATACTTTCTCTAAAAACTGTCTATTAAAAGTACTTTAAGAAATAGTGACAATTGAAGAGATTATATTTTACATGTTTCAGTTCCTTCCATGCATGTCAATAAAGTTTTCGACGGAGATGTGGAAACGCGACATTGACAATTTAACTCCAAATAATTAACGAAATTCAAGGTTTATTTTCTTTCTATTTTCATATAAACACGCTGAAATTGTAGAAATGTACATTATGGTTGAAATTAAATGTAAAGCTGCATTTCAATGTGTTGAGAAACGACATTGAATTTGAGTGTTTTATTTTAATATGCCATTCTTTGTTTAACAGGAAATGCAGATGTAGAAACACCACGACCAGAGCGCCCTCGTCCTCAGCCGGAGACCCCAGGTGACTTATTTTATCCAGTCAGATTTGGTAGATTTAGTTTCTTTGAACCCTCTCCCCCTCCCAAACATTAAATTTCACCTGATAATTTAAACCTTAAAGACTCTTTAGTGAGGGATACACTCTTAAAAGGATTGGTCAAAATGACCCGTCTTGGTGAAGAATTATTGTGGCCGACCAACTCACAAAAATGGTAAAAATCAACTTATTTATTGATTTGAATTTACCCGAAATTTCGGTTAATATTGATCATTTTCATCGTTCGGACACATGTTTGTTGTGATTGTTGTTGTTGATCTTTTGTTTGTTTTCTTTTACTCGTCTTTTGTCCTTTGTTTATTTTATTTGTCAGTTCTTGTACTATTTTTGTTTTGCCTTGTTCTTAATTGTATAGTTTTTTTCATGCCTTGTTCTTGTACCGTGTCCCTTTGGCTTTTTCGTTATTGCTTGTCATAATCAATTATTCAGCTTTGTTTATCTTCTACTTGGGATGGGATGATAAAAAGCATATATTTATCAAGGATATATATATATATTTTTATATATATATATATATTCTTGGGTTTTTAATTTTTATTTTCACTTGAAGAATAATGATTTTCCATCTTTTATAATTCAGTTGGAGGTATCAAACAAGAAGTTCCATCCGCTGGTGCCGGTAGTTTTTATACTGGTCAAGAAACCCCTGAATCTCCAGAGATTGGTAAGAATAAACTGGAATTATGCTGGTAAAATGTTTTACGTATTTATACGATCTAAGTTGTTTTTTTTCAATTCAGACTGATAGTTGGCACGATCAAATGAATAAGTATGAATAAACAGTAAACTGTTAGATGAAAGATCTCGTTGCATCACGCTGAAACGCCTCAATATTTTCAAGGGGGGGGGGGGTAAAAATACTTTCTCTAAAAACTGTCTTTTAAAAGTACATTAAGGAATAGTGACCATTGAAAAGTGTATATTTTACATGCTTCAGTTCCTTCCATGCATGTCAATAAAGTTTTCGACGGAGATGTGGAAACGCGACATTGACAATTTAACTCCAAATAATTAACGAAATTCAAGGTTTATTTTCTTTCTATTTTCATATAAACACGCTGAAATTGTAGAAATGTACATTATGGTTGAAATTAAATGTAAAGCTGCATTTCAATGTGTTGAGAAACGACATTGAATTTGAGTGTTTTATTTTAATATGCCATTCTTTGTTTAACAGGAAATGCAGATGTAGAAACACCACGACCAGAGCGCCCTCGTCCTCAGCCGGAGACCCCAGGTGACTTATTTTATCCAGTCAGATTTGGTAGATTTAGTTTCTTTGAACACTCTCCCCCTCCCAAACATTAAATTTCACCTGATAATTTAAACATTAAAGACTCTTTAGTGAGGGATACACTCTTAAAAGGATTGGTCAAAATGACCCGTCTTGGTGAAGAATTATTGTGGCCGACCAACTCACAAAAATGGTCAAAATGAACTTATTTATTGATTAGAATTTACCCGAAATTTCGGTTGATATTGATCATTTTTATCGGTAGGACACATGTTCGTTAATATTGTTGTTGTTGATCTTTTGTTTGTTTTCTTTTACTCGTTTTTTTTTTACCTTTGTTTATTTTATTTGTCAGTTCTTGTACTATTTTTGTTTTGCCTTGTTCTTAATTGTATATTTTTTTTCATGCCTTATTCTTATACCGTGTCCCTTTCGCTTTTTCGTCATAGCTTGTCATAATTATTTTTCAGCTTTGTTTATCTTTTACTTGGGATGGGATGATAAAAAGCATATGTATATATATATATATATATATATATATATATGTAATTCTACATGATTTGTAGATTATACATATTTTGAACTTATTATTCTGTATAAATATGTCTTATTTATTCACTGAAGGGAACATTCATTTACAAGCGTTGCTTTCCAGAAGGTTTCATTTTTATTTCAAAATGTTATATCATAAGTAACCTTGCCGAAATTCTTGAAATTGAATCGATTCGTTATCAGTCAATCAATCATATTCATCAACAGATCGGTTACTGTAATCAATCCCTTTAAAGACTGTAAGCTGGATTATTTTCACATATGAAAGCAAGTATTTTGAAAATAGATAAATAAACGCATGTGCAACATTTGTTAATCATAAAAAATATCTCATGCTTGTTTGAGATCATATGATTATGTCGACTCCCAGTTCCTGAAATAGATTGACCTTTGGTCAGACTTTATGGCCCGAATTCACAAAGGTGGACTAAAGATACCCGAGGTATAAAACGCGTCATTTGACGTCATTTTAATCCATGGACTAAAGTTAGCACCGGGGTATATAACTCAGCCGTGGGTTAAATTTAACCCCGGGTGCTAAAGCTAGTCCATGGATTAGTTAGTCCACCGTTTGTGAATAGTGCGGTGAACTAACTTTATACCCCGACTAAATTTAACCCTGGTATAACTTTAGTCGACCTTAGTGAATACGGACCATACATGTATGTCCTTCTTATACATACGCGAGTTATCCAATTATGGAGCTATTTAACATCTGTGTTAATTCCATGATCCGATGCATATTCGCGAGTTTATTTCATTGTTGATTATCATTTCCTCATTTTTTAAATCTATTATCTTTGTTGTTGTTTAGTTGGAAGTTTCAACCAAGATGTTCCAAAACCTTCCGGTGGAAGCTTTAGCACCGGCCAACAACAACCCGGTAAGACTAATTTATTTTGTTTACTTCTATGATTATACACAGCAAAACTGTGGTGTTAACCGGTGTACATAGAGGACCACACCAGTTATTTTACACCGGTGTTAAATTTGTGGTGCTAGTTTTACACCTATAGGTGTTATTACAACACCTTTTGTTGTTAGATTTACACTCTTTGGTGTTACGTTTAATCTCTAGGGTGTAATTTTAACACCTCAGGGTGTGGTCCTTTATTAAAACCATTTGGTGTCAGTTTTAACACCGCAGTTTTTACAGTGTATGTATATTTTCATTTTTTCTTTTACTGACATTTTATTTCACCTATAGGGCCTTGGGAGCGATTTTTTACGGGGGGGGGGGTGCTGATGTAAATCTGACACACACAAAATGATTTCACTACAAAATATTGGTTATTTCCTTACATTTATCCATTTTTGAACACCTACCATACACGGTGTGCTGCCAATGGAGAATAAAACACGCCGCACCCCGAGGAATCCAGGGTAAATTGTCAATTCGTCCACTGCCAGCTCGTCCACTCACCACATGGTCTACCTTCATTTAGTCTAATACCATTCCGTCCATCAACATTTCGTCTTACAACCATTTAGTCCAATAACCATTTGGACCAATCATCACTTCGTCTAATCACCATTTCGTCTAATAACCAGTTGGTCGAATACACAATTTCTTTTCATTCATTTTGCACAATTAACACTTAAGTTTATTTAGACCAAATGGTATATGGACTAAATAGTTATTAGACCAAATGGTTTTTAGACTAAAACGAAGTAGACCATGTGGTGAGTAGACGAACTGATGATGGACCAAATGGTAGTAGACGAGTTGGCAATTGGACGAATTGGCGTTAGACGAATTGGAAATAAACAAAACCCAGCACCCCGACTTTCCATGCCTATATAGGTGTCACGCGCGTAAAACATTCCCCCATAGACTTGTGTGTTAAAATGGCACTTTTGAAAAATTCATAAAGAATAAATGTGAAGTTAGAGGGTGGAATGTTTACTACCATTGGATAGGATACATATCTGACATTCCATATCTGGCCAGGAAAGGGCACCGTAGCCAGCTCATTTTAAAAAATAAATCGCCATTTATGAAGATAACTATGAATGGATCAAATTCATCAACTGAAACAGTAAAATAGCCCTAATTATTCCGCCAGTCAAAAAATAGTTCCAAGTCACTTATTTATCTTCCCAATTTGGGCGAAGGAAGTTCAATAGTTACCATTTCTAGAATCAGTGTTAGATTTTGAATCATATTCATATATTTTGTCAATCAGCAATATCAAATTGAAAAAAAAATCGAAAAGGTTGGGTCGAACGAATATCTTTAGCCCTCCTGATTTGATTAGGCTCGTGGCACCCCTAATCATTTGAACCTTAAACACTAAAGAGGGTTGCTCTCTGATAAGAGGATTGGTCAAAATGACCCATGCCCTGGCCCTTGGTGAATAAAATGTCCGACCGACAAAAATGGTCAAAATCAACAATCTATTGGTTAAAATCTACCCGAAAGTTCGGTTAATAATGACCATTTTATCGGTAGGATATTTTTCACTAACATATTGGTATTGGTTACTGTAATCAATCCATTTAAAGTGTTTAGGCTGGATTATTTCAACATACATGTACATGAAATATGAAAGGAAGTATTTTCAGGATATCATATAGAACAATTAATTCCCTAATAAACCAATCACATATGTAATATATTTGGAAATTTAGAAAAAAATCTTATGACATGAAATAGAATGAGTTTAGGCCAGAATTCATGAATTCATGTCTGCATAAATAACATACAAAATCTATAAAGCGCTTTATACGAAAGTTTCAAAGCGCTAAGAAAGAAGGGAAAAAAAGAATACAAGATATATCAGTAAATTAAGAACAACAAAGGAACTGCATATGCGAGTTCATCCAATGTTACCTTTTATTCTTAGACAATCACCATCTGTTGCTTCATTTAAAAAGGGACTTAAAACCTTTCTTTTTTTCCAATCCAGATTTTTAGGATTGTAAGTTTTTAGTTGAAACAATCTCTTTTTCCTCTTGTAAGCGCTTTGGGCCATTCTGGGAAAAGCGCAGTATATGAATAATAATAATAATGTATATTCGCGAATTCATTTCATTGTTGATTATCATTTTGTCATTTTTTCAATGTCTATTATTTGTTGTTGTTTAGTTGGAGGTATCAAGCAAGAAGTTCCATCACCTTCCGGTGGTAGCTTTAGCACTGGCCAACAACAGCCCCGTAAGAGCAATTTATTTTGTTTACTTAATTACACTGTTGAAAATCATTTAAACAACTCTGTTTACTATGTGAGTCGCACTGTAGTAAAGTGTTTAAAATCTTAATCAGCAAAGTTTAAATTCAAATATTCAATTATCAATAATTTAGCGTGGTTGTTTAAGATTGTCGGCACTGGTTTAAACTGTTTAAATAACTACTGTGCGATTCACATAGTAAACAGCGTTGTATAAATTATGTTTAACAGTGCATGTAGTTATAGATTTGTGCCTCTTTTCTATTACTGACTTTTCTATTTAATGTTTGTATGTTGTTTGCACTGTAGATAGTGAAACAGTGGAAATTCATTATTTGTAGATATCTTTACGGCGAGGCAGGCCGAATCACATCATCCTATTCGCTCCGCGACGAAGGGAGGACCCAGGAACGCAGTAAATGTAATGAAAAATACCCGTCAACCGACAATGAGCAGCTGCATGGAATGGCTTTATCGAAAATTGATGAACCGGTACAGAGGTTTCGTCCTTATTTTCCGGAGCGGACGAAAAGTTGCAAAGATGTTGTTTGCCCATGCAGGATGAAGTTGATGTTTTCGATAAAGACTTCACAACAAAAACTGTGGTGTTAACCGGTGTACATAGAGGACCACAGAGTGAGACTACAGGCGCCGCTTTTCCTACGGCGGCGGCGTCAACACCAAATCTTAACCTAAGGTTAAGTTTTTTAAATGACAGCATAACTTAGGGGGTATATGAACCTAGTTCATGAAACTTAGCCGTAAGGTTAATCAAGTATTACTAAACATCCTGCCTGACTTTTGAGTCACATGACCAAGGTCATGGAATGACTTTATCCAAAATTGGTGAACCGGTACAGAGGTTTCGTCCTTAGTTTCCGGAGCGGACGAAAAGTTGTAAAGATGTTGTTTGCCCATGCAGGATGAAGTTGATGTTTTGATTCACCAATTTTCGATAAAGACTTCACAGCAAAAACTGTGGTGTTAACCGGTGTACATAGAGGACCACATCAGTTATTTTAAACCGGTGTTAAATTGGTGGTGTTAGTTTTACACCTATAGGTGTTATTACAACACCTATGGTTGTTATATTTACACTCTTTGGTGTTATGTTCAATCTCTAGGGTGTTATTTTAACACCTCTGTGGTCCTCTATTAACACCAATTGGCGTCAGTTTTACACCACAGTTTTTACAGTGTTATTGGTTTACCACTGCCATGGAGGCACTGGAGTAAATCATTGCGTCACATCTGTTTTGCAGGGGGGGGTGATCTATTTTTTCCTTACCCCCCCCCCAATTGAAAAGCATGCATGACGTCAGTCCCAGATTTACGCCCGTGCATGAAGCGCATTTGACTATACATATTTTTCTGTTCTTGAATCCGTCGTGTGGCATGAAACTCCCTCATTATTGATTTCATTTACGCCGTATACTTTTCACGAATTTAAAGGACAAGCCCAACCCAACAAAATCTTGATTTAAATAAAAAGAGAAAAAATCAACAAGCATAACACTGAAAATTTCATCAAAATCGGATGTAAAATAATAAAGTTATGACATTTTAAAATTTTGCTTCATTTTACACAAAACAGTGATATGCACATCTCGGTCGGTATGCAAATGAGGGAACTGATGGCATCACTCACTCACTATTTCTTTTGTATTTTATTATATGAAATATGAAATATTTTGATTTTCTTGTCATTGTCATGTGAATTGAATTTTCATTCCTCCCTGAACACGTGGAATTCCATTATTTTAACATGTTATGCGTGAGGCAAGGAGGTCCTAATCATCAAATTCATAAAACTTGAAATATTGTACAATTCAAACAATAAAAAACAAAAGAAATAGTGAGTGACGTCATCGACTCTCTCATTTGGATGTAACTGGCTCGTTCATATAACTCTTTAGTTAAAAATAAGCGAACTTTGAAATGTCATAACTTTCTTATTTTACATCCAATTTTGATGAAATTTTCAGCACTGTGCTTGTCTGATTTTTCTTTATTGATTCAAATCAATTTTTTCTGAGGTGGACTTGACCTTTAATAAACTTATCAATTAATATCGTCCTTTCTATATGTTATATTAATAAACTTTTTCAAAATCTTTGATTAGTTCCCGGAGGAAGTATCAACCAGAAAGTTCCATCATCTTCCGGAGGTAGCTTTAGTACTGGTCAAGAATCCCCGGAAAGCCCACCAGATATTGGTAAGAATAAGCAGAAGAAGAAACATTATTGATTCAATCAATCTCAACTGTATGGAAATCCGACCATACCATAATTTTTTTTCTAAAGGAAATTAGCTCAATGAATCTCCTTAGTAAACAAAGAGAATTACACTGAATCTTGAAGAGAATGATGAAAATAAATGAAAATACATGAAAATACATCATATCGAGACATATTTTGAAAACAAATTTGCATTTTAGATGTTGACGTTGCTGGCCGTCCATAGTTGTGGTTGATTGGATCAATCATAACTCTTTGTAAAACGGATCGTTGCAGCTACTCTGAAATGCCTTGCGTATCAGCGCGCATGGCCATATAAGATTCGAAGAGGGTTGGGGATGGGGGGGGGGATGGTGGAGGTCAATGATACATTCTTGGAAATCTGGGCGGGCTGAGGTAAAAAAATACGTTGTTGGAAATATTTCAAAAATATATGTGCTTAATCTTTGTCTTAATAATACCAAGCAGGTTCCATATTGAGATGCGCAAGCACGACATTAGCACCCCAGCCAAAAGAACCAAAAGTATCAAAATGTGTTATTTCATAAAACACATCGGAGCTTGCCCTTTCAATCGAACACACTGACTGCAACTATATAGTTATAGTAAAAATGCAATTCAAAGTTATTTTGGGGCAAAGCATTTATTAATGAAAGAAAGTCGTCATTCACATTCTTATCGTTTCTTCGTTTCCACCGGCCCTGTAGGGCTTTTGTTTCTAATACCTTGGTCACATTTACTCTACGGCAGCCGTACGACCAGTCGAAAACAGTCGTTTTAACATGTTTTTGTACCAGCTATTTTTCGACTCGCCGTACAGCCACCGTAGATCAAATGTGACCGTGGTATTAGGGTTTGTTTTTATTCGTTTTTTTTTACTTGTCACGCTTTCCAGGGGATGCAGAGGTCATCGAAGAACGTACTCGTGGTAAATTAGATATACCATTTTTTTAAATTCAGTTTCTGAAAAAAAATTTATTATTCTGATTTGCATGTTGTTTACAATGACAGTGGAAACATAAATTGTAGCAATCTTTACTATGATGCATGCCAAATTATCAAAATTACAACAGTATGATGTGGATTTTTTTCACATATTTCTTGTATGTTTATGAATCTTTGTATGGTAGTTGCATTCTGATTCAACATTTTTTTTTGTCTCACCTGCGAAGCAGAGTGAGACTACAGGCGCCGCTTTTCCGACGGCGGCGGCGGCGTCAACACCAAATCTTAACCTAAGGTTAAGTTTTTGAAATGACAGCATAACTTAGGGGGTATATGAACCTAGTTCATGAAACTTATAGCCATAAGGTTAATCAGGTATTAATAAACATCCTGTCCGAGTTTTGAGTCACATGAGTCAATGAATTTTGGCCATATTGGCGATATTTGTTGAATCACCATCATAACTTTAAAAGTTTATGAATCTGATTCATGAAACTTTGACATAAGAATAATCAAGTGCCACTTCACATCCTGTGCAAATTTCAGGTCAAATGATCAAGGTCAAAGGTCATTTAAGGTCAATGAATTTGGGGCATTTTTTGAATTACCATCATAACTTTGAAATTTTATTGGTCTAGTTCATAAGACCTGGACAAAAGAGTAATCAAGTATCACTGAACGTCCTGTGCGCATTTCAGGTCACATGACCAAGGTCAAAGGTCAATGAACTTTGGCCATAATGGGGGCATTTGTTGAATTATCGTCGTATCTTTGAATGTTTATCGGTCTTGTTCATAAAACTTGGACAGAAGAGTAATCAAGTATCATTGAACATCCTGAGCGAGTTTCAGGTCACATGATAAAGGTCAAAGATCATGTAAAATCGATGAACTTTAGCCAAGTTGGGGGGTATTTGTTGAATTACCATCATAACTTTGAATGTTTATGGATATGATTCATGAAACTTGGACATAAGAGTAACCAAGTATCACTGAACATCTTGTGCGAGTTTCAGGTCACATGACATTTTCAAAGTTTGTAGATATAGTGTATAAAATGTGGATATAGGGGTAATCAAGTATTACTGACAAGTCTTAGGTCACATAATCAAGGTCAAATGTCACGTTGTATATCATACATGAATGGTGTGTTGTGTGAATAATTATTTCATAGTAGTTTTCAAAGTCAGCATGCACTGCTGCTATGTTAATCGTGTGATGCAGGTGAGACCGCCAGAGGCGTTCCACTTGTTTTGAAATTCCTTTTCTTTTTGTTTAGCTCCCGAAGGAGGCTTCAATCAGAACGTACCTTCCGTTTCCGGGGGTAAAAAGCCGACCATTAATTGAATCAATATAGTGGAAACCGATACTTTTTTATGCACAACTCCGTGATGCGCACATGAGAGAGCCGATGATGTCATCATGCTCTCGCTCGTTTCGTTTACTTAATAATAATAACAATAATAATTATAAGGCATTTATAGGAACGCTATACATAGTACACTATATCATAGCGTTTACACTGTACTTCAATTTACAACACTTAAACATGTTAAAGGCTACATCTCTCCTATATACAAGTACGTTTTCAACTGTTTCTTAAATCTATGAAGAGAAGTTTCAGATCTTACTGTAATGGGAAGCTTGTTCCATTCTTTTGCCGCAGCAACAGTAAAACTACGTTCACCGGCCTCGCTCCATTTTTTTCATTGTTTGAATGGTGCCGTTCGAGTAGGATCCATGGTTTCAATTTATACAGATTTGACAGCAATAACCTGTATCTTGACTGAACCTAAAGCGTTAAAGCAGTGATAATTTCACATGTTGAGGGAGGAATAAAATTGTTTCATGAAAATGAGAAGAAAATCATTATATTTCATATTTATAAGAAAAAGTGTGTGGGTGATGTAATCTTTCCCCTTATTTGAATACCAAGCTACCAAGTGAATCAAGAAATGCATAATAACTCCTTTGTTGGATTTGGCTTTCCCTTTGAGCTTCATGATCGTTTTGGTTATTAGCACTTGTATATTTGTAAGTTTTCTTTATTAATTTGCGATTCAACAGGCGACTCTGAGGTAGCCAGTCCATCTACTCGAGACAGTTCACCAGGTAACTGTTTGTTTAACTTTCATTGTCTGTTACCTAGAGGAGTACTGATAGAGTAAAATTCCCCAAGCAAAAATGTTGAATATTTTCATCAAGATGATAATAAACACAGCATTTATTATGCGGCATCTATTTAGTAAACTATTCCTAGGCGCAGAGGGATGGAGGGATTACAGAAAAAAAAATGTTTGCCTGTTTGGGTGTATGGTCAAATCAAATTACATCAACATTATGCAACAGAAGCAAGAAGAAAATAGAGAAGATTTTAAATACTTTTTAATGCTTCAAGCAATTCACTTTCTCGGATCCTGAAGAAGCAAAAGCCTTTTCTTCTTGGATTAAACTTGTTCTCTGTATATTTAGCTGTTTGTTAGTGGAGGAAAGGAGATTTCTTGCGGAAGTGTATCCTGAGATGAGGTCTGGAAGTTAAAGGCCTTTCGGGGACTGACCATATAATGCAATGCTTTCCATGCGTGGAGTAGTATTTTGAATTCTATTCTTTTCTTTCTTTCTTTCTTTCTTTCATACAGCAACGGGCCTTCTGGCAGCACTTATTAAAAGCAAATATACCAAGACAGCTGGAGGAGTGTTCTCTACTAATGCAAGATCTAGTGACAGCAGTAAGTAGAACACCCTATGCTTTGCGAACCTGAAATAAATATTTGATAAACTCAAGCAAGCATAAAACAAAAGATACCAGAATCAAAGAAAGAAAGTCATGACTTCTTTTGAAATTTTGCGTTACTTCACAAAACCGCTATAAATGCCCCCAAATGAGTAATATGCAAATGTGAGACCCTATGGTGTAGAACACTCACTAGGCCAATGTCACCATCACGAAGAATGTAATTTTTCAATTCTGTAGAAAAGTTAGGCCAATAACGAAGAACCGTTTTAAATGACTCATAACAAATGACATACATAATTATATTTGTTGTCAAACTACATGCTACTATGCAATTTCATATTTCAAATGAGAAAATACGTAATGGGTATTTTGTGGTGTGTCTTCCCGTACCTGTTTTGTACAGCCTTAAAGGTCAAGTCCACCCCAGAAAATTGTTGATTTGAATCGATAGAGAAAAATAAAAAATAACGCTGCAAATTTCATCGAAATCGGATGTAAAATAAGAAAGTTATGACTTTTTTAAGTTTCGCTTATTTTTCACAAAACAGTTCAATGCACAACTCAGCGATATGCGAATGAGAGAGTCGATGATGTCCATCACTCACTATTTTTTTTTAATTTTTATTGATTTATTTATTTATTTATTGATATATTCATATTCCACAATCATCAAAGTACATTTCGTAATCATGTTTACAATGAAAAAAAATGCATAACATATGCAGGATTGAAACGTAGCAATGAAATGAAAAAAGTGGAGGGGCCTACTAAAAAGCAGAGCTTGTAAAATGTAGACCCCCTATCAAAACTTTATACAAGGGTAAGAGTAAAATAATCAGCAAAATTCTATAAAATTATATAGATATAAACACTGTAACACAAACGTATTTACACTATATACAAAATTAAATATTGACTTAAAAAAAATATTCAATACTACCGTGGATAAGTATGAAGTTCACAAATATTAGATTGAATCAATAAGAATTCAGGAGAAATTTTTTCATGAGTAATTTAAATCGTATAAGATTAGCTGCCTCTTTCATTTCTCTGTCCAGAGAATTCCAGAGTTTTGGTCCTGTGAAAAATACAGTTTTGCTAGAAAATACTGTTTTACTTTTAGGTAAGTGATAGTCATTTGATTGTCTCGTATTATATGAATGTAAAGTATTGTTTCTCATAAATTTCTTTTGTAGGACATTAGGTAAACTATTTCTATCTAGCTGATACATAAATTGGAATAGTTGCAAGCGGTACAGGTCATTGATTTTAAGGATACGTTTCTGACGAAACAATTCATCCGTATGAGCTCTAAAGGACATATTGCATATTATTCTCAGTACTTTTTTCTGAAGTAGCAAGACTTTATTCAGTCTAGTTTGAGAGGCATTACCCCATGCCAGAATTCCATAATTAAGATATGGTAGAATTAATGCACAATACAACATGGATAGCGCCTGTGCTGGTAGAACGTATTTAAGCTTATTGATGACTCCAATATTTCTTGACAGAGTTTTGCAAGTATTGTTGATATGAGCATTCCACGTAAGCTTGTTATCAATAGTAAGACCTAAAAATTTTGTTGTTTGCACTTCTTTGATTTCAGTATTATCTAAAAGTATTTGATGCGGTAGATGTTTCAATGAATGACTAAAAAGCATATAATTAGTTTTTTGCAGATTCAGTGACAATTTGTTGGCTTTAATCCAGTTTGTTACTTTTTTAAATTCTGTATTCATAGTGCTCACAAGTACATGTGGATCATGGTGTGTATAGAAAATATTGGAATCATCAGCAAAGAGAATAAATGAGAGAACATGAGATGAATTTTTCATATCATTAACATAAAGTATAAATAACAAGGGGCCAAGAATACTACCTTGTGGAATTCCACAGGAAACTGGCCTTGTTGGAGATTCTGATTCATTTACTGTAACAAACTGAATTCTATCAGTAAGATAACTCCTAAACCATTGTAAAGCTGTCCCTCTGATACCGTAATTTGATAGCTTACATAACAGTATTTCATGATCTATTGTGTCAAACGCTTTTGAGAAGTCAAGGAATAATCCTACAGTATGATCAGAATTATCAAAAGAAGTAGATATTTTATTTATTAATGTCAATATAGCATGAGTTGTATTATGTTTTTCTCTAAAACCAAATTGATTATCACATATAATACTATATTTCTTAAGGAAAGCAACTGTCCTTTTATAAATGATCCTTTCAAGAATTTTTGAGAACGAAGTTAACAAAGATATTGGGCGATAATTACTAGTAATTAATTGGTCCCCCTTCTTGAAAATGGGTATAACTTTAGCTATTTTCATCTTCTTTGGGACCTGGCCAAGCTGCAATGATAAATTAAATATATGAAGCAGGGGATCAGCAAGAGAATGTATAATGTTTTTCAATACTTTATTTGTAATGCCATCATATCCGGGTGTCTTTCCTGCTTTCAAATTAAATACAATCTCAAGTAATTCTTCTCTATGAACTGGAGTAAGAAATATTGAATTATCATTTTGTTTGTCCAAAAAGTCCTTAAACGAATTTTCTACAGGGATAATATTTCCAGCTAACTTTGGTCCAATTTGAGAGAAATATGAATTAAATTCATTTGCTATAGAATGAGTATCTTCAACCATATTTCCATCTACACATAATTTATTAACAGCACTAGATTTGTTAATTTTGTTTAGAGCCCCATTTATTGTTTTCCATGTATTTTTAAGGTCGTTTTTATATGATTGTAATTTTTCTGAATAAAACCTCTTTTTTGCTATTCGGAGAGTAGTTGTTAAGGTATTTTTATAAGACGTGTATCTATTCCGTGAAACATCATTTGGATTTGATATATAAGAAACATAGAGATTATTTTTCCGATTGATAGACCTTAATATCATTTTTGAAACCCATGGTAGCTTTGGAACACGTTTATAGTCGTAATTTCGATATTTCTTTAAAGGAACACAAGAATCTAAGCAATCATTGAAATATTTCAAAAATATGTCAAATGAGTCATCGACATTCTCTTTCGAGTTATAAACGTCAGACCAATCAACAGAGCTTAAATCTTCTTGGAGGCGTTCAATATTTTTGTCACTAAAGTTGCGACAGATCCTATATTTCTTTTCCATTTTTGCGAGTGATTGCATTGTTTGGATATGGGTAAAAATAAGAAAATGATCGGATATGTCTGTCGTTACAATGCCAGCTTTCGGAAGAGGGTGAGAGTTACAGAATATATTATCTATAAGCGTAGCAGAATGATCAGTAATACGGGTTGGTCTAGAAATAATCGGCAAAAAAGTAGAAGTTAACATTAATTCAAGGAAATCGTTTGTTGCAGAGTGATTACTGGTCAAGAGATTAATATTGAAATCACCAGTGATGATACAATTGTTATTTATCAATTCTCCGTTTTGCAAAAGTTCATTAGTAGCAAGTAAAAAATCTTCTATACAAGAAGTTTGAGGAGGTCTGTAGATGACACCTATTAGAGTTTTCTTATCTTTTTGAAGTTTTACTTCTACAAATAAGGATTCGATGATATCATTCATATATTCAAATTCATGTCTAATTGCATAATCAAATGAAGACGGAATATATAATGCTAGTCCACCTCCAATTTTATTTTTCCTATTGTTTATAACAATATCATAATTCGGGATGGTGCATAAGGAATTAGGTGTTTCCGTGAACCAAGTTTCAGTAAGAGCAATGATTGGGGGATTGGCAAATTGTGTATTTTCTAATAATAATCGTAATTTCTCGAAGTTTTGGTTAGCGCTTCTTATATTCAAATGCAAAATAAAAACATCATCTTCTCCAATCAATTTAGCATAGTCTTTGAATGAATTTTCTGTATAATATGGAGAAGAGGAAAGATTGTATGCTTTATCATGAATATCGAATTCAACTTGAAGTTCATCAAAATTATTTGTAAGAATATCAGTAGAAAATCTATCAAATGGAGTATGATGATTTGAGATAATATTACTTTTATCCTGACTTGGATGATTTAGTAATAAGAAATCATCATTATTCAGATGATAAAATGGGAAATCACGCATATTATCCACCATTATGAAATAGAATATATTGCCATTTTAAATCAAAATCTTTGTAAGCTGAGCATATAAAGCATCTTTTAGATTTGATACCGTCATGACCCCAAATTCGAGTTTGAAAAATACTGCAGTTGTAATAGTTAACAAAATAAAGATTATTTGATACAATTATTAACGGTCGATGAAGAATATTTGCACACAAAAATAAGTAAAATGACCTCCATGAAATGTCTGGTATTGAAACATTATTGAAAGGGCAGTGAAAGAATGCAAAATATACCACGGAAAATAACACAAATATTGATCGATGCGAAAAATTTTGTGACGTGAATTTCATAAGAAATAAAAAGAATACTGGAAAATTGAAAAACATGGATAGTCCTTCTACAGCTTAGAAAAGTCCTCTCTGGAATGAATGATGATGGGTTGACACTTCTCATCCTTCCTTACATAGATTCGGCCATTCTGGGTCCACAGGAACTTGTATCCGGCATCTCGGCGGGCCTTGTTGACATCTTTCATTAGCTCCTTAGTGGAAGCGATCAAGTTTTCATTGAGGTAGATCTTGCCATCGCTGTTGTATCCAAGATCCTTTGTGGAGAGAGTCTTCAGCTTCCTTCTCCCATCGTACATGATGTTCCGAGCTCGTCTTGTGGTGAATCGCACGATGATTGGGCGGGCTTTGTTATCAGCTTGGCGTTTGGAACCCAGCCGATGAACCACATCGAAGTCGGATGCTGCAAGCTCAGGGCTGATGTGTTTCGCGATATTAAGTACGATCCTTTCAGGAACCTCGCCCTGTCGTTCTGGTACACCTGCCACCTCCAAGTTGACTCTTCTGTGGTACTGGTCAAGTTCGTTAAGCTGGAAGGTCAACTCACTGAATCTCTTCTGAAGACAGATGTTTTGTTCCTTCAGTTCTCTGTTTTCCTTTTCTATCTTCTCGGCCTTCAACTTCATTTCCTCAAATTTCTCGTTGAGGAACGACAGCGAGTTGACAATACTACTTTGTCCCTCTCGTATACTGTCGATCGACTGTTCCAAGACGGTCAACTTAGCATTCAAGGAATTGGAAAGTTTCCCTAGCTCATTCTTGATCAGTGATAGAAGATAGTTTTCATTCGTCTCTTCATTATCACCAGAGTTGTTTTTCGACGACTTTCTCTTCCCAGACATCGTGACGTCACAATTACATGAAACAATCAGAATTAAGCGCACAAAGAATGGTTGCGCAAAGAGATACCAGTCATGCGTTCCATCCAAGCCAATATGCGTTTAATGATGAGTTGCTAGGCAATGACGCGTAAATGATGCTAGTTTTAGAAGTCTATTGACACTTTCTTCTCCAAAATGATCAAAATTTCAAGTTAAAAATGTTTGATAGTATCCAAATAAGTAATCCAAATGAAAAATGAGTATATCCTTGATATTCACTATCCAGTTTCTGATGCAACCATATAAAACTTTTTCACAAAATGTCAGGAAACACGGTAAAATTGCACAAAATGTCAGAGCACTTTTAAAACACGTCCGACCTCTCCAATTTGGCACACACAAATTGAATAATACAATATTTCAATATTTTACAGATTTGACAATAAGGATCAACTTGATTTAACCATAAAATGTTAAATTAATGGTAATTCCACATTTTCAGGGATAAATAAAACTTTGTTTCACTTGACAACGAGGAGAAAATTAATATATTTCATATTTCATATAATAAAATACAAAATAAATAATGAGTGGGTGACGTCATTAGTCTGCCTATTTGCATAACAACCAGGATATGCATATAACTGTTTTGTGAAATTAAGCGAAACTTTAAAATGGCATAACTTTCTTATTTTACATCCGATTTTGATGAAATTTTCAGTGTTTTGCATGTTGGATTTTTCTCCTTTTTTTCAAATCAACATTTTGTTGGGGTGGACTTGTCCTTTAATTATATGTGAAAATGAACAAGTTAGTTAAAATACATTTAAAATGAAACTTTCAGTGTTGCGTTTGACAGTTTTTTTCTGTACATCAATTTGTTCTTGCAAATATAAAATATTTCACAGTAATTTCACAGTATATAGAACTCAGTGTCCTTTTTCCTCTCTGTAGTTTACTTCACTGCCATTACGTCATAAAATTGTTTATTTGTTTGTCATATTGAATATATTTTGTGACAGTGTAAAATATTGCTATGTTCCTTTTTATTGTGAGACAGGAACATAACAGCAGCCCCATGATAACTGATATAATAGGTATGCGTAAATAAAACTGAAATTGATAATTAAGAAATAGATTGTCTTTGCTTAAAAGTTTTACACACAGTTTTTGTTTCGCATTTCATAGACCTACGGGGACTTTTTGGACAAACACCTGTTCAAAGTTCGGGAGGGCAGTTCCAATTGGTTCCCCCTGAAGTACCAGATTCTCGTAAGTAGTGTGATTTTTGATGTCGGACTTTAGCAGTTATATCATAAAGCGTTACTTAGCAAGAAAATTTGGATGGGCCAGACATGGCGCATGGGCCAAAATTTTCTACACAGCTGTGAGTCAGCGAAGCGAGCGAGCAAAATTGTTGACCTTTTTGATAAAAAAAGAAATTTTTGTAATAGATTTCGAGATAATAGTCAGAATATGATCTCATATTTTATCCCTTTTCTCTTTTTTCTTTTTCTCCCTTCATGCTTTGTCGTAAAAATTGTGGGGGAATATGGATCCCAGGCAAGCCCCCCATCTGTATGCCAGTGCTTCAGACTGATATAGGCTAATGATACACATCCTCGAGGGCATGATCAAGAATTATACGCACCGCTGGCGTATAGGGTGCTTTAAATTGGGGCCATGATTCGACCCAAAAGCTTCATGTCCATTATTTAGGGGGGAAGGAAAGAAAGGAAAAGGGTGAAGATAAACTGAATATTATGTCAAACTTCATCACAAAATTAGATTTCTGAATCGAAAAGGTCATTTTGGGGCACGTTCGCCTCGCTCGCTTGACTGTTCATCACGTGATAGAATCCATTTAATCATGTCATTAGGATCCTTACTAGCATTCTATAAAAATAATTATGTTCATTTTGTCGACGAATAGACCCAAAAGACGCATAAAATTAATGTTCATCATTATTTTGTGTTTTTTCGTAAGATAATAGTTATTGGCCCACCCTTCTACAGACCGTATACAAAACAAAAATACAGAAACGGGAGGGGTGAGAAAAGTAAAAGCATTGATAAACGGGGCAGCATAATTATGGTTACCCACATAATTATGATTATAAAATTATCGTGGGCTAATGTCCCTTTTGTGCTACATAACATTATTTGAAGAGTGGTGGGATAGATGGACAGATGGATGGATGGATGGATGAATGGATGGATGGATGAATGAATGGATGGATGGATGAATGGATGGATGGATGGTTGGATGGATGGTTGGATGGATGGATGAATGAATGGATGAATGAATTAATGGATGGATGGATTAAGGGATTGATGGATGGTTGGATGGGTGGATGGATGGATAGATGAATGAATTGATGAATGGAGGGAGGGATGGATGGATTGAGGGATGGATGGAGCGAGGGAGGGTATACACTACCCCCGCATTAAACTTGGGTTCGAGAGAAAATACTGTAAAAATATAGACAATGAATTATCGATATTACTTGGATAAACATTAATCTATTCATATTATTTCTTCCTAATCAAGCCGACGTCGGAGATGCAGAAGCTGAAACGCCGCGTGAACGTGGTAGGCCTTCCCAGCCAGGTAGGAATTTAACCCCTTTACCACTAGACAGATAAATAATAGTGCATCCCTTCAGTTATCACGGAACATTGAAAAATGGGCATGCTTGCATATCTCTTACGGCATAACTTACGAAACTGCTTAGAATTGTCTTAAGGCGACCGCACACCTTACGATTGGTCTGCGACCCGATTTTGAATAAAACCTAGCAGAATTTGACATGTTTGATGCTAATATTGAGACTTGGAATATCTTACTGTGTAATGTTCTAAACCATCATACGAATATCTAGGTTCAAATCTGTGACTATGCTATCATCCTTCTTAGAATAAAGGCGAATTTAATATCTAGTCGTAATGACGTCATAGCAGTCGTACGATTGGCTACGATTCGAAACTAATTTGGCCTTTACTCCGAAATAAAGGCTTGTAATCTTTCAAAATGATTATATTAGCGTTCTTTCAATTAATTTAAACCTCAAATGAAATGATGTGTGTCAATTACATTTTCAGAAAATGAGCAAAATGCGATTTGTTCCAAAATCGGATCGCGAACAGTCATAAGATGTGCGGTGGCCTTTAGATAATCACGTGGAATAAAATTTTGCTCTTCCATTGATCATATTAATTTATGCATGATATATCCATACTTCAAGTTATGATTCTTATCTAACTTAATAAAGGTAAACATATATATTTTTGTTGCATGATAAAGACACGCTTTGTGGCATTCTTAGAAAATCTACTTTCGAAAATATGATAATATGGAAAAAATATATTACAGAAAATATTTCAATGTATTAAAGTGTTCTATTCAGTGTGTTTTCAGCTTTTTTGTTTAAAAAGTGATTGGAAACGTCTGGGAGACCCAACCCTGTCTTGTTTAGTGGCTCACGATTTCCTCGTTACCATCTTGAGAACCTCTAACTAATAAGGCATCTAAATATACTTGTATACACTTAGAGATGAAAGAAATCCTAAGATCAAAGTGTTTATCAAACCCACTATTTGCACACTCAAACTCCTCAGATAAAACAATACAATATATATCCATCAAAATTTGAAAGGAACACGTTGGGAGTGTAGTCCTAGTATGAATTTTTATTAAGAATTAGCATAGTCTTTGAAGCCCAATCTGTTCCGATCTTTTCAAATTGGTTATTTTCCAAAATGTTTTCTCCTGTTCAGGCTCAACTGGAAGCGGGACTTTTCAGTCAATTGGTGTTCAAAGTGGATCAGGAGTATTCAGAAGCTCTAATGTTCAGAGTGGTAACTTACCTAATGAATACATGAATAGATCTAGACCAGTTCGTAGTTACTTCATGGACAATTTTGGTCAAATTACCTTTCATTTCTCTCATTATGATAGGCAGATTTCAAAGCAAGACATTACGTATAATCTTGCCTTACATAGCAGGATGAAGAAATTCAATAGACCAGGTGACTAGAATAGCACACCAATGAACGCTTTATGAAGGTAATTGATGCATTCCTTCTCTGAATGCATATCATAGCATGTTGCACAATGTACTTGGCAAACTGTGAAATACCAGTCGTTCGTGGACGCATTGTTGTTTTTTGTGGATGTAAATGAAAACCACAATTCAAAAGAATATATGAATAATCAAAACATGAAAGTTGGTGCTTATCTCATTAGATTTTAAACCACCATGTCACTTTAGTACAAATGACCTTCCTCTGATCATGCGTAGAATCTTTTGATCATGCGCAGAAAGGAACTACGAACTGGCTTATTCAAAGTATTTTGAATAATTTGCATTCTTTTTCGTATCATAATCTTCGTCATTGCTATCTTCAGAATAACTACAAGGAGGGTGGTGGTAAGGAAAGATTTTTTCAAGTAGTGAAACAAGTAGGAAAAGAGAGGTAAAACAAAGTAAAAGAGGGTTAAGGAAATTGACAATCATATAAAAGAAATGAGGTCATGAAAAAACCCCAACAAATTATTCAAATTAGAATTCCGACAATCATCGGGTCCATGGCTTTGTCCTATTGAGTGTTTTACGAAAGGACTTGTTGGACGATTTATCAAATAGGTCCTTGTTTTATCGTTGTTTATCCGACAGTTACCATAGCAACGGTGCTTCTCAGCCAATCAAATTCAAGGAAAGTTATATGAACCGACAACCTGTTGGACAAATGTGTTGATGAAATGTTCCCCTGAATAATTTAATCATTTTTCTGGTAATTTGGAAACTTCAGAGCTGAATTTGATGTCCTAGAATGATGCACAGGGGAAACAAAATCACTGCCCTTCCTTCAGTACACAATCCACATATTAACAATTATTTCGCTCATTCCGCCAAAAGTTTTAATTTAAGCTATTCGCTAGATTTCTGTAGGATTTCTCACTCAGATATGGCTATCGAATTGTGTTATCTCTGATCTGTAGCTCCAACTGTCGAAACTGGGGATAGCGAAGTTGAAGCACCTCAAACAAGGAATGGCAGAGTTGGAACAGGTAATACACAAGTGCTGATTTGAATGAACAGAGAAAAATCCAAATAGCATTGCACTGATAATTTCATCGAATCGGATGTAAAATAAGAAAGTTATGATATCATCAAGTTTACCAAGCAAAGGTAAGCTGGGGGTGCTGGGGTGTTTCAGCCCCCAAGGATTTTCTGGGGGTCCTACGTGTGTTAAAGGCAGTATCCCCTGCAAATCAGGTGTGTTAAAAAAAGTGAAAATTTAACCAAAATCTCCCTTATTTTGTAATTAAAACATTTTTCGCTTGTCCTTTTTATCTTACAAACCAGCACCTCCTATTTAAAAAAAATAAAAATGAAATTAAAAAAAAAAATCGTTCACAGTGCCCTCGTTACCATGGTTACGTAGGCCTAAGCTCCGGGATTTGATTAGATTTTTCGATACAGAACGCTTTAGCGATTGTCCCGTATTTCATTTCGTGAAATCTGGTCACCCTGCACCAAGACACAATGGTAAGGTTAGATGAATATATTTATCTTTTTCTTTTCTGACAGGTACATTCAATCAGAAATCGACAGTGAGTTTGTCTGCTTTGTTTCTGACCCCGATAAAAACTGACGCAGAAATAGGAGGTAATATGCTTTATAATTTAGAATAGTCCGAACTAAATTATATCAATGAAAGTTAATATATGAAAAAAGTAATCAACAAATTAAAAATTTGAATTATTATATCGTATCAGTTTCATATATCCATAAAATTTAAGACATGTAATATGAACAATGCTATGCCGTAAAATGTCCATGAAGATAATATTATTGCTTGTAGATTTTCATTATGAACAGTATTTAGACAATTGGTCTTTCATGTGATTGTGAAAGTTAGATCTGTATATGGTTTGGTCAGTTGTTGATCGACACATCTACGCAAATTTGTTGGGGGGGGAGAGTAGGGCATTGAGTGTGGAACCAAAGTGATTGTACCATTAATTTATTTTTGAAAAATAATTCCATATACCTATATATATATATATATACTTGATGAAGGAAACCTGTACACGTACATCGCCAAGATTGATCACATTTATATATGTATATATATATATATATGTGTGTGTGTATATACTTGAAGCTACAAACCCTTACAATTTTTTTAGATGCCGAAACTGCTCAAAGCCCAACAAGGACAAGACAAACGTCAGGTGATTTTTGTTTTATTATTTATTTATGTATGTATTTATTTGTTTATTTATTTATTTATTCATTCTATTTATTTATTTATCTTTTATTCATTTATCTATTTATTTATTAATTCATTTTTTTGTTAATTTGTTAATTTTATTTTTGTTATTAATTCATTTATTTATTTATTTATTTATCTATTTATCTATTTTTTTATCTATCTATTTATCTATCTATCTGTCTATCTATCTATCTCTTTCTTTCTTTCTTTCTTTCTTTATTCATTTTATTTATTTATTTATCTTTTATCTTTTCATTTATTTATCTATTTATTTATCAATTCATAAATAAATTTATTTATTTATTTATTTATTTATTTATTCATTTATTCATTTTCTTTCTTTCTCTCTCTTTCTTTCTTTTTTTCTTTCTTTCCTTCCTTCCTTTCCTTTCTTCCATCCTTCCTTCCTTCCTTCCTTCCTTTCTTTCTTTCTTTCTTTCTTTCTTCATTTATTTGTTTATTTATTTATTCATTTAATTATTCATTTATCTATTCATTTGTTTATCTATTTGTTTATTTGTTCATCACACTATATTTATACAGGTACAAAGGCACTGGCATACAGATGGTTTATGGGGTGTATGGGATACCAGGGACGCACAAAATTTTCACGACTAAGAAAACAATTGAAGAAAAAGAAATAAAAGAAAAGAGAGGGGTGATCTCAATCAGAAACGTCAACCCAGTAAAAATCTTCGTCCACAATCAAAGGATCTCCTAGTATCTGAATTACCAGCAAATCGAAGACCTTTGGTCATAGAAGTTTTTGAGAAATTGCACCCAAACATCCTATATGATATCAGATCAATAACAAACTTCGATGTACAGATTCAAATCTGTGTTAAAACATATGTTTTAAGACTTGCATTAGCCCTACAAACAATAAAATATTTATTAAAGCAAGCCTGGCACACTAGTACCATTTATTACTATTATCAATGTTATTATTATTAATATTATTATAATTTTACTTACCATTATCATTATCACCCTTCTTGTTGTTATTATTGAAAAGCCTCCCATGATGATCTTTTATTTGATTCTTCTATTCAGTGCGGACTGGAAGCACAAACATTCCTGTCGGAATATTGGTTAAACTAAGGACACAATCTGGTTCACAGGATCATAAGAGTATGTAGACATTCTATCTTTTCGATTAATATGTAAAATATTTAAACAGTAGAAAACTTAATCGCTTAAAGACGCTACATATCATTAACAGCAGAAAAAATTTAGCCCAATATTGCTTGTATCAGGAGACAAATTATCATTCAAATATATAACTGAAAACAGAATATCACAATTCTATTTTTTTTCTATCTTTTTCTTATTTTGCATCTGTTTTTGTTTTGTACTAAAGATCCTTTTGGTTTGATTTTTTTTGTATTGAATATGAACATGTATTTTTATTATGATGAATGTACTGTATATACAATCAAACCTGTCTTAGCGGCCACCTGTCTATAGTGGCCACCTGCTTATAGTGACCACTTCAAATCCCCCACAGGAAATTCATGCGTTGTAGACCCTGTCTATAGTGGCCACCTGCCTATAATGCGATCAGTGACCACTCATTTTGCGTCCCTCGGTCAATATATACTGACCACTGAAATCAGCTTCTCTGGAGCTTTTGACTCTGACAGTAATTGAATTTGCTAGTCCTGACACTTGCAGCTGCATCTAAACACGAATCTTACTCTTAACATATACAATCTACATAAGTATTTGATTTGGTGGATTGGAATAGATCTAGGTATGGGATTTTATATTTAAAAAATAACTCATATAATAAAACCCATACTGTACAACGGTCCAGTTCATGATAAATTCAAGATGACCGCCAACCTGTCTATAGTGGACGACTGTCTACAGTGGCCACATGTCTACAGTGCGTGGCCACTTTTGTTTCCATTCGGTGACCGCTATACACAATCATGTTTGACTGTATCTATTGATCAACGAAACCATATCAATTATAAGACCAAATCAATCTTTTATACTCTTAAGTTTTCTTCTTTCCCTATATTTTTTTATTAAAA
This sequence comes from Lytechinus variegatus, assembly GCF_018143015.1. Lineage (NCBI taxonomy): Eukaryota > Metazoa > Echinodermata > Echinoidea > Temnopleuroida > Toxopneustidae > Lytechinus > Lytechinus variegatus. The sequence continues at coordinate 25,304,627 of NC_054750.1, read as the reverse complement.
TGTCTTCCTTTGCCTCCTTGCCCCAACGAAAAGCCCCCCTGAAACCATGCTAATTATGATGATGAAAAATGTTTCCCTTCTTCCTAAACGTTGAGTATACTTCTGAAATTTTATGTATAGACAGTATATATTTTCTCACAGTTTCGTCGCGAATTTGAAAAAAAATGGACTCACACTCTTGCCTTCTACCTAATAATGGCTTGACCATATAGGTAGGCATACCTTTTCGCGGAATAGATCATAAGAGTTTAATATAATTATATAGCGCCTTTAGCGACACCCACTCCCTCCAATAAAACCCCTTCTCCCCCTTCCGTGGAAGATTATAGCAACTCACTCATTATTAAAGCATAAAGTGATTGACATTTTCTTTCTTACATTTCATAATGCAGCATCCGCCAGTTTTGTGGAGGAAGGTGAGTCAAGAATGATCAAATACATCCCCCAAATATTAAACCTGAAACCCAGAATTATTATAGATAATTTATCATAACTTTATCACAAACATGATATATAGACAAACGATCTATCATTGTAAAGCTTAGGGCCTCTTCTTTCATATTGTGTAATTTAGATGAATTCTCATTCACACATCAGTGCGTACAAAGAGTTTGAAGAAGTTATAAAGACAACTTCGCTAGGCGTGTGGTATTTGAATTTCAAACAAAGAATATATATAAAAAAAAGTTCAAAACTTTTTTGTCGTATATGCACAAAAAATAAGTTAGGCCTATCTCATAACCTTGCATAAGTGAGTGTTGTGTGTGTGGCAAGGGCAATTTACCAAAAACAAAGAATATATATAAAAAATAAAAGTTGCTCTTAAATTTGATTGTTCAAACACTGACTAAAAATATGATCAAGAAATAACAAAGTTCTGTCATCAATTAACAGTATTTTATTTGTATTTTATACGAAAACCCTTCTCATATACATTATTGTGTCAATAATTTTATAATGTTAAATATATCATGTTGTTCAATAAGTTTTCATTTCATTAGTGTTGTAACTTTTATGTATTGATTTAATTTGTTCTAATGTGTATGAAAGGGATGGTCAGGGCTGAAAATATTTATATCTTAATAATTCACTGAATGATCAAAATGCCGAAAATTTCAAATCGGATAACAAATGATAAAGTTATTGAAGTTTAAAGTTTAGCAATATTTTGTGAAAACAGTCGTCATGAATATTCATTTAGTGGGCTGATGATGTCACATCTCCACTCAGTTTTCTTATGTTATTCCATAAAATAATATTTTTTCATTATTTCATACTTGTATGAATAATATGTCTCCCTTATAATGAGATAAGTTGCAGCAATAAATATCTAATACACTAAATCAGATGTCAATCCAATTTATCTAGTTCTTGGAGGAAAAAAAATGAATAAACCTATTTTCATATAATAAAATACAAAAGAACAAGCGGAGATGTGACATCAGCCCACCTAATGAATATTCATGACGACTGTTTCTACAAAATATTGCTAAACTTTAAAATTCAATAACTTTGTTATTTGCCACCCGATTTTGATGAAATTTTCAGCATTTTGCTCAGTGAATTCTACTCTATTTATTAAACTTTATATACTTTCAGCCCAGACCATCTCTTTAAGTATTTTTAGGATTTAGGTTTAGGTTTATTGTATAATTCAGATAAGATTTAATGTATTAGTTATCAAATATATTTTGTATAGCACATAGAGAGTCTTTTGACTATTATGTGCTATATAACTTTCAAATATTATTATTATTAATACAGATGACCAAGTACCAAGAGGAGGTGAGTATTATACTGCATGTAACTAACCATTGACATTGACATATTGACATACTGTGATATTGGAAGAAAAAAAAAAAATGTTTGGTTTTGTTGCCAAGCAATTCATGAAAAAAAATCTTCCCCGCATAGACTATGGCACTTTAAACACTATTGGCTATTGGGTTTTTACTAACCTGTCAAATATTGTCTCAATACATGTAGGCCTATATTCATAAATGTTTTTTCCATGGGAAAACGTGCCCCTACCCACTTTTGGAAAATCCTGGGTCCGCCCCTGAAGGTACTTTTGGATATTAAACCTGCTATATGGTACAACAAAATTGTTTGTATTTTTTAAAATTGATATGAATTGTATATAGGCTTGGGCTAAATTTTGTTTGTGTTTATTTCAAAGCACCAAGTCACCGATATACAGGCCTGGGGAGCGTTTCATGAAAAGACTTTTTCGGACGTTTTATCCGACAATTCCCATTTTATCCCACAGTTACCATAGGCATGATAGGAACAGTGCCTCTCAGCCAATCAAATTCATGGAAAGATGTCAGATCTGACAACTTGTCGGATGAAAATATTGATGAAACGCTCCCCTGATGCTTTTTAATGGAAAGCATCTATAAGCTATTAAAAATAGGGGAGAGCATTGGCCGTGGAAGCCAATTGACAAGCAAAAAAAAAAGAAAAGGTTATCAGCTAAAAAAATTAGGGGGGATCGTCCCCCCACCTCAATTTTTTTTGGATCTGTCCCCCTGTCCCCCCCCCGGTTCCGCCGCGTATGGGGGAGAGTGGGAGGGGGCAGGTGCAATTTACTTTCATAGGGGTTCTACGGGGTACTACCAGTTTTATATCCGTGTTACGGTCGTAATAATACCTTTTTTTAAATGCTCTCAGTTGTCTCTTCACTTTTACCCTCTGAGCCCGCCCCCGTATTTTCGGTGACACGACATTTGCTAAAATATCTTAATATCTCAGAGGGCGTAAGGCTAGAGTTAGGATCGTAATAGAGTTTTTGGTTCAGAATAATGTAATGACAAGGATTATGGTTTATCCAGTTTTGGAGGTTAGATTTTATTTTTGGCTCAGTAACGGTGCAGATTTTTCATCACCGGGAGACCTGTAGGAGTGATCGCCCCCGGTCCCCTATGGCGTCACTTCAGGTCGTTTGATTTGTCCTTCGTCCTACCCGCTTCCTTTTTGCCATTTTGGGGGCAGATTGTTGAGTGAACATATTTGAAAGTGCATGGTTCTAGGTGGTAAACAGGCCTATACACGAGAACTACTGTTTTAACAAACCTTCTTTTTTAAAATTGTTTTTACTTGCATGTAGATGCGGATGTAGCTATTGTGCGAACTCGAGGAGGTAGGTTTGAAACCATCTTAATTTTCATCATGTTGTTGGAATCAATGAGTGATCAAGTTGCGATAGAAATAAAGAGTGAAACACGTACTGGTTAGGCGAAAATTCCCCCCACCAATTCCCTGAGAATATATAGAACAGAAACGGTTCACAAATTTTTCTTTTTAAACACAAGAGCAACCTGGCCCATATCCGAATTGACTGGCTTCAGCCCACTCACTTAATTTTTTCCAAAACAATCGTAAAATTGACCATATGATTGTGATTTTTAGCATGGCCAGCCCCCCACTTTGAAAACCGTTCCGTGGCCCCTGACATGCACATATCTATGCTTTTTATTTTTTAAATTTAATTTATCTTTTCAAAACTATTATTGACGACATCGGAATCATTGTATTCTGACACAAGAGGGCGACAAAGAGAAGCGGTAAATCAATGCCAGTATGAAATTATTTCAGAGTCGATCAGAAATATTTGTTCACATGACATGTTTCCTGATAATGCATGTATTTCGTAATCTGACTTGGATGAAAAAGCAGTGAAATTTCGGCATCATGTTGCATTAAAAGAAATTATGGTATGTATAGGCGCATAGTAATGAGGTCTAGCTTGCAATGTTTTGAGAACAGTTTTTGCACAATCCCAGTCCCACGCATGCTGAATTTTGCTGTGTTGTGTTATATTTCTCGTATTGCAATGCACACAAAATGACATTTTCAATTTTTTTTTATATCTGATATCTGTGTGTGTGGTGAGGGCCAGGGGCATAAAACCAAAATACGGCGTATCAAGCAAAAGAATTGCAAGCGAGTGAACAAGCAAAATTTTAGATGTTCCATTACAAATACAAATATCCAATTTTGAGAATTTGACATCAACTTCGTCTTCCCTGATTTTTCCCGGAATTTCTCACTTCATAAAATGACACTTTCTGTGAGCGTAGCCCCGTCTTAAGAGACACTTTTTTGACTGCCCTACCCCGACAAAGGCAGGGTTATTCCTATTATAGTATTAAGATGCTCCCACTGGGAGGAAAGCAGCTACTGAGCTAGCAGGACTGTGTCGGGAAGGATTTTTCCAAATTTTAGCCTGCTCGATTGCTCAGACCAGGGTGGAAGTCACTCACACAACATGCGAGGTTAGATACTAACCTCGCACAACGCATGTGGTTTCATAGTGGACTTTGACGTTTTCATTCATCACACGAATGTGAGGGAATAAAAAACGCCAAACGTTTCAGTATTTCTCCACTAATGATTTCTTTTTAATAGTTTTAGTTTAAAAAAAAAAATGAATTGGAAATTATTTATAAAACTGTTTTTATCGCTTACCTCCAAGTCTCAACCAGGATACTCCGTTCGATCCGTCCTTAATACTGCGGTGGAAAGTACGCAAACAACAATCGAAAAGCAATTTTTCGTATCGAACATTCTCAATTCAAGTCGTCAGCGCGTAATAGGAAATTGTACCAAAAATCAACAGGTTGCATCTCATGTATATACTTATTGGTAAAGTACGCCATCTTTTGACAAGATGATGATGAAAGTGGATTGAACGAGCAAGAAAATAATGCTGATCGCCTAGAATGCAGCTAGCTTGCAACACCGTAAACAAAGGTACGGTAGGCACTTAAGAACCAAGTTTGAAAGGACACTCGTAAATTATGTCACTCTCTCGCGATGAATATTCATTAGATCCTGGTCGTGCGTGTTCAATACAAACTCTGCATGCACGCACTCGGTGTGTATTGAACACGCACGACCACGATCTAATGAATATTCATCGGCGAGAGTGACATAATTTTACGAGTATCCTTTCAAACTTGGTTCTTAAGTGCCTACCGGCTTGGTGAATAATATTGCGCGCCCTCTTTAGGCAAAAGTTGATATCAACGCTGATCAAGAGGCATCTACGTGAAGATCACGAAAAATGCTCTTATTTTATTAAAACAAACAACAAAGAGAATTCAACAAACGATCCATATGGTTCGGTAAGTGTTATAGAAAAATTATAAGTCATAGCTATGATGTAAAGTCAGTTATTTTAGTAAAAATGGTGTGAAAGATTCGCGTGCACCAGGTGCATATGAATCCTTCACACACGAGACGATTTGAAACCATGAGTGGGTGGAAGTGAGGTAGAAAAACAACTCTACCCTGCTAACGCCTGGACGTATGTTCTGTTAAGATGCGATCAGGGTGCAGTCTGTTTTCCTTTCTCTTTTTCTCCCTATTCTTCATTTCCTCTCCCCTCTTCATTTCCCTTCTCTGTTGAGCATGTGTCTTCTCTCTCTTTCTATTCCCTCCCTTTTCTATCCTCTCTCATTTCTCTATATCTAATCTTTTCCCCCTTTTTTCTTTCCCTTCTCTCCCTCTTTTTTAAACTTTTTTTTAAATTTCATATCTCCCTTTTCCGTCATTCTTTTTTCCTCATTTCCTCCTCCCTTATTGTTTTTCTTCCCCTTTTCTCCCCACCTTCCTTTCCGCTCTATCTTCTCCCCTATCTTCATTCCCCTTTCTTTTCCCTCTTTTCTCTTATATTCGTCCTCTCTTATTTTTCTATCTAACTCCCCTTTCTTTGTTCTCCCTCTCCTTTGCCATTTCTTCCATCTCTTCCTTTCCCTATTCTTTTCCCTCTTATCTTTTCTTTCCCCTCTCCCTTTTGTCTTTATTCTATTTTTCTCTTTTTCCTTCCCTTTTTCCCCATCCCCCTTTCCTTCTCTTTTTCTATAACACCCTTTACTTTCCACTCTCCCCTTCCTTCCTGTTCCTTCACTTTTTTATTTTTTCCTCTTTCCTTTCCCCCCTCTTCTCTTAATTCTTTTATTTCTCTCATTTTCCTTCCTTTTGTTTTCCTTTTGTCTGTCTTTTTCGTGAGGTGGGGGGGGGGGAGTCATTACCATGGAAATCTACCAGGGTAGGATATTAACGGAGTGTCCGACGTTAAGGAGCATGGTGGCTACCACCTGTGGCTTTATCACCTTATCAAGCAATTCCATCCCCCTTTTTCTACCTGCCCTCTGCCAGGGCTTAAGAAGACTCTTAGCTCACTTGTGGGTTGAATTACACAGGCCAGTCACTTTCCCCCAAAATACTTAAAAAAAATAGATCCTCTACATGTATGTATGTTACAGTTTTATTTAAAGTTAAAACATCACTTTTTGATTAATAATTTAAGACAATACTTTTTTAGACCATGTAAAATTAGGCTCTAATATTAGATTCTTATTGATTCCATGTCCATGATATCATTTTGTTTAATCTCTGGGACTTTTTGGGGCCTATTTTCTTATTCACCTGAGCCAGAGGCAGCGCTTTAAAAATATATTGTGAGCGGAATTCAAGGCCCTCTTCTAGTACCAAATGAGGTCAGGACATAACAGTATTGACCTCATATTATATAGGCGGCAATAGCAATTCTGGTCTGGGTGCTGCATTTGTAGAAAGTTGGCACCCGCGATATTAACACACAAATGCAACAAGGCAAATTGTCTAGTGATATTGTGTTTTTTCCTTTTAGTTCTGATTATTTTTGATTGACATTAGTTATTTTTTATTGCAGATTATATTGAGGAATAAAACTTTGTTTCACAGGGCAGTAAGGAGAAAATTTGAATACTTCATATTTCATATAACAAAATACAAAATAAATAGTGATTAAATAAAAAAAAATATAGCAAAAATCACTAAAGGGAAAATTTTGATTGAATATCTGGATTTTGTACATTGTCTGAATAAGGTCAAGTCTGACAACTTTGGCAGCTTTTTCAACCTTATTGAGGTTCCCATGCCTCCTAGGGTGGTGAGGCCCTCTATAATAAATTGGTGGAAAGTAAAAAAATCTAGCCCATAAGATTTTTTTTTAAATATGATTTTGATTAACTTTGTAAGTATTGATAGTAAGACTATTGTAGAGATGTTTATATCACCTTCATATCATAATCATTTGTAAAATGTGTGTCAAATTTTGTCACCCCTGTGTACAATTGCATGTTGTATAACTGAATGTTCCAGAATCCTGCAAACTTGTTTTATATTAAAAAATAGTTTTTGTGTTAATTTGGGTTGTAAGACTTACACCATTCAGATGTAAATATTTACGCCAGAAGGAAAATGAGTTAGCCTTGTGCTAAGGCATACGCTACATGTGTATACGACGAGTAGCTATCTTATACCAAAATAACTGACTGCCAAAATCTGCTATTCTACAGATCAAGAGGAAATGAGCAAAAAATACTACTAGACGCATTTCCCCAGTGCGTGGTTGTTTGGGAGCTGCACTTGCAAGGTTATATACTGATTTTTTGGATGGGTGATGCAACAGTTTTTGTCCATTGCCCAACAATTAAAAATAAGTGATGGTTTTCAACTCCAACAAACCGTTGCCTCATGGAAAATTGATCAAGAAAAATTATACAAACCGCTATGTGGCCCAGGTGTACGTTTTAGAGTTGGGTGAGGACTGGGTGTGCAGTGTAATATCACTCAAATCTTTTTCTTGTTTCTACCTCTAGATGTAGATACTGCAGGAGAACAACAAAGAACACCGGCAGAAATAGCAGGTACTTTCTTATATCCAGAGTTATTTTTTTCTTTGTGTACTGGATACAGGGGGTAAACTGTCGAATCGTCTATTGCCAACTCATCCACTCATCACGTGGTCTACCTTCATTTAGTATAATACCATTTGGTCCATCAACATTTTGTCTATCAACCATTCGGTCCATTAACCATTTGGTCCAATAATCACTTAGTCTAATCCCCAGATCGTCTATGACCATTTCGTCTAATAAACAGTTGGTCTAATACCCTTATTCTTGTCATTCATTTCGCCCAATTAACACTTATACAATTAGACCAAATGGTTTATGGACTAAATGGCTATTGGACCAACTGGTTATTAGACGAAATGTTGAGTGGACGAAATGGCAATTGGACCATGTGGATGGTGGACGAATTGATGATAGACCAAATGATAGTCGACGAGTGGGTAATTAAACGAATTGGCATTAGACCAGTTGGAAATAAACCATACAGGGCATGCCTGAGTGTTTATAAATGCAAGAAGAATAAGTCTTTATGATACAGGTATTTAACCCATTTGGAACTGAATGATTTTGCTATGACACATGTTTACCCTTCATTTAAATGTGGGCTTGGTCTCCAAGGGGTTAATAGGGGTTAATAGGGGCTGAGCCTCACACCTTTTTCAGTAATAGTCTACTAAATTAAAAATCACCTTCTTTAATATTTTGCAATGTGCAGAGTATAATTTTCCTGGTATAGCATCGCAATTTGCTCCATATTTTTCTCTGTTGTGGTTATTTACATGGTCATCGTGCAGCCCCCCTTTCTGACTCAGCCCCTCCACTGTCAAAACTCTTCTGCTTCCTCTGTTTATGGACCATCCACAAGGTCCTTTTTCTTTTTTTCTATGTGACGATGACACAATCATTACATAATCATTACACAACGTGAATGTTTGAAGTACTTTTCTGTTACCGGGTATTCTTTGTTCTCTTTGGCCATACAAGTTTACTGCCAGCTATGATATTTTGCAACTTGTAATTAAACAAATTTATCATTTTAATAAGGAGAGAATATGTACTTTGCATAATATTGTCTTATCCTACTGGTAAAAAGGGGATAATTTCATGAAACAAAAAGCCAAGGATTTTCAGTTGTTATAAGCTACTGAAATTCTTGCATTTTGATTGCCTCAGGGCAAAATAGTCATTGTATTTGAAATCTTTGTGAACTGCTCCCCCAATTTTAATGTGCATCTTTCTTCTCCAGTATACTTCCTGTAATAATCCATGGTCATGTTTTATTGATAAACTACTACATGATTCATTCAAAGCATCTCTTGTTTAGTTGTATCCTAATACAGTCTTCATCTTCTTTGTTTGATATTTTAGCTCAACTAAGGGGAGGAAGCTTTTTCCATGCCGCTGTTCGTTCTGGAGCATCCCAGATAAGAAGTAAGTATAGGTCAGGGCTCTCACTAATTCAGTGAAAACCAGCTGAGCAAAACTACCCATGAGACGTATAAATAAGGGTTTACCGGTATGCGGAGGAACTGTTGCACGCATGATTCCTATTCTCACCATGTTATCTGGGCCCCATCTTAAAAAGAGTTACGATTGATACCATCAATCAGAAGTATGGAAGGCCAGCAACATCTCTTTTTTGTTCAAAATATTTTCTAGATATGATGTATATTCATGCATTCTCTGTTTTCTTGTCAGTTCAGTATGCTTCTCTTTGTTTTCAAAGGACATTGTGCATGTTTCCTGAAGAAAATATCATGACACTGATGGATTTCCATTAGATGAGATTGATCGGATAAATCAGAACTTTTTGTAAAGATGGGGCCCGGGTGTCAATGAAGTCGCAAGCTAGACTAGCCAGGAAAATATGCCTAGTATATCTTTAGATCATTGCAGTATTGTCTTTTGTAGTTGGGGGTTTCATTCAGAAAATAAGGATTTGGATGCCTCAGTTGGTTGATTTGGGATCAACAAAAAGGTGGAGCGATTTTCAAGAATGTGTGGGGCACAAAAGCATCTAGTCCAAAACATAGAGGGCGACTCCATTGGTGATCTGAACTTAACAGAACCCTGTGGTATGGATAAACCTTTTTGGTGTCAACTTGTGATGAAACTGCCATTCGGGTTCACCAATTTTTGACGAAGTCCTCCCAGCTGCTCATTGTCATTTGCCGGGCAAGTTCAATACTTTTGACTGTGTTCTTGAATCCTCTGTACGCCGTGGAGCAAAAACTCTGCAATGTTGCATTAGGAACTCAAGATATGTATGGGTGCAATAACCAACTACCATGATGGTAGTCTACAAATAAAATCAATGCTTTGAATGTAATGCAAACTACATGTAACATAGTTATTTTGCATTCATAAGTTAATTGATAAAGTGATCTACATGCGTTAAACATACACTGTACTTTGTTTTTGCTTTTTTTTTTAAACAGCTAGAGACTTAGATGAAGAAATGCGGAGATCTCACTGTGAGTTTCTGATTATCAGTCTGTTTGTTTTATTCCATTTCATTGTTATTTATATATATTTATATCATCATTGTTAAGATTATCATTATTATGATTTTTTTTTATTATTGTTATTAGATCAGGATCAAGTCTGTTCTTCTCCACTTTGAATGGGAAGAACCAAGTAATTTTAAGTACAAAAAAATAACTTTATAAATGTTCTTCTGATGTCAAAGGTCCAAATTCCTGTAAGTGGTTTTGAAAACCATTGGTTGAACCCAGATTTCCTGTATGAATTACGCTTAATTTACCACGTATACTGAAAAGTGTCCAATACTGATGTGCGCTTTTGTCACAGTGTGCCAATTTGACGCCTGTTTCCATGGTTAAGTACGCTATTAAATACGAGTCTACTGTTTTGAAGAGTGGACTCAATAATAAAAGACAGTGGACTCGTGAATAAAATGCCATACTAAACAATGACAACAGGCATGAATTTGGTGCACGTAATGTACTATGACAAGAGCGGCACGTATCAGCATCAACTATATAACACAAATTTATTTACACTATAATACAAAATATATACAGATATTGACTTTCCAATAATCAACACTACAGTGGATAAGGGATAAAGTTCAAAAGATGTTTGATTAAATCAGTAAGAATTAAGAAGACATTTTTTGATGAGTAATTCAGATTATAACATGATAAAATCCATCTTCCAAAAACAATTTGTTCCAGAAATACATTTACATTTATTCACATATTTATAAATTTGATAATCAGGGGAATTTATTCCCCCACTTTCGTATTTCCACAGCATCCGTAAGCTCTATCAGAGTGCTGAAAATGGATTCAAGTTTTGTATTGTTTGGTGATGACATGGATCTTCCAAAGCTAGAAGCAGATATTGAGGCCTACAATTTGCCTGAAGTGCAAGAAAATTGTAAGTAACATGTTCATGGAATGGAATTAAAAGAATGAATACATCATTTGTTTTCAAAGCACGTGTTTTAACATTATTTTTTTTAGCAGGTGTTTCTTAATTTATTGCTAATTCATATCAGAAAATAACAGTAATCATTAAATAAAAAAAACCCAACATACAAAATGATTGATCAAATGACAAATTATGTTAACATTAGAGCAATAGATAGACATAATTCATATTGATATAATAATTATGTCGGGGCCAGATATTATAAGCAAAATGCTTATGAGTCAATTTTAAAGAGAAACTTTAACTATCCATAACAATTTGATAAAAGTCCTTAGCATGTAGGAAAAGAGAGATATGAAAGAGTGAAAAATTGTTTGGAAATGGACAAAGTGGCATCTAGACGTCAATGCATGAGTCATTCTGAAAAGTTAAATACCAGGGGGGTGTTTCACAAAGATTCAATTATGACCTACAGAGTCACAATTAAATGATGATGCATACATGATATTCAACGCGAAATGTCATTGATCAATACACAATATTACATGTCCTCTTTGCATGATCTGACCAATGCGGCCATGCCTTTTATACCACACTCAATGAGGAATTTACATGTAAGTGCAACTCCAAGTCGTACTGAAATATTTGTGAAACACCCCCCAGGTGGACAATAAGAGATACTGATGAAGAATATGGATTCAAAATTTGGAATGGATATGTATTCATCTTAAATAAAATGAATAAAACTTAAATGTACCACCTAGATGTTATGTTGCCTATTTATCTTGAATGCAGAAATAAGATAAAATAAAATAAATCCAATCAATAAATCTTGTTTCTATTTATTCAATTTGCTACCATTAACCATGATGCTGCTGCAGTCCCTAATACCAACGCATTTGGTTATATTACCGTCAAGCTACATGAGAACGGGCCACTGGATTTCTCACATCGACAGCACCTCACTTTCCTTGCTACGGCTCATGAAAACAGAGATACTCTAGTCAACATTCTTGGTAAGTTTGCCGTCAGTGGACTGTAACTTCTTTCAAATTTGCCAAAATAATGTATATAAGTAGCAGTAGCAGATCTGGGGCCCATTGCAGAAAGAGATGCAATCAATCGCAACTCTGAAAATCGTGCGCAACTTGATTTTCAACCAATCAGCAGCGCACATTTGGGACTTGCGACTAATTTTTTGGCTTGCGTTTAAACGCAACTCTTTCTGCAACAGACCTTTGGCCGGGCTAGACACATTGGCCCATATTCTGAAGTCAGGTTTAACTTAGACCACTGTCTAACTCTGTGCTAAAATAATGGGAAGCCAAAAATTCTGTTTCTAATGTATATTTCTTATGTTTACTATTTTGCTTTCATAATGAAGAAAGATACTTCATTTATCATTCCCAGACAATTATGAACAATTTGGGTGTCATATGAGTTAATAAATGAATGTGTACTTTTAGGGATTTCTGTTCCACTTGGCTCTCCATAGTTAAACCACAACTTTAAACCAGGGTTTAATTTGAACCCAAGTTCAGAATACGGGCCAATAAAATTTCATGGCCGGTCCCTTATTGTTTGTGCGGTGAGCTTGTTCAAAGTAATGTCTAATTCTGCTAGAGATGCCACTGATTTGGAGAGATAAAAGAGCAAAAAATGTGCGGATGGAAGCTACAAAGTATTAAACTCCGATGTTGCTATTTTTCTTTGAAAAAGGGCCTATACATGTATGAACACATATTGAACAAATTTAGTGATTGGATATCAGAAACCTAAGGACAAAGATTGCATCCTGTAATATTCATCCCATTTCATGATTTTGAATAGGTTTCATATTACGAATAAAATTGTAGATATTTCATTTTGATTGTATAGTCTAGTATGATTCAGAATAGTTATGCAGATATTGGGGATCCTTAAAGCTTGAAATAACTGACAATTCTAAATATATATATATCTCTGATATTTATTGCTTGATTTTTGATCTCTCGAAAGCTGCACCTGGACTACGGACCTTTTACATAGACCAGCAAGTTTCTCTTTCGGATGGGACTAAAATAATGTACAAGTTCCCCTTCATTTTGAACGAGTATATGGGCACAACATACTTTATAGCTGGTGAGTACATTAGGTGGTTTCAGACTGCCTCGAAGTTTGTCAGTTCCAAGTATTCTCTGATCGGGAAATTTACCCCGATCAGAAAATACCAGGTATTTTGGTAATGTGAAAGCAAACTACGTATAATTTTCCCGAAAGAAAATATGCGCTAAATAGTAGGTATTTGGCGAAATTACGAGATTTTTCGCGGAGATTTTTCCAAGGTCGCAGGTATTTTGGTAATGTGAAAGCAAATTACGGGAACTTTTAGCCCAGCGTGTAGGTGGGCGCGGCGGTGTGGGTGGCTGCTGGGCTAGTGAATTTGAATCTCGCGCCTTGCCTGCTTATCAGACCATACTGCGCATGCTCGTAACTCCGGGAACTTATCCTCAAAACATACCCTTCGGGGAGGTGTGAATGCTGGAATAATTAATGGGTATTTTTTAGCCAAAAAAAGTTCTCGTAATTTAACGGGGATTCTTGTGATCGAGGCGGTTTGAAACCACCTAGTGAGATATTACCATTGGGGAGTGATATAGGAAGGATGCCAGCTTAAGGGATTATTGGGCATTAATAAAGAGGATAGGCGGCAGCTCGAGCTAGAGTCGGGGTAATGATAATAATAAATTATTTCAGATATTGTGGTGCTCTCTCTTTATATATATGTATACACAGTATTATTGTTCATTAGATTAAAGAGTCTCTATGAAAAGAAAAAAGGGAACCTGGGGAGTGTTTCATCAACATTTTCATCTGACAAGTAGTCAGATCTGACATCTTTCTCTGATGTTGATTGGCTGAAAGGTACTGTTACTATGGTAACTGTCGGATAAAATGGGACTTGTCGGATAAAACGTCCGACAAGTCCTTTCATGAAACGCTCCCCTGTTTGATTGAAAAGGACGTACATCATTTATTTGATGGCTCTGTTCAGATAGGCTACGAGTTATTTTCTTCTCCTTCGTCATCTCTGTCTGCTTTTTGTTCTTCTGTTCCGTTTCCCCTTCCTTTTTTTCATCATCTTCCTATTTCTTTTCCTCTGCTGTGTTCAATGGATGAACTTAAAATTATTTTTAGTCTACATTCTTTTATTGAATTAATTAAATCAAATAACCGAAGTTAATGAATTGTGTTTATTAGGAGAAACTACCGGTAAGTTGTTAATCTCAAGTCTGTGCATGTCTCATGAGGAAGAATGTTCTCTCTGATGAACAGTCTTGTCAATTGTAAATCTAATGCATCTCAATCTGTGATATATTGACAGCGTTTACATCATGCAAGGCGTACAATTACTTTGGATTTAGTCAGCCTGGTTATTACATCATCGACGCTGATGGTTCCGGTGCAGAATTTCAACCAATGGTAGTCAAATGCCAAGGTAAGTTGGTAATTATCCCCAAATCATGGAAAAAAAATACAGGGGGTCGGGGCCATTTTGCCCCCAAATGATCAAAAGATCACTGGAAAAATAATAAAGAGCCCTGGAAAATCCCCATTAACCCCTTGGATGCTGAATTCTCTGATTCCCATAGACTTTGTATAGGTGCCACTCGGTTCCCGTAGCCTATGGGTTAACTGCAATGTTAAAGCTTCTCCTACATATATGTTGCAGATTTAGCCAGTAATTTGTGAAATGTAGCCCCGAAAATGAAAAAAAAAATGATTGCCTGCCCCAAACAATGCATCTTTGAATTTCTATATTAAAAAAAAATGAACTAAAAACTTACATATTCTGTTTAATTCAAATCTCCATAAGTCAAATACCCACCCAAGTTGAAACAATTTTTTTTTAAGACGGGGGGGGGGGGGGACGATTTCATAAAGAGTTAAGTAGAGTTTTGCTCAAATGCTGATCAATGCGTATAACACACAATCCTATTGATGGTAAGTAGAAGCGCGTGTCCTCTTTACGATTTGATAGTGCGGTGATCGGTGCGTTTTATACACTGCACACAACTTGGAATTGAAGTTCGACTCTTCAAGTCACAGTAACTCTTTGTGAAACACCCCCACATTATGCAAAACATGGACAACTGTCTGAACAGGGGGTTGTTTCATAAAGGACTTGCAACTGTGGTAACTGTGCCATACTGGCAACTAGTCTGCAGGCACAGACCCTGATTGGAACTTTGATCAACAATTGTGCCTCCACGCAAAGACTAGCACATACAAAACTTGCTGTTCCAATACGAGAGAGCCTACAGTACACAAGGCATGAGTAGGCTGCACATTGAGACCCTAAAAAGACTGGGGGGGGGGCTGATTCAGCCCCCCTCGACATTTTTTGCGATAAATCCGTCGCGCGAAATTTTTTGACCGCGTTGCTTGCTGACTTTTTACTTTCAAGTCTCGCGCAACTTTTGAGACCAAAATTGTGACCCCCGGGTACGCGGTTCCAAAATTACGCAACATTTCCTAAGTGCATGCAGACCCAAAATTACTAAAAAACGTGAATTTGTGTACAAATCCAATGCAAATAGTGTTCTTAGCCAAAATTCATAAATGTATCATTATTTTTCCTTTTACTGCTTAAAATCAATTAATTTTATCTTGTTTATGGTCAAAATAAAGTCCCCAACAATTTCCATTGAAAAAACAATAAAAAAACAAAAAGTCGAAAAACAAAGAAATACATAAGAAATTTAGGAAACAATAGAATACATAAGAAAATAAATGTGATTTTGAAATTTTTTAAAAATCAATTTGATCAGATGCCTATCTAGAGTATGTGAAACAAAAATTAGCATTTCAGGGGCATTATTTTATTTAAAAAAAATTAGAGCAAACTAATGATTTTACGCATAAATTAGCATAATTAATGAGACATGAGATATTTTGCAGAATTTGATGTTATAGTTTTGTAGATAATGCCAAGGGTAACGCTTGTGCCAATTTTCGACGCGATCGCGCGATCGACGGCTGAGATCATAAGGTGTTTATTTTCTATGAAAATATTGATGAAACGCTCCCCAGATTCAAGTTTATCTTCGATTCCCCTAAAACATGTCTTCAATGAACTAACAAGGAATCAATAATGACTACATACAGAATTGAGGTGGTCTGTTAAAAGAACAATTTGTAAGACACAGATCACCTGTAAAGCAGTATTATGAATTATACACTTTCCATATTTTCTCCAAGTATACAGTATTCAATTAATCATACTTTCATTGTAGCATCTAACTCATTTGAACTCAGAAGTACTAAAGTACTATTTTGCTTTGATGTGTATATGCATTTTCCTAGGTGATAATACTGTCTTGGATCAAAGGATTGATGCCCTTTGCACTGATGAGAATGATGCTTCTGGAGCCCCCGTATGCAACGTTGATACAAGTAAGTGCTTTTGATGAAACTTATCCAGCGTAGATAGATATGCAGAGAATATTTTCAGTATCTGAGATGAATTAACACCACGCATGATGGCTCAGTAGTAGAACGGCCGCCTCATGAACGGGAGGTCGTTGGGTGAATCCCGGTAGAGTCGTACCAAAGACTTGAAAAACAGGATCTTCTGCCTTTGTGCCAGGCTAACCTTTATACCGTGGCTTTGATGATGTGGCAAGTGAGTCCATTTCATTTTGCTTGAATGCATCAACGAATGGAACAACCTCCCCTCAAATATAGTCGAGACTCGAGAGAGTCCATCATTAAACAGCTTCAAATCCAATTTGTTAAAATATTGGAACTCTAGAAGAGAGAGAAATTTGATCCTAATGAAAGTTTTGCCTCTCCTTGTACAAATGCTGTACAGCGCCCTTTGCAGAAGTGGCAGAATACTTCATGAGAAGTCATCGAGAGGCAAATGCCTACATCCAAGGTATTCAAATGTGTTTGAGAGCATGTCTGTATTGCATGGGGTTGTGTGTATGTTATTGGTTGGATGGTCTTTGTTTGAATGTGAGCGAGGGTGTATGTCTGTCCGGTGTAGGTGTATCTGAGGGCTGTGCACATGTGTGTATGTACTTCTATGGATGCACGGTTTAGCTGGGTGCTCACGTACAGTTGGGTTGCATTTCAGATTATGAAGTGATGGACTCTGTTGGCGTTGTAGCGGCTGACTTGTGTGCCCAGTCACGGCATCCTCGGTCATTGCTCTTTCCGATTGGGACTTTATGGCCCGCTTCTGCCTCTGACCGTACACACTCCAGGGATGGGCCTAGTCTGGAAGCACAGACTGAGTCATATTTGACACTTGACAATTTCTCAAAACCTAATGGCAATTGTCTTTTATAGGTGAATAGCTGTGTAAAAAGGGATCAAGTTCAAACTTATCTTATCCATTCATAAATTGGTGAACAATGTTCGAGCCCTTGACTAATGCACATTGTTTCTCATTCTCTCTCTCATCTCCCCCTCTCTCCACCACTCTTTGCACGTTCTCTTTGCCTCTCTGCCCCTCTCTCCACCACTCTCTGCCCCTCTCTCCACCACTCTCTGCCCCTCTCTCTGCCCCTCTCTCTGCACCTCTCCAGGTGCTTGGTTCCAAAGTGTTCAGAATATCCAGACTACGCCTGTACACGTGGGAGCATGTAAGTACAATTCTTGTTACATTCTAGCCAGTATTCTGAACTTGTATAATGTGCAATGTTTAATTGTAGTCTTCTCTAAGGCATGGCTGCAATGAATGAATTCAGATGCCAATGATGTCATAATCCTACATGAGATAGTAAACATATTTGCAAATCCCTTTTCAATTAAATTAACTTGAGAATTGATACTAAAATTAAGATGTGTTTTGAAATGGATGTTAATGCAACCATTGTAGGATTATGACATCATTGACATCTGGATTCATTCATTGCAGTTATTTGCATCACTGCAAAAAATACCTACTGATCATCCAAACGTTAACACATACCACATAAATATGATATCAAATTATTTGGGAGAACGTACATACATGTACTCTTTCATTCCATATCCAAGTCCTTTGGAAGTGCATAGGGATGTTATGACATAAGGTGATGTGACCTTCTTATGAGAATGACATATCATTGTGTTGGTAGAGACGAACAGGATTGCATTTCATCATTGACAAAGGGGTTGCTGCAAGAAAATATATTTGCGATCAATTGCAAATATTCTGTTGCAATTTTACAACTGATAGTTTCATGTTAGCTGTAGCAAATCAGATTAAACTTCTTGTTTCAAGGAGCAGATTAGCAATCAATCACTAATTTGCAATTAGCTGCAAGACATATGATTGATTTGTGGACAGAAAATAGTCTTGTAATTGATCGCAAGTTTCTTGCAACACCCCATAATTCGATCCCAGCCAATCAGATGCCAGGATTTGCAGTAGCTTATAACAATTGTTGGTGCAACAATTGCTTTGTGAAATGCTCCCCCGATGTCTCAATGTAGATTACATTAATATTTATTGATGCTCATATTCTTACAGCTCACAGTTATCACAGCCGATTTTCTACTTTCAACCAGAAGCCACATAACAGAAATGTGCAAAGTGAGTAGGAGCATATATTATATTATTATATAAATAGTGTACGATTCGTTGTACAGTGCTTCCCAGAATAAACGAAACCGAGATTTAGCGATCATTTATCATAACTTAATCATAAAAAGAATAGATAAATGACCTACCAGTTTAACCCTAAATAGACTGGGCTATTTCAACGCCTAAGAAGACTGGGGGGGGGCTGATTCAGCCCCCCCTTATGATCTCGGCCGTCGATCGCGCGATCGCGACGAAAATTGGCACAAGCGTTACCCATGGCATTATCTACAAAACTATAACATCAAATTCTGCAAAAAATCTCATGTCTCATTAATTATGCTAATTTATGCATAAAATCATAAGTTTGCTCTAATTAAATAAATAATGCCCCTGAAATGCTAATTTTTGTTTCACATACTCTAGATAGGCATCTGATCAAATTGATTTTTAAAAAAATTCAAAATCACATTTATTTTCTTATGTATTCTATTGTTTTCTAAATTTCTTATGTATTTCTTTGTTTTTCGACTTTTTGTTTTTTATTGTTTTTTCAATGGAAATTGTCGGGGACTTTATTTTGACCATAAACAAGATAAAATTAATTGATTTTAAGCAGTAAAAGGAAAAATAATGATACATTTATGAATTTTGGCTAAGAACACTATTTGCATTGGAATTGTACACAAATTCACGTTTTTGAGTAATTTTGGGTCTGCATGCACTTACGAAATGTTGCGTAATTTTGGAACCGCGTACCCGGGGGTCACAATTTTGGTATCAAAAGTTGCGCGAGACTTGAAATTAAAAAGTCAGCGAGCGACGCGGTCAAAAAATTTCGTGCGGCGGATTTATCGTGAAAAATGTCGAGGGGGGGCTGAATCAGCCCCCCCAGTCTTTTTAGGGTTAAAGCTTAGAATCTCCTCTTTCATCCGATATTACTTAGCTTATTTCTTATTCACGCATGAGTGAGCAAAAACAATTTGAAGAAAGGATACCAAAATCTCATTTGGCGAGGGGTATCTGGGTTTCAAAAAGAAAACCACATTTCTGAAAAGTTCAATATCTGCTCTTTAATTTGGTACCTCAATTACAGAAAATGGTCAAGAAATAAAAAAGTTCTGGTCATTTGAAATAAGGCTTGTATTTCCATAATTTCATGAGATAAACGTGTTTTCACCGGTTTCCCACAGAAGCTTTCGCATGGTGAACAAAAGATTTAATGCATGGCTGATCGTCAACAAAACGGAGTGTTGAGTGAGTTTGAAAGCCAGCCTGGAGAACCTCTTCATTTTATGAAATTATTGAAATTCAAGCCTTATTTCAAATGACCAGAAATTTGTTATTTCTTAACCATTTTCTGTAATTTAGGTATCAAATTAAAGAGGAGATATTGAACTTTTCAAAAATGTGGTTTCCTTTTTGAAACCCAGATACCCCCTGCCAAATGAGTTTTTGATATCCTTTCTTCAAATTGTTTTTGCTCACTCATGCGTGAATGAGAAATAATCTAAGTAATATCAGATTTAAGAGATTCTAAGCTTTAAATTGGTAGGTCATTTGTCTATTTTATTTATGATTAAGTAATGATAAATGATCGCTAAATCTCGGTTTCGTTTTTTCTGGGACGCACTGTACAATGTACTGGATTATATGTACAACAAATATTAAATAGACCTACATGAGGGTTGTTTTTATCTCACCCGGGTTGAGTGCAGCACAATGTGGGTAAATTATTTGCTGAAGGGAAACACGCCGTGGTTGGGAATTGAATCCACGTCCCTCAGATTAAAAGACAAGAGTTTTAACCGCTAGACCACGAAACCTCGAAACTCTAAGAAGGAAATTGGTCTTGTTACCATGAAAAGCTCAATCAACTTTAATATGCACTTTTAGTCATTGTTCATAAATTGTATGGCAAGCTGTGCACCAATAACTACAATTTTGTGGATATAGATTATATCTCTTAATTGATATAGGGCCCCAGTGCTGTTTGCTAATTCATCATTAAAAATCTATGTGTATAACAATCCAGTTCTTCTTCACTACCCTCAACAGGTATTTCACTGGCAAGTCTATTAATAAGGAACTCACAACGACGTAAACGAAGATCAGGTTTGCTCATTCTCATTACTGTCATTAATTAAAGTCATATTAAAAAGATATTTTTATATTTATAATTTGACTGTATTACTCTTGCAGTGTATTTGATGACAAGTTAAGATCATGTGACTTAACTTGATTCTAACCAGAAAGAATTGCCTATTTCATACAGACTCTACAAAATGAGATAAACATACTTGTACTACTTGTGGTAGGCAACAAAGTAGGGTGGACGGATGGACACAAAGATTGAAAGGCTTTTGACTGAATTCTGTCAAGCTTAGAGCTACCAACTTTTAGAGAAAAAGTCACAATTTTTACGATTTTTGTGTTAAATGATTCCATTACACTTTTGACCTCCATTATTGTGCTTTTAAGGTAGAATGATGTAGGTTTGTACACATTTAATACACACGTAGTATCACATTGAGGAGTGGTGAAATTTAGGCTTAGACAAGCTAGGACTTCACAAAGGATAAGTAGTTCCCTGAATGTATTCTTTATTCTAAAAAGAAATTTATAATACTACACAACACGTATGAAATTATGACTTTTATCTCAAAATGATGACTTTTGAGCTCATGGAAGACTACATTTTACTTTTTATTGGTTGGCAGATCTGCTATCCCATTTCGATTTGGTGGAGTCACAATACATTGCGCAATCTATTGGTTGCAGCGGAAAGGCCAACATTCGCAGTGCCTCGCGGGAAAAAGTCGACACCTGTTGCACACGCTAGTAGTAAAGTGCATGCATGCATGCGATTATTCAGTGCTTGCCGATGCAGCTCAACCGGATATGCTGTTAACTAGGGTGCAGGAGGTGGGAGAGGAATTTGCCCGCATATTTCTGTGTGAAATTAAGACTATTTTTGGTAAACTCCTTCCATATTGTTTTCATTTTTGAAGCTTCACAGTCACATTACAATAAACTAGCATTGTGCACTGCCTTTCGCCTGAGCGCGATGTTGACCCCGAAGTTAGACAATTGGCCTGTTTACTACAGTCGATAGATGGCACACCCAGAGCTGCCAAGAAGTACGATTTTTCCGTATTTCATACGGAAATCAATTTAAAATACGGCAGTACGCTTTTTCATGATAAAATACGGAAAAAACAAATTAGAGAAGAAAAGGTATTGTTCGCCCCACTAAGCATCCGGGAGCTTTCGGGCGGAGATGAAAAAATGGCAGCCGTGTGTTGCTGCCCTCTACGTTCAATGAGTTGTACTTTCATCAAGGCTTTCCCATTAGAATTCTCAATATCCTCGCGAATCAATGTGGGTGACAAGTTCCGAGTGCACGCACATAGATTACAAGCGCAAAGCAGCGGCTCAAATTGCGATATATAGCGTCTGGTAAATACGTCTGTAAGGATGATGACGTCATCCAAGATGGCAACTTACGTTGACCAACGAAAGGATCGAAGATGACGATGTTTCGATCATCATTTGAAAGGAATTAGCGGTAACTGTGGTCTAAGGTACGATATTTCTGAATTTCATACATTTTTCCGTAAATATGGATGCAATTTCTCTTTCATAATGTGACATTTTATGTACAAAAAAACGATCGGAAAATCAGGTTTCCGTCGAATGTTAGATCTAACGTTACTGCTAATACGTTGTCTGTACGTACGGGCCTCTAAGCTCTTCAGTCTATGTATTAGTGAGTGAGCCAACGCAGTTCAGCGGAACAACCAAAATACAGAGACTGAAGCTTTTGGTCTCGTGTGGGGCGCAAATGTAAGAAGTGATCAAACTTTGCCATTATGCATGCATATTTATCTCACACGGTAAAAATACAGATTTTTTTGTCAAAATACTGATTTTGGGGGATAAGAATACTGAAAATGCAAAATACAACTTGGCAGCTCTGCACACCATATTGTGAAAATCCACGTAATTCTGGTGTAATTGTCGAAGGAAATTATTGTCAATGCATGTGGTTACCTATGGTCTGGATTGTATTATCATTATGTATTATTGTGTATTCAGATTATGAAAAGTGTATCCAGTTCTGTCAACTTCTTTCTCTTTTGTTTTCTCATTCAAAAATACAGCTAGCCTGGGAAATGCTTTTCTTACTAGCAGTAAATTCCAAACGAATGGGAGTATCTCTGTTGTAACGGGAAGTGTTACACGTAAGTATTAAACTTTTCTATTTAGAAATACTAATAATGGCAAAATAAGCAAAATAAGCACAGAAGTCCTTCAAATGTCAGATATTTTTCAAGGAATATTGATACACTGTCCCAGATATGCAATTCTATGTTAGTGATCATCAGAATTATCGGTTTTCAGCTAACATATCATGATTTTACAAAGATAAGTTTACATTAGTGTACCAGATGTAGATCAATATTTATATTGTGACCATTAACCTTGTTTTAAAAGACTTTGTCATGAAATAATTGTTTGCTGCAAGTACTATAAACTTTAAAGGAGAATGAAACCTTTGGAACAAGATCGCTTGTGTGAAAACAGAAAAATCAAATAAACAGATCAACGAAAGTTTGAGAAAAATCGGACAAATAATGAAAAAGTTTTGAGCATTTGAATATTGCGATCACTAATGCTATGGAGATAGCGAATTGGCAATGCGACAAAGATGTGTGATGTCACTTGTGAACAACTCTCCCCATTACTTTAGTATATATTTCACTAGAATTGCCTCTTTTATCACATCTATCCATAAATCATGTGTTCTGTCTACATGAGGGCATGTAATACATATTTTTCAATAATACATCATGGATAAAAAGTTTGTATCACCATAACAAAAAGAATAGAGATATTTTGAGGGTATTTTATAGTCCAACAAAGGGAAAGTTGTTCATCAGACATCACACATCCTTGTCGCATTGCCAATTGAGAATCTCCATAGCATTAGTGAATGCAATGCTCATAACTTTCTCACTATTTGTCCAATTTTTCTCAAACTTTCTTTATTCTTATTCTTTGATTTTTCTGTTTCTACACAAGCCTATTTGTTCCAAAGGTTTCATTCCCCTTCAACTAAAAGAACAGAGGAACGAGAAGTTTGGTGATAAAATCATGATCGTCTAACATAGTGAGATGGTTATTCCAGTAGCAGGGTGTACATATTCTAAATAATATATACAAAACAATATTAATGATAGAACAAACATGACATTTTTTAATTCATCTATTAATTATTTTTCATTACTTTTTTCATAAACATTAATTCATACAAAAATCAATTTAAACAAATAGGAGTAATGCCGAAAATTTGTTAAAACAAAAAATCAGTTTGTTATGAAAAATATAAATATGTACATGTTGGGTTTAAAGATGAAGGCGTATACCCTAAAAGCTGAGGGCGGGATATGTCTATAGACAAAAATACAGTACAATAAACAATACAAAGGAAATTAAGAGCAGAGAGAAGAAGAGAAGGAAAGGGAACGAGAGAGGGAGACATGAGCGGGGAGGCGGGCATGAATATGCTCAACAAATGTGTCAGTGGGTGCAAAATATAAATGCCGCAACAACAATTGTCCATGTGGTTCATGTTATCATGTAAACTTAAAGTCAAAAGGAAACGTAAGATGGAAAATATTCATATATGAAATGACAGAAGCAATTTAAATAGTAACCAATAATTTGCATACATTTTGAAATAATTGAAATATTTGCAAGATTAATTATTGCTGAAATATTTGAAATATTTCCAAAAACTTGAAACTGTTTATTGTAAATCACAAAGAATATATTAAAGGAGCTGTACTTAGATAATATAGACTATGGACTTTTTGTTTAAAAAAAGACTTTATAAAGGAAATAAGAGGAGTGAAACAAAGTTGAACAGAAATATGGTTTCTAGAGATATGTAATTGTTAAACAAAACTTTTTAGATTTTTTCCCCAAGAATTAAAACACCAAAAAATTGATGTGTAATTTATGGAATAAATGAATAGGTTATTAAAGTATTTAAGATCTCTTGGTGTGTGAGTCACTAGAAATGCCCACGATATGTACATGTAGCATCAATCAAATCTTCTTTCATTTGACTCGCATTGTGCACAGTAACAAATTACCGTATCGTGAAGTACACAAAGAGTGTACGCACTCAGTTTGAAACGTCCGGCGTGGTCGACGAAGACGTTGAGGAAGTAGCAGTTGTAGAAGAAGCGGAGCGAGGAGATGCAGAAGTGTTTCAGACCAGAACGAGACCGAGAGGGGATACGGAGGCAAACCCGATCACTTCCCGCCAAGAGCCGCAAATGGAAGTCATCGAGCTGATGGAAATGGACGGCCAGATTTACGAAGGTTAGCTATTAAAATATGCGTGATTCGCTCAACATGTCAGCAAGCTAGATTAACTGGCCTTTATAACATTTTGTATGATCCTCAGTGCATGGCAGCAAGCTCGATTTCCCTACATTTGTTATGAATTTGAGCATTCAGCTGTACATGCCAGAAAGCGAGACTAGCCAGCATTTATATTCATATTTCTAAGTTTTCTACACATGTACTCTATATGTAGATCTTCACTCATTTTATCTTGATAGATTATCTGGCATTGCAAGAAACTTGCGATCAATTGCAAGTCAATATTTGGTCCCTAAATGAATCATATGTCTTGCAGTTAATTGCAAATTAGTGATTGATTGCTAATTTGCTCCTTGAAACAAGGATTTTCTACAGCTAACGTTGATCTATCAGTTGTAAAATTGCAACAGAATATTTGCAATTGATCGCAAATATTTTCTTGCAACACCCTCTAAGTCTCTTGTTGCACAACTGAATTTAGTTGATCAATTCTCTATCCATGCTTCTTTGCTCCATACAGAGCCAGCTCATACTTTCTAGGTTACCAATAATAAGGAACAAGATTACTGTGATTGCAAGTAAAGAATGAATAGTATATTTATTTTTAAGGGGGGGGGAGGGATAATATTTACAGTATGAGTTAGGGCCATGTTGACCCCTCTTCTGTGTTTCGAACCATTATTCCGAAACGTACAGAATTATTCTTTCAAGTCTTGCACAACTTTTGTGACCACTTTTGAGATTTATTGGTTTAACATTGCAATGCTAAGATGTGGCTTAGACCTTTGTTGAGATGCATTACAAAGTTGGCATTTGTATGTTTATGAATGAAAATAAAATCTCATTTTCATTGGCTGTTTTGTATTCAAATATAAATTTTCCCTGAAAAATTCTTCATGTCAATTTCATATGACTAGAGAATGATTTAAACAAAAACATTGCTACACCAACTTCAAGTCCCTAAAGCAAGGACATTACTTTTCCACATTATAGGTATCATTATTAAATATTAGAGCACATCTAAAGATTTAGTAAAGGGTCAATAATGTGAGTTTGACTGGATTATCATCTTACATTGCAATATTACAAAAGTGTAGATGTCATTGAATATGTTTTGCAGTCTTTAAAATAAACTTTAAAAATGTATCCATAGGGCTGTCTGCACCATTGCGTGTTTTCAAATTAGTGCGCTATTTCTGATCCGGCGAATTATCCCAATCTGAAATATCTCGATATTATTTGTAATGGAGATGCAATTATTGCAATATTTTACGAATTATCCCGCTAATTCGCAGGTGCAGACGCTCACAGGATTATTTATTCACGGCATCAGACCATAATGCACCGATGCCTCGCTCGAGCAGGAATCGCTCCTCTTGCGATGGTGGAGACTGGGTTTCATAAAAAACAAGACAGATACACAGAAATTTTATTTTGATCGAGCAGCCTAGTCAAATAAAATTTTGATGTAAAATCTATAAATTTATCCAATAATTTTAAATTTGCATCTTTCAAATGTATTGGAATTATATAGAACATGTCCTAATGGGGGATGTCCAAAAATGAAGATAGCCTTTTAGGAAATTGCGTACCAAAGATTTATTGTTATTATCTTTTGGACCATTTCTTTTTGTTACTCCGTAGTGTTTACGTCATGCGAGCATGCGTATTTCAGCATTGGTGAATTGCATGAGTTTGAAGTGATTGATCCTGATGGAAGTGATAACGTCTTCATCGCATCGTGTCATCAGCATGATGAATATGGTAAGAGTATGTTTATTATTACTAGTATATCGATAATATGGCAAATATGGTTTATTATGGTGACACATACATGTAGCTCATCAAAATCACCATTTTCCTCCGCCTCCTCATCATCGCTGTCATCATCATCATCATCATCATCATCATCATTATCATCACTATCATTGTCGTCACCATCATCATCATTGTCATCATTATCACTACCATCATCAACATCATTATCACTGTCATCTTCATCATCATCATCATCATCATCACTATCATTGTCATCATCATCATCACTATCATCATCATCAGTATAGTCTTTGCCTGGAGACATACTGTTGATCAAAGTTTCAATCAGGGTTTGTGCCTGCAGACGACATCCACCTTGTGAGGTAAATGGGCACCCGGCAGGATTAATTCCTTGCATGCACAGGGTGCTGGAAACTGCGGCTCGAGCTCCAGCTGGGGTTTACAATGCATCTCAGAATAGATTACATGTGTATCTAGATAGAGGGCACTGTATGCCTATTATTGTTACCCGGTAGTTGCAAAAGATATTGTACAGCTGTATGTTTGAATTTGCCAGCGCCTTAATGAGGCTACGATAAATGCAAGGAATGCTCCCCAGGGAGTGGAAATTGTGCACTTTTCGTGCGGGATTGAAGTGAATCCAATGACCGGGGTAATATTGTACTGTAAAGTCTGTTGAGCCATTCTGGGAAAAGTGTTATATAAAAATTGGCTATTATTATTATTATTATTGTTATTTCACAATCCAGGGACAATCCTCACACTGGTTCATGTGACAGAGTCAAGTTTCACCCTGGATCTGTCCCAGTCTCTGTTTACCAGCGATAATAACCTAATTTTGATAGATGGTGCTACAGTGTACATTTACATATATCAAAATTCATATTGTCCTTATTCCACAATCAAGGGCCAATCCCCACACAGGTGCAAGTGGTTTTATCCTAGTCTCAGTTTACTGCCGATATAAACCTGACCAAATCTTGAAAGATGGTGCTATTTAAATGCATTTTATTATCATTCCACAATCCAGGGCCAATCCTCTCACAGGAGCATATGACAAAAACAAGTTTCGCCCTGAATCTGTCCCAGTCTCAATTTACTGCCGATGATAACCTGATTTTGAAAGATGGTGCTATATAAATGCATATTATTATCATTCCACAATCCAGGGCCAATCCTCTCACAGGTGCATGTGACAGAGACAAGTTTCACCCTGAATCTGTCCCAGTCTCAATTTACTGCCGATGATAACCTGATTTTGAAAGATGGTGCTATATAAATGTATTATCATTCCACAATCCAGGGCCAATCCTCTCACAGGTGCATGTGACAGAGACAAGTTTCGCCCTGAATCTGTCCCAGTCTCAATTTACTGCCGATGATAACCTAATTTTGAAAGATGGTGCTCTATAAATGCATATTATTATCATTCCACAATCCAGGGCCAATCCTGTCACAGGTTCATGTGACAGAGACAAGTTTCACCCTGGATCCGTCCCAGTCTGTGTTTACCGCCGATATTACCTACGGCAGGGGCTCGGAGGAGAGTATCGACCAAGAACGGGTCATTGCTCTAATCAACAACTCAGGATACTGCTCTCAAAAGGTACATAGCTTGTTTTCGCTCAAGTATGCTTGACGGATTCTAGAACACAGTGAATATGTTGAAAAAGCCAGTCAAATGACATTGGACAGCTGGGAGGTCTTTGTCGAAAAATGGCGAATGAGAACAGCAAGTTTGTTCCATAGCTGACAAATAATTGCAGATATGTCGTTTGTTCAGAGTCAAGGAAGAAACTGCTGTTTTGATTCACCAATTTTCGACAAAGACTTCTTGGTTGTTCATTGTCACAAAGGGCATTTGACAATACATTTTCTGTGTTTTTGGAAGCATTCTGCTTGGCATTGTGAGATGCCCCTATTATCATATTTTTAGGGGTTTTAGGGGTACTAAACTGCCCCCTTCTCCATGATTTAAAGATAGAAACAGGCGTGGTAACGATTTTGAAATGGATTTGAACAGACAAATAACCAAGTTTTTTTTAAGTTTGTGGCAAATGGCTATGGAAGAAAAAGTGTAATTGCTGAGAAATGTGGAAAATAAGCAAGGAATTCCATCAAATGTCGGTTATTTTTCCAAGTAATGTTAATATTCTGTCCCACATATACTTTTCTGTGTTAGTGATTATCAGAATTATCAGTTTTAGCTAAGATTTCATGACTTCACAGAGATAAATTTATATGTACATTAATGGACCAGATCTAGATTTCTGATAGTATGGTGACAATTAACCTTGATTTTGATAAAAAAAACTTTCTCATGAAATAACTGTTTGCTGCAATTACTCTCCTTTACCGTTAATGTCCCACTCTTATGACAGTTAAAAAAAAAAGAGATAATTATTCTCTAATGCTTTCCTCTCAGGTTGTTTTCTCTTGCCAAGGTGCGTCACTAAATTCCGATGGTT
This sequence comes from Lytechinus variegatus, assembly GCF_018143015.1. Lineage (NCBI taxonomy): Eukaryota > Metazoa > Echinodermata > Echinoidea > Temnopleuroida > Toxopneustidae > Lytechinus > Lytechinus variegatus. Next base: position 25,275,345 of record NC_054750.1, on the reverse strand, counting down.
CTAATGGTGTCATCCTGGATAGGAACGGCGATGAGATAGCATCACCGTGGGGTGGCGTGGGTGAGGTTCTTCATCTTTGTTTGTCCATACCCCCCCTCCCACAATTTGACTTACAGTTGAGGCCCGAAGTTTACATACAGTGTCCACCCAGGAAATTAAAGAAAAGTTAACAAATTTCACGGAATTCCATGAGTGTATGTAAACGTTTGGCCTTAACTTTAGGTCAGATGGGTTACTTCTTTAATGGGGAGCAAATGTTTGTTTACTGACCCCAGACCTTGTAAAGACCAAAGTTCTCTGTTTGAAAAGAACAGTTTTTTTTTTGTCTGATGAAGTAGTTAACATTTTTAATTTTCTCCATTTACTTTGTAGTCCATAGATCATATGAATATTAAAGCAAAAGATCCTCCCCATTTGACAAACTTTATAGATAAATATTCAGATGCTTATATGACATATTGAGTTGGTAGTGTTGTTAAACGTCAACCAATCAATCTCGATCAATCTTTGGAAAAGAACAAACTCGGTGTTCCAGCGAGAAGTTCTCCGCAGTGCAGTGCTGCGTTGCTCAGGAAACGACTAACATTTCGTTTCAGAAGCCACACAATTTGAAAATCCAGGGTCCTGTAACACAAATGTTAGCGATTGATCGTACGCTTGATTTCACGATTGATTGTACATTGTAGTCAGTGGAATCAATCATAAAAAAATGTTCTACGATCAATCGCTAACCTTTGTGTTACGGGACCCTGTTCATGAATTCAGAGGTCCATCATGTTTATTTGTCCACCCCCTCTTCTCTCACAATTTGAGAAATGGGACCGTGTCTCAATCTACCCCAAAAAGCAGCACTCAAAATCATCTGACACTCTGCTAACCATCCGTTAATCATTCTTTCTGTCTTGTTTATGAAGATGGACCTTGCGCCGAACCAGATACATGCCAGTGCCTTACGTCGGGAAGCATGGGACTGAATGAAGCGATCATTGAAGATAAAAGTCTCTTGCCCATAACGGGCTTGAGGCTTGATTCAGTAGATGGTCCTGGATCATTCCTTGTCGGAAGCGTAGAGTGCAGAGATGATCTCAGTAAGTAGCACTATTTTTCGATTTAATTTTTTTTGGCAAATGACTGGAATGTGCTGATTTGTCAGTGGTTATTTAATAATCCAAATTATTGATCTCAATCTGCTTACACTTTTGACGTGTTTTTTTTTTGTTGCACAGTTTGTTATGTGCTGGAGTTTACTTTTTTAATCAAATTATTTGAAATTAAAGTGATAATAGTAATATTGATAATAGCACCATTTACGTATGCTTCTGCGAGCATATATTCCACTGCTCCTAATACATTGTATTATACTCCGGCCGTGCGGGTGCATAAGCATTCAATGATTGAATACTATCAGCTGCCCATTTGACCTCACCTGGGTCCAGTGCAGCACAATGTGAATAAATTTCTTGCTGAAGGATATACATGTACACTGTCTATGCAATTCAGCAAACAATCTGGAAAACTTTGGTTTTAGATTTGGACACTTCAAAGTTATGTTGCTTATGAAGTTATCTCTAAATCTAATATTCACAACTAATACATTCCCCAGTAATTACAGTACCAATATTCATGTAAATGAGTGATATTTTCTCATCTGTAGGTAATAATGCAAATGTGGTAAAGGCTGAACTATACAGAGAGATGCTACCGGGTGAGTTATGATGAAGGAGTTTGATCATATTACATGGTCATACACATGCTTGATTATTGTGGAACAAACTACTCCCTCAGTTTTGAGCCAGTGCTCATGAAAATTGGTACATACATGTATTCCTCTTGGGGTAAGACATGCAAGAAATATTTTCTAAATATGTCAGAAACTACATTACCATGGTAACAGCGTAGGGCAGAGGTATTGATCACCTTTAGCAATATTTCTAGTTACATCTTATTCTGATATAGTTTGTTTTAATTTTGATTTACACTTCCATCTACTTCTTTTATTTGATGCAAGTGATTCATGTCATTATGATTGTGGAAAATTATTTTAAAAAAGCCACCAGGAATGTTTTTGGGCAAGCTATATTACACTTGTTTGTAAATTAATGCATACCTGAATATGTTGCTACATGTACATTGCTGTGTTGCCATGATCTCGATGAAGTTATCCTTCATTCAGTGATTTATTTTCCTGAGCTGCCAACCATTACATTTTTGAAGTAATTACCATTTTGCAATCAAATTTGGCATTTCTTTTTTCTTCACAAAATATCTTTCTAAAAAGAAAAATATTTACAATGAGTTAAAGAATAATCATAGAAAATTGTATCCCATTGAGAAACTTTGTTGTACAGAGTACTATCTACATACTAGTACAGAGCAATGTTTTCCCTGCATTTTGCTGGGAGCCCTTTTGCGTGATCCCTCCTTTGCTAGAAGGGTATTCAAGACTTAATTGATAAGCCCTGATCATCAGTGGACGCTACTCTCCTTACCCCTCGATCCTTCAATATGATTTCATACACAAGGTAATTGGATGAATATATTTTCATGGAACTACATGTACAGGTAGACCAAAGATCATTTGTGGGTCAATATTTCAAAATACAGTTGAGGGTCACAGTTTTATCATTCCCAGAGGTTGGAAGGCCTTGTTTTAATGGTTGTGTTGAATAAATCCTCTTTTTTTTCATTGTAAACCCTTTTTTTGAGGGGGGGGGGACATTATGATTCCTTGTTTTGGTTGTACAATTTTGGCAGCTCTTGGCCTTGTCTTACCAAGAGTAGCGATTTATCCAATCAACCACAACTATGGAAAGCCAGCAACGTCAACATCTAAAACACTTAATTAGAATATTTTCTAGATATGAGGTTTACTAATATATTAATACTTGTGTTGAAAATTCAGTGTGCTTCTTTTTGTTTACAACGGACATTGTTCAAATTTCCTGATGAAAAAAAATGATGACATTAATGGATTTCCATATTCTTGTGGTTGATCGAATCAGTTGTAACTCTTTGTAAGACAGGGCCCTGATTTTATTTTCTCATCACTCTTCTTCTTAGTGTTGAGAACTTGCTCCGAGCTCTACATGTACATGAAAGCAATGGGAATTCGTTTCATGGCTGGCTACTACCTTATAAACCCCAACCCTATGTCAGGCAAGGCAGGCGAGGTATTCTGTGAATCGGATGGTAAGTATGTGTACTATGCAGTGCTGATGATGTCCTTAAACTGCATTCAACCTTGCAGCATTGTACTGAACAAGCTAGGTCCCAATGAATAAAGAGTTACATGTACATCAATGGTATCTTTGCCGTTATTTTTACAACCATGGATACCTTGATTATGATTGCCCGATGAGCCCTGTTGCCATGGTAGTTGAGATAATAACAAAGTTGCTGTAGTTGAAAGTTTTAATGAAATAGACCCCAGGTTTGGAAGTAAGTACTGCATATATGCAATGTGTGAAGATGACATTCCTAACACTCAATAGCTGCAACTACAAAGAGATATATCAATCCAAAATAAAATTAATGGTAAGGGGTTAAGAATTATACATGTATGTGACCGGGGGAGCATTTCATGAAAGCACTTGTCCGACACTTAACTATGGTAACAGTGCCTCTCAGCCAAACAAAATAAAGGAATGTTGTCAGACCTGACAACTCATCGGATGAAAATGTGGATGAAACCCTCCCCAGGCAATAAAGCAGGCCACAACAACACTACAACAGTGGTTGTTCTTTGCAGAGCGTTTTCCCCAGTCTCTGTCTGCAAATGAAAAGCAAAGCCTTGAAGAAGAATTTTGCCGCTTTCAAGTGTAGGAGTTCTCCAATGATATCACACATGCTGAGATAGTTGACCAGGCCTTGGCATTCCATATAAAAAGTGACCTCTGTTGCAACAGGCTTGCCCAAGTTTCCTTCAATGACCAAAATGGCAAGACGTATTCTCGTCATGTACCACAGCAATGCAGACTGTGAAAGAATTTTCAGTTTGGTCAACAAGAACAAGACATAATTCAGGTCTCTCCTTGGTACAAAAATGCTGGGTAACCTTATGACAAGAAAGATGGACCTCATGTCTCATGGAACTCCTTGATACTCTGTGAAATATTCACAGGAACTTTTGGCAAAAGCAAAGAGTGCTACTGCAGCAGGTTTGAAGGGCTCAGACAAAGAATAGATGTAAAGTCTTTCATTAAATCAGCCCTCTATCAATCTCATCCGAATTTTCATTCAGGATGTATCCACAGTACAGTACAATATTGTAATGGAAATACATGTTTTTGAAATCTAAAAATTTGGTACAATTTCATGAAATGAATCCTCTTGATTTCAAATTCAGATTTTTTTTCTTCTTTGTGGACAGGTAAAAGGCACTTCAAAAGTAAAGGAAAACCCTCATTTCACTTAAACCGTGGCAGGGGGTACCCTTCCCCCACAAAATGTTACATGCTCGTTACTCTTTTTTGGATTCCTCTTTTTTTTCTAAAGTTGGCAGGTATGCCTTTGTTGTTGGCCACTGACTGGATCAGTCCATTCTCGATAGGACTATGTTGTGTGGGACATTGCACATGTTGTCTTTGAAGTTTGTTTTACATCCATAGCATCTTTTAATTAAGCCAATCTTTCTGGCAACTGTAAACGGTTGGTATGTTGTAGGAATTGTTACTACCCTTTCTATTGTTGTGCCAATGCTATTGTTTGCTCCTCTTCACTCAAGAGTCTTTTTCTTTCCACTTGCGCTCTTTTCACATTGCCTGCTAAGTGCTGGATTCACAAGGCTGACATTCGATGCCCTACGTCTAGTGTTCAGCTTCATGATGAAATCTGCCAGAACTCCCTTTGCTTCTGCCACAGCTAATGTGTGCTCACATAACAGTTTCTGGTGGAAAGCAGAAGATCTGCAGTTGCTGTCACATACAAAGGTTTCCTTCTTGGTGACCTTGTGGTACCCTTCACTGCAAAAGCACATTGTCTGATCAGCTTTTGAAGGGAAGTTCAAGTTCATGCGTGCATAGCCGCATCGACGCGACGACGCCGGAGCAAAAAATTGACCCAATTTTCTCCACCTTCAAAATTCGATGTTCGATCGAATTAAGCTGTCGAACACCGTTTTTCAAAATAATCGTTAACTTTCCAACAAAGTCAGAAAGGGAAAAGCACTTGTTGATATAAAAACAAATTGAGAAGGAAATAAATAAATCAAGAAAAGATTCGTGCAGAAGCGATCAGAATGGAACTATTGCGCACGCACGACAAGCCGTCTTCCTGAGCGATCACAAAAAAATAGTACAGTTGAAGCGAGATCGAGGCTCACATCCGGGTTGCGATGTATTGGATTAGTGGCGTTAATTGGGCCGTCGCAGGGCGTCCCGAAACCAATCAATAAACTGCCTCGGCTGAATAAAAAGCAGACGGACTTCGACGGGAAGCGACGAGGGGCGACGGGGCATTGAATTTACATCCTGTTTTTGCGTCGCGACGGGTAGCGACGCATAGGGGATTTTTGATGACGTGCCTTAACAATGTTGCCTTTTGTGGACAAGATGTTCTCCGCCTTTCTCCACACTTCCTGTAGTCGGGATAATAATAATAATACTCAATATTTATAACGCGCTTTTCCCAAATGGCCCAAAGTGCTCACAATTTCAATTAACATATTTTTACAAACAAAAATCAGAATGATATATTATTATGATGAAGGCAATTGCCTAGAACAAGAGAGTTTTAAGGGACTTCTTAAAGGACTTGATTGTTGGGGACTGTCTTATTTCAAGAGGGAGCTTGTTCCATTCCATAGAGGATGCAACGGTGAATGTTTTATCTCCAGTCTGTTTTCTTTTTGTTGGATATGTTAATTTAAGTGGGTCTTCAGAGGATCTAGTTCTTCTACCTGGGACATCAATTTCTAAACAATCAGACAAGTATTTTGGGGCTTGGTTGTAGAGTGATTTGTATACAAGGAGTAGTAACTTAAAAATAATACGTTGTCTTATCGGGAGCCAGTGTAAATGATATAACAGGGGTTCAGGAGGTGTGTCATGGTGGACTTCGAAAATAATACGGGCAGCCCAATTCTGGAGGTGCTGGAGACGATTAATGTGAGCCAATGGTATGAAGAAAGAAGACCATTACAGAAATCAAGATGAGAAAGGATAAGGGAGCGTATGGTGTGGTTAGCAGTTGACTGATCAATAAACCTACGAATAATGTGTATAGTCTCAGACTCCCCTTGTTTAACCAACAGTTTCTTGACAGGTGGTGCTGCCTGTACATGAATGATTAATTATGAATCATATATGGTACCTTCACAAGAAAACCAATAATTATTACAACTACATGTATTTATTTCATGCAAAAATATCTAATAACAAGGAAAAAAACAACGGGTGCCCATCTGCCAAGAACATGTCACGTGAATTCAACCCCCACCCCAAAAGAGACAGAAATTCAAAATAATATCAAAGTCTTATTCTTTGAAGGTAACAGAATTTCCATTTCTTGATTATCACTACAGGTGTACTTTTCAGAAACATTTCAATATTTAGTGTCAAAATAAAATGAAATATTGAACGCAATTTGAATTTGAATTTCATTTTCACCCATTTTAATAGTATCTGAATCAACATAGAAGTAATGCAATTCTGCCTGGCTGAATGCAATTCTGCCTGATCTCGAGGATGCCCCGTGCGGCCTCGGAGACTTGGGTTGAGACCCAAGGGGGCCACTCAGATACACGTGTACTCCATTGGGATAGACACGCATGTCCAAGAAAATGCATATTAAGTGGGTTTTTTTTTTCATGTGAAACATGTAATGGGTGTTCCATGAGAATTTTTCAACAAAAGCCCGAGTGTTATAATCCTATTTTAACTGGGCTATTTGAGACCAGGTCTTTACTGGAGGGGGGGGGGTGGTTCAAGTCAGTAGCTTTTGTTTCATATTGTTTGATTTTTCGCAAAATTTGGTCAATTTGAACGAATGGTTGATTCATTGGTTGGTTGAAAGATTGTGTTTAATTGATTTTGGGATTCAAAGTAATTTTGAAAGGTTACAAGTCAATGCTTTTAAATGTTACATTATTTTGTAAATTGGTGACTCATACTCGGTCCTGGAAAGTCTGCCTCAGACAACGGTGACTTGGACTTGAACTGGGTTTTGGCCTCTGAAGATAGCGACTCTACTTCTACAACACTGGTGTTCTTTCCATAATTTACCCATATGCAAGTCGATTTACAAATGGCAAGCACGTTTTTTTCTTTTCTTTAGTATACTGCTAAAATTCCAAAAAATTCTAACCATGGCAGGGGGGTACCCCCACACCCTTCCCTGCAACTCTCAAACTTTCCATTTTTCCCAGTTTTGTGACATCCTAAATACTACATAACTCCCGGGACGTCACTGGTAGTCATGGAAAACAGCAATTTAGTCATGAAAAAGTCATGGAATTCTGTTTTCAAATTTCTGTGGGAACCCTACTTTCTGTAATGCTCCTCAGGGAGAAGAGAAAGTTCATAAATCATGCACCGTTTTCTCGTATCTGTTACACAGGAAGGACAGTGGTCGGTCACAACCACATGGGAACAAATGCCATCAACGAAACCAACATGGTGGTTGAACTGATGTACAAACAATCGGCCAGGTTCATGATGGACCTTGAAAGCATCTCCGGTAAATGCGAGCAGTACGTCAAGGCAACGTGCAGAAATATGCCTTTCTTCAAATACCCACTGAACGCGCAAGACAGGCCAGAGGCATTGGCTACCTGGACCACTCTGGATGACATACCACAGGACAGTTGGGGCACCGAGGATTCTGAAAAAGGGTGCCCATGCTTTACTACGCCGGGTGAGTAACGATTTAGTTTCATGGATGCCAGCTTACTCTGCATGTAAGGGAACAGGGCATCGCCGAGAAATTAGGTGCCCAGTTGTCCAATAACGGATCACTTTTATGTTGAAAAATGTCTGTATTGAACATGAATTAATTACAATGTTTTCTACTAAGATATTAATTGATTTGTGTATTCTTTTTATTGATCTTATTATAGCGTTAGGTTTAGGGTTAGGGTTTGTTTTAAAGTTGGGTTTTTATGATGGACAACTTGGCACCTAACATTTCAACTGGGTTGAGTTTATCTTGACCTAGTGTTATCATCTACTTCCTTCTAGTTTATTCACCTGTCAATTTTATGCCAACTCTATGCCAGTTACAATTTTTGCCTGAATCAGGATTTTTTAAATTGATGGATGAGCAAAGCTCACACTTGTAGCTAAAAATTTTCTACAGAACATATACATTTATATACACTTGTATTCAATCAGTGCATTATGCTGCACTCAACCCAGGAGAGGTGAATGTGTGTGATTCCTGGATAGTGATTCTAATTCTCGTCATGTAATTTAATAACAATTTAATTTTGTATTATCAACATAAAAAAATTACCCAATGTTAAGTTTTCGAATTTTCAAGATGACTTTGACAAGATAATGTGAATGCTGATTTTAAATTTACTTGTGATAGTTATCAAGTATCACCGATTGGATGAATCTAAGGTCAAAGGTCATGGGGGTCACTAAATTTGCATTAACTTCTGAAGAATTATCAAATTTTAAGATAATTTTGAAAGTGTAAGTCTCTATTTCAGAAAACATATATTGACCTCAATTATTTTTGACACCCTGACACCCATTTGATAATTATCGAGTCACTTCAATGGTACCAAAATACATGTGTCATATATCACAAAATTGATTCAGTTTAAAGTTTTCTACACTGACAATATGTTTACTTCTATTTTATACAGCTAAATGCCTCGAAGAAAATAAGGTGAGTAAAAGTCTTTGGTGTATATACATGTACAACTATCTGTGTTGCTAATATGTTGACTCAGTTTTTAGAGCGTCCGTCTCATAACCAGGAGTTCATACCCTGGCCGTGTCAGACAAAAAGATGTTAAAATATGGGATTTGCTGCTTCCCTGTTTGACGTTCAACGAGTGCAGGGATAGAGCAACGTCGATCTGGCGCTGCACAGTGGCTGCCGGTCCCTCGATCAATTGGGCAAAATTAATTTTCAGAGTATTTCTGTTTCAGATTTCTATTTCGAACAATGAATTATGGATATTCATTTTTTTTATTTTTATTTTTATCTTTGATTAGTATACAAATAATATATATTGTTATGGGCATTGGTAAGAATTTCATGTACAAAGTTCTCCAACAAAGATTTAAGAATGATAGTGTAGTAGGTTTCACGGTACACCATGTATATTTCTTGGGCAAATATTGATCCTGAAAAGGACCACCCAATCTCGACGTTTCGACACATGTGTTCTTGTCGTCCTCAGGAGAATGAGCAAAGTTTGTAAAAGCAGGCCTTATACTCCGTTGAAGTGCCGTATGCACGGTATCTCGCAGGGTACAAACATGGCTCATTCTCCTGAGGACGACAAGGACACTCTTTTCGAAACGTCGAGATTGGGTGGTCCTTTTCAGGACCATCATTTGCCCAACAAAGATACATGGTGTACCGTGAAACCTACTACACTATTCTTCTTCGCCATGGAAACCTTAAGATTTAATTATGACTTAGAGTCACACTTAAATGCCTAGTTGTGAGTGGTATAAAATTCATCACCGCATTGGCCAGATCATGCCAAGAGGACGTATATCATGTACGTGTCGGCATTTATAAGAGTGACTCCAAGCCATACTTAAAGGGGAATGAAACCTTTGGAACAAATAGGCTTGTGTAGAAAAAGAAAAATCAAAGAATAAAAATAAAGAAAGTTTGAGAAAAATCGGACAACTAATGAGAAAGTTATGAGCATTTAAATATTGCAATCACTAATGCTATGGAGATCCTCCCATTGGCAATGCAACAAGGATGTGTGATGTCACTGATGAACAACTTTCCCTTTGGTGAAAATACCCTCAAAATGTCTCTTTTTGTTTTTTCTTATGATGATACAAACTCTTTATCCATGATGTATTCTTAAAAAATATGTATTACATGCCCTCATGTAGAAAGAACACATGACCTATGGTTAGATGTGATAAAAGAGGCAATTCAAGTGAAATATATACTAAAGTAATCAGGAGAGTTCTTCACAAGTGACATCACACATCTTTGTCGCATTGCCAATTTGCTATCTCCATAGCAATAGTGATCGCAATATTCAAATGCTCATAAATTTCTCATTACTTGTCCGATTTTTCTCAAACTTTTGTTGATCTGTTTCTTTGATTTTTCTGTTTTCACACAAGCTATCTTGTTCCAATGGTTTCATTCTCCTTTAAATCTTTGTGAGCCCCCCCCCCCTTGATATTGAAGGAGATTAAGACAAAACATTTTAATCCAATATAAAATAATTCACTTTTTGACAGCTGTGCAACTGCGATGCATTCCCTGGTCATGAGTCATTGGATGAGATCTTCCTGATGGAACCCGCCAAGGCTTTCAACTTCACAAAGGCCACCGGAACAGGCAACATCCTGGAGATGGGAGGATGGGAATGTAATGAGACTATGGGTAAGTTGTGTCAGTATTTATTTGTATTTAAAAGATTAAAGGCATATCGTGTAGGTTAACATTAATTTGTCTGAACTTCAAGGCCTTATCTGTTGCCTGTGTCTGAGGGAATGTTGTAAAAATGAGCCTACAAAACGAAATCGCATCCCGAAAATCTGTATTTAGCACTTCCAAAAAGTGAAATACATGTATAAAGTGACAAGAACACCATTTTAGTTTCATCCTATATTATTCCCCCGGAGATTGATTTTGCGGCAGCAGATACATGTCTCTTGAAAGTGATCAAATAATTGAATAAATGAATATTTAGGTGAATAAATGCATATGCGGTATAAGCAAATAAGTAAAAAAAAATTATGGATAAACAATTAAATGGGTGAATAAATGCACAAATTTACAAATAAATTGGTCAATAAATGCATGCATGTATGTATATGTAGATGTACATGTATTTATAGAACAAATAAATGTGTGCATAGATACAGAAGACAAATAAATAGGTAAACTACATGTACATATTCAAGAAAAAAGAATAGAAATTCAAGAAAAAAAATAGAAAATTAATTGAGCAAATATATGAATTAAGAAAAAAGATATGTGAATGAGCAAATTTATGGTTAAATATTTTATATATTCAGATGAATATTTATTAAATTACATTCATTGCATCTTCTTTTTGGAATAGAAGACATTCTTGTATATTACAACATTGATGTACATGTACACACAATTGGTCTCTGAAAATATAATTGTTTCTGAGATGGTTTTGAAGTCTTGTTAATATCTCATCCTTTTTTTTTGTTAACAGAGTCAACCAGTGCTCCATATGGTATGTAAATATTACTTTAATTTGCTTTTGCAGATGATAACATTTTATCATCATCCGTAATTTTAGAACACTGCTTGTTTTGAAGTTAACTCTTTGCCCGTTCTGTTCGACTAGAGTAACATACAGGGGCTGCCAACTTCGACTGAAGTCACATGTACACTTACAAACTAAATAGTTATGAGTGCGTGGCACTGTTCAGTGTACAGACAAAGATTTTATTTTACTGTAAATCATTTACCTTTTCATTAGAAAGATGTACTAAACGAGATGAAAGATTCACACAATGACATTAATAATTAACACACAAATGAGACCGATGAGCAATTCTTATAAAATAGGGGTCACCAAACTGGTATGTGAATACATCCAAATTCCTACCTTAGAACTAGGAATAAGCATCATTATGCAATATTAATTTGTACTGCTTCATATGAAAGAAAGAATTAGATCATGTCAGAGAATAATTTTTCATCTAAAATTTGATCAGCATTTTTGGTCCTGAGGTGCACGCTCTCAGGCTCAGCTAAGTTCTGTACAGTCCTATGAAAAAAAAAGATCTTCTGCACAAAAGACTCTTCTTTGCAGCAGGCTTAAAAAAGTGAAGCAAATTGCAATGTGATACTGAGAAAGTCATTCCCTGTAAATCGTTACAAAATTAAACACAATCAAAATCATATTTACATGTAAGACTCAGTCAAGAAAATAAATTGAATTAAATGAGTCCCTTCTTTCCTTCCCTCCCTCCACTCTCTCCATGACAGTTCCCATACAAAAAACCTGTAATGGCGTGTTGGAATACTTGATGAACCAACTATTACCGGTCTCTTCTGGATTCTACTGGATTGATCCGGATGAGGAGGCTGGAGTCCTTCGACCGTTTTTTGCCTACTGTGATTTCTATTACCCTGACTCAGGTAAATTTGATACTCAGATTTTCTTAATTTATGTGATTGTTCTTTTAAAGGGGAAGTTCACCCTGACAATAGATTGGTCATGAAAAAAGCATATTACAGACTACCTAAGCGATGACGTCAGTTGCCATGGTGTCATGGTGGCCTAGTTCTAAACAGATGAACCTGCGTAATAAATAATTATCGTCAGCTGCGACTCTGTTGAGAACCAGCTTGCCGTGACACCATGGCAACTGACATCAAACTTCAGTACTCCATGTCAAATGCATGTTGATAAGTTTGATGTTGCTGTTCTCTGTAAGGGAGCGCCTTGCTCAACAAGCTTGTTAAAGCTTCTTTCTTCTTTGATTTATCATTCTCTCTCATTTTCTCATTCTTAATCCCTTTTCTCTCTATACAGGAGATCAAACTACTAAAGTGGGTAAGTAATGTATTTGCTTCAATTGCTTACTGAATTTCAATACAGCATTGTATTTTTGTTGAGTATTAGGCAAATATGGACTTTAGAAGATCATTTCATATGGGGGGAAGTGAATTTTAATGGTACATACATAATAGCAGTTGAGTGGAGGTTGTTGTCTCATGTTTGGTGTCTCATCCATTGAATGACTGGTATAATATGGTGGTACAAATTAGTTTTATATTATTGTTTTAATACTGAAAATACATGTAATTCACTGCAACAACCTAGAAAACATGCAAAACTAGATGGGTTTAAATAATTATCAGGGAATTTTTTAAACTTCATCAGGGAAAAATAAAGATATTTTGTTTCTCGAAAAGCTGGAAACCTTGAAAAAAAAATTACACCGCTTTACCCCTTTCCCCGCCCCGATAGGTACAACTCTTAAAATAACATTGTTCCATTTTGTAAAGATGTTTATTGTTTTCTTCTTCAAAGCCGAGACTGTAATTTATCACGACTACGAGGACTACCTGTTCGCAGACAAGGATGGTCTCACTCAACGCTTCAGATACTCCGAAGCATCCATCGCACAGATTGCTGCTCTCACTAGGGTATTATCATTACCTGTTTATGATTATTTATCCAATGTGCATGTATTCAAATTTCTTATTGTTTATTGTTTCGTTCACCTTGAATCCACAATTTCAGATAGAGCCTATTAGAACATGCATGTAGATTGGTAACCTTCATTGGCCCGTATTCTGAAGTCAGGTTTAACTTAGACCATGGTCTAACTCTGTGCTAAAATTATGGCAAGCCAAAAGTGTCAATTTTTTCATGTTTCTTATGTTTACCGTGCTCTTTCCTGATTCATCGATGGTGAAGCCAATAATTTGTTTATACTTCCTAGACAATTACGAATGATTTGAGAGCCAAATGAGCTGAAATATTATATCTCTACTGTTAATGATTTATGTAACGATTGGCTGTCCATACTTAAACCACAACTTTAAACCTGGGTTTAAGTTAAACCAGACTTCAGAATACGGGCCATTGTGTTCACACAGTTGTTGATCTCGTAGACAGTGCATAAATCTTCAGAAATATGTAAACATCCACTTTCTCCTCTTTCGTTTTACCTTACGATGAATTGAAGGTGTCTGAAAAGTGCGAGCAGATGATAGAGTTTAACTGCAAGGGCTCCCCCATCTGGTCTGGAGATGTACAGAGGGCTTGGTGGACCGATCGGCATGGTAATCGGATGGTCAACTGGGGCGGCGTCCCTACTGGAGAAAAGGGATGTGCGTGCAAGCTTTCTCAAGAAGGTCAGTTAAGAGAATACACACTTTAAGTTAGACTAAGGCCTAAGATACATCAAAAGTTGGACTGAAGGCCGGCGCGATGGCGGCTTGATGTGTTTTTACATGCTCACTATTTTTCATTGTGTGACAGAACTGAGTATACCTAAAAGGCGGCTTGTCCACTGAACTAGGAATGAGTATCATAGCAAACAATAGTCACTTTTAACGAACAATAGAAAATGTTGACAGGAAAAGACAGGCACACATGTCACTTGAATAGTCGTCATGGATAAAGAACCTCAAAGCGGTTTCATTCTACTTCAGGCTTGAGGCCGGCATCGGAAGCGGCTTCAAACCAGACCCATGTGTATTTTGGCCCTTATATGGAGTTGCAAACTACTTCTGATCAATTCCAGATCTATTTAATAGGTTCCATATCAATCATAATATGTGACAAGGCATGGCAAGATCCACTTAGTCCCACTGTGTGATATTCAGTAGGAGAATATTAAAAGTTGTTTTTGTCAGCATGTTCAAATTTCTTTTTTTTGTATTTCTCAAAAGAGCATACTTTTTACTTGAGACTGTAAAACAAAATGGATTTACCAAACAAGCACAAATGGCTGTTATGGTAGTTTTGATTAGACCCATATTTTGTCGTTTTGGATTATTTTGCAAGCTGTTCTTCTTCCTGAAAACCAACGAAAGTATTCCCCTTATTTTGAACTGCAATAAACTGAAAACTGGATAAGATGTTTCATCGGTACTTCTCTGTAATAAAGAACAGGATATGCCTCTTAGCAGTGTGGCAAATTTGGAGCTAGTTTTACGACCCTTTCTTTTTGTGGGTTTTGCCATGCCTGGTCACATATAGTGTATGGTAATACATGTATATCTGTTTTTATTTGTCATTACAGTGGAGTAGTTTTGTGGCACCATCTGTATATATGTACTGTAGACTTAAGTCATTGCCGAATAATTTCACGCCTTTTCTGAACTTTGCCTTTACATAATCAAATTTTTTTTAAATAAAAAAAGAATTTGTGCAAAATGCGGGATTGGGGATTGAACTTGATAGGTCACAATACTGCTTTTGTCAATCTTATACATTTTTAATTTCCCCTGTATTCATTTAATTTACTGTATTGTAGCTGCTTTTTAAATTCATTTTGATTATATATTCAATGTTTGATTCTTACTCAATTGGAATTTGAATTGATTTGAAATCATTCCTGGCAATGATTTAAACAAATTTTTGTCTCCTTTTCTTATAGGATGTGCAGGGGGAGCCGCTAGTTACTGTAATTGTGACGCCAATGATGCCGGGTCCATGCTTTACGATGGTGGCATATTGAACGACAAGAGTAACCTCCCAGTGACCTCTGTGACCCTCGGCCGTTCCGCCGACGACACTAGCTTCTTCAGGGTGTCTCCTCTCAGATGCAGTGGTCAAGGTATTTTGTAAAAGTGGAAGGCTATTTCAGGGGCAGATCAAGGATTTTTCTAAAGAGGGGCACAGAAAAAATTTAACAAGCAAAAAAAATACAAAAAAGTGTTTTAACCAAAAATTATGGGTATTCCACGAAAAAATGTGACAAGCCAAAAAAAGGGGGTGGGGGGTCACACTTCTGTTTTAATGGCAGTTTTCAATGAAAATTTTAATTGGGCCTCTCAAGGGGGGGGGGGCACAGGTCAGCTGTGCCCCCTTCCCCTAGACCCACCAGTGGGCAATTTGTATTTTTCTCCTTATTTCTTACATTGCTAATACCCCAGTTAAGGTCTTTTTGCTAAAGAGATTTTTTTAAATTTTGAATCAACCATCACTTCTTTGAGAAAGATTATAAATGGTGAGATGCATAATGTATCAAAGTTCAGTGGATGAATGTACATTTAGATTTTGTAATGAACATTGTCATTATATGATGTGTGTTAGAAATGTACAGATTTTGCAGTTATCCATTCTCATTCTTGCCATAGAGAATATCAATATAATGTGAAGAAAAGAAATGAACAGACTTATGCTCTTTAGATGTTGACGTCGCAGGCCTGCCATAGATGGCATCGATCAGATTAATTGCCAGATATGCATAGTACATGGACGTGTAGATGTTATTTGTTAATCATCATGTTCTCTTTTTTGTTTTCTCTCTTTTACATCACAGGAGGCTCGCCTGCTTTAACAGAACAAGGTATGCTTTATTTGTTTATTTATTTATTTATATAATTATTCATATGTACATGAATTTATTTATTTACTTACATGTATTTTTATTCATTTATTTGATTATTTATTCATTTATTTATTTATTTACATGTATTTATTTATTTAGTTATTTATTAAGGTTTTTTATTTATTTATTTTCATTTATTTATTCATTCATTCATTCAGTCAGTCATTTATATGTTTATTTATTTATTTAGAATTGACCTTAACATTCAGAGGGGATGTCCTGAGTCAACATATTTCTGAAGCTTTAATAGCAGTTGCATGAAATGTGCAATGTTGTAAATCATGCTCTGCAATTCTTCTTTTATATAGATTACACCTTCTTATTCAATGCCGACGATCAAGAAGAACGTTTAATGAATGTATTGCCCCGCCTTGAGCCTGGCCAGGATATGGTTGAGTTTTCCGTTGATGCGATGTCTGATGCCTACATTGCTTTTGCTAGCGATCCATATGGGGTTCCAGAATATGAGATTGGTACGTGATTCATATCTTTAACTTTTGTTATTTTTTTTGTTACCAGGCATGAAATGATTTTTTTTATCTAATACGAGTGGCATTTTCGATCATACAAGAAAAGCTCATGACTGTTTGGACAGTTCTACATGTATTTGAAAATATGCTACCAAAAAGACATTTTTATGTGGCATGCTTGTGGTAAATTTTGATGCGATGTCAGTAAAATTATTTCCTGCCAGGGCCTCATGATGATCACAGAAAAAAAGACCTAATGATTGCATTGACCAAAATATACAATCATTTTGGCATTAAAATCAAATGTTTCATCAATCACAAGGCTTTATGTAACAGGGCCTGGGTGGGTGCGTCATAAAGCTATATGTATTAAAGTTAGGAATGACTATGCATAAATTGTTTTATGCATGAATGGAGATTCTCTTTTGTAATAAATGGTATATCCTTAAGACCTGGTCACACCGCCCGAGCGTTGTTGGAGCGGTCGTGGAGCGGAGAGAAAAAAACATCACCGCTCGCCACCGTTCGCCATTTTCGATTTCGATTGTTGTTTTTTTGTTTTCGATTTTTTTCCCCAATTTTGCGAGCGAAATTCGACCCTCTCTCCCTAACGCTCCACAACCGCTCCAACAACGCTCGGGCGGTGTGACCAGCCCTTCAGAAGCTGCCTTATCACCCAAGAATGTGTTAAAGTTGTGTGTATGAGAAACTTTACAAACATCTTTATGAAACGGGGACACAACATTTGCTCCTGCGACAGTTGCTCCGGGCTTTATTTCGTCTAAGATATTGGTCCGTATTCTGAAGTCAAGTTTAACTTAGACCATGGTCTAACTCTGTGCTAAAATTATGGGAAGCCAAAAGTGTCAAAATTTGTATTACATTGTATGTTTCTTATGTTCACTGTGCTCTTTCCTGATTCATCGATGGTGAAGACAATCTTATATTTACACTTCCTAGACAGTTATGAATGATTTCAGAGCCAATTGAGCTGAAATATGATATCTCTACTGTTAGTGATTTATGTAACAATTGGCTATCCATACTTAAACCACAACTTTAAACCTGAGTTTAAGTTAAACCTGACTTCAGAATACGGGCCATAGGGTTAGGGTCGAGTTTGCAATAGGGTCTTATGTTTGGTATGGGGTAGGGTTTCATCGTGTTAAACCCAGGGTTGATGTTGGTGAATTCATTAGTGTGTGGAATTTACAGCGGAGCAATTGTCGTTGGAGCAAATGTCATGGAACCTACTTGTACCGAAACACCCATCAGTTCCTTTCTGCAGTGGAGCCTGCCTGACGTATAAAACTTTGTGTACACGGTACAATGCTGATTGCTTCTCTTGAATGTATGAGCACAAACTTGGAGAAGAGCTATGCGGCTTTTTTTGCCATACAGATTTGAAGATGAAAAGAAAAACTCGAACAAAAGCACTGATTTGACATTTGAAATCAGGCCCCATGTTCAAATACCATTATGTTTTAATTTGGTTTAATAATAATGATAATAATAAATGGCTTTGTTTAGCTTAGTTTGGTCATCCAGTAGCACACTAGAGATAACCATATATAAACCCATTATAACCTCCCCCTCTCGAGTGTACAATTCTTTTGATTTGTCTTTTTGAAAAAAAAACACCAACATTGTTTTGCAATATTTCAGATTAACACTCCCCCAGTTTTATTGATTTCATATGATGGAGAGTGATGTTTGAACCTACGTGTGAACTGCGAACGAGATAAAGTTTGTTTGTATCTATGTATTGTTATTATTACCATTACCATCACTTGATGTCAAGAATCATTTCACTCTCTCTTTCAGCGATTGGAGTGGATGGAAACAACATTACAGAATTTTTCGAAGGCCAGGAACAAGAGATGAGATTCGACACACCCGGGATCCTGAACGCGGATAGACCCACGCACTTCCGCGTCAGTTTCTTAGACGAGGTTATCGAGCTGGTGAAGGTGGAAACCGGAGGTAGCGAGGTGCCGATTGGAGCGGTTGACTTTGGAACGGTACATCCCTTCCGATACATCCTCTTTGGTTCAAAGGCTCCCTCTACCTGGAGATTCCCCTACCTTGCAGCTACTTGTAAGTACATGTATCATGAAGTAGAAGTGTATAAGTTAGTCAGGAGCTTAGGATCGGACGACAGTAGAGTGATGACAATGAAGATGACGATGATAATGATGATGACAGTGATGATGAGAGTGATGACGATGATGATAGTGATGATGATGATAGTGATTATGATGATAGTGATTATGATGATAGTGATGATAGTGATGATGGTGATGATGATGATAGTGATGATGATGATGATGATAGTGATGATGATGATAGTGAGGATGATAATGTTCATGATGATGATAGTTATGATGATGATAATGATGATGGTGATGATGATAGTGATGATGATGATGATAGTGATGATGATTATAAGAAGGATGATTATAATGACTGTATAATAAACAGATACTCTCTATCATTAGGGTATTACAACATATATTGCTCAAACTAAATTTATTTTTGGCCGAGTCAGAGACCAGATGACATTGTCCTCGCAAGGCGCAACAACGTATGAATTAATCTGATGTACAGATTTCTCTTTAACATATAGATAGCTCTGAATAACCCACGAGATCTATGTCCTTAACCATAACTGAATGCACAAATACACTTTCCAGTTGTTGGCAATACAGTATAACACCAAATGCCAAAATCCAAATTTCTCTCTCTGTTTCCTGTGAACCTAGGAATAGAATATTTCCAGATAGATATAGATCCATATACCTATTACTTAAAGATAAATTCCAGTTTTGGTAACGACCTCAAAATGACTTTTGACAGAATCTAATACAATGACCACTGAAGTGTCTGTTTGTATGAATAAAAAATATGTACCAAAGGATTCTGGAAGAAATTGTGTAATTGCTGAGAAATAAGCAAAATAAGCGCGGATTCGGTCACTTCCGTCGGGTCTGTATTCCAGCAATATTAATACACTGTCCCACGTGTGCCTATCTGTGTTGGTGATCTTCAGTGTGAACATTTTTCAGCGTAGATTTCAAGATTTCACAAAGTTCAGTTTATGTAACTGTACCAGATCTAGATCCTCGATGATATACTGACAATTAAGCCTTGTTTTACAGACTTTCTCATGAAATCAGTGTTCACTGCAACTACTGGAATTTCTCTTTAAGCATCTGCCTCACAACCGGAATGTCAGGATGTCGAGCCCCTGCCATGTCAAACCAAAAGACTTTAAGTTATTGGAGTTGCTGCTACGTGTTTGGTATTTAATGAATAAGGGATACAGCGACATTGATCTGCCGCTGCTCAGTGGCTGCTGGGCCCACGGTCAATTGGGCAAAATGAATTTTTGAGGATTTATATTTCTTCTACTTCGAACAATAAAAAGTGTTTCCTCTGTATTCAATTTGTAATGTTGCTTTTGCATGTATTGTATAGCTTTCTCTCTGTCTTTCCATTTTGATTTTTTTTCGTTACACTTATAAATTCTTGTTTGTGATTTTCTGATTGTTTTCTTTTATAATTGAATACAGAAATAATTGAAATGATTGTGAATGATAAAGAACATGGATTATTATTATCCCAAACAGCTATGCAGGTGTGCGATCCAGACATGATGATCATGGGATGTCCAAGTGGACAGTATATCGACGTCACCTACGCCAACTACGGCTATGACCCGACATCTACTTGCGGCGCCGACGGTATGGATTACCCTGCTTGCAGCTCAGAATCCTCCATCTCAGAGGTTCTTGAGCGTTGTCAAGGTCTTCCTTCCTGTGCCTTCCAGGTGACTACGGGTGTCTTCGGAGACCCCTGTGCTTCTGTTGACACTCCAAAGTCCCTGAAAGTTAGGTGAGAATTTCTTGTTAGATCTTTAAGTCCCTTTAAGTTTAAAGTTAAGTCCCTTTAAGTCCCTTTAAGTTTAAAGTTAAGTCCCTTTAAGTTAAGAACGGCAACAAGGTTAATGTGAGGGAGAATTATGCTTGAATGAAATAATGTAATATTCAGGGCACGTGCTGTTGCAATTTATCAAAGGTTTGTCTGTAATTAAAGGACTGATAGGATTCCTGGTCAGGGACATGGCTATAAATGATGAAACATACATAACATATCCATGTTACAATTCCATTACAAAATATTAGCTTATGGAACATTTGAAATGATTATAGCCCATTGAATATCAGGCCAGTAAAAGGAAAATATATCTAAAATATGACTTCAGATAGTATAATGAAGAATTCTTCCATGGGCACTTGTAATATGTAATATGTATAAAAATAAGAAATTAAGATTAAAAATAATAAGAGAATAATAAGTCTTCATTATTGCGTACATGTAGAAATGAAATTCCTGACTTCTAATAAATCCAGACTGAGTACAGATCCTTTACTGGGAAAAGGATGGTTTTCCCATATTCTGTTAAGGTGCCTTTAATGGATGCAGATATAGCTCTCGGTTGTGAGCGACATGAACCGCTCAATTCATAACCCTGATGATGGTGTTATATTTTCAATGGTGCAGGTATCGGTGCACCCCCGAACCCGTTCCGAAGTCGGGGAGAGCCGGGGCATGCCTCAACATGGAGTGTCACAATGGTGGAACATGCCTCCCATTCAATGGTGGAGCTCGCTGCAAATGTGCGTACGGGTGGACGGGTCCCTCGTGTGATATGCGTGAGTATGCCGACAAGTAGGGGTGTGCTTGGGGCAATTTTAGGGGAAGTTAATACGGATGATACATGAAAGGTTGGGTTTGATAGAAGAAGAAAGATAGAGAAAATATTAGTGAAGGTCTGACAAAAGTCCATTTAAAAATAAAATACTTGTGAATCTATAAAGGTTTTATTTTGTGACGTCATGTGCGAGAAGCTTCCCCAAACATCCTGTAATATAAATTTCCATTTTTTTCATGGAATATGATGAATACAAATATATTTTCTAGTAGATCGGGTATGAACTGATGTGTCTGATGACATATCCCCGCAAAAATAAAATCACTTTTAAATTTTTGAGAAAATCACATTTTGGGGAATTCATATCACACAACATATGGAGGAGCTGCTTTCTAGTATCTTTGATGTCAAAATCAAAACTTTTAAAATGTATAATTGTTATTCTTTGTTAGATTTCCATCAAACCTTTGCCAATATTTTCCTTTAATTTGTCTGCTTTTATTAAAACCAAGTTATTGTCATGGTCAACTTCCCCTTTAGGGTAAGCGTGTGAAACATAGTTACTCAGTTGAGAGCACCTTTTAGGCCATTTTAATTTTCACATCTAAACACAGATTGAGATCAAGAGTGCGAATCAAACGTCCACAAAAGGAGGTTTTGAATTTGAAATTGACTTTATTTTGCATACTTGTAATTCACATGTGAGTAAAAAAAAAAATACATCAGAAGATTCAACATCATGTACATCACATGTAATAATCAACTGAATACCACAATACATTTAACATTTTCTTTGGTATTCTCTTATCTGGCTTCTTCGGTTCTTTGTGTGAATTATTCTATTTTCCATTTCTCTTACGAAAGGTTTCTTAAATTTGAATCTTTTCTGTCTACGCCATATCTACTTCTATTAAGCAACGTTTTATAGATACATCAAAAGCAACTGTTATTTTCATGTTTTATCGATACTGAATTTTAGTAAATAAAAAGTATTCACATGAATTTTTACATTACAAGTAGGGGAAGGCGGGGTAAGTTGAGCATAGGGGCAAGTTGAGCCACCAGCCCCAGGCCAATAATGAATGAGTCAGACATTGTGGTGGTGCCATGTATTGATGACCCATAGCATAACCCCTAACCCCACCACATTTTTTCCAACTTTGAAACAAAAAGTAGTTTTTCAGAGGGAAAAATATGAATTTCAGCCAAAAAAGTAAAAAAGAGTGTGAAATAGATAAGTGCTTTATAAACACACACGTCTTTCAATATAATAAAGACATGATAACAATATTATTAGTCCAGGTATGGATCTTAATTCTTGTCATAGTCTTTTATATGATGGATGCATAATAAATTTGTGGATACAAAATTATCGCACTAAGTTCGGACTGGGGTAAGTTGAGCCAAACAGCATGGGGCAAGTTGAGCCATGGTAATTCCTATGGTAATGTATCTTAAAAAACAAACAAACCATAAAAATAGATTGAAATGCAGGCTGAAAGGAGCAAATATACATGACTGCTCTTTTCCTTTTACAGGATGTTAGTATTTATAGAGAATTAGCAAGTGAAAAGACTTTAAACAAAAAAGTGACATGCTGGTTGTCCCCCCATACATTTTGTACATAGTTTTTGTGGCTCAACTTACCCCAGAAGGTGGCTCAAACTTACCCCATATATGGGGCAAGTTGAGCCATTTGACATCGGTTTTTTCAAAGGTCACGATGACTTTCAGTGTTGGGGTAGAAAGTTATATATAGGTGGAAAATATTTCAGAAGAATGAAATTTCAAGGCAAGGTACTTATTTCGACAAGATTATTAATCATATCAATTCTAACATGCAAAAAGCAAAAACTGTCACAACTTACCCCGCCTTCCCCTATACATAGCAATCCTCTATTAAACACGTCTAAAAGAACTGTTTGTTCAAATCACATTCAACAAAAGCGTGCACTAAAGCTTCATTAAATTGACAGTGCGGACAATATTTGTCGTCAGCAAGACCCCATTAGAAAGATTTTATCTAGCGGGTAATAATGTATGTTCTATAAAAGTTTAAAATTAAATTCTTGTAAATGAAGTTCACGTGTAAATGTCAAACTTCTTTTAAACACAGAAAACTATTAAATATCAGTCTGTAATATATATTCCTGAAATCGACAACATCCATTCGTAAAATTCCGCTCTCAAACAAATCAAATTGTAAAACTATTGATGTCAAGAAATTCAGAATAATTCATTTTGTTTTCAAGTTGTGTATATGTATGTTAAAAAACTTATTAAACCATACTTTTCGAATACCTTTCTTTAATTTTGCAAATAACATATTATGCTTGCTTTTTTTTGTTTTAAGACGAGCTAGAATTGTATACCAATGTTCTTATTATACCATATTGTTTGTGAACATTCATGTTTTGAACAGAACCAGTTCCACAGGTGGTATCATTCTTTACATAATTTAATGCTTATAATATTTCCAGATAAAATTAGGTAGCTGTGTGCACTTCCATAATCCAATAATATGTGGTCATAGTTACAGTGCAATAGAGACTTCATGCCACCAGTACAGTTATACCAGAAATGATACATACATGTACATATATCCTTCGTAGGACCTTTACTATCTGACAGTCCTTTGAGTCATCTTAACCCGTTGCCAACGGGAGCCGGATATATACGGTTCCCTAAAACTTATTCATGTACGGGAGCCGTATATAGTCGGTTCCCCAAAGGCTATTACTCGCATCCATTTGCAGGCTTTAAAAATACAATTTCATACTATGTTTCTGCCTTTTCTGTGTTATAATTACAATGTCCATTAATTAAACTACACATTCCGGAAAGTCATACGTTTTTACCTTTTGTTTCTATAGTTTATAAAGCATTATAAAACGAGTTATGCTTCGAAGAGAGTCCAATATTGACGTACAGTGGGCATTGCCGCGATGGAAGCTTGATTTCAACGATTTTCAGTTTCGCAGAACCACGTATATACCGTAATCAATAAAAGTGAGGGAAAACAATGGGAGCAGCGAAATGCAACCCAAAACGCACGCATAGCTGCGTGCGTGCGCTGATATGATCAACTATAGATCGAAAACGATCGATACTTTATAAGATTGCTTGTGAGGTTTCAAAAAGTCCGGGGTTCGATCCCGGCCGCGGCACCTATGCCCGTGAGCAAGGCATTTAATCTACAATGCTCTTTTATCCTGCTTTCAAATAAATGAAAATGCTATATGCATTACTGCTATTACTAGGTGTGCACTTCTTTTTTATAAAAAAATGGCGCCGTTGATAAAATATAGGAAGAAGAAAAATCATGGTTTCAGTTTATAACACATCGATTTTTGTTTTCTTCTTTCATTTAGGTGCATTATTTTGCCTCTTGAAAATGGCTGTCATAATATTCAACTTCATGAACTGATCAAGCTAGATCAAACTAGAAGAGAGTACACGACTTTAAGTTGATATCGATTTCTATAATCCTAAACAAAAAGTGTATACAGCTGGCTATTGAGAATACCTCGGATCGTACGTACACTCTATTTTGTTCTAACGATACGGATGTGGTAATTGATGGAGGCATGGCCCCCTTTCCTTTGAAAATCACAAAAGGGCATCCAGCGAAGGTCAATAAAGTTGCCACTTACTAACAATGTAAAAGAGTGACTTGAAAGGGAAGGATGTACGGATGAATTCACACTTTGTCAGTTTGGTTTAACACCAAAGAGTGATAAACGCCGTGACATAGGCATAATCATGCTAATGAAGACTAATATGTGTTATTTACGATGTACAAAGTATATGAAGCATGTTTTATCCATATCAGTAATCTCATATGAATTTTCGAAAAAAAATCTAAGGTTTCCCCAATTGATTTTATTCTGATTGAGTATGTTATCGTGGTTTGGTTTGACCTGCATATAAAAAAATGTGATGCGATAGGAATCCAGAGCATGGAGTAAATATGCATTCCATGGATATATTATTCGAGAAGATAGAGGGACTGAAAAGCAGAATATATTAAAATAAAATATGTATGTTTATGTCTGCAAACAGGCCTATAATGCTTTTCACGGAACAAATGATGTAAGCCGGGTAATGAATAAGTAGAGCGCCTTGATCACAATGTTTAGTGGATATTATATGAATTATTAATCATTATCATCATGCGGCTCGTTTAATTTTTTTAATTGCTTGTTAGAAGGGTGCGAGAAAATCGGCATAAAGCATATTGTGATTCCATATACGTCCATTCAGTTATTTGTTTCATTTTTGGCCGTACTCCATAGAATATAACAGACGTTCAACTTTGATAAAGATAAATATGAGATAAAGCAATCAGTACATGAATTGATTAATAAAGACAATTAATTAATTAATTAGAGATAATATATATCACTTAATATGAGCTGGAATATGATATTTAGGCAGGCGAGAATGGCCTTTCTATGTATCTCTTTTGAAGCACGCTCTTCCTCTTACAGTTCTCTAATTAACTCGTTATATTTGTATTTTCATCGGAGCTCTTATGGATTGTTGGCTACAAGGAAAAAGGAAGTGGAGAAATAAAACATAAGAATTATTTTAATACATCGAAATTCTGTAAAGGTGAATGTACCGAGTGAGAAATTATATACATTTTAGACATTTTAGAATTATACTTTGGCAATGCAGGTTATTATTTTCAGAGTCCTTTTTCATCTTGACGAAATTGGATATTAAAACAAACTGAACGCAGGAAATAATAATTTCCGAACGGAAAGTTCCTAAAATGTTAATCAAATCATATATTGTCCGAAAATTTGACAGTGAGTGTGGCGAAACAAATGGGGGGGGGGGTTAAATGATGGAATATAATTTATATGCACTAGAATAAAAAAGGGTATAAAATATAGTAATGGTGTAACTTGGGTTGCGATTTCATTGCTAACCTCTATTTCTCCCCCCCCCCTTTGCTTGTCAGAAAAAAGTAAAGAAAAAGTAGCGCATTTATAGTCCCCTCCACCAAGAATTCCTTGGTTCACCGCCGATCTCTGACAACTAGATTACCAGCAAAACCGAAAATGTCTTTCTGGTCACACTCATTTTTTTCCATTTTAAATTGTCCAACATATACTTAAGTTATTTTTTCTTGCATTTTCCATGAATTACTAATCATTTGTTGATCATTAAATCCTTTGCACATAAATGTCAAGAAAATAACCACACACGTTCTAAACTAGTGAAATAAACTGAGAATTGAGTAAGTTCACAATAAATAAAACGGTTTGCAGGGACTTATTGTATATTCTTGGATAATGAAAGAAAGGCAGAATGTCTTGTTTTTAATACAATTTTAATTACTAGAATCATTTGATACATAATATTCATTTTTTTACACAAATACATGGCAACGTCTCCGTTGGATTTTGAATTAAGGAAATAATTTGGAGGTTTTTGTTTTTTCAACGTATGAAATCTAGAAATCATTTGAAATTGATTATGGGCCGAATATGCCGGGCACCTATCCTAATGTAGGTTCTATTTTTTAGTATGGGTTGGGCTTGGAGGGCCGGGTTTGGACATATTTCTGTGATGACGAGAATATACTCAGAAGGGAAAAAATAGAGAGAGGGCCGGGGGCACGGAACGGGAGATGAAGAAGAGAGAGAGAGCATAACCCACTTGTCTGCGCAGTGTTGTAGTACATTTTTTTCGATTAAAAGCGCCTCGTATGAAATTGAACCCTCTCCACCCCCCCCCCCTGCGTAAGCTACTGATTGAATAGAAGGGAAAAAAGTAAAGGGAAAATAGAGGAGAGAGAGAATATAAGTAGAGGTTGACTAGAGGTAAGGGGATTAGAGAGAGTAGAGGGGATGGCATTCATGACAATAACAATAATATTTTTCAATCGAATTAAACTATTTTTTTTTATTCTTTACATGTAAAATATTCAAATGTTTACATAATATCGATGATAACAATTATAAACATTACTATCAACACTAACAATGATAATAACAAATAATAAAAGAAAATATAACAATCGGATAATAAAAAAATAATAATAATATTGATAATAATAACAACAATGGTTAAGATTATGAATATAATAATGATAAGACAAAGAAAAAGATAAAATAAAAAAGCAGACGAAACAGAAAAAAAGATGAAGGGAGAAGATAATGGTGATCATGGGGGATGGGGTGGGCTAACTTAAGTAATTGGATGATAAATGATAAATAATCTTCATAATAATTGTCGCATACCACCTTGCAAATTTTAATCGAGAAGATTATGATTTCTTGTTCAGAAATTATTACTTGTATGCATTATAACGATATTTTGAAGATTCATGTTTTGGGGGGCATACTTTTAAAAGGAAATATCATATTCATTTTTTTTCATTTTGCATGAAGAGAAAAACAGAGAGAACAAAATTAAGCAAAATAGGACGACGGGAGTAAAAGAATGAGAATAGGTATAAAGAGAAGATAAGACGACGAAGAAAAAAGGCGAAAAAAGAAGCACAAGCAAATTCATAACAAGAATAAATAGAAGGGAAATAGAAAGAGAAAACTTAGGAGATGGAGGAGGTGTAGGATTACACAATTATCAGTGAAGAAGAAGAAGGAGGAGAAAATGAAAAGGGAGCATTATAAAAAAGGAAGAAAAAAACAAGGAGGATTTCATTTGCAAGAGGAAACAAAGCAAGACTATATCAAGGGAGAAGGGGGGGGGGTCTATAAATAGGAAGTATAAGAACAAAAAGATGAGACAGAGATCGAACAAAAGAAGAAAGGAAATGAGGATGATAAGATAAGAAGAATATCGAAAAAGAAGAATATGAGAAGAAAAGAAATGAGAATAATTTTGATAATAATAAGAAGATCGAAAAAGAAGAAAAGGAAGAAGAAAGGAAGGGAGAATATTATGATAATAAGTAACATTATGAGAATATTATGATAATAGTAATATCGAAAAAGAAGAAGTCCAAGAAGAACTTCAAAACCCACATCACCAACAATACATTCTCAAAGAAGTCACTCTGTACGGACATAATTATAGCACTGGAGCGACAGGTGAGCTCTGAACTCCGTGCAGCCAAAACAGGAAATGAACTACGCATGCGCGAAAACTATCGATCAATTCACTCATCGTGGATCGCACACACGCTTTTGTAATCAACGATCCAGCTCGCACGCACGGAACAATGGAGCTGTTCGAACTTGACATGGCCGGCTGATTAATCTCGTTTGGGGTGTTAGAACCTATTCTACTATGCCGTCGCGAACGGGTTAAGAAAGCTCAGTGTGTATTATGTGATATCAATCATCCTTAACCCACCTTGGCTATTATCTCGTGTGAGTGTGCATCTTTGGACTTTTTCAATATTTGAGTTCCAAATGAAATCTGAAAACGGATTTATTCAGTGTCTTAGTATAGTTTTGTTGGATCATGTCTGCTATCATAAGATGGATTACTTGACTAAATCTTCTTTCACAATTGATGGTGCGACTACTTACAACCGTTGCGAGTGTGTGCAACATACATTATGACTGCAAACGATTGCACAAGCAACTTTGAATGCCCCTTTAATAGAGGAAGTGATTTTAAAGGTCAAGTCCACCTCAGAAAAATGTTGATTTGAATCAATAGAGAAAAATCAGACAAGCACAATGCTGAAAATTTCATCAAAATCGGATGTAAAATAAGAAAGTTATGACATTTCAAAGTTTCGCTTATTTTCAACAAAATAGTTATATGAACGAGCCAGTTCCATCCAAATGAGAGAGTCGATGATGTCACTCACTCACTATTTCTTTTGTTTGTTATTGTTTGAATTATACAATATTTCAATTTTTACGAATTTGACGATTAGGACCTCCTTGCCTGAAGCACAAAATGTTAAAATAATGGAATTCCAGATGTTCAAGGAGGAATGAAACTTTATTTCACATGACAATGATGAGAAAATGACAATATTTCATATTTAATATAATAAAATACAAAAGAAATAGCGAGTGAGTGATGTCATCAACTCTCTCATTTGGATGTAACTGGCTCGTTCATATAACTATTTTGTTGAAAATAAGCGAAACTTTAAAATGCCATAACTTTCTTATTTTACATCCGATTTTGATGAAATTTTCAGTGTCATGCTTGTTGAATTTTTCTCTTTTTATTCAAATCAAGTTTTTTTTGGGGTGGACTTGTCCTTTAACAAAGTTAACCCTTTGCCAGCTTGAACCAGGTAATCCCTGTACAGAGTCTATGTGAATTTCACAATTTAGTAGTCAACAGGTTGATCGTCTTAAAACTGATTTGATTGATTTGAAATGTAGGTGAAGCTGTATGCAACCTAATTGGGGGCTCGTACTTCAAGACGTTTGATGATAAGTTCTACTACTTCCCAGTGAGTTTCACCGACAACCAACAGTGTACATTCACCCTGGTCAGCCACCAGTCATTTGCGGGAGAGCGCTTTGACGTTCTCACACGTAACGGAGAAGTGGTCATCGAGATTGCCTCGGAGGTATACAGTTTGTGCTTTTGTCGGTCAATAAGTTTCTTTTTAGTTGAATTGCGCTGGTCAGGGTATAATTGGTGTGTCAGAGACACATGTACTTCAAAATTCTTCCAAGGTTGTGTGTGAAGATTCTGTGAGAGAGATATGCTGTCTAGGAACTGGAAACTCACCGAAAGTTGTTTTGGTCATTAAATCTCCAGACTTGTCAATGAATCTAATACGTTGCAGTCAACTTTCTTAATCTTTAAAGAAAATCATGAAATTTGGCGCAAAATTTAGTTTTGAGGAAAAAATTGTGCAGACACTTTTTTGGGCATGGGTCGGAAATTGTGTTGCCAAAGTAACAGTAACTGATGACCCATGAAACTCATTGCAGGTCGAACTACTTCCTCAGTTTTTGACCAGTGCTCATGAAATATGGCTCAATCATTGGTCTTGGGGTTAAGACATGCAAGAACCCTTGTTCTATTAAAGTGTGTTGGAAATGGCACTGTCATGGTAGGGGCAAGTGGCGGGGCACCAATCACCTTTAATGATATTTCTTGTTATAAATTATAATTTTTTTTATTTAAATGTATCATCATGTTCTCTGCTACCCTCAGACGATAGAACTTGGTGAGGATGTCAGGATAGATGGTTTTCCTGTAAATGATTTCTCTGGACAGCACTATAGCATATCAGAGAGAGG
Source organism: Lytechinus variegatus (assembly GCF_018143015.1). Lineage (NCBI taxonomy): Eukaryota > Metazoa > Echinodermata > Echinoidea > Temnopleuroida > Toxopneustidae > Lytechinus > Lytechinus variegatus. The sequence continues at coordinate 25,244,744 of NC_054750.1, read as the reverse complement.
AAATGGAGAGGTAATTGACCCAATACACTTTTCTTCCTTCCTTCCTTCCTTTCTTTCTTTCTTTCTTTCTTTTTTTCTTTCTTTCTTTCTTTCTTTCCTCCCTCCCTCCCTCCCTCATTCCTTCCTTCTTGTTCAAAACACAATTTTCATTTCAATGGAACTTTTCATTGTACATGTATCCTGCTCAGTGGTGTCAGAATGGCTTTGGAAGGGCAAGCTATACAGTCAGACTGCAGGTCCCAAGAAAGTGGCTTCTTTCATCCAAGTGATAGTCATGACTTGAGTTGTTTTGCATATTTAATGAGTTTGATGCGGACCAAAACACCTCTTTTCATTCGGTCATTGCTGCTCTAATTGTGCATCGAATTTCATGAATTTGGTACCATTGTAAAGAAGAAGAATCATTCTTTCATTCTTTTTTGTTTTGAATACTGTTTTTAATCTGATTTCATGAACAAATAGTTACATAACATTTCAGTTTAAATTTCAAATCACATACATGTACTTTACATTTCATATTTTCACTTTTTCCACTAACTTAATGTAATATAATCATGAATCATATATACATGTATCTTAAAAGAAAATAATGAAATCAGTTATTATAATAAATGCTTGAACACCAACCTTCCCCCTCCCCCCACCCCCCCCCCCCCCCCGCCCCAACACACACACACACAACACACACAACACACCACTGTCCAGAAGATCTGCTCGCACTCATAAATAAATCATGTTATAAATCATGTTTATACATGTAAGTACAAAACAAATTCGATGAACAATTTTGAATATAACAAGCTCACCGGAGAAACATTACATATTTTGAAAGTAAATAAAGACTTACAAACTTAACCTTGTCATAATTTTACTGTTTCCCATTTTTGCAAGTTCCGCCCTCATTTCCCCATTTTAATAGCTATTTTCTTTTCTTGATCCGTATATTCTAAAATAAGTTTTTGTATATCTTCAATGGTTGGTTATACCCCCTCCTTTCTAAATATAAATATATATATTTTACCATAAAGATAATAGTATTACAACTTTTTATTCTATTTGTATTGACTGACAAACCAACAAATATATCCCGCCAATTCAAGTCCTTTATTTCATCTTATTCAAATCGCTGTATCAAAGTTTCCCATATCAGTTTAACCTTTAAGCAAGACAAAAATATATGTGAATATGTTTCCATTTCCCGTTTACAGTACGAACAGAGATTATCTTCAACAAATATAAATCTCAACAAATTAACTTTAGTGTAAATTGCCCCATGCAGTATCTTAAATTGAAATTCCCTCTGTCTCCCAGTTAATAATGTTATTCTTTTTCTAAAAAAACATTCACCAATTTCTTTCTTTGTATAAGTATTATTATAATTATTTTGTCCATCTCTTATCTGTAAATCATACGACTTTTGCAATTCTTTAATAAAATAGTCATATATTTTTCTTGATGGTACCTCCTTAGAGCTACATGTAATTCCCCTCCCGAACAGAAGCAAGTTTATATTATAGTTAATTAAGTCTATCTCACAAAATTGTATCGAACCTAAATCATTCCTCCAATCACTTGGAATTGCATGATATATTTCACCAATTGTAAACAAATGATCACTTCCCATACCAAGGTTCAAAAAGTATGCAACTGGTTTAACATGTCCATTGTCACTGTCCATTGTCAACACACACCCTCCCACACACCCTCCCACACACACACCCACACACACTATGGATATCAATTTAACATGTATCTCTTAAAAACCCTTGTCCTTCCTTTAGTATGTTGTAGAGCTGAACGTTGGGATGTCTATTCACTACAAGAAGGATGGACCTGTTTACATCACAATGAGGGGCACAGTGGATGTGGTTTCTGGCCTTTGCGGGAACAACGACGGCAACGCAGACAACGATTTTACTCTGGATAATGAGGTGAGCAGTATTCCTGATCTTTAAATCTGGGCCCTATCTAACACAGTTACGATTGATATGATCCATCGCAACCTATGGATGGCCAGCAATGTCAACATGTACATGTACTGTATTACTCATGGTTGTTCAAAATATTTTCCAACTATGATGTATATTCATGCATTCATTGTTTTCTTGAAAATTCACTTTGCTTCTCTTTTTTCACAAAGGGCATTGTGCAAATTTCCTAGAGAAAAAATTATGACACTGATGGATTTCCATAGAGTTACGATTGATTTTTTACCTAACTTTATGGACTGAACAATCTGTCGATTTTGTTGAGTTTTCTCACTAGTGTGTATCTGGTGAAATAATTTCTTGAATTTCACGATGTATGACATGGTTTGTAGTTTTACATCTGTTTTGTGTTCTGGGGGCTGTGTTGTAAAGATTTACGATGATGGTATCTTTGTCATGGAAACCTTGATTTTGATTGGCTGTTGGGGGTTGAGCCCGTTGCCATGGTAGTTTCCATAATTGCAGAGATACCATAAATCATAAATCCTTTATCAGACAGGTCCCAGGTTTTCCTTTTTGTGCCATGATCTGTACGTTTCACTATAATTCTTCTCCCGGTAAATGAAAACCAAGGACTTGCACTGCTCCCATCATAATTGTCTTTCTCCAGATACTTGATACGCAAATGTTTGTGCAACGGTACAAAAGGATTTGCGATCCCAACACCTACGAGCCTGTGGACGTACCTTGTGAAGAGACTACTCACATCAGCAATCAGTGTCATTTCACTTTGACTAACATCAGGAGCATATGTAAGTGAAAGGCCCAAATTAACAAAAGTGTGCCATATTGACGCCTGTTTCCATGGTTATCCATGCTATTGTTTAAAGAGGAATCGTCAGAGCTTTATAGAAAGTATTCTGTCATACATTTATTTTATATCACAAATATCCATGTAAGAAATTCCATGTTGAAATAATTTTTACTACATACATGTACATACATGTATACCCGGGGAGTAAAACCCTCATTTTGCATGAAATTGTGAACAAAATTAAAGTAGTCCTATATATTATCAATGTGCCATCCATCCCTTCCTGGAAGGGGGGGGGGGGGATAAAGTTGCCAGTTGGCATTTTATCATAAATATCCATTTATGAGTATCCATTTATATCATTATAAAACAAACCTTAATCGTACTTACTTTCTCAAAATGTGGCTATTTCAACAAAGTAAATTCTGTAGCTTTGTCTTTTTTTAATATTTATCTGAAGCACATAGAGATACATGTAGAAATACATTACAAGAAATTATCAATATATTATTATTAGTCAAATTTTGAGGCCTGCAAAATTTTCTGCTTAATTTGATGTAAATTAATTCACTTTTTCCAATGGCAGAATATGATTTGAATCAAGGAATTCATTTTTCTTAAAGTTTTTGTTTAACTTGCTCACATTTCTTTATTTCGCATCACACTCGGCAAAAAATGATTGTCGGGTGATACCACATGTTTTCCCAAGGATGTTGGATCAAAGGTCATCTCGGGGTCAAAATATTGTATTGAATGTTTTATTGATCAGGAAATCATGCAAGACTCGTGGTTCATGAGCCACCTTGTCTCTACAGATATTTTGTGATAAATCCACTTGAATGTCTGAAGACAGTGATGGACTTACACATGTAGTGACCCATTTCTTTCTTTCTTCTATATCTCCCCCTCACTTCTTTAAATTTTCCATAGTTGATATCTGCCCGGTTGCTCCTGAGGTCTACCTTGAGTCCTGCATGCGTCACATGTGTCACTCCCAGAGTCAGTGTGACTCCATTCATGACTATGTGACAAGGTGTAAAGCTCAGAATGTCAACATAGAAGGCTGGAGGACCCTATCAGACTGTGGTGAGTGTTCTTGACTGAGATTTATACATGTACGTTGGGTGATTACAAGTCCAGTATTGGTGTTGGAGTTGGTGTTGGAGCACAATTTGCATTGTGTTTCCTAACTCCAAAACCGGGGGGGGGGCGTTTCATCAAGATTTTCGTCCGACAAGTGGTCAGATCTGAAAACTTTCCTGGATTCTGATTGGTTGAGAAGCACTGTTGCTGTGGTAACTGTCTGATAAAACAGGACTTGTCGGATAAAACGTCCGACAAGTCCTTTCATGAAACGTTCTGAGTTTACAAAAAATGGCTGTCCAGAAGTGGAATCAAGATCTCCCCAAAAGTCAGATGCTGGAGAGGAAGAGCTTGAAGAACCTGGTCAAGGCTTGAATATATTTTTGACAGATTTTTTACTTACCTGTACATTGGGTGATTACAAGTCCGGAATTGGTGTTGGTGTTGGAAGCACGATTTGGATTATGTTTCCTAGCTCCGATATCAATTCTGAGTTTACAGAAATGATACAGATCACCATATTGATGGCTCAACACCTAGTGAATTCCTTTTCAGGACCAATTTTATTTTATGTTTGGTGCTATGCTCATGGAAAAGTTAACCTAGCACCAACACCAAAAGGTCAACACTGAACTTGATGAGCGTATGACCAGTGGAGTATAGAAGCAACGAGGAGTCTTACTGTTCATTGAAGCCTGACCGTCTGTCATGATTTGGGAAAAAAAATTTCACAGTGCCCTGTAAATAATATAAAGTGCACTAGAAGAACAACATTTTACTTAATAATACTGCTGTATGTATGTTTTTATTGCAACAGTTCTTTTAAGTATATTTTGTTTGGTAAAAAATATTATCTAAGGGTTGTCTATATAACCAGGTTGTGCAGTTCAAAAACTCATTTAGTTGGCATTTTGATTTCAGAGAAAACTGTATCTAACCTTACTGTGTATTTGCATTTCTCTGGAATGAAATTCATCTGTACAATTAACAGATACGTGAATAAATGAAACAATAGCAATAGCTCAAACAAATTCATACCTTATCAAGTGGTACATTCAATTCATGGTGAAGCTACTGTATGCTGTGGGAAATGTGAATGCAAGTATTGGAAGCTTTCCATTTTCTTCATGTTGAATTTAAGTAATTGTCTTTGTTTGATTGATAAGAGATTTTCATCTCTCTCGGTTGCAGCCATGCAATGTGGTCCCAACATGATGTACGAAGAAATGGCCTCTGCGTGTCAGCCCACTTGTCAAAACCAGACACCACAGACGGATTGCAACCAACCACCCATAGACGGCTGCGTGTGTATGACAGGCTACATCCTCCATAACGAACTCTGCATCACAAAGGCAACTTGCAGTAAGTTAGTTTTTCAAGCGCTCTGAATCAGGCAAACATTGTTTTTGTTTTATTTTCAGGGGCTCCTTTTTACAACTTACTACTTGAATCTGCAACATTAGATCTTTTTGAGCTGTAACATTGTAGTGATTTGTGATTTTCAGGGGGCTTTTTTTCTAGTTTCCGGGGGGGGGGGGGGGTGTTTCACAAAGATTTAAGTATGACTTAATGACTTATGATTGATCAATAAGTTTGCGTGTTGCATAACATGTACGCGTCGGCATTTAAGTGCTTCCTAAGTCATACTTAAATCTTTGTGAAACACCCCCAGGGCTCTTTTGAGCATTTCGGGGGTGAAAGCACCCTGAACCCCCATGTATTTTTCATCCCTGCTCTAAACAGACAATTAAGATATCAAATTTTGCACATTTATCCGATGCCGTCCCTTTCATTGTTTAATCTTATCAAATTCTATTTGCATCTTCACAGAGTTGGTCTGGTAACAGTTTTCCCATTCATTTTACTGTGCACTCCTATGAGCATTGTAATTTCTTTCCTACATGTAATTTTGAGCAAAATCATCCATATTTTCTTCAGTTGGAAAGGTTGGCTTGTCCTTGTAAAGTGAAATTAGCGGCTTTGATGATGATTTATAACAATATTTTCATGTTCTATTATTTCCCCCATTGACTAGACATCATCCTGTCTGGGTCTAGTGGTCAGCCAGCACCAGGCCCTGTCAATACTGGTGAGTATCAACCCAGCTTAGGTTAGGGGGTGTTTCATGAACTATCTTCTTCATTGGTTTCCACTGATGAATTCGCTCTCAGCCAATCACATGCATGCATTTCAGTAGCTTACGAAGTGTTCAATGTAATCACTCAGACTTACCTACATGTATTTCTGAAATTCCCCTAGAGGCCTGTGACTAAATTCAGGTCATTCAGCTATGGAAAGCCAGTTGCCACAGGTTGGAATGTCGGAAGAGACACTGGGTCATTTTGAGTATGGCTTTAGAAGCTGATGTAGACATACATATACCAACACCAGAAGCCAAAGTACTCTACTTGAAATGAGGCCCAACAAACAAAATTATTTGTGTGCCTTAACAGAGAGAGAGAGAATAAAAAAGTAGGGTTGGTTGGTAAAGTTTTTTGTTTTTAATCATTTTCATTTTATATGAGAGAGCTCCAAGATCTATTTTCATTTACAGGCACAAGTGTCTTATGCTTACAATGTGGATGATATTCTACTGCATAATTTACCAGTTTCTATTGGCTTTTTTCTTTAAAAAGGGGTAGCAAAATGTATGAAAATTAGGGTTGATCATCATATTTTTGAAAAAAATCATAGTCTGTGCCAGATTTTTCCAGGGGTCAGTCGGGGTACAACAAACAATTTTTGTTGAAAACCTCAGGCTGACGATGGGATGAACTTCTAAAGATATAAGATATTTCTGGCAGTACATGTTGAAAGCTGGTGTTGAATGTTGTCTGATGAACCAAGTTTGACACTGGGTGATGACATTTTTCATGCAATTTCCCTTCCCCTTACCTCTAGCCCCAGGGAATCGATGAGGACATTGTAATTTCAAATTCGTTGGTAGTGTTTATGTTGAAATAATGCTCACAAATAAAATAAAATACCACTGTCTAATCAGCTTTTATGGTTCAGATGAGTAAAAATCATGGGTGCTTTATTAGAACATGAGTCAGTTTCTCTCACAAGCAAATCTTAGGTTTTTTGTGTACCTTTAAATGTATCTTATCCATTTATTTTTGCAGGATTGACAAGTTTATTTTCATTGTTCACCCAAAGGCAGAGTAAGTAAAAGGGCATGTACAGTGAACGTGTACTTCTGTTTGTTCTTTCGCATGTACATACATGTATATATGATGATGGTAATGATGATGATGATGATGGTGATGATGATGATGATGGTGATGATGATGATGATGGTGATGATGATGATGATGGTGATGATATGATGATATGACAGTGGTGGTCATGAATATGATGATAATGATGATAATGATGATAATGATGATGATGATGATATTGATGATGGTAATGATTATAATGATGATGATGATTATGATGAGATGATGATGGAAATGATGATGACAATCACAATGGTGATGATGATGATGATAATGATGGTAATCATGATGATAATGATGATGATGATGATGATAAAGACAATCATAATAATGTAATAATAATGATAATGGTAGTAATAATAATAGAGCTGAAATAATCCAATACCATTCAAGGACAGGGCATTGGCTGCCCTACTGATCTGCTGCAATGCCCATTTCACTGACCTGGGCCCATCTTTACAAGAGTTGACGTTGATCCGATCAGCCACAACTATGGACAGCCAGCAAGGTCGACATCTGAAATGCAACTTTGTTCAAAATATTTTCTGGATATGATGTCTATTAATACATTAATTGTTCCCTTGAAGATTCAGTGTGATTCTTTTTGTTTACTCAGGAAATTTCCTATTAAAAATAATGTTATGGGTGGATTTCCATACAGTTGAGATTGATTAGATCAATCGTAACTCTTTGTGTGACGGGACCCAGGGATATAAAGGTACTTGCCCCCCCCCCCAATAAAAAAGAAAGTAATCTCTTTAAAAAAATTGTCAGAGAAAAATCAATGACAAACTGTTTCATGAAACACTCCCCTGCTATTCATTTGACACTGATTCTGTTTCCATGACAACAGCTGTACTGTACATGTACAATCACTGACTGCTTTGCCCTTAGCCAATCAGAGGCAAGCTCTCCAGTAGCTTATAACACTTTATCAGAGAAAATTAATGACAAACTGATTCATGAAACTCTCCCCTGGTATTCATTTGACACTGCTTTTGTCTCGATGTCAACAGCTACAATCACCGGATCTGGGCAACCTGCTGTTTCGATTCCAGGACAACCTGCTGTGAATCCAGGACAACCAGGTTCTTTCACTCCGGGACAACCAGCCCCACCGCAACCAAGTGGTAAGTCTTGATCAGTCATAATCCTCTAAGTAGAGATAAATCTTTTCCCAAAATGAATGCATCTAGATGTATGTAGATATTCATATATGTACATGAATCAATATACATATTTACAGAGTAGATATTAATCTACATGTATAACATAGTCATGGGCTTAATTATACACTTTATACTAAGATTCTGATAAATAATCAAAACTGCATTATGTTACTTGATCATATGTTAAAGATATCTTCCTGTACATACATGTAATTATGTAAGGCATTTATACAGGGCGTCCCGCAAAAAAGGAAACCTGTTTTCAGAGAAAGAGATCACATTTATCAAATATATGTCTTTTACTATAAATTTGATACTCGTGGCAAGAGTGGAATCTCATCTCTACCAAAGGCGTAGCAAATTGTTTACGCATGGCAGATTACAAACAATGAATATTGAGGCATATCAGAAAGGATTTGCGCAGAAACTCTCGTGTGAATCTGAATCCACTCTCATTTCAGGGATCAGTGAGAGGAACTTAACAAAGAATAGAGTACCGAAGTGTGACTTCATCAATTTGCACTTTTTGCATTTTACCGCTTTTTTTTTACCATAATTTAGTAGAGCATGATGAAAAACCCCATGACTCAAATTTGATGGCAATCGGTCCATGAGGCCTCAAGATATGACCTCATGAATACATAATTAGCCCCATTGAAGTCAATGTACATGTATATGTATTATTGGCCTGATTCTAAAAGTTAGGGAAAAAAAGAACGATTGCTGGGCCATCCTTGTTTGTGTATGAATAAATAAGATACATTGGAAAGAGGAGATAATGTACATGGCTTTAATATGCTACTACTCATTTTACTGTAAAGCCAGCACAATTTTTCACAAATTTAAAATGAAATCTGGTAGCGTTTGTTTTGATACACACTGTATATGTACTGAATGTCTGAATAAGTGGATGTTCTGGGCAAATGGCTCATAGTCATTACTTTATTTTCTCTCTTTGTTCATAATATTTGAGCTTTTCTTCATTTTTGTTTATTTCTAACAGGAACAGTAAACCTTGGTTCAATCTTTACACTTGGTGAGTGAATGATAATGTACGTTGTGTTAATGCTTTTTATATGACCATCCTACTGGACGTGGTATGGTATCGCACTCGATGTCTGTCCGTCTGTTAACTTTTCTTTGTAAACACGATAATTTCACTTTAAATCAACCTAGGCTCATATAATTTGGTGTGTATAATATTAGCATGGATCCCAGGAAGCCTACCGATTTTGAGGTCAAAAGGTCAAGTCGCCACCTTCCACTTTTCTTGCTTGATCAATAACTCTATTTTCCACGTTACAGACGGACGTATTATGTGCCGGCCCCAGCTACACTATTGTTTATTATACATTTATAGATCAATTTACTACTTAAAAACAGACAATTTCACAGATTGTGATGACCATATTTGAATAATAGATGTCTGTAAAACCCAGGCCACATATTATCAGGGACATAAAGCATATAGTTTTAGTGGCAAAACACAACAAGATCTGTCCGGTCTTGGCTCAAAATGCAACCATTAAAATTGAGATGAATTTGCTAAATAAGAAACACCAGGGCTCAGAAATGCAAAGTTAGCAATTGATGACAAAACAATTTTTATTTGAACCATTGAATAACTATGATGTACTATCAATCGTGAAAATCAAACATCATAATCGGTCGCTATATATTGTAATGAGGGAACCTGTCAAGTGTATGTGTCAGCATGTTTTATTGAAGCACTGCATTTAATATATTTTCTCAAGGAATAAGCTTCATGTAGCTTTTACACCTCTCGGGAAATACATGTACGTGTAGACCTTGTGCAATAGGAAAAAAAAATTCTTTGTAACATAATCACAAGAATTTATCTGTTTTTGTTCATATTTTGCGTGGTAGGCTGCAAGCTTTGTCAGACCTTTGTCGTAGCTGGCGATTATATGTCAAGGAGAGTATGCAGTGATGTCATCCTGCCACCATCTTTAATAGAGACCGAAGCGCTTGCCTTGCATGCGTTTGTGATCTGTCACTAGCGTACCCCTGTTACATGTAATTACAGTTACACTTATTCATATACCCTCTGAGGGAGGGCGCTTTGAGATTATGATATCATACATGTACGTTTATGCATAAGGTCTATTAGATTCATGCATTTTACTTTGCCAAACATAACATTTATCACTTGCTCTGATCTGAAATGTAAAATCATGAAAATGTGCTCTTATGCAGGACAACCTGCTTCTGCTCCGTCCCCATCACAACCGGCTCCTTTCCCGGCACAACCGGCTCCGTCCCCAGCACAACCGGCTCCTTCCCCAGCACAACCGGTTCCATCCCCAGCACAACCGGCTCCATCCCCAGCACAACCGGTTCCTTCCCCTGCCCAACCGGCTCCGTCTCCAGGACAGCCGTCTTTCTCTCCAGGTGAGTTAGCTCCAATCCAAAGTGGTCAGTTTCCTCTCAATAACTTTTCTACCCCTTTTATTTTGTTAGCCACTGGAGTCATTTACAACAGTATCTATTTGACTTTTTGATTTTGCCTCTGTTATCTTCCACCATGCCATACAGGACCAATAATCCAAATCCCACATCTCTGGTATTCTGAACTCACAGGACAGTATCTGGCTAGACCTGTTTACTGACATTCGTGTATTCAAAATCTATGCATACTTACATGTATGTTGTTCTTGACAACCTGAAGCCATGTAACAGGCTTGCCAGACATGGCGATAAGCAATTTTGGCGATCTTGATTAGAATATTCATGTTTGGAGCGTTGTGGCCCAGTTGATTAGTCTGCGGACTCTGAAACAGAGGGTCGTGGGTTCGAATCCCAACCATGGCGTAATTTCCTTCAGCAAGAAATTGATCCACAATGTGCTGCACTCAACCCAGGTGAGGTAAATGGGTACCTGGCAGGAATTTATTCCTTGAAACGCAGTGCGCGTAACAGCTGCACTGCTAAAGCCAGGGTAATTATGCTGCATATACTGTAGAGCGCTTAGAGACTTCTGACAAAGTAAGTATTAAGCGCCATATAAGCAAGTATGATTATAATTATTAATTACATGTAAAATAAATACTTCATTAGGGCCGTCTGCACTAGCGCGAGTTTTCAAATAATCATGCTATTTCTGATCCGGCAAATTATTCCGATCTGAACAATCTTGAGATTATTAGTAATGAAGATGCAATCATCGTGATAGTTCGTTGAATTAATCTGAAGATTGCAATCCTAAGTCAACTTAGGACTATTTGCAAAATTGCACGCTATTTTACGAAATATCCCGCTAATTCGCAGGTGCAGACGCAATCAAGATTCGACTCAGGATTATTTTTATACGGCTTTGGACCGTAATAGATGTACATCATCAGTGCCTCACTCGAGCACAAATTGCTCTTCTTGCGCTGGTAGAGATTAGGTTTCTTGAATCTCGAGATAAGTTGTGAAGACGGATGATCGGGCTGAAATCTCAAGATTGGGCAAACTTGGGCTGGTGCACCACCGCCTCTTATTTCTTTCTCAGGGAGGAAACATCCATAAATTGAATTATTATGTAAACATGCAAATAATGTCTACATTCAACAACTCCAAGATGTTCTTTTAGTAAAAATAAACGACCTTGGTTCATAGATGAACAAGGAAAATCTTCATTGGATTTTGGTGTCAAGGGATCATATGCAAAGGTCAAAGGTTATATGAGGCTATATGCTTCTGTTTACCTTCCAGAGTTTGATTTTTTTCATCAGTTTCTGGGGTCATAATAAACAACCTTGGTACATGTACATGTACATAAATGCACTAGGGCTGCATGTGGTTTTGGTGTCAAGAGATCATAATAATGCAAAGGTTTATTTGTGGTCACTTTTCATTTTATCTTCCATTCTTTTATTTACATCAGTTGCTCTGAGAAAAAAAAAGAGGATTATGTTGAAAATGCACTGATAATACATATTATAGTGCTGTTTTGGTCATGTGCTAAAGGGCCATATGCAATCTTTAGCAATTTTAGATGAGGGGACTATGAAAAGGGCTCAAAATGTGTATTTTTGCAACTGAGCATGACACATTGTGGCCAATTTGGAAACAATGTTTAATACCTTTCCAATTTATGAGCAAAAATCTTCTGTTTTTTCATTGGATAGCGCAGTCTGGGAATCGTTCGTTTCTTTATTCTGAGCGGCTAGCTTGTATCTTGTTGTGATTTTGAGAGCTTATTCTGCTGTTACTATCTATGGTTTTCTGTTTATAAATGTATTCATGTTTTTTTACTTTCATTGTGACAGGAATGCCCAGCCTGAGTGAGATGTTCAGACTGTTCCAGCGTAAGTGCTTGACTTCAGTATATCCAGTATTGATTTGTTCCCACCAAATCATTTTACAATGTGTTTGATAAGTTTGCCAAAGTTAGGTTAAAATAAGTTGCACCCATAAACTGATGTATATTTTGATTCATCCAAGAAGAAAAACAAATAATGATTAGAAATAAATCTGATCATCTGGACTTACTGTTTGAAACGGAGAGAACAGTTTCACGTCACATTCCGGATGTTCTTCAGCTCGTCCGAACTGGTGGGAAATTGGCGACGCACAATAAATGTTATTGTCTTTGAGACGTCAATGAATTTTCCGGATTACTGGGTTGTAAATTGGAGAGAGTTGCATCCATATTCAAATTTTGATAAGTAGAAATCCCCATTTAGGTTTATCATAAAATATTTGTCTAACATGTTAATGCCACAGTTGATTGTGTTATGATTTAATGGCAGTCTGATTCATAAAATGTTCACAGTTATTGTCACTTTGCCATTATGGTAACAACCATGATTGTAAAGGGGCTGAGCAGCCAATCAGAATCAAAGTTCCCATTTGGTAGTGGCAAAGTAACCATAATTATCAAAGCTTCTATAATCAACAGCCACCCGGTCTTGTGTTAAGGCATGTTACCTGTCTTTCTATCATTGCTAAGAAAGATAAAATGATTTGATGCTTTTAAGATTGCAGTTAAATTGAAGAAGTATTTTGTACACAGTAAGCCACCCCGGACATTCTTTTTCAATATGCATTCTTCTACATAAGATTTATGTTCATGTGCTTGTAATCTCAATATATAGAATCACAAGCTCCTGCACCAGCCCCAGCACAACCAGCTCCGGCTCCAGGTCAACCAGCTCCGGCTCCAGGTCAACCAGCTCCGGCTCCAGGTCAACCAGCCCCAGCTCCAGGTCAACCAGCTCCAACCCCAGGACAGCCTGCTCCTGCACCTGCTCCACCAGCTCCAAGCTCGACGAGTGAGTTCAGGCCCAAGAGCCTTTCTAAAACCATGTTTTGGGTTTTTGTTTTCTTATGCATGTAGCTATTGCAGAGATTCATTATGCTATATACATATACATGTACAGGTAACTGCACACATTGGGCTTTATAATGATTTCGGGCCCATTTACAAAGATTTACGATCAATCGTAACTATGGAAAGCCAGCCAGTTTGTTACAAAAAGCTGCAATAGCTTTCACATCCTACCGGGTTTATTTACCATGTTCTGTCTTCTTTCCAAACCCCCATGACCGCAGCTGACTTTCGTCCCTGGTAGTGACTCCATTCTAGAGATAAATGTACATTTCAAGAACTTTGGATTTGAATCTGGGCTCGTCTTACAACAAGTTACAATTGATCCAATCAATCGTAACTTATGGAAATCCATCAGTGTCATAATTTTTTTCTACATGAAATTGGCACAATGTCCTTTGTAAACAAAGAGAAGCACAGTGAATTTTCAAGAAAACTGAGAATGCATGAATATACATCATAGTTAAAAAATATTTTGAACAAACATGCATTATAGATGTTGATGTTGCTGCACGTCCATAGTTGTGATTGATCGGATCAATCGTAACTCTTTGTTAGATGGAGCCCAGATTGTATCTCCAGTCATTAACGCCAAAAACTTCTTTCCGCAAATTTGATATGAAATGTACAGTACGTGTATGAGGTCTTGTTGCCCTTTTGATGCATAGTTTGTTGAAATATGAATAGAACTGTACAGTACTGACATTTTACTGACTTTGACTTCCTCTGTTTACATTCATAAACAGGTTTTAATCTCGGTCAAATATTCCGACGTAAGTACACTCTTTGTTAAAGCGAATGCACTGTATTTCATTACTTAGCAGTTAATGTAAGTAAGTAAGTAAGTTATTATGTAAATAAGTAAGTGAGTAATTTCGTAATATGGAATAAAAGATATTTATGATGTGCAAAATATATCCACCCTAAGTGTGCTCAACCACTCACAATGAACTTCATATAAATTTAAGTGAGCAATTTGGTAAATAAAGTAAGTAATTAAGTGAGGAAGGAAGTAAAAAAAAGTACTTATAACTGAGTAAGTAAATGAGTGAGTGAGAAAGAAAGAAAGAAATCACAAGTGAGTATTAAGGAAATTTGTGGGCAAGTAAGTACATTAGGTAAGAAGGTACATGTATTTAGTAGTAAGTACATTAAGTACTACGTCTTAATATACAGCAAACACAAGTACATGTATTTCATAGAAATGAAGAGAAAACATCCCTAATATTTCATAACAAAATTATGTGAATGCTGGTACATGAATGTACATGACGTAATTTGTTCCATTAAAAGGATACCTTTGTTTGTGGGCATGACCTTTGTTTTTTGCATATGAAAGGAGTCACAAACAGGATAAGTACATATAAATGTTTAGCATGTTTGATTTATTACAAATACTATCTCAGATACAGTATACTTGCAGTCACAGATCATTTTTAATCTTTTATACTAAATATAGCTCAACCAGCACCAGCACCGGCACCACAACCCAATCAACCGGCACCAGCAACATCTGCACCTGGGCAGCCAGCACCATCACCATCTATGCCTGGTCAGCCGGAACCAGCACCTTCTGTGCCCGGTCAACCAGCACCAGCACCATTTGTGCCCGGTCAACCGGCACCACCAAGTATGCCTGGTCAACCGCCAGCACCAGTACCAATGGGTAAATAAATTCAGTTTTTTTCGGGTACATGTATTTCCTTTTAACCTATTGAGCCCTATTAGAGAAACTGAAATCTATTTGTTGGCCAAATGGTCACTTGATCTTGAATATTATGGTCTTAAATTTACAGGGCACCAAGGCCATTACCAAGAGCACCACTTACAGTTAACCCTATCTAGGCCGGGGGGGGGGGCCTCGGAGGCCCCCCTCAACAAATTGCGCGATATTTTCGCCGTGCGAAATTTTTTGACCGCGCCACTCTCTGACTTTTTACTTTCAAGTCTTGCGCAACTTTCGAGACCAATTTTGCGTCACCCGGGTATGTGGTTCCGAAATTACGCAACATTGTGTAAGTGCATGTCAGACCGAAAATGGCTCAAAAACGTGATTTCGTGTACAAAGTCAATGCAAATTGTGTTTTCAACCAAAATTCATAAATGTATGATTATTTTTAGTTTTGCTAGTCTAAATGTATTCATTTTATGCTTTTTATGATCACAGAAGAGTCCTCAACAAATTTCATTGAAAAAACAATGAAAAACAAAAGGTCAAAAAAACAAAGAAATACATAAGAAATTGCAAAAAACAATATAATACATAAGAAAATGATATGATATCACAATTTTTTTCATGTACACTTGCTAAGGACACCACAAAGAGTTTCTATACCAAAAATTAGTACATTTGGAGCTTTGTTTAGGGAGTTAGAGGAAAAAGTATGATTTCTCATACTAATTACGACTAAATTAGCATAATCACTTAATAGCGATTCGCATGAAATAAATTACTATACAATCTTGTAGATTATGTCCCAGGCAACCCACGTGCCAATTTTTGGCGTGATCGCGAGGTCGATGGCCGAGATCTTAGGGGGGGGGCCTGGTAGGCCCCCCCGGCCATAGGAACTCTCAAAATACCCCGGCCTAGATAGGGTTAAAGAGCATGGCAAGCCTTTTTTGTGAAGGCCTTTTCTTTAGATGTAAATTTCAGACCTCTCAATATTTGATTAAAATAATAAAAAAATAAACAGACAACATACAAAGTGTCTAGTTAATTATAAACTTTCCCATTTGCCATTAAAATCATGTCTTTACATTGTCAGAATTTGCTTTTAAAAAAGCTCCTTCTACAGGAAAGATATCACAGCTGCCAAGTAGTACGATTTTCTGTATTTCATACGGAAATCAATTAAAAATACGGCAGTACGCTTTTTCATGATAAAATACGGGAAAAAACAAATTAGAGAAGAAAAGGTATTGTTCGCCCCACTATAGTATAGCATCTGGGAGCTTTCGGGCGGAGATGAAAAAATGGCAGCCGTGTGTTGCTGCCCTCTACGTTCAATGAGTTGTGCTTTCATCAAGGCTTTCCGATTAGAATTTTTGATATCTTGGCAAATCAATGCGGGTGACAAGTTCCGAGCGCACGCACGTAGTTTACAAGCGCAAAGCAGCGGCTCAAATCGCGATATTTTGCGACTGGTAAATACGTCTGTAAGGATGATGACGTCATCCAAGATGGCAACTTACGTTGACCGTCGGAAGGATCGAAGATGACGATGTTTCGATAATCACTTGAAAGGAATTAGCGGTAACTGCGGTCTAAGGTACGATATTTCTGAATTTCATACATTTTTCCGTAAATATGGATGCAATTTCTTTTTCATAATGTGACATTTTATGATTTCATGTGCAAAAAACGATCGGAAAAAATCAGGTTTCCGTCGAATGTTAGATCTAACGTTACTGCTAATACGTTGTCTGTACGTACGGGCCTCCAAATTCTTCAGTCTATGTATTGGTGAGTGAGCCAACGCAGTTCAGCGGAACAACCAAAATCTAGACTGAAGCTTTTGGTCTCGTGTGCGACGGTGTGGGGCGCAAAATAATGTAAGAAGTGATCGAACTTTGCCATTATTATGCATGCATATTTATCTCACGGTAAAAATACAGATTTTTTTGTAAAAATACTGATTTTGGGGATAAGAATATTGAAAATGCAAAAAACAACTTGGCAGCTCTGAGATATACATATGAATATTTTCATATTTACAAGAACATGAAGGAATTGCTATAGATGTGTCAGGGTACAGCGGAAATATTAGCTTTAATCAATACACTCATGCATGATATCACTCGTTCAATTATTTGTTTTACAGAGACTCCTGAACAATGCGACATGGTATACGGATTTGACGTATTTGATCGCGGAAATTACGACAGCGATGACAAGACAGTGATCTTCTACGGGGACCCCCTGCAGTGCCACGGCGATTCGGGCTACATCAGCTACATGGTGCGCCAGCTGGAACCGTTCTACGTCCGCTTCTACCGCTCCATCGGGGCGAACATGGTGATGCTGGTCAGCAGTGAGGTCGTCATGCCCGACTCGATGTCCGGGACCTTCAACTTCTCGATGCCGTACCATAAGGGAGACTTCCTCAGCATCAGCTTCCAGACCGGTTTGATCTCTTACACCGAAGGCGGACCTACGACTTTTGATACCTTGGTCTTGTATTACAACAAGTACCCTGAGATTGCTTCGTCGCTCCCCGGAACCACTTTACGCATCCCGGAAACGGAGTTGCTGGTGAAGAGGGAATACTCCATCATGGCTACGCTTGCCTGCGATTGTGGTTAGTTTGACCACCTTGGTCACATTGACTCTACGGCGGCCGTACGGCGAGTCGAAACAGTCGTCTTAATCATTTTTGTCTCAGCTGCGAAGCAGAGTGAGACAATAGACGCCGCTTTTCAGACGGCGGCGGCAGCGGCGTCAACATCAAACCTTAACCTGAGGTTAAGTTTTTGAAATGATGTCATAACTTAGAAAGTATATGGACCTAGTTAATAAAACTTGGCAATAAGGTTAATCAAGTATTACTGAACATCCTATCAGAGTTTCATGTCACATGACCAAGATCAAAGGTCATTTAGGGTCAATGAACTTGGACCATGTTGGAGGAATCAACATCGAAATCTTAACCTGAGGTTAAGTTTTTGAAATGTCATCATAACTTAAAAAATATATGGACCTAGTTCATGAAACTTGGACATAAGGTTAATCAAGTATCACTGAACATCCTGCATGAGTTTCACGTCACATGACCAAGGTCAAAGGTCATTTAGGGTCAATGAACTTTGCCGAATTGGGGATGTTTGTTGAATTCCCATCATAACTTTGAAAGTTTATGGATCTGATTCATGAAACTTGGACATAATAGTAATCAAGCATCACTGAACATTTTGTGCAAGTTTCAGGTCTCATGATTAAAGTCAAAGGTCATTTAGGGTCAATGAACTTTGGCCGAATCGGGGGTATCTGTTGAATTACCATCATAACTTTGAAAGTTTATTGGTCTAGTTCATTAAACTTGGACATTAGAGTAATCAAGTATCACTGAACATCCTGTGCGCGTTTCAGGTCACATGACCAAGGTCAAAGGTCAATGAACTTTGGCCGAATTGGGTGTATCTGTTGAATTACCATCATAACTTTGAAAGTTTATGGATCTGATTCATGAAACTTGTACATAAGAGTAATCAAGTATCACTGAACATCCTGTGCGAGTTTCAGGTCACATGATCAAGGCCAAAGGTCATGTAAGGTCAATGAACTTTGGCCATGTTGGGGTTTTTTGTTGAATAACCATCATATCTCTGTAAGTTTATTGGTCTAGTTCATAAAAAGTGGACATAAGAGTAACCATGTATCACTGAACATCTTGTGCGAGTTAGAGTAGTATTCAAAGTCAGCACTGCTGCTAAATTGAACCGCGTGATGCAGGTGAGACGGCCAGAGGCATTCCACTTGTTATTCAAACCACCTATATGTAGCTGGTACAAAAAAAAAATGTTAAAACGGCTGTTTTCGACTCGCCGTACGGCCGCCGTAGAACAAATGTGACCAAGGTATTAAGCTCATTTACAAAATGTTACTAAAATTCCCTACTCTTTGAAATCTTTTTACAATCACCTCTTGATGAAGAGGGAGTACTCCATCATCATGGTTACGCTTGCCTGTGATTGTGGTGAGTTTGACCACTAATACCTTGGTCACATTTGCTCTATGGCTGCTGTATGGCGAGTCAAAACAGTCGTTTTAGTCATTTTTATTCAAGCCACCTATATGTAGCTGGTACAAAAAAAATGTTAAAACGGCTGTTTTCGACTCGCCGTACGGCCGCCGTAGAACAAATGTGACCAAGGCATTAAGCTCATTTACAAAATGTTGCTAAAATTCCCTACTCTTTGAAATCTTTTTACAATCACCTCTTGATGAAGAGGGAGTACTCCATCATCATGGTTACACTTGCCTGCGATTGCGGTGAGTTTGACCCCTTTAGCTCATTTACAAAATGTTACTGAAATTCACTTCTCTTTGAAAACTCTTTACAATGACCTCTTGAAGTCAGTTGGAGCCTTGTGTTTAGGTGCCTGCGAGAACCAATCATGAAAATTATCTATCATGTAGGTATATGGCACGCTATTTGTACCATTAATGCGATAAACAAAATCACTTGAAAGCTTTGTATCAGTTTGATGCAGAAGCTCTGTTTGTTGCTAAAATTTATTTGTATTCATAGGACAAATATCTTGCGACACTTGAGGCATTGTACACCTTAGTTTTACTTGTTAGCAGATGAATCAAAAATACAAATTTTCATTAATTGTTGAAAAACACCAGCGATTTTTACCTCTTGGTGATTCTAATCATGATTTTTCTTTTGAAAGTGATGAAAATTCTCTAGCACTTTCATGAGAATAAGAAAGTCCTGAGATACAGTGTATATACAGCGCGTCCCCCCAAAAAAAATGTCCCTGTGACATAGGACTGAATTAATTCTAAAATGTGGTAGGACTCTCAAATAAATGTTCATGAGTGGAAAGTTCATTTCACGTTCTAACTTTTATTAAAAATTCATTGGTCGCGCTTCAGCGGTTTTGAATACACACTCTGTTACGTAACAGTGGTGCATTTTAGCTCATTCCAAGTTTGCAGCATTGATGCATTTCTTCATTGTCTATGGCATGTTAACCCCCATTCTTACATCCCGGATCTGAGCAGGGATAATTCCCTAATCATATCTAGGCTCATCAAATCATAAACTTGAGCATGTTCAGAAGGACAAGAAACATCAAAATTAAGTTTGTTTGATGATTGATAAGGGGAATCAGTGCACCAACTTGAAAGAAAATGTGAATGATGGATGAGTAAAATAAGCTGAAAAAGGGGGAATCAACAAGTTAATCACCCTTTGCAAAAAGGAACTATACCAAAGAAAATTTTGACTTTTTTCTTTTAAAAAGTTACACTGAATTATTGAACTTGACCTCAGTAGCTAATTAACCAAAAAAAAGGAATGAAAACAAAAATGCAGTATTGCTGGAATTATGCATGAAACAGACATGAACCGTTGGCTCAATCATCGTGCATCTCCCGTTCATCAAACATGAAATGAACTGTCAATACTGTTTTTGCCCTTCTGAACATGCTAAAGGTTGTTATTTGATGAGCCTGGTTAGATCATGGAGATTTCCCTTGTCAGATAAGGGAATTCCTGGGTCAGAACAAGGAGATAGAGGTGATATCTCCTTGGTCAGAATGGTCAAAGGGGGTTGATATGCAAGAAAGTGCAGGACACAAAGCAGTGTTGCATGCATATAAACTTTGAATGGGTTGAAAAGTACCACTGTTACATAATAGGCTGTGTATTCAAAACCTCTGAAACAAGACCAATGAAATTTTTATAGAAGTTAGAACATGAGATGGGCTTCCTATATCCATACATTTCATCGATAATAATTTATATTTTTGGAAGTTATTAAGCCGCATATCAGAGGGACGTTTTTGGGGGATGCGCTGTAATTTTTTATTTTATGAAGCCTGATGCAGTTGGATAATGTTCAAAGGTGGTTTAGCCAACCATTTAAATATTTCTTGGATAAAATATATGTAATGCCTCTAAAGCAAGACTCATCCCTTTTTTTGCATAATCTTTCATCCATGGGATCTTTAATGACCCAAGACCTGGAAAAAGGTCAAAGTGATCTTACCCCTCCCCCTCCACCTTTTTATAAAAGAAATCTTACTTGATATTCAATTTAGCAGGTTTCGTCAAATACCATTGAAGTTTTATTGACACACTGATCCAAGATCACAGGTATGCAAAAAGTGTGTGAAATTGACTTTGTTTAGTGTCTCATGTTAAGTAATTTTAATCCTATTGTTTACAAGTGTAGAATGGAAAGTGTGTGTGTAACTTTGAATTTTTCAATGTTTTATTTGTTTATTTCTCACAGAGGGAGAACCACAGGGACCCGCAAGTGAGTTTACTGCTACTTTTCACTCTTTAAACTATGATTTAAATTATGCGACGTTCACAATATTGTGCAGTGAAACCTAATCAGAACAGATACAATGAAATGAGCATTAACACTTACATGCTAAATTAGGTAAAGACTAGAAAATATGAAATGGCATTTCAAGTTCAGTTATTGGAACTAAAAATAATTTTGTTATTTATTACAATTACTGTCATTTCTTCAATACTATTGATAGTTTGTCATAGTCATTTCATGTGCATTAATAATGTCTTCTCTTCATACAATGCAATTACTTTTATCTTTATCAACATCGTCATTATCATCATCTTCTTTCTCTTCATCATTATCATCATCATCGTTATCACCATCATCTTCTTTGTCATCTTCATCATTGTTATCATCATTGTCATCACCATCATCTTCATCATCATTATCGTCATCATCATCGTCATCACCATCATCTTTATTGTCATCATCTTCATCATTGTCATCATCATTGTCATCACCATCTTCATCATCATCATCGTCATCACCATCATCTTCATTGTCATCATCTTCATCATTGTCATCATCATTGTCATCATCATTGTCATCACCATTGTCATCACCACCATCTTCATCATCATCACCATCATCATCTTCCCCATCATCATATCATTTCCACCACCATCATTTTTAAATGATATCACTTTTGCCACACAGTTGATTGCAACTCTCCGCTTGGCGTGGGTAGTAGGGACATCCCAGACGTAAACTTTGAAGCCTCCTCTAACATCATCGGCAGCCCGCCATCGGAAGCCCGCCTCTTCACACAGGTCGGTATGATGTTCATCGGCGGCGAAGGATGGACAGCACTAGCCTCCGAGGCTGACCAGTGGATTCAGGTCAGATTGAACGCTGTGACTGACGTAGTTGGACTGCAGACCCAGGGAGGTGGCCAAGGGGCCAACCAGGAGTGGGTGACCAGCTATGCCGTTCAGCATGGCATCGGTGAAGACATCCCGGAGTATGTCAGGGATGATAAAGGCATGATTCAGGTAAGAGAATCAAGTCTCTCTCTCATGAGGTAGTACATTATAGAGAGCCTTGCTATGACACAAACAAAATGAAGGGAAGGAGAAGTACATGTAGGGAAAGAGGAAGGATGAATTGGGTGAACAGTCTGGGGAAATGGATATAGATCTACATTGTAAAGAGAGAGGAAGGAAAGAATTTGAAGTGGTGCACATAGGGAAGGCTAGTAATAGAGGGATGTGGAACACCATCATCACCAAATATCAGTGTTATCATGTCAGTATCAAATGCATCCATATTAAGGATTTGATAATACATTAGATATTAGCTATGGAGGTGTTGTGGCTCAGTGAATAAGTTTCCGGTCTGAACCACAAGATCCAGGGTTCAAATTCCACTGCAGCGTTTGCGTTCTTTTACGTGGTGTTATCTACATTCGCCAATCTCCACCCAGGTACATAAGAGCTACGTGTACTTGTCCATGGGTACATTCTGCCTCTAATATCAGGCTGATTAAGAACCCCTATGGTTTTATCAACTATTTTTTCGAGGTAAACTGTAGAAAATTGACTGGGAAGTTGTACAAAGTGTGATGTCACACATGTTAGTCACATTGTCAATGGGATGGTGTCCACATCATATGGGATCTCAACATTCAAATGCTATTTACTTTTTTATTGTTTGTTCAATTTTTCTCAAACTTTCATTGATTGTTTCATTTTCCTGTTTCCACACAAGCTAACTTATTCCCAGGGTTTCATTCTTCTTTATTGATCTCAAACACGGTCAGGAAAGAAACGTGTCTTTATAGCCTTATTTTCGTCTCTTTCCTTCATTTCTCATCACAGACATTTGTTGGGAACAGTGATAAGGAGTCCATCCAAACAAACTACTTCTGGAAGCCCATCAGAGCAGAAGTGATACGCATACTACCAAAGACCTGGAATTCTCGCATATCAATGCGGTTTGAGGTTCTGGGTTGCCTTGGTGAGTAACACAAAATTATACAGGAAGATCCATTACTGTATGTACCGTGAAAATGTAGCTCTAAACTCGGGCTGTAGCGTTTGTCCTGTGTCATCCTTTTACCAATAAAATCAGAAGTGTAAAGTACAAATAACCCAATCATCACATGGTACTTAAAGGGAAATGAAACCTTTGGAACAAGTTGGCTTTTGTTGAAACAGAAAAATCAAAGAATAAGAACAAAGAAAGTTTGAGAAAAATCAGACAAATAATGAGGAAGTTATGAGCATTTAAATATTGCAATCACTAATGCTATGGAGACCCTCCTATTGGCAATGCGACAAGGATTAAGAAGAGTCGAGCAAGGTATTACATGTAGTTTGTTCATAATGACCATCCAGCATGCGCTTTTGTCGCCCATTTATGTGAATATCAATAGCTGCTTTGTCTATCGGTTCTCCTTTCAGCTGATAACCCTTGCGACAGCAACC
Source organism: Lytechinus variegatus (assembly GCF_018143015.1). Classification (NCBI taxonomy): domain Eukaryota; kingdom Metazoa; phylum Echinodermata; class Echinoidea; order Temnopleuroida; family Toxopneustidae; genus Lytechinus; species Lytechinus variegatus. The sequence continues at coordinate 25,220,731 of NC_054750.1, read as the reverse complement.
CTTGCCAAAATGGAGGAATCTGTAGCCACGACACCCGTACCAACGACTTTGTCTGCGCCTGCCCGGATCTCTTCAGTGGAAAGACGTGTGAGGAAGGTCAGGAGCACTGTTGCATTTGTTCTCAATAATTCATTGATATACATGTAGATTCATTTTTAATCACAACTATAGAGTACCGAAGCGATGATGTCAGTTGCCATGGTGTCATGGCAGCCAGGTTCTTAACTAATGAACCCGGAATGTTTGTCATCGGGGAAAATGGCTGCTTTTGGAATGATCGCTTGCAACCTGTTTTTCAGAAAAACCTAAATGTGTACAGACAATCGTCACGTGCGACTCTGTTTAGAACCAGCTTGCCGTAACACCATGGCAACTGATGTCACACTTTGGTACTCTATCAAAGACCTAAATATCAGTTTGAGCAAAATCTGTTATTCTTTGTGTACATAGATTGATACATGTACAAGTATGTGTCAAATCAGTCTGTTAAACAATGCATAATTGCTGAGAAATGGACAAAATGTGCGTGGCATCCCAACCAGGGGGGTGTTTCACAAAGATTTAAGTATGACTTAGGTCGCACTTAAATGTCGACGCGTACATGATATGCAACGCGCAATCTTATTGATCAGTACGCAGTAGTGCGCGTCCTCTTGGCCTGATCTGACCAATGCTGTCATGCCTTTTATACTGCGCGCAACTAGACATTTAAGTGCGACTCGAAGTCATACTTAAATCTTTGTGAAACTTCCCCCTGATGATGTGTAATTTTTGTAAGCAATGATAATACACAATCCAACATAAACTTAACTTTCTTAATGGTCATCAGTGTGGTCATTTGTAGCTTAGATATCTTGATTGGACAGAGTTTAGTTTGCTATGTTAACTCCTTACCTGCTTTGTTTGACTAGAGTCACATACAGGGGGAGCTGCCAACTTTGACTCAAGTCACAGTACATTCACATTACACACAGAGTGTATTAAGTCTATTGTTCATGCAAACACACACAATAGTGGTAGGACTACGGAAATCGAAATTCAGTCCATTTAGAGCCTCCCTGAGTGAATTAAATCAAATTCAATTCCAAATCATAATGACGTTATCATCGGCTGCGAGTTGAAGCTGATTTGGACTTTACTCTGACCATAGGGGTTGTCGCAAAGTAAAAATATGATTTTAGCTTTCCTAACAATATGCCAAACTTTGATTGAAATAATTTTGCTTTTTGGAACTTTCATATTTAATTCAAAATGCGATTTCTTGAAAAATTGTGTCGCACGTTGCATAGTGTGTGACAGGCTTTACTGAACTTGGCTATTCAGGAGATTCGTCATTGAGGCTCACGCCCTTTTTTAGGATTAAAAAAAGAAAACGTTTTCATTCCCAGTGTGTACGATATGTCCTTTGTCACCTTCATGCACATGCTTTTGTCAATGATATGTCAATGATATACATCTTAATTTATATTTCACAGTTATTGTATTGTCTACAGGATAGTTTTCCCATTTCATCAATTAAAAAAATGTGAATACAGAACCAGTCACAATTCTTTGAATCAATATTGCCTGTTTCGGCCGGAGAGCAATGGATTTGGTCCACTGATTCTATTGTTCTCTGGTTGAGGCAGGTAGTAGTGAGTCTGGGAATTGTGACTGGTAGTGTATTTTATCTTTGAACAATTTTGTATTAGTGATAATTCTGATTTTAAATGTTATTGAATTCACTCATTACTGTACAGAACCCAAGTTACTCTTTTATCTATTATGTATATATTGTTATTTTATGTTAACAGGACCAGGCTGAAAAACAGTCAATCTGAGCCTGTTATCCTGTATAAAGATATTTTAATAAATAAAAAAAAAACATCCTTGTTTGTTCAGAAATGGGAACCTGTGTCCTGCTTCCCGAAATGTCCATCAAAACCTACGATGAGGCGAAGTACTTCTATCCTGGTGAATGCGAGTATGTGGCGACCCAGACCTGTGCTGACGGTCCAGATAGCTTCCAGGTGTACGTGACCACCATCCCGTTCATGGAGAAGGAGATTAGAGTGGTACTCGGTGGAAAGGTCCGTACTTGGTCTCAGTTGCAGTAAAGTGCTAATATTATTGGGGTACCAAAATTAGTCTTGCAAATTAGTTGCAAATTAAATGGAATTGATTGCAAGCTTTCGGGTGCATGTGACCATTATCCCATTCATGAATCTGCCCTCTTCATTCATTTGCTTCAGCTAAACTTTATCTATCAATTGAGTATCGGAATATACATGTATAAAACGACCCAAGTCCAATTTTTGGCAAATATGGGAAATTGTTCCTTATACAATGACTCATCTTGTGTATAAATGATAAATCTGAAATCATCTCAGAAATGCCTTAAATAAAGGAGGAAAATCTAGTAGGAGTGTAAGAACATACCTAGCGCCCTTTCTCGTTACTTCTACTACTTACTACAGAAGTCTACCATGTACATGTATATGAATGTAAGAAAGACCCAAGTCCAAATGATCCTAAAAACGTCCTAAGTCCACCAGACAAAATGCCCGCCCACAAGTAACATGAATATTAATGTTCATTAAAATGATGTACACTTTAATGTGTTTCATGATGTTCTTTGATGTTTTTTGGCCAAATATAGTTGAATTGCCCATATAAAAAAATATCTCAAGAAAGATTTTATTTCAATAAAAAGACGAAAATCAAAGTAGCATATCACTGAGAATGTAATGAAATCGGGTCGAAAATACTAAAGCTAAGTTCAGTGTATTAAGTTTTATAATTTCACTTGATTTCACAAAACAGTTACATACTGTATATGCATATCCTGGTACATGTAGATATCTCATTTGTATTTTATTACATCAAATATGAATTGTCTTAATTTTTCTTCCTTACAGTGTGAAACAAGGTTTAATACATTTACCTCCCCTGAATATGTGCAGTTGCTTTAGTTGTAACCTACATGTATTGTGATTCACAAAGTTGCTTACTGTCATGCCAAAAAAAATACTATATATTTCACGTAATAAAATACAAAAGAAATAGTGAGTTAGCAACATCATCAATTCACTCACTAATCACTGTAGTGCAGATCTGGTGGATGCAGGAATTTGAATGCATGCTTTTGTGAATCCATTCATTTTCCTTTTTTGTATATATATTTTGACAGACATACCAGCTGAAAGGAGAAAAGGAGTTGTACGTAGATAATCAACGGGCTGCATTCCCTTACATGACCCCTCCCGCCATCACACCTGAAGTCAAGGTTATCCTGGCAGGCAACAATATACCAGTAAGAGCATTTGATTAATACTGTTTGTACTTTATTACCTCCATGTATTAATGTTAAAACTAAGGGGTGTTTCATTTTAGTTACAGACAAATTGACCAATTAAAGGAGCATGACGTGTTAGGGTGTGAGAAAAAAGGTTTTCCTGATGTTAAGCATTTCAATGAAACCTATATATAAAGACTGCCCAGGGGAGAGGAGATGATGATGAAGGTCATGATGATGATAATGATGATTATGATAATAATAATAATGATGATAATGATGATTATGATAATATTTATGATGATGATGATTATGATGATGATGATGACAATGCTGCTGGTGATGATAATTGGTGATTTCATTGCTTTGTCAGGTGTTAATGACAGACTTTGGGCTGAGAGTTTGGTGGGAAGGAAGTCGCACCGTCAAGATCCAGGTGCCACTCCACCTGCGGAATGAGATGTGCGGACTCTGCGGTAACTTCAACGGTGATATGACTGATGACTTCAAACTGAGAGATGGGTCTGTGGTTAGTAGATTGATTTTCACGATCTCTTGAGCCCCACCCTCTTCTATATTGTCTTCTTTTACATATTCCTGCTGCTTACATGTAATTCTAAAGTTAGTCTCCTTTTCCTTCTCCTCTTCCTCCCCACTCTCCTTTTCCTCCTCCTCCTCCTTCTCCTTCTCCTCCTCCTCCTTCTTCTTCTTTCGTCTTCTTGTTCTTTGTCTTCTTCTTTTTCTTCTTTGTCCTTTCTTTTTCTTCTTCTTCTCCTCCTCCTCCATCCTCCTTTTTCTTCTCCTTTTTCTTCTCCTCCCTCCCTTCTCCTCCTCCTTCTTCTTCGTCTTTTTATTCTTCTTCTTCTTTGTCCTTTCTTTTTCTTCTTCTTCTCCTCCTCCTCCATCCTCCTTTTTCTTCTCCTCCCTCCCTTCTCCTCCTCCTCCTTCTTTGTCTTTTTCTTCTCCTCCACCCTCCTCCTTTTCCCTTCTCCTTACCCCTTCTCCTCCTTCTTCTTTGTCTTTTTCTTCTCCTCCACCCTCCTCCTTTTCCCTTCTCCTTACCCCTTCTCCTCCTTCCTTTGCTCCTCCTCCCCCTCCTGCTCCTACCCTCCTCCTCATTCTCCTTCTTCCTCTCCATCTCCTCTGCCTTGCCATTCTCCACCATCTCTTTCTCCTCCTTTTCCCCTCCTCCTCTTCTTTTCTTCATTTCTGATTATTTCATTTGTCTTGAAGTGTCGCTTAAAATTCTAGTTTAAATCAACTAAGGTTAAAGTAGGTCTATGTGTAATTGTCAGAATACCACCCATAAAATTTAGAGGATTTCTTTTCTTCATTTTTTCTTTCATTGATCTACAGTATTGTCTTCTCTTCTTCCTATGTTACAGTATACTATGCATTTTTACTTTGTGTATGCAGGTGAGCAATCCTACTGAGTTTGGAAAGAATTGGGTAAATCCTCCGTGCCTTGCACCGTGCACTTTCTGTGATCAACCGACCTCTTGTGACAATAAAGCGGCCAGTGTACGCTCGGCGGCGGTAATGACATGCTCCGAAATGAGCTGTAAGAAACCTCCCCACGCTCTTACGTAATTTTTAATGATGATGATGATCAGTAGCAAGATTTGTGAAGGTCTGGTGATTTATGTCTCACAAGGGGGGGGGGGATTTTTTGTTAAGTAATTTCATTTTAATTAACAAAACTACATATTTTTAGTACCAAATTTACATGCACATCGTGATTGAAACTATCAAAATGCATATCTCTGGAAATAAATATATGTATATTTTTTGGGGGTGGGGGGTTAGGAAAGGTTAGATATGAGATTTTTCAACATGTAACTCTTTTGAAGTTTGGATTCAAATTCAATGCAATAAGTACTTCTCATTTTTCATTTTAATCAGAGCACTCATTAGATGTAGCATGCATGCAACTGCATGAATATCGTGTTCTGTATCAGGAGTACATGTTGCTAGGAGACTTATTTTTCCCTCGCAAACTGATCTTGTGACCTATTTAATTTTGTCACTTGAAAAAAATTAAAGAGGTTGCTAAAAAAGGCCGACTGGCCATTTTTTCTTTCATTTGCTTAAATGATTTGCATAAATTAACAAATTCAAGGAATTCAAACTTTATTTCCAAATTCAGCAAGATCTACTTTTACATCATAATACATACAGGTACATGTATATAAAGCATCAACATCATGATAAATATAAAACATCCTAACACATTAAAATATTTTATTGAGTGAATGAAAAGAAAAAATCAGCCAAATTGGTAACAAATTTTCCTTTCCTATTTTCCTCTTAAAGCTACCTTCGCCACCTGTCTCGGTAATATGATTGACAATTCCATGTACGTGGATGGCTGTACTCGCGGCATGTGTGTCACTGAAAATGACAATGGCTTTTTCTGTGAGCTGGCCGCTAGCCTTGCACGGGAATGCGAATCGATGGGCTTGCCAGTGGAAACATGGAGAAACTCAATATCACGATGTGGTAAGTTCTTTCAGTGTTCACTGCAAGCGCCTATAACCTGGCAGTTGGCCAGAGTAGTCCCCAAAGTACATGTATGTATGTAAGTGTATGCAAGACTAATGGTTGAACATATCAGTTTGTAACAACTTCCATCTGGGCCACTGCACCAAATAAAACTAAATATAAAATGCAATCCTGTTTTAGATCAAGTAACTTTCCTTTCCTTATAAACCTGGTGTATACATGTAGGTGTTAGAACTATTTCCTCGTGTTTTAACCAATTTTCATCGACTTTGGCACACGATATTGGTTGTAAGGTATTAAGACATGCAAGATCCATTATCCAAATGTGTTGGACATTATGTTGCTATGGTAACAAAATTGGGTGGGGGCATTCAACTATTCATCACCTTTAGTAAAATTTCTAGTTTGTTCTGAGCCTACTATACCTGTACATGTAGATTATAGTACATGTACCTGTCATTGAAGATGTCTTTGTTTGATGAAATGCTCCCCTTTTCTCTCCGCATCCATGCACAGCTCTTACGCCACCGACCGGTACCATGTACGAGCGTTGCCTCTCGCCGTGCACCCCGAGCTGTGGCAGCCCCGACATGGCTGAGAAGTGTGACTTGATGTCGTGCGTGGAAGGCTTCTCCTGTTCCCCTGGCCTTGTCTTCAATGGGGAGACCTGTGTGTTTGAGAGGGAGTGTGGATGCATCGTGGACGGAGAGCTCTATGACGTATGTCTAATCTTTTCATTTCTTGACTAAAATGTTATATTTGATAGGTTAACATTGGTTTGACTTTTGAAAAATCTGAGCTAGAAGGTTACACTTGTCACCTGTGTCTGTGATATGTTCCCAAAATGAAGCCCAGAAAAAATTGCGTTCGAAAATGTTTATTTAGTGCTTCAAAAATTGAAATATAAAGTGACCGGAAACACCATCTTAATTTCATCCCATACACTTATGTGTACTATTTAGGTGTCTATAAGACGCCTATTTACAAAATCGGGGTTTGCCTTGTAGTTTTAGCTTTTTATTCTCAATAATGGTTGTTTTCAGGGTTTAGTTAATACATGCACTTGTACACATGTTTCATCTTGGTTAGAGAATTTTTTAAATCGGCTGCTCACAAAGTTACACAATACCTTTACACCTATAGCATAATGTCTTATAGATAACAAGGAACAATTTTGCTTACTAGATTTGATAAGCATTTTTAATTATTATTTGAAAATTATAATAATGAAACTATTATATTTACCCAGGATAGCCACTTCAGTTTTGAAAACTGTGCTCTCATCGGGTCTAGCATGGACAAACAAAACCCGAATCAGCAGTGCTACATGTACATGTAGTATTATAATAATAAACACTCTGCAATGTATATAATGTTTCTCCATAAGGTCCTACATGTAAATGCTCTCATTTTATTTGCGTAGTATAAATGGGTATTAACTTATGTTATTACATTTACATGTTGTATCAATGAAGAATGGTAATGATAACTATTATCATGATGAAATTATGCTAACAGAAACCATGATAATGATAATGCCAATAATGATAACAAGATACATTTGAAGTAAATTTAAATCAAACTGTTTTAAATGCCTAAACCCTACATGTGATATATACTGTCACAGAATATATCTTGTAATGCAAATTTACATATCATTATCACGTAAGCGCACTACACTCCTCCACTTAAAGGACAAGTCCACCCCAACAAAAACTTGATTTGAATAAAAAGAAAAATTCAACAAGCACAACACTGAAAATTTCATCAAAATTGGATATAAAATATGAAAGTTATGGCATTTTAAAATTTCGCTTAGTTTCAACAAAATAGTTATATGAACGAACCAGTTACATCCAAATGAGAGAGTTGATGACATCACTCACTATTTCTTTTGCATTTTATTATATGAAATATGACATATATTCATTTTCTCGTCATTGTCATGTGAAATGAAGTTTCATTCCTCCCTGAACACGTGGAATTCCATTATTTTAACATTTTGTGCTTCAGGCAAGGAGGTCCTAATTGTCAAATTCATAAAAATTGAAATATTGTATAATTCAAACAATACAAAACAAAAGAAATAGTGAGTGACATCATCAAGTCTCTCATTTGGATGTAACTGGCTCGTTCATATAACTATTTTGTTGAAAATAAGCGAAACTTTGAAATGTTATAACTTTCTTATTTTACATCCGATTTTGATGAAGTTTTCAGCATTGTGCTTTTCTGATTTTTCTCTATTGATTCAAATCAACATTTTTCTGAGGTGGACTTGCCCTTTTAGGATACAATGTTGTGTACAAAATAATGTAGCATTTTAAAATTTGAATTAAAAAAAAAGAAACATAATTTGCTTCTATTTTCCCTTTTTTTGGCCTCAGATTGGGGAGTCCTATTTAGCTAATGATTGCACAGAACGTTGTGAATGTCGTCAAGAAGGTCACATGGATTGTCAACCAGTAGTATGCCATGAAGACGCAACCTGTGCTGTTGTTGATGGTGGATACCAGTGCAATTGTAATGAGGGCTTCGCTGGTCAGGGACTCCAAAACTGCTTTGGTAAGCGAGCTTGTATACCTTGCACCTACATGTATTCTCAATAAATGTATAAAAGAATATGTAGTTTTACTATTCTGATCTCTTGTTTTGCTGTGATTTTCCTGTTTTTCTTCATGCATATAACTTTACTGCACAATTCTACTAGAAGTACTTTGACCAAAGTCCTCTCTAATTTCTGGTGGAATTATAGCACCTTTGGTTGGGATGTCTGAGCTTGTCATGTATATGTTCAGACCATATTTACTTGTGTGTATAAATCATTATTCAGCAAGTAAAAGGGCAATATTTTTCAATACCAATTTGTATAAAAAAATATTACAGGTGTTTGTCTGCATATATTTCAAATTTCAATAGCTTTGCATGAATTTCTGTCTTTGGCATTCTTCCCAATCAGCCATCGATGAGCCCATTGAAACCTCTGCCTGTGAAGACGAAGATTTAACATTGACATGCGAGACTGGATTCATCGATGTCATATCTGCCTTCTATGGCCAAGACTCCCGTCTCAGCGCATGCCGTCCAACCGGATTCTTCCTGGGCTCATGTTCCGCTGAGGGCGCCCTCCTCGAAGTCCAGAACCGGTGCCAGGGTAAGGCTACGTGCACGTTCAAGGCAAGCACGGATGTCTTTGGTGACCCCTGCAACGTTGCGGCGTATGCGCGTGTGGAGCACCACTGTACCCCGGAAACTCTAGCTAGCGACGTCCCCGAGGTACCCGTTCGAAGGAACACCCCGCAAGGACGGACCATGAACTTGCAGTGTCCAGACGGCACCTTCCTGGACATCCAGCATGTCAAGTTCCAGGGGGAGAGTTGCTCCTCGGCTGCCAAGTTGATCGTCACCATGGCCTGCCAAGGAAGGACCCAGTGCGAAGTAGAAGCCACGCCAGCTAACATTGATGCAACCTGTCAGCCCGACAACAATATGTTGGAGGTATGTAGATGTAGATTACTACTTACGTATTTCAGCTACATCTTCCTTGTTTTATTCCTACTTCCCTTTTTCAATTGTTTTAGTTTTTTGAAAGCTTTTCCACAGAAGCTGCATTAACATGTTCTTTTTAATATTTTCAATTCCAGATAATTATCGTAATGTACATGTATTTTTCCTTTTGTAATGCCTTTTGTTACATGGGCTCCTAAAAGAATTTTTTTAGTATACCGCTTGGATAAATTGTATGTGTGTCATTTTATGTATCAGAGGTGCAAATGGAGAAGTTTTCCCAAACTTGCATAACTATTGTGAAAGTTATTTAAAGAAGCCGATTTGTAGTACCTGTACATGTACTGTAGGTGTAGTGATAATTGCACTTTACAAATAAAAATTATGTCTCTCTTTTTTGTCCAATTTTCTTCAAATTTTCAAATGTTTGCTTTTCTGATTTTCAAATTGGGTTGCATTCCCCTGTAAAGAGTAAAAGTTAATGGTTTTATCATCATCTCCATTCTACAGGTGACGTTTGAGTGTTCTGAACAGCCTGTGGATCGCAGCAATGTCATGGGTCACCCTTGCAACTACAACCCATGCGTGAACGGCCAATGTATTGCCACCGACACTCCCATTGGCTACCAGTGCTGCTGCGATAAGGGATTCACCGGTCCTGTGTGTGATAGAGGTGAGGAGATAATATATAATAAAATAAATAAATGTTATAGGATTTACAGTATGTAGCACACAGACATGTATCCACCTTGTTAGGTGCTCAGGGCACTCCTGTATTACCCCGGCGTAGCTAGGCTAATGATTTTGATGCGCACAGCTTTTCGAGGAATTACTTCCTGCTGGTACCCATTTACCTGGGTTGAGTGCAGCACAATGTGGATAAATTTCTTGCTGAAGGAAAACGTGCCATGGCTGGAAATCAAGCCCATGTCCCTCAGATTGATAAAATAAGAGTCTAACCACTTTACCATAATGATAATAATTCGCAACTTTATGCAACGGTTAATACAGGTTTTCTACAAGCTGCATGCTGTATTACCTCTGTTTTAACACGGGCACGGCTACCATGATCAGGCGCTCGAACATAAGGCATTCCGGCTACCCATATACTACTCCTGTGTAGAGAGTGGTTATGGCATATTTTCCTTTGTATGATTTGTCAAACAATGTCTGATGCTGTTACTTAGAATCGGCTCTTTTTTGCCTCTTTCCTTTGCACTCTATTGAGTTGGATAACAGACGATTGGTTTTGATGACATACCATCAACGATTTCTTGCAGTACATGTATTGGTTAAATTTGCTGTACAGAAAATATTGAAGTGCCAATGTTTTCAAAAACAATTATATATCCTCTTCTCAATATCGCACACTCCCGAAAGTTTCAATGTTACATTTTCTATGATATAGAACATCATGAAGTCCAAGTGATCATAACCCAAGTAATATTAAATAGACTGGGCTATTTTGATGCCTAAGAAGACTGGGGGGGGGCTAATTCAGCCCCCCCTTATGATCTCGGCCGTCGATCGTGCGATCGCAGCGAAAATTGGCACACACGTAACCCATGGCATTACCTACATTACTATAACATCAAATTCTGCAAAAAAATCTCATTAATTATGGTAATTTATGCGTAAAATCATAAGTTTGTTCTAATTAATAAAATAATGCCCCTGAAATGCTAATTTTTGTTTTACATACTCTAGATAGGCTTCTGATCAAATTTATGTAACAAAAATTTCAACATCACATTTATTTTCTAATGTATTCTATTGTTTTCTAAATTTTTTATGTATCTCCTTGTTTTTCGACTTTTTGTTTTCTATTATTTTTTCAATTGAAATTGTCGGGGACTTTATTTTGACCATAAAAAAGATAAATCAATTGATTTTAAGCAGTAAAAGGAAAAATATTGATACATTTATGAATTTTTACTAAAATCAATATTTTTATTGGATTTGTACACAAATTCACGTTTTTGAGTAATTTCGGGTCTGCATGCAATTACGAAATGTTGCGTAATTTCGAATCTGCCTACCCGGGGGGTCACAATTTTGGTCTTAAAAGTTGCGCAAGAATCAAAAGTAAAAAGTCAGCGAGCGACGCGGTCAAAAATTTTTTTAGGGTTAAACTCCTTATACCCCTATATGATATGAATAAAAACACAGTGAAATACATGTAAATTCTTCATAAATCAGTTAAATCTCTGCATGGGTCATGATAGAGATCTTTCATCTAGATAGACATGTGCACTGATCATATGTTTTTGCATTACATTTCCATTCCTTCAGAGGAGGGAGAATGTCGCGTATTTGGAGGGTCCCAGGTCATCACCTTCGACAAGAACCAATACCAGTTCCATGGCGATTGTCTCTATACACTCTTCAAGGACTGCTCCGCCGAGGAGAGCGGACGTGTTCCGATAGAGGTCTCGGTCAGAGGCCAGGTCTTCAAGTTCGTCAGGAGCATCTCTTTCATCAAAGAAGTCCACATTAAGCTCGGAACCAGGGTGAGTGAATAAACTCCCCATTGTGTGCTGGATAACCAACTTTGAATTTACTGGCCCGTATTCTGAAGTTGGGTTTAACTTAAACTCGGGTTTATAGTTGTGGTTTAAGTATGGATAGCCAATTGTTACATAAATCACTAACAGTAGAGATATAGTATCTTAGCTCATTTGGCTCTCAAATCATTCATAATTGTCTACAAAATATAAATAGATGATTGTCTTCACCATTGATGAATCAGGAAAGAGCACAGTATTGCATAAGAAAGATACAACCTAATAAAAGATTTGACACCTTTGGCCTCCCATCATTTTAGCACAGAATTAGACCATGGTCTAAGTTAAACCTGACTTCAGAATATGGGCCACGTATGTGTATCAAATTGTTAATATCCATATCCTGTGTGAAGTCTATAACTTTGAAATGAAATCTGAAGATAACAAAATGAAAAAGACGGCAAAAGAGGTAAAAACTACTTTGCATTCACTGTCATTATTTTCATCAAATAAAAATGCATGTTTTTGTATTGTTAATGACTACAACATGTATCTTACGGGGGAGGTGAACTTATAAATACTGCGTGGTCTCTTATTGACTGTGTGTAAATACTTAGTCTTGAAATACTTTAGATCTTTTGTGATAACTATTGATAATACAGAGAATAAATTATCATATAATTTTATTTGTGTAGAGAAGAATACATTGTAGCTTTAAGAGGAAAAACACTGCTTTGTCTTGCAACTTGCTAGCATAACTATTACAGCATAAATTATCGAGTAGTGGATCAAGAGTGTTATCATTCAAGTGGTCCTATATTATGAGACAACACTTCTGAGAATGTTGCATTTTGGGTTAGGAACCTGGCCAGTTTTGATAAGTTGAGGACTAGAGATGGTGCTATACATGAATGCTAGTTTGTATTTGTTTTAACAAATTAGGAAGAAAAAAATATCAAAAGAAATATCTAAAAAAAATATTGAAATCAGCGGTAGATATGAAAATATTATTTGAACAAGAATAATAGCTGGATTTTTAAAAGTGCCATACATGAATGCTAGTTTGTATTTGTTTTAACAAATGAGGACGAAAAAAATATCCAAAGAAATATTTAAAAAATATATTGAAATCAGCAGTAGATATGAAAATATTGTTTGAATAAGAATAATAATAATATCTGGATTTTTAAAATGATTTTTAAATGTGCCATACATGAATGCTATTTTGTATTTGTTTTGACAAATTAGGACAAGAAATATCCAAAGAAATATTTTTTAAAAATATTGAAATCAGCAGTAGATATGAAAATATTATTGTTTGAATAAGAATAATAATGGCTGGATTTTCAAAATGATTTTTGAAAGTGCCATACATGAATGCTAGTTTGTATTTTTTTTAACAAACTAGGAAGGGAAAAAAAATCTAAAGATATATTTAAAAAAAATTTATTGAAATCAGCAGTAGATAGGAAAATATTATAGTTTAAATAAGAATAATAGCGGGATTTTTAAAGCTCTTTTTGCCTGAGTATACAAAGCACTGCTTTTATTAACCTGGCTATTGCAGTGCTTCCTACAGGCGCTCTGGCATTTCGGGTACCCATTCACCTCACCTGGGTTGAGTGCAGCACAGTGTGGGTAAATTTCTTGCCGAAGGAATACACACCATGGCTTGGAATCGAAGCCACGTCCCTCTGATTGAAAGACGAGTGTCACAACCACTTGACCACGTCGCCCAGATCCAGTAGTTTTGTAACATATAAAACCATGTAACATTTTCTAAATTGCTTATGTTAAGGGACTATCCATTAGTTACGAAGTTTGCAAAATTTCTGTTAGTCTCCTTTTTCCTTTAGTAATGACTTTCGGAATTGAAGATTATATTTGTGACCATCTTACTTATGTGCATGGGGATGTTTCTTGTGACGAGTGAACTGGGCCTCATTTCATAAAAGAATTGCTGTGATAGCAACTCTAGCTAAAATGTCAACTTTCATATGAACTAGCCAGTCAGGATGCAGAGTTTTTGCTGTCGTCATGGTAGTTGATATCAAAATAATTCATTCACTGACCCTATTCATTACAGGAAGTAATCTTGGGCCGGGATCACCTTCATGAAGTTGACGGCTACGAGATGGAAGCACCATTTACTGTTTCTACCACCCGGGCTCTGCTAACTGTTAGACGTGCAGGAGATATGATGGTAAGTCATTGTTAATTAAAGGCAAAGTCTACCCGATGGTGGTTTTTTCTGAAAGAAAACAAAATGAATAGAAACGTAGTCAAGAAGTTATGGCGATAATTCATCAACAAATAACTTATTTTTCTATAAGCTATTAGTTTTGTGACATCACAGTAATTTTTACATGTACCTGTATCATCAAGGGGATTGATGGAAGATAAATTATCTTTATTATATATTTTGTTATATTGTTTTTGTACATTTACAGGTGGTTACTACTAGTGATGGAGTCACCATTGAGTGGAACACCAAAGGCCAACTGTCCATCCGAATCCCCAAGGACTTTCACCAAGCATGTGGTCTTTGCGGAGACTTTGATGGTGATGCCACCAACGACTTCAAAAACAGACAAGGACAACCGGTATGAATAAAGGCGACCGCACACCTTACGACTCGTCTGTGACCCGAATCCGGAATAAAATGTAGTAGAATTTGATGCTAATATTGAAACTTGGAATATCTTTCTGTGTAGTGTTCTAAATCATCTTACGAATACCTGTGAGCAAGTTTGTGACCATGCTATCATCCTTCTTGGAAAAAAAGCAAATTTAGTATCTAGTCATAATGATGTCATAGCAGTCGTACGACTAGCTACAATTTGAAACTAATTTGGACTTTACTAAAAAATAAGGGCTTGCAACCTTTCAAAATGGTTACAAAAGGGTATAGTATTAACCCTTTGCGCTGATGTTGCAATTTTACAGATTTATACAATTAAATTCAACAATCGTAATCATTATTTTTTTTCTCTCCTACCTTCAAATTAGATGAGCTAAAAAAAGGCAATAGTTCTTGGATAGCACTGTATAATAATAGTACCTATTGATAGTGCAATTGATAGTGCAATATGGATTTCCTAAATTAAAGAAAATATTAACATGGAAACAATTGCCATTATTATCCCCCCAGATTAATTCAGCATGCAAAGAGTTAAATCCAGGGTTCAAGTTGGTCATTCCTTTAGTGTATAGAATTTACAGCAAAGCAAATTGTCACTGGGGCAAAGGTCACAGAGCTGGTGAGAAATGATTAGTCTGATCTTGTTTTTCCCTGTTTGTATTCAGCTCCAAGGTACCACTGCTCTTGCTCGGGCCTGGGCTCACAGCACCAGGGATTGCACCATCTGCCAAGGATGCCAGAATATAGATGCCTGCACAAGAAGAGCAGGCTATCAGCAAGATGCACTCCAGATTTGCTCCATCATCAAGGATGAAAATGGTATGTACTTAATAAAGGTCAATTCCACCTCAGAAAAATTTTGATTGGAATCAACATTGTTGTGTGGAAGCACCGTGGTTAAGCGGTTCTGACTCTTGCCATGTAATCAGAGGGTCATGTGTGCGAATCCCACCATGGCCTAGCACCCTTTTGCAAGGTGTCAATCCACAATTTGCCACTCTCCACCCAGGTGTTCATAAAGATTTAAGTGATTTATAATCTTGGCTGTCAAACATGCAAGCGTGACAATTGACAGGTGCGTTACCCATGGCATAATCTATAAAACAGGTCAGATTCTGTGAAAAATCTCATTGCTAATTTATTATGCTAATTTATGCGTAAAATCAAAAGTTTGCTCAAATTAACTAAATAATGCCCCTAAATTTGTTCTCTTAGGAATGAATTAATTTTCAGAACTGAAACTGATTTCTTTTTCTTTAGGGCCATTTGCTGACTGCTTTGATGATGTTGACCCCGAGCCGTACTTCAATGCATGCATGCAGGACCAGTGTGCGTTGCTTCCCAAGCAGGATCTCCGATGCGCCCACTATGAGGCGTATGCTGATGCCTGCCAGGTCAGGAGAGTCCAGCTACTGGGATGGAGAGATGCCACCGGCTGCGGTAAGTCATTCAAAAGCCAGTATGATTATTTGTTTTATTTAGACTTACAATGTAAATGGGCAATTCCATAAGTGTCGTACGGGACATTTAGACAACAATGTCTTTTCTCTGGGCTGAATGCTCGAGCAATACATTTTTTTCGTTGTGGCTATGATAAAGTTCTAGTGGGTAGTCATGTGAAAATCACAACCAACCTAATTGTTGTTTAGAGGTGAGTTAAAGGCGAAAATGTTTTGGTGCGAATGGGATGCAGAGAGGTCCTGTATGACATTCAACATCTAAAAAGGATTTTGTATGATATATGTAAATATAAATGACAAAGAGACGATTGCTCGCTCTTATGTTTATTCTTGGGATAAATTTCACTGAAGTATACAAAAGGAAAGGAATCTACTTCCAAACTTTAAGAAGTTCGTATACTTTTTGGCCTCCTTTTATTCTTAGTTTTCCAACTTTTCTCCCTTTGCTGAATTATTAATAACGATGATAAACATCTGTGAATTCTTATTGAGCAGTATTCATTTTTAACTGCAAATTACAATACATAGCAAGTAAAATCTTGAAATTCAACAGACAATTAAAGGTAAATGCTAGTTTTGGTAATGATATCAAAATGAGTTCGTACAGAATCCAATGAAATGACCACCAAAGTGTCTGTTTGTATAAATAAGACGCATGTGCCAAAGGATTCTGGAAGAAATTGTGTAATTGCTGAGAAATCAGCAAATAAGCACAGGATTCGGGTAGAGCGTCGGGTCGACGCTCTATGCAATAATTATACATTGTCCCATGTGCGCTTCTCTGTGTTGGGGATCTTCGGTGTTAAAATTTTCCAGCGTAGATTTCAAGATTTCACAAAGTTCAGTTAATGTAACTGTACCAGATCTAGATCCTCGATGATATACTGACAATTAAGCCTTGTTTTACAGACTTTCTCATGAAATAAGTGTTTACTGCATCTACTGGAATTTCTCTTTAAGTTACAGCTATAAAGGAAAAACAGGAAAGCCTTTTTAAGAAACATCTTATTTATGATTAAGAGTCAACCCTGTAAACAGGTGTGCAAGGGAGGTGATATTCTCTTTCACATGTAAGAGACTGTAAAATGTGAGATATCTAGTGTTGAAGTCGATGGAATATTTGTGTTAGAGTGAAAGTAAATCATCTACAGTGATTTTGAAGAAGGGGGCTGGTAAAGACTTTGTGATCTTTATCTTAATCCATTTTTTGAAAACAGTCGTCATGAATATTCATTAGATGGGCTGATGATGTCACATCTCCCCCTTCCGTTTTCTTTTGTTATTACATAAAATCATACTTTTTTCATTATTTCATACTTGTGTGAATAATATGTCTCCCTTATAATGAAATAAGTTGCAGCAATAAATTTCTTGTGCACTAAATCAGTTGTCAATCTAAATTTTCTAGTTCTTGGAGGTAAAAATTTCATATTAAAAGATTAAGTGGGGATGTGACATCATCAGCCCATCTAATGAATATTCACGACAACTGTTTTCACAAAATATTGCTAGACTTTAAAACTCAATAACTTTGTTTATTTGTTATCCAATTTTGATGAAATTGCCTGCATTTTGCTCAGTGAATTCTACTGTATTTATTAAGCTATAAATACATGTACTTTCAGCCTGGACCATCCCTTTAAGTAATCGCATGAAACTAGCTAAGGAGACAAAAATATATAAATCATTAAAAAGCAAAAGGGCACTTCAAGTTCTTGATTAACTTCTTTTGACCCCACCACATTTTTATGGGTTTTGTATTCTTTATGTCTGTATAAGAGTACTGAATCATTTACATACTGTACATTGTCCTATGTATATGATTTGATATTCACATGCTGTAGATTGTTTTCATGTTTTTACAGAAATGTGAAAATAATCTTTGTGAACTTTTTGTGAAGTGTCTCCCTTGATTCTCCTGGTAGGTTACATGTGTCCACTTGGCAAGGTGTATTCGGCCTGCTCAGAGGGTCTCACCAAGCACTGTGGATTGACTGCGGTGGAAGCGTCCTGCACCAAGCGATGCTACGAAGTCTGCGAATGCCCGCCGAACAAGGTCATGTCCGGCCGAAGCATCTGCGTGGCTCCCGAGGAGTGCGGCTGTTTGAACCAGCACGGGATCGACACCTACTATGTACCGGTGAGTTGCATCTTTGCACACTTACCAACTGTCCCTATTCAATAGGGACAGTCCCTATTTTTATAGCTGAAAGAAAATCCAACAATTTTCATCTATAACGACCCTGCATCGCTATTTGTGGGTAATTTGCCTATAGGGTTGTGTAGTAAAGTTAGCAATGACCCTGTCTATTTGTTTTTGTTTGTTTGTTTGTTTTAATGCATGGGTCACTACTTATAATTCAACAGTGCAGCGGATCTAAATACTAGCTACTATTACAAGAAAATAGCATACCGACATGTACCCTTGTGAATACTGCTAACTGATTATTCAAGTGTAAAATTTGCACCAAATTCAATACCAGGTTGTTTCAAGACCACTATCACACAACAGTAAAAAAAAAATGTCCAAAATGGGACATAGGAGGGCAGTAGTGTACACAGGATTTTTTAAAAGGGCGGTTTCAAGCTGAATGAAAAAAAGGTCTAAAAAATATTTTAAGGGGGGGGTATCAAAACAATTAAAGGGGGGGTTCAACCTCTGTAACCAACCCCCTTGCGCACGCTACTGGGAAAGGGAAAGCAAATTAATGATAAAGAAATTGACTATACTGATTTTGCGTATCGCTCTGCACTAGTTAGATTCATTTTCTTCTAATTTATCAGTTGTGTAGAAATCTCACGAACAAAATTTCTTTGCAGGCTGGCATGACGTTCACCAAGTATGGGTGTGGCCAGGAGTGCACCTGTGATCAGGGAGGCCGGATCAGCTGCACTGCATACTCCTGCCATGAGCATGCCACCTGCCTAGCGGGCAGGGATGGGGTCTATGGCTGCCATTGCAAGGCTGGCTACTCGGGCAATGGACACACCTGCCACAGTAAGAGCTTTATTCTTCAGGGTGGGGAGGATGGTGATGAGAAATATGATGATGGTGATGCTGCTGCTGATGGTTGTGGTGGTGATGGTGGTGATAGTGTTGGTGATGATGATGAAATTGATGAAGATGGTGATGATGATGGTGATGAAATTGATGAAGATGGTGATGATGATAGTGATGAAAGTGATGATGATGATGGTGATGCTGCTGATGGTTGTGGTGGTGGTGGTGATAGTGTCGATGAAGATTATGGTGATGAAAGTGATGATGATGGCGATGCTGCTGATGGTTGTGGTGGTGATGGTGATAGTGATGGTGATGATTATGATGATGAAAGTGATGATGATGATGGTGATGATGATGCTGCTGATGATGGTTGTGGTAGTTATGGTGGTGATAGTGTTGGTGATGATGATGATGGTTGTGGGGTTGATTGTGGTGGTGGTGATGAGGATGATGGTGATGATGGTTATCATGGTGGTGGTTGTGGTGATGATGATGATGGTAGTGATGACGATTATTACGATGGCGGTGACGATTATGTAGTTTTAGTGGTGGTGGTGATGGTAATATAATGATGATAATGGTGATGATGATATCTTAATGATGATGATAACATTAATGATGATAATGTGATGATGGTGTTGATGATGAGGAGGAACATGAAAGATAATCATGATGTTATGGGCGAGGCTGGTGATGGATGATGATAATAGTAATAAAGGCATTCGCAATACGCAAAACATATCCACTGAATTAAGGGTGCTCAAGAATGATGAAGAAAATAAAGGTAATGATCTTGATTGCAATCTTGACCATCAAACTGAATTATGCCATCTTGACCATCAGACTGAATGCAAACTAATAACACAAGAATATATACATGTACAGCATGAGTATAAAGACAATGAAAAACATATCCACACAGATGTACTTTATGCTATGGCTTTATGCACCATGAACACTGTGGATTACCGTATTTCATCAATCTCCTTAATAATTGCTGGACTGCACATTTAACTATAATTTCATAATGTATACTGGGTTTTTCAAAATGTACCGTCATTATTTTTTATCATCATAACATTATTGTTTTATGCTACATTTAATCGCCAAATTATTATACCCCTGCAAGTGCATACATTTCAGCTTTTTAGCAGCAGTATGTGTACAATTGTTTTACTTGAAATGAATAAACCATGAAATGGAATGAAATACATAGTACCCTACGTGTAGATCTCAGCGCAATGTCAAACTTTTTTTTCTTCTAAATAGTGGAGGTTGTTGAGTATCCGAGGATGCGTGCCGTGGTGACGGAAGGTCAGGTGATGAATCTGGACTGTGGGGACTATATGCTGGACATCCTGGATGTCAGCTATGGTAGCCTGGATGGGGTGTGCGAAGGGGAGGACCAGGACCCCGTCTGCGAGTCCTACAGCTCCTACTCCATGGCCCTGGGAATCTGCCAAGGATATCAACGATGCAGGGTAAAATGGACGTTCAGGGAATTATTCTTGTGAAGAATTCGTAGAAAAGGACAGGGAACCAACAAGAATTCAGTGATTGCTTTCAAATTAGGCCCCAAGGGTTGATCACAACCCCCCCCCCCCAAAAAAAAACGACTGTATTAGATTAAAAAAAATTCTAATGCTTACAGCTCTCATCAATATCTTTCATAACTTCTCACAGTAAGTTTTGTGCATCTGTTATGACCAAATTTTGAGGCGATTCTCTTTGTGCTTCCACAGTGAATTTTTTGTGTGCTAGTTAGACTGAAATTTGCTCAAAATTATAATATTTTGTATTACATGTTTACTACGTATTTCAATACGAATTTGCCAATCGTATATTCAGATTAAATTCACAAATAAATAACATTTTCTGCCGTTATAGATTGAAACGGATAATGATCTTTTGACCACAGAGGACGTTTTGTGATCTCGTGCCTTCTTGCGGCGAAATAATGTGCATTTAAATTAGTGTACCTCCATTTTAGGGGAGACATCAGGGATCATGATATTAACAAGAAAATCAAGAAATTAGATGCTTTAATATCATTAAGAGTTTTGGATGTGGATTGCAATATTTTTAAAAAAAATCTGAAATAAGGAAAATACCAGAAATTGTTCTCTGTTGACACTCGTTTCATCGAAAAACGAGAATACAGAAAAACTCTACTGAAATCAAGTAATCTCAGGGCTGGACGACTCAGCAAGACCTAGTTTTTTGAAAAATATGAATGATACATGTATATTCTTACAGTTCCTGCAAACGGAATGATATTACATGTTCATAACAACAGCAGGTTGACTTCCCATACAATAAGGTTATCATGATCGATAAATGATTTTCTTATTCCTTTGGTATTCCTCTCTGAAAATCCCAGCGTGTGATCTTCTCTTTAGAGACTCTCGCTTCACCAAACGTCACGACCCATCTGTCTACTACACTTGCCATAGTCATGATCCATAAATGATTCTTTACTTCCATTCATATCCTCTCTTTCTCTCTCTATATATCTGAAGATCCCGGTTTGTGATCGTATCTTTGGAGACCCTGCTTCACCCAGCGTCACTACCTATCTGCCCACTTCACTTTTGTAGTCATGATCCATAAAGATTCTCTTCTTTCCTTCATATCCTCTCTTTCTCTCTCTCTATATCTGAAGATCCCAGCATGTGATGGTTTCATTGGAGACCCTGCTTCACCCAGCGTCTCTACTTATCTGTCTACTGCACTTGCCATAGTCATGATCAATAAATGATACTTTTCTTCCTCTGGTATCCTTTTCTCGCTAAAGATCCCAGCTTGTGATCCTCTCTTAGGAGACCTTGCTTCACCCCGCGTCACTACTTATCTGTCTACTGCACTTGCCATAGCCATGATTAATGAATGTTTTCTTGCTCTCGTATTCCTCCTCTGAAGATCCCAGCGAGTGATCGTTTCACTGGAGACTCTTACTCCACCAAATGTCACTACCTATCTGCCCACTTTACTTCCGTAGTCATGATCCATAAATGATTCTCTTCTTCCATCCTCTCTTTCTCTCTCTCTCTACATGTAAATCTGACGATTCCAGCGCGTGATCGTCTCTTTGGAGACTCTTGCTTCACCAAACGTTACTACCTATCAGTCTTCTACACTTGCCATAGTCATGATTGATGATTCTTTTCTTCCTCTTGTATTCCTCCTCTCTTAAGATCCCACTGTGTGATCATTTCATTTGAGACTCTTGCACCACCAAACGGCATTACCTATGTGTATCTGTCTACTACCGTTGCCATAGTCATGATCCGTAAATGATTCTTTTCCTCTTGTATCCTTTTCTCACTGAAGATGTCAGCAACAGAAACAAAATGATATTACATGACAGCAGGGTGACTTCCCATTCAATAATGTAGTCATGATCAATAAATGATTTTATTCCTTTAGTATTCTTCTCTGAAGATCCCAGCTTGTGATCCTCTCTTAGGAGACCCTGCTTCACCCAGCGTCACTACCTATCTGCCCACTTCACTTTCGTAGTCATGATCCATAAATGATTCTCTTCTTCCATTCATATCCTCTCTTTCTCTCTCTCTATATCTGAAGATCCCAGCTTGTGATCCTCTCTTAGGAGACCCTGCTTCACCCAGCGTCTCTACTTATCTGTCTACTGCACTTGCCATAGTTATGATCCATAAATGATTCTTTTCTTCCTCTCGTATCCTTTTCTCGCTGAAGATCCCAGCATGCGATCGTCTATTTGGAGACCCCTGTTTCACCAAACGTCATTACCTGTCTGTCTTCTACACATGCTCTCACAACCCGGTGGTCAAACATCCTAAGATGCCGTTCAAAAAGATCATCTGTGAGAACCATCCTGTTGTCCTGAACTGCAGGGGTGGTTTCATCAATGTCCTCTACGCCAGCTATGGACGCTCCACTGGACGTGATGTAAGAACCTTGGATGACTCTAATGAACTAATTGATGAACAGTCAAAGGCTCAATTGTTCCATTCTAGTTGTTAATTCTTCAGAAAGTGAAACAATTGATCTACAACAAATTCAGACAAAAATTGCGCTCTGGCTAAATTTGGACAACGGAATGTCCACTAAAATTTCATATAGAAATCCAATAAAACTTGATTTCAAGCTAAGATTTACAAACGTGTGTGGACAACTGATTTCTTCCTTTACTGCCCAAATTCAATTAATTTTTGGCCTTAGCAAATTTCATCAAAAAAAATCCAAATAAAAGAATTGACTAAAAAAAGTACTTATAAATTGAAAAAAAATAATAGTAGTGAATTACATTAGAAATTTATTTTCAAAGTGAATTTGTCTGAGATACTCCAAAAGGTATGTAGACTATAGAATTTTCAGATTACATCTAGGAAGCAACATTTGTGTTTTGTAAAAAGAAAAAAAGATAAAATCCTGAAGATTTACATCACAAGCAAAGTGATTACTACATTTTATTGCAATCGTCGACTCGGTCCTGAGAACTCGGGGGGGGGGGGGGGGGGATAGCCCCCCCTCCCAACTTTTAGGTGTCAGAATAATAGCACAGCCTTTTCATAGTTAGAAAGACTATACATACATCAATGATTGCAGTATTTCAATAGTTAATAATAGCACAGTCTTTTCAGAGCTAGAAAGACTATACATACATCTACATGTAGATTTGCAGTATATCAATATACAACTTTCTTGTTTCCTTTTTGAATTAAGGCAGCAATATTCATTCTGATTCTCCATTTCAGATCTGTGCAGCGGACAACATCGGCGACCAGTCGTGCCACGAGCCTACTTCTCTGAGCGTGGTCATGTCCAAGTGCCAAGGCCACGCCAAGTGTGAAATATGGGCCAACGACAAATTCTTCCCCGATCCTTGCCCGGATACCTTCAAGTACCTGGAGGTACAGTATGAGTGCGTAGGCACCAAGCTCATCTACTTCAACACCATCTAGGTTGCTCTCGTGGCCTGTTTTCTTAAAACCTGTTATGGTAACGAATTTCCAGTAACAGTTAAAAGCTACTGGAATCATTCAATTTGATTGGCTGACAGTAATCTTGTTACAGAAATCGTGCATTTGTTATCATACCAGGTCTTTTTTGAAACAGGATATCATCACCTAGGCATCTTTGAAATCTGTGATTTTCATTTCACTCAACAGTAGTCATACTCTATTCACGATATGCATGTAGGCATGCATTATTTATTTAATCAGTAAACGTTCTGTTTTCATCCGTACATCCGTACATAACTTTTTCCATAGGGGTTCACAGTTTGGATCTTATAAAACCAATTCTTAATCAATTTCGATTCAATGGAATCTGATTATTTGATTTAACGTCACAAAAACTTTTAGGGAGAAAACATGCTAAATGTGAAGGTTAGTTCATTTCAAAAGAGTTTACATTTTTATTTCATTTCAGTAAGATTTCTACATAATAGATCTGAGGTTTAAGATGGTATCAATTTAATTCATTTTGATTTTACCTTCATTGCTGTACTCTAACTTGATATAAAGTCATCATTCATTGCTTGTCCACAAAGGTTGTAATCTCATCAAAATATTTAAATTGTAAACTCAGTGCAATATTACTACATTCTTGATCGGATATAAATATGTTAGAGTATTCTGAATACTTTTGAAAAACTCTTATTCCTTGAAGATGAATGAAAATTTCTAGTACATAAACTAAGTGCAATATTAATACTTCCATGATTAAATGTATATTTTACAGTATTATAAATATATCACTTTCTGAAAAGATGTGGAATGTGAACAGATATTTAGTAATAATAATAATAATAAAAAATAGTGGTAATAATAATAATATTATCAATAATAATACAATTCTGTTTGTATACCACACAAATCTGTTATAGATACCGTAGCTCCACACAGAAAAAACAACAATTATAATAAAGTAAAATAATATAACAGCACTGATGGGGCTACCCTGCTGAAAAAAACTAAATAAAGAAATAAGTAAACAATATTAAATATTGAAAGCGCCACATACTTAAACATCAATGAGACTCGTCAAAATGCTTCTTGCCTTACACTATCGTACATTCCAAAAATAAGAACAATTGGCCGAGATATAGATTTATTAATTAATCGATCTTCATTTTTAGAATTTTTATACCTTGTTGTTACCACTGTCAGGCGATTTTTTAACAAAATCCACGATTGGCCTTTCATTACTGATCAAGAAAGCTTTTGAACCATTTGAAAAATTTTCTATGATCAATACGATTGCCATGATTGATCTGGTATGATCTGACTTGATCTGATAAGTTCACTACAATTATTTCTCGATTAAGTACGCTGACTGTTTGAATTGTAGCGCAAATTGTGACAGTGGGAACTAGATATAAGAATTAGACAATAATTTTAGCATGTGCAATATTCTTGTCGATAAAGATACTGGTATCTCAAGTGCAATAAACAACTACTACCCATACTTCTCAACTATTATTGTCTATTTGTGTGACTTGTGTTATTGGAACCTATTTAGTTTTTTTCAAGGCTCCTGTCCGGGAAATTGCCCTTGTTTGTATGAATTTTTCTAGTGTCGGTTTCCATAATGAAATATAAAACAGAGAGGGAAAGAGAGCAGGGTTCCCACAGTCATGGAAAAATCCTGGAAAAAATTTGTGGTCATGGAAAGTCAGGGAAAAGTCAGGGAATTTGGAAAATACATGTATGTGAAAGTCATGGAAAGGTCATGGGATTGCATTTACCTCTTGAACATGGCAGCTTTCCAGTTTGTCGTGTCACGCAACTCTCATACTCTGTGATCATACTCCGCTATTATAATTGGTGTTCATGATTTCCATTTTTCCCAGTTTTGTGACATCCCAAATTCTACATAACTCCCGGGACAGGAAGTCATGAAAAGCAGCAATTCAGTCATGGAATTCTGTGGGAACCCTAAGAGAGCTACATGTACATGTATAGCAGGAAAATTGAATCATTACATGCATGTATTTAAGCAATCTCAATATATACTGTACTAAGCAAAATAACATTTTGAAATGCTACTGCCATGAGAACAGATCATCTTGTATATCAGGAATCTCATATAGCATAATGAGAAATAGACATCTTGTAAATGACAATTGCCCGGAATATAAATAATTCTCGTATTATTTTTGTGTAAAAAAACAACAACAATGGAATGAGAATTGAAAGAGGTGTTTAATACAGGGATTATCACCTTGAGTACTGAACAAGTTCTAGCAATGAAGAACTTCAAAATTTAGAATGGATGGGATTTAAAACGGCAAAGGCAAATCCTCACCTGCTGCTTGTCTGTTGAACAGGGTTTTGAAAATATACTATAGCAGGTGCCGTGGCGTGGCTGGAGATGGTTCAATATCAGCTAATGTTCATTAAGAAGCATCTGTGAAATCTCCCCACCTTGCTACTAGGAAGGTGAAAAGCCGTCTAAGGGGGACTTAATAAGGCATCACAGCATAGCAGCACTGCTGCTACATTGAATCGTGTGATGCAGGTGAGACTGCCAGAGGCGCTCCACTTGTTTTTTGTTTTACTAAGAAATGATATGCAATGTACGTTCTGCAGTGAAGACTATATGCTGATTGTATCATCTTTTTCAGCCGCAGCTGTTGAAAGAGCAACACAGATGAGGTTAGGTTGGTGAGCTTCAGCCTATTCCTCTACCAGATTACCATCATTTGTTTCTCTGTATCTCATGCTGGTGCTCTTTCTGTTTTAAGTCCTCGATATTGACATTGGTTTATTTTTGTATGTTATTTCCAGGCAAAAGACATCAAGAATATACACAAGAGGAAGAAATACATGTAGTATCACCGACTAGTGCCTGAGGATGACTAAAAGAAAAACTAGTTTCTTTTATGAAGCTCTCCTCACTAGTCGGGGTTACAAATAGACAACAAGAAAAGAAAGAAATGAAAGAAAGAAAATAGGTATAAAAGTTAGGATTTACAAATATATAAAACAAAATCGGTATGAAAAAAAGAAAATCGGTATATAAAAAGAAAATCGGTTTAAAGGAAGAAAGTCGGTATAAAGCAACAATACTGAAATCTTGTCAGTCAGTCTGGGAAAGCTGTCTATGATATTGGTTGGGTGGAAGTCAGAGGTAACTCTTTCTCCAAACGGAAAATTAGTACCAAGAGGATTGTATGCTGATGTCACAGAGAGCTTTCTCAGACTGACAAGATTTCAATATTGTAGCTTTCACTTGATTGGTCAATGATGATGTCATGTTTTGTGAATATTGCGCTGCCATATTTCTCAAGAGGCCCTTCTACAACAAGCCTTATTCTATAGGAAACTTTTGACGAAAGTGTCGCTTG
This sequence comes from Lytechinus variegatus, assembly GCF_018143015.1. Lineage (NCBI taxonomy): Eukaryota > Metazoa > Echinodermata > Echinoidea > Temnopleuroida > Toxopneustidae > Lytechinus > Lytechinus variegatus. The sequence continues at coordinate 25,193,504 of NC_054750.1, read as the reverse complement.
CCCTTTGGAGGCACAATTCAATGGGAAAGATGTTCATATTTGTTGTTTCATGAAAAACAATTTAAAGAATAAAGTCTTCTGGCGACTGGCTAATATATCATGGTTTACTCCTAACCTGATATTTGGCCTTTGAAACAGCCACGAAACATGAAACACTCAAGAAAAGGATGCAGAAATCACCCATTTCCACAACACTTCTCAACTTGCTGTCCAAACAAACGATGAACCTCAGTTTGTTTTGTAGTATTACTGGGTAGTCGTGTAAAAAAAAAGGACAACCAACAAAAAATTTGTTGTCCATGGGTGAATTAAAGGAGAAAATTGTGTGTGTCGTGCGGGACATTTCTGAGTCCCATACGACACATAACATTTTCACCATTACATGTAATTCATCCATAATCAAAATATTTAGTTATCAGTTTTTCACCTGTCTACCCCCTATAACTGTTTCACTGACAGAAAAAAGGAAATGTTAATGCTCAAGGATTCTGCAAAGAGTCTAGAAATTTTCGAAATGTACTGTACGACACGCTTGGAAAAGCCAATTAGCGAGGGAAAGAGCAGTGCAAAGCATCAAGCAAGCAAAGCGTTATAGTTCTAATGAGAACGTAGACTACTACTACTTGTATGTTTGACATATATATAGATTAACGATAATAGCAAATTTCTAATTCCCACTGTCCTATCTAATCCCACTGATCTTATCAGATTACATAAGATCATATCAGGGCCCCGTCTTACAAAGAGTTGAGATTGATCCGATCAATCGCAACTATGGACAGCCAGCAACGTCAACATATAAAATGCAGGTTTGTTCAAAAAATTTCTAGATATGAATGTATTTCCATAAATTCATTGATTTATTGATTTCTTGACAATTTGGTGAGTTCTCCTTTGTTTACAAAGGACATTTTACAAATTTCATGTAGAAGAAATTATGACACTGATGGATTTCCATAGAGTTACGATTGATCGAATCATCGTAACTCTTTGTAACACAGGTCCCAGATCAGTTGTTGCAATCGTATTGATTGTGAAAAATATTTTGAACAGTTAAAAACTTTTCGCGATCAATATTATGAAAGGCCAATTGTTGCATTTGTAAAGGCTTGCATGGGAGTGGGAAAGAGGTAACAGATATAACAAGAAAGAGCGCAAGGGACAGGTTTATTCCCAATTCGTCTAATGCCAATTCTTCCACTTGCTAACTCGTCTACTATCATCTAGTCTACCATCAGTTCGTCCACTCACCATATGGTCTACTTTCACTACTTAGTCTAATGCCATTCCGTCTATTAGCCATTTTGTCCAATAGCCATTTAGTCTACTTTTATATACTATATGGTCTAATTGGACTAAGTGTTAAATTGCGCAAAATGAATGAAAATGAAATGGATATTAGACCAACTGGCTATGAGACAAAATAGACGATTTGGCGATTAGACAAAGTGATGATTGGACCAAATGCTTGTTAGACGAAATGTTGATGGACGGAATGGCATTAGACTAATTGAAAGTAGACCATGTGGTGAGTGGACGAGTTGGCAATTTCTTTAAGGGACAGGTGAGTGATCATGGAGAGAATGAGATACTAATAGAAAGACAGGGAGTGAGGGAAGAATGTGAAATATGCACGATAAATATAATGCCGAACAATGCGAATTGGAGAATATGACACAAACAAACATAAATGAACGGATTTTAAAGTCTTTGTCATTTTGTTCTAGGAACAGATTGTGTTCCCCCCCCCCCTTTTAAAAAAGGACAAGTCCACCCCAACAAAAAGTTGAATTGAATAAAAAGAGCAAAATCTAATAAGTATCACACTGAAAATTTCATCAAGATCGGATGTAAAATAAGAAAGTTATGACATTTCAATGTTTCGCTTATTTCTCATAACAGTTATATGCACATCCTGGCTGGTATGCAAATGAGGAGACTATGACGTCATCCACTCACCATTTCTTTTGTATTTTATTATATGAAATATTCTAATTTTCGCCTCATTGTCAAGTGATAAACAATAAATTCCTCCCCGAACATGTGGAATTAGTCTTGTTTAATACTATATTGGTTCAGTCAGGTCTATAAAAAAGAAATATTGTATAATTCAAACAATAAAAAGCAATAGTGAGTGATGGACATCATCGACTGACTCACCTAGTTGTTCATATCACTGTTTTGTGGAAAATAAGCGAAACTTTAAAATGTCATAACTTTCTTATTTGAAAACCGACTTTGATGAAATTTTCAGCGTTTGCTCGTTTGATTTTTCTCTATTCGAGTCCTGGGGTGGACTTGACCTTTATTGATATGTATATAAATTATATTGAAAGAGGAATGTATAGATTCAATATCACTTTAAACGGATCCCCAATATGATCATCAGCAAGTCATGTTGGTGATCTGTTTAGAGTACGTGGTACACGAGACCAACATACTTATCACAGTATCTTCCAAAGACATGCTATTCCATCTGGGTTGAAGTTGGTCGGCCTCTAGTTTAGGCCTACCTTTCACAAAAGGAATGACCCCAAGCACTTTTTTTTAATTAATACCATCATGGGCATTCATTATATTCATAATTGAACATTCAAAATCGCATTACATGTTTCTTTTTCAAGCATATTCCAAATTAAATTCTCGACAATCTTTTCCTGCTTTATTTCTTATAAGTATATATTTATAAAGCCAGTTCGTAGTTCCTTTCTGCGCATGATCAAAATATTCTACGCATGATCAGAAAGTAAACAAATTCATATACGACTGTAACCAGTCCAAACACATGTATTTTTCGCATACATTCGTAATTCCGAAGCTTCGTAATTCCGAAGGTTCGGTTATTCCGAAGGTTCGTATTTCCGAAGGTTCGTATTTCCGAAGGTTCGTAATTCCGAAGGTTCGTCAATCCGAAAACGAAATAAGGTTCGTAATTCCGAAGGTTCGTTAATCCGAAAACGAAATACGGTTCGTAATTCCGAAGGTTCGTTAATCCGAAAACAAAATAAGGTTCGTAATTCCGAAGGTTCGTTAATCCGAAAACGAAATAAGGTTCGTAATTCCGAAGGTTCGTTAATCCGAAAACGAAATAAGGTTCGTTAATCCGAAAACGAAATAAGGTTCGTTAATCCGAAAATCAAATATGGTTCGTATTTCCGAAAATGAAAATAGTTCATTTTGGTAACAAAAACGATGTTGTCATTACAAGATTACACGATATTATGCAATGATAGTAATAACGATCGATGATGTGTGTTGGGGCCAAAGCATGTATTTCATTAAGAATGGCGCCCTGATCAAGCATAGGCTAATTTCGATTTTATCTGAGCAATTGATGCCTATAAGCAAATGGTTTAATTAAAGATGCAGGGGATCAAGTGTGTGTTGGAAGCGTGCGAGCAACCTCTAGATAATAGGATTTGTATTGGAGGGGATGTCATTTTTAATAACAGCTTCTGCTGGTAATAAAAATAAAAATAATACTAATAATGATCCATGTGAGATGTTGAAAGCGCGAATCGCAAGCTGAAACTAGTAGACATTTCATGTAACAAGACGTGAAGTGAGCATTCGGAGCATTTTTTGTAATCATGAGAAAGATGTGTATCTTTCTAAAGAATTAATGCGAGGGCGAGTTGTAATTTGTTTATATACTGACCTGGGGCCCGTTGCATGAAACTTTTTACCTGAGAAAACTCAGGTTGTTTTTACAGGAGTTTTTGCCCTGTGCTAAAGTAATTGGCGGAAATCAGACTAACCTTAGTTTTCAGTTTTTACCAGAGTTTTCTCAGGTAAAAAGTTTTATGCAACAGGCTTCAGAAAGTAATCTTTTAAGGACTGCATTTAGTGACCCATGAATAGAATATATATCTCACGAACTATATAATGAGAGCGCGAACCGCAAGCTTAAAATTTGTGATATTCCAACCTGAAAACTGGACATTTCATACTTCTTTTTTGTAACCAGGAATAGAATGAGTTCCTCCTCAATAAACAATACTTGATGCGAACGAGAAACGTGAGCCAAATTTTTTCCGATTTTCCAACCTGAAAACTGGACATTCTATAGCATTCTTGGATGATAATCTAATGGTGAAAATATCCGTTTGCACCAAATTGCCCCTATTGGCCCCTTTTTTTACTTTGCCCCCCCCCCCAAAAAAAAATACGTTCCGCCGCCATTGGCTAAAACACGCATCGTCTTCATGGCTAACTGCAAAAAGTTCTTAAAATGTCCCCTTTAGATCAGATCAGAGCTTATATATTTAAAAATTCTGTTCGCGCTTCTTGCTAGCAGTTATTATCTAAATTTAGTTACATAGGCATCTCGCTTTGAAGATCACAAACATATTGCCCATCATATTAACAAAAATATAGCTCGCGCTCGCATTATTTAAAAAGGGTTTATCATGTTATTACATATTTACTTTATTTTATAAGGATAAAGCTAATTATTGACTGTTAGGACTACCCTTTCAAAGAAACAAACAAAAATAAACTTTAAACTGCCGATCAAGGAAAATATGGCTAAAAAAAATCCCCCCCTCTATTTGACGAAAGTTGGATCCGCCGGGAGGGAGGCAGGGGGCATCAAAAATGGAATAAAAAACGGGAATTAATATTTTCCAAAATGGGAAAGTTCCTTTTTCAAAAATAAATATGCCGTTTTTCATGTTTTTTCGAAATAAATACTCTTTTTAAAGTATACAAGTTAAGTTAAGTTTTCAGGCTGGAATATTGAAAATTTTCAGCTTGCACTTCGCTCTCTCATTCGATTGGTGAAATATGCATCCTAAAGAGGTCACTAAATGCTTTCTTTAACAGGTTCCTTTTCTGGTCAGTATGTTTAAGCTCGCGTTTTGCGCTCGTGTTAATTCTTTAGTGAGATGCACATCTTTTTAATGACAGCAGAAATCTGCTCGGATTTTTAAAAACTAATTTTCATTTTTTATTGAAATAACCTAAAGTTTAGCTTGTGATTCACGCTCGCAACACCTCGCAATAATGCCATTTTAAGAATAACTGACCACAAAAAACGTTATACAACTTCACCTTTGAATTTGTTTTACCAAGCCGCTCGCTCATTATACTCTCTCCCGAAAAATAAAGCCTAAATATACATTTTGCCATAATAAGAAGTCACTTCAAAAAAGTTATTCTCTACTTAATCACTATCAAACAGGCAATGACTTCAAGCAGATGATAATCTTAAGGTGAAAATATCACCACAGTCCCAATTTTGACGTATGAGTTTCATTTTTTGGCTTTACCCCCAACGAAAATTCGTTCGGAAGGCCCTTGCCTTCCCATCCTCATATGATAATTGAACGGCAACAGTGTCCCCCGCCCCCCTCCCCTTGCCTCTGCCTCTGCTTTCCCGGGTTTTCATTTTTCGGATTAACGAACCTTATTTTGTTTTCGGATTAACGAACCTTATTTCGTTTTCGGATTAACGAACCTTCGGAAAAACGAACCTTATTTTGTTTTCGGAAAAACGAACCTTATTTCGTTTTCGGATCAACGAACCTTCGGAATAACGAACCTTTTTTCGTTTTCGGATTAACGAACCTTCGGAACAACGAACCTTATTTCGTTTTCGGATTAACGAACCTTCGGAACAACGAACCTTATTTCGTTTTCGGATTATCGAACCTTCGGAATAACGAATCGTCGGAATTACGCCACAAATGTTCGGATTAACGAACCCTTTTTCGTTTTCGGATTAACGAACATCGAGGTATAGGCAATTTACGTGTTTCGGAATTACGAACCTTCGGAATAAAGAACCTTCGGAATTACGAAGCTTCGGAAATACGAAGTGTAACCGTATTTTTAACCCTAGAAACCAAAGTTTAGGCACAAAATCATATCTCCAAGGAGGATTTTTATGAATCGCAAACATTCGTAATTCTGAAGCTTCGTTATGCCGAAAGGTTCGGATATTATAAAGGTTTGTTATTCCGAAGGTTCCTTAATCCGAAAACGAAATAATGTTCGTAATTCCAAAGGTTCGTTAGTCCGAGAACGAAATGAGACTCATAATTCCGAAGGATCGTTAGTCCGAAAATGAAATGAGGTTCATAATTCCGAAGGTTCGTCAGTCCGAAAACGAAATGAGGTTCGTAATTCAGAAGGTTCGTCAATCCGAAAACGAAATAAGGTTCGTAAAATCAGAAAAGGAAATACAATCTCAATTACTATAATCCTACCTTCAAAACCATGACATGATTAATGTTGATCAGTACGCATTTCTTCCGAACCATTCAACAATAACGTGCCCACATCGTGTCGTAGATGATTTCTATGATGCATTAAATATGAAAGAAATGGTTGCTGCATGCTTTCTAGACATCTCAAAATGTTCTGATTGTGTGGATCATGCATGGACTTCTTCTATTCGAACTCGAAAAATATGGAATTATCAATAATATGCTCACTTGGTTAAAAAACTACTTAAATGATAGAAAGCAAGCTGTAATTTACAAAGGTAAATTATCTAATATTAAAAAGCTTCCAATTGGAGTACCGCAGGGCAGTGTTCTGGCCCCCATCCTGTTCTTAATTTTTATTAACGATATATCTGAATGTGTTTCTGAAGGTACTTGCAGCATATTTGCTGATTATGTAGTAGTATTTGCCTTTAACAGTAAATTGGAAGATGTAACAAAGAAATTACAGAAAGATGTAGACGCCTTAAATGACTGGTATAACCGAAACCGATTACGCATTAATACAAGCAAAACCAAAACAATACTAATTAAATTAAGATCATCTAATAATTGAATATATGCATTAATAATGATCTAATTGAACAGGTAAAGTCTATAAGATATTTAGGCATTGTGATAGATGGAAACCTGAAGTAGAATGTTTATTTTAGAGAATTATGTAAATCGATCTACTCTTTAGGCAAGTTGAGTAAATTCCTGAGTTCACATGTACTATATATTCTGTATAAATGCATAATTCAGCCCTGTATATATAATGCTATCTCTGTTTGGGCAACTTTCCAGCAGCCTACAAATTGCTCCTTAATAAATTGCAAAAAGAGCTGCCAGATATGTATCTGGAATTTCAGACTATCAAATTGCGAGCGGGAATGCATTGATAAATCAACTCTCAGGGCAAACTATTGACCAACGTCGAAATCATTTTCTGGCAATTCTCATGTACAAGTGTATAAGGGGCGTTGCCCCTCTCCGTTTATCAAATGAAATTGAAATGTACTTCGATCGCCATCGCAGGAACGCTAGGAATGCAAATTCACTAAATGTAGTATTACCCAAGCCTAACATATCCCTATTTAAAAAATCCTTTAAAGGACAAGTCCACCCCAACAAAAACTTGATTAGAATAAAAAGAGAAAAATCAAAACGCACAACACTGAAAATTTAATCAAAATCTGATGTAAAATGAGAAAGTTATGGCATTTTAAAATTTCGCTTATTTTCAACAAAATAGTTATATGAACGAGCCAGTTACATCCAAATGAGAGAGTTGATGATATCACGGTTACACTTCGTAATTCCGAAGCTTCGTAATTCCGAAGGTTCTTTATTCCGAAGGTTCGTAATTCCGAAAGACGTAAATTGCCTATACCTCGATGTTCGTTAATCCGAAAACGAAAAAAGGTTCGTTAATCCGAACATTTGTGGCGTAATTCCGACGATTCGTTATTCCGAAGGTTCGATAATCCGAAAACGAAATAAGGTTCGTTGTTCCGAAGGTTCGTTAATCCGAAAACGAAATAAGGTTCGTTGTTCCGAAGGTTCGTTAATCCGAAAACGAAAAAAGGTTCGTTGTTCCGAAGGTTCGTTGATCCGAAAACGAAATAAGGTTCGTTTTTCCGAAAACAAGTTAATCCGAAAACGAAATAAGGTTCGTTTTTCCGAAGGTTCGTTAATCCGAAAACGAAATAAGGTTCGTTAATCCGAAAACAAAATAAGGTTCGTTAATCCGAAAACAAAATAAGGTTCGTTAATCCGAAAACAAAATAAGGTTCGTTAATCCGAAAAATGAAAACCGGGAAAGCAGAGGCAGAGGCAAGGGGAGGGGGGCGGGGGACAATGTTGCCGTTCAATTATTATGAGGATGGGAAGGCAAGGGCGGCCGAACGAATTTTCGTTGGGGGTAAAACCAAAAAATGAAACTCATACGTCAAAATGGGCACTTTGGTGATATTTTCACCTTCAGATTATCATCTGCTTGAAGTCATTGTGTGTTTGATAGTGAAGTAGAGAAAAACTTTTTTTGAAGTGACTTCTTATTATGGCAAAATGTATATTTAGGCGTTATTTTTCGGGAGAGAGTATAATGAGCGAGCGGCTTGGTAAAACAAATTCAAAAGTGAAGTTGTATAACGTTTTTTGTGGTCAATTATTCTTAAAATGGCATTATTGCGAGTTGTTGCGAGCGTGAATCACAAGCTAAAACTTTAGGTTATTTCAATAAAAAATGAAAATTAGTTTTTAAAAATCCGAGCAGATTTCTGCTGTCATTAAAAAGATGTGCATCTAACTAAAGAATTAACTCGAGCGCAAAACGCGAGCTTAAACATACTGACCAGAAAAGGAACCTGTTAAAGAAACCATTTAGTGACCTCTTTATAGGATGCATATTTCACCAATCGAATGAGAGTGCGAAGCGCAAGCTGAAAATTTTAAATATTCCAGCCTGAAAACTTAACTTAACTTGTATACTTTAAAAAGAGTTTTATTTCGAAAAAAACATGAAAAACGGCATATTTATTTTTGAAAAAGGAACTTTCCCATTTTGGAAAATATTAATTCCCCTGTTTTTTATTTCATTTTTGATGCCCCCTGCCTCCCTTCCGGCGGATCCAACTTTCGTCAAATAGAGGGGGGGGGCAATTTTTTTAAGCCATATTTTCCTTGATCGGCAGTTTAAAGTTGATTTTTGTTTGTTTCTTTGAAAGAGTAGTCCTAACAGTCAATAATTAGCTTTATCCTTATAAAATAAAGTAAATATGTAATAACATGATAAACCCTTTTTAAATAATGCGAGCGCAAGCTATATATTTTTTTTTAATATGATGGGCAATGTGTTTGTGATCTTCAAAGCGAGATGCCCATGTAACTAAATTTAGATAATAACTGCTAGCAAGAAGCGCGAACAGAATTTTTAGATATTTAAGCTCTGACCTGATCTAAGGGGACATTTTAAGAACTTTTTGCAGTTAGCCATGAAGACGATGCGTGTTTTAACCAATGGCGGCGGAACGTTTTTTTTTTTTTGGGGGGGGCAAAGCAAAAAAAGGGGCCAATAGGGGCAGTTTGGTGCAAACGGATATTTTCACCATTAGATTATCATCTGTGTGAAGAGGTTGTCTTGTCGTAACTAAATTGAGCACAATTTTTAAGTGATCACTAAAGTTATATATTTACGTTTCATTTCTGCGAGCGTAGAGAGCAAGCGGTTTGGGGGAAAAAGTCAAATCTGAAGATGTAAAATTCACCTTTTTGGTCAATTACTGTTAAAAGGGCATCCTTGTGAGATGTTGCGAGCGAATCACGTGCTCCAACTTTTGGAAATTTCATGTGGGCCCAGAATGATAATATTGATATAGATATTATTTGCCCAGGGAAGCCATTTCAGTTCTGAAAACTATTCTCCCAGCTATTATTATTTTTTTTACAAGAACGCTTAGAATGTCCAGTTTTGAGGTTGGAAAATCTGAAAAATTTGGCTCACGTTTCTCGCTCGCATCAAGTATTGTTTATTGAGGAACTCATTCTATTCCTGGTTACAAAAAAAGTATGAAATGTCCAGTTTTCAGGTTTGAATATCACAAATTTTAAGCCTGTGGTTCGCGCTCTCATTATTTAGTTCGTGAGACATATATTCTATTCATGAGTCACTAAATGCAGTCCTTAAAAGATTACTTTCTGAAGCCTGTTGCATAAAACTTTTTACCTGAGAAAACTCTGGTAAAAACTGAAAACTAAGGTTAGTCTGATTTCCGCCATTGACTTTAGCACAGGGCAAAAACTCCTGTAAAAACAACCTGAGTTTCTCAGGTAAAAAGTTTCATGCAACGGGCCCCAGGTCAGTATATAAACAAATTACAGCTCGCCCTCGCATTAATTCTTTTAGAAAGATACACATCTTTCTCACGATTACAAAAAAAATGCTCCGAACGCTCACTTCACATCTTGTTACATGAAATGTCTACTAGTTTGAGCTTGCGATTCGCGCTTTCAACATCTCACAAGGATCATTTCTCGTATTATCTTTATTTTTATTACCAGCAGAAGCTGTTATTAAAAATGACATCCCCTCCAATACAAATTATCTAGAGGTTGCTCGCACGCTTCCAACACACTTGATTCCCTGCATCTTTAATTAAACCATTTGCCTAGGCAGCAATTGCTCAGATAAAATCGAAATTAGCCTATTCTTGATCAGGGCGCCTATATTCTTAATGAAATACATGCTTTGGCCCTAACACACGCATGTATCATCGATCGTTATTACTATCATTGCATAATATCGTTTAATCTTGTAATGACAACATCGTTTTTGTTACCAAAATTAATTATTTTCATTTTCGGAAATACGAACCTTATTTAATTTTCGGATTAACGAACCTTATTTCGTTTTCGGATTAACGAACCTTATTTCGTTTTCGGATTAACGAACCTTATTTCGTTTTCGGATTAACGAACCTTCGGAATTACGAACCTTATTTTGTTTTCGGATTTACGAACCTTCGGAATTACGAACCTTATTTCGTTTTCGGATAAACGAACCTTCGGAATTACGAACCTTATTTCGTTTTCGGATAAACGAACCTTCGGAATTACGAACCTTATTTCGTTTTCGGATTGACGAACCTTCGGAATTACGAACCTTCGGAATTACGAACCTTCGGAAATACGAACCTTCGGAATAACCGAACCTTCGGAATTACGAAGCTTCGGAATTACGAATGTATGCGGATATCACTCACTCACTATTTCTTTTGTATTTTATTATATCATATATAAAATATTTTTATTTTCTCGTCATTGTCATGTAAAATGAAGTTTCATTCCTCCCTAAACACATGGAATTCCATTGTTTTAACCTTTTGTGCCTCAGGCAAAGAGGTATTGTCAAATTCCTAAAAATTGAAATATTGTATAATTCAAACAATAAAAAACAAAAGAAATAGTGAGTGAGTGACATCATCAAATCTCTTATTTGGATGTAGCTGGCTCGTTCATATAACTATTTTGTTGAAAATAAGTGAAACTTTGAAATGTCATAACTTTCTTATTTTACATCCGATTTTGATGAAATTTTCAGCATTGTGCTTGTCTGATTTTTCTCTATTGATTCAAATCAACATTTTTCTGAGGTGGACTTGACCTTTAAATATGCAGGAGCAGTAACTTGGAACAAACTCCCGGAAGACATCAAGAATGCCATTTCTGTTGAAAGTTTCAAACATCATTACAAGAAATTTCGTTTAAATCTATAACAATTATTTAACTGTTCTACTTTGGTCCATATATATCTGTAGTATTGATACTGTTAGCATGATTACCAAATAAGACACATCTACTTATTATCGATTATTATGATTTCCTATTAATATTGTTACAATTAATATCAAAGTATTAATATTGTTACAATTCTTTAAATTGAGACCCATTCCTGTCTTGATATCAATGTAATAACCTCTTTCCTTTTCCTTCAATTCTTTATCATACTATGAGATAAATCTTGCTAATTGTTCTTTTTTCTGATGTTTATTTTTAGCATTATTTGTATTCTAATTTTGCTGTATATAATTACATGTATTCCTAATTATTTGTAATCTTTCCTTTTAATGTGTGTATATTTTCTTTCATATGCAGGACCATTATGTGAAACAGCCTGCGAGCTGATTAATGTTTATCCTGTTGAAAGATCTTTTAATAAATAAACAATAAATAAATAATTCCGAAGGTTCGTTAATCCGAAAACGAAATAAGGTTCGTTAATCGGAAAATTAAATAAGGTTCGTATTTCCGAAAATGAAATCAATTCATTTTGGTAACAAAAACGGTGTTGTCATCACAAGATAACACGATATTATGCAATAATAGTAATAACGAACGATGATACATGTGTGTGTTGTTGCCAAAGCATGCATTGCATTGAGAATAGGCGACCGGATCAAGCATATAGTCTTAATTTCGATTTTATCTGAGCAATTGCTGCCTAAGCAAATGGTTTAATGATGCAGGGGATTAAGTGTGTTGATCGCGTGCGAGTAACCTCCAGATAGCAGGATTTGTATTGGATTAGATATAATATTTAATAACAGCTTCTGCTGGTTACAAAAAAAATAATACTAATGATGAGCATAATCCAAACGATGATCATAATAAAAATGGTAATAAAAAATATAAATGTTAATAAAATCTTATTGATCGTTACCTAGTGTTGACAATGTTAATGACGAAAAAATGATAACAGTTTAACATTTAATGTTCTTTTTATCATAACCCATGTAAAATAAAAAAAATAGAATGCATTTCAAATTGTATCCACCGAACAGTAGGCCTATGTGTGTATGTATATACCCAATTACCCATCCTTTTCATGATTCACAAGACATTAATAGAGTAACCCTTTCTCAGGTCGGAAATTTCTTTTTATTTTCCGCTCGCGCGTCGCGCTCGAATCAATTGTTTACTTATTTACTTATCCCCTTTGCTATACAAAAAACTGCTCAGAATGTCAATTTTAGGTCGGAATGCAAAAAAAAATCGTGCTCGCATTGTTTAATTGTTGAAACCAGGGAAGGTGGAAACCAGGGGGATGGGGGATTTGACAAGCCCCCCCCCAAAAAAAAAAAAAAAATCCTCTTAGGAAAAAATGCACTTTTTTCAAAATGAAATGTGCCCTTTTTCAAAATGAAATACTCCTTTTAAAGTATACATTTTAGATTAGTTTTCAGGCTGTAATGTTAACATTTTCCGTTCGCGCTTCGCACTCTCAATTATTAGATTGGTAAAATATGTATCCTAAAGAGGTCACTAAATGCAGTCCTTAACAGGTTCGTTTTCTGGTCAGTATATTTAAGCTCGCGTTTTGCGCTCGTGTTAATTCTTTAGTTAGATGCACATCTTTTTAATGACAGCAGAAACCTGCTCGGATTTTTTTTAATTTTCACTTCTTATTGAAATGACCTAAAATTTTAGCTTTAGGGGTCCACACTATACAAGCACCGCTTTTTTTAGTGGATCCTTCCATTTTCTCAGAATTTTATTTTATAATGGTTATGACATTTTGCTTATATACAGTATATATTACTATGTTTTGTTTTACTTCTAATTTAGATACATATCATATACTGTACATACCTGAATTTATTTTGTCTTTATGTAATTATTTTGACCTTACTTTGTTCTGTTGAAAATGAAATAACTAAAATTGAAAAAAATGAAAATTGCTTGTGATTCACGCTCGCAACACCTTGCAATAATGCCATTTTAACAATAATTGACCCCCCAAAACGAATTTTACAACTTCAGCTTTGATTTATTTTCCAAACCACTCGCTCATTATTCTCTCTCGCGAAAAATAATTCCTAAATATACATCTTTCCATAATCAGAAGTCACTTAAAAATGCTTTTCTCTACTTAATTACTATAAAAACGCTCAATGACTTCACGCATATGAAAATCTCAAGGTGAAAATATCACCAAAGTGCCCATTTCGACATATGAGTTTCATTTTTGGCTTTGCCCCCAAACGAAAATTCGTGCCGCCCTTGCCTTCCCATCCTCATAACAATTGAACAGCAACAGTGTCCCCTCCCCCACATGCCTCTGCCTTCAGTTGCTTTCCCGGTTTTCATTTTTCGGATTAACGAACCTTCGGAATGAAGAACCTTATTTTGTTTTCGGATGAACGAACCTTCGGAATAAAGAACCTTATTTTGTTTTCGGATAAACGAAACTTTGGAACGACGAATCTTATTTTGTTTTCGGATTAACGAACCTTCGGAACAACGAACTTAATTTCGTTTTCGGATTAACGAATCTTCGGAACAACTGACCTTATTTCGTTTTCTCATTATCGAACCTTCGGAATAACGAACCCTATTTTGTTTTCGGACTCACGAACCTTCGGAATAACGCCACAAATGTTCGGATAAACGAACATTTTTTTCGTTTTAGGATTAACGAACATCGAGGTATAGGCACTTTACGTGTTTCGGAATTACGAAGTGAAATTTTCATGAATTATTATTTTTAATTATCAGCAGTCTTTTTAGACTCTATTATTGGAAGTCATCTTGGATATTTGGCCGGGGGTGAGGCACTTCCATTCATGAGTGACCATGCGCGACCATGGGGTCTCGAAAAGCACCCTAAACACGTATTTTCCATATTCTGAAAATGCAACCCTAAACAAGTATTGGCGTGTGAAACCCTACCCTTAACAAGGATTGTAAACAAAACGATACTCTTGGCAAGTATTCCCTGAAATGAACCCCTAAACAAGTATTTATTGTTATGTCACTGGTCCGTCGGTCGTCGGGTTTACACATTTGGTTTAGTACGGCCCCACCTTCCACAGCTCGCGCAAATCGGACTCTAAACACGTACGCGTTTGGGCAAAAAGATATCCTTTATAAAACATTTTTATTTTCTTTTATGATCCCAAATCTGACCCTAAACACGTATCTTTCCTAGCGAAATAGATACACTTTTTTCATACACTCTAAAAAAGACAAATGTTAACTAAAATTTGTGTGTTTTTTACACCCTTGTCACGTTACGTACGTAACGTGCCTTATCTTGAAAAATACATCCTTTTTTTGGTCGCGCATGGTATCCACTCTTCAATGTAAGTGCCCCCCGGGATATCTGGACACTATCGGATCACTGGGTGCCCTTGTAACTATTTTGTATAATTACAATACCCTAATATATAATCATAACGGTACATGATCATTACTTTACCCCTTAAACCATGGTGTAAACATCAACTCCGGGGGGGGGGGGGGCCACTTCCATTCACGAGTGGATACCATGCGCGACCATGGGGTCTCGAAAAGCACCCTAAACACGTAATTTACATATTCTGAAAATGCACCCCTTAACAAGTATTGGCGTGTGAAACCCTACCCTTAACAAGTATTGGAAACAAAACGATACTCTTTGCAAATATTCCCTGAAATGAACCCCTAAACAAGTACAGGAATGTTTTATTGTTACGGGTCCTTTGGTCGTCGGCTTTACCTTATTTGGTTTAGTACGACCCCACCTTCTACACTTCGCGCAAATGGCGGACTCTAAACACGAAGTGTTGGGACAAAAAGGACATCCTTTATAAAGCATTTTAATTTTGTTTTATCATCCCCGCAAATTCGACCCTAAACACGTAATTTTCCTAGCGAAATAGATATCCCTTTTTCATTATTTTTGTGTTTTTGATACCCTTATCACGTTACGTACGTAACGTGCCCTATCGTGAAAAAGACATCCTTTTACGTGTTTTTTCGTCGCGCATGGTATCCACTCGTCAATGTAAGTGCCCCCCCCCCCGGGCATCAACTTCATATGTCCCAGTTGGATATGGAATGAGCTTTGTTCGCTTTCAGTATCAGCAGCCATTTTAGACTCCATTTTTGTACATACAAGTCCACTGGCTGTCCTTATAACTTGTCCCCAAAGGCATGGTCACACCGCCCGAGCGTTGTTGGAGCGGTCGTGGAGCAGTACTTAGGAAAAAAGGGCCAAATTTCGCTCACAAAATTGGGGGAAAAAATCGAAAACATAAATCGAAAAAAAACCAATCGAAATCGAAAATGGTAATGATTTTTTTCTCTCCGCTCCAACAACGCTCGGGCGGTGTGACCACGCCTTTAGATGCACTACTTGACAGGGGCCGCGGAACGGTTTTCAAAGTGGGCGGGGGGGGGGGGGCTGACCAAATATGCAAATGGTCATTTTCCGTTTTTTTACACGGTTTTGGGAAAAAGTTGGGGCTGAAGCCCCGCCCCCCGCTTCCGCGGCCCCTGCTTAATCATCAAAAACATTATTTTTTTTAATCCACATTATGCATGACGTGGATCAATAGACAGCCCAACTGGAAGTTCGCGCGATTGATTGAATTGCTTTGATCTTGCACATTAGGCGTGCAGTCCATGTATTGATACACTACACCTGACGAGATCAGTTCATTCGAGTTTTTTTTTGTTTTTGTCTCACTCTGCACATCTAACGCTACAGATACCTCACACAGTATGGGAGCTTAGCCATCATCAAATACAGGGTTCTTTCATGTACTAAAGGTAAGATAACCTGATCAAGGTATATATGCTTTCTCTCTCTCTCTCTCTCCCTCTCTCTCTATATATACACGCATTGGGATTTTATGCAATTTCGTTATGATCAGAAACGTTAACTCACCTACCTTAAAATGACCTCGATAGATATACAGGAATATTCATCAAGTGATCTTTAGAAAAATCATGGGGATAACCACGATGTGTACGATTTGAATAGCGTTTTGATAATAATGTTTTAAGATAGTTGCTAAAAGTGATAAGACGATTTTTAATAGCATGGGTGCTATATTTACCCCATCATGGTCGAGGGTGTAATTCTATATGATACATCATACATGAGTCCAATTTTAGAGACAAGCGGGCTATTTGGAATATCCCACTGGCTTGTGCTTCGCGAGTCCAGATTATTTTTTAGTTGCAGAGACTTCTCCTGAAAGTTTCCGGGGAGTTGCAAGAATTTTTTTTTCCAAATAGACTTTCAGTCTCCGTGGCCTCTCGGAGACCTCTCCATTAAATGCGGTGACGTCGAAGAAACTCAGAAGTACCAGCTAGCATCGTCTTTCCCCATTACCTATATAGGGCGTGTGGCACAAATTCCGTACAATTCAGTTTCGTCCTACATTGAAAAATATTTTATTTTTTTGTCAATTTATTCAACATTGTTAGCAGACGTTCTATCCCAACGCGCTAATCATGCTAATATGAGACAAATATTGCAGTCATTATAAAAATATGAAAGTTTGGAATCTTAGGAATCTCAAAAGTTGCAGGTGCTCGACCGCATTTGACAACACAAACTCAAAATTTAATAAACGTACTCTTTAATTGACTTAACAAGTAATTCCAAATAGGTTTCTGATATATTTTTTTGTTTTTTTTTTATGAAAACCAATCTGATTTGAGGGAAAGTTACCGCTCGATTCGTGCCCGTTCTTTTTAGAGTCGTACAGATGACAGAAACACAACTTCTTTTCTGTTCATATTACACATATTGATAAACAGAGATTCCGTCATGTCTGTTGATCTCTTATATTGGTGGTCCAATAGATTCATCATTACCTTTGTTATGTATTTCAATGCTGTTGTTACCTGTATGATTTTCTTTTTCGATTCCGTATGTATTTCACAGATCTTGCTTTGTCTTTTTCGCCAACTTCTCCCGAGAAACGCTGATATATACGAATAAAAAAAAATACAATGAAACAAAAGAAAGAAAAACAATGGACTAAAATAAGGAAGTTCTGGCCTTTTTAGGTTTTGCTTAATTTTCACTAAACCAATATCAGTATGCAAATAAGGAAGCAGATGACGTAATTCACCCAATATATCGTTTCACTTTATTGTATATATGAAACAAACAATTTGATGTTTTCCTCAAACAATTGAAATTTGTCCTCCCTAAAACATTACAAATTACCATTGTTGCAACCTATTGTGATTTTTTTTGTATAGAGTTTCCTTATTTTCAAAAATGTACTATTTCATAAAATACAAAATAAATTGATTAGACATCGTCTCCTCTCTCATTTGGGTATCGTGTTGAGCATGTATGGCTGTTCTGTGAAGATATGTGAAACTAATTGAGTGTGCTGTAATCCAATCTACATGGGGAGGTTACACATGTCTATTGATGCAGAGATTTGAGGTTCTAATCTTTCGGTATGTGATGTTGTAGTTCGACGCAAATGATCATTTCTGATTGATTGATGAAAAATACGCTACTACTTGCCCCTCTCCCTCTTTCTTAAATCTTAGAAGCTACCCCTTCCTGAAAAATGGGTCTAGCAGTGTTTACCATGTTATTTATTTCAAATTGCTCCACAATTTATGTTACATCCCGACCCAATTTATGTAATACGTATTAATTATATTGTGTACCATGTTATGTTTAGATGCCAAA
The DNA here is from genome assembly GCF_018143015.1 of Lytechinus variegatus. Classification (NCBI taxonomy): domain Eukaryota; kingdom Metazoa; phylum Echinodermata; class Echinoidea; order Temnopleuroida; family Toxopneustidae; genus Lytechinus; species Lytechinus variegatus. Next base: position 25,175,309 of record NC_054750.1, on the reverse strand, counting down.
TGTCCTCCTTAAATTGACAGATTTCCTCGATCAGATTCTCAGGTCATTCTTTACTATAGAGTTGATTTTTAAGGAGTGACATCAAGATCCCAAGTTATCAAATCCGGCGCTTCGCGAAAGATTTTGCGGTATCTGCGATTTGAATTTCATGTGCGTCTCTTTGTTAAACTTAATAATACTTCTACATTGAATATCTTGGAAATGGGTCAATACAATAACGAGGGGTAATTCCCTCCCGATTCCCGGCCTGCTCCGCCTAGTATGCAAGTTTCTCACAAACGAGTCTTTGTCCAATTTAATCATTGATCTCTACATGGTTCAGTGGTCGCTCTATTGAAGATGGGTTGTGGCTGGTGGCGACCCTATAGAAAAAAAATATTACGTGAAAGGACGATATGTAAACATAGAGAAGAAAAGTAAAGGGGTAGAGAAAGAGATAGAGAGAAAGAAAGCAATGAAATAACGAGCAGGGATAAGAGAGGAAAATCGGAAAGAAACAGAGGTGTTACATGTATATAGCGAGCTTTATAAAATGAGTAGAGTCAGGTTTCAATTAAGGACATTTTGTTCCTCCATGGGAATAAGATGAAACGTAATACTTTTGGGGAAAACTAAGGTACTTTTCCAAGATACCCTTCCCCTCCACTTATTCTCGGGGTTTACTACACAGAGAAATACTATAACGTTTTGGAGGCCTTTATTGGAAGCGAGTTTCTCCATTATATTGAAATTGTATGAAAAGTTATTGGATGTGAAAATCTTTGTAATCTTACTCATAACTTTGTACTCAAATATAAAATGAATACTGAATCGTTGCTCTTTGGAAGGGAAAATGTTCCTCCGCGATCACAGTCATTGAAAATACCCAAATTAACACGATATTTTTCGAGTAATGAGGGATATTCCCCCCCCCCCCGCCAAGTAAAATATAGAACGACGTGTTAACTGCGGCGCTTTCTAAAAAAAAAAATCACTGATTGAATTTCAATCAGCTTCTAATAGAAAATTAAATCACATGTTTATTCATGCCAGCCATACACGACCTTGGTTATTCTCGATTTATTTTGTACTAGATTATGACAAGTGTACAGGTAAAAAAGGAGGCAACCCGAAAATAACAACACGGTGAGTACAGATAAAGCAAATAAGAAGCGAATTCAACAAACAGGCCTATTTACAAACTCGCGTGCTTGCGGTGCTTGGGCCCCTGAATTTCTTAATTTTCTTGGGAGAAAATATTTGAATCACATTTTCAGCACATATTTTCTTTCTACCTTTTTTCTTTGCAAAAAATATGAAAGCCTTCTAGCCTACTTTCATAGAAGTAAATTTGGATACTTGTTCTACTATACCTATGCTCTTTAATGAGTCTGACTCAACAAAATCACAAAACATGCCAATACTAGCGTGTCCGATTATATTTACTCTGACATATTCTATTTTTATGAGAATTTGAAAGATAGCTAAAGATTATTTGACTTCAATCCATTTTTGTCTGTAAACTAAAAAACACCGATATATTGATTGTTTTTCGTGAACGCGGCCTCATTCCCAGATTTCATCGTCGCCCCCCCCCCCCAATAAAAAAGTAATACTAGTCATCAAATTTAATCAAAATAATGCGTTCAAACATTATCATCAGCTGCAATGCAATGAAAAGGCAGAGACGAGACAAACCAGGATCCATTTACTCGATTTTGACAAAATTCCCATACCCAAATCAATTGATTTCATTTCTTTTATTGTCATGCAAAGCAGATTTGTACTAATTGTACACACACATTACATAAAGGCCTAAACCAGCAAACAGGCAGGTCAGGGTCTGAATTAAGTGCCGCTTTAGGGTGAGGGAGGGGTGTGGAAACAACTCCAAACATTTTTTTAAGCGCTGCAAGGCACGCATTTTCACCCCTGAAATGTCCACACAATGTGCCCCTTATCTGTTTCAAAGGTTGCGTGTGTCCTGTCCTATTCGAGAAATGCCCTTTCGGGCACAGTCTGAATTGTGAAACAGTAGGGGAAGAGGGGGGGTGACACTTTTTGCTTTTTGTATGTTAGAATTGATATGATTAATGATCTTGTAGAAATAAGTACCTTGCCTTAAAATTTAATTCTTCTGAAATATTTTTTCACCTATATATATATAACTTTCTACCCCGACACTAAAAGTCATTTTCACCTTTGAAAAAAAGAGATGTCAAATGACTCGACTTGCCCCATCTGTGGGGTAAGTTGAGCCGCAAAAACTATGTATAAAATGCATCGAGGAAGAACCAGCATGTCATTTCTTATTTGAGGTCTTTTTTATATAATTCTCTAAACATTGTTAATACTAACATCCTCTAAATCGAGTCATGTAAATTTGCTCCTTCTGCCTACATATCGATGGTTCTTTAACGTTTGTTTGATTTTCTATATACATTACCATAAGAATAACCATGGCTCAACTTACCCCAGTCCAAACTTAATGCGACAATTTCGCATCCACATATTTCTTATGCATCCACCATGCAAAAGACTATGACAAGAATGAAGATCCATACCTGGACTAACAATATTGTGCTTATCTCTTTATTATATTTAAAAGCATGTGTGTGTAAAAAAAACACTTATCTATTTCACACCCTTTTTTAAATACTTTTTTTCGCTGAAATTTGTATTTTCCCTCTAAAAGTACTTTTTGTTTCAAAGTTGAAAACATTGTGGTGCATGGGTTAGGGGTTATGCTATGGTTCATCAATACATGACACCACCACAATGTCTGACCATAGAGCTATTAACAGACTCATTCATTATTGGCCTGGGGGTGGTGGCTCAACTGCCCCTTCCCCTACTGTTGTTTTGTTTATGCCACTGGCCGTCAATGAGGAACCAAAGATGAAAAACAAGTAAGGGTAGAATCTTTACCGGATAGCTCTTCCTCTTTGACAGAATACACCAGCAAATAGCTCTTTAATTTCGTGTGAGCCGTAAACACATTTCATTCGCACGAGGATAAACGCGTTGAATACTGTACATGTTGTAAGCGGAACCACTCAATAAAATGTCATGGGTGATTAATTTTGAAACCTCCATAACAAGCAAAAGTAAGTACAAAAAAAAAACAAAGGAGTTTTTTTAGAATGATTATTTATATCGAACCAATTGGTAATTCATGTACGAGCCGTCGCGTACAGATGGGGGGGGGGGGCCTTAGGAGTGTGGTTTATGATGTTAATTTTAAAAAAAATCCTCGGAGTGCCAAGGTACGTACGTGGCAATCATCAGATTCTTGAGATACACACTCTTAACTAAAATTTTCAGTAGAAAAATGCATAATACGCTGTATCTGATCTCAGTTTTCAACACATGAGACAATTCGTAACGTACGCTTTATTCATGTTACGCCCCAGTTTTACCTTTGAAGACCTTAATGAACTTTAAATAACCTGCACTGACTTAAATGCCTTTCGATCCATATATTCTTATTCATTATTTCATTGGCTTTGATTGGCTTTAATTTGGTATCAAATATATGTTTATTCTGTAAAATTGATCATAAATATTAAGAGGAATGTGTAAAAATGGGTGTGGCTTATATGAGGTAAATAGAAAGAAATGCTCAGGGGTGCCTCGGTGACACTTTTCGGAGTTTTGAAGCCTATACCTAATAGTGCCACTGCCACTTTGAGACAAAGAAAAAAAAATGTATGTATACCCAACTTGAATGTCATGCCAAAATTTCGGTCATATTTACCTGACCAAAAATCGCAATGGCAATATGCTGCATTATCAAAAACTAACGATATATTGTGCGATGTTTCTATATGATATGTGCGGCATAACTGGTACGTTTACTCTTATCGGGCGCTCGAGCATTCAAGGTCTTACTTCTTACCTGTTACTTTTTTACTACCCCTGGTTGGAGAGTGGCAAATGTAGATAAACGCCTTGCCAAAGGACGCGAGTGCTGCAGTGGGATTCGAACCCCGGACCCTGCGGTTAAAAGTTCGAAGATTTCTCCACTGAGCCATGATTGAATACCTCTACACATTCTGTTAATTGTGTCATTGAGTACTTATTAGCCTGTAGATTGAAGGTCGGGGTCGCGGTAGCATAACTTCGAGTTATATCCATTATTTTTTTATATATTGATCACAAAAAAAATAGAATTGACATTGCGGTTACAAAACCTGATTGATATTGCTTGTCTGGCTTATGCCACTTGATTAATGATAACCATTTACTCATTTACTTCCTCTATCGAAATTGCTTTGTTTGGTAAATTCATATGTCAGTGTATATACTACCTGTGTTTATCAACACTGTTCGAATTTGTTTGCCTTTTTTCCATTCCATCTACCATGTTTATCGCTTAGCGAAAACCATTGAAACAGTTGCAAACAAATATTGAATGACCACACGCACTGAAAATTTTTAACGAAAACAAATAAATGCTTTGAAATTATACTCCAAGGTAAACTATTTTTAAACGTAATATCCTGAATAGGAAATACTATGCAATCATCCATTATACGATTATTCATTTTTTTCCCTGTTATTCAACTAGCTTATAATCGATAAGAAAAGTGAATTAAGCAATTTAATAGACACGTATTTAAATTTTTTTTTTCAAAACCCTTTTATATACTCCTTTCCGAACAAAAGATGGATATCTCCCGTATGTGCCTAAAACAAATAAGTTATAATGTCTCCATTTCTCTTTCTCAAAGCAACTGAGCAATTCTACTACTAACAGAGTATAGTATGACTCTAGCCCAGTGGCGTACCTAGGATTTTCCACAGGGGGGGGGGGGTGGCAAAACCGTCCGCCCAAAAATTTGACAAGCAAAAAAAAAGAGGTCTGCAAGCTCGTCAGGGGGGCAGGGATACGTCTTTTGCATGGGTTGTGGCTCGTCAGAGGGGCAGATTGCCCCCCCTGCCCCCACCGTAGGTACGATAGTGCTCTAGTCCTTTTTCGACATACATATTTCATATGGTGTTCCCCTCTTTTGTGAAATGTATAGTCAGCGGTACCCAATGATTCTCGCTCACAAGCGTAGTTTTGGAGACAGTATGGCCCTTTTTTTCTAATACAACGGCACTATGTTATCCTCAACTCACACACAAGTTTTGGAAATGACTATGGCCCTTCTTTTTTCTTCTTTTTTATTCAACGGCACTATGTTATCCTCAACTTACACACACGTTTTGGAGATAATTATGGCCCTTTTTTATACAACGACAATATGTTATCCTCAACTGACAGTTTGGGAGATAATTATTGCCCTTCTTTCTTTTTTTTAAACAACGATATTATGTTATCCTCAACTGAGCTCATCATAGGCCTATTAATGATCAATCGAGTATTGACTGGACAAAAAGCGAATGTTTCGTTCTTTCATAATAATGTTTCATTATTTTGTTCGACCTTGTTTCCGTCCCATCTACCACCATTTTCGGTTACTGGAAGCTATGGAAACCCATTGCAAGCAAATATTGGATAAAGACAAACACACCAGGGGGGTGTTTCACAAAGATTTAAGTATGACTTAAGTCGCACTTAAATGCCGACGCGTACATGATATGCAACGGGCAATCTTATTGATCAATACGCAGTAGTGCGCGTCCTCTTGGCATGATCTGACCAATGCGGTCAAGCCTTTCATACCGTACGCAACTCGGCATTTAAGTGCGACTCTAACTCATACTTAAATCTTTGTGAAACACCCCCCTGGGCTCCGTCTTACAAAGAGTTCGATCGATCCAATCAATCATAACTATGGACAGCCGGCAAAGTCAACATCTATTATGCATGTCTGTTCAAAATATTTTCTAACTATGATGTATTTTCCTGCATTCATTGTTTTTTCTTTTAAATTCACTATGTTTTTTGTTTACAAAAGACATTGCGCAACTTTCCTGTAGAAAAAAAATTGACACCGATGGATTTCCATACAGTTACGATTGATTGGACTAATCGTTACTCTTTGTAAGACGGGTCCCAGGAATATTAACAAAGAAAAAACAAATATGAAAATTTTTGCTTCAAGGTAAACCATACTTTCAGACACCACATCCTAAATATTACCGATCAATATGCATTCATCCACTACATGTACACCATGTGGTATGTACACAATGCAACTTTTATTTTCGTTACTGATTCAACTGGCTTATTGTTGTGTTAACAAAACCACTGTGATGATATCATCGTGCACAGTTATTAACACGAATGATCTAGAGCACAGGTTAGACAGATACAAAATTTGACAGTTTCTGATCCAAATAGGCATAGAGGATTGGGGAGCGTGAGTATACAAGACCTCTTCAAGTTCAGCAGATAATACTCTAAAAGGATAAAATGAGGGATTAATCCAAAATTGCTTCAACATAGTGGAAATATGCAGTCAAAAATATGTTATCTGATTTTTAAGAGGGCTCTACTTTGTAGGCCACGGGGAAACTTTTGAGAATACTAGGTGTCCTAGTGAAAGAGAGCCGTCCAACCAGTAAGAATGTAAAGGGTGCAACTTATACACATTAAATGTATTATGACGACTATGAGTTACTCGAGAAATGTCGAGCCTCCGATTCTTTAGCATTGTACATGCATTACATGAGTTTTAATGATATTTCTTTTATTATCGTATTATCCTCATATTTTATTGTTGTGCTCACATAGAGGCGGTGCTTATCAAGAATGATGGAGAGAATCTACGGAGGAGGTCATCCTTTTTTCAGGCTTCTTCTTGTTCTTTGGATGTATACCATGATCCACTATGCAGCTGGTCGTAAGTATCAAATCAAATTTGATAATACGCAAAATTTTACTTTTATTGGTGAAATATGCTTCATAGCATTGTGTGAGGGAAACACTGCCTTTTGGGGATGGTTTTATAAGTAAAGATTCATATCATTTATTTATGAAGTTATTTCGTCGATGTGCAGGGTTTGATACATCCTGGTCCAAGCAAGGCAAAGGAAGCAGTGCGCGTGCATTATTTTGGGGAGTATGTGCGTGTAGGTTTGGGCCAGTTTGGGCGTCTTCGGGTGTGTTCTTCTAGAGAAGAAAAGAAAATTCAGGAGATTCCTTTCTGTCCTGCCGTATTGGTTATACATGCCCTTGCATACACAAACACTTTCTCCCTTTTCACTCAACCCTCGTGCACGCACACCACAAAATTTCAAGCATATATCGGAGGTATATCCTCGCTGAATTCTGTTAATTAGGAGTGGGCTATACATGGGTCAAAAATACTAATATGGCAACAGTTTTTTTTTCATTCCTTGTAATGTATCTCAACAAAATTACCTACTGTTAGATATTGAAAAGACACACATCACCAATTTTGCAAAGTTAAGATAAGCAATAGTAAACTTATGACAGAACAAGGTAGAAATAATAGGATTGCTGTATACGATAGAATATGCCCTGTTTGCTCGTCATTTGTAAAGGATGATTAACATTTCATTGTACACTGTAAGGCCCTCGAAGAACCCCGAAATTAATTATTTAACAAGTTAAAGGAAGTATACTGCCGGATTTTATAAAAATAATTAACAAAAACAAATTCCAATTAATATTAGGTAGCAATGACATGGATATTAGCAAATTATGTGTTTTAGGAATAAGTTATACGTGGAGAGACATAGGATGCTCGAAAGTAAAATATGATATTATACTTATGTTTTTGTATATGGGTGTATCAATGTTTAGGTATGTGTGTATGTATATAGTATGCATTTATGTATCTCACGTCTAACATTGCTTCCAAGATTGGTATTGTTTTTTTCTTTGTATTTTTTTAATACCTCGTTGTCACTATGTTATGTTTATGTTGTATTATTATTTTTTCTTATGTTTCTTTGTTTTTGATGACGATCCATAGGCTATATGTCAGGATTTTATATCAACAAACTTTTGAATTTGAATTTTGTATCACAACATGAAATGACAATATTTTTTTTCTCGGGTACGGGTCCGAGAAAAAAACAAATGTGCAGGGCCGAAATTCAAAATGGCCGCCAACATGATGGCATTTACACTGTAGCTCTTCTGGGCCCTGTTACATAAAACTTACCATTATGGTAACTTTGCCATCCAATGGTAACTTAAATGGAATCCTTGATTCTGATTGGTTGTTGATCATTGTTACCTAACCCCATAAACATGCGGTTAGACACCACAACCAGGTAAAAAGAAAATCTTAAAATGAAGAAGATATGACTAAAATATGATGTACATACATTATGTGATGTATCATCGGTTTACATCAAGTACATCAGTTGACAAACAATCAAATTCCCCGGGGGGGGGGGCACTTACATTGACGAGTGGATACCATGCGCGACCCCAAAAAACACGTAAAAAAAGGATGTCTTTTTCACGACAGGGCACGTTATGTACGTATCGTGATAACGGTGTCAAAAACACAGTAATAATGAAAAAGGGTATCTAATTCGTTTGGAAGATTACGTGTTAAGGGTCGAATTTGCGGGAATGATAAAACAAAATTAAAATGTTTTATAAAGGATGTCCTTTTTACCCAAACACTTCGTGTTCAGAGTCCGATTTGGGCGAGCTGTAGAAGGTGGGGTCGTACTAAACCAAATAAGGTAAAGCCGACGACCGAAGGACCCGTAACAATAAAACATTCCTGTACTTGTTTAGGGGTTCATTTCAGGAAATATTTGCCAAGAGTATCGTTTTGTTTCCAATACTTGTTAAGGGTATAAGGTTTCACGCGCCAATATTTGTTAAAGGGTGCATTTTCAGAATATGGAAAGTACGTGTTTAGGGTGCTTTTCGAGACCCCATGGTCGCGCATGGTATCCACTCGTGAATGGAAGTGCCCCCCCGGGTCAAATTCAAAAACTAATTCTAAACCCCAGGAGCCCACTTGTATCATACTAAAGATAACTTACAGGCCTTATGCATAATTACAAAAGTGCTTTAAATGTCGAGTTTTAAGGCCATAATATTAACATGCAGATTTCGCGCTCTCATGCTTATAGGAAGAGAAATAGGAAGATAGTCATCATTTTCATATGATGATATAATGTCCTTATAAAATGTCCCATTCCTCAGTCAAAACTCAAAAGTAATAATAATGAAAAATATCAGATTTTTTTTCTGTCATCCATATCCACCTCACAATTTTCCCACGAAGTACTTGCAAAACAGAGCTTAAATTGACCCCTTTTTCAGATCGCAATATCATATATTTTTAGCTCGCGCTTTGCGCTCGCTTTATTGATTTTCATGATAAGAAAGGAATTTAGAATACCCCAATTCTAGGTCGAAATCTGAAACACACGTTCATTCAAATGCGCAGCTTGTTCTCTATTTAAAAATTCAAATCAGTATCCAGTTTCAGATCACAATATCAAAAATTTGTCTGCTCGCGTTTTGGCTCGCATTTTTTATATGTAAAAATTTCCAATAACTTACAAAATATGAATGGAGTGTCCAGAATTTTTGAGCTCGCGCTTTGCGCTCGCATCAATAATGGTTAGTTTACATGCTTATCCTTACCACGATTACAACAAGTGCTTAGAATTTCCATTATTCAGGTAGAAATGTCAAAATTTTTCAGCTCGCGCTTCGCGCTCGCAATATGATGAAATATGTAACGTCTTCATGGCTAAGTGCAAGCAGTCCATAACAGGCACGTTTTCGATCAGTTCGAAACGTATATAATTTTTTTTGGCTCGCGCTCTGCGCCCGCATTATTAATGTAAGGAAGATCCCTACTTACTCATCCTTCATGATTTACAAAACTTGAATAAAGTGTCTTGTTCAGTAGGTCTAAAGCGAGATTTTTTTTTGCTCATGCTTCAAATCAATTGTTTAGTTATATACCTATTCTGTTAAGTTACAAAAAGTGCTTAGAATTTCAATTCCTTAGGTAAAAATGTAAAAAAATTCAGCTCGCGCTTCGCGCTCGCATTATATGATAAAAAATGTAACATCTTCATGGCTATAACTGCAAGCAATTCTTTAACCTGTACCCTTTTCATCACTTCATTTCTGCTCGCACTTCACGTTCGTAGTAATTATTCACTTGCATACACATCTTTTTTCAGGATAACGAACATTGCCCAGAATGTTAAAAATTTTAGGAAAAAGTACATAATAATTCCCCCCCCAAAAAAAGCTCGCGCTTCGCGCTTGCATTATATAAATAAGGATTATGGTATCATATATTTACGTTTATTCATAAGAATAAAGCTAAGAAGTGACTATTAGGACTACTCCTTCAAAGAAACCAAAAATCCCGGCAAAAATCATATTAGAGCGGCCGATCGGGGAAAATATGGCTGAAGAAAAATTCCGGGGCCCCCCCATTGGCGAAGGCTGGATCCGCCCCTGCCTTAATTACGTCTAGAAGAAACGGGGACTTCATACACAACGCATACCCCAGTAATCCATTCGCTATCCATGGAGTAAAACCCACGATGTGACTCGATGTTTGTTATCGATTTAAATACAGTCTTGATTGAAAATAAAAAATACAGACTTTACTCCATCCATGTTTAAAAATGACTGAATCCACCATTTCCTGACATTATAACAAAATTAAAGGAAATATTCTTAGATTTTGTCATTGTCAATAGATGGCGTACCAAATAACGTGATAGTGATGGCTATTGCAAACCGGCATGAAATTGCCAAATGTCACCATGTAGAAATATGTTACGCACCAGCCAATGTCGTGTGCTTGATTCTGTTTTGAATATTTTGTCCCCCCCCCCACTAACTTCACTAGTCTTGTTCCGGATGACAGATTTCATTGTATACTTATTTCATCGAAACACAGAAACAGAATTAAAAACCAGAACGACCCCTTTCTCAATTAACCCCCTCTCTCAAGCAACCTTCGATTCCTTTGAGTTGCAATACTATTCAGGGAACCTGTCTCTTATAATAAACATAATAGATAGGGTGGCTTTTTTTCTTCCAAAGAACAGATCTGGGCTTTGTGACTGTTTTTTTGTCTTTATCCAGCCTTCGTGACACATCTTTCATGTTACTAATAGTAATACATTTAATGGAACAATATAAACCCCTCCAAAACAAGTTTGAAAATCAATGCATATATAATATCATTCAAAAGATCATTTAATTCTCTTTGATATGATAACATGCTTATTATGATCATGCCATCACGAAAAGAGCAGGATTCAAAAGTGTTGGATGAGGTCTGAATTGAAAAGCTGCAAAACTAGAAGAAATAGTCATGAACTGGTACGGGTCAAATAACACGATTCTTTTGTCTGTGTCAATAGAGATGAACATTCATTCAAATCAAGCCTCTGCTTCTTCGTTGTTATGTTTTGGTGTGATAACCTAGTTTCAGACGTGTTTTGAAATGCCCATTCATGGATGTTTATTACGTGTTTGCTTGTGCAGAGGTGTGTTTGATTCCACGTTAATGGTGATGTTCAGGTGCATGAAAACAAAAGAAATCGATGAGAAACTCACCACGAAAAAGGTACAGTGACTTTCAATATTGTGTCATTTTGCAACTTTTGGATTTTGACCTTGTGACCTTGCCCCCACATTTCAAGGCACTGTCCCTCCATGTGAACCATAATTATATCGTGTAGACTATAATTTTAAAGAGAATTAAATGATCTAATATTGGTATCAATCACACATTGATATTCACTAAAACCAAGAAAGAAGGGGTTATCGATCAATGCCAGACTTCCAAACCATTTTGAGGACTTTATTATTGATTACACTCAGTTTAACATTATGTTAAGCTGAGTATAATCATCAAAATTGAACTATTCCCGATTATCACACTTTATTATTTTTCTTACTCTAACAGAGGATTTCTCTTGTTCATTATCAAACATGAACGTGTCAATGGCGGTGGTTTGTGATGGATATTACGACTGTGATCATTACGAGGATGAATTAAATTGCAGTGAGTTTTAGGTTTTTAGTTTTTAATAAATTTCAAGTTTTTAATTCCATACCAATGAGCGTCAGAATGTTTTTGAATGTTTGAAGGGCTAAGTAAAATATGGACGGAGGAGGGGGGGGGGGGGGGGGGCTCTGGAGCCCCTCCTAAGTTCCATGGGCAGTGATATCTTATTTTCACTAATATTCACATATATTCATAAATCTCTTTTAAAAATTTCATTTTTTAAATAATTATTTACCCCCCCCCCCCGATTCGCTTAATCTATGCTAAATTTGTTTCAAATGTTCTCAGTTACTTTATCCAATGTAACTTACTCAGTAGTATAATTCTTCATTTTCTAATTTCGTAATTGACCACGTCATGGACAGGCCCATTCGTTTTGCACAATCACATGAAAACTCAATTCTGCCCAAGAATGTTCTTTCTGAATTTTGTATTCTCACACATATAGTTAAACATTAGGGACTAAAATGTTGCTGTCTATGTTATATATGATACATACATGAACATAATATTTGCTTTGCCCAAATCCTCTTAGTTTTCATACCGTATTATGTTCCAATATTGTCAATTTCCTTTCTGTCTGAGATTTCCTCTCCATAAAATTAGGCAATTCGTAGATCACGTAAATAAAAGTTTCAACCTCGAAGAAAATATGAGGGTGATCTCATGCCAAATTTTAAGGAAATATCACGTACTTTAATATTTTGAAACAACTTTTCTTTCTTTAGTCAAAAGATCCAGTTTCGTTACTATGATTGTTAAACAACCCATGTTGAAATTTTCAAATTTTGATCTCACACTGGAAAAAAATGACACTTTTTCTGAATTTTTCTACCACTTCTTTTTTCTTCTTATTTCTTTTCTCCCCAGATCATCCAGCTATTTATCTAAAGGAAGGGGAATTGCACTCAATCTCCATACCACGCAACTACGATGTACGATTTTACAATGTATACTGGCTGCAAACAAATGATACATATGGATTTCGAGTCGTGTTTCAAGATTTCTATCTCAGTTCTACTAATCAAGTCCAAATAGGGACAGGCACTGATCCAGCTGATCTGCAGTCCGTCACCAAAACTATCTCTGGATCTACATCTTGCTGTCCTTGGGATGTCTACGTAGAGACCAATAAGATGTGGATTGCTGTCATAGGCGGTCTGACTTACACCAATCTTGAGATTGAAGCGGACATCATAGCTTTCAACCTTTCAAGTGAATATGATATTTTACTGACATTTTAGATATCAAGAGTAGAAAAACTACAAATATTGGTATAAAACTGATAATACTGTTGAGAATTAAGCCCGTTTCAAGGTAATATGAAGAATAGCAAGTTGAATGGTTATGACAAACCCGTCTACATTACATAATTCAACATAGAAGCAGTGCTAATTTAAAAAAAAAACTAAGCTGAATATTTGTCAAAGAGAGAAAAGGGGTATTTATTTTATATTTCTAGTTCATTGACCCCAAAGCACCTCCGACCCTGACTGATACTGTTTTTATTCATTTCATATAATTTGTGATATCAAAAAAGCAATTTCATATAAGACTTATAATATCAGCATTATCTTTAGAATTAAAAACCTTAAATTTTGGTTAAGTTCTTTTAAGGTGATATCAATTATTTATTGACCCTAAATAATTTTGACCTTCGCCCAGTGACCTAAATTTTATGCCGATATTTAATAATCGCTCTTATCACAACATGGTATGATCGAATTTATCCTAAATGACCAGAAAATGTCAAGTATTCAGAAATACTTTGTACATTTATGTCCTTAGATTTATCATAAAATTGTAAAGTCATGATGACATTTCAAAAACTTAACCTTGCTAAGCTTTTAATGATACTACAACATGGAAAAACTTTATTGACCCTGAATAACCATTGACCTTGATTATGTGACCTGAAACTTTTGGTAAATGATCACTGATACTTTATTTCATGAATTAGATCCATACAAAGTCAAAATTATGATGACATTTAAAAAAAAAGTGAAACTATGTCCTGCTTTTGTTATATTATGCTGGCGAGACAAAATCGAAACCGAAACACGGATAGAATTAAAATACTTGGTAGTGATCAGAACAAGCCAGTAGATCTAGTACAAAGTTGCCTGATTCTTAATCTATTTTGCTCTCATACGGCCCTATGATTTTTTCTTCCTTTTCCTTCTTATCAGCTCTGTTTAATTGTCCAATGAGCAATATGAACGTGTCATCAGATGTTCTCTGTGATGGAGTGTATAATTGTGATCATTATGAAGACGAATCAACATGCAGTAAGTCATTCAAAGAAAAAAATGCCCTTTATGCACCTATGATTTCATTTTAAAATTATTTCCATTTTACAGGTCAAGTCCACCCCAAAAAAAATCTGATTTGAAATAATAGAGAAAAATCAAACTAGCAAAATGCTAACAAATTTCATCAAAATCGGATGTAAAATAAGGAAAGTTATAGCATTTCAAAGTTACTTATTTTTCACAAAACAGTGATATGCACAACTCCAATGAGACAGTCGATGATGTCCCTCACTCACTATTTCATTCATTTTTTTATTGTTTGAATTATACAATATTTTATTTTTTTAATAGATCTAACAATAAGGAAAAACTTGACTGAATCATATAGTAGTAAACGATGCTCATTCCATATGTTCAGGGAGAAATTAATCGTTGTTTCTCTTGACAATGAGGAGAAAAAAGATTCCCTATTTAATATAATAACATACAAAAGAAATAATAAATGGATGACGTCATCAGTCTCCTTATTTGCATAACCACCAGGATGTATAACTGTTTTGTGAAATTAAGGAAAATTTAAAAATTTCACAATTTTCTTATTTTACGTCCGGTTTTGATGAAAGTTTCAGTGTTATGCTTGTTGGATTTTTCTATTTTTATCCAAATCAAGTTTTTGTTGGGGTGGACTTGTCCGTTAAAGATTTATATAGGCCTATTGATGATCATAAGGAGATATTGACAAAAAATCCTACATCAATGAAACATCAGCAAAACAAACAAACAAACAGTAGTATGAAAAGAGAGTTTGCTGCACATGGTAATAATGGCTCCATGACTTGCTCCGACGACAATTGCTCCGATTGAAAATCTGCACATAAATTCACACATAAAACCTTACTTCCAAAACTAAATAAACCCTAATCCTTATCTTGACATTATTCTGAACAAAAACTCTAACACAATCCTGACTCTAACCCTATGCCCTCTGAGATATTAAGACCGGAGCAATTGTCGCAGGAGCAAATGTCGTGTCACCTCAATAATAGGGCTGAAAACAATTGGACTTAGAAGGGATGACAATGCTGGTTGAAATGTATACAGGGCGTATAAAAAAAGTTTACACTTTGAAAAAGCCCTGGAAATTGAAATATATACAACATGTGGGTAATTTTTTCACATATAATCTTGGGTTTGGGTCTCATCTATCCAATGAAAGTAATAGTATTTTCAGAATGTTACACTTGAGTGAGCACGGTCCATTTTTGTAAAGCTCGCAGAAATCTGTTAGCGCAGAAACGCTCTTTTTTCACGCTGTGTCAAGGGGAAAGGGCGAAATCAAACTTACCCTGTAAAACTTTTCTCATATATTTCCCTTGCAGCTTTTTTCCATTGAAATAAAACGGACACATTCAAGCATTTTGTAACGACTTTGACACCCAAATTGCAATTTCAACACTTAGTAAGCACAACTTTACCATTTTTGTGCCAGCTGGATCTGAGTACATATAACTGAATCTGAACAAAAGTTTATATCAGACATCTCAAGCATTTTATCACTAATATTTTATCGTTTAAAGTGGCCGGTTTAAACTTCATTTTTTATTTAACACGTGTTTCTCTACACTTTTCCCAAGCTTGACAATGATTAACAAATGAAAATTAAGCCTAAGCCATTTCATGTAAATCATAGCTCATCGTAAAGCAAATATCGTCACGATGGCCGCGATGTGTGGGGGGAGCATAGGCGGCGGAAGCGGGGGGGAGTGTCCCCCTTAATTTTTTTTGATAACCTTTTTTTTTTTTTTTTTTTTGCTTGTCAACATTTTTTCCTGCGCCCCCCCCCCTAAACTCACGTGGACCGCCCCCTGAAACGTGTGTTGTCCCCCCTAAAATTTAGGTTGATGACCTTTTCTTCTTTTTTTTTTTTTTTTGCTTGTCAAAAATTTTCTGGTTAGCAACTCATATAATTTCGGTTGATAACCTTTTTGGGGGACGCTTTTCAAATTTTTTACCTGTGTCCATCCCAAAATTTCAGGTGGACACCCCCTAAATTTTTGGGCTTCCGCCGCCAATGGGGGCGGGGGGGGGAGTGGGGTGGGGTGCAATCAAGGGCGCAATGCACTCTTCGTAGTGTTTTGGTCAAGGAAACAAGTTTAAAAAGGTAAAAGATATCTTCAAATCATTTTTACTAGCTCAATTCCACGTGTTCTTCATGATTAAGGTTACTTTTATTCTCATAACTATTTCAAAGTTCTGCGCAAATCATTTTTCCCTAACTTTTCAAAAGTATGGTGCTCACTTAAGCTGAAATATTTTTCGACAGTTATATCGTCATTTGTTTAAATGGATCAGTAATAATGTTAGAATGTGGAAAAATCTTCAGGATATTACAAATGTACAATTTTACAAGATTTTCTTTTTATATAAGTGTAAACTTTTTTTGATACACATTGTATACCTAAGAGTAATAGCGCATCAAAAGTAGGTTGCAAGATATCATGATAATTGGCAAAATCCTATGAATAAGAGAAACATATACGGTTATACATAAATACATAACAGGTACTTATACTGTATAGCGCTTTACCAAAATATGATCAAAGCACTTTACAATGAACAACTAATAATAATGATAATAATGAAGTTATATTGAAAACCCTATTAAAGTGCTATTTCGTTTAAGTGCTGTATACTGTAATCATACCCCTATTGACACGATTGACTGTATCATAAATCTTTGTCATTATCAGCCTTTACATTATAAAATGATAGTTATATCATGCAACACAGATGAGTGCCTTTTTCACATGTTCTAGGAAGATTTCCTTTTGATGTGTTGACGCTAGGCCAGGACCCGGTCTTACAAAATAGAATATCTTTGAAACATTTTAATCAAACAGAAATTAATAATTGCCAGTGGCGTAACAGGCGAGGGAGCAGGGGGGCAAGCTGCCCCCCTGGCGGATTTCACCTGGAAATAAAAAAAAAGGAAAAAGAGAAAAGGGAGGGAGAAAGATAGGGAAAGGAAAGGGGGAAAGGAGGAAAGGAGGAAAAGGAAGGGAAAAGTGAAAAGAAAACGAAAAAAAATATTTAAAAATTTAAGTGAAAAAGGAAGTAATTAAGCGGGAAAAGGAACGAAAGGAGAACATTTGAGAAAGAACAAATCATTCCGAAATAGGCCTATGTAATGCAATAGAATAATGGGAAATAAATAAACAAAAGATGACAAAGTGGCAAATAATAGCGGGAAATGAAGGTAGAATGGAATTAGTCAAAAGCTAAATTGGAGAACAAAGAAAAGGGACACGAAAAAAAAAAACTTATTAACACGACTGGGCTGCCGCCGATTGAAATTAAAGAGCGGGAAGAAAGATGGACAGTATACAACATTGTGCTATAAGCTTGCTAAATTTTATGGAACTAAGCTAACGGGACTTTGCCCCTGACTCCACGCAGTATGGGCTCTTCATCTATAACATTCAAATGGCTCTGTAACACCCCCCCCTCCTGTAGGGACCCTTCCTACATTAAGTTTTACGTCCAATCATTGGCATATAGGCCCTGGGAGTCTTTGTTCCATAGGAGACAACGTATAATGAAATTAATGGAAACAATGAAATGTGTTATTTGCTAAATGTAATGGAAAAATCTATTACATAATTAGAATTTAATTTCAATTTTGGTTCATTAGCAACTGGGTTGAATAAATGTGTTGTGTAAAAGCTAGATTCTGTATACACCTGCGATTTGATAAAAATAGCGACAATCTGCGAGGTTCAAAAGGCTTTGATATCAAGACCCAACTACATTGCACTGCCGAATATGAGTATGGAAGGGTTGGGCCATGGCCCCAAAAGTTCCACAACCAACAGCAAAAAAAAAGGAGGAAAGAAAAGCAAAGGAAAAGTGAAGGATATGAGTTTATTTACTGAATATAATATAAAAAATATCTCAAAGTTAGATTCTCATGAAAAGGTGATTTTTTTCTCGCTCGCTTCGCTCGCTCGGGACTTATATTAAGCAGCTTTTTAGCACATGCACCATACTGTGTCCCTCGTTTTTTGTACCCTTCACGCTACTGCCGCAAAGAATCCTGTTCACAGTTGGGTACAGGCCTCAAAAAAGGAATGGAAAGAGGAAAAAATGAAATATATTATTCTTTTGATATCATGTCAAAATCTAACACAAAACTGGATTTTTGTATTAAAAATGTCAAAATTTTTGCTCGCTCGCTTCAGTCGCCCCCACATTTTTTTAAAAGATAAATTCTGCCCGATACGCAATATCTGGCCCTCTCAAATCGTCGCCTCATTACATCATTACGCCTGTTCATACCATATGACCGGGAAATTTTTTGCTCTTGCCCCTCCCCCCGACCCCTGTTACGCCGCTGATAATTGCAATAGGCGATTGATGTGATTTACAGCCCTTGTAAGTGCTGTGCTAGAGGGCAAGCCGTTATGAAATAATGGCGTGGTCATTTGAACACTATCCAAAAATAGAAATAAGCAGGAACGTAAGTCGTCACGAGTCTTGAATATTTTTTTTCATGTGCCTTTCCCATCTTTCAGATTATTCAACGACGTATCTACAAGCGGGAGAATCGCATTCGTTCTCCATACCACGCAACTACACGATAGGATTTTACCACGCAACCGTGCTCCAAACAAATGATACGAATGGGTTTCGAATCGTGTTCCAATATTTATATCTCTCTTCTAGTCATCGAATCCAAATAGGGACAGGTACTGATCCGTCTGATCAACAATCTGTCATCACAACCATCAATGGATACAGATCCTGCTGCCCTGTTGATATCTACGTATATACATATAAGATGTGGATTGCTGTCATAGGCGGACTGACTTACACCAATCTTGAGATTGATGCGGACATCGTTTCTTTCGATCTTTCAAGTGAATATGATATTTTACTGACATTTTTAATACCAAGAGTAAAAAACTAGAAATATTGGTGTAAAAATGATAATAATGTTGAGAATTAAGCCCCTTTCCAAGGTAGTATGAAGAATAACAAGTTGAATGTGACAATCCCGTCTACATTACATAATTCAACATAGTAGCAGTGCTAACTCTGAAAACAATTTAGCTGAATATTTGACAAAGAGAGAAAAGGGTAATTCATTTTATAATCAAATACCTAGTTAGTTGAGCCCAAAATGTCTTTCGACACTGGCTGAGAAATTTGTTATTCATTTCATATAATTCTTGATATCAAACAAATAAATTTCATATAAAACTTATAATATCAGCATTATCTTAAAAATTCAAAACCTTAAATTTTGGTTAAGTTCTTTTAAGATGATATCAATTCATAGACCCTAAATAATTTTTGACCTTCGCCAATTGACCTGAAATCTCATGCCAATATTTAATATTTGCTCTTATCACAACGTGGTAAGATTGAATTTTTCCTAAATGACCAGAAAAAATGTCAAGTATTCAGAAATACTTTGTACATTTATTTCCTTAGATTTATGATGAAATTGTAAAGTTATGATGGCAATTCAAAAACTTAACCTTGCTAAGCTTTTAATGATACTACAACATGGAAAAAATTTATTGACCCTGAATAACCATTGACCTTGATTATGTCACCTGAAACTCTTGGCAAATGATCACTGATACTTTATAACCCTTATTTCAAACTCTCAAGAAGATCCATACAATGTCACAAAGACTTATGATATTTTACAAAAAGTGACCCTATGTCCTGCTTTTGTTATATTATGCTGGCGAGACGAAATCGAGGCTTCTTATAATATCAACAGAAACACGGATAGAATCAAAATACTTGGTAGTGATCAGAACAAGCCAGTAGATGTAGTACGCAGTTGCCCGATTCTTAATCTATTTTGCTCTCATACGGCCCTATGATTTTTTCTTCCTTTCCCCTTCTTATCAGCTCTGTTTAATTGTCCAATGAGTAATATGAACGTGTCATCAGATGTTCTCTGTGATGGAGTGTACCATTGCGATCATTATGAAGACGAATCAACATGCAGTAAGTCATATAAAAAATACCCATTATGCACCTATGATTTCATTTTAAAATTATTTCCATTTTACAGGTCAAGTCCACCCCAGAAAAATGCTGATTTGAAAAAATAGAGAAAAATAAAACTAGCAAAATGCTGAAAATTTCATCAAAATCGGATGTAAAATAAGAAAAGTTATAGCATTTTAAAGTTTTACTTATTTTTCACAAAACAGAGATATGCACAACTCCAATGAGACAGTCGACGATGTCCCTCACTCACTATTTCTTTTATTTTTTTATTGTTTGAATTATACAATATCTTATTTTTTTAATAGATTTCACAATAAGGAAAAACTTGACTGAATCATATAGTAGTAAACGATGCTCATTCCATATGTTCAGGGAGGAATTAATCGTTGCTTCACTTGACAATGAGGAGAAATAAAGATTCCCTAGTTAAGACTTTGTAATGACATACAAAAGAAATAATAAGTGGATGACGTCATCCGTCTCCTCATTTGCATAACCACCAGGATGTATAACTGTTTTGTGAAATTAAGGAAAATTTAAATATTTCATAATTTTCTTATTTTACGTCCGGTTTTGATGAAAGTTTCAGTGTTATGCTTGTTGGATTTTTCTATTTTTATCCAAATCAACTTTTTGTTGGATGGACTTGTCCTTCAAAGATTTATATAGGCCTATTGATGATCATAAGGAGATATTGATAAAAAAATCCTACATCAATGAAACATCAGCAAAAACAAACAAATAAACAGTAGTATGAAAAGAGAGTTTGCTGCACACGGTAATAATGGCTCCATGACTTTTGCTCCGACGACAATTGGTCCGATTGAAAATCTGCACATATGTTCACACATAAAACCTTACTTCCAAAACTAAATAAACCCTAATCCTTATCTTTACATTATTCTGAACAAAAACTCTAACACAATCCTGACTCTAACCCTATGCCCTCTGAGATATTAAGACCGGAGCAATTGTCGCAGGAGCAAATGTCGTGTCACCTCAATAATAGGGCTGAAAATAATTGGACTTAGAAGGAATGACAATGCTGGTTGAAATGTATACAGAGCGTATCAAAAAAAGTTTACACTTTGAAAAAGCCCTGGAAATTGAAATATATACAACATGTGGGTAATTCTTTTCACATATAATCTTGGGTTTGGGTCTCATCTATCCAATGAAAGTAAAAGTATTTTCAGAATGTTACACTTGAGTGAGCACTGTCCATTTTTGTAAAGCTCGCAGAAATATGTTAGCGCAGAAACGCTCTTTTTTCACGCTGTGTCAAGGGGAAAGGGCGAAATCAAACTTACCCTGTAAAACTTTTCTCATATATTTCCCTTGCACTTTTAGTCCATTGAAATAAAACGGACACGTTCAAGCATTTTGTAACAACTTTGCCACGCAAATTGCAATTTCAACACTTAGTAAGCACAACCTTTACCATTTTTGTGCCAGCTGGATCTGAGTACATATAACTGAATCTGAACAAAAGTTTATATCAGACATCTCAAGCATTTTATCACTAATTTTTTATCGTTTAAAGTGGCCGGTTTAAACTTCATTTTTTATTTAACACGTGTTTCTCTACACTTTTCCCAAGCTTGACAATGATTAACAAAATGAAAATTAAGCCCAAGCCATTTCATGTAAATCATAGCTCATTGTAAAACAAATATCGTCACGATGGCCGCGGTGTGTGGGGGAGCATAGGCGGCGGAAGCGGGGGGGGGGGGGGGGGGGGACGTGTCCCCCTAATTTTTTTTTTCATAACCTTTTTTTTTTTTTTTTGCTTGTCAACATTTTTTCCTGCCCCCCTAAATTCACGTTGACCGCCCCCTGAAACGTGTGTTGTCCCCCCCTAAAATTTAGGTTGATGACCTTTTCTTTTTCTTTTTTTATTTTCTTGTCAAAAATTTTTTGGTTAGCAACTCATATAATTTCGGTTGATAACCTTTTTGGGGGACGCTTTTCAATTTTTTTTACCTGTGTCCATCCCAAAATTTCAGGTGGACACCCCCTTAATTTTTGGGCTTCCACCGCCAATGGGGGCGGAGGGAGTGGGGTGGGGTGCAATCAAGGGTGCAATGCACTCTTAGTAGTGGTTTGGTCAAGGAAACAAGTTTAAAAAGGTAAAAGATATCTTCAAATCATTTTTGCTAGCTAAATTCCACGTGTTCTTCATGATTAAGGTTACTTTTATTCGCATAACTATTTTAAAGTTCTGCGCATATCATTTTTCACTAACTTTTCAAAAGTATGGTGCTCACTCAAGCTGAAATATTTTTCGACATTTATATCGTCATTTGCTTAAATGGATCTGTATTAATGTTAGAATGTGGAAAAGTCTTCAGGATATTACAAATGTATAATTTTACAGGATTTTCTTTTTATATAAGTGTAAACTTTTTTTGATACACACTGTATACCTAAGAGTAATAGCGCATCAAAAGTAGGTTGCAAAATATCATAATAATTGGCAAAATCCTATGAATAAGAGAAAACATATACGATTATACATACATACATAACAGGTACTTATACTGTATAGCGCTTTACCAAAATATGATCAAAGCACTTTACAATGAACAACTAATAATAAGGATAATAATGAAATTACATTGAAAAACCCTTAAAGTGCTATTTCGTTTAAGTGCTGTATACCGTAATCATACCCCTATTGACTGTATCATAAATCTTTGTCATTATTAGCCTTTACATTATAAAATGATAGTAATATCACGCAACACAGATGAGTGCCCTTTTCTCATGTTCTAGGAAAATTCCCTTTTAATGTGTTGACGCTAGGCCAGGACCCGGTCTTACAAAATAGAATATTTTGAAACATTTCAATCAAACAGATATTAATAATTGCCAGTGGCGTAACAGGCGAGGGAGCAGGGGGGAAAGCTGCCCCCCCCTGGCGGATTTCACCGGGAAATTAAAAAAAAGGAAAAAGAGAAAAGGGAGGGAGAAAGAAAGGGAAAGGAAAGGGGGAAAGGAGGAAACGAGGAAAAGGAA
Organism: Lytechinus variegatus; assembly: GCF_018143015.1. Taxonomy (NCBI): domain Eukaryota; kingdom Metazoa; phylum Echinodermata; class Echinoidea; order Temnopleuroida; family Toxopneustidae; genus Lytechinus; species Lytechinus variegatus. Next base: position 25,152,088 of record NC_054750.1, on the reverse strand, counting down.
GGGAAAAGTGAAAAGAAAACGAAAAAAAAAATATTTAAAAATTTAAGTGAAAAAGGAAGTCATTAAGCGGGAAAAGGAACGAAAGAAGAACATTTGAGAAAGAACAAATCATTCCGAAATAGGCCTATGTAATGCAATAGAATAATGGGAAATAAATAAACAAAAGATGACAAAGTGGCAAATAATAGCGGGAAATGAAGGTAGAATGGAATTAGTCAAAAGCTAAATTGGAAAACAAAGAAAAGGGACAAGAAAAAAGAAACTTATTAACACGACCGGGTTGCCGCTGATTGAAATTAAAGAGGGGGAAGAAAGATGGACAGTATACAACATTGTGCTATGAGCTTGCTAAATTTTATGGAACTAAGCTACCGGGGCTTTGCCCCAGACTCCACGCAGTAGGGGCTCTTCATCTATAACATTCAAATGGCTCTGTAACACCCCCTCCTGTAGGTACCCTTCCTACATTAAGTTTTACGTCCAATCATTGGCATATAGGCCCTGGGAGTCTTGGTTCCATAGGAGACAACGTATAATGAAATTAATGGAAACAATGAATGTAATATTTGCTGAATATAATGGAAAAATCTATTACATAATTAGAATTTAATTTCAATAGGCACTTTTTGGTTCATTAGCAACTGGGTTGAATAAATGTGTTGTGTAAAAGCCATATTCTGTATACACCCGCGATTTGATTAAAAATAGCGACAATCTGCGAGGTTCAAAAGCTTTGATATCAAGACCCCAACTGCACTGCACTGCCGAATATGAGTATGGAAGGATTGGGCCATGGCCCCAAAAGTTCCACAACCAACAAAAAAAAGGAGGAAAGAAAAGCAAAGGAAAAGTTAAGGATAGGATTTTACTTACTGCATATAAAAATATCTCAAAGTTAGATTCTCATATATAATGGAAATATAATGGAATATAATGGAAAAATCTATCACATAATTAGAATTTGACTACAATATGCACTTTTTGGTTCATTAGCAACTGAGTTGAATAAATGTGATGTGTAAAAGCTATATTCTGTATACACCGCGATTTGATTAAAAATAGCGACAATCTGCGAGGTTCAAAAGGCTTTGATATCAAGACCCCAACTGCATTGTACTGCCGAATATGAGTATGGAAGGGTTGGGCCATGGCCCAAGAAGTTCAACAACCATTAGCAAACAAAAAAGAGGAAATAAAGCAAAGGAAAAGTGAAGGATATGATTTTATTTACTAAAATATTATAATATAAAAAAATATCTCAAAGTTAGCTTCTCATGAAAAAGTGATTTTTTGTCGCTCGCTTCGCTCGTTCGCGACTTATATTCAGCAGCCTTCTAGCACATGCACCATACTGTTTCCCTCGTTTTTGTACCCTTCACGCAACTGCATCAAAGAATCCTGTTCACAGTTGGGTACAGACCACAAAAAAGCAATGGAAAGAGAAAAGAATGGAATATATTATTCTTTGGATATCATGTCAAAATCTAACACAAAACTGGATTTTTGTATTAAAAATGTCAAAATTTTTGCTCGCTCGCTCCCACATTTTTTAAAAGATGAAGTCAGCCCGATACGCAATATCTGGCCCTCTCACATCGTCGCCTCATTACATTATTACGCCTGTTCATACCATGATATGACGGGAAATTTTTTGCTCTTGCCCCCCCCCACCTGTTACGCCGCTGATAATTGCAATAGGTGATTGATGTGATTTACAGCCCTTGTAAGTGCTGTGCTAGAGGACAAGCCGTTATGAAATAATGGCGTGGTCATTGGACCACTATCCAAAATAGAAATAAGCAGGAACGCAAGTCGTCACGAGTCTTGAATATTTTTTTTCATGTGCCTTTCCCATCTTTCAGATTATTCAACGACGTATCTACACGCAGGAGAATCGCATTCGTTCTCCATACCACGCAACTACACGAGAGGATTTTACCACGCAACCGTGCTCCAAACAAATGATACGAATGGATTTCGAATCGTCTTCCAAGATTTGTATCTCTCTTATAGTCATCGAATCCAAATAGGGACAGGTACTGATCCGTCTGATCAACAATCTGTCATCACAACCATCAATGGATACAGATCCTGCTGCCCTGTTGATATCTACGTATATACATATCAGATGTGGATTGCTGTCATAGGCGGACTGACTTACACCAATCTTGAGATTGATGCGGACATCGTTTCTTTCGATCTTTCAAGTGAATATGATATTTTACTGACATTTTTAATACCAAGAGTAAAAAACTAGAAATATTGGTGTAAAAATGATAATAATGTTGAGAATTAATAAGCCCCTTTCCTGCATGTAGTATGAAGAATAACAAGTTGAATGTGACAATCCCGTCTACATTACATAATTCAACATAGTAGCAGTGCTAACTCTGAAAACAATTTAGCTGAATATTTGACAAAGAGAGAAAAGGGTAATTCATTTTATAATCAAATACCTAGTTAGTTGAGCCCAAAATGTCTTTCGACACTGGCTGAGAAATTTGTTATTCATTTCATATAATTCTTGATATCAAACAAATAAATTTCATATAAAACTTATAATATCAGCATTATCTTAAAAATTCAAAACCTTAAATTTTGGTTAAGTTCTTTTAAGATGATATCAATTCATAGACCCTAAATAATTTTTGACCTTCGCCAATTGACCTGAAATCTCATGCCAATATTTAATAATTGCTCTTATCACAACGTGGTAAGATTGAATTTTTCCTAAATGACCAGAAAAAATGTCAAGTATTCAGAAATACTTTGTACATTTATTTCCTTAGATTTATGATGAAATTGTAAAGTTATGATGGCAATTCAAAAACTTAACCTTGCTAAGCTTTTAATGATACTACAACATGGAAAAAATTATTGACCCTGAATAACCATTGACCTTGATTATGTCACCTGAAACTCTTGGCAAATGATCACTGATACTTTATAACCCTTATTTCAAACTCTCATGAATTAGATCCATACAATGTCACAAAGTTATGATGACATTTTACAAAAAGTGAACCTATGTCCTGCTTTTGTTATATTATGCTGGCGAGACAAAATCAAGGCTTCTTATAATATCAACAGAAACACGGATAGAATTAGAATAATTGGTAGTGATCAGAACAAGCCAGTAGATCTAGCACGCAGTTGCCTGATTCTTAATCTATTTTGCTCTCATACGGCCCTATGATTTTTTCTTCCTTTTCCCTTTTTATCAGCTCTGTTTAATTGTCCAATGAGCAATAAGAACGTGTCATCAGATGTTCTCTGTGATGGAGTGTACCATTGTGATCATTATGAAGACGAATCAACATGCAGTAAGTCATTTAAAGAAAAAAAAAGTTTTTTGCCATTTATGCACCTATGATTTCATTTTAAAATTACTTCCATTTTACAGGTCAAGTCCACCCCAGACAAATGCTGACTTGAATGAATAGAGAAAAATTAAACTAGCAAAACGCTGAAAATTTCTTCAAAATCGGATGTAAAATAAAAAAGTTACGGTATTTGAAAGTTTTGCTGATTTTTCACAAAACAGTGATATGCACAACTTCAATGAGACGATCGATGATGACCCTCACTCTCTATTTTTGTATTTTTTATTGTTTGAATTATACAATATTTTATTTTTTATAGATTTGTCAATAAGGACCAACTTGACCATAGTAGTAAACGATGCTCATTTCATATGTTCAGGGAGGAATTAATCGTTGATTCACTTGAAAATGAGGAGAAAAAAAGATTCCCTATTTAATACAATACACACAAAAGAAAAAAAATGAGTGGATGATGTCATCAGTCTCCTCATTTGCATAACCACCAGAATGTGCATATAACTGTTATGTGAAATTAAGGAAAATTAAAAAAGTTAATAATTTTCTTACTTTACGTCCGATTTTGATGAAAATTCCAGCGTTATGCTTATTTTTTTTTATCCAAATCAACTTTTTGTTGGGTGGACTTGTCCTTTAACGATAAAGTTAGGCCTAGTGATGATCATAAGGAGATAATGATTAAAAAATCCTACATCAATGAAACATCAGCAAAAACAAACAAATTAACAGTAATATGAAAAGACAGTTTGCTGCACAAAGTAATAATGGTTCCATGACTATTGGTCCGACAATTGCTCCAATGGAAAATCTACACATAAATTAAACAGAAAACCTATTACTTCCAAAACTACATGTAAATAAACCCTAATCCTTATCTTTACATTATTCTGAACCCACTACTACAACACAATATAATCCTTTGCCCTCTGAGATATTAACACCGGAGCAAAAATGTCGTGTCACTTCAATAATAGTGTTACGGTCACATACCTGACCTGTGTTTGACCTGATATGTCATATAGTTAGGCAGATGTAACATTTTGACCACTTCATAATAAATAGGGTCTCTATTTCCACTGACCAGAGGAAATGGTCCGATACATAAATTTGTCTGGGAAATGACAGGCCCAAGGTACATGAATGCCTTACATTGTATGTGATGATAAACACATGTTTCCAGGGGTGGTCCAGTTTCAGACCATCACCAGGGTATATAATGGGGTAACATTCATTGGAAGGGGGAGTTTTTCCTTCGACAGTTTGATCGATTAAAATGAACCCAATGAACCTGTACATACGCCTGCAGTCTACATTTGTATGAGTTTGTAGCAGACTTAACACTGGTGGCAGCGGTAAAACTCTTTCATGATGCCGGGTTCTAAATCGAGGAGGCGACAGAAGTTGGAGGATGAGGTCGAGTTCGACTCTCTTTGTGAGGAGGAGTCGAAGCAGGCAGGTGGACGGGTATCGTTGGGAAGCGTCCCCCTCCCTCGACAGACGGCTTTCTCAGGTGACAGCTCATGGGAGACTTTTATCCGCCTGTTCATGAACTTGGCAGTCGCCTGCTCCTGGTCAGAGGAGGAGAAGAGGCTTCGTCTTCTATCATCAGTGACAGGGGAGGCAGCGGACTATCTCTTCCGGACGCAGCCAGAAGATGTTTTTAGTTCGTTTCATCTCCTTAAAGAGGCCCTGGCAACGCGGTTTGCAGAAAGGACTAAGCCAAATTCTTTCTTGTCAATGCTGGAGACAAGGAAGCTCCTTCCTGGTGAATCCCTGTCTGTCTACGTGGCTGACTTGAGGCGGTTTGTTCTTCGCGGCTACCCGACTGCCAACGAAGCTACAAGGGAACAAATTGCTTTGCGGCAATTCATCCGTGGTTTGCAGGACCAGCAGTTGGCTCTGACTATTGGAATGAGGGAGCCGGCAAACCTCAGTGAGGCGCAGGACCTGGTAGAGAGGTATCGCTCTGTCACTGACGAACATCGGCCTGATCACCATGATCACAAAGTCCGCATGGTGGCCCCTTCTCCTAATTCTGCTATTGAGAATAAATTGGCAGAACTTGAAGCGAAAATGGATGCAAGTATTGAAGAGAAGATCAATGGGCTCGCAGAGAAGATTGCGGAGAGACTGAGCCTGAATGGTTTTAGCGGCCGTGGTCGGGGACGAGGAGGACGTGCCTACCAAGACACCCGTACATGTTTTAACTGTGGTGAAAGGGGACATCTTAGGCGCTACTGCCCCCACCCCCAGGGAGCCTCTCCGAATGTGTCCTATGGAAATCAGGGAAACTAAATGAGACCGGCTCATCCGGCCAGATACCGGTCTCTCATCCAGCTAAAGAAATCATTGACATCAAAGTGACACATAGCAAGACGAATGGGTTATCAGCACATATACAAGCAGCAGTGAATGGCGTTCAGGCAAGCTTATTGATTGACACTGGAGCTGCGGTAACTATAGTTTCTGAATCAATATTTGATAAGATGTGTGGTGATAATAAACCTGTTCTTCGCAAACCGACAAATGACATTGTTCTCAAAACGGCAGATGACAGCTTACTAGATGTTAGGGGAATATCAACCGTTCATATTGAAATCGCGAACTCAATTTTGACATGGGATGTTTTGTGGCGCCAATCCACGATGATGTGCTAATCGGATTTGATTTCTTGTATCACTTTGACTGTGTATTTGAAGCGAGGAGGGGGATCAAGATTAGTAATATTTGGATCGATTGCGCAATAACAGGTGATACAACGATAGGACATTTTACTCTCCAATCTTCAATAACTGTACCTGCAAATTGTGAAATATTGGCAGCAGGGTGTGTCGACAATTCTGTAATTTTACATCAAGACCAGGATATCCTCATTGAACCGGTGTCAACCGGGTTACGGGAGGAGGCAGTCCTGATTGGCGCTACATTATGCAATTCTGAACAGATCAAATCCGGGCTGCCGATACGCATTATGAACACCTCTGCCGAGGATGTTATTTTGCGTAAAGGACAAACCTTTGGAATAGCGACTGAGATCATTACTACGCAACAAATTGACGAGTTCGAGAATGACTCTAAATCAATGATCAACCGAATATCTCGAGTAAATGTGAAAGACCGAAATGATGTTGAGAACATAACGCGTGATAATGTTGACAAATTACATCCCAGTCTCAATGAACTATATGAGAAAAGCAGTGAAGGAATGAGTGATAGAGAGAGAAACATACTTCATGGGTTATTACATAAACATTCGGACACATTTGCGAAATCATCAAATGATTTGGGTCGCACCTCTGTGCTGCAGCACGAAATTAAAACTGGACAAGCCAAACCTGTTCGTCAGCCAGCTCGGAGGCCCCTCGGGCATTTGACGATGAGGAGGAACGCATTATAGGTGAACAACTAAAAGCAGGAATCATCCGTCCCTCATCATCATCCCCCTGGGCATCGCCTCTTGTATATGTAAAAAAGAAGGATGGGACAACTCGCCCCTGTGTTGATTATAGAAAGCTGAACGCTGTAACGGAATTCGACAGTTTCCCTTACCCCGTATCGATGACTGTTTAGATTGTTTAAGTGGATGTAAATATTTCTCTACTTTGGATTTGCAGTCAGGATACTGGCAAGTAGAGGTTAAGGAAGGGGACAAGCACAAAACTGCTTTTCGGACGCGATCGGGACTCTACGAGTATAATGTTATGCCTTTCGGACTTTCTAACGCCCCAAGTACATTCGAGCGGTGTATGGAACTAGTACTCAAAGGACTTCAATGGAAAACGCTGCTTATCTACTTAGATGATGTGATAATTTTCAGCCCTACGTTTGAAGATCACATTTCTCGACTCGATGAAGTTTTCCAACGCTTGAGTAAGGCCGGGCTCAAGCTGAAGCCAAGCAAGTGTGCTTTATTTCAATCTGAAGTATTGTACCTCGGACACATCGTCACACCAACTGGTGTGAAAGCCAACCCAGACAAGATAGCAGCAGTGGCGGAGTGGTCGTCACCTAAAAATGTGAAAGAGGTTAGGTCCTTTTTAGGGCTGTGCTCTTACTACCGTAGGTTCATCAGGGATTTTGCTAGAATTGCACGGCCGCTTAATTACTTGCTTGAGTCTGGAGTGCCATTTGAATGGTCCGATTTATGTGAAAGTGCTTTTTCAGAGCTTAAAAGGCACTCACAAGTGACAATGTTATGGCATACCCCCTAAATGAAGGAACCTTCATACTGGATACCGATGCATCTGATTTTGGTATTGGAGCATCGCTTTCGCAGATGCAGTGGGATCCTTCGCAGAAACGTTTCCAAGAGCGGCCAATAGTCTTCGCAAGTAAATCGCTAACGAAGTCACAGCGACGCTATTGTGTAACTCGCAGGGAACTTCTCGCTGTCGTGACATTTGTAAATCAGTTTCGACATTATCTACTTGGACGTGAATTTGTGGTGAGAACCGATCATAGTGCTCTTAGATGGATAATGTCCTTTCGAGAGCCATCCAATCAAATGGCTAGATGGTTGGAAATCTTATCACAATTCAACTTTAAGATAGAGCATCGTGCAGGTCGCAGTCATGCAAATGCCGATGCTCTATCTCGTGTACCATGCAACCCAGAAATGTGTGAGTGCTATGATGGAAGGGATATGTTGACTTCTCTTCCATGTAATGGTTGTAAGCACTGTAGGAAACAACATGCAGCCTGGTCTGATTTCATGGAGCTTGATGATGTGATGCCGTTAACGATAAAGAAAGGTAGCGCTAATAGTGTAAATGAGCGAGTGCGTCGCTGCAGTGCGCGTCATTTTGGAGAAGGCGCGAAAAGAAGTGCAGGATCGGCAACGGTGCAAATTAGAGGTGCCAAAATCAAGCAGAAATCAGAGCCAGAGAGCCTGCAGTATGTTTCATTTATTGGGTGGGTATTTAGGTATGTAATGATAATGATACAGATGATTATAAGTGTAATGTATTCAGGACATAACCTTCTGCGTAATGTAATCTGTCCACCATCGTTTACAACCTATGTAAGGCCAGTAACCACTAGAAAACAAGCCAGGAAAAGAGGAGATTCTGTTAATTGTGACTCTAACAGACTTTTAAATATGCCCTGCGGACGTGAAACTTCCGCCAATGCCAGGAGTAATTCTGGGCCGCATATTTTCAATGACATTGGAGTTACTGCTAATAATGTTTCTTCTCTTCAAAGGCAAGACAAAGATATCAGTGTTATATTACACTGGTTTACAGAGTCAGCAGTAAGACCGGGTAGAGAACAAGTTCATGATAAGAGCCCTGTAGTTAGGCATCTATGGTTGCTATGGAAACAACTTGAAGTTATCGATGGTGTACTATTTAAGAAATGGGATGAAGGGTCATCTCGCGAACGGTTAACATTGGTTGTACCAAAGTCCTTAATAAACACCATACTTGAAGCTAACCATGATGCGGTTATGGCAGGGCATTTGGGTTTCAAGAAGTCTCTCAGTCGGATTAAGCAAAATTACTATTGGTACCTCATGAAAGATACAGTACGTAATTACATAAGAGCTTGTCATGTATGCGGTGCTCGTAAAAGACCCTCCAAGACACCCCATGCACCCCTCAAAAATTACCAACAAGGCGCCCCCATGGATCGTATAGCAATCGACATATTAGGGCCATTCCCTCAATCTGATCAAGGTAACAAATATGTTCTTGTGGTTGGTGATACATTCACTAAATGGTTAGAGGCTTATGCCATCCCTGACCAGTGCTCCCCGACGATAGCGAACAAAATTGTTAACGAATTCATATCCCGATTTGGCACTCCCTTTGAATTACATTCTGATCAGGGCCGCTCATTCGAAGCTTCATTGTTTCAGGAAATGTGTCGCCTTTTTGAAATTCACAAAACCAGAACCTCTAGCTATCATCCTCAATCTAATGGTTTCATCGAAAGGTTTAATCAGACGTTGGTCAATATGATTTCATCCTTTGTTAGTAAACATCAGAAAGATTGGGATGTCAATCTTAACCTCTTGACTTCTGCATACCGCAGCACAGTCCATGAAGGGACTGGATTTACACCAAATTACCTCATGTTGGGTAGGGAAGTAAAGACACCTCTTGAAATTAATCTGGGAATTAGAGCCAACCAATATTCATGTACTGAAGAGTATGTAGTAAAGTTACAACAAAACTTGGAAGAGGTTTACCAAATTGCTAGAGAGCAGATTGGCAAAACTGCAGAGAAACAGAAACGAGACCATGATGTGAGGATTGCTCAAAATACATTTGATTTGGGAGACTTAGTTTACTGTTTGGATTCTACTAAACAAAAGGGTTTGAGCCCCAAACTAAACCCTGAGAAGTGGAAGGGACCATACGTTGTAACAAGAGTTTTTAGTGATTTGTTGTTTGAAATTCGGCAAAACAAAGGAAAGCCAAAAGTAATCCACCATAACAGGTTGAAACAATATCTCAGTAACGATATACCTGGGTGGGTTACTTCGCTGCAGAAACAAGTGCGATCTGGAACTCAAAACAAATCAACGTCCCGTTCCGTCCAAACAAACAGCTAAGTTTCCGATAAAAAGAATGTATGTCATGTTTTGTTTGACATGTAGCATCTAAGTCAGTAATGTTATACACATGTGTATGTTGAGATTATTTTTTTTTTTTTTTTTAATTATGTGTTTTATTGGTATTCAAAATCACATATAATCACAATATTTACAGGTAATTGGAATGATTCAAAACAGTTCAAAAGCAGTAAAATCACAAAACAAAGATGAAATAAAAATAAATGGAAAAAAAAAAAAAAAAATAAGAAAAATAAAAAGGGTGACATAAATCAAAATAAAACATTGGACGATACAGGTTACTCTAAAGGGAATACACATCGAGATAAATTTACATGTATAATCAATTGTAGCATACTACTCTGTGCATTGTACAAGTCTCAATTTAAGATACAAAAACAAATAGAATGGAAAATGGGGAACTACCTGTATCTAAAATAAAAATCATATATCAAATCGCCACTTCTTAAAGTGTACAGTGAGTTTGTTTCTTTTCTTGGCTAGGTGATGCTCAATTTCCTTTTGTTTCTTCACAAAACTTTTAAATAAATCCACATTTGGTAAGGTGTTCTTGAATTTACAAATATAAATATAATATTTGGCCAATAGTAAAAGGTAAGTAACAAATCTATCCGTTGATACACCAAACAATTTTTGAAAATTAGTGAGATTGAAATCTGAAATATGTTTTTTTATCGTAGTCAATAGAAGATTCCAAATTGGGGTTACCTTATCACAGTCACAGAACAGATGAATTATTGATTCCTCTTCATTATCACAAAATGTACAGTTTGGTAAATCTTTCCTTTTGATTTTATACAGAAATGCATTTAGAGCTATAGTATTATGAAAAATCTTAAAGTAAAAGGAACGGAGTTTAGTATCGATAGTACAAAAGAAATTGGCTTTATGTACCTTTTCCCACAAAGTGGGTACAGGGATTGATAGGCATTCATTCCAGTAGTTGTACCGTCTATCTGGAAGATATTGCACATTCAAAATTTTATAGGCATAACATGGTACTTTTTTCGCAGTAATCAGTTTAGTAATCAAAATATCATGAACGTGTACATTAGTCAAAACTGTTCTATTAAACCACTCCATTGGAATATTTTTCATTAAAAAATTGTATTTTCTCCTATCAGACACAGGAATATCAAAATCTAAAATAAGTTCTTCAAACAGTTTATGTCCAGGATGAGGTGGATTCAATAAGTCTGAAATTACAACAACATTCTTCTCATGCCAAGATTCATAATAGAAGTATTTTTTGGATTTTGATCGAATTAATCTATTAAACCATAAGAATTGGCAATGCCCCATCTCAGAAAATTTACAATGAAATGATTCTATAGAAGCATATTCTCTGAAATAATACCATGAACGAAGCGAATCTGCAATTTGGGAATTACCTAAAGATTGTAAAACGGTTTCTGGGGCATATGATTTCCACAAAATATTAGGATCACTATGAAATTTTTCTAGAGCTGAGATTTCAATTGATTTCCAAACAGACTCAAAATTATCATCAAGTAGGTGTTTGACCCATGTCATTTTTTGGGATAGAGCAAATGAATAAGGATCAATCATCTTTAGTCCACACTGAGTATAATCATTACACATAAATGATCTCTTAACCCTATCATTACCACCACTCCAAATAAATTTAAAGAACAGACTATTAAGTTCCTTAAAAAATGACTGTGGTATCTTTATACTGAGAACAGAAAAAAGATATAACAATTGAGGGAGGATAAGAGATTTGATTACACATATCTTACCAATCAGCGAAAGATTTCTCATTCGCCAGCAATTTATTGATTGGGTCATTCTTTTTAATTTTTCTTTGTAGTTCAAATCAAATATCAACCCCAAATTCATAGAAAAGTTGACACCTAAAGATTTAAAACTTGTTGATTTCCATGTAATTCCATGATTACTTAACGGAAAATCTTGACAACCTCTCTTGGAACCAATCCAAATTGCTTCTGTTTTAGTTAAATTCAATTTACAACCAGAAATTTTACCAAACTTATTCAAAATATCCAACAAAATGTTAAATGAATCTCTAGCCCCGTCTACAAAACAAACCGAATCATCTGCAAATAATGATATTTTTACCTCTTGATTCTTGACCTTAATACCTTTAACCTGATTATTCTGTCGAATAGAAATAGCCAATATCTCAATAACTAGTAGGAACAGGTAAGGAGAGATAGGGCACCCCTGAAATATACCTCTTTGCATTGAGATGCGATCAGTCAAGGAACCATTATTCAAAACATATGTCTGTCTGTTTGAATACAGAGTTTTTATCCAGTCAATAAACTTAGAGCCAAAATTAAAATGTTTTAAAGTTCGGAAAAGGAAGTTATGATTAACACTATCAAAAGCTTTTTCAATATCAAGTAATATTACTGCTCCAGGAATGTCATTTGTCTGTGTATATTCAATGATATCAAAAATTAAACGCACATTGTTGCTAATATTTCTGCCCTTTAAAAAACCAGACTGATCTGGATGAATGAGATCATGCATGAAACAAGTAATGCGATTGGCAAAACATTTGGCTAGTATCTTATAATCAGCAGTCAAAAGAGTTATAGGTCGATAATTTTTAACAAACAGAGGGTCTTTATCTTTCTTTGGGAGAAGTGTTATAATTCCATTCCTCTGAGAAATTGATAACACACCATTTTGAAGGGAATAATTGTATGAATCCAATAGTAAATCACTAATATCAGCCCAAAATACTATGTAAAATTCAATAGGAAGGCCATCAAATCCTGGGGTTTTATTCATCTTCATAGATTTAATAACATCAAAAATTTCATTTTTGGTTAAAGGATTTTCTAAGTTATGTTTTGCATTATCAGAAAGCTTGGGGATATCTAAATTATCAAAAAAGGCTTCATTTAGGTCATCATTTTCTGTTTCTCTGTCATGGTTAGAATACAGGTTTGAATAGAATGCACAAATTTCTTCAAGAATATTATCAGGGTCTGAAACAATATTGCCTTGGGCGTTCTGAACTCTAGTAATAGTTTTTTTTCGCCAAGATCTATTTTCTAAATTACAAAAATATTTTGAACTTTTTTCCCCTTCCTCTAACCATCTGACCCTTGACCTTGTGATAAGACCTTTAGTTTCAAATTCATAGATTTTATTCAACTTGTCTTCCAAGTTTTCAAGTTTTAATAATTCAGAATTGTTAGATGAAGTATTATTACCTAATTGTGACCTTAATTTATCAATCTCATCTAATAAATGAATCTTTTCTTTCTTTCTCTCCTTTTTCTTCCTGGCACAGTACTCAATACAGTTACCTGTTAAAGTACATTTGAGGGAGTCCCATAGTGTGTTTGGATTGCATTCTGAATCGTTATGAATGTGTTTAAAATCCCGGATACTATCCTTTATCAAATTAATAAAGTCAGAATCATTGTGTAAGTAAGAAAAGTTAAGCTTCCAGTAGCCTCTTCCTCTGATTGGTTGATTATCAGTAAACTGAATAAAAACAACAGAATGGTCTGACTGAATTCCTGGAAGAATTTTGGATTTAACACAATTTTGCAAAAAATTACTAGAAACTAGAATATAATCAAGCCTTGATAGAACCTGGGGTGTTTTTTGATGTCTTGTGTACTGTCTCAATGCTGGATGATAATGTCTCCAAACATCAACTAAATCATATTCATCAATAATAATAGATAGCATTTCACTTGCCCTAGTATTAGAATGTTTTTGTCTTGTACCTTGGTAGTCAAGGGGGCCAATCACTGCATTAAAATCTCCACCAATAATCAGAGAGGAGTTGTCAAATTTATCTAATTCTGCAAAAACTTTTAGTACAAAATCAGGATCATCATTATTTGGGGCATATATATTCACCAAAGTGACTGGAACATCATTTAATTTACAATTTAAGATCAAAAATCTACCATCAGGGTCGTAAAAAACAGAAAATACTTTGACTGAAATAGATTTTCTTATAAGAATGGCCACACCTCTACTATTAGAGGAAAAACTAGTAAACCATGCAGATTCACCCCATTGGGATTTCCAAAAAACTTCATCCTCTTTGTTAGAATGTGTTTCTTGTAAAAATATAATATCACTGTTAAGGTTTCTCATGTAGTGGAAAATTTTCTTTCGTTTTGTATAATCCTGCATTCCCCGACAATTAAAGGAGCTAAGTTTGATCAACATATTAGGTTTTGTTCTAAACTTTGATTGAATAGATGCATGCAAATTAGACTAAGAAAACTATGCAGAGAACAAGTGAAGTCTAATAAGATTATACACGAGTTCACATTTACATAAAAATCAGTTTGGTCACCAAAAAGAGAAAAAAGAAAAAAACAATCATTGCCAAGAATAAACAAAAAACAAAAAAGAAAAAAGTAAAAAATATCATTACAATAGCTTAAAGGGAGCAAAAGTGCAAGATGAAATGCAGAGCCTCAAATTAAGTAACAGCTCTGCATTCAGCACAAATCCAAAAATCAGCAATACAACAAAAAGCATCCAAAATTCAACGATGTTTAAAAGAGGGTAAAATAAATTTACAAGCTTCAGCATTAAAATTTAAGTATACATATACATTATGCATGCATATTTAATCACAAGTAAGTTACAAAAATGCACCTTTTATGTGTATGATTATGCATACACTAATACAAACAATCTTATGACCATATGAAAAAAATAATAAAAATGAACATACAAGTATAAAGAGTTCAACTATGCTAAACAAACAAGTATAAAAAGTCCAACTATGCTAAACAAACAAGTATAAAAAGTCCAACTATGCTAAACAAACAAGTATAAAAAGTCCAACTATGCTAGTAAAGCTGTGCCAAACAAGGTGATATAAGACTTTGGCATGGCATGATACTAAAAAAAGGAAAATGAACTGACATTTAAGTTCCACCATTCAGATCAACGTAACATTAAGTATACAAGAGAAAACACACCTCTAAAAAAAAGTTCACCGAAAAAGTTCAACAAAATATGTTCATGAACAAAATAAAAAACAAGAACTCGGCAAAGTATGTCATCATAAGATATAATGGAACAAGCTAGAGAGTTATTTTACAATAACGAGCTTTCCTGAGGTATCTCTGTAGGCCAACTTGTCCGGATATAAAAAGAATGGCCTTTTCCCATTTTCCTTTAGTTTTTTTAATTCATCCATCTTTTCCTTCCTCTGCATCATTACCCTTTTGGAGAAATCTTCGGCGACAAATAATTTCCTTCCATGAAACTTGGCATCTTTGACTTTGAACTTCTGAATGCATGCTTTTCTGACTTGCTCTTTATCTGCGAATGATGAGAAGCACGCATGAATGATCCTAGGTTTCAGATCCTGGTCACCGGCTTGATCGCGAGGCTGGATGGGAGGTCATGTAGGTGTACGGTGGCACCTTTCAATCTTGTACTCGGAAGCAGACAGCCCCACAAAATCCTGCAGCACTTTCTGTAGAGTGACAGCTACGTCTTCTCGTGAGCCTGGACCATGAGCTTGCTCTGGTATCCCATGGAATATTAAATTGTTCCTCCGACCCCTATTCTCTAAGTCATCTATCTTGTTAACGAGCTGGGTGTTATCCAGCTTCAACTTCTTGACCTGCTTTTCTAAGTCTTCTATCTGCATAGAGCATGCAGATAGTTTTTCATTTTGCTGATCTAGCGTGGAAGAGAGCTCGCTGAATTTGGCCAGAGTAATGTTTTCAATGTAGTTTTCTAGACGAGCCTCAAATCCTTTGAAGAAATCAACGAACCACTGTGGAGGTGATTGACCAGGCCCAGGGGCCAAATCACTAGTGAACAGGGCCAGGGAGCGCTTCATACTCTCTTGTGTACCCGGTTTCGCACTCAACGGAGAATCCATTTCGACAGTACCCTGATCTCCGGGGGGCGAGTTTCCGTTTTACACCCTGGCGAAGGCATTTTCCGGAAAAGTAGCCAAAAAGCGACTAGTGAAGAGTCTACACACGTCGCTGGTTGCATTCAGCGTGCGACACAGGAACGACAAATTGAAGTTTGATGGATTGATACACTTCGAAGCTGCCGAAAGAAAGATATAGAACACTGATGAATAGATAGAGACAAGATAGACAGATAGATAGATAGAAAAAGAGAGAGAGAGAGGTGGATAGATAGATAGAAATAGAGAGAAAGAGGGAGAGATGGATGGATAGATAGATAAATAGAGAGAGGGGGAGAGACAGAGAGGTCGATATATAGAGGGAGAGGGGGAGAGAGAGAAAGAGAGAGAGAAGGATAGATAGATGAGAGATAGATAGATGTTAGATAGATAAAGAGGGAGAGAGACAAAGAATATTAACAAATTAACAGATAGATAAGTTAAAAAATAGATAGATAAATAGATAGAGAGAATAAGAGAAAGACAGACAGATGGATAGATAGATAGAGAGAGAGAGATATTAAATAGATAATTAAAGAATGAGAGAGACAGAGAAGACTATCAACAAATTAACTGATAGATAGATACTCTAGTTCAAAAATAGATAAATAGATAGAGAGAAATAGAGAAAGACAGACAGATGGATAGATAGATGGATAGAGAGATAGATAGAGAATTTGAGAGATAGATAGATGTCAGATAGATCGAGAATGAGAGAGAAGAGCGACAAATTAACAGATAGATACTGTAGTTACATAGGTAGGTAGAGAGAGAGAAATAGAGAAAGACAGACAGATGGATGGATAGATAGAGATAGAGAATTTGAGATAGATGTTAGATAAAGAATGAGAGAGACAGAGAAGATTATTAGATAGATAGATACTGCAGTTACATAGATAGATAGATATAGAGTTTGAGAGATAGATATATAGACAGATAGAGAGAAAGACAGACATCAGCGAATCGGAAAGGCAAATGATCAAGGCAAACTTTCGTATTGAACCTGGAAAGTACATGTATAAGCTCAGCTGCAAGTACGGTATGTATTTTCTGCGGATAACTTCGGTGCGGACTTTGGATCGCGCGCCCAGCTGATAATGTAAACAAACGTAGACGTAGACTCTTCACTCGTCGCTTTTTGTCTACTTTTCCGGAAAATGCCTTCGCCAGGGTGTAAAACGGAAACGCGCCTCCGGGGGAGGTAGAAGATGTAGATTGATTGGGCTTCTTACGGGCAATCTTCGAACTTTGAGGTGTTTTCTCCGGCGAAAGAGGATGTTTCCTGGAATCTCGATTGGTCGACATACTTGAGGATAATATAAAGTTTAACCCTGCGGAAGCTCTCGAATCACTTTTTTCGAACACCGCTGAAAATTGGACGCTTTGTCGTGAACTAAATCACGGACATCTTGCCATACCGCAAGATCTATGGAGCGCTGCTGTTGAGATTATTATTGTTCTATGTCATGTTTTATTTAGGATTTAATAGTACAATGTATGTGCCATTTTAGTGTTACCAATTTGCTATTCTTATTTTTCTGGCTTCTGAATATTCTTCCAACCCTATCCCTGTCCCTTTTTCACTCTTGACGAAACTTTTAATCCAACCTCTTTTTTTTCTGCCTGTCGACTTTCCTGTTGGCATAGTTACATGTGTCTGCCTCTGACCAGTGTTCTCAGCTGTTTTCCCCTTTCTGGCATCCCCCTGACCTCTCTCTGTCTGTGTGCTCTCTCTCTCTCTCTCTTTCTCCCTCTTTTTTCATCCAGGCCAGCTGCATGTTGTGGTCATCTCCTCTTTGAAGTATCACTTGATCCCAATGCATTTTTTTTATTGCTGTGATATTACAGAGAGTTGGTGTGTAGGTTTCTGTGTCTCTAGATGAACTTATGATTTTGTTTTGTCTTCCTACATATTGGTTTATTGATAGCATGAGAAACTAGAATTTCGTAAATGTATTCTCTCATTATACATTGTTCCATATCTATATTTTATGTTATCTCTTTCCCTTCTCCTTCTCTCCCTTTCTCCGTCGCTTTTCTTCAGGCTCTTTCTTCTCTCTTGGTTTTTTTTTTTCTCTCTTCACTCTCCTATTCTATTCTATTGGACTAGTATCAGTTTTTTGGTTTAGGTTTTAATCTTGCAAATGTTCTCATTGTGTTGGATTCTTGATAGTACATGTTTACTTGTTTGGATTGCTATGTTTTTTTTGTATTAACATGTATTGTTGCTGTCTTACATATGCCGACAGTATTTATTCTTGTAGAAAAATTGCCTTTTTGTTTATATCTTTCTGTTTCTGACATTTGTTTAGCCATATAGTGTAGGTGGTCTATATGCACATGTTTAGAATTGCCTCTGATGAGTGTATACATGTGGCTACTCCTTTTTTTTTGGAAGTTTCACACTTCTCTGATTTATGGGATATGTCGTGTCATGATTCAAGTGGTTTGTCATATGTATATATGTATATATTTCTTTGCTCCTTTTCTTTTTCTATTCTTCGGGGTGTGGGAAACATCTTGGTTATAATTTGTTTTTAATTTCCTGGTGCATATATACTGCCCACTTATACTTTTGGTTGCTGTTTTACCTGCTTTCTAAAATAGGCTATATAAAGATGACTATAATTTTCATCCACCATTGTAACTTGTACTCTGAAACAGATTTCACATTGCAATTATCAACGACATTGATCTGGTTGATTATTCTGAGGATTTATGTATTTGTCTTGTTTTGCATGCTATTCGCAAGTGTTTTTTTTTTTATTTTCGTTCGAATATGCATAGGTTTTACTCCCTTATAGATCATATTTAGAAGTACATATAAATGTACATTTATATAATTCTTGAAACTTTGCGGATTTACTGTTAACGGTTTTTTTTTTTTTTTTACTTAATGGGGCTCAGACACTCCATTTTGTTGTCTCCTTGACTTCAGTTTCAATTGCTAGAACTCAATGAATTTTACAATGTTATAATTTCAATAATTTGTATTTTTTTTCTTTGAGATTTTCCTAATTGATTTTCTGGTCTTATAATTATGTAGATTATCTGTCTAGCACTATGTTATTTTGACATATTGTACTCTATTCAAAACCTAACTATTAATGACATACAGGGACATTTTTACTTTATAGATATAGTAATATGAGTCTTAAGACTTTTGTCATGTATAATTTTTTTTTTACAATAACACCAGAATTTAACTGAAGTGAATTTATCTTCGCCTGGTTTACAGTTTGTGTTTGTATTGGGGACAATACCATCATTTTCAGAGGGGGGAATAGTGTTACGGTCACATACCTGACCTGTGTTTGACCTGATATGTCATATAGTTAGGCAGATGTAACATTTTGACCACTTCATAATAAATAGGGTCTCTATTTCCACTGACCAGAGGAAATGGTCCGATACATAAATTTGTCTGGGAAATGACAGGCCCAAGGTACATGAATGCCTTACATTGTATGTGATGATAAACACATGTTTCCAGGGGTGGTCCAGTTTCAGACCATCACCAGGGTATATAATGGGGTAACATTCATTGGAAGAGGGAGTTTTTCCTTCGACAGTTTGATCGATTAAAATGAACCCAATGAACCTGTACATACGCCTGCAGTCTACATTTGTATGAGTTTGTAGCAGACTTAACAATAGGGCTGGAAATAATTGGACTGGTTGAAATGTATACGTGCGTATCCAAAAAAGTTTACACTTTGAAAAAGTCCTGGAAATTGAATAATATACATATATAATATATATGTGGGTAATATGTTCACATTCAATCTTGGGTTTGGGTCTCATCTATCCAATGAAAGTAAAAGTATTTTCAGAATGTTACACTTGAGTGAGCACTGTCCATTTTTGTAAAGCTCGCAGAAACATGTTAGCGCAGAAATGCTCTTTTTTCACGCTGTGTCAAGGGGAAAGGGCAAAATTAAAGTTACCGTGTAAAACATTTCCCTTGCACTTTTAGTCCATTGAAATAAAACGGACACATTCAAGCATTTTGTAACAACTTTGCCACCCAAATTGAAATTTCAACACTTAGTAAGCACAAGCTTTACCATTTTTGTGCCAGCTGGATCTGAGGACATAACTGAATCTGAACAAAAGTTTATATCAGACATCTCAAGCATCAAGTTTTTATCATTTAATGTGGGTTTAAATTTCATTTTTATTTAATAATTGTTTCTCCACACTTTTCCCAATCTTGACAATGATTAACAAACTGAAAATCAAGCCAAAGCCATTTCATGTAAATCACAGCTCAGTGTAAAGCAGGCGCGTACGCAAGGGGGGGGGGGTTTCGGGGGTTCAAACCCCCCCTTTTCGTTTCCTTTTTTTTTTTTTTTTGCTCTCCCCAGAGGTCGGTCTGGTCAAGGAGTTATCGGGCAAGCGCCTGATAACTCCTTGGTCTGGTTACGGACAGTTCCCCTACCCAATAATGTATATGACAGCAATAATGAACAGAATCTCATGTTTCCGACGAAAAACACAGAAAAAATTTCCGCTCGCTTCGCTCGCTCCATTTTATTATATCTTTTATTTCCGCATGTCGCCGACATGATCACGGTATCGCCATTAACAAGGTCATACATGATTATCATGATGTATACTAATGAATACAAGTGAACCAAGACAAAGACATACGTTTTCTTACAAAATATGTTTTACCAATATGAAAACCAAAATGACGGAAAACGCTAAAATGTCGGTTAGCTCGCTCCGCTCGCTCGTAATAATTTATGAAATTCCATAAGTATCTAGTCTCCTGTTCAAGGCCGTATTATGAGTGTTACGAATAGAAGGACATGTAGCATCGACTAATACTTGATTTACTAACAAACTATTGACAAGAAATGTATGTTTTGACGGGAAAACGCGAAAATTTCGGCTCGCTCACTCCGCTCGCTCGTAATCATTTGAGAAATTTTTTAAGTTTCTAGTCTCTTGATCAAGGCCATATCATGAGACTTACGAGCAGAAGGACATGTATCATCAACTAATATGTAATCATTACCAACAAGCTATTGAGAAGAATTGTATGTTTTGACGGAAAAACGCAAACATTTCGGCTCGCTTGCTCCGCTCGCTCGTAATTATTCATGACATTTCTCAAGTTTCTAGTGTTCTGATCAAGGCCATATCCAGGCGCGTAGCCGGGGGGGGGGGGCGGTCGCCCCCCAAAAAAAAGTCCCCAAAAAGAAAAAAAAAGAAGGGAAAAAAGGAGAGGAGAAAAGGAAAAGGGAAGGAAGGAAAGGGAAGAAAGGTAGCTTTGTGTTTTTTCTATTTATTCTTTATTTTTTCTCAAAAGAGAAACTCCTTCACTCTTCTTGCTTTAAATTCATATATGAATTTTGCTTCCGCGCTGCGCGCGGTTAAATGACAATATTGAAGTTCTCCATTGTTCCCCCACCTTTTCTCTAACCCTGTTTTTCCACCTCAGCTATGTGCTTCTTGCCAGTTAAAGTTAAAATTGTATACATTAGGGCATGAATTTGAGTAAGGTTAGGCCGAAGTAAATGTATGAAGTTATTTTTTTTTTCAATTGATCGCGCAACTTCTGGTCTGGTCGGCTCCGAGCGGGTAAAATCTTTATATCAGTTTCTGCCGTCACCTCCATAAAGTCAGCTTCTCCCGCTTTTCAGCTCATTGCTAGCCCTCAGTTTGAAATTTTGAATGACACTTAAGTTTCTTTATATTCAAAATGAAGCGCTTCAGGATAAGTCAAAAAAATTAATCATCCTTTATTATATAGATAATTTCAATAAATCACAGAAGTTTCAACTTTATGCGCACTATTTTCCTTGTAATGAAGTTCAATAATCTTAGAAAATCAATTGAATTAGAGACGATTGGGTATTAGAGATATCTACATTTGATGAAACGTCCGCCCTTTGAAATTTCAGAGTTTCATTGCTCATCGCGGGGAGGAATATCTTCCTCTACCAATCTTCTCCTCTGTTTTGCGAGTTAAAAATATGCACTGATGCTAAGTTGTTTGTAATCAAATCTGATCTTTCCAAAGAAAGTTTCAATATATCTTTGAGAATACCCTTTTCTCGGGACCCTTTTTATGGCAAGAAAAATTGATAAATCACTTTAGCTTCCGCGCTTCGCGCGGAGTTATTATCATTTTAATTTCCTCCATTGTATACCTCTTTTGTGCGTTTACAATCACTTTTGAAAACAAGGTTCAAAATCGCAATATAGTCAACCGAATTGGAGGTACTAGAGACAAGAGAAACGGCTCCTTTTCATTTTAATTTATGAAACACTAAAAGCTTCGCGCTTCGCAAGGGAGGGGGAAACTCCCCCTCCCTGCACCCACCCCTAGGGAGCGCGCTTCGCGCGCTCTGTAAGTGTTGGCACGCTTCGCGTGCATTTACCGCCCCCTCCAAAATGAAATCCTGGCTACGCGGTTGGCCATATCATGAGTGCTACGATCCGAAGGACATGTAGCATCGACTATGATTCAAACAAACTATTTACTAAAAGGTTATGTTTTCAACGCAAAAACGAGAACATTTCTGCTCGCTCGCGGGTCATGACCGCACTGTTACATACCCATCCCCACTTAAATGTTATTGTCTTATTTGCAGCGCTGAAAAAAAAATCATCACCTCCCCCCGCTCATCACTTTTTAGAGACTGGGCGGGAGATTTAAAAAAAAATCAGCTCGAACCCCCCCCCCTTTCAAAAATCCTGCTTACGCGCCTGGTGTAAAGCAAATATCGTCACGATGGCCTCGGTGTGTGGGGGAGTGGGATGGGGCGCAATGCACCCTTCGTAGTGTTTTCGGCAAGGAAACAAGTTTAAGAGGTAGAAGCTATCTTCAAATCAATTTTACTAGCTAAATTCTACGTGTTCTTCATGATTAAGGTTACTTTTATTCGCATA
This sequence comes from Lytechinus variegatus, assembly GCF_018143015.1. Taxonomy (NCBI): domain Eukaryota; kingdom Metazoa; phylum Echinodermata; class Echinoidea; order Temnopleuroida; family Toxopneustidae; genus Lytechinus; species Lytechinus variegatus. The sequence continues at coordinate 25,129,359 of NC_054750.1, read as the reverse complement.
ACTATTTCAAAGCTCTGCGCAAATCATTTTTCACCAACTTTTCAAAATTAAGTGGTGCTCACTCAAGCGGAAATATTTTCGACAGTTATATCGTCATTTGCTTAAATGGATCTGTACTAATGTTTGAATGTGGGGAAATCTTCAGGATATTACAAATGTATAATTTTACAGGATTTTTTTAAATATAAGTGTAAACTTTTTTTAATACACACTGTATACAGTAATAGCACATCAAAAGTAGGTTGCAAAATATCGGTTATCATGATAATTGGCAAAATCCTATAAATGAGAGAAACATAATACGATAATACATACATACATAATACATAACATGTACTTATACTGTAAAGTGCTTTACCTAAATATGATCAAAGCACTTTACAATGAAAAACTAATGATAATAATAATAATGAAATTACATTGAAAAACCCTTAAGTGCTGTTTCGTTTTATACTGTACCGTAATCATACCACCTAATTAACTGTATCATTAATCTTTGTCCTTATCAGCCTTTATAAAATGATAGTAATATCACTTAGCACAGATAAGTGCCATTTTCACATGTTCCAGGAAGATTTCCTTTTAATATTTTTTTCTAGGCCAGGACCTGGTCTTACAAAAGAAAATATTTATCAAACATTTCAATCAAACAAAAATCAATAATTGCTATAGGTGATTGTGTGATATTTACAGCCCTTATAAGTGCTGCGCTAGCGACAAGCCGTTATAAAATTATCGCGTGCTCAGTAGACGATAAGCCGTAAAAATTAGATAGATAGATAAATGGTTTATTTGATAAAACTCATACATCATGGCGGCCAAGCCGAATTGTGATGCATTTACATCAGTGGCGTAGCTAGGATTTTTTTCCCGGGGGGGCACTGGGGGTCCTTGCTTTTTCAGGGGGGGGGCACCGGCCATTTTTCCGGTGTGTGTTTGTATGTGTCACAAGGGCGGATCCGACTTTCGCCAATAGGGGACGGGGCCCGAAATTATCTTCACCTATATTTTCCCCGATCAGTCACTTCTTACTTTTATTCTTATAAAACAACATAAACATGAAATAATCTCATAAGCCTTATGAAAAGTGCGAGCGCGAAGCGCGAGCGATTTTTTTTTTACTTTCATGTATTTTTTCCTGAAAATTTAATTTTCTGGGCAATGTAATGTGTGATCCTGAACAAGATTCGTATATGTAACTAGATGGTTACTGCGAACGCCAATATATTTCAATAATGCGAGCGCGAAGCGCGAGCAAATTTTTTTTTACATTCCGACCTAGAAATTGGTCATTCTAATTTTTGTATTGATAAATGGGATAGGTATGTAACTAAACAATTGATGCGAGCGCGAAGCGTGAGAGGAAGAAAATTGAGATTTTAGACCTAAAATTATCATTAATAATGCGATCGTGAATCATGAGCAGACAGATAATGATATTCTGATGTGAAACTGGATAATTTAAGTACATTTTAAATAAAGAACATGCAGGCTATCGAGCTTGTTTTAGATTTTGACCTAGAATCAATCTGGGCATTCTGAATACATTTGTTTAATGGAATACACGTAGACAATATGAACTTGGCAAATTAAACAATATGACCACGCAGCGTGAGCTTAAAATGCTGATATGTAGACCATAAAACAGACATTTTACAGACCAATTAAATTTGGAATTGAAAAAAAAATAATAAAAAACTCGATGTCCGAGCTAACATATGTTTTGTATATTGTCTTCAAAACTTGTTCATATCAGCCTATTGAACAAGATATGAATCTCATCGAACAGGCAATTCTAGCGCGAAGCGCAAGCAAAAATTTTATATAGTAACATGATTTGTTTTTTTAATTGCAAGTCTTCCTCCTCTTATTTTCCTCTTCTTTTTTTCTTCTGTCTTCTTCTTCTCCTTTTTTATTTTCTTCTTTCTCCTTTTTCTTTCTTTTTTTTGCTTTGCCAATTTTTTCTGGGGGGGCACCTGGGGGGGGGGGCACACCAAATCTCAGGGGGGCACGTGCCCCCCCAGGCCCCCCCGTAGCTACGCCACTGATTTACATATAAATTAAAATAAATCAATACATTAAAAAGGAATACATATCATTGAAATGGAATACATAGAAGCAATGTTAGTCAAAATGAGTCTTGTATTGTATATGTATCTTCCTCTGCACCATCTTAGATTATCCAGCGACGTATCTGCCATCAGGGGAGCGTTTCATCAATATTTTCATCCGACAAGTTGTCAGATCTGACATCTTTCCATGATTTTGATTGGCTGAAAAGCGTTGTTCCTATGGTAACTGTCGGATAAAATGGGACTTGTCAGATAAAACGTCCGACAAATCCTTTCATGAAACGTTCCCCAGGTGAATCACATTCAATCTATATACCACGCAATAGTATTGGAATGTTTTAACACTGCGTATCCCAGTGTTGTGATTGCATGTTCTTTGTGGTAGGTTGGGTCAAACATCTTATTGGTGACAGCCCGCTAGACCGAAGGTCCGCGAGACCGAGGGTCCGCTAGACCGAGGGTCCGCGAGACCGAGGGTCCGCTAGACCGAAGGTCCGCGAGACCGAGGGTCCGCGAGACCGAAGGCCCGCGAGGCCGAAGGTCCGCGAGACCGACTTTTTTTCCCTTCATCGGTTGCCGCGGTCGAGTGGTTTAAGGCGCCTCGTTGCAGCGGCGTAACAGGTACTTGTTATCAGAGGGGGCGGGGGGCAGAGCCAAATATTTCCGAGTAATTCCGTCTAGAATTAATTGCTAGGATTTCAGTTTAGGTGGCAGAAGTGAGCACGGGAAGCGCGTTCCGGGGGGGGGGGGGGTGCAGGGAGGGGAGTGTACCTACCCCCCCCCGGCGAGATAAGAGGAAGGTCCGACGTTTCTTTAAATTGTTCCTTAGCTGCTCTCGCTCATCTTAATCCATCCTCTGCCTGTTAACGGAGGGGGGCCGGGGGGACAAATTTCGAATTGCGGAACCCCCGACGTTTCTTTGAATCGTTCACTAGTCTGCATCCGCTCTTATTACGTTTTCTGCCTGAAATGGGGAGGGGCACAACAAAAAACTTCCCGTTAACTAAGTCTAAAATTAGTGGCAAATCTAGGATTTAGTTAAGGGGGCGGTAGTCGATCAGCACGCGAAGCGTGTGTGAAACACTTACTGAGCGCGCAAAACGCGTGCCCGGGGGGGGGGGGGGGGGGTGCAAGGAGGGAGAAGCTGCGACGGTCCCTTGAACTGTTCCTTGTCTGCTCTCGCTCGTCTTACGTTCTCCTATACATTTGTATTTTCTCGCTCACGTTTCCCCCTTATTTTTTTTGAGGGGGTTGGCGTTTGTTTTGATTTTTTTTGGCTACGAGGGTGTAATAAATTGTTAATATATCTATTCATTCATTCACTCAACTATTCTTTAACAGATTCCCTTTTTAACATCATTTTTTTTATATAGATAACATTTCAGCTTCTGCCGGAGTATCATTAGACTGGGAATAGTTTGTAAAAATGCTTTTCATAATAATTTTTAACATTTTAATGCGTAACACATCTCACCCAGGAAATTTGGCAATTGACCACTGAAAGTGCACGGTAAACTCAAACTAAGATATTTATAAACAGTTTTCTTTTCTCTCAATTTAAAGTTGGGAGTAGAATTATCGAAATCTCTATAGTCAAGGGCTGATTTTAATAGTATGTGGCAATTAAAATGTATCGATTTCTTTCTTTGTAAATGCTGTATTAGGCCAAATTGGGGGAGGGGCTGGAGTGCACTATTAACAAGGGGCAGATGAAGCTTACATGATATGCGAGCAAAGCATCGACAACTGCAACAATTATATTTTTTAAAACCCTGAACTAGGCCCTTTAAAAGGCTATAAAAAATATTATGAGATGCTGAAGCGAAATATATTAATGAGGGGAGCAAAGCGAACGAGCTTCAGAAAAATGTGGCATTTAAACCGTCAGAAGACTCTTTTTATTATCTGATGCATTTACACTACGAATGGGAAGGGGGCGCTTATGCCTCAATATTAATATTATAAGTTTCTCCATTGTCTACATAATCTTTTTTTCTCCTTTGCTTCTACGCTCACCTCCAAGTGCCACCCCATGTTATATTTGAATTTCTTTCAAAATAATGTTTAACCCTGGCGAATGCTGTATAAGGCCACACCGGGAAACAACATTCAAAGAAGCAAAAAAATATTCTACTTAAAAAAAAATCTTCTATAAAAAAAGGCTGGCCAGTACATCAGAATACTCAACCCTTGGCGTAAATCCCGGGGGATGGGGGATATATCCCCGCCCCCACACACTCACTTTTTGGAGTGGGCGGTTGGCGTGTACAAATACCCCCCACACACACACTTTTTAGGGAATAAAATATATTTTAAGTAATTAGTAAAAAAAACGTACTTCAAAATTTCTATTTGAAAATGCGATTGAAAACCAAAACAGTGGTTATTTTGGGGTCGCTCGCTTCGCCCCCTCGTAATATTTTAAAATTTATATTATGAAATGTGATTAAAAGCGAGAAAATTGGTTCTTTATGGCTCGTTCGCTTCGACCGCTCGCTAAATAGATATTCAAATGTGTGTATAGAGGGGGCAGGGGCGGATCCAGCCTTCGCCATTAGGGGTCCCTGAATTTTTTTCATCCATATTTTCCCCGATCGGCCGCTCAAAGATGATTTTTTGTTTGTTTCTTTGAAGGGGGTAGTCCTATGAGTCACTTCTTATCTTTATTCTTTAAATTAACGTAAATATATAATATCATAATCCTTATTCAATAATGCGAGCGCGAAGCGCGAGCAAATTTCTTTTTTAATTGTATGTATTTTTTCCTAAAATTTGAACATTCTGAAAAAAAAATGTGCCTGCAATAATTACTACGAACGCGAAGTGCGAGCAGAAATTGTTTATACACGTTTTGAAATGATCGGAAATGTAGGCCTACCTGTTAAAGACTGCTTGCAGTTAGCCATAAAGTTGTTACATATTTCAACAATCAAATAAGGCGAGCGCGAATTACGAGCAGAAAAATTTTTGTCATTTCTACATAAAGAATGGAAAATTATTTTTTGTAATCATGAAAGGATACCTACATAACTAAACAATTGATGCGAGCGCGAAGCGTGAGCGGAAAAATTCTAGTTTTAGACCTAGAACGGAACACTATTCATGTTTTTTAAATAATGAAAAGGATGAGTAAGAGGGGATATTCTTATATTAATAATTCGAGCACCAAGGGCGAGCAGAAAGTTTTTGATATTGTGATCTGAAACTTGATAACTGAATGAACATGCGCGCGCGTGTTTCAGATCTAGGCATTCTAAATACAACTTTTAGTATGAAATAAAGGTGAGCGCGAAGCGCAAGCTTAAAATATTTGATATTCCGATTTGATTTATATTTCAAACACTTTGTAGGAAAATTGTAAGGTGGATATAAATCGCACTTGATAAGGAGCTGATATTTTTCATTATTATTTTGAGTTTGGGACAAAGGACCATGACATCCTTAGGACATGTTATCATATGAATATGATGACTATATATCTTCCTATTCATCTTGTTAAGCGCGAGATTAAACAAAAGGAACAATTTAATTATTAAATTGATACCTTATTTATTAATGCATAATGAGGGCGCGGAATCTGATGATATTATGGCCTGAACAATGTACATTTCAAGCACTTTTATAATCATGAATAGGATGCTTCAGTAATCAGTTGATATATTTTTAACCATTAATGCGAGCGCAAATAGGGAGCCGAAATTTTCTTATAAACTGCCATGAAAAGGGGATTTTAAGTAGTTTGTTGAGACAGAAATACCTCACAAATCAAAATGCAAGCATGGCAGCGCTAGCTGATATGTTTTGACAATCAGACCTGAAAAAGGATATTTTGAAAACTTTAGGGAATACATGAAAATAATAGGTACCTGATAAATCTATTTCGCGAGCGCGCAGCGCGAGCAAAAAATGTGAATATTTAGACAATAAAACTGACATTTTTACAGCAGAGCACTTTTTAGTCATCAATTTGTAAATCACACAAATTAATGAAAGTTCGATTTCCAAGGAGAAATATGTTTTGTATATTGACTTCCAAACTTGATATTTAAGCTCCATGTTGAACAAGATATGTGAATCGCCTGACAGGCAATGCGAGCGCGAAGCGCGAGCGAATTTTTTTTTTCAAGTCTTCCTCTCCTTTTATTTTATTCACTCGTCTTCCTACTATTTTCTTTTTTTTTCTTTTTTGCTCCGCCAGTAGGAGGGGGAGCCGGGCCCCTCGCCCCCCTGGATCCGCCTATGGGGGGAGGATAAAACTCGATCATCCCCCACTCCTCAAAGTGGATTTACGCCGGTGTACTCAACACACCCTTTCGAGACAAGTCCCCTCCCTAGTTCCCATGAATAGGTGTTTATTAATTTATCTTGAGTTGAGTTTATTAACATTAACATATTTACATGAATGAATATATTATGTATAATACATATTTACAATAATGTGTTTGTATAACATGAATTATATAAATGCAGTTCATAACATAAGCATAGTCTATATAAGAACACAATGTGATACCCCATGATATCAGCATATAATACAAGAGTCTTGATGCAGTTTCACCTGACAAGAAGCAAATCACCATAAAAATTGATCGTATGCATGAACATAAATTATTAATGGTTTGGGTGATTTTGCACCAAAAGAAATGCTGTTTAAGGGAGAACCAAAAGTTAGCAAAAGTGCTAGTCGAGAATGGTTTCCCCAAAAGGATCAAAGTGCAATGTATCTACTCTACTAAAACAACTTTCTTTTTATTTTTTTTCCCCCAAACTCATGTCAATCATCAAACTTCATTAATCAAGAGAGTTTTCATATCTTTTACGAAATGAAAACCGTGTTCTTGAATACTCTGGGGCAAACTATTCAAAAACTCCAATAAAATATATAGAAAAAGTGCCATGTGTAGTGTTACTTTTCATGCTTTTGGGGAGTCTTAGCATGGAATGTTCTCCCCGCTCTCAAGCCATCCTGTCGCGATAACTGGAGAAGGGGTGGGAGGGGGGGCTTCTCTCGATAGGGTGCAGCCATCCCCGCTCTGCTCACCCACCCTTTCGAAACATCGACAATCACTTCCCCGCTTGCTCTCACTTTGTTTGCTTTTGTTTTGTGTTGTATTTTTTTGTTGTCTCCAGCCCGGTTGAAGAATTAATGTGTGTTTTTTTTCTTGGGGGGGGGATACCCCGACCCCTCTGGCTATGTAATGACGCAATCGATCCGCATCTTTTAGTTCTTGTATATCACGTCGATCTGTCATCATCTGTGGGATAACCCAGTAAGGTGGGGGACTGAGGCCATGCGGCATGTTATCTATTAATGAAACTAGAATACTTACCCTCATCCTATGTGGACGAGCCCCATCCTCAACTTGGAAAACATTTGTTGTTGCTCGTCCCTGACATTGTTTCCTCCAACAACGCCAAGATATATATGCCACATTTACTTTGATTTTGTGATATGGCCATGAGCAACTAGAACGAGCCCCTCCCAATCCCGGCTTTGACACATGCGTCTAATTCTTGAGCCAGTTTGTCAGAAGATAAAATGAAAGATAAAATGAAAGATGTGCCCGTTCTCAGGTGCATGCCATTGGTCAAGTGGGATTGTACATATCATGAATGTTAATTTCGTCGTGAGTCTGCCAGAAGGGCGTTAACTCCCGCTCACACTGTACAATTCACGTAGAGAGCGCTCAAGCTAACGCCCTTCTGCCAGACAGAAAAATTGAAATTGGAGCTCGCGCATGCTTCCCTTCGCTTTCAACCCCCTTTTCTGCCAGCTGCATGCATTGGCGGCGGAAGCCAAAAAAATTAAGGGGGTGTCCAACTGAAATTTTCGTATGGACACATGTAAAAAAAAAATTTACAAGCAAAAAAAAAAAAAAAAGTCATCAACCTAAATTTTAGGGGGGGGGGGACAACACACGTTTCAGGGGGGTCCACGTGAATTTGGGGGGGGGGTGTTGCACCCACAAATGTAATAACGCCCACAAATGTAATAACGCCCACAAATGTAATAACACTTTACCCACAAATGTAATAACGCCCACAAATGTAATAACACTTTACCCACAAATGTAATAATTTCACCCACAAATGTAATAATGCACTTTACCCACAAATGTAATAATTTTTGATCGCCCACAAATGTAATAATGACTTTACCCACAAATGTAATAAATTTGAAGGGATTTTTGTCAAATCCGTTCTGAACTAAAATCGTATAGTAATGCGTTCATATAGCACAAAAGTGCAAAGTCTCTTTTCCTGACCCGGTTAATTAACAAATTATAATATAAATCCACAGTCTTTATTCCAGACCTGGTTGTTTCAAAAATTTTAATATAAATCCAAAGTCTTAATTCCATACCCGGTTGTTTCAAAAATAATAATATGAGCCAAAAGTCTTTATTCCAGACCCGGTTGTTTAAAAAATAATAATATAAATCCAAAGTCTTTATTCCAGACCCGGTTGTTTAAACAATAATTATATAAGTCCAAAGTCTTTATTCCAGACCCGATTGTTTCAAAAATGATAATATAAGTCCAAAGTCTTTTCTCCAGACCCGGTTGTTTCAAAAATGATAATATAAATCCAAAGTCTTTTCTCCAGACCCGGTTGTTTCAAAAATTATAATATAAATCCAAAGTCTTTTTCCAGACCCGGTTGTTTCAAAAATAATAATATGAGCCAAAAGTCTTTATTCCAGACCCGGTTGTTTAAAAAATAATAATATAAATCCAAAGTCTTTATTCTAGACCCGGTTGTTTAAACAATAATTATATAAGTCCAAAGTCTTTATTCTAGACCCGATTGTTTAAAAAATGATAATATAAGTCCAAAGTCTTTTCTCCAGACCCGGTTGTTTCAAAAATGATAATATAAATCCAAAGTCTTTTCTCCAGACCCGGTTGTTTCAAAAATTATAATATAAATCCAAAGTCTTTTTCCAGACCCGGTTGTTTAAAAAATAATATGAGCCCAAAGTGTTTATTCCAGACCCGGTTGTTTCAAAACTTATAATATAAGTACAAAGTCTTTATTCCAGACCCGGTTGTTTAAAGAATAATCATATGAGTCCAAAGTCTTTTCACCAGACCCGGTTGTTTCAAAAATTATAATATGAATCCAAAGGCTTTTTCCAGACCCTGTTGTTTAAAAAATTATAATATAAATCCAAAGTCTTTATTCCAGACCCGGTTGTTTAAAAAATAATAATATAAGTCCAAAGCCTTTATTCCAGACCCGATTGTTTCAAATTTTATGATATAAGTTCAAACTAAGATACGATAATGATGTTCCGTTGGAATAAAAATGAGAATCGAGCCTAGTCTTCTCTCCAGACCCAGTCAATTAAAACTGGTGGAATCAAAGTCTTTGTCGTTGTTTTAAATTATACTGAACGTATTGTGAATTTATGCGCTATGAGTAAATTGAGAATCAAGCATAGTCTTTTCTCCAGACCCGGTTATTTAAAACTAAAAACTAAAACCCTATAGTAATGCCTTCATATAGCACAAAAGTCCAGTCTTTTTCCAGACGCAGTAGTTTCAAAAATTATAATGTAAGTGCAAAGTCTTTTTTCCAGACCCAGTTATTTCAAAAATTATAATATAAGTCCAAACTAAGATACCATAATGATATTCCAGTAGAAAAAAAGAAAATCGAGCTTAGCCTTTTCTCCAAACCCTGTTATTCAAAAATTGTAAATAACAATACAACAACAACAAAAACCGTATAAAGACCCCATAATCTTATTAATGCTGGATAACATGGACATATAGCGTAGTCTTTCAGCCAGACCCAGTCATTTGTTTTTCAAAATAAGGCTTAGAGTAAAAATACAAATAACTCCAAATCTAATACCAAGCAATCCTTGAACCTAAGAACATGTTTTTAAAAAGAGGTTTAGAATGTTGTCTTTATTCCAGACCTAATCATTACAAGAATTACGAAAAAAATCTTCTAACATAAGACCCTGTCATATTCTCTTGATATAACATGAGTTGTAAAACGTACTCTTTTCTCCAGACCAGGTTATCTAAGAAATTAATTAAAAAAGAAAATCAAATCTAAAGCCAGTTTTCAAAAGTTACACCCAGTAAAAAATATGTCTGTACCCCACACCAAGATTCTTTTGTATAATAATACTAAGACCCATACAAAACATTGTAATTATGCATTTGCAAAGAAAACGCCCATTTTCCAGACTTGGTTATTATTTAAAAATAAAATTGTCTAAAACAAATACCCAATAATCTAACTACTGTGGAATAACATGGAGATCGATTGTAGACTTTCCTCCAGATACAATTATTTCAAGAATAAAAAAACAATAAAACCCAACCCCCAACAACGATTCTAAGAACCAACAATCCTCCAAATTAAGACCAAGTACAAAAGCACATGTTTAGAGCGTTGTCTCTATTCCAGACCCAGTCATTTAGAAATTAATTCAAACAATCTTAAAAACATAAGACTTTGTCACATTCTTATTCCTGTTGAATAACATTATTATTATGCTTAGACCTTCGTATAGACCCAGCTATTTATAATAAAAAGAAATATTGAAAAAATCAAAGCTAAGACCAATCTTTAAAATTAAACCCAGTTAAAATGCTTGGGTTTAGAGATTTGTCTTTACCCCACATCCAGTTCTCTTAAAATACAAATTAAGCAAAAGATTAATCTAAAAACTTAGACACCAGCATCTCCCAAACTATAAAACCCTGTGATAAGGCATACCGTAAGTTGGTATACAACTTGTTTTTGTTTGATGGAAGTGAAACAAATAAAATTGAATTGAATTGAATACCACAAAAACGTCAAATTAATAAAAGGTGTAAGTATTCAGATCTGAATGGTACGCGCCTTAAAAACCCAAAATAACAACAACAACAACGTTATTCTACATCAATGATATTGTGGCGTCTTTGTTAATATTGTTTGTCTGTTTTTATCGTTTCTAATAATTTCCTATTTTGAAATAACTGCATGGGTCTAGAGCAAAGACTACACCATATTTAAAGACTGGGCGTTGTGGCGTGCGCCTGTAATCCAAGCTATGTGGGGAAGTTACAAATTGATGCAGAGGTTCGAGGTTCGAGCCCTGGTCACGTCTTTCGGATGGTGACGTTAAAGGTCGGTCCCAGACGTAAATAATCATATCTGATTGAGACACGTCTGACAAAACTCAAACACACACACCCACACACGTATGCCCCCTGGAAAGATTAAACCTCAAGATGTTGATGGACCTGAATCCACAGACGGGACAGCCTAACTCCGTAACTCTGGTACGGGTGTGGGAGGGGGCTCTTCTTTCTTTGCCTGTCTCTCTTTCAGTCATTTCAAATCAGTTTTTTTCCTATCTTATCACTTCTTGATCACATAAATCCTGTCTATCCCTCTCTCTTTACTTAACGGGTCAATATAACCCCAGAAAATATATCTTAGGCCACTGAGATTATTGGAATTGTAACTAATAAAAAAAATGCTGTATATATTACAAATGGTGCTTGGTACACTGAAAATTTAAAGTACCGAAGAACTTCTTAAAACTTTATCCCCTCTTGCTAGAATGATTTTCTTTTATATAATATCTCATAGATCGTCGATCAACAACCTTATCGTTTACGGGAAGTAATCCCCATATTGTGTGCTGATATCTTATTCCACAGTTTTTTGTTTTATATTCATTTAAAGGTTTTGTGTTTTTTTTTCATAAAAAAGCAATGAACTTTTAGAGATAGGATGGTAATTCAACAAATACCCCCAATGTGGCCAAAATTCATTGACCTCACATGACCTTTGACCTTGATCATGTGACCTGAAACTTGCACAGGATATTCAGTGATACTTTATTAATCTTATGTCCAAGTTTCAAAAGTCAGATCAGTAAACTTGCAAAGTTATGATGGTAATTCAACAGATACCCCCATTATGGCCAAAGTTCATTGACCTTTGACCTTGGTCATGTGACCTAAAATGCACACAGGATGTTCAGTGATACTTCATTACTCTTATGTCCAAGTTTTATGAACTAGACCAACATACTTTCAAAGTTAGGATGGTAATTCAACAACAACAAAAAACTAATTCGGCCGAAGTTCATTGACCCTAAATGACCTTTGACCTTGACCATGTGACCTGAAACTTGCCCGGGATGTTTAATGATACTTGATTACTATTATGTCCAAGTTTCATGAATCAGATCCAAAACCTTTTTAAGTTTTGATTGTAATTCATCAGATACCCCCAAATCGGCCAAAGTTCATTGACCCTAAATGACCTTTGACCTTAGTCATGTGACGTAAAACTCATGCAGGATGTTTGGTGATACTTGATTAACCTTATGTCTAAGTTTAATGAACTAGGTGTATATATTTTCTAAGTTATGATATTTCAAAATCTTAACCTCAGGTTAAGATTTCGATGTTGATTCCCCAACATGGTCTAAGTTCATTGACCCTAAATGACCTTTGACCTTGGTCATGTGACATGAAACTCTAATAGGATGTTAAGTAATACTTGATAAACCTTATGGTAAAGTTTCATGAACTAGGTGTATATACTGTCTAAGTTATGATGTCATTTCAAAAACTTAACCTTAGGTTAAGATTTGATGTTGACTCCGCCGCCGCCGTCGGAAAAGCAGCGCCTATAGTCTCACTCTGCTATGCAGGTGAGACAAAAAGAAGTGATAAGAAATAATACTAAATGAAATTGTTACCCTACTTCTCATACAGTGGGTGGCAAAAATAGTCAATCATGACTTATTGCCAAATAAAAACATGGTATGGAATGGTTATCCCCTCTTGTTACAATGTTTTTCTTTTATATAATATATCATAGATCGTCAATCAACAACTTTATCGTTTTCGGGAAGTAATCCCCCTATTGTTTACTGATATCTTATTTCTCAGTTTTTTTTTCATATGTATTTTAATGTTTTGTTATTTAGGTTTTTTCATAGAAAAAAAAGGAAGGAATATACAAGAAATTATTTTTTTGAAAGGACAAGTCCACCCTAACAAAAACTTGATATGAATAAAATGAGAAAAATTCAACAAGCATAACACTGAAAATTTCATCAAAATCGGATGTAAAATAAGAAAGTTATGGCATTTTAATGTTTCGCTTCATTTCACAAAACAGTTATATGCACATCTCGGTCGGTATGCAAATGAGGAACTGATGGCATCACTCACTCACTTTCTTAAATGAAATATGAAATATTTTTATTTTCTCGTTATTGTCATTTGAAATGAAGTTTCATTCCTCCCTGCAACACGTGGAAATTTATTATTTTAACATTTTGTGCTTTAGGCAAGGAGGTCCTAATCGTCAAATTCGTAAAAATTGAAATAATGTTTAATTCAAACAGTCAATGAAAACCAAAATAAAGAGTGAGTGAGTGACATCATCGACTCTCTCATTTGGATGTAGCTGGCTCGTTCATATAACTATTTTGTTGAAAATAAACAAAACTTTGAAATGTCATTAGGTCGCATTTCATAAGTTGGGTATGCAAAAAGGGTGGCGTATGAACAATTTCCCACAAGGTGCCATGGATAAATTGTTGCTACATCACAGCATCTTGACCGAATTTATTGGGCAATATCTCATTTTGAAGCTAGAACTATAAGCTAAATATATTACTATGAATTAGATCAATACAATATCAGGAACAAAAACTATAGCACATTAAGTTTGAAGTAACAGGGGTGGCGGAGCCGGTGGATGTGGAGCCGGTGGATGCGGTAAATGATAAAATATTAATTAAACCTAATTAACAACTTACTATAATATGTAATATGACTGTTATCCTCATATTTCTGGGTGTTTTAAAGCAGGGAACAACTAAATGTCATAAAACTTTGACAATTTTGAAAATATGCAGCAATGGAATACATGTGTATGTCAGCTCTGATCTGCAACCTAATCAGTTAGTAAACCGGAGAGATTTGGTTAATTATCTAATTTGTAATCTTAATTTTTAGTACAAATGTTGTGTATCATTGCAACAAACATTTCTACCCATGATGTTGTCATTTTGCCAAGTATATAAATACAGTAACAGGTATTTTGGGGGCAAAAATGTGAAATTAAATACTGTTAATTAATTAGTATAATTAATATGAATACAATAATAGATGATTATTCAATTTTTGGTACAGATTTAATTATTGATCTTTCAAGATTATAACTGCAAAATACTAGGGTGATCCAATGTTGCATTAACTTTTGACACCATTTCAAAATTCACATTTACATTGACGTCTATGTAATAATTAGCTGTTAATTAGTTATTTTAAGGAAAAATAAAGATAATCGAGACTTAAAACTTTTTCATTATTTAGAGAATGGTAATAGCTATAACATATCAAAAAATAAAATTTTTGACCATTTTTACCCTGTTCACGAAATTGGACCACCTTATGACATGCGACCATAACTTTCTTATTTTACATCCGATTTTGATGAAATTTTCAGCATTGTGCTTGTCTGATTTTTCTCTATTGATTCAAATCAACATTTTTCTGAAGAGGACTTGACCTTTAATGGTTGCAGGGTCTTTGTTTTGTTGTTGTTGTTGTGTTTTTAATGACTTTTATAACTGGGTCTGACAGAAAGACTACGCTTCATTTCCATGTTATTCAACATAAATAGGATCGTGGGTCTTTGTTTTTTTTTCAAATATTTTAATTTTTGAAATAAATGGGTCTGGAAAAAGACTTTGGACTTATATTATAATTTTTTAATTAACTGGGTATCGAAAAAAGATTTCGCATTTTTGTGCTATATAAACACATTACTATAAAGTTTCAGCTTTTAGTTACCGGGTCTGGAGCAAAGACTATGCTTGATTTTCAATTTTCAATTTCAATACGGTGCCAGCGGCGGAGGAGGCAGGTCATGGCTGCGGGCTTCTCTTGATTTTTCAATCTATATCTCGGATTTATTTAGGATTTTCTGGATTTATTAACTGGATTTATTAACTGGACATACGTGCCTGTCTGATAGATACATACATTGGAATACTATTTGGATTTGTCAAAGGTCTCGGTAAGCAAACTTTCTGGGTCTTGCAACTTTCATGCACAACTAACACAAATTTGATTTTCCCGCCAAATTTCGGCGCGTGGTCATTATGACCGACACGTCGTCATTGATGATGGATTCCGATCACATTGGTCAAAATAGTGGGGGAGATAATTGGTCTGTCGTTAATAACAAAACAGTAAGAAGAAAAAAGAGAAAAGTGAGAGAAGGCAGTAGCCAGAACATAGAGAATTTATCACCATGTCGAGGAGACTCGTCCTCGGATGGAAATGACCAATCAGTTTTTTCAAACTCCAACTGCCTCCTCCAACCATAATAATATGACGGTATTAATTATGCCCATTGCCAAAGAAAGGTCACTGAGAAATGTTAATATGCGGACAGTTGCGAATGCAATCCATAATTGTTCTGGATCAGCACCTGCTAACATGAACTTCTTTAGGTCAGGCATTCTTATCAAGTGTGTAAATACTAGACAGTATAAGTTACTTCATGACATTGAGGATATTGGTAACATACCGGTTAAAGCCATTGATAGAACAATCACGCTAAAAGGTGTTATCTCTGACATCCCCACGGAAATGTCAGAGGAAGAATTACTCGCTGAGTTGAAATCACAACATGTAGTAAATGTAAAGAGAATTATGAGAAAGGGAAATAATAGGCCTAATGGTGCAAACAACAAAGAAACAAATTACCCTACTCGCAGCTTAATCATTTCCTTCGAAAAGGTGAAAACTCTACCAAAAGAGATTGCCTTGTGCTACCAGAAAAAAGAAGTAAAACAATACATCCCCCGACTTATCCGTTGCTTCCAATGTCAACGATTTGGACATACAATAGCTAATTGTCGCCAAAAACTTAGATGCGTTCGGTGTGGAGGTGAACATCCATTTGAGGAATGCAATCGCAAGGAAGAGCGAAACTGCGTTAATTGTGGAGGTAACCACTCAGCCGCCTTTAGAGGATGTGAAGAAGCAATTAAGGCAAAAGAAATCTTAAAGATTAAGGTTGTCAATAAAATGAACTATGCACAGGCGCTCAAAAAATACAATGGGATGCAAAATGACAAAAATCTTGCTAATAATGATAGCGCGCCCTCCTATGCACAGGCTGTCAAGCCTAACTCCAAAAATGCTCAAAAAGACATTGGAAGCAAGGAAAGTCGACCGAATGAGATAACAATCGAGGCTGAAATTCATGATTCAACTTCAATTCATGAATCCGCACAAGTGGATCTCCCTGGCCCAACCCTAGTAGAAAATAAAGTGAAACAGGTTGAAACTAATAGATATATGCCAACCCCCCTGGCAAAAGAAAATTTCTTGATGTCAGCATCCAATGAAGATCTAATTACTTTCTTTGTAAAATTGTTTATGATTTTCTTCCAAGAACACTCAGAAGCCGAAGTTGTAACTCTCATTGAGTCTTCTGTTGAAAAACTTGTGGCTACCAATTCATCAAGAGCGAGCTAATTAATTCATTCATGACTGCACTTTTAGTCCTACAATGGAATGCACAAAGTATGATTGGACACGGTGATGAGTTAATAAAGTATTTAGAATGTAATAAGAATACACCTTTCCACCTCATCTGCATTCAAGAAACGTGGTTTTCAGAGGAACATATACTCCACATCCCGAATTATAGCTGCTTCACTAGAAATAGAGATAAGCAGCGAGGTGGTGGATGTGCATTATATGTTCACGACTCTGTTCACTACGATTATCCTACAATACATGCAGATATAGAAATGCAATTGATAAATTTATATATGCATAATTTTACTTTATCCGTTGTCAATTATTATAATCCTTGTAAGAGAATAGACGAAAACATTCTGAATACTTTATTGCGCCATGTTAAGGACACTACGAAATTGTTATTATTAGGGGACTTTAACTCCCACAATACACTTTGGGGAAGCGATACAACAGATAATAATGGGCTCTTGATAGAAGACTTCCTTATGCATCATGATTTGATGGTTCTTAATGATGGTTCAGGTACAAGATTGAATTCTGTAACAGGAAAAACCTCATGTTTAGATCTATCTATCATCTCCACTTCCTTAGCTATGAACTGTCATTGGTACACCCTTCCTAATAAATTTGGAAGTGATCACTTTCCAGTTATAACAGAAATATATACCGGTAAACAGATCTCGAAACAAGACGAAGACAGAGAGACTAAATACAAATGGTCCCTGAAAGGCATGAACTGGAATAATTTTAGTAATATATGTGAGAAAAACTATAAACAATATTATATGAATAATACTATTGATGTTAATATTCTTTATGAAAGATTTATGGACATTTTAGCAATGTCTCTAAATGAATCGGCACCCATTAAGAAAAGGGCGCATCGCAATCCAGTCCCATGGTGGACAAAGAAATGTTCCTTAAAAATGAAAGAAAGGAATAAAGCGAAAAATAAATTAAGAAAATGTCTGTCAACTGAGAACCTGATTAGTTATAAGCAAAAGAAAGCTGAAGCTCAAAAAGAAATTCGACTTGCCAAACGTCAGTATTGGCAGTTATACTGCTCTAAATTGAGTCGCTTCACTCCACTTGGTCAAATTTGGCGTTTTGTTAAAAGATTGAAAGGTGTCCCTAATCCAACAAGGCGTAACATGCCTGTATTGTTCTTAGAGAATGGAGAAACGCTTCTCAGTGATACAGACAAAGCCAACGCTTTTGCTCGATCTTTTGTACAAGTTGGAGAAACTACCAATGCTGACAGTTCGGATAAAGAGATCAATAGGCAGTTTGAAAATCTTCCTTTCGAGAACACAGGTAACATGCCTCTAGCAATTAACGAACAATTTCAGATGATAGAGTTAGAAAGTATCCTACAAAGTAAGAAACCCTCAACTCCAGGAGAAGATGGAATAGGTTATCAAGTGTACGAGCACCTGCCGGAGTCCCTTAAACATATGATGTTATATGTTATAAATAGGATCTGGGAAACCGGTACAATACCAGTGCCATGCAAGCACTCCATACTTATTCCCATGTTAAAGCATGACAAAAACCCATCCAAAACAGATTCTTATCGACCAATTGCACTCACGTCTTGTTTCATCAAAATTATGGAAAGTATGGTAAAAAAACGACTTCAAATGTACCTTGAAAAACACGTTTTACTATCTCCTATACAGAATGGATTCCGCAAAGGTCGAGGAACAATTGATAACATTGTTCATCTTGAGAATGAAATTCAAAAGAATTTGAAAACTGGTGTTAAAACATTAGCAATCTTTATAGACATAAAGAAAGCATTTGACTCCCTATGGACAAAGGGACTCCTAGTCAAATTAAGTAAATTAGGTCTTACAGGAAACATTCTACTTTTCTTAAAAAATCTATTGACACATCGCACTATTCAAGTTCGAGTAGGGGATCATCTTTCTAACATTATGGAAACCAATAATGGAATTCCTCAAGGCAGTAGCCTAAGTCCTGAATTATTTAATATTATGGTGCACGATATTCCAATTTCACCAACCATCCACAATTTCCTTTATGCCGATGATTGTGTAATATGGAAATCTGCCAATGATATAAGAGAGGGTACCAAAGAAATCCAGGAATATCTAAATATACTTTATGATTGGTTTCTCTCTTGGGGAATGATAATTTCTTGTGAAAAGACGGTTCCCGTACTTTTTTCTCATTCCCCTCGATATGATCCATGTCTCGAGATATATTTGGGGGACAACCTCCTAACGCCAAGGAAGGAGTACAAATATCTTGGTACTATTTTCGACTCTAGGCTAACATGGAGACCCCACATACATGAAGTAGTTCAAAGATGTAAAAAGAGAATTAACATTTTGAAATGCTTATCTTATGCCAATTTCTGTGGTAATGTTGGAGAACTACTCCACGTATACCGGGCAATTATTCGGTCACTCATGGATTATTCATGTGAGGCTTATGACTCTGCAACCACAAATGTTAAAAATATTCTTAACTCCTGCCAATATCAGGCACTCGCCATATGCGCGGGAGCAAAAAGGGGCACTTCCCTTCGAACTCTTCAAGTAGAACTTGGAGAAATGCCCCTAGATATACGACGTGAAATGCTGAGCGTAAGACTCAAGAAACGCATAGATAGTATACTAAATCATCCATTGAAACAAGATCTTCAAGACTGTTGGCAGTTTCAGTTTTACTCTGACAAGAACACGAGGAAGCCGTTCGGGGAAAGAATATCGAAATTACCCCAACCTCTCCAATATGAAATTGAATATATGTACTCGTATACTTTTATACCTTATTGGCATTACCGGTCACCAATAATATCCACGGAGATATCCGATTATATATCGAAAAGTGACAATTTAACATTCCAGAAACAAACAAGTCTTGAATTAATACACAAGAAGTGGTATAACTTCTTACAAATCTTCACTGATGGTTCGAAGTCTCCTGAAACAGGAAAAGCAGCAGCAGCATTTCACGTACCCTATTACAAATATATACATTCAATGAGACTCCAAGATAATACATCGTCTTATAGATCAGAGCTTGCAGCGATTATACTAGCATTAAATTGGTTGAACCAATTACCTGGCCTTTATACAGGAGCGGTCGTATTTTGTGATTCACTCAGCGCGCTAGAGGCAATCAAAACTAAAAAAGAAACTAACTTTGTGAATGAAATTTTGTTAATGTATACACAATTGTATAATAAAGGAATAACAGTGTATTTTGAATGGATCCCAGGTCATTGTGATATCAGGAACAATGAGGTGGTGGATATCGCAGCCAAACAAGGTTTACGGCACAGCCAAATTGATGTAAATAACAAAATTAGTAAGCATGAATCAAACTGCATTCTTAAAACGTACTTCACACAAATATGGCAAAAAAAATGGGATGAAACACTATCACCATTGAAGGACATTCAAAAATCAGTTTCGAAAACTTTCAAATGTGTTCTAAACCAGAGATATAGCACATCTATTTTACATTGTCTCCGAATGAACAATATTGATCTTAACGAGAATAGGCGGCTTGTCAACAACCATGAAACAGGTCTATGCTCATTCTGTGCTGTGCCGGAAACAACTCTCCACTATCTCACAAAATGTCCAGAATACTCACAAGAAAGGGAAAGGCTCTTACTTGAAATAAATGAAAGCGAATTGGATATAAAGAGACTTCTCAATTCAGCAGAGTACTCGCATCAAAAAGCTTTGGTATCCTTCGTAAGAAGGACCCAAAGATTCACATAGTATATTCGAGTCATTATTGTTAATTGAAATAATTGAACGTTGTATTAGTTCCATTCATATATAAATATTGATATGTTTGTTGAGTCTTATAAACCCATGTTGGAAAAAAAATATATATATGATTATATACGTGTTAGATATGAATGCATTACATATATGTCTTCCGTATGATCTTATTAATTTGTAAATATTTGATATATTGAACAAACTATGAGATGTGAAAATTAACCCAATGCACGATAACTGCACAAGACTCAGAACGTTTGTTTTGTCTCGAACCTAACCATTTGTATTAACATAGAGCTATTTTGAAACTCGGTTGAAGGAGATAATTTCGTCAACAGACATCACACAGCCTTGACTGGTATTGGGGGGGCCTAAGGCTACGCATGCGCATCATGCAGTAGCTGAGAAACCTGATCAATGTACCGATCCGGGCTTGGCCAGAAAATACATCTGAAGTGGTTAAGTGATTTGTGATGACAGTCTGTTGTGAATCTCCAAAATTGCGCGAATAATGCAGCGCCGTACCTGACTTTTACTGAATTGATTTAAGTACAGAAAAATTTATAAATAAAATTACCGCAAATTATGCTGGCGCAAATATTCACTACTGAATGACACGCGCCGTATAAGCTAAAACAACAACAACAACAACATTTACCATTAGCGTCTGGAGAAAAGACTAAGCTCGTTTCTCATTTTTATTCCACTGGAATATCATTAATGTATCTCATTTGGGACTAAAATTATAATTTTTGAAATAGCCGGGTCTGGGAAAAAGACTTTTGATTTATATCATGATTTTTTTAAACACCCGGGTCTGGAAAAAAATTTTGGATTCATATCATGATTTTTGAAACAACAGGGTCTGGAAAAAGTCTTTGGACTTGCAATATTATTTTTTAAACAACCGGGTCTGGAATAAAGACTTTGGACTTATATTATCATTTTTGAAACAATCGGGTCTGGAATAAAGACTTTTGGCTAATATGATTATTTTTTAAGCAACCGGGTGTGGAATAAAGACTTTGGACTTATATTATTATTTTTGAAACAACCGGGTCTGGAATAAAGACTTTTGATTGATATTATAATTTTTGAAACAACCGGGTCTGGAAAAAGACTTTGGATATATATTATAATTTTTGAAACAACCGGGTCTGGAAAAAGACTTTGGACTTATATTATCATTTTTGAAACAATCGAGTCTGGAATAAAGACTTTTGAATCATATGATTATTTTTTAAACAACCGGGTCTGGAATAAAGACTTTTGACTTATATTATTATTTTTGAAACAACAGGGTCTGGAAAAGACTTTGGATTTATATTATAAGTTTTGAAACAACCGGGTCTGGAATAAAGACTTTGGGCTCATATTATAATTTTTGAAACAACCGGGTCTGGAATAAAGACTTTGGGCTCATATTATTATTTTCAAAACAACCGGGTCTGGAATAAAGACTTTGGATTTATATTATAATTTTTGAAACAACCGGGTCTGGAATAAAGACTTTGGGCTCATATTATTATTTTTTAAACAACCGGGTCTGGAATAAAGACTTTGGATTTATGTTATAATTTTTGAAACAACCAGGTCTGGAATAAAGACTTTGGGCTCATATTATTATTTTTGAAACAACCGGGTCTGGAATAAACACTTTGGATTTATATTATAATTTTTGAAAAAACCGGGTTTGGAATAAAGACTTTGGACTTATATTATAATTTGTTAATTAACCAGGTCAGGAAATGAGACTTTGCACTTTTGTGATAAATGAACGCATTACTATACGATTTTAGCTTAGAACGGATTTGCCAAAAATCCCTTCAAATTTATTACATTTGTGGGTAAAGTCATTATTACATTTGTGGGCGATCAAAAATTATTACATTTGTGGGTAAAGTGCATTATTACATTTGTGGGTGAAATTATTACATTTGTGGGTAAAGTGTTATTACATTTGTGGGCGTTATTACATTTGTGGGTAAAGTGTTATTACATTTGTGGGCGTTATTACATTTGTGGGCGATTATTACATTTGTGGGTGTAACAGGGGGACGCAGGGAAAAAATTTGACAAGCAAAAAAAAAAGGTTATCAAACAAAAATTTAGGGGGGACCGTCCCCCCCACCTAAAATTTAGGGGGGGGGGACACGTCCCCCCGTCCACCCCGCTTCCGCCGCCTATGGCTGCATGACGAACTTTTTTCATTATGTATTCACCGTATTCTAGGGAAATAAGCATGAATGTTCAATGTTCCAGGTGTATGTATTTCCATAATATTTCCAGTTTTCTTGTTAAACATTAAATGCACAAGATCATGAAGCAGAATTACCATAAAAATAAACGTTAAAGGACAAGTCCACCCCAACAAAAACTTGATTTGAATAAAAAGAGAAAAATTCAACAAGTATAACACTGAAAATTTCATCAAAATCGGATGTAAAATAAGAAAGTTATGACATTTCAAAATTTCACTTCATTTCACAAAAACAGTTATATGAACGAGCAAGCTACATCCAAATGAGAGTCGATGACGTCATTCACTCACTATTTCTTTTATTTTTTATTGTTTGAAATATGAAATATTTTTATTTTCTCGTCATTGTCACGTGAAATGAAGTTTCATTCCTCCCTGAACACGTGGAATTCCATTATTTTAACATTTTGTGCTTCAGGCAAGGAGGTCCTAATCGTCAAATTCGTAAAAATTGAAATATTGTATAATTCAAACAATAAAAAACAAAAGAAATAGTGAGTGAGTGACATCATCAACTCTCTCATTTGGATGTAACTGGCTCGTTCATATAACTATTTTGTTAAAAATAAGCGAAACTTTGAAATGTCATAACTTTCTTATTTTACATCCGATTTTGATGAAATCTTCAGCATTGTGCTTGTCTGATTTTTCTCTATTGATTCAAATTGTTCTGAGGTGGACTTAACCTTTAAATGAGTAGAGGTAATGATTAAGTAGTGTCAGTAAAATTAGGCAACGTAAGTTTCTACTGCAAGTATCGGAAACACCCCCCCCCCTATAAGAGAGCCCTTTCAGTATAAGTGTTTCGCACGATTCGCGTGCTCACTACAGCCCACTACCGGTATCGGGAAATGTTTTGGCTCTACCCCCTCCTCCGAAAACAGGCATACGCCGCTTCAACGAGGCCCTTTAAACCACTCGTCACCTGATGAAGGAAAAAAAAGTCGGTCTCGCGGGCCTTCGGTCTCGCGGGCCCTCGGTCTCGCGGGCCCTCGGTCTCGCGGACCCTCGGTCTCGCGGGCCTTCGGTCTCGCGGGCCCTCGGTCTCGCGGACCCTCGGTCTCGCGGACCTTCGGTCAAGTGGTCGGACCCCATGATATTCACAACCTTATTTTCTCTCGATTTTATAAATAGATTACACTGCGACGTATCTGCAATCACGTGAATCTTATTCAATCGACATACCACGCAACTACACAAGACGATTTTACCATGCAACGGTGCTACAAACAAATGATACGAATGGATTTCGAATCGTGTTCCAAGATATCTATATCAGATATACTAATCAAATCCAAATAGGGAGAGGTACTGATCCATCTGATCCACAGTCTGTCATTACAAGCCTCTCTGGTACTAGCTCTTCTGATGATGTCTACGTGGAGACCGATCAGATGTGGATTGCTCTCGTAGGAGGTCTGACTGACACCAATCTTAAGATTAATGCGGACATCATTGCTTTCAACCTTTCAAGTAAATATGATATGTTACTAATAGTTTAATATCAGGTATAGAATAATAGGGCCTGCCAACTCTCCTGCAAAAATTATGAACCTGATGAGAATAAAACCTTTTTGAAGGTATGAGGAATATATCCAACAAATAACAAACAGAAACACGGGTAGATTGAGGGTAGAATAAAGTTGTAATCAGAAAATACCATTATATAATGCATTGTTATGATATTGTGCTCATATAGCTGTACGATTTTTCCTCTCCTTTCTCATTCCTATCAGCCCTGCTAAATTAGCATGCTAGAACATCATCTATTAAGATTGCTTGACATGAGACAAAAATCCTACATGAATTTAACGGTCCAAGTAAGAATGAAGTACTGAAATCAGTTATGTGAGTGTATGCAACACACAGTTGCGATGAAACTTGATGAATAAACTTCTTTTGATATAAAGTTTGTATAGCTGGGGCCGTACGAGCTCGATAAGTCTACTAAGCAGAGATATCTGTTGTTCATGCTTACACAGTTCAGTAATTCAAATACATGCTGGTTATTTACGAATTTCTTCTACCATTTTTGGCTGCTTATATATTCAAGCTCAGTAATATAAAAGACTTTTGCTCCTAAGGATTGGCATAGGCCTCGTCATCAACTTTGGGCACTCATATCTTGTTTTAAGAGCCTTCCTGCTGTGGTTGAAGTTGACATTGAAGAAACAGTGTTCACAACTAAGCTTATTGGTAACATTAGTTTTAAAAGGGTTATCAGTGATCTAATGTGATTTAAATTGTAATATCATTTTCCATGTGGAGATTCAGTTTGTAGGTCAATTTGAATGACCGTATTGAATAAATAATAATAATAAGTTATGAACCTAATAATCAAAGTTATGAAAAAGATGTGGATTGCTGTCATAGGAGGTTTGACTTACACCAATCTTGAGATTAATGCGGACATCATTGCTTTCAACCTTTCAAGTGAATATGATATTTTACTAACAGTTTTATATCAAGTATAGAAAAACTGGGGCCTGCCAACTTTCATTGCAAAACAATTATAAACCGATTAAAACATTAGTCTATTTTAAAATAAATGAGACAGAAACACATTGAGGATAGACATTGTTGTGATCAGAAAATGTCAGTACCCCTAGAATAACGCATTGTCTGGATTTTGTGCAAACATAGCAGTGCATTTTTTCCTTTCTACTCCCTGTCAGCCCTGTTTAATTGCCCATTGAGCAATATGAACGTGTCATCAGATGTTCTGTGTGATGGAGTGTACCATTGCGATCATTATGAAGATGAATCGACATGCAGTAAGTAAAAAAAGTGGTATTCTGTCTCTTGCGTACTTCTTGTTCCATTTGAGTTCTATTTAGGTAACAATGTTGTATGTATACTGATAATGATATCAATGTCAATATTCTAAGTGGCAGATATAGTTGTCATCCGAAGTCGCAAATTGAACTCCCGCGATGTTTCGGTTGCAAACTGCTAGTACATTCGTTATGTTCATCTGGTATGGAGAGCTTGATACTTTTATGATACGTGTTCAGTGCATGTTGTGAACATGGCTGTCCCTTCTTTTCCATTGTGTGCAAAATATCGGCAATCTTTATAATAGGGAAAGGTCTTCAAATAAATAAAAACATAATCGTACACTATACACATTCCTCTACCTGTATTAGTAGTCTTCATAAAATGATAGTTTTAAGGCATGCACTACTACGTGTAACAGAAGCATTGTGTGATTGGATAGCACAAATGAGTGCCATTTCCATAATTTATGTTCCAGGATAGTTTTCTTTTTTATTGGTTTAATTGTAGACCAGAACCTGGACTCTGTAACACAAATGTTTGTAATCTATCGCTAAATATCAATGACCAATCAAGATCATCGTTGCATACACACTCTGTTTCAAATACTGACCGGGAACCAATCAGTGCGGTTCGTTATTTCATAATTTATTTGCAATTCATTGCAAACATTTGTGTTACGGAGCCCTATAGTCTTACAAGATTGTAAAAATTTAAATCAATTGAAATGCAATTGGTAAAAATTCACTTCCATTGATTATAGAGATATTAGTTAATAATTGTAATCCGACGTTGATATGATTTTCATTCCTGGTAAGTGCAGCACTAACGGGCAAGCCGTTATGAAATAATGGCATTCTCCACCATCCAAACATCAATGTGAGTTTTTAGTTTTTGGCTCAAAGTTTCAACTTAACAAATTCAACATTGATTCCATTTCTATCTCGGGCAAAGACATCCCCTTGTCAAAATCATGTCGCAATCTTGGAGTTATTTTTTAAGCTCACATGTCCATGTCCAACCAAATTACAAACATTTGCAGATCAGTTCGTTATCGATTGCGCAATATTGGCTTCATAAGAAAATATCTCACTCGCTCAGCAACAGAGAAACTGGTACATTCACTCGTTTCTTGACGATTCGATTTTGGTAATAGCCTCCTTTACAACTTACCAGATTCTCAACTTGGAAAATTGCAAAGGTTGCAAAATGCAGCTGCGCGTATTGTAACTCTATCTAGCAAGCGCAGCCACATCACCCCTATATTAAAAACTCTTCACTGGTTGCCCCTGAAGGAATGCATAGTCTTTAAAATCCTTCTTTTGATTTAATATACAGTCAATGGAACTTCCCTCAGTTACAATAGGTCTTTGATGCATCATTACCAACCCTCAAGAAATTTACGATCCTCATCATCTAATCTCTTACAAATTCCAGTTGCTAAGAAATCATGCGGGG
The DNA here is from genome assembly GCF_018143015.1 of Lytechinus variegatus. NCBI lineage: Eukaryota > Metazoa > Echinodermata > Echinoidea > Temnopleuroida > Toxopneustidae > Lytechinus > Lytechinus variegatus. Next base: position 25,102,483 of record NC_054750.1, on the reverse strand, counting down.
AGCGGGCCTTTGCTCATGCAGGACCTAGCCTGTGGAATTCTCTCCCACACAGTTTGAAAACCCAGACTTCAGCGACGACCTTCAAGGGCAACCTGAAAACTTACCTGTATAAAAGTGTTTTTTGATAGACATTGACTTATTAATTGTTCAGAAATGTGTTACATGTATATGTAAATAGTTTTTGTTGTTCTGCTCTGAAGCGCCTTGAGCATCTAATCAAGATGGAAAGTGCGCTATATAAATCGTATGTATTATTATTATTATTATTATCAAATAAGCATCAATATAAGTCGTAACGTGCCTTTCTGTGCATCTTATTCATGTTCTTAGATTACTCTACGACGTATCTGCAGTCGGGTGAATCATATTCATTCATCATACCGCGCAACTATACCATAACGATTTTACCACGCATCTTTGCTTCAAACAAATGATACGAATGGATTTCGAATCGTGTTCCAAGATTTCTTGCTCTATTCTAGTCATCGAATCCAAATAGGGGCAGGTACCGAACCATCTGATCAACAATCTGTCATCACAACCATCAATGGATACAGGAACTGCTGCCCTGTTGATGTCTATGTAGAGACCAATAACATTTGGATTGCTGTCATAGGCGGACAGACTTACACCAATTTTAAGATTGATGCGGACATCATTGCTTTCGACCTTTCAAGTGAATATGATATTGAATTCTTTATAAGGTGTAAAATAACTAAGACCTTAAACCTTTGTTAAAAGATTAATGCGAATAAAACCTTTTTCCACGGTAGTATGAGTAAAATATCTAACAAATAAAAAACACTGGTAGATTGAGGGTAGAAGTTGTAATCAGAAAATGCCAGTAAATAATGTATTGTTATAAATTTGTGCTCAAAGACCGTACGATTTATCCCTTTCCTTCTTTCTCCTCCATATCAGCTCTGTTTAGCTGCCCAGTGAGCAATATGAACGTGTCATCAGATGTTCTATGTGATGGAGTGTACCATTGCGATCATTATGAAGATGAATTGGCATGCAGTAAGTGAGATATAGAGTCATTTCAGTATCTTGTTTATTTCCTTTATTTTAGTATGATGTCTATTAAAGAAGTAACACTGATGAAATTATGTTGAGTGGTATATAGTTGTCATCCGAAGTAACAGTCTGAACACAGAGATTTTACGGTTGCAAACATGCCATCATCTAGTAATGTAGAGCTTGATGCATAGTGTGTGTGGGTGCAACTGATGACCGTCGATCTTGCTGCTTTCACCCAGTTGTGCAAAATATTGGTTTGCATCGTAACTGACAAAGGCATATAAATAAGAGAAACATATACACTACCAGCCTTCATAAAATCATAGTAATAATGCATGCACTGCCACGTGAACCAAAAGCATTGAGTGATTGGATAACACAGATAAGTGACATTTTCACAAGTTGCAGGAACATTTCATTTTTTATGTGTTGACTCTAGACCAGGCTCCGGTTTTACAAATATTTGTGAAACATTTAAATCAAACTGAAATTGCGTTTGGTAGAAAAACATTTCCTTATAAATCAATAATTGCAATGTGTATTTCATGCGATATACTCTCCTTGTAAAGTGCTGCGCTATCATGTAAAAATTGCGTTTCATAAAAATAAATTGCTTATAAATCAATGATTGCAATATGTAATTGATATGATTTACTCTCCTCGTAAATGCTACGCTCACGGCTATAATAAAGCCGTATTGAAAAAAGTGGTGTGGTCAGTTGACCACTTTCCAAACATATAAATAAGCAGCAATGTGAGTCGCAACGAGTCTTTGACAGGTTATTCTATATTTCTTCTCGTCTTAGATTATTCAACAACGTATCTGCAAGCAGGAGATTCACATTCAATCGACATATCACGCAACTACACCAGACGATTTTACTATGCAACCGTGCTACAGACAAATGATGCGAATGGATTTCGAATCGTGTTCCAATATCTTTATATCAGATCTACCAATCAAGTCCGAATTGGGAGAGGTACGGATCCATCTGATTCACAGTCTGTCATCACAAGTCTCTTTGGTACTAGAAGCTCTTCTGATGATGTCTATGTAGAGACAAATAATATGTGGATTGCTGTCATAGGAGGACCGACTTACACCAATCTTGAGATTAAAGCGGACATCATTGCTTTCAACCTTTCAAGTAAATATGATATTTTACTAACACTTTAATATCAAACAACTAGGGCCTACCAACTTTCATGCAAAAATTATAAAAACTGATGAAAGTAAAACCTTTTCCAAGGTAGTACGAGGAAAATATCAAACAAATAATAAGGAGAAACACGGGTAGATTGAGGGTAAAAGTTATAATCAGAAAATACCATTATCAAATGCATTGATATGATATTGTGCTCATATAGCTGTATGATTTTTGTCCTCCCCTTTCCCATCTCTACCAGCTCTGTTTAATTGCCCAGTGAGCAATATGAATGTGGTATCAGACGTTCTATGTGATGGAGTGTACGATTGCGATCATTATGAAGACGAATCGGCATGCAGTAAGTCATAACGTGGCATCTTTCTGTCCTCTGTTTTTCGAGTAGGCCTACTTTTTAAATCATTTGATATCTATTCTAGTAACAATGATAAAGTATACTGATAAAGATATAAATGTCAGTATTTTTAGTGACAGATATAGTTGTCATCCGAAGTCGCAAATTGAACTCCCGCGATGTTTCGGTTGCAAACTGCTAGTACATTCGTCATGTTCATCTGGTATGGAGAGCTTGATAATTTGATGATTCGTGTTCAGTGCATGTTATGAACATGGCTGTTCCTGCTTTTACCATGGTGTGCAAAATATCGGCAATCTTTATAATAGGCAAAGGTCTTCAAATAAGTAAAAACATAATAGTACACTATACACATTCCTCTACCTGTATTAGTAGTCTTCATAAAATGATAGTTTTAAGGCATGCACTACTACGTGTAACAGAAGCATTGTGTGATTGGATAGCACAAATGAGTGCCATTTCCATAATTTATGTTCCAGGATCGTTTTCTTTTTCATGTGTTGATTGTTGACCAGGACCTGCATTCTGTAACACAAAGGTTTGTAATCTATCCCTAAATATCAATGACCAATCAAGATCATCGTTGCATACACACTCTGTTTCAAATACTGACCGGGAACCAATCAGTGCGGTTCGTTATTTCATAATTTATTTGCAATTCATTGCAAACATTTGTGTTACGGAGCCCTAGTCTTAGAAGATTGTAAAACATTCAAATCAATTGAAATGCAATTGGTGAAAATTCACTTCCATTGATTATAGAGATATTAGTTAATAATGTAATCCGAGGTTGATATGATTTTCATTCCTGGTAAGTGCAGCACTAACGGACAAGCCGTTATGAAATGATGGCGTTCTCCACCATCCAAACATTAAATAAGCATCAATATAAGTCGTTACGAGTCTTATTTTATGTGCCTTTCTGTGCATCTTCTTCATGTTCTTAGATTACTCTACGACGTATCTGCAATCGGGTGAATCATATTCATTTATTATACCGCGCAACTATACCATACGATTTTACAACACAACCTTGGTACAAACAAATGATACGAATGGATTTCGAATCGTGTTCCAAGATTTCTTTCTCCATCATAGTCATCGAATCCAAATAGGGGCAGGTACCGATCCATCTGATCAACAATCTGTCATCACAGCCATCGATGGATACAGGACCTGCTGCCCTGTTGATGTCTATGTAGAGACCAATAATATGTGGATTGCTGTCATAGGAGGACCGACTTACACCAATCTTGAGATTAAAGCGGACATCATTGCTTTCAACCTTTCAAGTAAATATGATATTTTACTAACACTTTAATATCAAGTATAGAACAACTAGGGCCTACCAACTTTCATGCAAAAATTATAAAACTGATGAGAGTAAAACCTTTTCCAAGTTAGTACGAGGAAAATATCAAACAAATAATAAGGAGAAACACGGGTAGATTGAGGGTAAAAGTTATGATCAGAAAATACCATTATCAAATGCATTGTTATGATATTGTGCTCATATAGCTGTATGATTTTTGTCCTCCCCTTTCCCATCTCTACCAGCTCTGTTTAATTGCCCAGTGAGCAATGTGAATGTGTTATCAGATGTTCTATATCTTTATTGATGTTAACATAATTGCTATTGACCTGAGAAGTAAATATAAGATTATATGTATATATATAAATATAAAAGTGTATATGATTCAATGTTTTGCTTTATTTATTGCTATTGATCATGACTTGTTCTTGAACAATATATGAATGTGTAAAAAGAAAAAAGGTCATCATCTACATGTTATATTTTTTTTCAAAGAGCTAAAAAAACTACCATTCAATTACATTCTTTTCAAACTACCTATTCAACGACGCTTCACGTCGTTGAATAAGTAGTTTCAACTCCTTCAACTTGGTGTTCGTCCATTACACACACATTCTAACTACCATTTTTTACAATCACCATTTCGTCTAATAAACAGTTGGATCAACAGCCATTTAGTCCATATACATTTGGTCTAATTTGACTACGTGTTAATTTTGCGAAATTAATGAAAAACAAATGGATATTAGACCAACTAGTTATGGGATGAAATAGTGATATACGAACTGGTGATTAGACGTAATGACGATTGGACAAAACAGGTTATTGAACCAAATGGTCGTTCGACGAAATTTTAAATGATGAAATGGCATTAGACTAAACAATGTTAGACCATGTGATAAGCAAACGAATTAACAGTTTACCCCTCATTATATATGCATTCCTCCCTGTCTTGTAGAATCCTTTCATTGTCCAGTATCGAACAGAAATATATCAGTAACCTTGGCATGTGATGGATATTATGACTGCGATTATTTCGAGGATGAATTATATTGTGGTAAGTAATGGGAATCACTTCTTTGGATTATGTCCTTGTATTGACGTTTGCTGTTTTTTTCTCAGTGGGTTATTGAAATGATGATACATTCAATTCAAGGAATAGACAAACATAGAAGCATACATTCAAGATTCAAGAGGTTTATTTCATTTCCAAAACAAATATAAATCGAATGCAAATACAAATCAAAGTACGAATACAAAATAATTTTTAACTTAGCATAATTATATAACAAACGCTTGTATAAAAAAGCGTATATGGAAATGAGGAGATCCACTAAAAAGCATTGCTTGTAGAGAGTGGATCCCCTATAGCTAGTTGAATAAATAATTTACATAAAGCAATTAAGACAAGACAAAGCAATAAAAATTAAGTAAATATGGAAATTCATTCGGCTGAACGAATATACAATATCATAAAAATGGGAAAGTAAAATGTGATAAATATAATAGGAAAAACTATTTTAGAGTAAGAAAGGAAATGATAGCAAACAATGGAAATAAGGTGACAAAGATATGGGACATGTATTATCAAAGACACACACACATACAGACACGCGAACAAAGAAAACAATATAGTGACATATTAGAGGATGGAGGAGAGAGAGAGAGAGAGGGGGGGGGAGAACAAAATTTGAACATGGATCAACGAGAGCGCTAGCATGAAAACACAGATTTGGGATTGATACCCGGGTGATAAAGGAAAATTTAGTGTTAAATACAAGATGGATACAAGACAATCAGGACCTACAAACAAATCAACTTCGTTTGTAGGATACTAACAAAAATACTTTTAATTTTCTCTTAAAGGAGTTAATGGAGGGGGCCTGTTGAATATCATTGTGGAGAGAGTTCCAAAATTTTGGGGCTGTAAAAATGAAAGTACTTTGAGCAAAAATAGTTCTTAGCATTGGTAGATGAAAGTGATCGCCATGTCTGGTAGGATATGTATGATAACTGTTATTTTGAAGAAACATATCGTGGAATACGGAGGGAATCATGTCGTTTTTATAGTTGTACATAAACTGTCCTAGTTGAAATAAATACAAGTCTTGGATTTTAAACAAATTATATTCGAGGAATAGCGGGTCAGTGTGAGAACGGGGATGTGAAAATGAAATGATACGAAGAGCTTTCTTTTGTAGTAGTAATATTCTGTTTAGTAAATTTTGGTGTGTATTGCCCCAAACCAGGATTCCGTAGTTGAGATATGGTAATATAAGAGAAGAATATAGAGTTAGTAGAGAGGTAACAGGAATAAATGTTTTTATCCTATTTATGATGCCTGTGTTACGAGAGATGGTTTTGCAAATATTGTCAATGTGACATTTCCAGGAGAGTTTGTTTTCTACATGGACACCCAGGAATTTGATTGACGAGACACTTTCAAACTGAATATCGTCAATACATATATCAAGAGGCAACGAATCTATAGTATTACTGAATACCATGTATTTAGTTTTTTGAAGATTGATTGATAATTTGTTGGCTCTAATCCAACTCAAAACTTTAGTTAATTCATAATTTATTATTTCAGCAAGAGTAAGCGGATTCTTGTGGGAAAAAAATAGATTTGTGTCATCCGCAAAAATAATGAAAGATAGAATACTGGATGCTCTGCTAAAGTCATTTATATACAAAATAAAGAGGAGTGGTCCCAGGATACTTCCTTGCGGCACACCACAGCTAATATTGCACATATTTGAGGGGTGATCATTGAAAGAAACAAATTGTTTTCTGTTGGAAAGGTAGTTCCTGAACCAATCCAAGGCCTTCCCACGAATACCATAATGCGAAAGTTTATGAAGTAGAATGTCGTGGTTTATTGTATCGAAGGCCTTGGAGAAGTCCAGGAAAATACCAACCATATGGGAAGACTGATCGAGTGCATGAGTAACTTTTTCAACAAAAGATAATAATGCATGAACTGTACTATGCTTTTCTCTAAAACCAAATTGGAAATTAGAGAAAATGTTATTATCACAACAAAATTTGATCTGTTATATATTATTTTTTCCAAAATTTTACAAAACACGGTAAGAGGGATATTGGCCGATAATTGTTAATGCTAGATTTATCGCCTTTCTTAAAAATTGGAATAACTTTAGCAATTTTCAGGGAATTGGGGACTTGTCCATGAATTAAAGACATATTGAAGATGTAAGCAAGTGGTTCTGCAATATATGGAATGATAGTTTTAAGTATTAGATTATTGATGTCATCATAGCCAGAACTTCTTTTATTATCGAGGTTTGAGACAATATCAGTAATTTCATGAGGGGAAGTAGGGCATAAAAATATTGAGTTCGGATTGGGCTGGGCAAGAAATTCGGCAAAATGTTTGTTTGAGGGCGCTATATTCTTAGCGAGGTTATTTCCGATCGATGAAAAATGGTCATTAAATATATTAGCAATGGTAACAGGCTGTTGAATGATCTCATCGTTAGATCTAATTTCTGTTATAATGTCTTTATTTTCTGAGACATTCATAGCTTGCTTGAGAATTTTCCAGGTGTTTCGCATATCATGTTTATGTAATTGTAGCTTATTTTCAAAGTATTTTTTCTTTTCAATACGAATAATTTTAGTTAAAGTGTTTTTATAGGATGTGTATTTTGCTCTGTTTTTTGCGTTCCTTTTGATTTATATTTGTAATACAGGTTATTTTTCCGATTTATTGACCGTAGTATGGATTTTGATATCCATGGTAATCTAGGGGACTTTTTGTAATTCATCTTATTGTTTCTCTGTTTTGGAAGGTAAATGTCAAGTTGGCCTGAAAGCAAATCACAGAATTTATCGTAACAAGAGTTGATGTCTTCTATTTCATCAACACAGGACCAGTCGATATTTTCAAGACTAGCACTTAAACGGGTTAAATTATTTGTATTAATATTACGCCTTAAGGAACCGACACCTTGCCGAATGTTTGATTGTGATATTTTGTAAGATGTCACGATTGGATAATGATGAGATATATCGGACAAGATTATAAATGAATCAGGATGGGGGATGTTATTAGAGAAAATATTGTCAATGAGTGTAGCAGATAAATTTGCGACACGAGTTGGTTTGGAGACAAGTGGTAGGAATGAGGCCGCTAAAAAAGTTTCAACAAGTTCGTGCGCAATATTATTATTTGTAGTTTTTAGTATATTTATGTTGAAATCTCCCATGATTAAACAGTCTTTATTGGTAAAAATAGGCCATCGCAACAATTTCGACAAATGTGAAATAAATTGATTAGCATTAGAATTGGGAGGTCGATAAACGACACCTGCAATGATATTCCTGGCGCCGGTGACTTCAATTTCTATAAAAAGAGATTCAATAAAATCATTGACAATTGAAATATTTTCGTGGACAGAGTAATGAAAACTATTATGAATGTATAGAGCAACGCCTCCACCTGTCCTGCCCTGTCTGTTTTTGTTAATGAAGTTATAGTTATTTAAGGAAAATGGAAGGTTGGTGTCCTGCGATAGCCACGTCTCTGTAAGACCCATAACAGACAAAGGTTTGGGTGATGGGTTATTCAATATCAATTGTAACTCATCGAAGTGCTTGCTCAAGCTCCTTATATTCAAATGAAGTAGGGAGAATGTATTGGAGTAAAATTCTTAACAATATCATTAAATTGGGAAACAGTTACGTATTTACAAAGGGAAGTATGTGCCGGGTCATTGTGATCCAAGTCAAATTGCAGCTCTTCAGCCGATGAATTAATGGCATCAGCCAGGGGCGGATCCATGATTTTGAAATAGGGGGGCGCCAGCGGCGAGGGAGCGAAGCGACCGAGCGGGGTGAGGGTGTGGGAGGGGGGATACCCCCCTCCCACGGCAAGGGCTTTTTCAAAAAATCATGTCCAAAAGTCGTATTTTGAGAGCACATTTAGAAGAAAAATGCACACTTAAATCACTGTAACTTCATGAATAAAAGACACATACTGACTCATTTAGGAGCTGGTTTCCAGTCACACACCGTATAAAGCGGTCATTCAAAACATACATTTGGCAAAGGCTCTTCACTTGCTTGCATCGTGTGATTGAAACGTCAAATTTAAATGATACGAATGAGACTTGTAATCGATAAGTTCCGAATAATCCATTCTGTTTATTGTCATTTGTGTATTTACATTGTGTGTTTCAAACGAGAATTGTTTAGTCGTATGGCAACATGCATAAAATTTGGTTCTTTTTTCCCCAAAATGCACAGTAAATTGTTACAAACTACAGAAAAAAACGACATCATCTTCTGGTAATCAACCTTTTCCCTCGTATTATTTTCAAATCATCTTCATTTCAGGGAGGGGGAAATCTGTCTTCCACCAACCTCCTTGGTCAGGTGGATTTGGGTTTACGCGCATATCATCGGCAGCGATCGGGGGGACGGGGGACGTCTTCTCCCTCAAATATTTCAGGGGGAGGTCGTCCCCCCCTAGATTTTTAAAACTATTTTTTTTTTCGATTTTGCTGGTAATTTTTTTTAAAGATATATTGTAATCAGCAAACCTATAGATTATCAAACATTAAAAATGGGGTAAGGGGGGATTAATGTCACAATTTCTACTTTTTAACAATACACAATGTGTCCTCGGGACGTTTTTCCCCAGCACGAAAGTATTTTTATTCTCCCCCCCCCCCCCCGTCACATAAAATCTTTGCTCCCTACGCTGACATATAGCTGCCTATACACAGCAAACGCGGAGTGGGGTCGACTGGTGATTGAGAATATACAATTTTGCTCCTTTATAATTCGTTGGAATGATTGCTTCGGCGAAACTTAGTTGGGGCGCCCCGGATAATATGCCTCTGAATCTACCAGAAAGTGTAAAAGTTAGTTTACATTAAATACAAATATGTCTGACCTGTACATTTCAGTGAAAACGTACATGACCAAGGCAGAATGATAATGCTGCGCACGTGGCGCCCGATATAGGGCTTCATCTTTGAGTGAAGAATAATCTCGGGGATAGACATTATCATTCGCATCGTTGACACTTTCTCTCGCGATCTGTTACTTACAATTTACATGTATTTGCCATAAAGACGGACAAACGCATGTTACAAAAAAAACAAAATTTCGGGAAAAAATGATATCCAATCCAACATCTTCACACTGGTCACTGCACTGCAACTCCCGATTACAAGTGGTGCAACTTTCCAACCAATCGACTTGCGCGCCCTGGAATTCCGGAATTTATATATTGCAATACAGTATGACAGAGGAGCATTTGTGCGAACACAAAGGCCATGAGCGTAAGTTAAAATATAGTTTTTACTTAGATCTAGCCCTTGAAATTGACTACATTGTACCAATCCAGTAAATATGACCATCAAAAAAAAAAAATCCGGCGAAAATAGGGGGGGGGGGGGGGCGCGCCCGGGGCGCCCCCCTCTGGATCCGCCACTGTCAGCAATGAAATTTTCATATGTACCTGAAGAACTTGTGAGGGTTACGTTAGTGGGAGGAGATCTAAACAAATCAAATAGTTCGTCATCTGTTAGAGTGTTAAAAGCGAAATTGTTGTCCACACTGGCCATTGAGAGCTAGGAATTAAAGCCTGTAGAAAAGAATAATTGCCAGTATTCAAATCAAATGAGACATTGTTCGTGCTCTCGTTGATAGAGGAGTAGTGAAAGGTAAAGACAGGGGAAAGAAATATGCAGCGGTAACAGAAACAACGGTGGTGAATGACAGGCACACAAGAAATTGACAAACAAGATGATGATCGCAACACTTAACAAGTCACAGACAAGGAGGGAGAGAGAGGGGGAGGGAGAAAGGGGAAAGCAGGAACAGGGGTAGGGGTCTTAGAATGAAAAGGAATAAGAGAAAAGAATGATGTAGAAAAACTAATAAGATGCAACAAAAAAACACACTTAAAAACAACACAAAACAACGTACGAGAAAAAGGATGTGTAAAAAAAAGGATGCAATGAATGCAACAGAGAACGAGCACGTGTAAAACTGAAATATTATAAACTATAAAGAATGTGCAGAACAGTTACATAACAAACAAACACAAAACACGGAGACGCGTGAACGAACACAGTACACAGAAAGAAGTGAACGACTACAGAAACAAAATAGACGAAAATATAGAAAGGAAAATCTGGAGACGGCGGTAATTGCATAAATGGCAGCACACACAAACAAAAATAATCAGGCATTTGCCAGCAACCCTTGTGATTAAACACACAAACCAATAAGATCCAATTGAGAACCTTAACCAACTGATGGCACGTGAGTACTTATAAAAGCTGACGGCCACCCCTGGATACCAAAAAGAAATATACAACGGTTGAGCGGTTCCCAATAAAATCTTACTAGGTTGTGAAATACGTTCAAATTACCAGTAACAAGTTACATCCTATCTTGATTTATTGCAAGATATACACATTTATTCATGAAAAATATAAATTGAAGTAAATAAACATGAGCTATTGAGCTTGCTGCATGACATTAGGTCCGTGAAGGGTTTACACATATGCAATTCAGTGCGTCCATCTCTCCCTACTAACAAAAAAAAAACATTGTTCAAAAGCGAATAAAATTAAAATTATCAGTACAGCACAGCCATTACGTTGCCATGATATATGGAAGAAATTACATCGTAGTGGCCTACTTGAGTAGGCATGGTGATTAAAAATGGGAATAATCATGATACACGCTACGCACAATCTTGGCATGCTATGTTGGTGGAAAAACAAACAAAATGTAAGGAAAATCCATTTGCAAAATGATTATATCAAAAGTGCGGGATGATAGGCGCACTGAATGGGCTTATACACCATGCTTGGTATGAAAGAAATAGGCCTAATGGCAGAAAAAAAGAACAGAAAGAATGATCTTACAGTGATCATTATAAATATATTGTACTAATGACAGCAACTCACTATGGTGATTGTCGACTATGAATCAAAAGACAAGAAAAGAAAGTCTAGAAAGAGAGAGAGATAGGAGGAAAGAAAGAAAAACAAATCATCATCAAATAAAATTAATAGCAATATCACATACAATTTTTTTTTGCTTGTACCAAAGTTGAGGCTAGTTCTCAAGTGGAGATAAAGCAAAATTATTTACCACCTCCAACATGTGTGTCCAAGGCTTTTGAAAAAAAAAAAAAAAAAAGATCACAGGCCAGAATTTAGCTCCTTATAATATAGGCCTAGATATCAATTTGATAGTTTAAAGGAAGACAAAATTTTATATAATAGTCTTACAATAATTTTCATATAATACAGTCTTACAGTAACTTCAGTTCGAAGTTAATTGTAACATCAGGTAAAAGCTATATTAATTCTAAGTATGGCCAAAAAGAAAGATCAAATGCCTATGACAACAGCTTGACTCCTTCTGCATACAAATAGTCACAATGGAGGACAAATATAGTCTATAATTCAACCTCATCATCAATTTGAACTATTTTCTCATGTGAAGTTTAAAAAAATGCATTAGAAAAATCCTACCTAGCCTCTAGACAATATAGTCGAATGAAAGTTGCTATTACACGTACAAAAATAGTGCGCGGTTTAGATCATAACAGGCAGATTGTCATAATATATTATAAGGACAAAATCTGTTTACATTATTATATCGCCTATTGTAAGTCGTTTGTTATATCAGGCACATTCCGTCTATAAGAGCAGCAACAGATACAATTGAAATATGGATTTGGAATCACAAAAAACCACGTTTCACAGAAACCCTTTATAACCCAATTCAAGGCTGAGTGTTAGAGCAGGTTTGAAGTGTGATATTGCATTTATTAAAGTTATGTGTATTCAATCAAGTGAACTTGGTTGTAGAATTTGATTTCAAGTATAATAAAGTAATTATGTGATAGCAGACAGAAAGTGACATAATAAAATGATTATTGCATAGAGAAATATTTCAAAGAAAAAAAAATTCTATTCTCAAAGTGAAGTAAATGTTTCGTTTAGCAAAAATATCAGATATATATTGCATATATACAGTTAAACAATCTATTGTTCTATGTTATTGAAGTACTAACTCAGGAGTAAATCAAATGGTAAATATCGTGCGTTTGCAGTAATTCGGAGTTCTTATTCAAAAACAACAAATAAGTTTCTTCTCTTGATTAAAGACAATAGTGCTACAATTACACTCTACTCAAACTCAGAACACCACTTTTGAGTTCTAGATTTAAAGGTAAAAACTGACTGAAAATACATATCTTTTCCCTTCCTAGGTTTTCCAAGAAACGATCAGGTATTATTACACCAGTCATATTCAGTGGCATTAAGAAAGATAATTAAAACTCAAGTCTTAACAAATGTTTCCTTTTAGCAAGAATATCAGATATAAATTGCATTGACTAATTATGCCTCATATAATTGCAAATATCAATCACCTATTCGGGTAATTAATACTTTCTTATTCCCTTCAGTGCAATACACTTTTCCTATTAATGAATATTCATTTTTGAAGACATTATGATTGAATAGTTTAGGTAGATTGCTAGACTGTTGTTATTTGATATTTTTTTTAGTATCGTAAAAGAAGCGGCACATTCATGACATCATGCCATATAATTTACATGAAGTTAAAATGATCATGCAGATGTTGACAATCAGTTTTATATTTATCACTATTATTATCATTGTTATATGAATTAGTTTCTCTTATTTTTGTAGTCGCTTATTTGCCTTATTACGATATTTTGTAGATTACTTGTTTTGAGCTAATCTCCATCTCCATTATTGTATATAGCTTTGTTAATTAGTATTTTTATATACGGATTTGCCTTTTATAAAAGCATTGCTTTTCTTGGCAAATTCTGTTAATTTATCTTCAATATTTGTTTTGAAATGTTATTAAACTGTCTGTACTATTTTGAATATGTTACACCTATGACTTCTATTATATCTAAATCTTCTCCCAGCTGTTCGAAAATCATAAGTGATAGATTGCGTTGAATTTGATCCTCTTCTCCGAAATAGAAAAAGAGAGTGTTTTGGGGTTTCAGTGACATATGCAGTAAAGAATCAATAGCTTTCACGTGGGAAGATCCATTCAAGATTTAAACACTCGAGAAGAGCGATTATCTTTCTATATTCAGTCGAGATAGGAACCGTCATGAGATAGGACTGACATTAATTTTTTTCTTTTTCTCTTATTTTCTGAAACAACTTCAATTTAGATAACCCAGTTACACACCTCGAGGAAGGCCAATCACATTCTATCAGCACGCCATCTTTCACAAGAGAATTGTATAATACAACCCTGTTGAAAGCAAATACTACAAATGGGTTTCGAATTGCGCTTCATCGTTTGTATCTTAATTCTTATGATGATGAAATCCGAATAGGGACAGGGAACGATCCATCTGATATCCAGTCTATTGTAACAACTATCCATGGATATGCATACTACGAGGATGATATATACATAGATACCCATAAAATGTGGATTGTTGTTATAGGATCGCAACAGTACGGCCATTCGTCCTATCTTGATCTGGACATTAGCATTACTGCCATCGATTTGTTTAGTGAGTATTTGAACTTAATTTAATTCCAATTAAAATTGTTGTTTAAGTTCTAGATAAAATGTAATGAGAATTATATTACATTACACAATTTTAATTCTCAACCAACCTTGTAATATAAATAAGCCACTCTTGAATTTTTCTCACGTTTGAAATCTTCAATATACAGTGCGTCCCCCCAAAAACTATACACTTTTGAAATGGCTGCCAAATAAAAAATATAGCACTTTGGGGAAAAGGACTTATAGATATGGAAAGCCAATAAAGTCAACTCTCAGATGACACCAAAAAGTTAGAAAACTATTCATTGCTTGAGCGAGCAGTGCCCACTGAAACAAAGGGTATGAAAATTAGGGTGGGCCGGAATTAGCCTTCCAATTTCTCTCAGGTTTTTGTGTTTGGCACATGCAAATTTGAGGGTTATTTGGTGATTTAAAGATCAGCTGTGATTAGTTTGTTGTTTGTGAAAATTTAATGCGTTATTAAATTTAAATTGAATGCATGAGGGATCATGAATTGCAATTTTTAGGGCAGCATTTTGTCTTTATCATGTGGAACTCAACAATGTGTTCATGACAGGAAAAGGGGGTAAAATGACATAGGTAGGTGAAGAACGTTGATGGGATAAAGGTCAACAGAACATTTAGCAGCCCCTCTCTCAACCTCAACCTCCCCCCAACCCCACCCCCCCCCCCGCTTCTCTCCTGAGAAACTTAGCTCGGCTAGGCTGGGCAGGAATTAGCCTTATACTTTTTTTTGAGTGGTTTGTCCTTTGGAACTTGCTAAGCTAAATATTAATGAGTGAGATAAGTTTTAGTTTTTTAGGCAAATTTCATGAGTTACTAAATCGAAATTTAATGCATGAGTGAACAGGAATTGTAATTTTAGTGTAGCATATTCATCTTGTGGACCTCAGAAGTGTGTTCGTGGGAGTCAGAGTAATGTGATGGTACTGTTACAAGCAAGAGGGTGAGATATGCTAAGACTTGGTTAAAAGGGCATTCCTCTTCTTTATGTCCTTTTACAAATTAAAAGTCATATGTACCCTACCCTCTTCACCTCCATTTCCCAGCCCCCCCCTCTCTGTCTCACTTCCTGGATTGTAGCCGATTCAAAACTTATAACTGCCAAGTGACCGGGAGCTGATTGTCATTTTTTTATTGAATGATTACTAAGAAATTTAATGATTATGATGATTAATGAAATAATTTATTGAAAAAAATGAATGTTTGATTGATTACATTGCACATTGAATGAGTTGATTTACTAATGAATTGTTGATTAAATTATTGATAGGAAAAAGTTTATGCCCCAATGCAGAATTAATCATTAAATCAACATTCTCCACTGGAATTCACGCGTACATGACAATAGCCATCAGTCTCTCAACGGGAGGGGAGGGCAGGAAAGAGGGATGGGGTGGGGCTGAATGTTCTGTTGACCCTTATTCCATCAACCTACTTCTCCCACTGAAGTCCAATATCACCCCCTATTCTCCCGACTCCCATGAACACATTGCTGAAATCCACATGATAAAGTTGAAATGCTGCCCAAAAAGAGATCCAAATAATAAAGTTGAAATGCTGCCCAAAAAGTGTAATTTGTGTCCACTCATGCAGTAAAGTTCAATTTGATAATTCATAAAATTTGCTTATGCAACCAAAACTGATCACGGTTGATCAATAATTTATCACAACGCCCTTAACTTTGCAAGTTCGAAAGGATTTGACTCTCAAAAACTGACATAAATTGGAAGGCTAATTCCAGCTTTTTTCATACCCTTTGTTTCAGTGGGCAGTGCTCGCTCAAGCATGAATATTTTTCAAACTTTTTGGTGTCATTTGAAAGGTGACTTTATTGGCTTTCCATATATGTAAGTCTTTTCCCCCAGAGTGCTACATTTTTTATTTGGCAGCCATTTGAAATGTGTATAGTTTTTTTGGGGACGCACTGTATATAATTTCACCAACATTTCCGTATTGCATGGTATTCTGATAATGTCTAAGGTAAATCAAGAGTAACATTTCTATCATTATTACAATAAGGTTTAGCAACCCATAAAATATTGCATACTTGTAGATTATGGTTAGCATTAGTTTGATAAGCAGCAGGATGGCCCGCAATGAGATATTCATTATTCTTCAATTTCAGATTCCTTTCCTTGTACGTCGTCGTACATGAACGTGTCAGTGACGTTGGTTTGTGATGGATATTACGACTGCGATAATTACGAAGACGAATCATTGTGCGGTGAGAAATGCAGTAACATTACATTATTATTGAGCTGATATTACATCAGTCACCAACGCATACACCCTACCTACAAAACACAATCTCATTTCGCAATCACACTCACCATATTATGCACAGACCCACATCCTTGGATATGGCAGGGAAGTAAACTCTAACTTCCCTGGATATGGCATCTCCTCTTGATCTAGCCTACATGTAATCTAGGTGGAGTCTGCAGCTATAAGAAACTGTTCGTAGTTTGCCGCATCAGGTGGGTGTTTCATAAAGCTGTTCGTATTAAGAGCGACTTTAAGAACGACTGGTGAAGCGTTGTTGTAAATGATATACACCATAAAGTTCATTGGGCGATGGTTTAGCGCGTAGGAAAAGATCACCAGTCGTTCTTAAAGTCGCTCTTAACAAACGAACAGCTTTATGAAACGGTCCCCAGATGATTCGTTTACTTTTGCAAGCAAATGCAATAGCTCCTGCCTCTGCCTCCGTTGTAGGCTTCTTTTGAACTCGCATACATGTCTTAAGAGAAAAAACAGCCACATCAGTCTTCTTTCAAAGAATAAACGCCTTTACTCAACCTGCCTAATAGCTACAACCTCATAAACTTCCGTCCTCCTTGCAGACTACCTTACTACATTCTTACTA
Organism: Lytechinus variegatus; assembly: GCF_018143015.1. Lineage (NCBI taxonomy): Eukaryota > Metazoa > Echinodermata > Echinoidea > Temnopleuroida > Toxopneustidae > Lytechinus > Lytechinus variegatus. The sequence continues at coordinate 25,085,168 of NC_054750.1, read as the reverse complement.
ACAAAATCCTTATGAAGCGCACACCCTCCTCATTTTTTCTTTCATATTGTTTTATTCTGATTCCATGAACAAAAATATATAACATTTCAAATTAACATTTCAAAACACATAATATTTTACATTTCATATTTGGACATTTTTCACTAACTTAATACCAGCATAAATCATATATAACTTAAAGGAGAAACAATGAAATCAGTTATAAAAAATGTTTGAAACACCACTCCTCCCCCCCCCCCCCCCGCCCCAATCAAAAAGTCTTCCCTTGCACATTTGTGGAGGGCTATTTATACATGGAATACAAAGAAAGAACAAAACAAAGTAGACCCAAATCCAAAACAAACCAATTAACAAATAGATATACTGACACTAGGATCCCCTTAAAAAAATACATATAATATGCCTAACACTTTTCCTTTCATGTATCAAATATTCAACAATGATTTAAAACTATATGAGATTACTTGGCTTGCACTCATCAAAGACAAAGCAAATCAAAAAAAGAAATCGACAAGTAAAAAAAAAAAAATAAATAAATAAATAAAAAAAAAAAAAAAAACATCCCAAAGAATCACCCATCCCAAAGGAAAACTTCATTATCCCTCCCCCAAAACACACATACACACACCCTCACATACACCCTCACACACACCTACACAGTCACTTTCTCCCAAATCACACCTGGATATCGCCCTCAGTCCTGCCATTTCGGTACATTCTCTCCCATTTTAATAAATGCTTGTCTAACTTGTTCCTTTTAATAGCTATTGCTTTTTCTTCATTTCGATATTCTACGACTCTCTGAATACTCTCTTCTTGAGTAGGAACTTGACCTTGATCTAAAAATGATATATTTCATTAAAAAGATTACCGTGTTACAAAATTTCACTTCAAGATCGGATCCATTAATTCCCACATGTATATCTTTCCACTCTGCATTTTGAAGCTTTATCAAACTAAGTTTTTCAATGACCCTCTGCCATAAAGCTTTAACATCATTACAAAGCCAGAATAAATGTTCATAAGATTCCGGGTTATGTTTACAGAATGAACAGATATTAGTATCTTTAAAACCAAATTTGAACAAATGTTCGTTGGTGTATATTGCACCATGAAGTAATTTATATTGAAATTCTCTTACTTTTGGTAAGATTATTGTGATTCTAGGTCTTATAAATATTCCTGAGATTTCTTTTTTTGAGACATCAAAATTATTGTGGCCATCCCTTATTTGTAAAGTATAGAGATGTTGTAAATTTATTACAAAATTTTCATAAACCTTTCTAGAAGGTACATCTTTCAGTAAAATTATCTTTCCAAACATCTTCAAAGAGATATTGTACTTGTGTACGTCATTCGAGCATAAATGGTGGAAATTCCCATTATATTTCCCGCTTTTCAAAATTACATCAGTTAACTTCCAAATTTCCATGATATTTTCAGCACTCAAACCTAAATTATGAAAATAATCGATTGTTCTCACCTGCTCTTCCTCGAGAATGTGACCTACTAGATAAATATTTTTCTTAAACAAGTCTTCATCAAAAATCATTTTACCTCTCAAAATATAATCTTTATTATTGAAAAAAATTGGATTAGCTTTTCCTGCACTAAAATTCCGATTTTCCTCCATATCTTGCCAAGCCCTTAACATATCAAAATAAAACACTGGTGCTTTTAAATTTAATAATTTAACATCGTAATTACAGAGTGAAATAAACCTATACCTCCCACTTTTCTAAAGCTATAGTCAAAATAACGCTTCCAGCCCATATTTCTTTCCCATAAAGCAACCGTTTTAACCACATTACTCTTTGAGTTTTCACAAATAAATCAAAATCTATCATCCTTAAGCCGCCATTTCCGTAGTCCTGGTAACAAATGTCTCTTTTAATTCTGTCTTTTCCGTTCCATATAAATTCAAAACAAATTTTCTTGATCTCTGTTACTACCCACTTTGGAACAACTAATGATGACGAAACATAATTCAGTTTTGACAAGGCATATGTCTTAAGCAAATGTACTTTCCCCATTATTGTCACGTCTCTCTGTTTCCACCATCCCAGAATCCTTTTTATATTTACTCAAAATCTCCTTATAATTCAGGTTTTCCATCCTCTTTACATCCAAGGAAAAATATACGCCTAAAATTTTCATTTCCGTTACAATATTGCCAAATGGTAGTGTTCCCAGGTCATTCCTGTTTTTTCCTATCCTCATTATATTAGTTTTTTCTATGTTAACCTTTAAACCGCTTAAGTCATGGAAAGCTTGGAATATGTCCTGTATTCTTTTAATTGATGTTTCATTCCTAACAAACAAAGTCATGTCATCGGCATATAAAATTTGTCGAACTTCAGAATCACCAAATTCCACTCCTTTAATAACACTATCATTCCTAAGCGCGTGAGCCATGGTTTCTATAACTACCAAAAACAGATACGGTGAAAGTGGGTCACCCTGCCTTAACCCTTTCTTAATATCAAAATAACCAGTGGAGAAACCTCCATTCATAACACAACTACTAATTCCGTTATACATGGTTTTAACCCAAGAACAAAAATACTGTCCAAACCCAAAAATTTCTAATACTTTAAAAAGAAAGTTATGTGAGACAGAGTCAAAAGCCTTTTGGAAATCGACTGCTATAAGGAAAATCTCTTCCTCACAGTAATTGTTACAGTGAAAAATTACATCATCTATCAAACGTATAGCTTCACCAATGTGTCTGTCATTTATATAGCCAACTTGATCAGGAGAAATAATGTCATTCAAAACGTCCTTTATTCGTTTTGCCATTATTTTTGCGATTATCTTATAGTCAGTGTTTAACAATGTAATTGGTCTATAGTTTTTAGCATATAAAGGATTTTTGCCATCTTTTTCAATTAATGTTATAACACCTTGTTTTTGAGAGGTTGATAAACAACCCTTTTCAAATGCTTCGTTTAAGACATCTACCAGTAACCCTCCTAAAAGCGGCCAAAATGTAAGATAAAATTCTACAGTAAACCCGTCGTTTCCAGGAGATTTGTTAAGTTTCATACTTTGTAGCGCTTTATAACATTCTTCTTTGGTAATTTTTCCGTCACAAGTATTCATACTTTCAACACTTAGATGCGGTAAGTCTTTACAAAATACACTGTTAGCTTTTAAGTCAGCCTCTATATTTAAATTTCCTGAATACAACTTTCCGTAAAACTCTCTAAGAATTAACTGTATTTCTTTCATTTCTTTCACTACTTCCCCAGTGTCATTGATCAGTTCCCTTATTACAGTTTTCTTTTTATTGGAGCGAAGTAACTGTTCAAAGTATTCCTTATTATGTTCACCCTCTTCATACCAAACCGCTCTAGACCTTACCTTGAGCCCATCTACTGACTCATCATATAATTTCTTTAACTGACCTTTTTTAGATTCTATATTTTTGATAACTGAAGGACTATTAGGAGACTGCACTAGATCTTCCTCGAGTGATGTAATTTCTTTTTCAAGTTTTTGTATATTGAGTCTCCTCTCTTTCGATTTCTTTTTAGAAAAATTCGATGCATAATTTCTCATTTTCATTTTAAGAAAGTCCCAAAAGGAAGATTTGGTATTAAATTCCTTCAACCACTCCGTTTTTATCACTCTGATTTCCTCACACATTCCTTGTACAAAAGCTTTATCTAAACATAAACTATTGTTAAATTTCCAATAAGATTTACCATACCTTTCATTAAATCGAAAAGGTTTCAGTTCTAAAATAATTGCTGAATGATCAGGAGCTATTGAAGTAATAATGTCACATGCACTTATCTTACCCTCTAAAGTTTTTGAAATAAACCAGTAGTCAAGACGACTTTGCACAAGAGGAGTATTCTGTCTAAAGGTAAATTTCTTTGTTGTTGGATTCTGTTTCCTCCATATATCAATTAATTCAAGTTTACTTATAAAATCTCTAGCTGGTTCGCGAAGTATGTTTTGACATTCACACTAGTCCCCATGTAATCTAGGTCTTTATTAAATATTACGTTAAAATCTCCCCCTAAAATAAGCGAATAATTTTGAGAGTATAAGTTTGAGAGACACTTGTCCAAATTCTCCAAAAAATCAATTTGTTGATGTATTTTATCTCTAGTTGGAAGATAAACATTTCCTAACACCAATTTGTACCCTAATAAATCCCCTTTCAAAAGGACGAAACGTCCATCATCATCTTTAACTACCTGATCAATTTTAAAATTTATTCCTGGTTTAAAAAGAATAAGAACGCCTTTGCTATGATTTGACCCATGGCTAAAAATCATCTGCCCTTCCCATTCCCTTCGCCACTCCCTCTCAACGTCGTAGGTACTGTAAGTTTCCTGCAACAAAACTACATCCCCTTTCCTCATTCTGACCCATCCAAAAATTATGTTCCTTTTACTTCTATCCCTCATACCTCTTACATTTAATGAGATAAAATTCAAACCCTCCATATCCAGTGAGCTTTACACAAAACAAAACTTTCAAACGTATGCCTATGCCATACATACACGCCTGTAGAGAGAAAGGAAGTGCAAAATGAAGAAAAAACAGCATTAATAGTACTCAATGACCCGTAACAGCACAAGCTACATATATGACCCATTCTATGAAAAAACCTCAACCTGATTAAAGAACAGCAGGAATGAAGGCAGTATCCAACACACTTAACATACACCCTCACATACGCACACAAGCCCACCCTCCCATATCCTACCCCTGCCCAAAACCCAAAGGTAGAAAAACGATCTACCATCTCCCAAAACCAGACATGCAAGTTTCGAGGCCCCTCCCATCACCTATTCTAAATGAAAGCTTGATGGCTTTACAACGCAAAGTATTGAGTCTTTTTACAGAGGAAAATTATAGTAAGCTCGTCTGCTTAATAGGATACCTCATTGCATTCTAAGGAAAGAGAGTAAATGAGAGAAAAAAAAAATACGAATGGAAAGAAAAAAAAAAATGGGTAAAATTTTCTCTGTATTGGGTAAAAAAAAAAAAAAAAAAAAAAAAAAAAAAAAAAAAAAAAAACCCAAATTTAAAAAGAGAGTGCCAAAAGAGAGAGCACCTGGCCCACTTTTAGTTCAAATATTTACATGTAAATATACCTTCATTAGCTTCAAAGGGCAATACGAAACTCGGAGTATACATGACTTGTATATCTATATATGTTTAACAGAAGAACAGAAAAAGAAAGTATAAGCATAAAACTAACTATATATTTTTTCCTCAGTGCATAGCTCATAGAAAAAGACCTTAAGTGTAATTGTTTTCCATTCTTTCCTTTCTTTTCTCTTTTGTTTTGCATTCTTTTCACTTAACTTTCCACATTTAACTTGTAACTAAGTCTTTGCATTAACTTTTGAATATCTACTGATAAAATTAACCTGATCTTCTTTCTTGTTTTTAGTATCAGACAAAAGAAGAAAAGAAAAATAGAGAAAAAAGTAGGTACGTTGTTATATCGTATTTCTGATATCGTATCATCCTCGAGACATCCAGGGCCTAAGACCGGCTGGGAACGAGTACAGTTTTATAAGCACATCTCCCTCCTGCCGTCAAGACCATTCAACCATTCAGCAAATCCAGCTAACTGTGGTGACCACAAAGGGCTGGTGACGAGGTCAAAACACAACCAAGTACCCTCGCTTTCCAGCTCTAGCGGACCAATCATAGCTGAGGAAGCTGCACATATCATGGTTCATGACTTCGTCAAACCACTCATGCGAAATCCTTATCTCCTATCCTTAGAAAAAAAAAAAAAAAAAAAAAAAAAAACAAACCCCAAATTTAAAAAGAGAGTGCCAAAAGAGAGAGCACCTGGCCCACTTTTAGTTCAAATATTTACATGTAAATATACCTTCATTAGCTTCAAAGGGCAATACGAAACTCGGAGTATACATGACTTGTATATCTATATATGTTTAACAGAAGAACAGAAAAAGAAAGTATAAGCATAAAACTAACTATATATTTTTTCCTCAGTGCATAGCTCATACAAAAAGACCTTAAGTGTAATTGTTTTCCATTCTTTCCTTTCTTTTCTCTTTTGTTTTGCATTCTTTTCACTTAACTTTCCACATTTAACTTGTAACTAAGTCTTTGCATTAACTTTTGAATATCTACTGATAAAATTAACCTGATCTTCTTTCTTGTTTTTAGTATCAGACAAAAGAAGGAAAGAAAAATAGAGAAAAAAGTAGGTACGTTGTTATATCGTATTTCTGATATCGTATCATCCTCGATATCCAGGGCCTAATCCGGCTGGGAACGTACAGTGAGTAATCGTGGAATACGTATAGACATCTCAGACCATTCAACCATTCAGCAAATCCAGCTAACTGTGGTGACCACAAAGGGCTGGTGACGAGGTCAAAACACAACCATGTACCCTCGCCTTCCAGCTCTAGCGGACCAATCATAGCTGAGGAAGCTGCACATATCATGGTTCATGACTTCGTCAAACCACTCATGCGAAATCCTTATCTCCTATCCTTAGAAAAAAAAAAAAAAAAAAAAAAAAAACCACTAAAACTAAATTCCCTATGCATTTGTTTCGCAGACGTGTCAGCTTTTCATCTAAAACATCAAAATCTAGTCCCTGGAATCTATACACACGTTGAGATGCTTTCTATTTTATTATGGGATACTGGACAAATTCTTTTATCCCTCACACCTAATTGCCCCCGACAACACAATGTCATTCATTTATGTAGGAACTCCTCATTTGATTATAAAAGGTGCTTTCAATGACCTAATTTCACTAGGACAGCCTTTCTATGGAATATCAATTAGGCTTGCATTCTTAAAATCAATAAAAATTCATGTTTATAATAGTACGTAATGACTGCTAAAATATGTTCACCTTGCTTTCCTAAATGTTTTGACTATCAAGAAGTACATTTTGTAATACAAAGAATTAGACCAGTGATGGGGGACAAGAGAGTACTGACCTTTTCCTAACAATTAAAAGCAGATTCCATTCTCAAACCCTCCCTCATTTGTTGACGAGGTACTCCTATTCTCCCATAGTATTGTATTTTTGTTTTACTACTGAAACAAATTCTGTAACAAATGAAGGTCAGGAGGAACAAAGGGGTGTATTGACCACTCCCAACATTCAAGCAAACTTCATTCAGACACACCTCCCCTATTAGTTGGTGAAGTATTCCTTTCATATCATAGACTTTTTAGTGACGCAGAAATATCCTAAAGCAGATGAGGGTCAGTGATACGAAACCGAGAGAGTACTGACATCTAATAACATTTTAACAGACTTCATTCAGAAAACATCTCCCTTATTGGTGGGTGAGGTATTCCTATGCCCCCTAGTTTTATCATTACGCAATTCAACAGTGACATTACCATTTAAAAAGTTCACAGGTGTAGTCATATCGTCCATTCTACCCCTTTTCTTTATCGTTGCAAATACCATTTCCTTTCAGTACTAAGTCAACACAAAGCTAACATTTTTTTTAAAAGGAATGTCCACGCCCATTTCTTAATAGAGATGTATTTCTTTCCTAGTCTTAATCCCAGGAAACTTAACGACGTTGCAATATTTTATCCTTGTCATGTGTTATACCTATGTTCCTTTAAAACCAAATAATGCAGATAAAATAGATTTGTATAATGAGCTGACATTTCCTCCACTTGAAAATTATATACCAAACCAGAGTGATCTTCATCATTCAACCAAATAAAATATGTAATGTGTAAAAAGAAACAACAACGATCAATATCTCGTGATCAGTGGTATTACAATTTCCTTCTTTCCTATAGCATTCAATGAACAAATTGCTTATACCTTGAAAGGCAAAAGCCTCTAGCTTTTTTTTGACTATCAAGAAGTACATTTTGTAATACAAAGAATTAGAACAGTGATGGGGGACAAGAGAATACTGACCTTTTCCTAACAATTAAAAGCAGATTCCATTCTCAAACCCTCCCTCATTTGTGACAAGGTACTCCTATTCTCCCATAGTTTTATATTTTTGTTTTACTATTAAAACAAATTCTGTAACAAATGAAGGTCAGGAGGAACAAAGGGTGTATTGACCACTCCCAGAATTCAAGCAAACTTCATTCAGACACACCTCCCCTATTAGTTGGTGAAGTATTCCTTTCATACCATAGACCTTTTAGTGACGCAGAAATATCCTAATGCAAATGAGGGTCAGTGATACGAAACCTAGAGTACTGACATCTAATAACATTTTAACAGACTTCATTCAGAAAACATCTCCCTTATTGGTGGGTGAGGTATTCCTATGCCCCCTAGTTTTATCATTACGCAATTCAACAGTGACATTACCATTTAAAAAGTTCACAGGTGTAGTCATATCGTCCATTCTACCCCTTTTCTTTATCGTTGCAAATACCATTTCCTTTCAGTACTAAGTCAACACAAAGCTAACATTTTTTTTTTTAAAGGAATGTCCACGCCCATTTCTTAATAGAGATGTATTTCTTTCCTAGTCTTAATCCCAGGAAACGTAACGACGTTGCAATATTTTATCCTTGTCATGTGTTATACCTATGTTCCTTTAAAACCAAATAATGCAGATAAAATAGATTTGTATAATGACCTGACATTTCCTCCACTTGAAAATTATATACCAAACCAGAGTGATATTCATCATTCAACCAAATAAAATATGTAATGTGTAAAAAGAAACAACGATCAATATCTCATGATCAGTGGTATTACAACTTCCTTTTTTCCTAAAGCATTCAATGAACAAATTGCTTACACCTTGAAAGGCTAAAGCCTCTAGCTTATTAAAAGGCGAAGGAAAGAGAAAAAAAGTTAAATTTTCGTTCCCCGTCTTAATTTCTTAAAACTCAGGAGTTAAGGACATTGCAATAGCTTTATCGATGCCTCAAATTGAGATGACCAACTTGAAACACAAGTTATAGACAGAATAAGAAAATATCTTAACCTAATGCTTCACCTTTACCCAAGTTATACACTGACTCAAAACATTTCTATAGTATAAAATATGCTCAAGACGTGAAACCATTTCTTTTTTTTCTGGGTTGTCGTTTTTCTTCTTCCTTTTTCCTCTTAGTCAAAACGTCATAAGTTTCATTATTTCTTCTTAATCGGTGATATTACAATTTTCTTGATACAGCATCCAATAACATCTCTTTTATCTAATCGGAACAATTTTTTTTGACAGACTAAAAAAAATATCTTCACATAATTCTCACCTTTACCCAAATTATGCACTAAACAAAAACATTTCTCTAATATAAAATATGCTGAAAACATTTTTAAAAGTATATGTCTCTTGTTTCTATGTTTTTTTTTTCTTTTACCTTTTCCCTCTAATTCAAAACGTCATAAGTTTCATAACTTCTTTTTTATCTGTGATATTACGATTTTCTTGATACAGCATCCAATAACATCTCTTTTATCTTAATCGGAACAAAATCTTTTTTTTGACAGACTAAAAAAATATCTTCACATAATTCTCACCTTTACCCAAATTATGCACTAAACAAAAACATTTCTCTAATATAAAATACGCTGAAAACATTTTTAAAAGTATATGTCTCTTGTTTCTATGTTTTTTTTTCTTTTACCTTTTCCCTCTAATTCAAAACGTCATAAGTTTCATGACTTCTTTTTTATCTGTGATATTACAATTTTCTTCTTGCAGTCTTCAACGGACACATTGCTTATACTTTGAAAGGCTCTCCTCTATCTTGGTAAAGGGAGAAGCAAAGAAAAAAAGAAAACAAGAAAAAAAAAAACGTAAGATTTTCGTTCCACATCTAAAACTCAGAAATTAAAGGCATTGCAATACTCTTATCGATAACTCAAATTGAAATGACCAACTTGAACAGTTTATAGACAGAATAAAAAAAATCTTTACATAATTCTTCTCCTTTAAAAACAAAGTTATAAAAAAAAAACACACAAAAAAAAGCACAACACGTGGAAGTATGTCTCTTGTTTCTGTTCTGTTCTTTTTCTTCTTCATTTTTCCACCTTGTCTTTCTGTCCTCAGACATTCTTGCCAAACTTTATTACTTTTCTGATGTACGTTTACCTCCATAATTTCTGGTGTGCTTGCAGTATCTTGTTTCTTCAGAAGTACATGTACATGCAAAACCTCAGCTATTGGCATTCCATTCCTTCTAGAGAGCTAATGCTGCTTGTGTAAACTCATAAAAATTCCAAAACAGCCGAATTTCGCATCCATATCCTGCATAATAAAATCACACCATAATTTACCCCCAAAAAGGCAAATCATTCGCCATTTTCCTTATCCACACACGACGACTACATACGCTGACTTGAGCAGACCGATGATACGAACAAAACGGACAAATATCACAACCACACTTTCCTTGGATTTTCCACATCATCTGATATCGTATGTGACAATATGTGACCAAAATGCTTTCTTCAAAACTTTCCGGCTTAAAAAAAAGGTGTCAAAACTGCACTTCAGTAATTACCCTAGATGTTTTGTCGCTATTCACACTTCCATTAAATTATGCTCTGCGGCTCCTGCTGTAGCTCCTAATCCATCTTCCTCAGTGGCTGGCCCCGCAGCTCCCTCGGTGATTCTCACTGTGGCTCCCGCTGTAGCTCCTTCACTAAAACTCACTCTGGCTGATGTGACTGGCGATGTGGCTCCGGCATTGGTTGAGGGAGTAGATCTTAGATTCGCTGTCGGGATCCTCGTTGCCGATGACTTCATTCTAGCCCCTTCTCCTTGTCCTAGTATGCGTTCGGCCTCCCGGACAAATGCTTCCTGTTGGTTAGGCGGCATGTACACGTTATTGATAAAGAGCTTTGCTGGGTCAGCCCGTGAGAAAAATGCTAACTTTCCCATACGCCGTGCTACTTTCAAGGCAGCAATTTGTCCCTGCCGTGCCTCTCTCACCCTCTTCGGCAGATCATCTAGAATGAACATATTTGTCCCTTTTAAGTTTTTTGCATGCTGTTGTACTAATACTTTGTCCGTGTATTTGACAAAGCGTGCTTTAATAGCTCGTGGTCTCCCTCTAACTACACTAGCGCTCCCAGACAGACGGTGAACTCGCTGATATTCAAACCTATCTGCAAGCTCGGTTGGGATTTTAAGTTTCTCCACATGTAGGTTTCGGAGAGTCTGCTTAACGTCTTCGTTTGGCACTTCTGGAATCCCATTGTAAATCAAGTTCTCCCTTGCAACATAGGTGCTCAACTTGTCTATTTCCTCCTGTAGCAACTTTTCCTTCACTCTTAGGCTCCCTTCTATGTGATCTACTTTCACTTTCACTTCCTGTGACTCCTCTCTTTGAAATTCTACGCTCTCCTTCAGATCATCTATCGTTTCTTCTATTTTTCTCAAACGCTGTCCAAAAGTATCCTGCATAAGATTTAATCTGGCGTCAATTTTCTCCCATTGGTTATCCAAGAGTATGCGGATCGAAGGTAACAAGCTAGTGTCCGGGCTGGGCGGCGTGCCTGACCTTGCACGTTTCGATGCAGACTTTCCTCCTTTACCAACGTGACTGGCCATATTTCTGCACGTGTTACGTAATTGAAGATAAGAGAGGCCTCCAAAACACGTCCTTCTCCTACGAGCTCATGTCTAACCTACATCATGCTATTTCAAGTCTGCCTTTCAAACGCACATATCCATTTACAACTCTCTACATCCATGCTCACACACCCGCCCTATTTTAAAAACGCAAACACTGTTTAATATATCCTACACCCACATTTACACCCCTCTTCTTTCCAAATACACATGCCTACTCCTTTGTAATAGTTTACACTCACCTCATCATCTCATTTAGAATGCAAAACTTCTTTATTGTACACTAACGCACTCCCTCAAACGCGCAAAATCAATCGTAATACACACACACACACAACACTCGTCTTTATTTAAGTTTAAAAAGAACATAGACCTATATACTCTTTCGCAGTATTCTACCCCGAACCCGCACTTCTTTACTTTGATTACACTATCCCATTTGCAATGTTAAACAAACTGGCACGTACACACCCACACGCAAACTCACCCTCCTACACTATTCGATTAAAACGCACACATTCCATCCTTATATTTACACGCACACATTGGCCCGTATTCTGAAGTCATGTTTAACTTAGACCATGGTCTAAGTCTGTATTGAAATCATGGGAAGCCAAACGTGTCAACAATTTTATTAAGTTGTGTTTCTTATGTTTACTGTGCTCTATCCTGATTCATCGATGGTGAAGACAATTGTCTAGTTATACTTCCTAGACAATTATGAATGATTTGAGAGCCAAATGAGCTGAAATATGATATATCTACTGTTAGTGATGTATGTAACAATTGGCTATTCATACTTAAACTATAAACCTGAGTTTAAGTTAAACTCGACTTCAAAATACGAGCCATTATGTTTTACTTCCTTTTAAACGCACATACTACTTTGAAATATTCTAAACTCACACTCTCATTTTTTTATATACTTAATATTTTACACCCACATACACCACCCTCTCTTAATTCCTTTGAAACGCCCACAGCCCTTTGATTATTCTACACCTGTGCGCAAATACTCTCTGAAACGCACACATTCCTCCGTGATGTATACGTCCATACGTCTCACACACATTTCTTAAAAAAAGAAACAACCAAGTTCCAGTTTGTAATATTTCTACACCCACACACCTCGCTATTCTCTCAACTTAAGATCGCATGTACTCATTTGAGAGTTCCTGCTCCCACTATCACACACCCATCTCTTCCTTTAAACGCACACATACATACACACTTTTGTTATATTCTAGACCAACGCTTGCTCCTTCTCTTCCTTTGATGTACCAATACTCCTTCATACTATTTGTACACCCTCATCTAAACTCTATTTGTTTAATGAACACACTTTATGATATTATACACCCACTTAAACCCATATGCAAACACACACTTCAATGTTGTATCGTATTTCTACCCTCACGCACACAGTTAAAAATTGTATTGTATTGCTACCCACACTTCACCGTTGTATTGCATTGCTACCCACATTTCAACGTTGTTTTGTATTGCTACCCTCTCGCACACAATTCAACGTTGTATTGTATTGCTACCCTCACGCACACAGTTCAACATTATATTGTATTGCTACCCTCACGCACACACTTCAACGTTGTATTATATTGCTACCCACACTTCAACGTTGTATTGTATTGCAACCCTCACACACACACTTCAATGTTATATTTTATTGCAACCCTCACGCACACACTTCAACGTTATATTTCATTGCTACCCTCTCGCACACGCTTCAACGTTGTATTTTATTGCAACCCTCAACCACACATTTCAACGTTATATTGTATTGATACCCTCACGCACACACTTCAACGTTTTATTGTATTGCTACCCACACTTCAACGTTGTATTGTATTGCGACCCTCACACACAAACTTCAACGTAATATTTTATTGCTACCCTCACGCACACGCTCAAACGTTGTATATCATTGCAACTCTCACGCACACATTTAAAAGTTATATTGTATTGATACCCTCACGCACACACTTCAACGTTTTATTGTATTGCTACCCACACTTCAACGTTGTATTGTATTGCGACCCTCACACACAAACTTCAACGTAATATTTTATTGCTACCCTCACGCACACGCTCAAACGTTGTATGTTATTGCAACCCTCACGCGCACATTTAAAAGTTATACTGTATCGATACCCTCACGCACACACTTCAACGTTGTATTGTATTGATACCCTCACGCACACACTTCAACGTTATATTACATTTATACCCTAACACACACACTTCAACATTATATTGTATTGCTACCCTCACGCACACATTCCAACGTTATATCTTATTGCTACCCTCACGCGCACACTTCACCATTATATCTTATTGTTACCCTAACGCGCACATACGTGCGCGTAATTCGTATTAGACACACAATTTTTTTTCTAATACTCTTTCTTAAAACGCACACACATACACTCTCTCTATCTCTTCCTTTAAATCACTGACACTCCTTCATAATATTTTAGACGCACACTCTATCTCTACTTTTAAAACACCCAGACCCTACTGAAATATTCAACAAATATGTTTCCAAAGCATCTCTTTAAAACGCACATCCTCCGAAATATTCTAAACTCGAACTCACACACACACCCTCTTCCTTTAAAACACTCATACTCCTTTGTTACATTTCTACACCCACATTCCTCACATACGCTTACTTCGTGTGAAATGCAGCTCTCCTTTGGAATATCATACTTCTACGGTGACCCATTCTTAGTCTGCAGGCACAGACCCTGATTGAAACTTTGATCAACAAGTATGTCTCTACGCAAAGACTAGCACATACAAAACTTGCTGTTTGGCCTTCAGTACACAAGGCATGAGAAGGCTGCTATTCAGACCCTTTACTCGAGTGAAGGGTTTGCCCAGCAGACTAACCCATTCTCACGAACCCTCTTTTCCGTTTGCTCATACACTACTTTGTCATATTCTGGACCTACGCTGACGACCTCTCTACCTATAGTCCTTTGTCTTTTCTTTTATGTATTCTTTTATAGTAGCACACAGTTCTTTGCAATATTCACCAGCACACTCTCGCATATACACCAACCCAGTATCTCCATCGATTGAAACACACACTCCAACGTTATGTTCTAATCCTAAACTCATATACACACATAAAACACACGCACTATCTATTTGAAACGCACAAATTCCTTATATTTACGCCCACACTTCCTATTTAACGTACATAGTCCTCTGACATATTCTAAACACACACACACACATAATTTCTCGAAAAAGTACAAGGCCCTTTTCTTTTGCAATGTAATAACACACAATCTCATCAAACAGCACCCACCCTTTGTAACAGTATTTTTTTCACGCACACATGCTCTACACACATCCAGCCCCATACACTTAATTGTAAATACATCTCTTTTGTGGAAAATAAACGAAACTTTAAAATGTAAAAACCCTTTTTTATAGAATTATACATCCGATTGTGATTGAATTTTCAGTGTTATGCTTGTCTCATTTAATGAATCAAATCAACATTTTCTGGGGTGAACTTGACATTTAATGTTACCTAGGCGTTCCACTACATTCCACCCCACACCCTCCCTGTTCTGTTTAGATCTTACAAGCTCTCACCCATGCAACCATAATCACATTCTGTGTGGTCTTTATTATTTATTGTAAAACATTACTATCTTGCTCAAAGTAAACCCAGATATACATGTACATGTTACTATTTAACTGCGTAAGCTGTCTTCCAATCGTATGATTTATAATAATAATAATTATTATACTTGCTTATAAAGCGCTTAATACTTACTTTGTCAGAAGTCTCTAAGCGCTCTACAGTATATGCAGCATAATTACCCTGGCTTTAGCAGTGCAGCTGTAACGCGCGCTGCGTTTCAAGGAATACATTCCTGCCAGGTACCCATTTACCTCACCTGGGTTGAGTGCAGCACATTGTGGATCAATTTCTTGCTGAAGGACATTACGCCATGGTTGGGATTCGAACCCACGACCTTCTGATTCAAAGTCCGGAGACTAATCCACTGGGCCACAACGCTCCATTTATTACAGATTATACATTGTTTGTGATCACATCTATTTTTATGTTCCTTCTGCTACATTATTTTAAATCATTTTAAATGATTTTATTTTTCACAGAATATCCCGCAAGCTTTCTACAAAAAGGTGAGTCATATTTTATCTACACACACAACACAACGCGCAGACGATCATACGATACTCACCTTTTGCAAACGGATGCTACGAATGGATTTCAAATTATATTCAGGGATTTATATCTCTATTATGACGAACAAATCCAGATAGGGAAAGGTACTGATCCGTCTGATCTACAGTCTGTCATCACAACCATCGATGGATATAGACATTGCTGTCCCAGTGATGTTTACGTAGAGAGCAGTGATATGTGGATTGTGATCATAGGAGGCATGGAATACTACAACCTTGAAGTATATGCTGAGATAATATCTACTGATCTTTCCAGTAAGTGATTTTAAAATCTTAACGTTTTATGTCGATTGTCTCTGATGCACTTAATCCATAAACGGCTTTCACAAGTATCACTTATATTATTCTTTAAAACAATAATAAATAGAAGTGTTCAATTTTACTATCAATTTATAAAACTTGAACAATATTTGTAAATGTTTTTAAAAGCCTTGTTTGAAATTTATCTTTGCTCTAAAAGTGCAAACACAAGTTCAAAGTAAACCAGGCTGAATAAAAATTGCACAAGTGAGTAACTGTTCATTTTTTTTCTGTGTCATCTTTTCATAGCTTTATATAGATGTTCGATTTCTGACAAATTTGTTCCAACATCGGCCCTTTGCGATGGATTTTACCACTGTGATCATTTTGAGGATGAATTAGCGTGCAGTAAGTATATAAATAATGATTCAGTACTGTTCCCCCAATGATGGTTCACCGGCACTAACGTGAACATGTCCTGTAATATTTTGAAACATAGGGAAGACAAAGCCTTAACTTTATGGATGGCTGGGCCCTGTCTTTCAAAGAGTTACGAATGATTCGGTCAACCTCAATTATATGGAAATCCGTTAATGTCATAATCTTGTAATGTCCTTTTGTAAACTAAGAGAAGCAACTAAATTTTCAAGAAAACTATGAATGTATAAATGAATATACATATCGAAAAATATTTTGAGCAAAACGC
Source organism: Lytechinus variegatus (assembly GCF_018143015.1). Taxonomy (NCBI): domain Eukaryota; kingdom Metazoa; phylum Echinodermata; class Echinoidea; order Temnopleuroida; family Toxopneustidae; genus Lytechinus; species Lytechinus variegatus. The sequence continues at coordinate 25,068,425 of NC_054750.1, read as the reverse complement.
ATTTCAGTTGTTGACGTTGCTGGCTTTCCACAGTGGTTCGGATCAATTGTAACTCTTTTTAAGACAGGGCGCTGATGTGCGCTTCATACCATTCCAAACACACTTCCAATAAGGGGCATTTCTTAGCTTGGACGAATACTTTGAACAAGTCCAAAATTTTCAAGTGGAAAGCTTGTACATTGTCAATAACTTGAAGGCAGATTGCCCTCAACACGGTTATCTTGCCGAGCTTGAACAACGAGGCTCCACCTTTTGCTTGATGGCCCTTTTAGAGTTTACAATTGGCAGTATGATCTGAGTCCCCCATGGGTACAATCCTCGATCCAATCTGAGAATATATAGCGGATCATTGATTGGAAATTATCTATTTCTTAACAATAGATCACTCAGCAAGGTTTTTAGCCTCTGGCCAGTCTACTTTCATCACCCCTTATTTCGTGGACAGCGGGCATTTTGGTATATCTGTTCTAAGCACAAACGCGACTGCAATATTTCGACTCGAGTTCCAAGAGGATCATCGTCAAAACAGTGAGGAAACAATACTAATAGGAACCGGAAATGACGTCAAATCGGCCATTAGAACATTCCATGGACATACTCCATACCATCATGATATATACCTAGGATCAAATGTGATTTGGATTGCTATTGTTGGTCATAAGGACTACAACTACTACGGGAACTATTATGACTCTTATGAGGGTTACGACTCATATGACTATAGTTATGACAATAGTGACATCAATCTCAAGGTCACTGCAATTGACAGGTCCAGTAAGTATATTTATGTTTATTTATTTTTGCCATTAAAAATTATGAAAATTATTATATGATCAGGTGGTTTGCGTAATTCCATGAAATCTTCTTATTCTAAAACAATCTGGAAAAAATGTCCGAAATGTTACACAGTGTACTTCATCCTGGTCCTGGTTCAAGTTTTCTTAACCATTGGTGACCATGATTGGCATAGATGATATTCCGGTCACATCCATAATGTTCTTATTTAAATAATAAAAAAGCAAATGGGTACTGGCAGGAAGTAATTCCTCAAAAAAGCTGTGAGCATCGAAATCTGTAGACTAGCTTAGCCGGGATAATATAGGAGCGCCTTAAGCACCTAACAAGGTGGAACGTGCGCTATAAAAATCTTATATTAGTACTATATATAATACGGGAAAATATATGTATTCGTAAGTAATCCTGGATGTGATTTCTATTTTTGTGTGTATTTACATTCACAACAGATCTACAGGAATGCGGAATGACTGGCCTGTCTTTCTCAAGTAATGACCGATGCGATGAAGTATTTACGTGTCCAGACTTTGCCGATGAAGAAGAGTGCAGTGAGATTTTCTTTCTTTTTTCATTTTGAAGATGTCGGAACTACTTGACTGTCCACAAATAATTGATAATGCGGGATTTTTGGGCCCTTCTATATGCGACCATTCTAACTGCTCGCTCCGTCATATCAGACTGAAATAAAACACTTGCCAAAATGTATTATGTTGAAAACTTCAGAGATAAAATGTTCGAAGTAAAATCTTAAAGAGGTAAAATTGAGTGGCAGAAATGTCTGAAGAGAGGTGTCCGGAAAGACCGAATGAATACTTGATATAAATGTGTAAGGGAGGAAACGTCAGATTTTGAAAATGACAGACCGAGGGGGAGAAGAGGTTAAAAAAAAACCTCCGACCACATTTACCTATTAAAAATGTTGGGCAACATACTGTCCACACAACAATTGGTTAAAACTTTATCAAATTCTGGGTAGTTTTAACCAATAATGTGTGCTTTGGGTGAAAACTACACAATATTGGTTGAAACTACCCAGAGTTGGATATATCTTTAACCAATTGTGTGGACATTATGTTGCCCAATATTTGAAGAGTGTAACAATCTCACATCTAACTTAACCGTTTACTTCTGACAGGTTTACAACTGCACTTTTACCTCATTAGAACTTAACCTCTAAAAAATCTTACGTATTTACCCCTACCTCCACAATCTTAGCCCTGACCAATTTTACTTGTGATATTTTACTCTTTTGATATTTAGAACCTTATTCATTTTTACAACTTATAGATAATTGTAATTGTTGAACTTGTAACAGGTTATGACTAAACAAATATCTTATCTGACAGCAAAATCGGTCTATTTGGAAATACTAAGGTATCTCTCATATGTTTCTTTCAATAGATGTGGTATTAGAATAATTTTATAATTCACTAATTTTACCGATATTCAATCCGCAAATTTCATTAGGTATATGAATTATTCCCGGTACTTATTTGATACTATAAAGATAATAGTCCTGTGTAATGTCTCCAACGAATTCTTCTATGCTCTCATTAATAACGTAATATGCTGTTATTAGCTGCGTTTCCGTTTCCCTCGAAGATCTTTTAACATCAGCCATCATCACTTCCTTACTTTAATTTCATTTGTTTGATTTAGAACAAATGGTAAATATGTAATCCAATAAGATGTAAAAATAATATTCATTTCTTTCTATTTCGGGAATACACCCCATTAATTTATCATCATTGTTATGAATATTTTTACTTTTATAATATCAAAATCTCCATGCTGATGTTTATTATTGTATTACGATAATTATCATCACCAATGGTAGTAGTATCGCTATTATTATTGATATCATTGTCATTGTCAATACTAATTATCGGTAATAGTATTGCGATTATTATCACTGTTTTGATATTAGGGCCTATTATTATCGTTGATAGTATTGTGTTTATTCTTCTCATATTCAACAGGTCATCCATCCATTTTTCTCCTTGAAAACGAAAGTTACACAATAGCCTTTTCCGATATCAAAGCAGAGTCCTACAATGTATCACTTTTCATGGCAAATGCTTCAAATGGATTTCGAATAAGGTTTTTGGATATCTACCTTGATTGCTATAATTACTATAGTTATAGAGAATGCGACGATATCATTCAGATAGGCACCGGATATGGTAATGCTAACAGCCGATCGATCGTGAAAACGCTTCGTGCTTTTACTTCTTCCGAGGACGATGTTCATGTGGATTCCAGTGAGATGTGGATATCAATCAGCGGTATTTGGAGATATGGCTCAAACTACTTTTACAGCCATGGCGAGATTGAAGTGGGCACTGTCAGAATGAATAGTACGTATCGGAGGTTTAATAAGCATTGACAATTGGCAAATTTCACAAGAAAAACTGAACAGTCAAAGTCAATGAATATTTTGTTTTACGATATTCTTTTCACTATTTCAGGATTGTAATATATTACACATCAGCTATGAAAAGATTTACATGATATAAGAATTGTAGAAGGGGAGGGGGCTACAAAAACAAGGGCTAGAATTTAGGAAATAAATAATTGTTCACATATGACAATAGAAGGATAGTTGAATACAGAACGAGCGATGATGGAACTTGAAGTTAACCCCAATTTAACTGGACTATTGCAGACCAGGCTTTTACGGGGTGGGGGGGGGGGGGTTGATCTCCCTTAAGATGTCGGCCGTAGATTGTGCGTTTGCAGCGAAGACATGCAAGTGTGTACTGCCGGATATAGAATTTAAGACTGTATTGTTAAATTTTCAAACAATTTTTTGTATATCTTTAAAATAGATAATTGAATATTTTCATAAACGTCTGTGCATTGAACTTACTTTGAATAGTCAGTGGAATGCGAATTTTTCTAGCAATTTTTGGAAAACTTGGGCTTACAAATTATTGCGTAACTTCAAATCGCTCAAGATTTGAAAGTAAAAAGACAGTGAACGGTACGGTCAAAAGATACGGCGCGGTAGCATAGTAACAAAATTATTCGAGGGGGGGATGTGGGTTCAGATTAATCCCCCAGTTAATAAGGCTTGAAGACAAAGAAGGGAATCGAAATGTGAAAGGGAAACATACCTAGAAATACAGAAAAATTTGAAAATGTTCGATTTCTTATCTAAAGTATTCTAGTAATGTCGCCAGCAATTGTGTTTATGAAAATGTTTGTAATTGACCTATATCAATTTTTACATAGGTCTGAGTTCCTGTGCCCACACGAATCTGGTGATTTCTCAAGAAGATATCTGTGACGGATTTTATCAATGCGATGATTATTCGGATGAAATGTCTTGCGGTAAGTATTCAAGAAATACTGATTGCTATAAGAAAACAAATTAATATTCATTATGGTCATTCTTATGCATGTTATTGTAACCATCGTTATTGTTCTTAATATATTTACTATTATTAGCATTAGTGCTGATGTCGTTATCATTCTTATCCCCCTTTTTTCTTAAAGGAGAATGAAACCATTGGAACAAGATAGCTTGGGTTAAAACAGAAAAATCAAAGAAACAGATCAACGAAAGTTTGAGAAAAATCGGACAAATAATGAGAAAGTTATGAGCATCTGAATATTGCAATCACTAATGCTATGGAGATAGCAAATTGGCAATGCGACATAGATGTGTGATGTCACTTGTGAACAACTCTCCCCATTACTTTAGTATATATTTCACTTGAATTGCCTCTTTTATCACATCTATCCATAGATCATGTGTTCTTTCTACATGAGGGCATGTAATACATATTTTTTTACGAATACATCATGGATATACTGACTATAAACATAATTATTAACGAAATATATTATTCATATGCCATGTTTGTGGTGAATGTTGTATTTTGATATTCAAAATGGCTGCCAAAGGCCCTAAAAGTATAATGCACAATGAGAAATGGGAGAAAGGAAATCACAAGAGTGAGCGCTAAAATGCATATATATGTGATAAATTAATTGGATACTGTCTAAAAACGTATTTTCTAACGAAATATATCATTCGGGTTTCAAGTTTGTGTTAAAAACTGTATTTCGACTTTCAAAATGGCCGCCATCGACATTAACTGTAAATCAGTTTTCCCTATTTGTATTGTACATGATAGTGTATACAATGGCCTATGGTGGCCATTTTGAATATCAGGAAAATAAATATTTCGTCAAAAATTATTTTTTAAGATTGTAGTTCACTCCTGCCATACAATTTCATGCATTTCACAGCCATTGTGTGGACAATTTTATGAGTTTCATGAGTAATTTGCACATTTTGGCGGCCATATAGGATTTTGCCAATTTGTGGAAAATGCTCAAGGTTACACGAGTGGCATCATCCAGATTCATAATCAGCACCCTCGAATTGACGAGAAACCATCAAAAAATATTGTATATATAAAAAACAAGGTTTGGTCAATTTTCTATGGGGCCTATCCTGGACTATTTGTCGAATCAAAAGATTATCTGATGCTCTTCACTTTTTGCCTACCCTCATACATTGTATTCCGGGGGGGCATTCAAATTATTTTTTTGATGGGGGTGTGCCTCACGAAACCCTCAATGGGGGTCAAGGAAATCACCGGGATTGTTATCCCCATAATGTTAATGTAAAAATATACATAATCTGATAATGTTATCTAGTTATTTTTCCCCAAGTAGTGACTGATGTTGTTTTTGTTCGTATTTTAAAGATCATGCAGACGTAGTTTTGGATGAAGGAGAATCGTTTGGCATAAAGATTGTAAATGCTGCACGTAGATCATATAATACTACGATACTTCGTACAAATTCAACATTGGGATTCCGAGTGCATTTCAGTTCCTCCGAATACTGGGATGGGTACGGAGCTCGTATTGCAATTGGTACACAGACCAACTCAAGTCCAATCTATCAATGGTCCTCGACCAGTAACTACCATTATTTCTACAATGACTATGATGTGTATGTGACGACGAATGAAATATGGACTGCAATCGTTGGTGGTGTTCATCATGCGTATGGGTCTATGGAATTCAATGTCACTTCGGTTGATATACCAGGTAAGTAGTGTATCATTCTAGAATCCTTATAATAATGATGATCATTATAAGGTATTTTAGTTTTGCATATATCCAACTCGTTGAGCACTCAAGGTGCTCATATACATTACCCCGACTAAGCTACTAGGTTACCGATACCGATGTTCACACAGCTTTTTAGGAAATTGTCCGCTGGTACCCTTTTCACCTCACCTTGGTTCAGTGAAGGATTGATTTCTTACAGCAATGAAACTGTAAGCTTTTCATAAAGATTTCCTTATTTGTGGTCTTTCACGTCCTTTTCGTTGATAGAAATCATTATTCGCATTAAATTTTATCTCATATTTATTTCATAAAGATTTCCTTATTTGTGGTCTTTCACGTCCTTTTCGATGATAGAAATTATTATTCGCATTAAATTTACCTCTCAATGCAAAAAATATATTTGGGCTCATTAGTCATTTACTTTTAAATTTAGTTTTAAAAAGACTATTTGCACTCTGAACACGGCACGCACACCCCTGCTTTCCAGGATGCAAACTATATTTATTCAAAGTTCTTTCAAATAGATGCAATGATAGCAATAAAAAGTGTGGTCATCACGTCTTTTCGTTAAGCAGTGATTAAAGCACAACAAAAGCCATATTTAATTTTGAATCCTCCACAATTGATTACGACTAATCCAGTTCAAGTTTGATAATTTAACCGTCTTTGTACATTTGCCATCAACATGAATTGACAAGTTGTATGATGTGTTAAATGGTGTACAATTTTAATGACCCAATTTTGGTATACAGTGAAAATAACGATGATGAGGATGGTAATAATGGCATATTTACTCAGGGTAGCCCCCGCAGTTCTGAAAATTGTTCTCCCAGCGGGCCCTGCTACTATCAGGATTATTATTACCCGGCTAAGCTAGGATACCGTTTCAGGTGCACACAGCTTTTTGAGGAATTATTCCTGCCGGTACCCATTTACCTCATTTGGGTTGAGTGCAACACAGTGTGGATAAATTTCTTGATGAAGGAAAACACACCATAGCTAGGATTTGAACCCACGACCCCCTGTTTGAAAGGCGAGAGTCACCACATTGAATTGCAAAATGTTTTTAAGGGTCGTGTGTGGTTGGGTGTGGGTGTGTGAGAGAGAGAGCTCATACACATTGTTGCTTGTAGTTTCATCAATAGCCTACCTGGCGGATGTATTAGAAAAAAAAAATCTAGGTCTGTAGAAAACAACGACGTTAAGTGATTTATTGATTTTAATGTCTCAATCAATCTTTTTCTCTCAAATCAGACTTGTATACCTGCCCGGGAAATCCCCATATCGGAATTCCTCATAGTAGACTGTGTGATGGAAGGTATGACTGCAGCAATTATGAAGATGAATTGTCATGCAGTAAGTTCATACTTTTTTGTAGGATTTCGTTAGTATAATATCTGTATAGTGGTGTTACAAATTTAGTGAACCCCACCAGGAAATGAACATATTTTAAAATGTAGATTGTTCTGCCATGTTTTAGAAATTTAATTGTTAATATCTTGGTCACATTTGTTCTACGGCGGCCGTACGGCGAGTTGAGAACGGCCGTTTTAACATGTAGGTGGTTTGAATAAAAATGAATAAAACGACTGTTTTCGACTCGCCGTACGGCCGCTGTAGAACAAATGTGACCAAGGTATATGTCGGGTGATAAAATATAAGAGTCAATCTAGGTTCTTTAAACATTGTATTGTTGTCTACGTGCAACACTCGGCATGAATGTGTGCATTTTGTGGTGGGGTTGACTATCTTTTGGGCACAAATGTACATGTATATGTACACATCTGTGAGCATATCGTTGACGTTATGTGTATTTCATATTGATAACACGTTTAACCTTTGAAAACAAAGTTTCCCAAATTGAATGAAATACATCAAATTAGATAAAGGTATATTTTCTCAGAATGCCATGCTTGTGTGAGAACTGTCCAATATTGAAACATTCACAGAAATCGGTTTGCGCCAGTGACATTTACACAAAAGTTCCACTTCTTAAGGTTAATTACTTGAAAATCGTATCTTGCAGACTTGTTTTTAGTATTTATACCAATCAAAGTATTGATGATACACATTGTAAAAAAAAAGGAATTTAATGTCGTTTTTGTAGGACTTATTTCAATTTGGTTGTTGTGACTTGCATGACGTGACACTATGAAGATTCCTGACCTTAACTGTTATTAGTCTGTTATTTCCTCAGAAGAAACTCGCCAGATTGTGATAACATTTTTGGAGAGTATTTTGAAATATAGGGAACTATTATGTTATTATTTTTAAATATTCATAAACGCCTGATTTTTAGTTTTGATTCGATTGCCATTTAAAAATGAAAGTCACGTGACACAAGAGTGTGACTCTCGTGACAAGTATCGTTTGGGACCACTGGTGGATCCAGGGGAAGGGAGGAGTGACCCCCCCCCCCCCTTTTGAGAATCCAAAATTAGTTTGATAATTTAAATGGTAAGTAGTGAGTGGTATTGGCACGTGTCAGGAAAAGGTGACGTCACCTTAGAAATAAGATTCAACGCATCGCATGCACTTACTAAATGCAGACGCGCAGGGGTTACACTGGCTAATGTGCATTGCCATCAGTCGACATTCTCCCCATTCAATTAACATGCTATAAGGTCTTTGGATTTACACTCCAAAAATCGACTGTTATATTGTACAATACAACTTTTTGAAGGGAGGTCAAGTGGTACCTACTTAGCCAATCACAGCTCGTATTTCACTCTCTCTCTCTCTCTCTATATATATATATTTATTCATATATATATATATATATATATATATATATCTTAAAGTTTCACGTATTGGCTTCTCTAATAGACAAGTAACAAAATATGCTGAAGATAAAAGGTAATGCGTTCAATGCCAATATAGTTTTTATTTACTCAAATTTTCGACGGACCTCCGTCTTCTTCAGGAGTATATACAAACTATATACTCCTGACAATATATATATATATATATATATATATATATATATATATATATATATATATATATATATATATATATTGTTATATAAAGTGCCGGCCGCGGGAAACGTAACAGTGCCCCCTAGGGTGAGCGCGGTATCCCGTAGCGGACATGTGAGGGAAGCGGACGAGGAAGACGCCCGCGTCCGCTCCCCTAGGACATGAGTGCCCTAGGGGAGCGCCCGAGGGAAGTGCCCGCGGCCATCCTAGGGTAGGATGTTCGGCCGTGCATTCTTGGTCGAAAGAAGAGGTCTGATTTGACACATTCGTTCAAGACTGCATGTGATTTTTTTATTTCATATTAAGCATAAGTTTTCGATCATTTATCGTGGATAAAATCTGTTATGAAAATTACAAAATTTGAGTTGATAACTGGGATTTTAGGCTTTTTCACCGAATGACTTATTGTGTTCGATTACACACTGGCACCAGCGTAAAGGGTCCTTTCCTTTGAATATTCTTCCCGTGGTGTCCGTAATTTCATTCACTGACATGGTTAGTCGTAATCATAAATGAGTTTCTGACAAAGGAGCAGGTATTTGTCGATGTTGACCCTACATTCCAGAGTTGGTCGTCCTAGAACTATTTACTCTATTCTTTCCCTGCATGGTCATCCTTTTTTTTTATATATACCCTGACATCCCTTTCAGGCGGGAATCTACGAAATGTAGATAAAAGGGAGAAGAAAACAAAATGAAAGAAAAAGGCGAAAAGGAAGGGATTGATTGAAGACGAGAAGGAAAGATATAAGGGAAATAGAAAAAGTGAGAGAAGGGGAAAGGGGAGAAAGAGAAAATAGAGGGAGGGGGGGGGGGCGAAGAGGAGAAAGAGGGAGAGGGGGTAAAGAAAAGAAATAAGGAAAGGGTGAAATGGAGAAGAAAACAGAGGGGATGAAAAAAGGGAAGGTGAGACAGAAAGAAAAGAGGGAAAAGGAGAAAAGGAAAATAGATTGAAAATCGAAGGGGAGAAAAAGAGACAAAGGAAGAAAAGGAAGAAGGACAGCATGAGAAAGAGAGAAGAATAAGGAGGGGGAAATTAAATCAAAGGAAGAAGGGAGACATGATAAAATGGAGTAAAAAAGCGGAGGGAAGAGAAAGAAGGGTGCAGGGAAAGGTAAGAAGTACAGGGGACAAAAGAAGTGGGACTTAAGAATAAGTAGAGGAAAAGAGAGAAAACGGGATTTTTGGGGGAAATTGTCCAGTTTTTCATGTCAGAAAATACTTTAGTAACTCGCATCTGCCCACTTATACGCTGATGACAAGTATTTAACATTCTTGCGCTCAATCTTGTAATTACTTTCTCTCTCCACGCTCACAATTTCCTGCTCTCGTTGCATCAATTAAAAACTTGTCCCGAATTAACAACCGCTCATTCAACAAAGAAGAAGAAAGAAAAATGAAAGAAAAAGACCAAAAGGAAAAAAGGAAGGGATGGAGGGAAAATCAAAAGGAAAATAGAAAAAGTGAGAGAAGGTGAAAGGGGAGAAAGAGAAAATAGAGGGGGCTTATTGTTTGATGGTAATATGGATACCCTATAGTCCTGCAGTACTTAGTTATAAAACTTGTTTTACTCAGTAATGCTCACGCGTGATGATTAAATGGATTTTCGACTATATAGAGGTGAACCGGGACGGGGCTTTCATTCTTTAACTTGGCTGGACTAACTCATTTGTTCCCCGAAAAGAATTGTTAGGTTTGATAGTTAGCGTTTGCGTGAGCACCCACCGAAACTCTTAACAAAAGAAAAGAATGGTTTGTATAGCTCCATTCTTGCTTTGTCGGCAAGTGATAATTAACTCGTAAGTACCCATTCCACACACTACGTCATAGTAGCTTTCGAAAACACATTGTTTTACTTGGGTTTGTGTTTAAACATTACAGCTAAATGTTCTAGAATTTTTTTTAATAGATATATTATGTAAATAGCTTTCGTTGCCTTGCTTTGAAGCGCATTGAGCATCCAATCAAGATGGAAAGTGCGCTTTACAAATGTCATGTATTATTTTTAGATGCCATATAAAACTGAATTCTGTATTATACCAAGTTGTGACTTGGTTCTGTCATTTCCAATTCATATATACAAAATATATTTCGAAAGAAAATTTTGCTTTACTGAAATAAAATAAATATTTTTTTATAACTTTAATTGATGTCCGACTTATCTATCAATATAAAACCGCAGTTCGTAAATATGATAGTTTTAATCTTTACTTCGACGTCAACTATTCGTGTTATTATCATCATGTAGGTGTATCAGGGATGTTAATATTCGTTTTAATCCTATCTATAATTTTGAATAAAATTGCGCGAAATATATGCATTGTTCTCATCATGAAGCTGGAACCCCTCTTCATTTTCTCATCCTCTTCCTTCTTCTCCTTTATTATTTTCACCACTTCCATCTCTTCTAAATTCGAATATCTACCAATGTAACTTAAAAACCGCAATAGAGAGCAGGTAATGTAATCAGATGTTTTAGCAAAGAGATAAATCTGTTCCATTTGTTACATTGAGGTAAATTTATACTTTTATAGGGTTAGGGTTTTAGAGACCCGATTTGAACGGAATTGAACCGAAATGAAAAGAATATCCTCATTTATTATTGTTAACGCATCAACAAATTAATCCCCCCCCCCCCATTACTATGAACATCCTGTCATAAATTGGGAAGCGGATGTGATCAAAGAAGATCAAAGGTGTTGGCGGGGAGCAAGACTCTCTCAGACTGCTGACAATAACAAGAGAATCAAATAAAAAAATCGATGAGCACAACCAGTTTTGCTGGTGTTCGCTTTTTGCACGTCTACTTTGTATGATCTTGGTCATACTAGTATTAGTTTTCACGTACCTTTCATTCCCTTTATTAGGGTTTTATCAACCATGTCAACGAATTGACGATCCCAATATTGACCGCACGTTTGTTTTAACATAACGAGAATTCGCAAATGCCCTTGATAATTCTGTTTTATTTTAAGTTTGTCATTAATGTTTGTTAACATTCACTTTAATAACTTGTCAAGTTTGATTTACAAAAAAAATCAAGTCTGCTTATTAATGTTTTTAATCTATTTTAATTCTTTGTTGTTGTTGTTGATATGCCTTTCTTTCTTCTTTCCTAATTCCACCCTGTGCACCCCGTTAAAACTCAAGGAAGAATGTTTCAAATGTTTTCTAGTTCTTACACTGTTCATAAGGAGATGGGATTAGGTGTATAGTTCACGCTGAAGGGAGAGGAATGGGTACGTATGGAGAAAAAAACTTTTATCCCAAAAGGTAGAGAATTGATCTCCATTACATTAAATCACAATTGTGTCCTATTTTTTTTAAACACAAGTTTGTATGATACATGCATATCTCCCACGTAAGGCGTAAGGAAAAAAGTTTACCTAATGCATTAAATTAGATTGATTAGATTCACTGCGGTAAATGAAAAATAATAAATTAGATGTTCCAGCCAGGGTGACCATATTTCACAAAATTAAATACGGGACGATCGACAAAGCACTATGTACCATCGGATCGACCAAGCCAGGCCAAAAAAATCAACAAAAAAGCTACCGTTAGACTTGTTAACAAAATATATTAAGAAAGGAGAAGCGGAAGAAAGAAAAGAGAAAATATGAGGAAACAATAAATGAAATGAGAGGAAAGAAAAAACAAGGAAAAATTAAAATAAAAAAGTTTGAATAAAAAGATGAAAGAAAGAATAAAAGACAGATAACGGTTTCCGTCATTACTTGAAATTAATAAAGAAAGAAAGAATTAAAATAAAGGAAGGGAAGATGAATACATGTGTGAAAAGAAAAAAACATAAGGAGAGACAAGAGAAAAGTAAGAAAAATTGAGGAAAAGAGAAAGAAAGAAAGGAAGAATTCCTTCATTATTTGAAAGAAACAAAGACAGAAGAAAAACAGGAAAGAAGCAAGGAAGGAAGAAAGGGAAAGAAGGAATAAGGGAAAAGAATTGAAAGGGAAAACAGAAATTAAAGAATGAAAGAAAAGAAAACAAATAACATCTAAAAACAAATCTAAATAGGGAAAAGCCGACAATAGATTGCTACACAATAGCCAGCCTGCAGTGAAAAAAACAGTAGGATTAACTATGTTATTGACATGTTGATTCACTGAGGCCATTCAAGAATGTTTTAGAAATGTAGAATGCTCCAGAAAAATGGGCAGAATTTTCTGAATGACAAAATGTAGACAATTCTAGAACCTTCCATAATAGCGAATACTAGAAGCCTCTAGAATAGCGAATACTAGAAGGATCTAGAATAGTTGAAATGTGTATATATAAGGTGGCAGTTTCTTCAAGGATCATCATATGATACCAGATCGCTTTATCAGATCAGATCAGAACTCAGAGTTTCACGCCAGACTTTATGTCAGAGCAGAGTTTATTTCCTCCTGGATTATTTATCTTCTGTGGAATTATTTGCACGCCATCAATGAACTGCTTGCAGTTATTTGAAGAGAGGAATTCTCAGTTCTCATCGAGATCATCAACCTGTTTAATGAACGCTTTTCAACCCATGGATTGCTGAAATTGACTGTTAATCATCATCAACATCGTCTTCACGGACATTCCAACTCGATACAGTGACTCTTGTTATTCATCATGCTTCAACATCAGTTTCATCATCGCCATAATTGCGAACTTTCATTTATCCCACTAACTTGGATTATTACTTGGATATATCATCACCACTTCACAATTTTACCTTCGAGCACTTCAAGAGATGTACATGTAAGAGCAATATATATTTATGTTTTATTAGTTTTTGAGTGTTATATTTCTGTAATAAAAAAAGGAAATTAAATCTAAATTTCAAATTATTTCATCGTTATTTGTTGCAGTATCGTAACAAATAATTGGGGGGCTTGTCCGGGAAATGAAAGCCAATTTGTACAAGAAGCCAATTTGAAACTAAAACCAGTTTTCGGGAAACGAAAGCCAATTTCAGACGATAGTCAATTTGAAACAAAAGCAAATTTGAATTGAAAACATTTTGGAAATTTTTGAAAAGTTCTAGAAAATCTGTACTGTGTTATTTCTTGCTTGTATTTCTGTATATTCCGCCATGGCTACATTTGAGGTTGAAGAATTGGTTACACTTCGTAATTCCGAAGGTTCGTAATTCCGAAACACGTAAATTGCCTATACCTCGATGTTCGTTAATCTGAAAACTTAAAAGGGTTCGTTAATCTGAACATTTGCGGCGTTATTCCGAAGGTTCGATAATCAGAAAACAAAGTAAGGATCGATGTTCCGAAGGTTCGTTAATCCGAAAACGAAATAAGGTTCGTTGTTCCAAAGGCTCGTTAGTCCGAAAACGAAATAAGGTTTGTTAATCATTACAATTTCGGACTAAGAACCTTCGGAATTACAAACCTCATTTCGTTTTTGGACTAACAAACCTTCGGAATTACGAACTTTCGAATATATGAACCTTCGGAATAACGAAGCTTCGGAATTACGAATGTATGCGGAAGAATTTCTTGCAATGACAGAATTGTCATATGATCATTTGAAGTCACTGAATAAAGATGATTTGATAACAGTTTGTGATCATTTGGGTGTATCTCTAGCCCCAGGTTTAAAGAAGGCAGAGATAATTGACTTGTTAGCTAGTCACATGAAGCTTACAGAGGAGTCTGAAACTTCTATCAATATTCAGATGATACTTAGATCCAACTAGCAAAAATTGAATTGGAGAAAGAGAAAATCAGAGAAAACATTGAAATGGAGAAAATGAGATTGGAGTACCAGTTTAAATTAAAGAAATGGAGCTAGCTCATGCAAATACTAACTCCGCTAAAGATAAATCTCCCCACGGCTTTGATGTGGTGAAAAACATTCGCCTTGTGCCAAGATTTGATGAAGAGGGAGTTGATACATATTTTGTGTCATTTGAAAAAGTGGCCAAGAGACTGAATTGGCCCGAGGAATACTGGACTCTTCTCCTCCAAAGTGTTTTTGTTGGAAAGGCTGCAAAAGTCTATTCTTCGCTCTCTGAAACGCAATCATGTGACTATGCTACAGTGAAATAAACAATTATCAATGCATTATGAGTTGGTACCAGAAGCGTACAGACATAAATTTAGGAACATGCAAAGACAATCAGGCCAGACGTATGTTGAATTTGCTAGGGAACAAGAGATGATGTTCGATAAGTGGTATAGATCACTGAAAGTTGACAAAGATTTTGTTCACCTTAGGGAAGTTGTCCTCCTAGAAGAATTCAAAAAGAGTCTTCCTTTTGGCATTAAATCTCACTTAGATGACCATAGAGTTACTGAAGTCAGTAAAGCAGCCATAGTAGCTGATGAATTTTAGGTCACTCATTTCAAGAATTATTAGAAAAAGAAAGGTAAAGGGTCATTGAATCTCACAATAGACCTAGTGAGGGAAAATATGCAAGCAAGGACAAAGACACTAACAAGAATCAGGCTAGTGGGGCCACAGAATCAACCAAAAGGTCTGAGAGTCGTAGTTCCAAAATTTGTACTCATTGTCATAAACCGGGACATTTGAAAGAATCATGTTGGAAATTGGTTGGAATGCCAACCAAAGTTAAGAAAGACATGGGTTTTGTCAAGCAAACAAGTGTTCCCTCGATGGAGTTTGTTCCATCAGAGCCCAATCAAGATGTTGAGAGTGTTTCTCTGCTATTTGCTGATAAAGTCAAGCAGGTTGATGAAAGCTTTAGAAGCTTTTTGTATGATGGTGAAAAATCCCCTTGTTTGGCTGGTGCTGCTGGTAGGTCAGTGGTGATCCTTAGGGATACAGGGGCTGCACAGTCCCTGATGGTGCCAGGGGATTTGGCTCTTCCTCCCGAGAGATCAGAGAATGCCACAGTCTTAATTCAAGGTATTGGCCCAAATTTCATGTCGGTTTCTTTTGCATAAGGTCGACTTAAGGTGTGACCTAGTTAGTGGTCCTCATCAGACCCTGAAGACCATGAGGGCTTATTGTGAAGACTATCCCGATGACCGGGATAAAGGGATATCATTCCTACTGTTTGCAACTAGGGATTTCCCTAATGAGTCCACAGGTTCTAGTCCATTTGAATTGGTCTATGGTCATGAGGTTAGGGGTCCCCTAAAGCTTATCAAAGAGAGGTTTATGGTTCAGGATGATGATGTAAACCTTCTAGACTATGTGTCAAAGTTTAGAGAAAGTCTCAAAAGCTTGTAATGTGGCTAAGGAAACTTGAACGAGTCGCAGGGAAAAATGAAAGCTCACGCTGACAAAAATGCAAAAGAACGAAGTTTCAAGCTTTGAGACAAAGTGTTAGTGTTGTTGCCTTTGCAAGGTGAGCCCTTGGAAGCTCGGTTTAGTGGTCCCTACATAGTCAAAAAGAAACTGAATGATGTCAACTATGTGATCAGTACCCCTGATCGAAGAAAGTCTCAAAGAGTTTGTCATGTAAACATGTTGAAAGAATATTTTGAGCGAGAGGCTAGTCAGCCAATAGGTATAACACAGGTTAAAGAAGAAAAACATGTAGATGTACATAAAGAAGAATGCTATGAAAAGACAGATAATGAAATGTCTTATACATGTACAGATATATCTAAGAACGAACCATGTGGTGTAAAGTTGTCTAACTCAGAGATGTTAGGAAATATGAATGAGGCATTAAAACACCTGCCTGAAGATCAGACAGGTATATATACCTGTCTGATATATCGGGCCAGATATATCTGGCCTGTTAAGAGACTATGAAAATGTGTGTAAAGACAAACCAGGTCGTACACCTTTAACTGTACATGATGTAGACGTAGGTGATGTAAGACCTATCAAACAGAATTCTTATAGGCTCAATCCAAGCAAGTTAGAAAGGTGAATAAGGAAATACAGTTTATGTTAGAAAATGACATAATCGAACCGAGTCAAAGTAGTTGGAGTTCCCCAATTGTAATGGTTCTAAAGCCAGGCGGCTCTCAGAGATTTTGCATTGATTACCGAAAGGTAAATGCAGTAACTAAGACTGACTCGTATCCAATTCCTAGGTTAGAAGATTGTATTGATAGGGTTTGAAATTCTGCCTACATCACAAAGATAGACTTGCTTAAAGGATATTGGCAAGTGCCACTGACTGACCGAGCCAAAGAGATATCAGCCTTTGTTACACCTGAAGGCTTATTTCAATGCAAAGTCATGCCTTTTGGAATGAAAAATGCACCAGCAACCTTCCAAAGGTTAACAAATCAAGTGATTGCCGGACTTGACAATTGTTTCGTATACATAGACGACATCCTAGTATACAGTGATACTTGGAATGATCATCTGGATCATTTGCGAGCACTGTTTGACAGGCTGGACAAAGCCAATCTAGTAGTGAATCTGATGAAGAGTGAATTTGCCAAGGCAAAGGTCACATATCTTGGTCATGTGGTTGGTCAAGGGCAAGTGCTACCAAGAGAAGCCAAGATACAAGCTATCTTAGACTTCCCAATTCCAACAACTAAGAAAGAATTGTCCTCTGACAAACCTGCTGAAGGCAAAGTGAAGTATTTTTGGTCTGACGAATGTCAAAGATCATTTGAGAAATTAAAGGCCATTTTGGTGAATGAGCCTGTTTTGGCAGCTCCAAACTTCACAAAGCCATTCAAAGTAGCTATTGATGCATGTGATGTTGGAGTAGGAGCAGTATTGCTCCAAGAAGATGAAGAAGGCATCGAAAAACCAGTGTGCTACTTCTCTAAGAAACTCAATCGGTTTCAGAAGAAGTACTCAACTATTGAAAAAGAGGCCCTGAGTCTCGTACTTGCCCTTCAGCAGTTTGAGGTGTATCTAACCAATGGAGAGATTACAGTCTATACAGACCACAATCCTCTTGTGTTTTTGGAGAAATTCAAAACAAAGAATCAACGACTGTACAGATGGAGCCTATTGCTCCAACCATTCCCTTTGAAAATTGTACACATAAAGGGAAAAAATAATGTAATTGCTGATGCTCTTTCAAGAGTATAAAAAGTGAAATTATTCATGCTTTTGACCAAGTGTGTCATTTGAAGAGAATGTTTTTTGATGTTCATTTGTTTAAATATGTTTGTTAGTACTAAACCTTTGTACACAATATTGTAAATGCTTTATCATGATGATTTTGAAAAGTTAAAGAAAAAAAAGTAATCTTAAAGAAACCTTTACTACGGTAAAGCTTTCTTTTCCCCAGTGGGGGAGGTGTTATATATAAGAAGAATTGTAAGAGCAATAACATTAATTTATGATAATGAACATTCCAGAATGTCTTTGTAAAAGCTTTTGTTATGCAGGCCTCGCCTATCTAAAGGCCAAGCAGTTTTATTGTTGAATAGGGAAAAGCAGGCAATAGATTGCTACATAATAGCCAGCCTGCAGTGAAAAGAACAGTAGGATTAACTATGTTATTGACATGTTGATTCACTCAAGAATGTTTTAGAATGTAGAATGCTCTAGAAAATGGGCAGAATGTTCTGAATGACAAAATGTAGACAATTCTAGAACCTTCCATAATAGTGAATACTAGAAGCCTCTAGAATAGTGAATACCGGAAGGATCTAGAATAGTTGAAATGTGTATATATACATGATATAAGGTGGCAGTTTCTTCAAGGATCATCATATGATACCAGATCGCTTCATGAGATCAGATCAGAACTCAAAGTTTCACGTCAGACTTTATGTCAGAGCAGAGTTTATTTCCACCTGGAATATTTATCTTCTGTGGAATTATTTGCACGCCATCAATGAACTGTTTGCAGTTATTTTGAGAGAGGAATTCTCAGTTCTCATCGAGATCATCAACCTGTTTAATGAACGCTTTTCAACCAATGGATTGCTGAAATTGACTGTTAATCATCATCGACATCGTCTTCATGGACATTCCAACTCGATACGGTGACTCCTGTTTCATCGTGCTTCAACATGAGTTTCATCATCACCATAATTGTGAACTTTCATTTATCCAACTAACTTGGATTATTACTTGGATATAGCATCATCACTTCAGAATTTTACCTCTAGCACTTCAAAAGATGTACATGTAAGACCAATATATATTTATTCATGTTTTATTAGTTTTTGGGTGTTATATTTCCTGTAATAAAAAAGAAAATTAAATCTAAATTTCAAATTATTTTATTATTTGTTGGAGTATCGTAACAATATATATATATATATATATATATATATATATATATGTGTGTGTGTGTGTGTGTGTGTGTGTGTGTGTGTGTGTGTGTGTGCATCATACCCAAAGAAAACAACAGCCTCTACAGAGACGACAGATTAGCCGTAATCAGCAAACCACCAGCCATAGCTGAACGCATAAAAAACGGCTCTGCGACCAATTTCAACAACTAGGCCTCCAAATCACAGCCACAGCTAATGCAACAGTCACCGACTTCCTCGATGTCACTTTCGACCTGACCAAGATGGAACTTAAGCCATACGGAAAACTAGGAAACACCCCTACGTTCGTTCATGTTGAATCCAATCAACCACCCAGCATCACCAAAAGAATACCCAAATCCATAGAAACGCGACTATCCAATATTTCAAACAGCGAGGAAATATTCAACAATGCCAAACTGGAATACGAAAAAGCCCTGAACGAAGCCGGCCACAATGCTACCCTCTCCTACAACCCCAAGAACAACACGGATCCAAGGCCACACCAACAGAAAAGGAAAAGAACGATAACCTGGTTCAACCCGCCAAAGAGCCAAAATGTCAACACGAACATCGGGAAAAGATTTCTGGCCCTGGTGGACCAACACTTCCCCAAGGAACATGAACTCCATCAAATCTGCAACAGAAACACCCTAAAAATAAGCTACAGCTGCATGGATAACATGGGCAAATCCATAAAGGCACACAACAACAAAGTATCGAATACAGAAAAAAGCCGAGAAACCGAAAAGTGCAACTGCCGGAAAACAGAAGACTGCCCTCTACCAGGAAAATGCACAACAAAAAACGTGATCTACGAAGCCAAAGTTACCACCCCCACGACGAAAAATCCTACATCGGACTGACCACCACCACATTCAAAACCACACATGCATCTCACAAAGCATCATTTAAAGATAAAGAGAAGAGGCACAGCACAGAGCTCAGTAAGCATATTTGGAAACTGTAAAATGAAGGCACACCCCACAAGATAACCTCGAGAATCGTACGCCATGGACAACCCTACTCTCCACTCACAAAACGCTGCAACCTCTGCCTATGGGAAAATTACTTGATCATCATCACCGCAAAAAAACCCCAACAATTTGAACTCTCGAACTGAACCTGTAGACATAAGAAAAAGTTCCCAGTTGCGGGATATGGATAGCCCCACCAGCCTCCCCCCTCACTTGTAACCATGTAGTAATGACCCCTAAGTACCACTTCTATTTTATTTAGTAATTCATGCCCGCCTCCCCGCTCACGTCTCCCTCTCTTGTTCCCTTTCCTTTTCTTTTCTCTGCCCTTTCCTTTGCATTGTTTATTGTATTGTATGCATGTCTACAGGCGTATCCCGCCACAAGCCTCAGCTTTTAGGGTATACGCCTTCTTCCTTAAACCCAATATGTACATATTTATATTTTTATAACAAATTGATTTATGTATGAATTTATGTTTACGAAAAATGTAAAGACATGGAAGAATATAAATGTTTCATTTGAATTGAATTGAAATGTAATCAACAATACACATGTAATTCAGTAACCCCATTCAACAACGCTTAATAGAAATGCATGCTCTGTCAACCCAATGTTATACCCTAGTGTACATGCTCTGTACACTTCATTCTGTCTCAAAAAATTGTGTTCTTAAATCTGTCGCTGATGAGCCGTAGGGTGGAACAGTCTGTACGACTAGCTTAGTTAAGAAATCCAACCAATAAATTATTTATACTCAGCTCCTACACAGTCGAGCACTATTAGATATTGCAGTATATCATTACTTATATGTATATGCATATATATATATATGTATATATATATATATGTATATATATATATATATATATATATTATATATATTATATATATATATATATTGTAAACATATATATAATTATATATTGTATAAATGTGAGAAATTTATGCGCATCGGCTCTTGAAACTATTTTGATTTTTATATATGTTGTGAATGAAATGAAAGGGAAAATAGCTCTTGGAACTTTTGGGGACCGTCATTGAATTTTAATGCTTCATCATTTAAAGGACCCAATTCGACATTGACTTTTCAGATATCGAGCGAGCGCTGCCATATGCGCTGGCATTTTTCGCGGAAATACGGTATGCATACAGGGAGCATGTAGTCTGCTATGCAGACTCTGAATGGCTCGTGAGGTGGGATCTGCTACTGGTTTGCAAAGCGAGCCATGCAGCCTCAGTAGACATAGTCTGCTATGCAGACTCGTTGAATCAGCTGAGGTACACACACTGCAGATGTGGGTCTACATTTGTAGACTAGGGAGCTTGCGCAGTTCTCCCTCGAGAGAACACATCGAGCGGAGCATGCGCAGCTTTCTCCATGCAATGATACTTACCTTACTACTAATCCTGTTAATCGATCAGAGTGGAGATGTCCATTTTTGCTGCTCTCTTTCAGACAAAATTACACAGATGCATTTATACAGATACTTGTGTTGGCAGGGGTATCGAGGACAGCTACAAATTCAATTAAAATGTACGGAGCTATAACAAAATTTTACGGAGCTATTTTCAGCGATGTGTTTTTCCTATTAAAATTCTACTTTGTCACATAATCTGGTGATTACGAATTGACCAATCGTTTATCTAGAATACTCTTGAACATTCATGAGAGGGATATATATGTATGTATATGAAATTAATCTTACCTTGCTTACTTTCTTAATGATCTTTATTAAGTAATTCTAAATTCATAAACAGATGTTTTCTTCTTTCGTATTCACATGTAAACGAAATTGGAAACGTTTATGAAACGCACAGAAGAAATCACGAGCCATTCTAATAATTATAAGGAATATGTTATGTTCTTGTAAAATATGTCAAATAACCTGATTAAATTGTTATATTTACAATTAAACTTATTATTCTATTACCACTAGACGCATCTGCAGCAATACTTATTAACAACGAGACGTTTTACTTCAGTGTCTACACTTGGTACTACGATTATCAACGACTTTACAGAAATTGGCTCTTCGAAACGAACACTGGAAATGGCTTTCGTGTTGACCTGTATACATACGTGGAATGCTTTGACTATTACTGTGGACATGATGCAGTGTTCAGTATTATTATTGGGACAGGAAAAGATTCAACCAACCAGGAGTCAGTTGTTCAAACATTCACTACCAAGACTACTCATTGGTGGTTGTATACGTATGAAGAGTTGTATGTTGAGAGCCAAGAAATATGGATAGTTTTGATTGGTCCGCAGTTAGTTGGAAATGGTGTCTACGGCGATCTTAATTTAGACATAAATGCCGTTAACATGTCCGGTGAGTATTTAATTGGCATAAATTAGACTGATACAAGTGTATCATTTGAGCGATGGTTCCGTATCGCTTAATAATCTCAGGAAGGCCCGGGCTATTTGAATTTACCCCTCAAACTCCTTCCCCGCCTAGATCATTAGAATATATATAACTAAGGAGGCGTTCGTTCGTTTGTAAAAATAAGTCGATGTAATAATCGCAATTTAAGGACCGTCATAAAGCCGAAGCGTGAATAATGATATCAATCTGAAAAAAATATTTTGAATAAGTAACCCACCCATTCTTATTAAGTTTATCAACGAACTGATTATGACCAATATTTAGTCTTAATTCTACATGTCTTAGCTTAGGCCAAGGTAATTTGGTAGCCAAGAACTTGTCATTTCGTAATTTTACTGATTTTAAAGTATTTTTCACTTTCATAGCAAGTTTAGTGGGTCATATAATTGTGGTCTGAGTGAGTTGCTCCTGAGTGGGTAGGATAAAAAGTTGAAATGACACTCTTAAAAATATTGGGTAAAAATGCTTCATGATGGTAATTATGTATCCAACCAACATTGGGCATTTCTTTTGGGCATTATTATTTATCCAGTGTGATGAAAATTTTGCTCATTCTAAAGTAATTTCTGCTTATTTTTTAACCTTACTGGACAATATGCTTCCAGCATTGGGTAAAATACTACCCCAAATTGGTTGGATACATAATTACCCTCGTGCTGGTTAAAATTTTGCCGAATATTTTTTACAGTGGCGGATCAATATATCCATACTGTTTTCATACAAAACGGAAGCTTCTTTATTACGATACGAAAACAGGGGCTGTTATTATTTGAAAACAATTCGTTTTAAATTCCTTTTGAATGAATTTACATAAGTGGACACATCTGTGGCTGTAAACAGACCCCCCCCCCCGGAAAAGGGGCGGCGAGACGCACACATATCTTTTTAAGAAACTCGAGATTGACGGAGCTTGTCATGGGGACCTTTGCATGTTTTAATGTGAAATTGGAGGATTTTATGTACACTTCTGGTGAATTTTGCAAAAGTTATGTAAAAGAGGGAAGTTATTAAAGTCCCCCACCCCCACTGCGTATACGGTCGT
Source organism: Lytechinus variegatus (assembly GCF_018143015.1). Lineage (NCBI taxonomy): Eukaryota > Metazoa > Echinodermata > Echinoidea > Temnopleuroida > Toxopneustidae > Lytechinus > Lytechinus variegatus. Next base: position 25,044,991 of record NC_054750.1, on the reverse strand, counting down.
AAGCACAGTCGGAAATATAATCGTGTCGGTGAAAGTTTAATGAAAACAAATGTGCATGAGAGACTTGAACTTGACTAAGCTCCAGAGGTAAGTTGTTTCCCATGAAGTCGAAATCAAAATCAAACTCTTAAAACAACCCCAAAATATTTTGTAATGTAAGATACGCAAATTGTACCTTGTAAATCACGTCTTCACTTATTTAACCCAAAATAAAGAGGTATTTGGTGGGGATTGGACTCTTTGAAAGCGTATATTCGATCGAAAAAACAATCTTGCAAGCCACTTCTGAAATTATGTAAACATGGTAAATTCTATTTATTTTTATCTATTCTTATTTAAGCACAACTGCGCCTCCCTTCTCACCTCGCGGGCTGGTATCCGCAAACGTTTTTTGTAATTTTGTTTCTTTTTGTAATTTGACTTATCTTACATGTAAAAATCATATAACCTTCTTTTCCATTTAATATCATATATCATGTAGGATGGATACCATGCAAGGATTCAAGAACAAGTGTGCCTCCAGATTACGCATGTAACGGACGGTACGAATGCGACGATTACGGAGACGAAACATCATGTGGTACTGTTAGACTGCTATTACATTTAACAGCTATGACTAAACTTCTAAATTCTAGTATACTAAAGAATCAGAAAAAGGCAGGCGCCATTTGTGTCTAACTCGTAAGAAATGATCGATCATGTGAATGCCAATGGTATTAGTTGGTGAAGCAAAGATTAAGCTCAAAACATAATTTTAAGGTATCTCAAATGGAATATTGGATATTGATATGAAACCAAATAACCGTTCTAAGTTAAATTCATTACCCCCCTCCCTCTCCCAGGATTGGGTAAAAATAAGGGGTTGAAAAAAATAGGATTGGAATTTACTCTTATTTGAAAGTATTTATAAAGCAAATTCTATAATAAGCAACAAAATATGTACATACACTTTCAATAAGGGTAAATCCCAACCTCACATACGGGAAGAGAATAATCTATAAAGTGTAGTGTTACTTACGTTTTGTCTATTTACCGTTCTTATTGAATTTACTAATTTTTTTTAATCTGATGTAAAATGCAACCTCAAAAGATAAAATAAATAAATGCCTTATACAGTGCGTATCAAAAAAAAGTTTCCACTTTGAAAAAAATCTGGGAATTAAAAGAATATACAACATGTGGGTAATTTTTTCACATATAATATTGGGTTAGGGTCTCATCTATCCAATGAAAGTAAAAGTTTTGACAGAATGTTACACTTGAGTGAGCACTGTCCATTTTTGTAAAGCTCGCAGAAATCTGTCTGTGCAGAAATGCTAGTTTTCACGCAGTGTCAAGGGGAAAGGGCGAAATCAAACTTAATCTGCAATACATTTTTCCAACATTTCCCTTGCATTTTTAGTCAATTAAGATAAAACAGATACATTCAAGCATTTTTTAAACAAATTTGCCACCCAAATTGAAATTTCAACACTTAGTAAGCACAACTTTTACCCTTTTTGTGCCAGCTGGATCTGAGGACATAACTGAATCTGAACAAAAGTTATCAGACATTTCCAGCACTTTTTCACTAAGTTTTTATTATTCAAAGTGGGTTGACACTTAATTTTTCATGTAATACTTGTTTCCCCACACTTTTCCCAAGCTTGACAATGATTAACAAAATAAAAATCAAGTCTAATTCATTTTATGTAAATCACAGCTCAGTGTAAATCAAATATCGTCTTGATGGCCTTGGTGTGTGGGGGAGTAGGGCGGGGCGCAATGCACTTTTCGAAGTGTACTGGGCAAGGAAACAAGTTAAAAGAGGTCAAAGATATCTTCAAACCAATTTTAATTGCTAAATTATATGTGTTCTTCAAAATAAAGGTTTACTTTTATTCAGATAGCTATTTCAAAGTTCTGCGCAAATCATTTTTCACTAACTTTTCAAAAGTATGTGGTGCTCACTCAAGCGGAAATATTTTTCGATAGTTATATCGTCATTTGCTTAAATGGATCTGTATCAATGATAAAATGTGGAAAATCTTCAGGATATTACAAATGTATAATTTTACAGGATTTCTTCAAAGTGTAAACTTTTTTTTGATACGCACTGTAGTTTAAGCATTTCGGACGTCATATAGATATCTGATTAATTATGAATAAGTGCACATAGGGAAACCACTGTGGAGAAAGGATTCATAAGCACCTACACTTTTAAAAGACTGGCATGTACATGTTCTTGAGAATAATTCGCTTACCTGAACTGTCACCAACATTTTAGACAGGAGTCTTTGTAGGTATGGATGTTGGGTGTTGTTTTGCATATATGCATCTTTTACAAATATTTTTTTTTCTTAAAAATTTACATTTTTATGAATAAATCATTTTCTTGTTTTGAGATGATTTGTGAAGATATAGTTCCTTGTATATAGTTTTCAACATCTCTGAAAAAACCCTCGTTATAAGTTTACAAGTGTAATATTTGCTCTATATTGTTCTTTATTCTCATTTGGTGTGTCAGGTGCATATACTTGTCTCTTTTAATGGAGCATGGAATAAACAAATGACAGTGAACTTGAAAGTTTTGAAGGGAAATTATAACTCGCTTTTATTTTGACTTCAAGAGTGTTAAGTCTGCTGTCTATTTTGTTATTGACAGATCGTTCACCGACCATCCTCAGTGAAGGGGAATCTTATGCCATCTCAGATTTGGAACTGTTTGAACGGGAACACCATGCCTTTATTCTACAAACCAACCAATACTCTGGATTTCATATCAGGTTTCAGCACATATCTCTTGGCTGTTGTGATGAGCGAGTGCAGATCGGAACGGGGACTGACCTATCTGACGTAGAGTCCGTTATAATGTCCATCCAGGGATACACAAATTATGTCGATGATGTTTATGTGAATACTACCCATATGTGGCTTGTCATGACTGGTCAGAAGGACTCTGACAACTATCCTAATGGTCATGTCGACATGATTGTCACTGCTATCTCTCTTTCTGGTGAGTTTATTAGGGTGGAGTTTTTTAAAATTATATTTTCATGGTGGCATCCTTGAGGAAAGATGTTCAGATGACCAGTTCCCTTCATGGGGATATCCTAAAGATATCCTAAAGATGTAAGTATGGCTAAATCCAAGATCATGTCATCCGATGATCTCTTCTAATTGATGTGGACATGATGAGATCTGAGGTCCTGTCATACCTCTTCAGCAGGATGTTGACATGGCAAAATTCGAGGTCCCGCCATCTCAACCATCGTTTCTTCTACAGAAGTTGAAGAAACAACGAGATTAGAAATGCTGTAATCTTATCATCTCGTCTAAAGGGTGTTGACTTGACATGACTTGATTTTGGATATTGTACTGTAATCATCTCTTTTGCATGATATTGACATGAGAATATCCACGATCTTGTCATTTCGTCATCTTTCATAAAATGTTGATGTGAAGAGATGATTATCCGTACACCTGGCTGACACGTACTGTATGTGTCAAAATCCTAATTCGAGGGGATCGGAGAAAATCTTTCAAGATGAAAGGTTTAATGTAAAGAAGCCCTCATGAGCTTGAATTTGCATTATCTGTGTTAACACAACAAAACTTTGAAGCACATGGTGGCTGATTCGAGTCGTTCTCATTGTGATGACATTGTTAAAAACCCCAGCTTACAGTTCAAGGACAAGTCCACCCCAACAAAAAGTTGATTTGAATAATAATAGAAGGATTCAACAAGCATAACACTGAAAATTTCATCAAAATCGGATGTAAAATAAGAAAGTTATGACATTTTAAAATTTCGATTAATTTCACAAAACAGTTAATGCACATCCTGGCTGGTATGCAAATGAGGAGACTATGAGGACACTTTTGTATTTTATTATATGAAATATTCTAATTTTCTCCCCATTGTCAAGTGATACAACGATTAATTCCTCCCTGAACATGTGGAATTAGCATTGTTTAATAATATATGGTTCAGTCAAATTGGTCCTTATTGTCAAATCTATATATTGTATACTTCAAACAATAAAAAAACAAAAGAAATAGTGAATGATGGACATCATCGACTGACCAACCGAGTTGTGCATATCACTGATTTGTCATAACTTCCTTTTATACATCCGATTTTGATGAAATTTTCAGCACTATGCTATTTTAATCTATTTATTCAAGTTAACATTTTCCTGGGGTGGATTTGACCTTTAGGCTATGTTTTTTAAAGGAAACTATAGGTGGAGGTGGATTTATTACTTGAGTGCTTTAGCGTTTATAGCGGCTAAGGTTGTGATTATAACATGATTATACAAATGTACACAATATATGTATTTTCTATGATTTTTGCTCAATAAAACATCATCTTACAACTGTATAGTTACCCTCTGAGATGATTTGGCCGGCATTTCTAGTATTTTATCTGATATTATGGCAACATTGTCCTAGACAATACAGTTTGAAGAATTAAGTACCATCAGAATGTATGAGATAAGTTTATAGGCCATTAAACACGTTGCACTTTCCTATAAAAAACGTGCCGAAAATTCAAATCTAAAACATACTACAGAAAACCCTATAAACGTTAAACCCGCATTTATTAAATACATTTTGTGAGAAAAAATGAACTGTGATGATTATCAGGATACCCTACTAAACTGCTGAAGACCAACAAATCTTTACATTTGCGATTATCTTTATTTCTGGTATGTCAATCCCACTTGATGCTAGAAAAATGGAATTGCCCTCGAGATTAGGTAGATTTGTACGGTTTTCTTGATTTAAAAGGTGGTTGTCTCTCAAACCCCTGCCTAAACGGAGGAACTTGCAATCACCTTGCTGATGGCGGATACCGATGTGACTGCATGGATACCTTTACCGGACTCAACTGTCAAATAGGTTTGTGCAAGCTGGCAAAGCCCCCACCCCCCTCCCCCAAAAGATTTTTTGTTGTTTTACACAGTTTGCCTTTCCTGTAAGATATCTCTGACTTCTTTCACCTTTTATCTTATGCTACGACCGTGATATATACGATATTTTGCCAGTTTTCTGTTAGAGGTAAACACCAAATATTAGTTTTGATTGCACAGATGCTATTATCAGGCTTAACTGAATGACTTGTGTGCAATCAGGATAAGGTGATACGAAGAACACATAAATGTTTACAGTTTGCCTTTTCTAAAAAGATATCATTTGGAAAAGCCTGTACAAAGTGAGCTTCATACGAATTTGGGGAGACTGTTTTGAATAATGCTTCAACGATTACATGTTGACTGAAATAGCATGCAGCGTGTCTTACACTTCCTGAAAAAGTCATTACATATTCTTGGCCCTATATGTTTATTAAACACTACTGTCTTCTTTTCCCCTATTTATTATTCATATATATATATATATCTTTACAGCAAACCCCAATCCCTGTGTCGAACGAAATCCGTGTGTCCATGGTGTCTGCATTAACGTAGGACAAGGACGGTATGAGTGCGAATGCCAAGATAATTATGACGGGATTCATTGTGATGAACCCATTCGTAAGTAATTACATTCCTATCTCCATATTACAAATTCTTGTTCCGGGCAATACATTTCAACTCATTGTTTTTATTTCACAATTAGCAAGTATTTACCCGAAGTTTATATCAAATTCATTACTGAGTTGAAGAAACATCAGCTTATTCACGGGAAGACTGATTGTTTTCGAAAGCTCTTTATTACGGAAATGATACCCTCTCTTGGGTCATATCTTAAAAGTTTCGTTGAATAATTATGTATAAACATGTCGTTCCAGACATGGAAGACAATGCCCGAGCGAAACGACAGAACCGAGCATTTAAACATGACCTAATTTTTTGTGACATTCCTGTTCTCCTATTGTCTTGCACACTTATCACAATTATCTTCTTCATCATTATAATAATCGTTATCTGTCCATATTGCTCGCAATCTCATGGTCCTATTCTAGTCCCAATAGAGGTTTCTCAACATCCGTTTAGCCAAATAGTCAGTATCAATGCCAATGTGAACCTGACATGCGGTTTCGACCATGCCAAGCGGTACCACTGGTACAAAACTGTAAGAGAAGGAGGAGATGGTGTCCTTTTGACTAACAGTGAGAATCGGAATCCTCTGATGATCATGGCTGCCTCGCACAATGACATCGGGTATTACTTCTGTAGAGGTGAAGGTAGAAATGGAGAAACTTTGGAGACGACGCGAGCATCTGTATATCTTAGAGGTAAATACAATCATCTAAGATGCAACCTTTTCGACTTTAGTTTAGATTTTGACTTTCTCGGACTTCCAGCTGGTACAGCTAGTTACCTTTGTTCTGGATGCTCTCGAATCCTAGCATTCTCGAAGAGTAAACCCTGGTGTGATAGCATACCAAAGATGGAGAGCAGAATCAATATTAGGAGAGTTGGCTTCTTAAATTGAATACCATTCATAACCAAAATCACCTATTTTTTTTCAGTGTCATGGATCGACATAGTAGGTCTACCTACCCAATAATCACATATTTCCTTTCTGCTCAAATCCCGGGTATGATTTTTTTTACACATGACAATAAATTTGTTCTTCCCCGATTCCCGTGAATGTAACCCTAACCTTAAAGCAGATTCGAACCAATAGCGCCATCTTGAGTCATCAGCTACTCATACCTGGCCAGTTCCTGACCCATAATGCTAGTGTAGTCTAGTAATGTAGACCCATTTAAATGATAACATGTTGATTAACTACTCAATATATTTATACTAATATTTATGTTACCAAGTATATCAAAACAATTTTAGTTTCTCTATACCAATACAATTGTAGGTCAATTTATTCTTTGTAGTATTTGTATATATACAAATACTACAAAGAATAAATTGACTTACAATTGTATATCTGAAAACGTATATTTTAAGACTATGTGTTTATAACACACTGACAATGAGAGACTACACAGTACACCCCCCCCCCTTTAATTCCTGTCTGTTTTTTTTTTCAGATCTAACCAATTTAGAAGTTTTGAATGTTCGATTTGCTACTCCATTTCGCGAAGAGCTTCGTGACCAAACTTCAATAATTTATAAAGAAACGGCTTCCAATATCACCACCTTTGTGAGTTTTTACTGAGTTTCATTATCGGCACTTGTCGCAGAGAAAACCCGATTCATTATTCTATTATTATGATGTACTCCGATAACGATGATTGAGATCATATCTAAGAAACAATTTATGATATGAAATTCAATCAGAAGTTATAATTCCATTGTAGATTAAATGCCTTGCTCACAGGCATAGCTGCCGCGGCCGGGGATAGATCCTTGGACTTTTTCATGTACATGTATAGCCAGGCGCCTTAGACCACTAAGCCACGGCACCACCACGATTTGAAGTTTAAAACGATCTATTTATTGAGATTTAGTACAGAACCAATCCGAAGACTGGATAAATTTGAAGAATTTTATCCTAAGAACATAAAGCATTATACTGGGGCTCTGAGGAAACAGTGGGACGATTGTTATAACATCTTTGCATTTGCTGATGTGGTTTACGGTACACCATGTGGAGTGTTATAGAAACAGTGGATAGAAGAAGAGAAGAAATGGATAGGCGAGAAAGTGGAGATTTGAGAGTATTCTTTCTTGAAAGTAGTCCTGAAAAGGAATGTAAACCAGAAGGAATGTTGAGTGGTTAGAGCTGATGAGCTGATGAGTCTCCTGAAGACGGACAGTCAACCTGTCTGAAACGTCGAGTCTCTTTTCTACTCATCATCTCTACTCGCCGACTCAAGCCAGCATATCTCCTCATCAGCTCTACTACTCAAGCTGTTCTCACTCAACATTCCTTTTGGTTTACAGTTTGGTTTTCAGGACTACTTTCAAGAAAGAATACTCTACTCTCAAATCTCCACTTTCTCGCCTATTCATTTTTCCCCTTCTTCTATCCACTGTTTCTATAACACTCCACATGGTGTACCGTAAACCACATCAGCAATTGTACATGCCACCATGCAAACCTTCAAACAACATCTGATCTGTGCATTTGTCTAATATTTTTTCCATCGTTTCTCAACAAACCTTATAACGAGGATACTAATACCAACTAGGTAATTGAATGTCATTAAATGAAAGAAATGGGCTACAGATGTGATAGACCTATGCGTGTGAAGGTAATATAATGAAATCAATTCGTATCATTTGTATATTTTTCGTAGTGGTTCTCCGCAGGGATTTTATTAACTTCTCAAGCGGAGGGTCCACGTGGCCGATTTTCTCACATTGTATTTTTATTTTATCAAGATGTTTGTTTACATCTGATGTAAATATACATCTTAATAAAGGAAAATACAATTAAACCGATTCAATTGAAGAATTCCGGCTAAGTCTATTCTTTAATGTTATTTAAAAAAAAATCCCTATATCATTTCACCGAGGAACCGCTAATAAAAATATTTCTGTGACGATCAAATGAATTGTCGGATTCACAATAATATATCACTAATAACAGAAATAAACGCGAGGGACATAAGATCACATTTTTTTTGCAGTAAATATGAGTTTATTATAATGCAACTACATGTAAACATGATAGATTTATAGGACTGTTATCGAGTGTTCATAATTCATGATAAAATACATCACTGTTTTTCTGGTCTGTGTCTGTTGTAAAGATGGAAGAAGGTCTGAGAACAAGTACAGGTCTCGAAGGTGTATCGGTAGTATGTAGAGCTCTCAGACCAGGAAGTATCGAGGCTGATTTGAATATCTACCTTGATGAGACCAATATGACGGCATTGGATACAGAACATCTAATTGGTGATTCTATTCAAAGCATGGCAGAAAATTCCAACGGTTTTCTAGATTCATCGTCAATTTCAGTTCAAAATAACGGTAAGCGCTTTATTTAGTTATTTTTATTTTATTTTATTTATTTATTTTATTTTATTCATTTATTTATTTTTATTTATTATTATTATTATTTTTTTTTTTTTTTTTGGGGGGGGGGGCTGAGTAGTTATTCCCCGTTTAGATAAATTAGCATACTACGGTCATCGTCGGGTGGTTGTAGGGTGATCGTATCCTGTAACTCGTACGTTCCCCCGAGGGTGGTGTACGACGATCGTATGCTTTACGTACAGATCCATTATGATGATCGTAGGGTTTACAATTTTGTTTAGCACTGAGTTATACATATTTTTCAATATTATATGAACGTAGCCCTTACGTACCTTAAACTATGGTAAATCTTCCTAAATGGCAACCACCATGGTAGCAGCATTAATCATGCAGCCTCTCAAATTCATGGTTTCTACTGTACTTGCAATAATGGCAAAGTTAACATTGCTGCAAAACTTTATAAAAAACGGACCCTTGATACATCCATGTGCCGCTGCGCTTCGGGGCGTTCATTTAATACAGCTGTACTTTACTGTTTGTACAATATTGGTGGATTATCTGTTTACTTGTATATCAAGGCTCTCTTAAGTCTATATCAAGAAGGTGTGTCGTATAGGTGAAGAATGAGAAAGGAAGAGTATATGTTTTCCTTTAGCATGTCTAGGGTGCTTTTAAAAAATAGTGACTTCGCATCAGTGCTCCAAGTTATCTCACCTCCTGACTTTCTTAGTTTAAATCGTGATGCATTTGATTTTTAGAGTGAATTCGCTTATTTTGTTTCAACTCCCTTTTTCGGCACAAAAAAACATTTTTGGGGGGCACAGCTCATTTCTTGAAGGAAATTTCATAAATGTTTCAACCATTTTCAATACGGTATTCAAGTTGCTAAATATTACCATTGCTTCAGCCTTGTTTGTTGAAGCCTTTAAAACTTTCGATTTTCTTATTTTGTGAAGCAATTTGCCGGAATATAACATGGACTTCTCCGCGTCTCGAGAGGGTTGAATTTCCAGTTGGTGAAAATGGAACATGGGCAAACTCAACAGGAAGATGTCCGTTCAACACTACACAAGGTTGATCCATTTTATTATCTTACCTTGTTACTTTGTACTCTGAAGAAAGCTTTTGGTCCTGATCTCTCTGTTGTCGAACCAGGTCCAGGACTCCAGGACCAAATCTATAACGTTTCGTTCGCACTTACTACTCAGACCTGTCCTAAAAATAGCAAGATTGAAAGTTAGATATTTACATCAATAACTGGGATATACCCATTTGATTTGCTAGTTCATTACGATGAACCTGCGTGCCGAATATAGAGTACACAATTTTTCCTGCGCGCGCGCTGCATCTCCCTACCAACGCACTATCCCAAGATCGTCGCGCAATTTGGCGTCCATTGCCTCTTTTACTTTCGCCTGCGGTCGAGTGCAGTCGCAAGCTAAGTACACTCTCAAAATTGCATTTCTGTTTTCCGTTTGGATACTTTATTGTGCAATTCTTCCCTTATTTCAATCTTATTTTCTCTCATCTAAGATTGTTATAGGATTATCACGTCGCGCGGAGCTTCCGTGATATTATTTTAACGTTTCTTGTCCCTCTTCGTGAGTTTGTTTTTTTAAAGATACGTTTCTCACAGGCGGGTTGTCTTCACCTCTCCGCCCCATAGCTCCGCGCCTTCCTGCTCGGGCGTTGTCTTCGCTCCTTTTTAATCCTTTTAATTCTTTTTATTCACTGACTTCTTCGTTTATACGACTCGTCGTGAATTTAATTGATTTATTTCTCCACAGATAGGTTCTGTAGGACGTTAGGAGCGTCGTATTCCAGCCTCGTTTCAAGTTCTTTGTCTCTTGTTTCGAGTTAGTTGATTGTTCTTTTGTTTCAATCAATCCTTTGCTCTTGTATTTATTAATTGAATTAATTGGTTAATTGATTAATTAATTGATTGATTGATTCTTTTAATTCTTGACTTGCTCCTTTGCCTCGATTCAAGTTCTTTGTTTCTTGTTTCGAGTTAGTTGATTGTTCTTTTGTTTCAATCAATCCTTTGTTCTTGTGTTTATTAATTGATTAATTATTCAATTAATTATAAAAAAAAAAAAAAAAAAAAAAAATATTTTCTTTCCTTCACAAGAATACTTAGAATTTTTTTTAGGAAGCCGTCTCCTGTCAGCGTTCGTCGCCTTTGACTCGGCCTTCCTTCTCGGGAAAGCTATCTTTGTTTTTCCCCCCTTCCTTTTCAAGTCAGCTACCGGTCTCTGGACTTATAATTTTTTTTTTCTTAAACTTCTTGTTTATAAAAAAAAAAAAAAAGAAAGGGAATCTTGCTCCCCTTTTTTCCTTAGCTGATCCTCACCTCAAGAAAAATTATTATTTTTTTCTTTTGAACAGGTGGACACAACAAAACAACAACAAAAAAAAAAGAAGAAAACTTAGTGTTTTCTTCTTTTTAGATGCTTCCCCCTTCCTTCTTTTCAGAATTTTGGCGGAAGCAGATTCTTGTTGTGATAATCAAATAATTAATTTTTCTAACGGACTTCAGGGACAGTGTCTCTTAATAATTCTCAATTATTACTGTTTCCTTTGTTCTGGGATTTTACCTTGTATCATCCTTGTGAGATCCGTTTTTGACTCTCAAAAGTCCGCTTTTTGAGGTCCTTGTCTTCTGGGTTGGGGTTTGTTCCCCCCCCTACCCCCTTTGCTTCTCTTTTTTTCTATCTTACTACTAGATCACCCTACGGCAATAATGAGCCTTTCGGACTCTCTTTCTGAAGAGCCTCAGGCGGCTGCTGTTTCGGGGCCCGACACCGGGGTCTTATCCCCCACCACAGGTAGTATAGATAGCGAGAACAGAGTCAGAGCCCCGTGGGCTCTCAAAGGGGTGGAACCGTGGACGCGCGTTCACGTGTCCCGCTTAATAAGGGTGGAACCGTGGATTTGCGACCACGTGCCCGCACGGTGATGGCCAAGGCTTCCGTCCCGGAACCTGAACCTTATTGGGGAGCGTCGCACTAGTACAGAAACGGCGACTCCTCTAGGGCTGTCAGACCCACCGGCCATCGGGTCACCTAAAGTCCGGGGGGAGAGCACGGGTCTCTCCACCCGGCAAAGACTAGGCTCGATGCCGTGTAAGACCCCTCTAGGGAGCGTCGGCAAAGGGCTACCAGCCCGTAGTCGGAAGAGGCACCTGAGTCCGACCGTGTCGGACTCTCAATTCAATCTGACGCCGTCAGATTCGGCCGACGCCTCCTCTCGCTCGGCTAGCTCTCCCCGTGGGAGAGCTAAGGAGAGGAAGACAGGCGCAGCCCAGCCTCTTGTCCCTTCTTCCGCTCCGGCGCCGGAGCAACCGAAGAAGAAGAAAAGAAGAAGAGGAGAACCACAGACGTAAGCCCCGCTCCGTCGGGCGGTCTGTCCTCTGATTCTTTTGATGGCCAGGCCTCTCAGCTTCTCAAGCTAATCTAGAGTGCCCTCCAGCACTGCGGGTTTTTACCCCCAGGCTTGCCTGCTTCAGCCGACGGTACTACCAACCGAGCGGATCAAGCAGACACCGGCCATCCAACACACCTCGGAGAGTCACCGGCAATATCATGTTTCGCCGGCTCACGCACCTGCAAGGGAAATTCCCGCTAATACACAGGTGCTATCGACATACGGGCGTCGCCCGCCATTATGTCACCAGACTCCCGATCATTATACCCTCTTCTGCCCCCCGGCGGGGGCCGCATAGAAGAGGAAGAAGAAGAAATTCTAGGTCGCTAACCCCGCTGTGCGGGTAGACCTTCCCTTCTGATTCTTGTGCCGACGGCCAGGCGTCGTAACTTCATGTTACAACAGAACGCCCTCGAGCACCACGGATCTTCATCCTAATGCTCTCTGTCAGCTAAAACCGCCGTGTCGAGCACCAGGCAGGTCAAGCAGACAGTCGCCGTCTCGCACCTCGGAGAGTCACCGGCAATATGATTCGCCGGCCCACGCACCTGCAAGGGAAATCCCCGCTAATACACAGGTGCTATCGACATACGGGCGTCGCCCGCCACTATGTCGCCAGACTCCCGATGATTGTTCCCTCTTCTGCCCCCGGCGGGGGCCGCACAGAAGAGGAATAACAAGAAGAAAGTCTAGGTCGCTAATCCCACTTTGCGGGCAGACCTTTCTTTCTGATTCTTGTGCCGATGGCCATGCGTCGTAACTTCATGTTACAACAGAACGCCCTCGAACATCACGGATCTTTATCCTCATGCTCCCTGTCAGCTAAAACCGCCGTGTCGAGCACGGGCAGGTTAAGCAGACATTCGCCATCTTGCACCTCGGAGAGTCACCGGCGATTTCATGATTCGCCGGCTCACGCACCTGCAAGGGAAATCCCCGCTAATACACAGGTGTTATCGACATACGGGCATCGCCCTCCATTATGTCACCAGACTCCCGATATTTGTGGGTCAGGCGTCGCACATACTCCCATGAGCAGTGCGGGTAATTCACCCACGCTTCATATCAGCTTCAGCCGCCTTGCTAAGCACTGTGCGGCTCAAGCAATCACCTGTCCTCTCACACCGGGCATTTATTGAAACGCTGTTCACCTACACGGTGACCCCCGTTTCTATGCAGGTGCTTCCGACATACGGCTTTCAAGCATCAATATGTCGGCAAGCTCTCGGTGACCGACGGCTGGACTTTGCATCCGTTCAGGCTGCATCTATGCGTCCCCGAGCATTACGGGTTCTTATCCTCGTGTTCTCCGTCATTATAAGACCGCCGCGGTCTTATTGCTGGCGTCGGGTATTGAGCGGATTGAGACTTCTCTCGCCAACCCGCACTCCGGGGAGCCATCGGCGAGTTACCTGCATGGGTATTCCCCTTTTTATGCAGTTACTCCCGAATTCGCCCTCTACGTCAAGCCCACGTACGGCGACGACTCCTTCAGCGGTAACTCTCTCCATTCTACCCCCTAAGCGGGCCCGTAGATTGGAGGTAAGAATCTCTTACATACCGCATGCCGCACTTCTCTCGTGAGAATGTTTGGCTGCTTTGAGGGGGCAACCTATCACGTCCGCGGTCCGTCCGCCCAGGCGACGGGACCGTCGGTTTCTGGCCTGAACCTCACTTTCTATTCGAAAGTAAGGGTGCCCTGTCTTACTTAGCTCCTACCCTTGCAAGGCCAGAGTCAGGGCTAGTACAGACACCCGTCCTCCAGCGATCGCCGCTGAAGAGAGGGCGACTCCGATATGAGCACCATCACCGCTCAGCGGTATGTCTCACTACCTCATAGCTCTCCGAACTTATGAGTATGTATATCGGATCTGAATGTCACGGCGATTTAAAGTTCTCCTGTGCTTAGTAATCGCTACGCCTTCACCACCCGGTGCATTATGGTTATGTTAACCTATTGTCTCGTATTCGGGCGGCTCGTTCGAGCCCTGCCCGAGCTGCCATCACCGGTCGTCCAGCCGGACACCGCCGAAAGCACCCGCACCGAATACCTGGAGGGAATCAGCTTTTCATATGCTAGATATCCCTCCTGTTGACATTCACAGCTGTTCCCCGAGTCCTTCCCGGTCGGGTAAGCATCATCTCGGAGGAAAGAAACCGCCGTACATCTCATGAGATTATTGGCTATGTACGTGCGTTCAAGCTTGTTTAAAGCCCCAGACTTCTCTGTCGGCATTCTATGCCTATTTTCTGGGCACACCCACCGTACCGGGTCGGCGAGTTTACACCAAACAGTACGCCTTCAGACCATCGGTCGAGCTCTAACAGTCTATGTTATAGACTGCTCTCTATGTGGGTCAAGCTTGCGGGCGTCTCCGCCGTTTCCTCCTTGTGTGGAGTGGTCTACGGTGGATGTCTTACCGTGCCCATTTGTCGAATCGTCTTCTTATTTAGAAGCTTTTTCACTCGGCACACTCGAGTCACCTCGCATGCTGCTTTCATCCTCCCTCCATGCAATGCATGTGGCCATGGTCACCGCACGACCGAGGATGATGTAACCGTGGATGCATGTATGCTTATGCCTACCTAACCACAATCACTACGACCCGCTTTTTCTCGGGCCGACTGCGGATGAGTCTCTCCATGTAAGTGATTTACTTCACTGGAGTTCTTCTTTTAGAAACTTAGATGCTCATCCCCCACTGCTTAGGGCGTCATTTTTGCCGCCCCCCGCAGCTTTTTGGAACTCCTTATTCTCCGATATCGGACTGTTCCACGCTGCCGCAACCGGCGCCGGCGGTGCTTGCTCTTACGATCACCTGAGAGACCAGGCCTTGTGGCTGTTTTCATAAACAACTGGTTCTCACCGCAGACTGATGGAAATTTTTGTGTTTATTTTCCTCAAGTCTCCCTCCTTCGCTTGTTTCTTCAAGCGAGGACATCGACACTCTTAGCCAGTTTCCGTCCCTAACTTGATAGGACAGGGCCGTTGCTACCTCATTCGATTCCGTTGGGAACGTACTGTTGAGGTATCATATCTGGCGATGTCTGTTCGTTAGAACATCTCTTGATTGTCGCCTTCACGTATGATCATGACAGAGACTTTTCGCCAGCTCCCTCTGGCGTACACTTGCTGCTGCTAGGGATTCCCCCGCCCGGCGGTCATCCATCGCAGCCTAGCCTCACGGGCTCTCTCGGCAATGGTGGCTTGAGCCAAGCCACCTCTTCCACCGCGGGCACTGCACCCTCAGATGGGTGCTTCGATCAGTACGGGAGAAAGGGGATCCTGAGTTCTCTCTCGATCACTCGGTCTATCACACTTTTGTCGTGATGTGTACCGCGCTGTTTCTCTGACACGCCCGGTTGAGCTATTTTAACCAGACTGCTTTATTCTACATAGGCAGCAGGTCCGCGGTATTTCTTATTAAAAGGATGGCACTCAGTCGCTTTCTCGACCCTTGACTGCCTTACGAGTGGTTTTCTTAAATCCCTACTCTCCGTCGTTCCTAGTCCCCTTCGGACCGCTAGTAACTTTCTGCCACAGCTCTCTATCAGAATTCTGCAGATGTTCTGCCCTCACGCATTTGAGACGGATATCGAATTCTGGGCGCTTTCTCCCACGCGGAGGCTTCTGAGATCTCTCGCCTTCTCAGATTGTTCGATGGATCACTTACTGAGCCTTAAAGCTACAGTTTTCCGATCACGATTCTTGTTGAAAATTTCAACAAATTCCGAATTTTACGCTCTAGTCAGCTGGTGATGTTGTTCTCCTGACACTAGGCCGAGGGCCCATGATACTTAGTATCATTCTTCTTGGGCTCTTTCTTGGAATCGTCGTTCACGACTTCTCGAGGTCCGTCTATTGACGCCCCTCTTTCCTTCACTCCTTGCTCTTAAGGACTTCTTCACATGAGGCTTTATCGCCTCCCCTGTCCGTAAGGCAACGGCCTTTGTGTCTTCATCTCCCTATTTTAACGCACTTCTTAGTCTAGACATGCCTCCCTTCACGTTGAATCCGTGTTGGTCTAGCAAATCAAATGGGTATATCCCAGTTATTGATGTAAATTATGAAAATACTTACCATGATTTTCTTATTTACGAGATAACTGGATATACCCATTTGAACCCTCCCTCCTACCCCTCGCCTTGTGTGACAACATGTCTTGCCCGCAGGCTCATGAGAGGAAATGGACGCCAAATTGCGCGACGATCTTGGGATAGTGCGTTGGTAGGGAGATGCAGCGCGCGCGCAGGAAAAATTGTGTACTCTATATTCGGCACGCAGGTTCATCGTAATGAACTAGCAAATCAAATGGGTATATCCAGTTATCTCGTAAATAAGAAAATCATGGTATTTTCATATTCTCTAACGTAGACGCTATTTCTAGATCTAACACGTTAAAAAGTTAGACCTAACTTATGATCTAGGCCAAGGCTAACTGCAGCAGCCCGAACACAGTCTGAACTCCTGAAGACATGTCGAGGTCCCCGGGGCAAAGCCAAGGTCTAAATCAATATCTACTTACCCAATTTTATCGTCCAAAACCAGACCTATTTGTCCATTGCTCATCAGACATCACCACAAATCTTTGATGTTGGCAGAACAGTGAACTTCAGTCTCTATCCGCTGTCATGGCAATAGTCTAAGATAGTTACCGGTACTCTTCAATAACAAATCCACTTAGAAAATATATTCAGATATTTAGATAATCTCCAGAAACGACGGTTATTCCTGTCTACGCTTTTCTAACGTTAGGCTCCATGGGGCCACGCGCGTAAAACATTCCCATAGACTTGTGTGTTAAAATTGCACTTTTGAAAAATTCATAAAAAATAAATGTGAAATTAGAGGGTGGAATGTTTACTACCATTGGATAGGATATATATCTGGCATTCCATATCTGACCAGGAAAGGGTAGCGTAGCCAGCTCATTTTAAAAATAAATTGCCATTTATGAAGATAACTATCAATGGATCAAATTTATCGACTCAAACGGTAAAATAGCCCTAATTAGTCCGCCAGTCAAAAAAATAGTTCCAAGTCACTTTTTTATCTTCTCAATTTGGTCGAAGGAAGTTCAGTAGTTACCATTTCTAGAATCAGTGTTAGATTTTGAATCATATATCATACAGTTTTGTCAATCAGCAACATCAAATTGAAAAAAATTTGAATGGGTTGGGTCGAACGAATATCTTGAGCCCTCCTGATGTAATTAGGCTCATGGCACCCCATGGGGCTCAACTTTAGGAACTTATAAGAAGGGCGTAACGTTATCAGATCGTCGGACTCACTCGGGGACTCACTTAAATTCTGCGGTCCAGTCTGAAAATTGTTTCCAATTAATTGTATTGACCGATTGCAAACGATCGTTTTCTACTTACGCATACGGTATGTTATTTCCGTGTTGTTGTTGTTGAATATGATGGCGCTCTTCAATCTCTCCAGCAGGGGGTGGAAACTCCGCTTCTGCATCCGGTCAGAATTGAAGAAAATTTTGGAGGGTCAAAAGTGCACACTGCTCCTATTTTACATGTACAAGCCTATGGACACTGCCACTGCTTTGGTACACCAGCGAAATGGAGGCGTGGTCATTAAACGTCCTTCGCGCATAGCGCAAAAATATGTAAATTAGCATTTGGTCACTAATTAGCATAATGCGCGACCTGATTTGATGTCGTTGGTGTCTGTGATTGTAAAACATCATGCCACTCATTCATTCTTAAGTAATCTTATTTTATTGATCTATTTGTTCTTGTCTGTCACGATTATTACTGCACCTTTGATTTATTTTAGCTGCAGGTTGCCAGGATCTTTGCTATGGCAATAACTGGAAACTTTATGGGAGGGGATTTAATTGAGCTTGATTTGCCCTCGTTTCATATAATTTTCATTCTAATTACATTTCACTATTTATATTACAGAAGATCGAGGTTCCCAAAGAAAATGTTGCCATAATAACTTTTTTCCCCTTAAATCGTGTAAGTGTTCCTCGGTTGACAATAATGGTTGAATGTAATTATGATGGCATCTCTTTATGTTTCTGAAGCCCTTATTTGAAGAGCTCACTTGGAAAAGGGGTTAGGTCAACTTTTCATCAAATTTGATTTCTTTTTTGTCTCAATGTAATTTTTAGTAGCTCTATAATGTGATACCAAAGAACAGTTGAAATTCCCATTAAAAAGTGATCTGAAATGGCCAAGAAAAATAACTTTTTATCAAAAGGGGTTAAGGTCCATTTCAGTTTTGTTGCAAAAGGGGTTAGGTCCACACAATTTTTATTTGGAAATGAATATTTTACAAAATATGAAGACAGGTAGATTTCTTTCATAGCCAATTTTATGTTCTCATGGTAGGGCGTCATAAAAAAATAATTCTGCATAAGAATATTGCAATTTAGTTTTGCATAAAAATATCGCAATATGGGAGAGTGGACCTAACCCCTTTTGCAAACAAACTATTCTGAAGAGCTCATTTGTCAAAAGGGGTTAGGTCCATTGTTCACAAATTTTTAGTTTTTAGTCGTTCTAATGAAAACAACAAAAATTTGAAATTCACATGAAAACGTGAATAAAAGTGGCAAAGAAAAATCACCTTTTTAATCAAAATTGATTGGATTCATTTCAAATTAGTTACAAAAGGGGTTAGGTCCACAATGGTATTTTTTAAAAGAATCTATAGAAAAAAATTGAAGACAGGTAGATTTCTTTTATACCCAATTTTATATTCACATGATAGGGTATAGCACATCATGACAAATTAGTTTCTCATAAGAGTAATGCAGTAAGTGAGAATAAAAAACATGGATTTTCTCGGAATGGTAAAAAGTTGACCTATAACCCCTTTTGCAACTAAACTCTTCATTTATATTTTTATCTTTTCTGTTTATTTTGAATTGCAGAAAACTAAATGAACCTTTATTTCATTATTTGAACAAAAATATAAGAACAAATCAAATTCTTTTTCATAATTATTGTAGTCTCCAATATAGGTCCTATTATAAATAGCAGTCGGGAGCACTTAATTTTAAATGGCGACTTCTATGTCACTTTCATTTATCAATAACCATGACCTAGGTACAATATTTTAGGGGGATTCTCAAAATTATCTAGGCAAGAGAGCAAACTGATCGTAGGCTATAGGATATTTATTTTCAACTGGAAATGAATCTGGTATAATTTTTATATGGAAAAAAATACATTAAATATACAGGTTCCACATTTTGTAGAAATAATTCCCCTCCCCCGTATACCCATGATGAACAGTAAGGTCTTATGATTGCTTCTTCCAAAACAAACAACTTTCTCTATCCCCATTTCCTGCCTCTTCTCTCTCTCTCAGAAACTGACACACACAAATATATGCATAAAGGCAAACAATTCCCCTGTCATTTTACTTTCTTTCCCACTCTTATCCTTATTTCTCTTGAAGAATATTTTGACTGCTGTTTGCTCTCATGATTTCACAGTAGTATCATTACATTTGAGTACAGAGTGCAAAATCTTGTCCATTTGTGCATAAAAAAATTTGGTAGCAATATATCATCACAAACTGGTGATTAATAAATGAAAATGACCAAGATCAGATAATTTAATTCAAAATTAACATGTTTATTAAGAAATCCATTTTCTAAAACATTGAAAATAACATGATAATTAGAGTCTATAAGTATTAAATTAGATTAAAAAATAAAGGATTGAGTACATTTTTCTACACTTAAGTCAAAATATACAATTTTTATTAAAATTTCATTCAAACGATGTCAATGAGCCAAATGAGGGATGCATCCAGGATTTCATAAAAAGAGCATAAAAATCTGTGATATTCTGTTTATTTTCCACAAAAGTTTGTCACAAAAAAGAAAGAGGTAAATTCCTTCCAAATTTGCTGACTAGAAATATTCTACTAATGTGAGAGCACAGCAAGGGGGGGGGGGATAATTCCAGAATGGCAGAATCTCCCTAAAGAGTGCCTTTCCCAGTCAATACATTAGTGAATCATTCACAAAATTTGATATTGTCTACTGTCACTGTAGCTAGAATTCAATCTATTTTTAAAAATATAGTCTATTCATATATTTTTGCAGAGGTAATTCATGTCAAAACTTTTTAAAAAGTGAGATAACAATAAATGCAATTTAATATCCCTACATAATTATTAAGCCATTATATGAAGACTTGCAATTGTGGTAACTTTGTCCAAGCCCATTGCAGCTACCATAAAGACCTTGATTTCTTGCTCAGCCCTGTTACCATGGTAATTGTCATAGTGACAAGATTACAATAGTAATAACTTGTTTATGAAATAAGGTCCAGGAATGATACTGAAATTATTTCTTAATCCTCTGATCACCTTTATTAACATTTATCTACGCATGATTTTTATTTCAAAATATAAATTTTTGTCTTATATACAATAGGCCTTTAAACTGGAAATTACATTTAATTTCACGAAAACTTTAAGAACTAGTAGAAGTATTAATATTAATAAAGGGTGATACATTTGCCCATTGGAAAAAAATATTTCTTACTTGTATTTTGTGTGAAATTTTGTATACATGTACTTTAATGTCTTGATTGCCCGCTGATGAATCTGAACTTGTACTGCACTCTTTTCTACAGATATGCAGTTTAAAGAACATTCAATGCTTTGTTGATATCTATTCAAATTAATTTGAAGTAACTACTTATTAACTTGGCCTTCATATTTCTTTCATCTTGGTACTTGTTGTGGTACCAGTACTTAAACAGCTTGGGCAGTGGGAAACCTGCATTGTAAAAAATAGAGAAAGAACAAAATGAGCTGCTGATGTAAATTATTCTTACTCATCTAGTCCACTTTTATTAAGATTTAAACTCTATTTAATACTTTTGTCCTACATCCAGATAAATTGATATATCAATATAACTATTTACAGTATGTTTTGATAATAAAGAGTGCAAATTATTTCAAATATTTATCAGATGATAACTGTTAATATCATGGTTTTTATGTACATGTACATGCACATAGACATAAGGTATGGTCGGTGAAAATGGAAATACTGGTGAATCTGAATTCAAGCAAATATTAACTATCAATGGAGCTTTAATTTTACATGACATCTCATCTTTATTCAGCTCAATTGGCCATACCCCCCCCCCCCCCTCCTCCCCCAAAAGAGGGAATATTTATTTATTTAGACTATTTGTTTTTTTTTTTTGGGGGGGGGATGAGCTTAGATACAGACTGTATTATTATTAAAACAACAAGCATACCTTGCAATTTTCCAATTCAGATGTCCTGTTCCTCATTAGAGTGTAACTCACACTTGCTGATCTGCATAGTTCTCAATTTTGTCCCTCTGACCGGGTGCGAACTGCTAAGATCTTGGTCCTATTGGATCTGCAATAAACATTTTTTTTTAGTTTGAGAGTATTAGAGATAAATAAAACTACTCTTCTTAAACAATATTTAAAAAAAAATCCAGCTGCCCATATCATTGAAGTATGAATATTCCAAACTAAATTATCTGGTCCAAAAACTTCTTTCTCTATCATGAAGTTTCACAGAGGCATACGGTATGCATACCAGGTACCCGACTGTTTATTAAAGTAAAATGATTCTAACCACATATTGATTCAGCTGTATAGCTGAATCAGGACCTGGTCTATGCTGGTCCTGTATATAACTGAAGAATCACATCACATTTGAATGAAGTAATAACTATGTACTAAAAACGTTTTCAGAATACCACCCCAGGCCAGGCCCAGGGCATCCTGTTCAAATAGAAACTTGATTTACGTCTAGGCCTAAGTCATTTCATTCAAATCCTAACACTAAATCAATTGGATTTCATTCATGATTACTCTGAAGTAAAAAGTTTCTGAATAAAAGAAGCTGCTGAGAATTATACTTATTCATATGAAGATGAAATAGCGTGGACGGACTAGGCCTAAACTCTTTCAAGCTTGAAGTTTGGGCCTAGTCCGTCCCCGCTATTTTCATACCCCATGACTACATCGACAATCTTGCTAGCCGGCTAGCGCCGGCGATATCAAGGCCGGATCTCGCTCTGACCAAAATCGACAGTTTGTCGTTACTAAAACAGGAGGTCGGAAACAAGTCCACATCTACCCCTGATAATTGACAATAAAACTGAAATACAGGTTTACTTTTTGCCTACATGAAGCATATTCCGATGAAGGTCTACGAAAAATGGTAAGTTAGGCCTATTTTTTGAGAAACTAACTGACAGATGATTTATTTGGAAGTCAGGCAAAAGAAATGGGAGTGTATGGAAATGGAGATTTACGTAGTAAAGTAATACGGGATGGGCCCCGAACCCGGCAAACACATCACCATTGCAAGTGAGATCAAAACATGAAAATGAACTTAACTTACTTTTATTCTTATGGAATGTCATTAAATTAATATTGATGTTCCCTCCAAGATTTTATGCTCCAATGAAGTTCACTCAGAAATCACGATTTCGAACATCAATTCTATAAACAGATGATTAGTCGAGCTATTTCGTTGTAGAAAGTGGAAATTCGCGGAGAGCCGAAAGAACAACACTTCGCACAGATCTCGTAGGGAATTGTGGGAAGGAAAACATGTTTAATTCATAAGATATGAATAAAACATTAGCGTCTTAGCCAATCATAGAAGTGCATTTTGCGTAATTTGACGTCATTCTTATGAATAAAACATTGACCCTCCAAAATCACCCTTCAAATTGTCCGCCGGCAGCCATATTGGCTGTGTACAAAACCTATGGGAAATAAAAACGCGTGAAAAGAGTTACCTCTCTAGCTCCCTTCGGGAGCTTACGTATACGTAAGATCGTATCTCTGTGCTCTCCAGATTATACGCGCCAGTCGCTTTCGTAAGTAGGACGTCGTCGGCAAAGGAGATCCATACGACGTCAAACCATTGGTGACGATTATGACATATTAATGTAGATTAGCCACCCATCCACCTATTATATTAGTAATTGGTAACATCTATTCGACGAGAGGGCGCCACACACGTAGACAAAATACAGATTTTGATTTTGATCGTATCACATGACGCGCTATGGACCAATCGCGCTTCACTATCTGTCTTGGCTATCTAATGTAAAATATTTTCACCCAAAATGAGCCTTCTAGGACTTTAAAAAAATGAATCAGAGCCACAGGCGGCGGAACCGGGGGGGGGGGACCCCAGGACCAAAATCCAATTGAAACCAGTTGGATTTCCAACTGGTTTCAATTGGTTTCAATTGGTTTCAACTGGTTTCAATTGGTTTTAACTGGAATTTAACAATTTCCAGTTGAAACCAATTGAAACCAGTTGGGCAACTGGAAATCCTAACTGGAACCAGTTGGGTAAATGGATATGACTTCCAACTGGAAATGATTTCTAACTGGAACCAGTTGGGTAACTGGAAATCCTAACTGGAACCAGTTGGGCAACTGGAAATCCTAACTGGAACCAGTTGGGTAACTGGAAATGACTTCCAACTGGAAATGATTTCTAACTGGAACCAGTTGGGTAACTGGAGATGACTTCTAACTGGAAAGATGGGTAACTGAATTCTAATTGGAACCAGTTGGGTAACTGGAAATCCTAACTGGATCCAGTTGGGTAACTGGAAATGATTTCCAATTGGTTTCCAATTGGAAATTTTCCAGTTACCCAACTGGATCCAATTGAAACCAGTTAATTTGCATATTTTCTGCCAGTGTGCACAGATTAATGTTTTATGAGATTCATCACAATTTACAATGTATCTATTTAATTTTTTTCAATTTGAAGTTCCACACTTTTTTCAGATAAGTGTTTCCAATACTTAGCAGTGAAAACCATGTTCATAAATATTATAGATTATAATTAAAACAGATTCAAAGATAATTAGTACACCACTAACTGTTACCAAATTACATCAAATAATAATACATATATTTGAAGAACTCCAATATGAATATATACCTATGAAAGTCTGTATTTTATCAATGCCCTTTACATTGGTATTAATAGACAAATAACACTGCTTCTGTGTTGGCATGAGCAATAGTTAGTGCAAATGCTAATTAATTTGTAACTAATTAAGTTCATTCCAACTGGAAGTTCCAATTGGATCCAGTTGGAAACCAATTGGTTTCAACTGGTTCCAGTTGAAAACCAGTTGCCTCCAGTTGGTTTCAACTGGAACCAATTGAAACCAGTTGCCTCCAATTGGATTCAACTGGTTTTAATAGGGAAATTGGAACAACTGGAACCAATTGAAAACCAATTGAAACCAATAGCCAACTGGTTCCAGTTGCCCAATTGGTTTTAACTGGAACCAGTTGGCAACTGGTTTTCAATTGGAACCAGTTGTTCCAATTTCCCTATTGAAACCAGTTGGCCAACTGGTTTCAATTGGTTTTGCTCTAATTGGTTTCAACTGGATTTTGGTCCTGGGACAGGTCCCCCCACTAAATTTTATGTTGATAACCTTCAATTTTTTTTTTACCTTTGTCCAGTTTCAGGTGGACCCCCCCCCATAATTTTTTTGGCTTCCGCCGCCAATGATCAGAGCAAAAAGGTATTAGAGCAGATATCATTTAATTTCAACTGGCTAAGGGACTAATTTCAAACTCGAATATGCATATTGGATGACTACGATGACTAAATTTTGTGGTCTAAGGTCAAATAGATCATTATTTTAATGGTGTTAAATAAATGCTTCGACTGGCAATTGCGGAGAATTACATTTTGAGTTGAAAATTCATCTAGTTATTATTTCATTTTCACATCAAACAGCCGATGGACCCATTGGACGAGCACTTTGTATCGGAGATGGCATTACACAGAGTCGATGGCAACCTATGGATAATTGTGGACCTTTTAGAAATGTTACAGATATTCTCACAGAAATTGCAGAGGTTATTTTTTAAGCTATTAAAACCTTTTGGGATACAATCTTGCATCCTAATTGACAAACGTGCATATTAAATGTATCAGTGCACCCAGAAATGCCAGTTTGCACCATATATGGTACAACTTCGCATCGTGCAGGGTGCAAAGATTGTTATCTTCAAAAGGTGATAGTTCGCCCATGATTTGCCAAATGGTTACATTTCTGCACCTTTTACGGGTGTCCTTATTAAGGTGCAAAAAGTCACCATAGGGTACAAAATTGCACCCAAAAGGTTTTCAGTGTTAAATAATATGTACATTCGAAAGGGTGCATATTTACACCTTTTTCTTCGTGTTTATCAAATAAGGAACCTGTGGTGAAAATATTATCTTAACAATTATCGCTGGAAAGGAAAAATATTGTTATTGCAATCCTATTTTGAATATCTATTCCTTAACTAATTCAATTCCGGGGGGGGGGACAAATGCACTGAACATGTTCATATTTATTTATTCCTTAGTCCATCAATCTGTTTACAAAATACTGGAATATTCTACCTCGTATCTCATTCTGTCTATATACTGTTTGTATTTTTTTAATGTTACTTTTTCTCCTGCTGTTTTTTTTCTACTTTTATGCAGTCATGGTAATGATTTTTATATCGTATTGTTAGTTTTATTTTAGAACAATAACCCTGCCGTAACAAGTATAATTAGGATATAGGTCATTCTTATCAATATATTTATTTCTACATTTTTATTTTCAATAAACCAGCCTATAACTGAATGTCGGGCCTTGGCGACTTCACGTATAATCACGATAGTAGAATGAAAATATGTAGAGGTTTACAAAGCTCGACACTGTAAAAAAATATTGGGTAAAATTTTAATTAGCACAAGGCTAATCGTTTGTCCAACCAATTTGGTGCAGTATTTTACCTAATGGGGGGAAGCATATTGTCCAGTAAGGTTTAAAAAAAGGCAGCAGTTACTTTAGAATGGGCAAAATTTTAATCACACTGGATAAATAAAAATGCCCCAAAGAAATGCCAAATGTTGGTTGGACACATAATTACCCTCATGGAGCATTTTTACCCAATATTATTGAGAGTTTATTCTTTCGATTTTGAAGTAATTAAGTGAGGTAGGCCTACATGTAGAATCAGATTGTGTTTTTTAAACATAATTTGGAAATGTGTGCTATTCAAAAAATGTAAATGCTGTCAGAAGAAATTTTATATACATTTATTTTGTCTGATATTAGGCAAGCATCACCGAAGAAAACGCAGGTGAAGTTAGCCAACAAGTGGAAGCAGTTTCTTCAAATATCGAAGACATCACATCAGATGACGTCACATTGATAGCAGAGATTACATCAAGTATCGTACAGCAAAATGTTACAAATGAACAGGTAGCATATTTTCTATGCCTGATATCTTTGGAAATAACTGTAATAAGTGTTCCTTTATGTCATTGCTCAACATTACAATTTATAGTCGTCAAAACTAATCATTTCATGGATCAGATTTAACCTTGGCACAAAGTGTGCTTATGGAAGGAACAGCGGTTACATGTGATTTAGATGTCATAAGACCCGATGTCATAGAAGGCGTGGTCCATTGTCACAGCAGACTATAAATTTTATGGATTAATTAGAATCTTACTTGTATGAATGCACACGGGAATGATGTATCAATTAGATTGTGAAAATTGGTTCCTTTAAAAAAATAATATAATTGCATTGATGGAGTGATAAGTTTCAACCGCTCCCAGTAAAGAACCCATTAAATTTGTAGGGTTCTTAAACCGCATGGGATATTGCAGATGTCGTCTAATAATAATATGCTAATGTATGTAGTTGCAATAGTTAGTAGTGTTTTGAAGTTTTGTTATCGTCATAACGAGGAGTCCCATAATGCCTCCATACTCCATTGTCATCCAGTGGATGAAATAGATTATAGTTGGAGCATTTTTTACTGTTTTAATTTCATTGGTGGTTATGTCGGTGAAGAGATGGTAAATTGATTTTTGAAATACCAAGAGTGATAAATTGCGTTATGCTACTACTTGCCACATGCAACAAATTGAAACTGATAGTGTGGAGCATACAGCATGTACAGTTTATTTCCTTGGACCGATGAACAGGCATAGTCTTACAAGCATCGTTAAAGGACAAGTCCACCCCAGCAAAAATTTGGTTTGAATAAAAACCCTAAATCCAACAAGCATAACACTGAAAGTTTCATCAAAATTATGATGTAAACTAAGAAAGTTATTACATTTCAAAGTTTCGCTGAATTTCACATCCTGGTTGGTATGCAAATGAGGAGACTGATGACGCCATCCACTCATTATTTTTTTTTTGTATTTTATTATATGAATCCTGAAATGTTCAAATTTTCTCCTTATTGTCAAGTAAAACAATGATTAATTCCTCCCTGAACATGTGGAATTAGGATTGTTGAATACTATATGGTTCAGTCAAGTTTGTCCTCATTGTCAAATCTGTAAAAAATGATATAATGTATAATTCAAACAATAAAAAACAATATAAATAGTGAGTGATGGACATCATCGACGGACTCATTTGCATGTCACTGAGTTGTGCATATCACTGTTTTGTGAAAATAAGCGAAACTTTAAAATTAGATTACTTATTTTGCATCCGATTTTGACAAATTTTCAGTATCATGCTAGTTCGATTTTTTCCCTATTTATTCAAGTCAACATTTTTCTGGGGTGAACTTGATCTTTAAATAAAAGTAAAAGTAAGTAAAGTAAGTTTTAAACGTAATGCTGCCCATTTATGGGAAACTTTAATTGTGGTCCTGAACAAATGTCTTTCCATTTATTGTTTGACAGGTAACGGAGGATCTAACTGGTACTCTAAGCAATGTAGCAGAGGTACAAACAGATGTACTCGTAGCTGCGGAGGAAGCAGTTTCTAAATTAGTAGAGGCTTTTGAGGAGCAAATCAATCGTGTTGAGGTAGCCGACGGTGAGATGCTCAACATTCAGCAGCCAAATGTTGCTGTACAGGTGATTATGACGAGTAAAATGATTCAAGCAGTGACTCTTTCAAAGAAGAAGAAATGGGAAAATATTAACTAATTCTTGGTTGCAGATTAGTTTAAGAATTATTATCACGTCATTAATTATCATTAAAATCAAAGTTGCCATTTTTTTTTGGGGGGGGGGAGGGGGATTACTCACAAGTAAAATAAATATGAAATCTTCATTGGTAAGGTTTCAATAACATTTTTTCCGTTTTTCTGTTTTGCAAATTATCTTCTTAAACGTAATGTTTACTTTATAAACCAATCATTTTCGGTTTCAGGAGAGATATTTGTTATCTAGTGCAATCTGAAATTGCGAGCATCATGCACATTCAAGCTATGATTTTAAAGAGGAAAATAAAGAATGGATTCCAACGTTGATTTTTTTTTTACTCTGAATTCTAGATCCAGAGTGTATCTGCTGATGAGGGTATGGGTGGACTTGTTCTCTCTCTGGCCGGATCCAGTCTTTCTGATCTGACTAAGGCCAATTTTAGCATCAGCGCTCCGACCCAAGGTGACCACCAGGACGATGACATTGCTTCCAAACCAGACACCATCGCACAGGTCAACATCCCATCTTCGGTTTCATCTGCTATATCATCCACGAATCCTCTTACGGGATCATCGTCGAATGGCAGCGGTGAATACATTCGTATAAACTTCAACGTTTTTTCAACTCCAGCCTTATTCATTTCTAAATCACTGCGTGAATTCAGCGCAGATAATGAAGCCGTCAATCGGTCAGCTAACACTCCTGTCATAGCCGTCAGCATCGGTGGGAGAAAAGTTGAATCCTTGGCAGAGTCCATTAACTTTACCTTTTCGACACTGATGGTAAGAGTCTTTTAAAATAAATACACAATATTCCGGCATATATGCCTTCAAGATTTTACTTTTAAATCCAATCCGTCCATGAACAAAATCTCAATTTGTCTCCATATATTTTTTAGTGTTTTTACTGGTGCAATTATAGACGTATGCGTAATTTAGAATCTCTTATTCAATTCAATTCTTTTATTTCATTTCCATTCAAAACATAATACAAAGTAATATAGATCAATACACATTAAGTACAATTTTACAGAAGGGCATTCTTACTTCGTAAAACAGAAAAAACAGTATAATATAGAGCATAAATGGAAATGAGAGGGATCCACTAAAAAGCAAAGCTTGTAAAGTGTGGATCCCTCTGGAAAAAGAAGAAATTATAGTTGACTTATTCCTATATGCGTACATGCAGGTATTATAGGAAAGAAAAAGAGAACAAAAGAAATCATATTGATGCAAACATAATTACTGAAATGATGCAAAGCTTTTCACAC
This sequence comes from Lytechinus variegatus, assembly GCF_018143015.1. NCBI lineage: Eukaryota > Metazoa > Echinodermata > Echinoidea > Temnopleuroida > Toxopneustidae > Lytechinus > Lytechinus variegatus. The sequence goes on along the minus strand of NC_054750.1, from coordinate 25,015,449 downwards.
ATTATTTTAACAATGTGGTTAATTTATCTCAAGAAAATAAGCTTTACTACTTCTGTTAAGGACTAAGAATTGACAGATGAGTCATCATTCTTTTAAGAGCTATTTTTCATATTATCCAATGTATTTTTCTTGCATCTTCTTGCCTTTTCAGGGACTATAAATCAATAGTTGTTTTTATTTTGTATTTGTTTATAGTCTGGATATGATAATCCCATGTGTTCATTCTGGGATGATGAGAAAGCAGATTGGGCCCAAGATGGATGTTCACTTATTTCTAGAGTCGGATCAACCGATGACGATAATAGTTATGCCAACTCTGAATCAACACAGGAGGGTTCTTTTGATGAGAGAGTGCGCTGTGCGTGTGATCATCTCACCAACTTCGCCGTATTAATGGTGAGTGACTAAGTCATTCGGCTGCTATAAAATCGGTCTATCTCCTGCATGTCCTGGAAAATCCTGCAGTCTGATCAAACTTGACTGACATATCGCACCTTTGCAGAGAATTAGCAACAATTTGGGTGATAACTTTAATGAAGAAGGAAGCATCGATTGTTATTAGCTCCGATCGACCTCCACAAAGTTTATTTCTTCCTTCTTTTTGTTTGCTTAAATGATGTATGTCTACGATCTTACTCAAGGTAATACACACATAAACAAAACGATACAAACGCATCCCAATAATATCCAGACTTTCAGAGATGACCATTTCGTTTACAGTGCTCACAACCCGTATTCAGGATGGTTTCTCTCTTTTTATTTGGGGGGGGGTCGGGACGCTACGTATCCATATCTTCCCGTTGTACAACGTGGCACCAATGTCATGCAGTAGTTGGATTTGTTTTGTTATTTGTTTTATCATAAAGGATATCCGAGTACAGGATTCCCCAGAGGCGGTGTACAACATTCTGACCTACATCGGATGCTGTCTCTCGATCCTCAGTCTCCTTGTCACATTGGCAACCTATCTCTGGAACAAGTGAGTTCGAGTTCAAGACGTTCATTTTTTTTGTGAGAAATGAGCGCGCGGTGAGCGCTTCGTCATCATTTTTTTTTAATTCGCCCGTGGTTACTCTACCATTTATTTGTTTATCGGAATTGAATATGTCCCTCGACATTCTGTACCTTCTGAAATGTAATATATCACAAAATTTGTTATTTCATTGGCACATAAACATAGATATGTGTCTGGATAACTGAATTATGACCGCAATATTACAGGGGCGGATCCAGCCTTTGCCAATAGGGGGGGCCCGGAATTTTTTCAGCCATATTTTCCCCGATCGGCCGCTCGAATATGATTTTTGCCGGGATTTTTTGTTTCTTTGAAGGGTAGTCCTAATGGTCACTTCTTAGCTTTTTTCTTATGAAACCTAAATGTATAATACCATAACCATTATTTATATAATGCGAGCGCGAAGCGCGAGCTAAATTTTTTGGAAATCTTATATACTTTTTCCTAAAAATTTTGAACATTCTGGGAAATTTTTGTCTTCCTGAAAAAAAAGATGTGTATGCAAGTTAATAATTACTACAAACGTAAAGAGTGAGCAGAAATGAAGTGATGGAAAGGGTACTGTTCAATACTTGCTTGGAATTAGCCATGAAGATGTTACACATTTTTAAAAATCAAATAATGCGAGCGTGAAGCGCGAGCCGAATTTTTTTACCTAGGGAATGAAAATTCTTAGCACTTTTGTTTAACAGAATAGGTATATAATTAAACATGCGAGCACGAAGCGTGAGCAAGAAAATTTTGAGATTTACACCTACTGAACAAGATACTCTATTCAATTAGTTTTGTAAATCATGAAAAGGATGAGTAAGTGGGGATCTTCCTTACATTAATAATGCGAGCGCAGAGCGCGAGCAGAAAATTTTTGTATACGTTTTGAACTGCTCGAAATTGTACCTGTTATGGACTGCTTGCATTTAGCAATGAAGACGTTACATATTTCAACATTCAAATATTGCGAGCGCGAGCCGAAAAATGTTGACCTTTTTTACCTGAATAATGGAAATGCTAAGCACTTTTTGTAATCTTGGAAGGACTCTAAGTATTTAAACTAAACTTTATTGATGCGAGCACGAAGCGCGAGCGGAAAAATTCTGGACACTCTATTCATGTTTTGTAAATCATGAAAAGGATAAGTTATTTATCCGCGAGCAGACACTTTTTGATATTGTGATCTGAAACTGGATAATGATTTAAATAGAGAACAATCTGCATATCTGAATTAACGCGTGTTTTAGATTTCGACCTAGAATTTTGCATTCTAAGTACCTTTCTTATCATGAAAATCAATAAAGCGAGCGCAAAGCGCGAGCTAAAAATATATGATATTCCCATCTAACAAAGGGTCAATTTAAGCTCTGTATTGCAAACAAATTGTGGGAAAATTGTGAATCGTGATGGATGACAGTTAAAAAAGAGCTGATGTATTTTATTATTATTACTTTGAGTTTTTACATAGGACCGGAACATTATGTCATCATAAGAAAGTGATGACTATCATCCTATTTCTCTTCCTAAGTATGAGAGCGCGAAATCTGTTAATATTATGGCCAGAAAACTGGATATTTAAAGCACTTTTGTAATTATGCATAAAATGCATGATATCTATCAATGCGAGCGGATATCGCGAGCCGAAATTTTTGATAAACTGTCATCAAAGTAGTTTGATTTAGAAATAATATTTGGGATACATAACTCACTAATCAAAATGCTAGCGTGCAGCGCTAGCTGATACGTTTTGACAATCTGACCTGAATATGGAACTTTTTGAGAACTTTATGGAATACAGGAAAATAATAGGTACCTGACAAATCAAATTTTGCGAGCGCGCAGCGCAAGCAGAAAATGATAATATTCAGACCATAACACATACATTTTTACAGAGCACTTTTTAAAAATCAATTTGTAAATCAAACAAAATAATTAAAGTTCAATTTCCCAACTGAAATATGTTTTGTATATTGACTTCAAAGTTTGATATTTCAAGCTCCATATTGAGCAAGATATGCAAATCCCCTGAAAGACAATAAGAGCCCAAAGCGCGACCGAAAATTTTATATCCTAACAAATAGAATTTTCAAAAAATTATTTTCAAAGACTTCCCCTCATGTTGTTTTATTCAATCATGTTCCCCCTCTTATGTTTGCCTTTCTTCTTTTCTCCCTCTTTTCCCTTCCTTTTCTTTTTCCTTTCTTTTTCCTTTCTTTTTCCCTTTTTTTCTTTTTTTTGCTCCGCCAATAGTGGGGGCCCGGGCCCCTCGGGCCCCCCTGGATCCGCCTATGATATTATACCAAAGAAAGGGTTTCTCCTAAATTTGATGCCAATACAGTTGGTTGTAGCAAGTGAGATGCAATAATGGATAATGGATATTGAATTAATATCTAATTTAATAGATATTTTGGTCGTTAATATGAATGATCGATTTTTATTTCTTTTCCATTCAAAGTTCATTATGAAATATTTTGTTTGAAATAATGTTACAATCTTGTCAGGGATTTGAGGACGAAACAGACCAGTCAGATCTTCATCAGTCTATGTGCAACCTTACTGTGTCTCTACATAACGTTCGTCATCATGATCTCTCTGGATTCGAGCAGAGATTACCGTGAGGTTCAAGCAGGACCTTGTGGGTTTCTTTCAGCCCTTGTACACTACTTCGTTCTCTCCTCTATTGCTTGGATGGGAGTGGAAGGATACAATACATATCTTATCATTGTGAAGATATTCAACACCTACATCCCTAACTTCATGATCAAGGCATGTCTGGCTGCATGGGGTAGGTCTAATGTTTGTTTTTATTTTTCTAAGACCAATGTGAGGCAAATGTCCTCCATACTACAATTTCAATGTGCACTGCATGCTGGCCTCCATTTACTATATTCAAATTGTATGTTGCTTAAAGCGTAACTTGTAATTTTACTCGGATAAGATTAAAACCAACAAACCAATGCCTAATTGAGCTACCAGTTCGCAATGTTCCCATTATGATTGTTAAAGTTTTTGTCTCGCATGCCAGAGCGAAACTATAGGCGCCGTTTTTTCTGATGGCGGCGGCGTCAACATCAAATGTTAACCTAAGTTAAGCTTGAATTTTTGAAATGACATCATAACTTAGTATATGGACGTAGTTCACGAAACTTAGACATAAGGGTAATCAAGTATTACTGAACATGCTGCCTTGTTTTTAGATTACATGACCAAGGTCAAAGGTCACTTAGGGTCAATGAACTTAAGCCATGATGGGGGAATAAATGTCGATATCTAAACATATAACGTTAACGTGATGGTGTGTTTGTGTAATGAAACGATGTGGGACTGTATGCATGGACTGCTGGACACATAATATTTCAAAAGTGGAGAAAGTAAATAAATTGTGTGCAGTCATGTCAGGTTTCGACGACCAGAGTAATATAGACACATTATGCATTAAACGATATAAATGCAATTTGTATTGATTTTTATATTTTTTTAATATATTCTCTATCTACTTTGGGTCAATTAAAATGATGCAATCTTTTGAATATTTTATTTTTAACCAGTCATGCCTGCACACATCCACATGAAAATGGTACCAACAATCCCTGGTACAATAATAATAATAATAATAATAGTCAGTTCTTGTAAAGCGCATAACACATTATGAATAACGTCTCTATGCGCTTCCAAAGGACTTGGATATTACCCTGGCTGTAGCTCAAGCAGCTTTTACGTGCTCGGCATTTCAAGAAATAAATTCCTGCCTTATACCCTTTCACCTCACCTGGGTCGAGTGCAGCACAATGTGGATTAATTTCTTGCTGAAGGAAGGTACGCCATGACTGGGATTTGAACCCACGACCCTCTGATTCAAAGTCCGGAGACAATCCACTGGGCCACAACGCTACATATGAAATTCAAGTCTTCCTGCACCCAACAACACAACTTGTTATGGGATATATTTTTTCAGTCTTGGTAGACTGTACTTGTATTTCACCAGAACGGAATCACTTAAAACCCCAAATAGGGTCTGAATTGTTGGTTTTGAATATGGGATGGGGGGCCATATACATAGAATGTTATACCAACCTTCATAGCCAGCGAATATTCATATATTGTACCAAATCATTACTTTCAGGAGTTCCTGCACTCATTGTGCTTCTCACAGGAGTTATTGCCAGAGAATCGTACGCCCATGATGATTTGTAAGTAGTACTGTTTGGAAAATAAAAAAAAGTAAAATTTTGATGAGATATGGTGCTGACCTTGCATTACATTGTATATGTAAATGCTTAGATTATCAAGTTCACAAAACTCTTGTTTTTCATATTAACCTATAATTAACTGTTTCAATGAGCTTGATTCAGTGTTCATCAACTTAAGATGGCATTTGATTTTTTTTAATCCTTCTAATGCATGAATAGTTAATGAAATAATTGTCATAATATATATGAGTATTCAATTATCAGTTACGTACTAAAGAGTTGCAGTCCTTCAATTAGTAAATGCATTATATTACCATTAACAGGTGTTTCCTGCAATTCTGGGCTCAAATTGGTGGTCTCCTGATTCCTATGTCTATCATCCTCGTCATCAACATCGTTATCTTCATCCTGGTCATTCGTCAGTTGTACCAATCAGCCAATATCGCTGGTCGGGTGAAGAGGGAGGCTGAGGTTGAACGTCGAGAGACCATTGAACGAGTCCAGAATGCGATTTGTATCCTGCTCCTTCTTGGTCTGACTTGGATCACTGGTTATCTTCTGCTGATCCCATCATTTAGTCCAGTAAATATAGATCTATATCATTGGTCTATCGTTCCCTATAATCTCAATAATATGGCTTACAGTCAACTCTGTATAGGTTGACCTTCAATAAGTATTTCAATAAGTCGAAAAATCGACAATGTCGGAGCAACTTTTGAGATCAGATTATGCATGACATATATGTTGTTTATCTTCTGCAAGTTGAACTGATCTCTGTGGTATAAAGAGATTCGACTTTTATAGGCCGAGTGGCCTTTGAAAATTAACAAGGTAATCAGTGTTGCAGTCTTATATCACCCCGTCTTCTCTCCCATCTAGATAATACTTCGATCCTCAAAATTTCCTAGAGCAGTATCAAAATTCTAAATGCAGAAACATGACAGTATTTTTAGAGCGATAATCATATTGATTTTACATTTTTTTTAATTTAACAGGTGGCTCAGCCAATATTTATCGTACTGAACTCCTTCCAAGGACTGTTCATCTTCCTACTCTACTGCGTCAGGAAACCTCACATCCGCAAGAAATGGGGGCTCACTTGTTTTGACAAGAAGAAAGAAGTCAGCACTTCTTCTGGTGGTGTACAGAGTTCACTAAACCCATCCAGTACGTCAGCTGGCGTCATGAGCGGCGCGATTGGATTGTTGTCCCCAGATTCATCAGGTAGTTACATATTACCTATAAATAAAGCGGAACCTGTATGTCTGCACAACCCAACATATGACGTAGGGCAGATTGCAGAAGAAGTCGACCCACCACTCGACAGAGATGTCCATAGTTCTAGCATTGGCCAGATGAATAAAGACAATGATGCAACTGATGCTGGGATGGTTAGTTTCCATGTTGGTTAACTGGCCAAGGATATTAATAATTTTCATTAGATGAGTAGAATATTTGAGGTGTGTGTGTTATATGGCGTGAATGATTGTATATTTGGTGAAAATCATTTCGGATTTCAGTAATGAAGAGCTCATGCAGTTGCAAAAGGGATTACGTCAATTTTTTCATATGTCTCAATGTATAGATTTTTAGTAGCTCTATAAGATCATTCCCATTATAAAGTGAATAAAAATGGCAAAGAAAAATCACCTTTTTTCAAAGGGGGTTAGGTCTATTCAGGTGGTTGCAAAGGGGTTAGGTCCACAAAGATTTCTTTTTGGAAAAGAAAAATTACCTTTTTTTCAAAGGGGGTTAGGTCTATTCAGTTGGTTGCAAAGGGGTTAAGTCCACAAAGATTTCTTTTTGGAAAAGAATATCTAAAAAAAAAAATATGAAGACAGGTAGATTTCTATTATACCAAATTTTATGTTCTAATGGTAGGGTATCATGGAAATTTAGTTTCCCGTAAGAATATTGCAATATGGGAGAATAAACAAAAAATAATTTTCTTGGAGTGGACCTGACCAATCCAATCCAACTCTTCTGAAGAGCTCATTTGTCAAAAATGGTTAGGTCCATTTTTGTCTCACCTGCATAGCAGAGTGAGACTATAGGCGCCGCTTTTTCGACGGCGGCGGCGTCAACATCAAATCTTAACTTGAGGTTAAGTTTTTGAAATGACATCATAACTTAGAAAGTATATGGACCTAGTTCATGAAACTTGGCCATAAGGTTAATCAAGTATTACTGAACATCCTATTAGAGTTTCATGTCACATGACCAAGGTCAAAGGTCATTTAGGGTCAATGGACTTAGACCATGTTGGGGGAATCAACATCAAAATCTTAACCTGAGGTTAAGTTTTTGAAATGTCATCATAACTTAGGAAATATAGGAACCTAGGTCATTAAACTTGGACATAAGGTTAATCAAGTATCACCAAACATCCTGCATGAGTTTCACGTCATTTGGGGTCAATGAACTTTGGCCGATTGGGGGTATCTATTGAATTACAATAAAAACTTTAAAAGTTTTTGGATCTGATTCATGAAACTTGGACATAATAGTAATCAAGTATCACTGAACATCCTGTGCAAGTTTCAGGTCACATGATCAAGGTCAAAGGTCATTTAGGGTCAATAAACTTTGGCCGAATCGGGGTATTTGTTGAATTACCATCATAACTTTGAAAGTATGTTGGTCTAGTTCATAAAACTTGGACATAAGAGTAATCAAGTATCACTGAACATCCTGTGCGCATTTTAGGTCACATGACCAAGGTCAAAGGTCAATGAACTTTGGCAATAATGGGGGCATCTATTGAATTACCATCATAACTTTGCAAGTTTATTGATCTGACTTTTGAAACTTGGACATAAGAGTAATCAAGTATCACTTAATATCCTGTGCAAGTTTTAGGTCACATGATCAAGGTCAAAGGTCATGTGAGGTCAATGAACTTTGGCCACATTGGGGGTATTTGTTGAATTACCATCCTATCTCTGTAAAGTGTATTGGTCTTGTTCATAAAACATGGAAATAAGAGTAACCAAGTATCACTGAACACCTTGTGCGAGTTATAGTAGTTTTCAAAGTCAGCACTGCTGCTATGTTGAATCGCGTGATGCAGGTGAGACGGCCAGAGGCATTCCACTTGTTTCGTGAATTTTTACCGTTTTCTGTCTCAAATCAATAGATTTTTAGTTGCTCTGATGATACATGTACTAAAGAAAAATTGAAATTCACCTTAAAACGTGAAAAAGTGGCAAAGAAAAATCACTTTTTTATTCAAAAGAGATTGGATTCATTTTAGTTTGCTTGCAAAATAGTGTGACGGAACCCGCTGGGCGGCGGCGTGGGTTCGGTCCGCCGGCAGCTCGCTCTTGTCAGGATGCCTGCCGCCGGCGGGTGCGTCGCCACGTCGATTTCCAAACTCTAAGTCGTGGATCCGTTTGGCAGAGATATACTGCCGCAGTTGACACTTGCACACGCCTCGATCCTGTCAGTACCACCACCAGGCAACCTCCAGACGGTTACACTCTTTGTTATCAGCTCCAAAAGCTCACCCGACCATATGCATCTGATTCCTGTAGTTAAGCTCCTACGACCATATGCATCTGATTCCTGTAATTAAGCTCTCTCGACCATAGGTATGGGTTTCTCTGTAGTTAAACTCCTACGACCATACCCATGGACTAATTTCATCCGTCGTCTGCTTACGACCAGCTACTACGTCTGTTCAGTACAGCAACCACGTCTGCTCCGTACTGCAACCACGTCTGAATTCCGTACTGCAACCACGTCTGTTCAGTACACGACCACGTCTGATACCGTACTGCAACAACGTCTGTTCAGTACTGCAACCACGTCTGTTCAGTACTGCAACCACGTCTGTTCAGTACCACGACCACGTCTGAGTCCGTACTGCAACCACCGACATCTGTTCAGTACTGCAACCACGTCTGTTCAGTACCACGACCACGTCTGAGTCCGTACTGCAACCACCGACATCTGTTCAGTACTGCAACCACGTCTGTTCAGTACCACGACCACGTCTGAGTCCGTACTGCAACCATTGACATCTGTTCAGTACTGCAACCAAGCACGTCTGATTCCGTACTGCAACCACGTCTGTTCAGTACCGCAACCACGTCTGTTACCGTACTGCAACCAGGAACCTCTGTTCAGTACCGGAAACTACGTCTGGTTCTTCGACCATATGTATGGGTCCTTCTGCAGTCAGGTTCCCACGACCACACCCATTGGCTCTGCTCTACTTGTAGTTTTTCCCGTTTTCTGCTCCGGACCTCCGACCGTCTGCTTCCAGACCAACCCGTCTGCTCCGGACCACCAGCCGTCTGCTCCAGACTCCGAACCGTCCGCCTCCAGACCAACCAGACTACCAAAAGAGCAAGCCCTGGTATAGTCTCTTGCTGGCGTGCAAAAGACCCAACATACAAGGAAATCTAACCACAGTCGTCGCCTAGAATTCTAGGTTTCCCCGTGGAAAGACATGCGAACGATCATATAAATCATTTCGATCGCATCCACCAACTTTATTTATTGGATAGCGAATCCAAATCGATCTGCATACTTTACGTGCAATGCACCCCGTGGGCGCCGTATTTCAACAGATCATCGGCAAAGCCTCACGAGTACATTGACTTACTGTAGTTATGCATTAATTATACAAAATCTGTTATAGTTAACCTCTGTAACAATCTTAAAACAGCTATAACTTTGGTATCCAAAACCGGATATGCATGAATGACATATCAAATTAAAGCTTTCATTTAGATCAAGCTAGTGATAACCATAATAATCAGTTAAGCATCTCCAGAAAATTGTTATTCCACAAAAACGGTTCAAAACATGCATAACTTTCAATGTCTTATCTACGTCATTATTAGTGTAGAAACATGCATGTAATATCGCCAGCTACGACAAAATCATTATAAATCAACCAAATATAATTTCCTAACACGAAATAAAACCCATTTCGTGACACAACTCCCTTATTTTTCAAAGCTCGGCCCCCGAGCGTCATTTAACAACATCAGACACTGCAGCACGAAATAAATCGTATCTGTATATCAAACTATGCATTGTGTCTTTTCTCCACAAACAAAAATGCATAAAGGAGTCCTAAAACAACTAGTGTTGAGGTTCAACAAAACACAACAGCTAAAGTCCAAAGTAAACTCAGCATGAAGAATAATATCCAAGGTACATGGTGACATGCTGTCTTATAGTGTCCTTGTATTAACAACATAACTCCAGAGAACACGAGAGATACTGTTCAAGACGACTCCTTCTAGAGTTCCACTGTCATTCTAACAGTTCTCCTTCCTTAGTGATGTATCGCTCCGTGGTACGAACAAAGCTAGGTGACATCTGGTGGAATCTGGAATGTGTCGGTTGACTTGTTCAGGGTCACCTTCTCTTCTGATCTGCAGGCTGTCGTCTCTTGTAAGAATGCCTGAATTCTCTGGCAGGGGTTGTCAGTCTGCATCTCAGCATCCTTACTGGTGCATTCTATCCAGTCACTGGTAGACGGCATTTCCGACACCACTTTCCTAGAAGCGTATCTCAAATCAAGCGGTGAAGGCGGTGTCTCATCATAGTCCAGGTCCTCTGGTTCAGGGGTAGAATTCCGACCATGCCATGGAGATACTTCTGGTCGGTCAGGTTGAGGAGACTTTGGACAATCTGGAATGGATGATTTAGGTATGTCCCTTTGTGGTATCCTGGACCTCCGTCTTGGTGATCGGGAACGGGAGTATCTAGCCAAGCTACCACGTTCTGACCGACGTGGTGACCTCTTCAGAGATCGACTCAGTCGTGGTTCCTTATCTTCCCGGTCCGGTGGCACAGGGTCTATTCGAAGAAGACGGCATGTAGAATCTTCCTTCAGTTCTAAGGCATCCCAATATTCCAGTAGATGTCTAGAAGCCATGGAACACGTGCATGCTTCATCTTGATTAGGCCTGTTGCCAAGTTTCTTGGCCGTGTAGATAGGACGTATGTCCTTGTCTTCTTCTTGCCAGTCAGCTATCTCCTGTGAACTTCGGTCAGTTATGGTTTCGACCAGCTGTACCCGCTCTTGCATGTCGTCATTGGTTCGTCCACACTGTCGACATGGACGTCTTGACATACCATCTGCGTTGCCATGTTTACGACCTTCTCGATGCTGGATTTCAATGTCGAACTCTGAAATTATCTCCATCCATCTGGCCATCTGTCCTTTTGGGTCTTTGAACTTGGTTAACCAGCGGAGAGAGCCATGGTCTGTTCGAACCCGGACTGGTCTTCCGTATAGGTATGGTCTGAATTGTTTCAGGAACATTACAATGGCCAAGAGTTCCTTACGTGTAACGCAATAGTTTCTCTCTGGCTTGTTAAAGGTCTTGCTGCCATAGGCAATGACCTTTTCCTCGCCATTCTGGATTTGGGATAACACTGCACCAGCTGCATAATCACTTGCGTCCGTGTCCAGTACAAACTGTCCCTCTGGTTGTGGATAAGCGAGGATAGGTGGTGACACCAACCGTTCCTTGAGCTCTTGGAATGAAGCCTGACATCGATCTGTCCATTCGAACTTATGGTTCTTTTCAGTGAGTTCTTGTAGTGGTCTTGCGATGTCAGAGAAGTTTCTGATGAAACGCCTATAGTAAGATACCAGGCCTAGAAAGCTTCTGACTTCCCCAACCATGGTAGGTTCTGGCCACCTCTGAACAGCTTCCAATTTGTCCGGTTCTGTTGCTACTCCTTCTGCTGAAACCACATGTCCAAGGAAATGGACGCTGGTGTGGAATAAGTGACATTTCGATGGCTTCAGCTTGAGGCCTGCTTGGCGTAATCTCTGAAATACCACCCTTAGTCGTTCCAGTTCAGCTTCCACGGACTTGGCATGAACTATCACATCGTCAAGATATACAAGTAGTGTATCCCATTTGAGTCCAGCTAACACACGATCCATCAGTCTGCTAAAGGTTGCAGGTGCGTTTGATAACCCAAAGGGCATTACTTTCCAGGAGTAGAGGGCGCCATTGGCAATAAACGCCGACTTCTGTTTGGCATCTTCAGTTAGTTCAACTTGCCAGTAGCCACTTGCAAGATCTAAGGTTGAGAACCATTGTGCTCCTGCAAGTGAGTCTAGTGTGTCATCAATTCTAGGCAGCAGGTAGGCATCTTTAATGGTCTCAGCATTGAGTTGACGGTAGTCAACACACAACCTTTGGCTGCCATCTTTCTTTTTTACCAGTACGATGTTAGATGCCCATGGGCTGTTCACTGGCTCAATCAGGCCTTGAGCTAGTAGATTCTTTACTTGCTCGTCTATTTCTTTCCTCTGCGTCAGGGGATGTCTCCTCTGGGCTTGACGTATTGGTTTCGCAGTACCAGTATCTATGCCATGTTGGACAAAACTGGTCTGTCCGAGATCCGAAGGTCCTGTAGAGAAAACATCTGCATTCTCAACCAGCAGTTCTTTTATCAAATCATGGCATTGGGCTGGCACTTCGTCAGTACTGCGAACAAAGAGGTCCTTCAAATGTTCTGGTATGTCTTTGTTGGTATTGGTCTCAGTTGGCTCGGCAAGGTTACACATTTCCATGCTTACTTCTTCCAGCCCTGACAATGAAGCAATGGCAGTGCCTGCCTTTATGATCCTTTGTTCCTTGGTTGGGTTGAAAACCCGAACAGGTAGTACATCTTCGTCTGCCTTCACAATAGATCTGGCGACGATGAGTCCTTTCTTGATTAGTTCTGTTGGATTTGCAGGTGGTTCTACTAATCCATCACCTAGTGACACTTTTCTGCCTGTAACTCTACCTGCTAATACCATCTCGTGTCCTGGAGGAATTGAATAATCTTCTCCCGCCACTATCCTCCTGCAGAATGATTCTCCATTACTATCTAAGCATGGAATTATGCCATAGTAGGTCCTCAATTCCATCTTTTGGCAGTCTAACACAGCATTGATTTTGACTAGGAAATCTAGCCCTAGAATGCCCTCATTCTTTAGACTAGCCACTGTAGCCATTGTAGTGACGACTATATCTCCAATCTGCACTTCCAACATTGACTTTCCTCTGATTCTCAATTGAGATCCATCTGCTTGTAGTACAACACTTGTCACTGGTAGTAATTCTGGTCTTCTGATTTCCTCTATCTGGTCAAACACTTTCTCTCCAATGAGAGTGTTGGTAGCTCCAGTGTCGACCAGTAATTTTAATTCTTGTCCATTTACTTTGCCTTGAAGGTAAAGCCCTTTTCTCTTGGTATCTAGAGTCGCTCCGACTCTGGTTTGTTCCTCTTTCTTTTGTCCTCTTTTATTTTGCTCATCTAGAGTCACTTCGACTCTTGTTTGTTCCTCTTTTTCTTGTTCCTTTGTTCCTCTTTTCTCTTGTCCATCTAGAGTCGCTTTGACTCTGATTTGTTCCTCTTTTTCTTGTCCATCTAGAGTCGCTTCGACTCTGATTTGTTCATCTGTTTCTTGTTCTCTTATTCCTTTCTTGTCTTGTCCATCTAGAGTCGTTCCGACTCTGATTTGTTCCTCTTTTCCTTTTATTTCGTTCATCATTTCCCTTTCGGGTACTTGAAAAGCTGCTGTTCTTCCTTTTATTTTCTTTGGATATGGGCAGTTGTTCCTCCAATGCCCCAATCCATTGCAGTTGAAACATCTTTGTTTCTCTTGTTCATCAATCCTTGATTTATTTGGTTCCTCTCTTTTTCTTTGTGGCTCAAAGCCATCTTTTCTTGATTCCTGATATTTGGTCCTGATTTTTGTTTCCTTTTTCTTGTCTCTTTCATCCAAGGCGTCTATGACAGCCTTTACTATCTTGTCGATAGTTGGATTTCTTGGTTGCTTTTCCTCCACTGCTGCAACCTCACACTCCTGCTCTTCCAGAGCTCGGCTGTACCTTGTAATCCGCTTTACTTCATTCCTCTGACCCTCCATTCTCAGAAAGGCCTCTGTGTTTAAAGCAGCTTCCACAGCATCATCCAGTGTGCGAGGTTGAGCACGGAACAATCCCTCTCTTATTTCTGGTGTTACTATGGCATCTAGAAAGTGCCCTCGGGCAAGCCGATCTTGCCCCTTTTCGTCGAATTCGGGATATGCCAATCCACACAGCTCCCGTATTCTTTGTCCTAACTCCTGGAGGCTTTCCTTTGGTTGGCGACGACGTTGCCTCAACTCCGCCTGGTATACCTCAGCTTTGCCCCCTAGGCCAAACCTATTTCTGAGCATGTATACCAACTCGTCGTATGTCAACACCACTCCAGGTTGTTGGGTCAACAACTTCACAGCAGGACCCCTCAGACTTGCAGCAAGAAACTGAACTGCTTCCCTTTTTGTCCATCCGTTTACTCCAGCACAGGCCTCAAAGTGATGCAAATAATCTTCGACAGGTGTGCGTCCATCAAATCTGTCCGGAACCAGATGTGGTCGTCTGCCAATCATAGCATCAAAATTTGCCATCCCCGCATCCTGAATATGTGGGGAAAACTGTGGGGGTGTAAATTGAACACCGGGTCTTGCAGTAGATGATCGTCTCATCTGCTCTCTGGGCGTTGAGCTGAATCCAGCCTGCTGTGCCCCTTCCATCTGTGAGCCATTCCTTGGTCCTCTATCCGCTTGTCCACTCACAGTTGGGGGAATATTCTGTTCCCTTGATTCTGCACCGGGTGCTTGTCTCATGGACAATCTTAACTGCTCCATCATTTGGTCAATCTCTGTCATGCTCCTCTCTAAGTGCGCCATCATCTCTCCTGGCGTCGGTCGATACTGCATATTTCCTTGTTGTGCCATTGTCACTGGATCCCACTTCTGACACCACTTGTGACGGAACCGCTGGGCGGCGGCGTGGGTTCGGTCCGCCGGCAGCTCGCTCTTGTCAGGATGCCTGCCGCCGGCGGGTGCGTCGCCACGTCGATTTCCAAACTCTAAGTCGTGGATCCGTTTGGCAGAGATATACTGCCGCAGTTGACACTTGCACACGCCTCGATCCTGTCAGTACCACCACCAGGCAACCTCCAGACGGCTACACTCTTTGTTATCAGCTCCAAAAGCTCACCCGACCATATGCATCTGATTCCTGTAGTTAAGCTCCTACGACCATATGCATCTGATTCCTGTAATTAAGCTCTCTCGACCATAGGTATGGGTTTCTCTGTAGTTAAACTCCTACGACCATACCCATGGACTAATTTCATCCGTCGTCTGCTTACGACCAGCTACTACGTCTGTTCAGTACAGCAACCACGTCTGCTCCGTACTGCAACCACGTCTGAATTCCGTACTGCAACCACGTCTGTTCAGTACACGACCACGTCTGATACCGTACTGCAACAACGTCTGTTCAGTACTGCAACCACGTCTGTTCAGTACTGCAACCACGTCTGTTCAGTACCACGACCACGTCTGAGTCCGTACTGCAACCACCGACATCTGTTCAGTACTGCAACCACGTCTGTTCAGTACCACGACCACGTCTGAGTCCGTACTGCAACCACCGACATCTGTTCAGTACTGCAACCACGTCTGTTCAGTACCACGACCACGTCTGAGTCCGTACTGCAACCATTGACATCTGTTCAGTACTGCAACCAAGCACGTCTGATTCCGTACTGCAACCACGTCTGTTCAGTACCGCAACCACATCTGTTACCGTACTGCAACCAGGAACCTCTGTTCAGTACCGGAAACTACGTCTGGTTCTTCGACCATATGTATGGGTCCTTCTGCAGTCAGGTTCCCACGACCACACCCATTGGCTCTGCTCTACTTGTAGTTTTTCCCGTTGTCTGCTCCGGACCTCCGACCGTCTGCTTCCAGACCAGCAACCATCCGCTTCAGACCAACCCGTCTGCTCCGGACCACCAGCCGTCTGCTCCAGACTTCGAACCGTCCGCCTCCAGACCAACCAGACTACCAAAAGAGCAAGCCCTGGTATAGTCTCTTGCTGGCGTGCAAAAGACCCAACATACAAGGAAATCTAACCACAGTCGTCGCCTAGAATTCTAGGTTTCCCCGTGGAAAGACATGCGAACGATCATATAAATCATTTCGATCGCATCCACCAACTTTATTTATTGGATAGCGAATCCAAATCGATCTGCATACTTTACGTGCAATGCACCCCGTGGGCGCCGTATTTCAACAGATCATCGGCAAAGCCTCACGAGTACATTGACTTACTGTACTTATGCATTAATTATACAAAATCTGTTATAGTTAACCTCTGTAACAATCTTAAAACAGCTATAACTTTGGTATCCAAAACCGGATATGCATGAATGACATATCAAATTAAAGCTTTCATTTAGATCAAGCTAGTGATAACCATAATAATCAGTTAAGCATCTCCAGAAAATTGTTATTCCACAAAAACGGTTCAAAACATGCATAACTTTCAATGTCTTATCTACGTCATTATTAGTGTAGAAACATGCATGTAATATCACCAGCTACGACAAAATCATTATAAATCAACCAAATATAATTTCCTAACACGAAATAAAACCCATTTCGTGACAATAGGTTAGTTCCATAATAATTTTTGGAAAAAAAATATATATA
The DNA here is from genome assembly GCF_018143015.1 of Lytechinus variegatus. Taxonomy (NCBI): domain Eukaryota; kingdom Metazoa; phylum Echinodermata; class Echinoidea; order Temnopleuroida; family Toxopneustidae; genus Lytechinus; species Lytechinus variegatus. The sequence goes on along the minus strand of NC_054750.1, from coordinate 24,998,729 downwards.
TATAAATTGAAGACAGGTAGATTTCTATAGCACCCACTGTCATATTCACTTGATAAGGTAGTACATCATGACGATTTAGTTTCTCTTATGAATACATGTATTGCATTAAGTGAGAATAAAAAACACGTTTTTTCTCAGAAAGGTCCAAAGAGGATAACCCCTTTTGCAACCAAATTCTTCTAATAAAATACAAGCCATGATTATGCGTGATAGATGACATAGTGTGGTGTATAGTGTGTTACACAGATAGGAAATATGTTTTCTTCATTTTTGTTTACAAAATGCATTAATAGGATTACGAGCGAGTCGTTATCACAGCTTTCAATATTAGGTTATTGAGATGCAGTAGCTATATAATGCTCTTAAACATACGCTCTAAATTACACGGATTTAAAATAAGTCCACATGGACTGTAGTTAGGGACCAATCGAATTTCGGATTTAGTTTGAATCATTAAGCTTCATTTTTAAATCTCGAAAGATTTAAATTTAAATCAATTGAGATTTAACTCTAAGTCTTCGGGATTAAAACTAAATCCAGAAATCGATTGGTCCCTAACTACAGTCCACCTGGACTTATTTTAAATCCCTGTAATTTAGAGTGTACGGTTCTATACATAAATCTCAGCGGCTATCTATTAAATGTATAGAGTGTATAGTTCTTCTTTTTTGGTATATTACTCAGCGATGTGAGGTGCTTAAACTCAGCTTATGAGATTGTTCCTGAGTAAAGACATTTTTGAGGTTTAAACATTATTGTTAGTGTATACTGCTTTAATGGATTAAAAAAAAGTTTTACAGTGTGGATCGTTATAATCATCGCCGCATAGATATTGTCGCTAATTAATTTTGCATATATTGTACACAGATAAACCTGCATACAAGATTGTATGATTGTTCATTGATGGTTTCGTTATACCAGCCAATCATTCATGATTTTATCGCTAAAATACTCAGAATTTTCTTGCATTGGTTCCAATGTAATGTACCAGCAAATCATCAACAAATAAAAGCAGCATGTGGTGTATATAAACATGATCTGGGCCCAGTAACAGACGTTGGCGATTTATCATATACTTGAGTTTTGTGATACTCAAACGTTAAAAAAATGTTGAACGATGATTGCTAACGTTTGTGGTACGGACTCTTGTTCATTGCATACATTACAAATTGTACCATGAGAATTAGTTCATTACTCTACCATTATTTTCATGTCAGGCGTTCCAGACAATAAATTGATAGAAAAACAATATAATCTCAACCAAAAAAGTAAGTCCCCCCTTAAGTAAAATGCTGCAACTCTTAAAAGAAATAATTTCGAGATTTCTAATTTCGCAAGGAATTTTCTACACACGTTGGATAACTCCTATGAAAAAAAACGAGATTGACCGGTTGAGTCGTCCATGAGTATTCAAATATTAATTTAAAAATTACGATTTTTGGAAGTCACAAGATTATTTTTTTCGTATTGTGTAAATACAGTGAGCGAAATCTCTCTAAGCAGAGTTCCTCAGTAATTTTAGTATTCTGTCCAAATTCATACTTTCAACTGATAGAAGCGAGACCAATGACAACGACAAAGAATTCATGCTAAGAAATTCTCCGGGAAATTCTCGATGACTTTTTCAAAATGTATGTACAAAACTTTTCAATTTCAGTTTATTTCATTTTCAACAGAACAAAGTAAAGTGGTCGAGATAATTACAGTGAACGTATACAGACAATATAAATTGAGGCATGTACAATATATGATATTGTATGTTTGATTTTGCCAGCGCCATAATGAGGCTGCGATGAATGCAAGGAATGCTCCCCAGGGAGTGGAAATTGTGCACTTCTTGTGCGGGATTGAAATGAATCCAGTGACCGGGGTAATAATATGCTGTAACGCGCTTTGAGCCATTGTGGGAAAAGCGCTTTATGAAAATTGGCTGTTATTATTATTATTTCTATAAGTAAAACAAAACAGAGTATTATATATATTAGCAAAATATCATACACATTATAAAAAAAAGTTCTGAGAAAAATGAGGGATCCACTTAAAAGCATTGCTTGTATTCTGTTGAAAATGAAATAAATAAACTTTTCATGACACGCACTTTATTAAATTGTATATTTGATCATGTAACTATTACTGAATAAAATCAAACAAATTGTGTGCGATGCAGACAGGGCCGCTGCGGAAGGCACATTTGTAGCTGACAATGCAATCCAGTGTAAAGAAAAAGAAATTTAAACATTTTTTTTGTAAATAAACGTATGACATGTGTGATCATTTTCGTTGTCTGTGTTTGTTGTCGATGTAAATGTAATGTTAAAAGTTCAATATAAACTTAATTTTAAATCAATATCTAATCGGTTTTTAATTTTGGCAAATTGTTGCAAGGATTATGGTGCGTTTAGAATATAAACACACAGAAAGACCCATATGACTACCCTAAAAAAAATCAGGCAAACATGCTGCGCATTCATTTCTTACTCCCTATTAATCACTATTTATCAGAATGTATTGAAATCATTACTATTTCCCATTGTGCTATTATCAAACTCTAAATTGTGTCCAAGTTATGATATATTTGATATATATGGTATATATATATATATATAGTGCGTATCAAAAAAAAGTTTACACTTACAAATAATGCTGTAAAATTATATATTTGCAATATCCTGAAGCTTTTTCCACATTTACATGTAAAACATTGCTACAGTGAGCACCAATTTTGTGAAAAATGATTTGCGCAGAACTTGGAAATAGTCATGTAAATAAAAGTAGACGTTAATCATGAAGAACACATGATTTAATGATTGATTTGAAGATATTGTTTTACGTTTTAAGCATGTTTCCTTGCCAAAAACACTTTATAGAGCGGCACTGCACCCCCCCCCCCCCAATTTCCCAACTAGGCCATCATGATGATATCTGCTTTAAACGGAGCGGTGATGCACATGAAATGGCTAATGCTTGATTTTGGGTTTCTTATTCAAATGAAATATGGTCACACGTTAAATGATAAAACTAACAGTGAAATAAAGCTTGCGATGTCTGAAATTAACTTTTGTTTACAATCATTTGTGTCCTCAGATCCAGACGGCATAAAAGGGTAAAGGTTTTGCTTACCTAGAGTTAAATTGTTAATTTGGGTGGCGATGATGTTACAAAATATTCAAATGGATATGTTTTATTTCAATTCGCTAAAAATGCAAAAGAAATGTAAAAAAAGGGAAAAACACGCGGTCACAATTTTCTTCGGATTAGTTATTGTCTATAATCCTCTGGATTTCATGTTACCAGATGTGAACCTTCAGTCCACTTCATGGGCAACGATCCCCCACCCCCACTTTTCGAAGCACTGAAAAGTGCCTTTTTTATGCAAGAAAAATGCCCCCCCCCCCACAAATGTGTACCAGCATTGCCCTTTCACCGGAGGACCCGTTCTGGCTGTTACCAAGTGCCCTTTCTCGTATAAGTGCCAATTTTCACAAAAAATGCTCCTTCTTGAATGTGTTCTGTGCCCCTTTCACCCAAGAACCCGTTTTTGTCTCACCTGCATAGCAGAGTGAGACTATAGGAGCCGCTTTTCCGACGGCGGCGGCGGCTGTTAAGGCCCTAAACCGCAAATTGCACCTAAACCGCAAATTGCCGCCTAAGCATGTAGTGTAGAATATTAACAAGGACCGTGCGCGCGTAAGAGGCGTGAACACAGAGGGCGGCAAACATAAATCGCAGAAGGATAGAGGTTGAAGAGTGAGGAATTAGAACTAGGGCGCTGATCTCATTTTTATGAGAAATGTTGTTGTTGATACACGTATTTATTTATTTATTCATTTATTTATTTAAATATTTTACCAGGGTGCTCATTCAACATAAAATTGGTCTCCCATGGGGCCCTAAAAGGCTATCATTATTGTTCTTCTTGTTTGTTGGTTTTGGACTTTTGGTTAATGGCGGGAGTTGGGCAACTAAGGCTGTACATAGTGCCGGTTTTTTTTTTATCCCTAATTCTCCCTAGTATAATCTAACGCCTGTAGGTTTAAGAAAAGGAAAAGGGAAGAAATTAAAGGGGGAAAATAAAGAAAGAATCGCTATAAATAATTTTTTAAATATTATTTATAATTTTTAAAAACTTAATACAAAATGTTACGAGGGTAATGAAGCCATGTACTCATATTATTATAGTCATAATCAGTACGAAGTAGTAGTAGTAGTAGTAGTAGTAGTAGTAGTAGTAGTAGTAGGAGTAGCAGTAGTAGAAGTAGTAGTAGCAGTAAGAGTAGTAGTAGTAGTAGTAGTAGTAGTAGTAGTAGTAGTAGTAGTATAGGAGTAGTAGTAGTAGTGGTAGTACTAGTGGTTAGTAGTAGTAGTAATAGTAGCTTATTTTCAAAAATTTTCAAACTTTAATACAAAATGTTACCAGGGGAGTGAAACCACTCATCCAAGGTCCTTCGTTATCATTCGTATAATCATTATTATTATAGTCACAATAATTATCATTATTGGCAGCAAGAGTAGTAGTATAGTTCTAGTAGTAGTAGTAGTAGTAGTAGTAGTAGTAGTAGTATTAGAAGTAGTAGTAATTTATAGTTTATTTAGTTACAATTAACCAACAATATAAAGTTAATTTCTTTGAAGAGATTTTGGTATTGAACAAGATACAAAAACATGGTTTACTATTCATGTGCATTTTTTTAACTTCTGTGCAGCCCTGATTCCAACAGCCAAAAATTATTGCAATTAAATAATTTGAAATCCAAAGTTCCTTTATCACCATTCAAGAAAAACATTTTAAATTTAGCATTCTGTTGAAATGACAGCAATCGGTGGCCTACCTTGAGAGAACAATATTTTCATAATCCCAGGTATTTTCAGGAATAATTTCCATTCTTCACTTATGAAGGTATTTGGACACAATAAACTTACTCCTATACTTCTGGATTAGAAGTTAGACATTTACAGAGTCTTGCCCCTTTGGGCTCTCACACCCCTCCCCCCCCCCCCCCCCGGGTCCCCGCGAGGGCCATATTTACAATGTGAATATTATATGTGCATCCCCTATTCATGAGCACAATTCCAGTATCAATATGGGATAAAATTTGACCATCAAATTTGCAACAGAAAAAAATATTTTCCCCCTTGAAATGCCCCACCCCCAACTAGAAACCCCCACAGGGCCCCAAGGGGGTCATCCTAGGAGTTGTCATGAAGAACTCTTAATTTTTCACCCAATAAGATTCTATGCATGACACAACTTCCATTTCTGGAACTGGAGAAGGAGAAGTAGAAATTTACAGTTTTGCCTCTGGATGCCCCCCACAGGGTCCAGGGGGTATTATTTAAACACCTGTGCGTCCCCTACCCCTAAGCATGATTTCAGCCAGGTTTGGATAAAATTTGACCATCTATTTTGAAAAAGAAAAAAAAATAGGATTTTCCTTAAAGTGCCCCACCCCCAAATTTTAAGCCCCCACAGGGCCCCAAAGGGGCCACCCCTTGAACTGGCATGAACAACTTTTGTTCTTCACCTATTAAGGTGTCTACACACCAAACAACTTGAATGTTCTACTTCTGGATCTGAAGAAGATTTCTGAAATTTACAGGGTTTCCCCCTGGAGGGCCCTCCCCCTGGGCCCCGATGGGGGCTACAGGTATCCCTTGAACAACTTTGTGTCCCCTACATCAAGCATAATTCCTACCAGGTTTGAATGATATCTGACCATCCATTTTGAAACAGAAGAAAAACGTTTTTTTCCCTGAAGTGCCCCACCCCCGACTTTTAAGCCCCAACAGGGCCCCAAAGGGGGCACCCCAGGAACTGGCATGAACAAATTTATTCTTCGCCTATTAAGGTATCTACACACAAAACAACTTGACTGTTCTACTTCTGGATCTAGAGATTTTTAAAATTTACAGTCTTTTCTCCCTTGGGGGTCCTCCCCCAGGGCCCCCATGGGGGCTACAGGTATCCCTTGAACAACTTTGCATCCCCTACGCATAGGGATGATTCCTACCAAGTTTGGTCAAGATTGGACCAGCCGTTCTGGAGAAGAAGATGAAAATGTAACAGTTTACGGACGACGCACGACGGACAAAAACGGACGGCAATAGATCACTTGAGCCTTCGGCTCAGGTGAGCTAAAAATGTAAAGAAAGATATGATAAATTGACAAACTTTTAAAGGGATAGTTCAGTAATGGATCCGAACTCAAAATTTTCTCCAAACCTCATTTTAACAGTAAATTTGATTGAGAAACTGCTTATAAACACCATTTGAAACTCTCGCCCGGACGAATCAACACCAAACACCAAAATAACAAAGTTATGATTTTCCAATTCATTATGAAAATTTGATGAAGGTTCTCGCGAAATTTTAGGCCAGCAGACTTAGCAGAATCAAACAACTTTCGCGAATTGCATGAAGTGTTTACGTACATGTATACATGTATGCACAGCTAGCTGGCTCAATTTCTCGCGCGAAGGTGCATTGCTATTGAGTAAACAAGACTAAACTTTTTTCTACAAGCTTAAGCGGCGATTTGCGGTTTAGGTGCAATTTGCGGTTTAGGGCCTTAACAGGCGGCGGCGTCAACATCAAATCTTAACCTGAGGTTAAGTTTTTGAAATGACATCATAACTTAGAAAGTATATCACTTAGAAAATATATGGACCTAGTTCATGAAACTTGGACATAAGGTTAGTCAAGTATCACTGAACATTCTGCATGAGTTTCACCTCACATGACCAAGGTCAAAGGTCATTTAGGGTCAATGAACTTTGGCCGAATTGGGGGTATCTGTTGAATTCCCATCATAACTATGAAAGTTTATGGATCAGATTCATGAAACTTAGACATAATAGTAATCAAGCATCACTGAACATTTTGTGCAAGTTTCAGGTGTCATGATTAAGGTCAAAGGTCATTTAGGGTCAATGAACTTTGGCCGAATCATAACTTTGATAGTTTATTGGTCCAGTTCGTTAAACTTGGACGTTAGAGTAATCAAGTATCACTGAACATCCTGTGCGCATTTCAGGTCACATGACCAAGGTCAAAGGTCAATGAACTTTGGCCGAATTGGGTGTATCTGTTGAATTACCATCGTAACTTTGAAAGTTTATGGATCTGATTCATGAAACGTGTACATAAGAGTAATCAATGTATCACTGAACATCCTGTGCGAGTTTCAGGTCACATGATTATCGACTTTGCTCAACCGCCCCTGGTCCACTTGCATCGCCTCAGTGTATCATTTGTCTCCTTACTCCATCTACATCTTTCTAAATGCCATTTGGCTAATGATATCTTTCTCTAACCATTTCCATCTCTTTGTATTTTCTTCTCTCTCGCTTTCTCTTTTCTACATCTTACCTTGATGAATCGACCTCCAGCTTGGAAATTATTTGGAAATATTGAAGTGACAATGACCTGACTCATGAAACTTAACCCTAATTTAATTGGCCTATTTGTCATTTCTGACCTTACAATTTTTCTCATGCAAAGTGAAATGTCCAAAGATACTTCCTGAATATCCGAATATTTAAGTACAAGTTAAAGTATTTTCATACCAGAACTAGAACATACGATTTAGTAAATTAATTGCTTTATTTCAATGAGAGATGGATGTCGTAACTTCCTAATTTACCAAGGAAAGTACCAATTTGTACGTACATTATCAGTGAGTTTAAACCTTATGACCTTATAACAAAACAAGAATGTTACCATATTATTGTAAATCCTCTATATTTGTCAAACATTTTATCAGTTTATAAAAGCAAGGAAAAAAAATCACCACTGACCTGTTTTTAAACCTAAATACATTATCACCCCCATGCAATGTTTGCCATTTTTATAGTTTAGCTTTACTGAATGAATTGAGCCATTTTCAGGTATGTTATTTCTGACATTTGACCCCATAAATCCAATCAGATATTTTCACTCCAATATATACCAATAAATACCAAGCTTGAGGTTGAATCATCATTTGGGGATTTCTCATGTATTTAGAAATAAGTATGTGACCTTGGTTTCTCCCCAAGTAATCAGATCCTTCTCATACACAGTGAGTTTGGAGATGATTTTTCAAGATTTTCAATTGATAGTGAGGATGAAAACAGGAAGGATGGACAACCTATCCCCCAAAAAATTACACTTCTGACACCAATGTTTAGTGGGTAAAGAGATGACAACCATTTCGTTTTTAAATTTGTTGCCTGGCTAGCAGTAGAGCATTAGCTCTTGCGCAATGAAATGTGTAAAATGTGCGCAAGCGGGTCAACGCCCTCCTGCCTGACCATCAGGAATGGGCATTGATGTACATGTACATCCTAACGCCCTTGTGCCACCAAGGCAACAATCAAGGTTGAATGCTCCCCCCCCATTTAGCACCAACACACAATGGATAAAGGGGATACTATTACTCAATATATCATTTTCATTTATTTCATATACATAACAAATAACACTGTAGTCATTACAGGGATTAATCACATACTCGTTTGGAACAAACAGTTCATAAAGCAAGAAGCAGAGATAAGTTAGGAGGTCACTCTGGCCAATGTAACAATGTTCATCACAGTTGAACAGTTACTCAAGATTTATGCAAATAGATTTACATAACTTATGTATTCTTCTAAAGTGCTTGCAAGCATTTTAACACAGGCTGAAGCAGTACCCATGAACGCTCACTCCATACTGAAAAGAGGAAGTAAGAAAGAGATATCACAGCAACCGATACTAAGAATTCAATCTTCAATATCCAAGGTTTCAGTGTTAAGAGTTTTATCATTTGGTGTGGTATGGTGATTTCGGTAAATAAAGTAATATGAATCTTCGTTCAGATGAGTAATTAGATCACAATCATCATTCCAAATTCCATTTGTGTGTGAAGGGTGGGGTCAGGCTAGGGATCTCTGCTTCATGAATTCTGTGTGAAAAAAAGAGAAAGAAAACGGGGCACAAACATGAGATCAAGCTTCAATCAACACAGACATGAAAGAGTGAAAGGTCAAGACAAAAGAGAAATAGATATGTAAATACTTGTACAATCCATCATTGAATACAGTGTTTTAATAGAAATAGTAATAATAGCTGGATTTATAAAGCACTTTTTGCCAGAGGATGCAAAGCGCTGCTATTATTAACCCAGCTTTAGCTCGAGCTACCATCACCAGCGCTCAGTGCATGCATAGGAATTACTACTGCCGGGTACCCATTCACCTCACCTGGGTGGAGTGCAGCACAGTGTGGATAAATTTAGTCTCTTTCTTCGTGAATTATAGACTCAATTAGGCAAGAGGAGACAATTCCAAAACACCATCAATAGTCTTCTAAAATTCTTACAATTCCAGTGTTCCAGCAAAACGGGTGCTAATAACGCAAGTAATGTTGATTAACTCTTTGCTCGCTTTGTTCGACTAGAATCACAAACAGGCGGCTGCCAATTTCTACTAAAAGTCACATTCCATTCAACTTTTGTACACACAAAGCTTTTCTTTATAATAAACCAATCAAAAGCTATTGTCAGCAGAATTACATGTATCAAGTCCATAATAATAATAATAATATAGGATATTTATATTGCGCACATATCCACCTTGTTAGGTGCTCAAGGCGCTCCTATATTACCCGGCTAAGCTAGGCGTTCATAGCACACACAGCTTCTTAAGGAATTACTTCCTACCGGTACCCATTTACCTCACCTGGGTCGAGTGCAGCACATCGTGGATCAGTTTCTTGCTGAAGGAAATTACGCCATGGCTGGGATTCGAACCCACGACCTTCTGTTTCAAAGTCCGAAGACTAATCCACTGGGCCACAACGCTCCACATGCAAATCCCCTCTTCAGGTTGCACCTTGAAATTAATGTGGCACAGGAGTGATTCTGTACATGGCGGGCATAGAGTTAACTCTATCTGAGAGCAAGGAATTTGATTGTTTTATATTTTACTTTAGCCTTTTGTTTTGACACTATATCAAGTTTTAAAGTCAAACCTGAAATCAAGAAAATACATGTAAGTCTATAGGAGTCGACTATGCAAGTCATATTTATTACATCTTTATGAGAATTCAATGTTATGTCTTCTGTGCCTCTTGTACAGCTAGCCAATTGATGCATGGTGCCATCCAAGCGAAATAGATACCTGTTATTATTTTAGTGTTTTTTTACACCCTTATAACGTTACGTACGTTACAGAACATGCCCTACCTTGAAAAAGACACCTTTCTTACATGTTTCTGGGGTCGCGCATGGTATCCACTCGTCAATCTCTTATCATTGTTTGCATCACTTTATAGGACAAGGTACAATAAAGGTACAAAATAAACATATGAGACGAAATACAGGTGATGAAAAATCGCAAAAGAGACCCAAGTTCCTGGCCATAATACCGTCTCAAGCAGGGCAAAGGAACATCCAATAAAAATAACACAATCCCGCTATTACTCGGTTCAAACTTAATTTTGAGAACAAATTTCTGTGGTGTACAAGGCTTTCAACTCAAGCAAAGTTATTGTATGGCAGAAACCATTCAAACATACCTTAAAAACAGGCAGGTGATGTAAAAGTATCTACTTGTTGACGGCAGCGTCCATTGCTTCGTGAACTTCCACAGCAATTTGAGCCTCAGCGCGGGCAAGGTCTGTGGCTGCTGCAGCCAGCTCCTGTTGGGCCTTGGTCATTCCTTCTTTGATTGCCTGGACAATTAAAAAAAAAACACCATAGATTTATGAAATACGCGCTCCTGTCCTGCTCACGGGCAACATACATAAAGAGCACATCTCAACTGCTTGGATTCTATTTGCTAATTCCTTTTCTATGCTTCTTAATTTACATGTATATATAGCTTTTCATTATACCAGTCACATTCATTTATTCATGTCCCATTAATTCATCTATCTACATTTCCTCTTCTTACACTCTGTGGAGATTCAAATGATTTGTATGTGGAAGACTTGCAAATGACACAATACATGTGAAAATCAATTAAAAAAGATGTTTTTAATCAAGTTATGAAAAAAATCAACATTGTTACATACATGTACACACTAGTATGTACAGAAATCAAAAGTACTTTGCACCAATAATTACAGGTACATGTACTAAAAACAGTGATGGTTTTAACCGTGATAAGGGGGGCTGATTCAGCCCCCCCCCCTCGACATTGTCCACAGTGCAAATTTCTTTACCACGTCGCTAACTGACTTTTAACTTTCAAGTCTCGCGCAACTTTTGAGACCAAATTGTGACCCCTGCTTCCGAAATTACACATTTCGTGAGTGCATTCAGACCCTAAATGACAAATCCAATGCAAAATTGTTTCTATAGCCAAAACTCATAAATGTATCATTATTTTTACTTTTACTGATTTAAATCAATCATTTTCATGGTCAAAATAAAGTCACCAGTAATTTCCAATGAAAAAAACCCCAAACAGGTACATAAGAAATTTAGAAAACAACAAAACACAATATACATGTAAGAAAATAAATGTGATGTTGAAATTTTGGTCAAGTGCATGTGTTCAGATTCCTAGTAAAGGGATCGTTTTACTTTGTGAAAAGCCGTTTAAAAAAAATTCTAAAACTGAGCTGAAACACGGGTATGAGTGCCTGTATTTGTCCACAAAAACCCTGAAACAGACCGAAATATACATGTAGGATGAAAAACTCTAATTGAGGTACAAATACACGGAGCAATTTAATCATTAGAACCAACTGTAACTGGTTACATGCATTATGCCATATAAGGGATTCTAAGGGGCATGATGAAGTTCCAGAAAAATATGTGGGTAAAAGATACCTGTATTTATAAAAGGACAAGTCCACCCCAACAAAAACTTGATTTGAATAAAAAGATAAAAATTCAACAAGCATAACACTGAAAATTTCCTCAAAATTGGATGTAAAATAAGAAAGTTATGGCATTTTAAAGTTTCGCTTATTTTCAACAAAATAGTTATATGAATGAGCCAATTATATCCAAATGAGAGAGTTGATGACATCACTCACTATTTCTGTTGTATTTTATTATATGAAATATGAAATATTTTTATTTTCTCGTCATTGTCATGTGAAATGAAGTTTCATTCCTCCCTGAACACGTGGAATTCCATTATTTTAACATTTTGTGCTTCAGGCAAGGACGTCCTAATCGTCAAATTCGTAAAAATTGAAATATTGTATAATTCAAACAATAAAAAACAAAAGAAATAGTGAGTGAGTGACATCATCGACTCTCTCATTTGGATGTAACTGGCTCGTTCATATAAATATCTTGTTGAAAATAAGCGAAACTTTGAAATGTCAAACTTTCTTATTTTACATCCGATTTTGATGAAATCTTCAGCATTGTGCTTGTCTGATTTTTCTCTATTGATTCAAATCAACATTTTTCTGAGGTGGACTTGACCTTTAAACATCCCTCCTCCCCCCTTTACTCCTGGTCAAGGAATTACCTGTGAATCTAGATCCTCCACCGGGGCAGCCATCTCAGCCAGAATCTGGACAGATGAGTCATCATTGACTGTGACCATACCACTGCTCACTAAAGAACAAGGGCAATTAGAAAAGGTTTGCAATTAGAGTTGACATGGCTTACAGAGTTCTTATGTTATCATTCTCTCTGCTCCGCTATTCTGCATGGCATACATGTACATGCTATGTCTACAAATAACCAATCCCCTCCACACTCTGCCACCAATCTTTGAGCACAGATTACCCTTGGTTTTACACTCGAGCCAGGACAAAGGAAATGGTCCAGTTGTTCTGGCTACATGTAGTTCACTCTGGGCCCGAATGCATTTTTGAGTGTAATTACACAAAAAGATTGCTGACGGCTCTCACATATTTACACATATGAACTGCATTACCGAGACATCATATTGTCCCATTCAAATGTATTCCATTTCATTTGATTGCATAGTAACGAAATACATTTTCCAATCATTTGCTTTACATTGACTTTACATACTGTACATAACTTACAAAGCATTATAAGGCTTTATTGTGCCTTCAATACCAATGAATAAAACCTGACTGAACTTCAACAAACTAATTGCACTTTAGTGTTACGGGGAGCAATTCATGAAAAGTTAAGCCAATCATTTTCACAGACTAATGTGCTTTCAGCTACTCAGATGCAAGAACTTGCAGCAGCTTATAACAATATCAATTAAAAAAATCCCTTTTTGTTTTATGGAATGCTCCCCAATGTTAGATAAGCATAAAGAGCAGGCACGAGTGACGAGTCACCCAAACTTTTTTCTTTGACCGGTGACCGCCCAGGATTGTATTCGGCGGAGAGCGGTGGACCACCAAAATAAAGAAATACATCAGAAATTCAGTGCCACCTAAGACTTTAACAACCACATTTGGGGTCTTCATTTCCTTACTTTGATCTGTTTCAAAACTATATGATACTATATTTCCAATCCTTAAATCAACCATGAAGAGCTGTGAAAATAAAACCAACTACGAGGTAGGAATTGTCAATTTTCTTGCTTTATCGGTCCAAAAAGTCATAACCCATGTGCATTCATGCAGCCATTTTGCTCTGTTTGCGACCGCGATCCATAGATACAGCAATTCTGCAGTGTAGTAACTAAGAGTGCAAACAATGCAACAAGAACAAAATGATGCATCCATGCCACTGGGATTACAATTGGTGAGGCCATTTTGTTCTGCTTGCGGTGGTGATCGATCAACATCACCGCAATTCTGCAGTGCAGTAATAAAAGCGCAAACAGAACAAAATGGATGCGCCCATGCAACTGGGATTTTAACGTTTCTGGCTGGTTAATTCAAGCAAGAAAATTTGGTACTATGATAAAGTTTGGACATACATGTATACATCTAGATAAAAAATAAAGGAATGAGAGTGTTTGATTTTCTCAGTTCTTGGTGACACAAAAGTTCTCAAGTTCTTTCTTTACTTTAGAAGTCCATTGGTCTGGAAGAGATTGCACCAGTGATCCAAGGTCATGGATGGTTCAACTCAGGCCTAACAAAATGGTCTACAATAATTTCAAAAAATGCAACAAAATCATATCCAACTGGCATAGTCCTGTGGAAGAAATCAGAAGGAACAAATAAATAAAGTACGCTGCCCCACCCCCAATCCCTTCATTCTTGATTGACAACCAATCAAATATCGGTCTATAACTTCTGGATGAGGAGAAGAGCATAATTTTGAGGCCTTTGACTTACCAAAGAATTTGCTAATAGAACCGTCATCCTCCGTGACTAGGACCGTGCCAGGTTTCAAAACAGCTAATGATGGTACATGTTGAGCAAGAATACCAAAACTTCCAGTGCCTGAAGGAACATCAACTTGCTTCACACTCGCATTTGAGTAGAACATCTATGAAAGAAAGAACAAAGCAGGAATCACAAGTACCCTATAAATTACAACTTTCCTATCTCTGGATTTCATACAAGCTGTTTATAGTAAAAAAGTCAAAAACATTTTTATGCAGGCTCTTTATGTGTTCAACAGACTTTGAGAAAACACAGTAATTGATGATTACAAAATATTTAAAGAGGTTTCAACTTTCAACACATCCAAACCACATGGATTTTCAACTCCCACAAGAAAAAAAATCATGCTAATCGAGTGATCGCAATTGGCTTGCAAAGGTATCGGCCTGCCACCAGAATGATATTGCACAACATGTCTATCAGGATCACCCTTGGGGCTCCATTGTTTTTTTTTAACGTGAAAATGACAGGCTATGGTTTTTTGTAAGAAATTCATATGGGGTTCTTTAGGGATGAGTCAAAATGTTTAAACGCTGTTCAAACAATAATTATAAGCTTAAATGTTTACCCGTTCTGATAACCGTTTGATGGCATGAAAAAAAACACTTCCCCAAAGTTGCTGAAATTTCAAACATCTTTACATCCATATTTTCCAAGTTTCCCTGAAATTGTATTTATTTAGTTGGAAACTATCAAGAAAATCAACAATATTAATTTCTTTCCTGACTCATCTTGGGACTACAAGATATTAGTACACTCGGTCCATATCATGATAGTCTACATGTGGGACTACAATTAACATCTCACATGTATTCACTGCAACAACCCTGCCTATGGTGAATCTACATGTAGATCTATGCAGTACACAACACACACTTGAACAAATCTTTAAACATTAAAATATAACCCAAAATACTAATTTCCATACAGTTGTAACTTGGGTATCATTTTTGTTTTCATTTAACAGAGCACTAAACAAAAAGATTTTGAGCATATTTTTGTATAGACCCTCTATTGGTGGAAAGTAAAATCGCAAAAAAAAATTGTCATTCAACAATCCCTAATTTACATTCAGAAAAAAAAATTAAAAGAATTCAATTTACTTAAGAGCCAAGTTATGATAAATACATGTAGATGCAATGGAAACTGACAGTGTCAAAAAATTAAGCAGTTGACCCCAAGAGCACGAGAAACTAATAACTTACATGTATTTTACCACACATAGCGTCCTGACAGAGAACAAGGTTATATCATAACCTTGTTTATGAGTGCGCTAGCTGTTTGAAATAAAAATTTTGGATTTTACATCAAATATGTCAAGAAACTGTTATGCCAATTGTATTCATAAAATGTTAATTTTTATTCCGGCACTTTGTTTCACCCATTAAAGCCTTGCACAAACCACTGTTACGAGTCCTAAAGCTATTCTTCCATTTGTGTAGGAGGGCTGGGGCTTGAAAATATCAGAAAATGTAAAAAAAAAAAACCTCAGACAAATTTTTCAGTCTAAGTTGTGGTGAAAACATCAAAAAATGTTTTAACAATTCTGCAAAACAGCAGATTTTCCAATCTACCTTGTGGTGAGCACCACCCAATCCAAATAACAATGAAATATGCATGTATAGACTACAGTCTACAAGACTACAATTGAGACACCTGTAGTCAAACAGCAGAGTGAACTTTCACCGCAGTGGATAGAATATACACGCATTGGCCGATAAATACCTCGATGCTAAAATATCCCGCTTGTCAGACAACGTCAAGCGGGATTTAGCATTGAAGTGAGATTCATATTTATTGGCCAATGCATGCATTTTTTATCTAGCACCGCTCATGAAGTTTCAGCCCTCGATAAATAGGGCTATTTCTGTCAGGGATATGCTCCGCCGAGACGTTGTCTGGCTCCACATCATCCCTTCTGTCAATAGACCGATGATGGCCATTGGGCTCATAATGGTGGAACAAACAACCGTCGCATACAGCGTATACGTCAGCACAGCTACAGCTGAGCGTACCAACGTGCCAGCCAATCCGCCGGCACGTCCACTTGCCCAGCTGTAGCTGACAGTGATAGAAGAACCTGGCTGATCCTGATCTGTTTGTCATCAAAGTTCGCTATTTTCCAGCATACCCTTGTACATGTATTTTTCAGAAAGGTGGTAAGCTGATTGTATTTGATGTAAATTTATCTTTATTATTTCTTTCTTTTTCCCCCCATCAAAAAGCAAAATTAGGAGTAATCGAGGGGGCTGTAAAAGTGCGCACTTTCTCCATAGAGGCTGTAGTTAAGCAGGGGTTTATCCACCATTACGAGCCCAATGGCCGTCATCTGTCTGTGTAGGAGGACAAAAAAAGTTCTGTGAGTAACTGCTCATGAATCATAAAATACTTGCAACGGCCGATAAATATCATGAATGGTATTCATAAATGATTCAAGACATTTATTGGCCACTGCAAGTATTTTACGATTCATATTGGCCGATGTAATTGAAAAAAAAAGTTGGCACTGCTCATATTGTCGCTCTCTAAACGCATCTTGTGGCTAGGTGCTATGATAACACAAATGGCAAGATGGTGACAATAACAGACTGTAAGTAAACGCCCCTGCTCTTAATTATTTTTCTTTACTTTTACAATAAATTTGAATAAAGCACCATTAGTGCTTGTGCAGGGCAAATCATAACAAAAATGGCCGATCGAGACTGGGGTAGGAGAAAATTTTTCGTTTTTTGAGGTTCCAGTCTGTGCCCCGATGGATGTCAGGATTCTTTCACTCGATAGACCTTCATCCATATAATCGTGATAAGTGCATAATTTCTGTTTTCATAATTTATCTAGCTAGATATTTTGACCATAATCTACCCTTGTCCCGTGAGTATGGGTAAATACACGATGAGCTCCTGGGCTCCCTGGGCTATCGTACCACCAGCATGAATCAGGGACAACTCGGACCACGGGACATCTCGGACCCGTGGTCCCACCCATTACGAGATTTATTTCCACTAATTTGCGTCTATTTTTCCGTCATTTCGAAATTTCTTGTAAAGATTTTCTAGATATATGGTCTGATGGTAATGTTCTTCACTTTCTATTACTTTTTTTTTCGCTGAAATAAAAAAAAGGTGTAATTTTAGGCGTTTTTCGACAGCTAACGATTCCCATAGGTGCGCGTGTATTAACTGTGTCAGTGCTCGGCCCCGCTCAACAACTGACTTGATTTTGTGATAATTTCTCCTTAAATTACCATTTTTATCGCAGAAGATCAAGATGGACTTTATAGTAACTCCATTTTCTCATCACAAGGATAAAATTTGGTGTATTTGCACGATTTTGTGAAAGTTTTTCATCTTTTCTCTCTGGTCACAAGAAGCAAACAACCGATGAACCGTCTGCTTCTCTTCATCTCAACTCTACGTAGCTCGGCCGCCTAAACTTGCGGGGTGGTATTCAGCCCAAATCCACAATGGAAGTGGGCGTGCACAGTGAGAGAGCTGAGCTGGACTGAGTGAGAGAGAGTGAACTAGAGCTTAAAGCTTGGCAGTCTCATATAATCATATTGGCTCTGCCTTTTTTTTTGTAAATATTTATATATCTATATACCCTTTAGGCCTAGTCCAGCTCAGCTCTTTCACTGTGCATGCCCACTTCCATTGTAGATTCGGGCTGAATCCACCCTGCCAGTTTTGTAGAGTTGCGATGAAGAGCAGCGGACAGTTCATCGGTTGTTTGCTTTAAAACTTTAACAAAATCGTGCAAATACACCAAATTTTATCCTTGTGATGAGAAAATGGAGTTAGGCCTAATGGAATACAATAAAGTCCATCTTGATCTTCTGCGAAAAAAATGGTAATTTGAGGAGAAATTATCACAAAATCAAGTAAGTTGTTGAGCGGGGCCGAGCCAAGCACCAACACAGTTAATACACGCGCGCCTATGAAGCCTGGAGGCGTCTGGGGAGTAAAGTCTTCTACCTACGTAGGGTTACTCCCCTAACGCCTGGCCTTGCTTTACATGCCTGGCTGTAGAGGTAAGGATTACCCGTGGTGAACCTAGACCTAAATCACCAATTTTATTTTTTGTTTTTCGCCCAAAGTTATTGGCAAGTTTTATGTTTACCCGCATTTTTTATCAGTGGTTCAGTGGTTGAAGCGGGACATTTTAGCACTTTTTAATCTAGCATCGCTCATGATTTTGCCGCCCTCTATACGCTTCACGCGACTAGGTTGCATTAACAATGGTTCAAAGATGGCGATGACAACAGATGTGAGTAAACACTCTTCTACTTCTGTTTTTTCATCGCATTTCTGCGATATTTTTTAACCATCACTATCCATATTTTGCCCACCCGTGGGTTCAAAGCATCTCGCGTGCGAAGGAATATCAGTCGTATGCACGTGACACACACGACACAGTTAAAGTTTGCTGGGCTTTTGCCCACATAAAATATGACTTAAAATTTCATATATCACATTCTGCTATGACACTTACCGAATCATTTAGATCCTTCCGTGACTTCTTGAAGTTTCTTTTAAAAAACATGTATATTTTCTTGATCTTTAGTGAAGATTTTACCGAGATGAAATCTGCTCAGCGCGGATATCAATTTTCGCCTTAAGAGGGCGCGCGATTTATATTCAGATCAAAGACACGACAAGGGAAAGACTAGGCACCTACACTATTTCTACACGCAAATCGACGCAAGGCATTACGCGAAGTCCGTGAAGTGTCCAATCTTTTCATTGTATAGACTTTGGGATACCGTATACGTATAATTGACGTTCGTTGTGTGTGTATTTGAGTTTTATCAGACGTGTATCAATCAGATATGATTATTTACGTCTGGGACCGACCTTTAACGTCACCATCCGAAAGACGTGACCAGGGCTCGAACCTCTGCATCAATTTGTAACTTCCCCACAGCTTGGATTACAGCGCAAGCCACAACGCCCAGTGAATTATGGCGCAGTTCGTTAATGCTTGTACTGCTGGTTTCTTTCCAGGCACGTATATTTTTCTTCTTTTTTTTTTTATTAGTCATCTTTTTAAATTCATTGCAAATAAGTGTTATCATCACCAACAATAATCTTTAATTATGTTTTTGAAGGTATTTCATTCATTGATGCCCATAATTAGTAAATTAATTATAAGGATTGCGCATTCAAAGAATTTAGATACAGTATAAAATTACCGAGGAGCTGAATCAAGGTTGTGAAATTATTAGCGCCAACAACAGGCTTCCTTGTATTTCCGTGGAAGAGACAAGCGAAGTCACTTTTGAGGCCGAGGTAAGCAAAATTTGCTTTTTTTTCATGATTATGATTTTAAAATAATTCCTATTTGTTGCCCCCATTGCAACTTACCGGCAAGAGCCCCGGTGCGTAGCGAGAAGGAGTTTCGTCAAATATTACTTCAGCAATGAAGCGATGTTTGCCGACTACTTCGAAATCCAGGGTCAAACACGGTCTATTGTACGAGGTTAGTACATACTAACCTTGTACAATGTGTGAGTGTATTTTGCCAAACGTTGCCAACTGATATTTTTACGCATAAGTGTTAACCTCAGATTCTAAACATAACTAGCAGTAATTTGGTGCATTTGTCAGTAGAGGCGCACGGCCAATATGGGAGACTCTCTCCAATAAGGGAGACAATCTCCCATATACTTGCTTTGCAAAAGAACAAAAGAAACAAAAGTATGATTTTTTCCACCCAAACTTTTGTTCCACCGAGGTCAGAAGCCCAATTGTTTTGTGTGTGGATGACAACAAAAATCCTTATGAAAACAAAAGTAGACGGTGAATTTTTATAGTAGATGGTGAAAAGGGGTAATATTTCATGAGGAATCTGCTTATCACATTTTTATTTGCTGCCAAGGTAATCCTTTTTAAGCAAATGTAAACAAAGAAAATTGGTCTCCAAAACTGGAGACTGTCTCTGAAATTGGATACCCAAATTCTTTACAAAAGTCTCTGATATTGGAGATAATTTCCCACATTGGAGACAGTCTCCAATATCGGCCGTGCGCCTCTACTGATTAGGCGTAGGAAGGTGTAAGAATTACTAAAATTAATAGAATTGTCGTGATTTCAGTTTAAATGAAGAAGTACATGACATATCTAAAAAATCATCATCATCTGATTGCGTCCTAATCCTAGTCCTAGGCTCAAGACTAGGCTAAAATTACACTTTTTTTTATTTCAGCGAAAAAAACTAAGTCTAAAGTGAAGAACATTACCATCAGACCATATCTCTAGAAAATCTTTACAAGAGATTTCGAAATGATAGAAAAATAGACGCTAATTAGTGGACAAAAAATCTCGTAATATGGGTGGGACAACTCGGCCCGCGGTCCGAGATGTCCCGTGGACTGGTCCGAGTTGTCCCGACCCCCACCAGCATGAACATGATCAACACACATAGCACAGATTTTAATACATGGGACTGAACAACAAAATGTGATTTTCGAACCTTTCCTGGGTAGCCAAAGGAAAATGACATTTGCGTCGGCGCTGATGCCTTAGTATCATCAGCATAGTTTCTACATGGTTGACATATCCTTACAAGTTGCCTTTGTGATCGCAACGCCCCCGAAAGTCTAGTGACACTTCTCATGAGCGACATTTTTCTAGCAGAGTTGGACCCTCAAAAGTGAAAATGGCGATTTCGGTAAAGTGCACCCAGGATGCAACGCGCGCACTGCTCCACTGATGATCCATCCAATGAAATCTATAATTCGTGGAATGGGAACACCACTAAATGATTCAACAGAGGAGTTCCGTCCGCCATGACGACCACCCCAAAGGAAAGATTTGGGAGGCCTATGGGGAGGGGGGGCTCTGGGTGAATTATGGCGCAGTTACAATTTCCCGTATGATGGCAGTGAGCTGAGTCGAGAACAGCCGTTTTAACATTTTTCTACCACATAATATATACAATATAATAATCTAAATTATACCTGATAATTTTTTGTTTTTTAATTATTTAAACAAATAGCAGAAAAATCATATATATACATATATATCGACATAATGCATTTTGAAATATGGGAAACCTTCATCTTAAGCTTAGAGCTTGAAATTGATAAGGGCCTCAAAAGGAAAGGGGGGGGGGAATCAGACAAACAGTGCAATAAACATTCACACATAAAAATTATACGGGGTACCCCCGACCAATTTGGCTATAAAACATCAAATGGTTCAGGCCCGTTAATTGGTCCAAAGTTGAAAGTGGTAAAATATGATTTGAAGTTCATGAATATGATACAATTTATCTAACTAAGAAAATAATAAGAGCACGCATTAGCGTACCTACGGGGAAGGGGGGGGGGGTAGACTGCCCCCCCCCCCTCTGAGCAAGGGACGTATCCCTGCCCCCTCACATGACGAGTCACAACTGATCCCTGACGAGCCACAAGTGGCCGGCTCCTTTGAACTTGAAGACCTCTATTCTTCTTTCTTTTTTTGCTTGTCAATTTTTTGTCTGGTACGAAATCCTTTATTTGTGGTTGCAGACCTTTTTTTTCCTTGTCATTTTTTTTGGCGGACAAATTTGCCCCCACCCCCTTGCGAAATCCTAGGTAGGCCACTGGCATAAGATGGTGGAATTTTCGGATGTATATTCACCTGAAAACGGGACCTTGCGAAAATTATGGCAACAATGATTCCAGCCCAAAGCGGCAAGCTGTAATTTTTATTTATTGACTTGAAAATGGGGAATTATGTGTAAGCACAATTTGTAGCTCTGTCAGATGATATCAAAGAAAATTTCGAATTCCCATTAAACATGTTAAAAGTGAACAAAAATAATGGCAAAGAAAAATTCTTTTTTTGTCGAAAGGTGTTAGATCCATTTCAGTTTGCAAAACGAAATTTATAAAGACAAATATTTTTGAATGAAAATATGAAGACAGGCAGATTTGTTTTATAGCAATTTTTTATGTTCACATGGTAGGGTATCGTGACAATTTAGTTTCGCATAAGAATATTGCAATATCATAAATGGGAGAATAAAACAAACAGACAAAAAAAACATGATTTTCATGGAATGGTCTAAAGTGGCTCTAACTCTTTTTGCAAACAAATTCTTCTCAAAATCTCAATTGCAAAAGGGGTTAGATCCTTTCCTCATAAAATTTGGGGGGGGGGGGGGGTTTGGTCTCAATTTATAGACTTTTTGGTGAAAGAAAAGAAAAAAAATCCCATTTAAACGTGATGCATGGCAAAGAAAAATCACTTTTTTATTTAAAAGGAGGTTGGATCCATTTCAGTTTGTAAAGGGGGCTTAATCCGCCACTGGTATTTTTTAAGAAAAAAAATATTGAAATAATTATCATAAGACAGGTAGACATATTTTATACCCAATTTTATGTTTACATAGTAGGGTAGTAGATTATAACAATTAAGTTTCACATACGAATATTGCAATATGGGAGAATTAAAAAACATGAATTTCTCGAAATGGTCTAAAGTGGATCTAACTCGTTTTGCAAACAACTACTTTGAATAAAGCGGAATCTAAAAGGTTTTATGATGTACTGAATTGAAAGGGGTTTTTAAAGACCATTTGTAGGAACTTCAGAGCAGGATGATTATCACACTAAATTCAATAATAGGAGCGCAAAGCGCAAGCTGATATCTTTTGATTTACTTACTCTAAAATGTATTTTTAAAGAACTATTTGTAAAAATCTATGAACATGATGCGTATCTTAATATAATGCAAGCGCGAAGAGCGGAACTGAATATTTGTATGAAACGAATGACGCATATATTTTGCATATGTCTCGTAAAAAATACGATGCGAGCTGAAATATATGATATACCTAAAAACGGTATGCATTTATCGATCGTGAACATGATTTATATCTCCAGAAAATGTAAGCTTTCCCATTAAACACATTATACGCGCGCGAAGCGCCAGCATATGTTTTGTGAGAGATTGATCTGCAAATAAATTGATATGGCCGCTTAGGGACGTTTTTTATGATCCTTAAAATTAATAATAATTGCTTTTGTTTTAAGCATGAATGCAGGGTGCTATCTGGTCTGGCAGAGGTGGGCGGTTGGCTGTTATTTTTAAATCGATTTGATTTATATATTTAAGCATAGCGACCGAGGAAGAACTTCTGCCACTTTCGATTGTAAATCATGAATATTTGAATGTACAGGTAGGCGTATAATACTAGATACAAATTAGTATTGCAGTGAGAGAGGGGATGGCTGAAATATGTTGACGTCCCAAATATGGTATGATGATTGTATGGGAGGAAGCGTTCATAACGGATTTCGAACGGTTTACTTGCACTTGTTTTTTAATCGTCTAGCAAGAAATATATTGGAAGTACCCATATTTTAAACTGATGTGAAACACTTTTTTGAAAGGTCACCATTTTTAAAAGTTAACTATAGTTTAGTGTTAGGAATGGCGATATTTCTTTATTAATATAGGTTTATTTCGGATTTGTATGTTTATCGACATTGAAAATGAAATAACCTCCAATTGATAGTCGACGATTTTGATTTGGCTTTATACACTCTTCATCATGATTGTGAAGTTGACGTCATCCGACGTCGACTCACGCTCTAAAAAACACTGGGCAAGATTGCTCCATATGAGGGTAATCGTGTGTCCAACCAACATTGGGCTTTTCTTTTGGGCATTTTTATTTATCCAGTGTGATGACAATTTTGCCCATTCTAAAGTAATTGTAATTTTTTAAGCTTACTGGACAATATGCTTCCCGCATTGAATAAAATACTGCCCCAAATTGGTTGGACACATAAATATACTCGTGGTGGTAATTTTTTTAGCCAATATATTTAACAGTGTACACGTCATCCGAGATCGCGGCTTCAGATAACAAGGAACACCGGAGCGTTACGAGGCACATCGGCTTCGACATTGATTTCGCAAAGATACTTAATTCCCAGCATCTAATTTATTTGAAGTATAGACCGATTTATAGGCCAAACATTGATACGTCTTCATACACTTTGTACATTGACAAAACTCGAATTTCATGAAAACTATACTGCATTGTTTCCGGTTGATTATTAATTTCATAAATTTCATACAAAATGATAATTTAGAAAGTATGTCTAGATTTGTTAATCACTGAAAAATAAGAACCTGTTTTCTTTTGCACTAATTCATCCCGACAGATTGCGGGTTTCTCTTGGAAAGTTTGGGATGCTGAATCGCTATGATTGTTTTTTTTTCATTGTGGATTCATTTGATTGATCGATTCTCTTTATTTCCTTGCTATACACATTCATCCTTGATTAATTTAGCAATCTCAGAACAGTGCCAACATTTCCATAAAACAAAAGATTATCTTTGAACTAAGTACGTTCCAACCTCACGGATGTGTCAATGCCAGCTTCCGTTTGTTCCCGTCCTCGAATTTGTTTTCTTCCCCTTTCTGTTGTCTCTTTCCTTTCTTTATATTTTCCATTTTTCTTCAATATCTTTCTTTCCTTTTCATCGTCTGATTTCCCATATCTTTTCTCCTTTGGCCTTCTTTTTGTATTTTTCTCTCTTTCTTTCCTCCTCTCTTTTCGTTTTCCCTATTCTTTTTGCCCTTTTCTCTTTCTTCCTTTTTTTCTTTCTTTCCCATCACTTCTCATTCTTTTTCATTTGTGCTTGTCAACAAACCTAGAAAAAACAGAAACAATGATTCCACCTTCCGCTCTTTTTTTAAAGTAATTTTATTTTTCAATACATTGTTGCATTGTCAGGTACATTCTTCTTTCTCACAACAGCCCTGTCTGCTCAACACACAATTTGTTTATTAAGTTAAGTGATTAAATCAGAAATATTTACGCGGCCACTGGCGCAATTTTGCGTATATCAATGTAATGGTTTTCACTTAGAAAAAAAAATAGAATTTAAACTGAAAATAATTACAGTATGGGGACATTCTTTTTAATTTTAGTTATAACAATATATTTCCATTATTTATCATGCTTGTATACGTACGGTGGCGAATAGCGACCAAGGAAGACAAGTAGTAAGTTTCGAGAATTATGGCGCACTAAACACAGTGTTTCCCATATCAAATACTAGTACCTTAATTCCGGTAAATCGCTATAGGGCTCTAAAGAGATGTTTCGTTTTTTCAAATTTTCATTTTGGTAGAAAAAATATATAATTACTAAAAGGTATTTTGAGATAAAAGAAAGCATTTCAAACGTTTAATTCAAATTAGTGGAACGTCTCCTGGTCTCTGGTGGTCTCGTCTGAATAACGCAATGGAATATAGCAGCAGTGATGACTTAGAGAACAAATAGGATGTGCAATTATTCACAAAATACAAATCATTGCCCCAAACATGCCATATGATATTTGACCTTGATTATGTGAGCAGAAACTCATGCAATACCATAAGTGATACTTAATAACCATTATTGTCCCAATATTCTCAACAAAATTCATGTACTAACTTCTAAAGTTATGGAATTAAAAAGAAAACTTCACCTTGGTTAAGATTTCAATTTTGATAAACAAAACATTGTCAAAGTTCACTGACGCTAGATGACATTTTTACCTTGGTCACGTGGCCTGAAACTCGTAAAAAAAACAAGTGGAATGCCTCTGGCCGTCTCACCTGCATCACGCGGTTCAATATAGCAGCAGTGCTGACTTTGACTACTCTAACTCGCAAAAGATGTTCAGTGATACATGGTTACTCTTATGTCCACTTTTTTATGAACTAGACCAATAAACTTACAGAGATATGATGGTTATTCAACAAAAAAAACCCAACATGGCCAAAGTTCATTGACCTTACATGACCTTTGACCTTGATCATGTGACCTGAAACTCGCACAGGATGTTCAGTGATACTTGATTACTCTTATGTACAAGTTTCATGAATCAGATCAATAAACTTTCAAAGTTATGATGGTAATTCAACAGATACACCCAATTCGGCCAAAGTTCATTGACCTTTGACCTTGGTCATGTGACCTGAAACGCGCACAGGATGTTCAGTGATACTTGATTACTCTAATGTCCAAGTTTAATGAACTAGACCAATAAACTTTCAAAGTTATGATGGTAATTCAACAGATACCCCCGATTCGGCCAAAGTTCATTGACCCTAAATGACCTTTGACCTTAATCATGAGACCTGAAACTTGCACAAAATGTTTAGTGATGCTTGATTACTATTATGTCCAAGTTTCATGAATCAGATCCATAAACTTTCCAAGTTATGATGGGAATTCAACAGATATCCCCAATTCGACCAAAGTTCATTGACCCTAAATGACCTTTGACCTTGGTCATGTGACGTAAAACTCATGCAGGATGTTTAGTGATACTAGAGTAACCTTATGTCCAAGTTTCATGAACTAGGTCCATATATTTTCTAAGTTATGATGACATTTCAAAAACTTAACCTCAGGTTAAGATTTCGATGTTGATTCCTCCAACATGGTCTAAGTTCATTGACCCTAAATGACCTTTGACCTTGGTCATGTGACATGAAACTCTAATAGGATGTTTAGTGATACTTGATTAACCTTATGGTAAAGTTTTATGAACTAGGTCCATATACTTTCTAAGTTATGATGTCATTTCAAAAACTTAACCTCGGGTTAAGATTTGATGTTGACGCCGCCGCCGCCGTCGCCGTCGGAGAAGCGGCGCCTATAGTCTCACTTTGCTTCGCAGGTGAGACAAAAATCAGTGAAATCTTATTATCCTTTGATATGTACAAGTTTAATAGGCCCATTTATATAGTTATAGTGGCATGTCAAAAACCTAACCTTGGTTAAAGGGAATGAAACTTTTGAAACATGTGGACTTGTTCGAAAGAGAAAAATCAAAGAATAACAACAAAGAAAATTTGAGAAAAATCGGACAAATAATGAGGAATTTAGGATTTGAATATTGCGATCATTAATGCTATAGGGATCCTCCCATTTGCAATGCGACAAAGATCTGTGATATCACCTGTGAAAAACTTTCCCTTTGGTGGAATATGAAATACCCTCAAATGTTTCTTTTTGCTCTTTTTCATGGTGATGCAAACTCTTTATTGATGACGTTTCTTTGAAAATTGTATTACGTGCACCCTATAGAAAGAATACATGATCTACTGATAGATGTCATAAAGAAGGCAGTTTAAGTGAAATATATAGAAAAGTACTGGAAAATTTGTTCACATGTGACATCTTACATCTTTGTCGCATTGCCAATTGGAGGATCTCTATAGCTTAGGTGATTGCAATATTCAAATGATCATACATTTTTCATTATATTTTAGATTTTCTTTTCAAACTTTCGTTGATCTGTTTCTTTGATTTTTCTTTTTTCACACAAGCTATGTTGACCCAAAGGTTTCATTTTCCTTTAAGCGCCGCCGCCGTCTTGTTTCTTGACCTTGTTTTTTATTGTTCCTTCCTCTTAATTTCTTATTTTGTTTTCTCCATGCCTCTTTCTCTCATTTAGCTTTTCTTTTTTTTTCAGGTTGGCTCCAACGGGTGTGATTAAAGAAAGGATACTAACAATTGGTTTGACTAGAAATGGGAAATTGAGATACAAGTACCTTTTATCAAAATTGAGATACAAGTACCATTTATCAAAATAGTTTCATTCACTCATGCGTGTATTATATATTTGCAGTGATATCCACTAAAACTTGTGATTAGTTTTTGATAAAACATCGATCATGCTCGGTAACGCATGGGCAGTCAAGAATCTTGACTACAAGATAAACCGAGGTGAGTTCGAGTCCCAACTAACTAAATGTAACTAAAAATTCGGTACAGAAAGTGAATGGACGGGATTTCATGACAATCTTTTTGATATTTTAGGTGGGGGTACAAAATGCATCCTGTAAGGTGCAGATGGACACCCCAAATAGGGGTGCGTACGTACACCCCTATTCGGGGTGTACGTGTGCACCGCTATATAGGGGTATTCGTATAGGTACAAGCCTGTGCGCCCCTAGGGGTGTAAAATTGAACGCGAATTTCTAAGTGTGTATAAATTAAAAGTGTTATTTGTTTAAACAATATATTGTATTTATTATCATCATTATTATTATTGCCTGGAACACTTGAAACGAACACTATGACGTTGTGGAGCGTTGTGGCCCAGTGGATTAGTCTTCGGACTTTGAAACAGAGGGTCGTGGGTTCGAATCCCAGCCATGGCGTAATTTCCTTCAGCAAGAAACTGATCCACGATGTGCTGCACTCGACCCAGGTGAGGTAAATGGGTACCGGTAGGAAGTAATTCCTTAAGAAGCTGTATGCGCTATGAACGCCTAGCTTAGCCGGGTAATATAGGAGCGCCTTGAGCACCTAACAAAGTGGAAATGTACGCAATATAAATATCCTATATTATTAGTATGATGAAATAACTAATTCTCATGATCTTTTGTCGGATTCATAACGTATGCGATAAAACAGATCATGGTCATGCCTCGAGCTGCGTTACTTGGTTGATGACTGGCTGACACATAAACTGCAAGCAATGCATGAAAATTCTGAGTATTTTTAGCAATCAAATCACGAGTGATTGGTTAGTAGGCTTAGTACAACGATTACTTAACAATTATATAATCTTGCATACAAACTTTTCTGCGTACAATGTATGAATAGCAAAAGTCTGGAGTAGAAATCAATATGAATGTAGCTGCAATATCTATGGGGCTGATCATAAGGATAAACCATATCATACAATACAAAGAATTCTATTACAGCAGCATATTGAAGAACAATAATTTTGCATACTTTAAAAATAATCATTGTTTCCGCAAACAACATAAGCAGGATTTATGCACCTCTCATCGCTGAGTAACATACCACAAATATGAACAATACCCTGTATACATATAGATATCCCTTAGAACATAATGATATTAATAACTGAAGAAAAATTGTATCGTCTTTACATACTGCATCGCAAAAGTAAAATATATTCAAAGATGTGATATGAATCATAATCCTTTAAATGCATTTAAAAAAAACAAATATGAAGAAAAAATATAGTTCCCGTCCGAGTAGTACACCACAGTATGTCATTCATAACGCATCACAAATTTTATCGTGTCAGTTTACATACTGCATCGCAAAAGTCAAATATATTCAAAGATGTGATATGAATCATAATCCTTTAAATGCATTTTTTAAAAACAAATATGAAGACAAAATATAGTTCCCGTCCGAGTAGTACACCACAGTATGTCATTCATAACGCATCACAAAGAATGTAACCAAGATTTTCACCCATCCATCAAGCATACAATCATACACGCATTTAACACGCAAACCCACCCACATACGTTACAGAAATTGTACCATCTATTGATTAAGAATTATCAGTGTAGTAAGTAAGTTTTCAGTACACCATGTATCTTTCTTGGGAAATTGTCGGTCCTGAAAAGACCACCCAAACTCGACGTTTCGACAAGTGTGTTTTTGTCGTCTTCAGGAAAGCCGAAAAGTCGGGCCTTGCTCGTCTCCGAGATGTTAACTCCTCATACTCTCAAGGCATACAAAAGTAATGCCCCTGTTGTCATGGACAGATTGGATTATAAGAACAAATTTCAAATCCTACCGGTCTCGGGGACCTATAAGAAACTTCCCAGAGACCCCATGCCCGTCATTGAACGAAGGGATAACGATCGAATACCTCTCAATCCAGAGAAAGGATGCCTTGTCTAGACCCCTTTACCGACAACTCCGCAGCTCGTATGGCCCATGTCCTATATACACACACATGTGAGCTTTACAGTATTACGGGCACAATAGACCGGTTCGTAGTTACTTCATGGACAATTTTGGTCAAATGACCTTTCATTTCTTTCATTATGATATACATAATTATTTCAAAGCAAGATATTACGTAAGCTTGCCCTACATAACAGGATAAAGAAATTGAATAGACCAGGTGACTAGAATAGCACACCAATGAACACCTTATAAAGGTATTTGGTGCATTCCTACTTTGAATGCATATCATAGCAAGTTGCACAATGTACTTGGCAAACTGTGAAATACCAGTCGTTCGTGGACGCATTGTTGTTTTTTGTGGATGTGAATGAAAACCACTATTTAAAAGAATATATGAATAATCAAGACATCAAAGTTGGTGCTTATCTCATTAGATTTTAAACCACCATGTCACTTTAGTACAATGACCTTCCTCTGATCATGCGTATAAACTTTTGATCATGCGCAGAAAGGAACTACGAACTGGCTTATTGGCAGCTTTTGTCATTCATGCCATTTTGGCGGAAATGATAATTGGCGGCATTTCCGTTTTCACCGTTTCGCCAATAGACCAGTTCGTAGTATTTATGGGCAATTTTGGTCAAATGACCTTTCATTTCTCTCATCATGATAGGCAGATTGAGATATTACGCAAGCCTGCCTTACATAGCAGGATGAAGAATTGGATAAACCAGGTGACTAGAATAGCACACCAATGAACACTTAATAAAGGTATTTGTTGCATTCCTACTTTGAATGCATAAATTTAGCATGTTGCACAATGTACTTGTTCGTGGAAGCATTGTTGTTTTCTGTGGATGTAAATGAAAACGACAATTCAAAAGAATATACGAATAATCAAGACATCAAATTTGGTGCTTATCTCATTAGATTTTAAAGCACCATGTCACTTTAGTACAAATAACTTTCTTCTGATCATGCGTAGAATCTTTTGATCATGCGCAGAAAGGAATACGAACTGGCTTATACGAGTGCTGCCACTCACGTCCGCATATGCAGATGTCAAGTGACTTATCCAGCCTATATACGAACTTTGCTCATCTGAAGACAACAAGAATACACTTGTCGAAATGGCGAATAAAACCTTCAGAAATATTGAATTATCGATATCCGTAAAAATGTCACGGAACAATTTGAAAGGGAGGGAGGGGGTGCTGAATATGCATAGAGTTAGAATTTGATGGTAAGTGTCACGTATCTGCTCGCATGTTAGTGTAAAAAATGTTTGTGGGGGTGCGTTTAGAGCAACTCCCTCCACGGAATCCTGCTCTATTTTATGAGAACCCATCCTCATTATGAAAGAGCTTATGCAGCTTTAGGTAAAAGCTTCCTTTGGAAGTCGACTGTGCTATAATTATCTGATTATCTTTAATTTCATTATGCATTCTTCCTTCTATTTATTCAATATTTGTTTGATTTAATACGATTTATAATTTCACTTAAACTCAGAACTCCTCTGTAATTAGATCCGTTATAATGAACATTTTTGAATAATTTAATCTATTATT
Organism: Lytechinus variegatus; assembly: GCF_018143015.1. NCBI lineage: Eukaryota > Metazoa > Echinodermata > Echinoidea > Temnopleuroida > Toxopneustidae > Lytechinus > Lytechinus variegatus. The sequence goes on along the minus strand of NC_054750.1, from coordinate 24,967,225 downwards.
TATTTAATGCATTAAACTAATATTTACTCTTTGTGTAAACATGTATATTTAAGCCACTGGCTGCCACTCAGGTATTGCCAATAAACCATTACTATTCTATTCTTTAATTTGATGGTCGTAGAGGACGAACGACAACCGGCAACGGTGTATCTTCAAAATCCCCCTGAGAGCTGTTGCAGAAAGAGTTTTGATTGAACGTAACGAAAAAAAAGAAGAAATCTCAAGTCATGCATATATGCGTTTGCCTCAAGATCAGTTGTGTTTAAGTCGCCACTCTTCCTGCAACTTCCCCCTGGTTATTACCAGACTCAGGTTTCAATTTTTCCTTTATTTCATTTCAACTCAACACATTAAACAAAAGAGTAAAAATGTCAGTAATGTTAGCCCCCCTTCAGTCGATCTAGCAATGGATCCTGCTGTAGAACTGCCTTAGCACTACATAGTGTCGTCTTCCCGGTACTCTTTGGTTGGTTCAATAACATGGATACTAACCATCCCAGCATCCGTTGCATCACTTTCCTGGCTCTTCTGCCCCTCGTTAGAGCTTTGGGCGTCATTGTCGAGTGGTGGGGCAACGTCTTTCGCAATCTGCCCGACGTCATATGCTGGGTTGTGCAGAGATACATGGTCCGCTTTATTTGTTGGTAATTTATCAGATAGACCCTGGGATAATAATCCAATCGTACTCATGACACCATCTGATGCGCTCGACGGGCTTAGTGAACTCTGTACACCACCAGAGGAAGTGCTGACTTCGTTCTTCTTGTCAAAGCAAGTGAGCCCCCATTTCTTGCGGATGTGAGGTTTCCTGACGCAGTAGAGTAGGAAGATGAACAGTCCTTGCAAGGAGTTCAGTACGATAAAGATTGGCTGAGCCACCTGTTAAACAAACAAAACAAAAATCAATATCATCATAATAACTCATAAAATCCTGTTATGCTTATTTGGCATCAACAATTTTCCTATTGCTGTAGGAAACCTTTAAGAAAAGAAATGCGAAGATCGTAACACCGACTAAAGTGGATGAGGATATTTTGAAAGGTAATGCTGCCGACAATTTATAAAGCCGAATCTTTATTGAACACTTGAATTTGTAAACATACAGAAGGTAAATAACGTGTGTCATGCATAATCTGGTCTCAAAATTTTGCTCGACATAGTCGATTTAGATAATATTAAAGGTCGGCTCGATCCAAGTTGAATGTATGCCATATCATTGAGATGAAACAAGAAATATAGACCAAAAAATATGTTTTAGAATAGTTGGAGCTATAATTATGTTTACCGGACTGAATGATGGAATAAGCAGAAGATAACCTGTGATCCAAGTCAGACCGAGAAGGAGCAAGATACAAATCGCATTCTGGACGCGTTCAATGGTCTCTCTACGTTCTACCTCAGCCTCCCTCTTCACCCGACCAGCCACGTTTCCTGACTGGAACAACTGACGAATGACCAGGATGAAGATAACGATGTTAATGACGAGGATGATAGACATAGGAATCAGGAGTCCTCCAATTTGAGCCCAGAATTGTAGGAAACACCTGTTAACGGTAATATAATGTATTTTCTTGAAGGACTTGAAATCTGCAAATCGTTAATACGTAACTGATACCCCAATACTCTGCTGTGATATGCAAACTATTATTTCTTTATTGTTAATGCTTCAACGGGATCATAAAACAAATGTCATGTTGAGTTAATAGACAACAAACCAAGCTCACCGATACAATTAATATTGTTGGTCAAGTACAGTGGGGGGGGGGGGCACGTGCCCTCCAATCGGCTGACAAAAATAATAAATGGGAAAAGGAGAAAAAGAGGGAGAAAGGAAGAGAAACATAGTGGGAAAGAATAACTTATTGTTTATAAAAATACTGTATTACAATTATGTATGTCATGTTAATGTAGATTACATAATTTTTTTCATAACTTTATGAAACATAATTTGTTCAGGGCCTATGCCTTCATTATTTCTGGTGCTCTCATTGTCTGTTTAACTATAGATATAATAGATCAAATGCTTATTTTTCGAAACACTATAGTTTTCAAGTATATTTAGAGACCTGACGTTGTCAATTCAAGTCAATATACACCGAATATATTTCCTCGCACTTTGGTTTATTGTTTCATGTAGTGGCATATGCTTTTTTCATGACTACTTAAAGTGATTGCCCATTTTAAGGTCTCAATATAAAACATTTCATGTCCGACGTGCTTACGTTTGCATTAGTGGATTAGTGAGATATGTCTGCTCTTCATGAATTCCTAAAATCAGTCCTTTTCAGTCCCTTTTTCTGATCTTAATATCGAATATTTTCAGCTCGCGCTGGCATTATCTGGTTAGTGAAATACGTATGGTCTTAGTGAATTCCTGCAAAAAATCCTTAAAATGCCCATCTTCAGGCCTGAATTGCCTAAATGTTCAGCTCGCGCTTCGTGCTTGCATCATTCGATTAGTGAAATGCGTATATGGTCTTTGTGAATTCCTACAAACTAGCCTTAAAATGTCCCTCTTCAGGTGTGAATTTCCTAAATTGTCAGCTCGCGCTTCGCGTTCGCAATATTTGATACGTGAGGTGCGTACACTGTTAAAAAAAACCTGATTTTACAGAAAAATAAAAGAAGATTTTGCAGAAAGCAATACCAGAATCATTCTGTAAATTCATGAAACAGGAATTTTTCTACAATTTAACAGAACAGGTCTGTTAGAAAAAGGGGAAAAGAGTGTTTTATTTAAGGAAATTTGTAAAATTACATACACCAAATACCAAAATCCTTTAAGATTACGCAATCTGGTATTAAAGATTACAGGTGTTCTCGAGACTCTGCTGCAGGAACTTATTTTATTTCAAAGATAAATTTTCTAACAGTGTATGTTAATCAGGATTACAATGATTCTGGTGTTCAGATGTAATTCTAACGAAATCAGGAAGCGGTTGGCACTCGCATTAAATGACTATGGTGAGATATGTATACTCTTAACCGATTCCTAAAATATGGTCCTAAAAATGTCCCTGTTTGGGTTCAATATATATACAAATTTCAGCTCGCGCTTCGCGCTCGTAATGTTTGTTTAGCGAGACATGTACGTATCATGATAACAAACATTTGCTTAAAATGTCCCTCTTTAGGTCTGAATATAAAAAATGTTCAGCTCGCGCTTCGAGCTCACATTATTTGATCAGTCAGATACAGATCCGTTTAATGGCACTGTCATTCAAAATGTCTCTACTAGAACAGTATACCTGGCAACTGTGCGCGCTTCGCGCGATCACTAAGTGACCCACAATCTATGCTGGTCCCCCCATGCCGTGACACACGGTACGCCACTGGTTAAGTATATAAAGGAAAAAAATTTGGGAGCTCAGTATTTATATCTACAATGCAATGCAAAGTCAGCTGTATCTTAATCAAAATTTCCCTTATCAAATTTTCCAAACATTACTACTTACAGATCATCATGGGCGTATGTGTCTCTGGCAATAACCCCTGTGAGAAGCACAATAAGGGCAGGAACCCCTGAAAGCAATGACATACACAAGAATACCTATTATGAAAATATATTTTTTGTATATCGATAAACAAGAACTTGTAACATTTGACTTTTCATTCTATGCACTAGTCTAAACTTTTATTATTAAAGAAATAATATGGTAAACTAAAGGAATATACATGTACTTGGTATAACATTAAACGTTTAAGCCCCTATCTCAAAATCAAAACCAAAACTTTAAACCTGATGTTTTTGTCTTTAATCGATTTCCTTTCTTGTGAAATTCAAAATGTACGGTAAAAAAAATGTCCCATAATTTTCAGGCCGACCTTTTTTTAGCATGAAGACTTTGATTTCATCATACGCTCTTATTTGATAGAGCCATGGTTCCAGTATTTTCTGGTATCATTTCATTTGGATCTTTGCACGCATGAAAGAGTAAACAATCTTCAGAAGACTGCATGATCTAAATTGTGCCAAGTGGACCATTTAATCAAATGTTAAAATGTGTACAAGCATACCCTCACACACTCTCATCACACATACACACACTCAGAACACCACCATATAACAATCCTCCCTCAAACGCATTATCATCCCTTACGCACCAACAGAGTAAACAATTCACAAAAAAATCAGTTCACTTTTTCTGATTAACAATCATATCAGTGTTTCCTTTGTCAACTGTCTGTGAGTGCATGTATAGGTGTGCGTTATGTGTGTGTGCGAGCTTATGTGCGTTGAGGTTATGGGTGTTTTAACTGGTATGGATGAGAGAGGGTGGGTGCGTTTGTATGTGTGTGGATGTTGGAGGTGGGGTGTGTTCGTGGTGTGTGTAAATGAGGAGTTTTTGTTGGTATTGGTCTTTGAGTATGTACAAAATAATTCATTCTCTTTTTTTTTTATTCTTGACCTACCCATTTGGCGCGACTGAGATTTTGCTATCTTCTAAAGATTGTCTGTTAGTCTTCCATGCATGTAATGATCGAAATAATTCTAGGAGGTTGATTCTACCATGACATATCATGAATCACATGACTACCTGCTCCTCCTCTTTACAAGACAACTTCAAAATGATTCACTCACATTATTTAATTATACAAAACATGCAATCCTGGCAAATGTTTTGGTTGTGCTCTCACATAGTAATGATTGGATTTAGATGGACATACTGTCCCCCGGATTCTGTAACGACCACCATCTTGTGCATGCACAGCATCGCTCAGAGTTATAAACCAAACCATTCATAAAGGGAATTTTCGCAACAGAGATTTGTTGGTTACGAAGTAACTTTTCCATATTGAGTTACCAGTAATTACGCTATATTAAAGAGACCATGTAAATGCTGGCCAGTATGTCATGCATATCCAAAACTGAAGTATGAAAGGACTATTAAGGGTGTAGTTGATCTGCCTCACGCTGGTCTTAGAAAATAAAGAAGTACTAAACCTACCCCATGCAGCCAGACAGGCCTTGATCATGAATTTTGGGATGTAGGTGTTGAATATCTTCACAATGATAAGATATGTATTGTATCCTTCCACTCCCATCCATGCAATAGAGGAGAGAACGAAGTAGTGTACAAGGGCTGAAAGGAACCCACAAGGTCCTGCTTGAACCTCACGGTAATCTCTGATCGAATCCAGAGAGATCATGATGACGAATGTTATGTAGAGACACAGTAAGGTTGCACATAGACAGATAAAGATCTTACTGGTCTGTTTCGCCCTCAAATCCCTAGAAAGATGGAAACATTGAAACAAGGTTAACAATTATTCATAACGACATTGGAATCGAACTGAAATCAAAGTCGATGTATTCATAAACTGTACAAACAATCAAAATCTTGTAATGCATCCGGGGGGGGGGGGGGGCACTTCGATTTACGAGTAGATACCATGCGCGACCATGGGTTCTCGAAAAGCACCCTGAGCAAGTAATTTCCATATTCTGAAAATGCACCCCTTAACAAGTATTGGCGCGTGAAACCCGATCCTTAACAAGTATTGTAAACCAGACCATACTCTTGGCAAATAAGTAACATTTGAATAAAGTAACATTTTGGAGATTCCTCGGTGTAAAATACTGGGCATAATTCAGTTATTAAGATACGTATCGATGTTCAAGTTATAGGGTAAGGGTTAGATATGGTATCTTTCAGATAACATATTATTTCATATCTGATGGTACAGAATGGCAGTTGCATATATTCAATTTTGATGAATAGGCAAATGCTAAAGTTAGAGCAAACGTTAGGAAAGTCGAAATCCAAAAGGGGTGCCAGTCAGACTGCAGGTCCCAAGAAGGTGGCTTCTTTCATCCAAGTGATATTCATGACTTGAGATGTTTTGCATATTTAATGAGCTTGATGCGGACCAAAACATCTCTTTTCATTCGGTCCTTGCTGCTCTAATTATGCATCGAATTTTATGAATTTGGTACCATTGTAAAGAAGAAGAATCATTCTTTTAGGTCATGAGTTTGGATTTATTCAAAGATTTTGTAATATGATTAAAATTTTGATCTAAAAAATGCTACAAATAAATGTAGCTGCTATTTTCACACTTTATTTTTGTTTGAGCCCAAATGATTTTTATATCATTATAAAACTGAATATGTATGCTTTGAAAGGATATAGGTTTCAAATAAGAATTGGTTTAATCGGGTTAAGATCACACTTTTCATTTGCCAAGAACATTAAGCAGCTTGAAAACAAGAATACTGCTCTCTGATTGGTCAGAGACCACACAATGGCAAATTCAAACGGTTCCAGTGCCTGGGTTCGTGGGAAGGTCACACTTCCCATGTGGTAATCTCAAATACCCCGCGCCTGTTGTTCTGTGAACCTTATCCAGCCAATCAGAACTCTGGATTTCATGCAAGTACAACATTTCAGAAATCTCGTCTTGTACCTTGGTGGGAAAAGTGTGATCTTGACCCGATTAAAAGGTGCCGCATATCAAGAGTGGCATTACGAGAAAGTACAGAAGTTCAGCTTTATGGTGATATAGATATCATTGAAGCTGAAAATAAAAAGTTTTGCACAATTTGCAAAACAAAACAGAGGAAAACAGTTTTGAGGCACATTTTCAGGCCAGAAATTTACTTATTTAACAAAATTATTGTATACAAAATAAATGACCAATATGAAAGAGTAACTTTTACTCTATATGATGGTGTAAAAATATGTCATTTAACTTGAGGTTAAAACAGGTAAATTCTTAGAGAAAGAAAACCTCACGAATCCCGAGATTTTGCAAGGAGGATTCAGCCACGAGATGATTTGCATGAATCTGGCCCTTTTGCTCATTAGCATAGGGACCTGCGGTCTGACTTGAGCCAGGGATTAATAATAGTCCAGTCATTTAAAATTTTCACTTGGAACAAATTGCAACAGAATTTATTCCAATGCAGAACGTTTCTTTGAGGTCCATAGAAGACCATACTAAAAGTCCCAGAAAATCCGAATAGGGGAAAGTGTTCTAATTTGCATAAACATAATGGTTAATTTTGGTCATATTCGCTCATTAAGTTTACGTAGCAGACGACGCCAGTGTAGACTATGTACTCAGACCCGATTACAAATCATATCAATTCCGGCCTCGATATACTATAAACATTGACTTCCTCAAACTATCGCTGTATCATAAATATCAGTAAGCAAAGATTTATACCACAAGAACATTGTTACTATTAACATTAAATACGTAAATTCGATTCTGTTTGGACTGTATTAATTGTTTAACATGAAAAGGTCTAGGCACGGAAACTATCATATGCTAGTCACGTGACATTGTACACCAAAATAATGACATTTTCTGCTTGCTCGATCTCAAAGTTCAAGAGAAAAATAAGATGTACAGCTATTAGACCTGCCTATTATACTACTATTTAACTGTATACCAAAGTAGCACTTTTTCCGTATTTTGCCAATTTATGGGGAAAATCTGTCAATTTGGAGCCCCTGAAGAGGGAAGGGGTCGATGCGCCGTATTTTGCCAATTTATGGGAAAATCTGTCAATTTGGAGTCCCTGAAGAGGGAAGGGTCGATGCGCTGATAGACTAAACCTACTCATCTTTAAGTTTCAAATATTAAAAGTGACTTAACCATATAGCAGAAATGCCTTTTGCCCGAATGGGGGGGGGGTCAAAAACTGCAATTTTGAGACTTCGGGAACCCCTAAGGGAGGTAGGCTTTGCTGAGCCAGCACTTCTTTATTGTAGTTGATAGAGGAAAATCTACTTTTTTATCTCCAAGTGGTTACGAAACAATGAAAGAAGTTTGCTATAGAGCAGAACAACTTTTGCCTTAATAGGGGCTCCAAATTGGCAGATTTTCCCCATAAATTATAAATAAAATAAGGAGGGGAAAATAGACAAAAAGGGTGGGGAGACTTAGGGAACCCCTGAGGGGGTAGGCTTTGCTGAGCCAGAACTTCTTTATATGTAGCTGATATAAAGGATTTTTTTTAATCTCCAAGTGGTTACGAAACAATGAAAGTGGTTTGCTATATATATATATATATATATATATATAAACATTTTTGCATCAATGAGGGCTCCGAATTGATAGATTTTTCCATAAATAGGCAAAATATGGAAAAGGGATGGTTGACTTCGGCAAACCCCTGAGAGGTAGGGTTTGCTGTGCCAGCACTTCTTTGTATGTAGCTGATGGAGGAAAATCTAATTTTATTATCTCCAAGTGGTTCCAAAGAATAAAAGTGGTCTACTGCAAAGGGGAAACGCCTTTTACCTCATTGGGGCTCCAAAATTTTACAAGAAATTGGTAAAATACGCTTAAGGGGTGGGGTGATTTCAGCAGCTCCCTAAAGGATGTAGGCTTTGATGTGCCAGCACTTCTTTATACGTAGCACATAGACAAAAGGCTACTCTTTTGTTTCCAAGTGGTTTTAAAACAATAAAAGTGGCTTACACTGTAGCAGAAACATATTTTTGCCTCAATGAGGGCTCCGGATTTATAGATTTTTCCATAAATTGGCAAAATATGGAAAAGGGGTGAATGACTTTAGCGAACCCCGTAGACTTTGCTGTGCCAGCACTTCTTTAAATTTAGCTGATAGAAGAAAATCTCTTTTTTCATCCCCAAGTGCTTACAAAAGAATTAAATCGGTTTACTGCAAAGGGGAAACGCCTATTGCCTCAATGGAGCTAAAAATTGTGCGAATTTTCCAAGAAATGAGCAAATTACAAAAAGGGTTTGGTGACTTCAGAAGACCCCTGAAAGGGTAGGCTTTGATGTGCCATTATGTAACTCAAAGAGAAAAGCCTGCTCTTTTGCCTCCAAGTGATTTCTAGACAATAAAAGTTTTTTTCTTTGTAGCAAAACACCGCGTTATCACATCGGGGGCTCCAAAAAGCACGATATTTTTAATAGTTGAGCTACGGATAAGGGGGTAACTTTGACAAGCTATTGCGGGACTATGCTGTGATGTTCTTGAACGTAATTGCATACAGCATGCAGATCAATTATGCATCCTCTAACTTTTTCTAAGAAATTTCATTAACATAAATGTTACTTTCAAATGAAGAAAAGGCCCTTTGCCCACATATCAATAAATATACACCTTTGTATCGCTAGACGTCATTGTATTTACGCGTGTTAGTCACACCAACAAAGGCGAGGCAAGACCGATTTAGTATATTGTACTATCTTCAAAGGCATCCAAGCGATCGCGTTGTAGTCGATATAAAAGAGTGACTGGACACGGAGGTTGGTTTTTGGTGTCACTTTATCGCAATACAGCATAATACATTCGGATGTATTTGCCCTTAATCTAAGCAAGTTAAGACATTAATACTGTTATGAAGCATATCAATTTTTTCGTTGATATATCCCCATTCTTGTCGAATGCTGATATTTTACATTAGTTGTTGATGCTAATGTTTTAAAACAGAAAGATTTCAATGCACATGCAAATTTTTGACCGAAAACACGAAAATTTTGGCATAATTTCTCACATTTTTCGAAAAATATGAACCGGACAGTCCCGGAAACGATTGCAACCGAATTGTGATATCTTAATCATAGTGAATTGCGTATTCATTTCAAGATTTTTCCATGATCTGTACAAAAAATATTAAGGATAAGGCATATCAATTAATTTTGGCAGCCATCTTGGATTTATGCAAATTAGATGCCTTTCCCCTATTCGGAAAGTTTGGGACTTTTAGTATGTTGTACTAGGGACCTTACAGAAATGCATTGTGATAAAAAAAATTCTGTTGCAATTTGTTCCAAGTTTGGTAAAAATTTGGGCTAAAATGACTGGGCTATAATGCAGCGCTCACCGCGCGTGCTGTCCCCTTGCAAAACGACTACCTCGAACTCACTTATTCCAGAGATAAGTTGTCAATGCGACGAGGAGGCTGAGGATAGAGAGACCGCATCCAACATAGGTCAAGATATTGTATACCGCCTCTGGGGAATCCTGTATTCGGATATCCTGTATAATGAAACAAATAACAAAATACATTCAACTACTGCACTAACAATGTCATCTGGTGATTGCCATGTTCTGCAATGGAATGGTATTCCCCAAAATCTGCAAATTATTGTAATACATTGATATCCTTCTGTTAATGTTTGCACTGTATTAATAATAATGATAAAAAACCGAAGACATTTATCTTTAAAATAAAAAGGGAGAATCGAAATGGAGGATTGAGGGGACCGAAACTGATAAAAATTAATGCTTTCTTCTTCATTCATGTAATCATCATACTTGATGCCAACCTCTGCAAACTGCAGTGTTTCAGTAAGGTTTAAGAGATCAAGGAACTTTATAGGATATAAACCGCTGTTGTAAATCACGTAGCAGCCCAGTGGCGGCGATCCGGGAGCGGGGGGGGGGGGGGCACAGTGCCCTATCTTTATGAAGCAGTGAAAAAGTGTTAGATTACTGCCCCTGCAGTGCACCCTTTTAACCAAGAAAAATGCCACTCACGACGAACGAGTTATCTGCCCCTTTCACCTGAGAAAGACCCGTTTTATGTCCGTGCAATTAGATGCTCCCTTGCCTCCTTCAGTCAGGAGGCAGGTCCTCAAAAAGTAGCTTCTTTCATAGTGATATTCATGACTAGAGATGTTCTGCATATTTAATGAGCTGGGTGCGAACCAAAACGCCTCTTTTTATTCGGCCATTGCTGCTCTAAATTTATTTCAAATTTCATTATTCTGGTATCACTGTAAATAAGAAGAGTCATTCTTAACGTGTGATTGAATTCATAAAAAGAAATTGTAATAAAGGCAAAAGTTTTGATCTAAACCATGCTTCCCCGTGCCTCTTGTAATGAAGCCTTATTCAGCCAATCAGATCTCCGAATTTCATGCTACTCAGAATCTTAGAAATCTCGTCATGTATCTTGATGGGAAAAGTGTAATCTTGACACTTTTAGCTTGATGATGATACAAATAATAGGCTCAAAATAAAAATTTCTGCACAGTTTGCAAGAGAAAACAGAGGAAGAAACTCAGTTTTGAGGCATCTTTTCAGGCCTGAAATTCACTTATTTGTGAACATATTTGAAAAATACTAATATAAAATAGTAACAGTTACTCGTATTTAATAGTATGATATTCCATTTTACTTGAGGATAAAGGGGTTAAATCATTTTAGAAAGAAAATCTCACGAATCACGAAATTGTGCAGGAATGGAGATTAAGTCACTAGAGGATTTGGATGATTTTTGCCTATTTGCTCATTAGCATAGGGACCTGCAGACTGACTGTCTTGTAAGCGCCTTTCTCGAATCAGTGCCCCTTTTAGCTAAGAAAAATGCACCCACAACCTTCAGTGTTCTGTGCACCTTTCACCTGAGAAGGACCCATCTTATTTAATGAGTGCCCCTTTGCCCTCTCGTAGTTGCCTGATCTTCCTATCAGTTAAGTTGTCCCGAAAAACACTCTTTTTCGTGCCCGATGAGCGTCTGGTTTCTTTATCTAGCGCAGCCTGCTTCCTTCTGCAGTTCTGCTAGTGCATAATGAATGAAAAATAATCCTACGTGCCTTAATTTTCATGAATCATGTGAGTGGGGGTAGAAAAGTTTTTTTTTCTTTGTTTTAAGGTCACGACCCAACGTACCATGCGTGCGCCCACGATCCAGACACGATCTCCATATTCCTCCCAACCATAAAAAAACCAAGGGGAGATTAAAATGGAAATTAAACATCACCTTTTTCTTGGCCGGTTACAAATTAGTGATGCCAATAAAGATCCCCAATCAACGAAACACACACCAAATTTAATTTTGAATTGAATTGAAAAAAAAGTAAAAAGGTATAAAACATGACTACTAATAACGGTAAATGGTGTCATCCATTATCCATTATAAGATCGGCTAATTCCATTTGCCATGTAGCCTACATATAATGTGTCCATCTGAATATATTCTTGACTGACAAAAACATCTGTCAGTATTATATGCCCTAGCACAAGCAGATATTCTATAATTTCACTGGAGGGCATCCTAATCGTATGGATAATAGTTGCAGATGGACAGTAGATGAAATCGTCATTTTTTTGAATTCTGTTTTTATTATAACAAATTGAAATAGATCACAAAATTCACAAATGATTATTAGGTGATTGCAAATCACATAAACAAAAGTTACACAAAAGACAAAATAACAACCATAATAATAATAAAAAAACTGTACCTACTTATCCTCCCCCACCCCCCCCCATAGGAATGTGGCAAAGTGATGACTTAATATTACTGTTATCTAAACAAAGATAGGTGATATGGTAAATAAAGTAGACAAAACAAAATATACAAGCTATTATTATGAAGTGGTTTCCAAACAACTAATCATAGGATTAAAAAACCCAACTGGTTATCCAAGACAACATAATTTTGGAGGTTTTTAAACGAACAAGTATTTATTTATTTATTTATTTATTAGAACATATTTAATCAGGTACAAAAGATCAGTATAAAACTGTTTTTCATCAATGACCTGATGAAAACATAAAGAATAACATAAATCATCACATCATACATGAAAATATAGTCAAAATCTAAATCAAAGATAACAATACTTAGTAACATAAATAAACAAATATTGTTACTTAGATGGTAATATTAATCAAACTAAAATATTTCAAATTATTAAAAGGAACAGTAACTAATTTTAATACTACTAATTGTATAATTTATTCACTGATAAAAACAAAGTATATCAAGTTGACTGAGATACAATTTGCATGAAAAAATGGGATCTGATGTCTACAACCATATAACCAATACAGTGCAGTATTATTTTTAAAAAGGGGGCACTAAGCCTGTTATACAAAATATACAGTGTTATCATGTAACCTGCTGACATTTTTGAAAACCAAATTATAAGGGGAATCGCTACTTCTTAAAGTGGGCGGGCAACTTATTATTTTTTCTTACCTGTCAAATATTCCAAGTCCTGTTGTTTTTTTAACAAATGTTTTCAAAAGAGCAAAACTTGGAGGATTATTCTTAAATTTACATGTATGAATATAATACTTCAAAAGTAAGAAAAGGTATGAAACGAACTTATCAGCTGAGAGTCCGAACATTTTTTCAAAATTAGAACCATTTATTTGAACATTATTTTGGGAAATTTTCTTTAAAAGGGATTGCCAAATAGGAATTATCCTTTCACATTCTCAAAACAGGTGGACTATTGTTTCCTCACTTTTATTACAGAAAACACAATTGAGTGAATCCTTAGATTTAATCTTATACAAAAAATCATTTAATGATATGGTATGATATGAAAAATCTTAAAATAGAATGATCTTAATTTAGTATCAATGGTACAAAAAAAATTGTGTAGTGTACCTTTTCCCAATCGATAGATACTGGTATTGGTAAACGTTCATCCCAATAAGAGTATCTTTTGTCAGGTGTGATCCCCTAAATAAAATGTATGAATGTCTAGGGACTTTTTATAACTCAACAATTTATGTACAATTGTTTCATGAACACCAATAATACCAGGGTCAAAACTCACCAACCATTCTTTCGGGATGCACTTAATTAAAAAATTGAATTTCCTTCTGTCTGTTTGACTGATTCCAAAATATAACACAAGCTCTTCAAAGAGTTTGTGACCTAAAAGAGGAGGATTAAATACGTCTGACATCAATAAGACATTTCTCTCATGCCACATTGGATAATTAAGATACTGTTTAGATTTTAAACGAATGAGTTTGTTATATACCACAGGAGTTGATAAACACTCAAATCTGGAAATGTGTTACCATAAAATTCGACAGCAGCTTCCTCCCTAAATGAATACCACATTCTCAATGCTTTAGCTAATTGTATATTTCCAAGACTGTTTAAAATGCTCTCAGGTGCATGAGATTTCCACAAAATCTGAATAATTTTTTTTATCATGATTAAATTTTTCTAAACAGGCTACTTCAATTTTTTCCCATGGAGCATTAAAATTCTTATCCAATAAGTGTTTTACCCAGACCATTTTTTGAACACATGCAAGAGAAAAAAGGTCAATCATTCTAAGTCCAGCCTGAGTATAATCATTACACATTATTATACGTTGAACTCTATCCTTGCCTCCATTCCAAATAAATTTAAAAATAATTCATTTAATTCTTTAAAAAAGGCTCTGGGTAATTTAACAGAAAAAACAGAAAAAAATGTTACCTGGGATTACCCAATGAGGTTCAACAACGGTTATGTAAATGAAAATTATATTTTCCGAAAGTCACTGTTTGGGACCTATGCTAATTCTGTCAGATTGATATTTTCCGAAAGTCACTACCTATTTTCATTCTGTCAGATTAACATTATTCCATGAAAACCTCTCTAATACGATTCCAACTATAATCGCAATTTATGATTTAGGAATACCTAGAAGGGCAATATGACTTGAACAGTGAACCTTGTAGGGTAAACCTACACAAAAAATGACAATTGTAAAAACAGAAGGTACCCCCTTTGAAAAAAAACAAAAAAATTTCACAAATTTATCAAAAATATGCACAAAAGCCAACAATTTCCCCTAATAAAATATAAAAACGCCCCAACGATAGACTGGGTCGCTTCGCTCACTCGCTTTTAATTTTTTCCAAAAAGTTTACGCATGTTGCCACCTCCCAGCGTAAAATTTCTGCATACATCCATGTTTACGATGGTGACCTTTTCGAAAGAAATGGTGCCATATTTTCCTTGTGTAACCCCCCCCCCCTATTTAAACTTCGCTCCACCGCCCCTGTAACAGCCAAATATTTTTTTCTCACTCACCATTAATACCGCGAAGTTGGTAAGATGGTCACAAGCACAACGCACTCTCTCATCCCAGGAACCCTCCTGTGTTGATTCAGAGTTGGCATAATTGATATCATCATCGGTTGATCCGACTCTAGAAATCAGTGAACATCCATCTTGGGCCCAATCTGCTTTCTCATCATCCCAGAATGAACACATAGGATTATCATATCCAGACTACAAATACACAGAAAAAAGGACAATAAAATTTCTAATTTACAGTCCATGAAGACGAGAGGTGCATTGATAGAATGAATATAATAATGCAATGAATACTATGATCGACTTTATGTAGCTTAAAATAATGACAATGCACATCAATTTGTAGTCCTTAGCATATATAAGTACATAATCATTATGATATCATGAGAGCAATCAACCGCATGGATAAGATAGGAGATTCTGAATTATGCAAAGGCCTCCTACTTCCATAATTGCCAAAGTAAAATAAAATTGTGGGGATAAAATGGTTTCTTCAACCTAAATGGCATCATGCACAAGTCTCTTACCATTAATGTCAAAAATGTAAAGTTAATGGGTTCAGCCAAGGATTCCACTCTTCTCCCATCGATGCTGACGGCTATGACAGGAGTGTTAGCTGACCGATTCACGGCTTCATTATCTGCACTGAATTCGCGCAGTGATTTAGAAATGAACAAGGCTGGAGTTGAAAAGACGTTGAAGTTTATACGAATGTATTCACCGCTGCCATTCGACGACGATCCCGTAAGAGGATTCGTGGATGATATGGCCGATGAAACCGAAGAAGGGATAATGACCTGTGCGATTGTGTCTGGTTTGGAAGCAATACTGTCATCGTCCTGGTGGTCACCTTGAGTAAGAGCACTGATGGTAAAATTGGCCTTAGTCAAATCAGAAAGAGTAGATCCGGCCAGAGAAAGAACAAGTCCGCCCATGCCCTCATCAGCTGATACACTCTGGATCTAGTATGCGGATTTGAACAATCGACAATGGAATACTTTCTTTACTTTCCTTTAAAAAAATCGTAGTTTGCATTAACAGTTTCGAACCACAGTACACAACATTCGGTTATAAAACTTCTCTCCTTCATTGCGAGTTTGATTTATTTAAAATGTCAACGCTACGTTTAACCAGATAATTTGAAGTATGTAAAAAGATAAACATAAACAACTGTAATGAACTTTGATAAAAATGGAAGCTTAATAAAGATATGAAACTCGCGAAATGTTTAGTAATGGCACATACTTTATTTGAAAGAACCGTCAACCTTTGGCATCTCTGATTTTGATGTGAATGAATGGCATGACATTGTTTAACTGATCTGTGATCAATAATGACTTATAAGTAGTAGTTGAAGATGGGTCTCTGTGTCTGTTTCACAATTTCATGACTTGCAATAGCCGAAACCACCAGCCCTTCTCCGTGATTTAGTGGCTAGGTTATGACATTCAAAGTCAGAGGTTCGAGTTCGAATTCCAGTTGGGTCATTTGTCTTACTCTCTTACAAAAATCTAACAGGGCTCGACAACTCTCGAGAAGTTTGATTGAAGGTAATTTAAATATAATAATAGAATATGAATAATGTATTAATATCTTTGTTTATTTGGCCTGTAGACAAATTGAGTACTTTGTAAATAAGTTGTTAACATATTTGAGTGTGTGTGTGTGTGTGGGGGGGTGGAGTGAGGGTGTATTTAAATTTCTCCTTATCCAATATGACACCCGTTAGATGACGCTGTCTTTTTATAAACTACTAATTTCTCGCCTTATCCCTTTCTCCGTCTTTTTGAAAATTCCACTCCTTGAATCATTTAAGTACCCATTATAGTCACCTGAACAGCAACATTTGGCTGCTGAATGTTGAGCATCTCACCATCGGCAACCTCAACACGGCTGATTTGCTCCTCAAAAGCCTCTCGTAATTTCGAAACTGCTTCTTCCGCAGCAACGAGTATATCTGTTTCTACCTCTGCTACATTACTTAAAGTACCAGTTAGATCCTCCGTTACCTGTCGTATCAAACAAATAAAAGGATATTGTTTAGGACTACAATGAAAAGGTCACATAAACAGGTAGCGTTATATTAGGTTAATAACACAGATCATGATCCTCTGTATTTTAAAAAATCAATTCACTATCTCTGCACTGAGATAGCCACCGGTTGGATTAAACATCTGTAACTGCTCCAGTTCACCCACTACATCCACTGCATTATGAGACTCTTATTCAGAAAGACTTGCAACTTAGAAAAACGACTGACCAACGACATAACCATAGTAAATAATATTACATAGGTTATGTAGATTCGAATCAGTGATAGGTCACCACGCCATCACGTGACCATAGCTTCGAGGATCGCATTTGTTATATTCTAGGTTTTGACGTCACCTCAGGGAATATACTTTGTTGTATTTTCAATTGCGGCGTTATATTCACTAAGGTGACGTCACTCGCTGCATACAAGTTGCGTAACAAGTGTAAAAATGTACGAGCTAATGTTAATGTGTGGATTGCATGAAGAACGCGCTTGATGTATTATAAAAAAAAATAATTATGACGTAGATGGATCAGAGCTGAAGCATGAATTTCGGGTTTGAGCCAGATGATGAATGCAATTTCTGATGGCGAATCTACATATACTATTATAATATAACAGATATTGCCTGGTCTATCGTTTTAATAAATAACATTTCAACTCCCCTCCGAAGCTATATTTTTCCCTCGGGATAACATTTTCCCTCACCGCCGTAGTAATAGTACACAGCTCCTACTCGTTTTTCAAAAAACTATTTCAAAATTCTATAGAATCAGGTATTTTTTTGGTACCATTTCCCCTATTTCGAGGGTGCTAAACTCGATTATGCTTGTTAAAAAATAAATAAATGACGTCTTTGGTCGTTGCCATGGCAACTGATTATTTTCTAAAAAAATAACATATGTTTGTTATAATTGTAGATAAACGTGGTAAAAATGCCCCAATCTTACAGTTTTAAGCTTCCAATACGATAAATCGTAATACTTCTAGAAATTTAAAGTCATCCCAACAGTTGGAATTATACCGTTGCCATGATGGTTACGGCTATTGCCCAAGAAAAGTGAATATTTTGATTAAAAATGTAAATTCTAAATTTCCCCCTTTTCCCCAAATTGAGCCGTTACCATGGCAACCAAATAACCCATAACTTAATGAAAATAACATGTTGTAAAAAGATATTGGTGGATGCGTGAATGTTTGACCCACAACTAGTTCTCGTTCTGTATGATCCAATCAAATGATAAGAATCACTGTTGCCTTGGTAAATAACGCTATTGAATTTAACCATGAATATAGATGTTGCAAATGACCTGTTGTCATGGTAACGGCTCATCCCCCAATTAAAAAAAGCAATACATTTAAAACCTGATACGGGGGGGGGGGTTCCCTTAATTAGGACGCCGAAGTTTTTTTCCCACTTTTGGTGGGAAAAGTGGGTCGTTACCATGGCAATAGTTCATTTGCAACATTGATGTTTATCGTTAAATTCAGTCATTACCATGACAACAACAATTCATTTCATGCAGATCACTAATTTGACCGCAGGATGATTCAAAATGAATGACTGGTTCAAACTTATAGCATGACGTAGATAATGTATTTTTATGTTATTTTCCACCATGTTATTATTAGGTGTTATTTGGTTGCCATGGCAATGATTTAAGATGCTATTTTTAAAATTCATTTTCAATATCCTGAAATTAAGATGAATTACCCCCTTCCCCAAAAAATAAATAAATAAAAAATCAAATTCATATCTTTAAAATTTACATTTGGGAAGGAAATGAGCCGTTACCATGACAACCATTTGCAAAATTGATATTTATCGTTAAATTCAATCGTTACCAAGGTACCAATTAATATATTATCAGTCTGTTTATTAACGTAATTCATGGGGATCAAACCTATTAAACTGATATGCAGAGTTAGTGGTTTTTGTCGTATTTTCCATCATTATCTGTTAACATGTTATTTTGTATCAAGTTATGGGTTATGTGGTTGCCATGGTAACGGCCTAAAATGGTATTTGACTATTCTTACATGGGTAGCAATAATCACTTCATTCATCAGCACCGATAAATATGGGAAAAGGGGGAAAAATCAGATTTTACATTTTTAATCAAAATGTTTAGTTTTCTAGGGGAATAGCCGTTACCATGGCAACGTTATAATTTCAACTGTTGGGAGGACTTTAAATTTCTAGAATTATTAAGACTTATCGAATTGGAAGCTTAAAACTGTAAGATTGGGGCATTTATACCATGTTTATCTACAATTATGACAAATATAATATTATTTTTTTAGAAAATAATCTGTTGTCATGGCAACGACAAAAGACGTCATTTATATATTTTTTTACCTGCATAATTGTGTTCAGCACCCTCGAAATAGGGGAAATGGAACAAAAAATATTTGATTCCATAGAATTTTGAAATAATTTTTTGAAAAACGAGTAGGAGCTAGTACTATTACTACGGCGACAGAGCACATTTGTCCGGTTTGGTAATGGCGGCCGGTCTTACATGGTCGGCACACGATTTGCCCGGAGTCAGCGCTCTAGCTACGCTTTATCCAACTCTATGGTCAAATCGTATTTAATCCACTGAATCCGGAAACTGTTGTGATAATTTCCGGGCCACAACTTCTACGACCTTGGGTCTTATGACGTCCGAATCATGTCAAATCACTGTGAATTCCATAACCATACATGTGCCAACGGTGAATTTGATTCATGAAATGAATCATAATCATTTGACCTGAAACATTCATGTTGAGCAATGACCGATCTAAACTTTGTCTTTACAACCTATTTTTATAGTTATTACCCCAGGTACCATGTTTGGAAAATACCTGTTCATTTGTAACATTTTGCTGTACAATACTCGATGTTATCTCTGCTATCAATGTGACGTCATCAGATGTGATGTCTTCGATATTTGAAGAAACAGCTTCTACTTGTTGGCTCACTTCCCCAGCGTTTTCTTCACTTATGCTTGCCTAAAATCAATCAGAATAAATATACATACAGAAATCGAGAGCTAATCATTTTTACAGAATCAATATTATTTGAAAAGAATAAATTTCGGTAGTCATACGTAATTTTACCTTACATTAGAATCAAGGAAAATAACAGAATTCTGCTTTGTAAACCCCTTTCATTTTTTCAGTTTACTATCCCATACATGGCGTTTTCCTTCAGTAACAAATTTATCCACAATGTGCTGCACTCAACCCAGGTGTGGTGAATGGGTAGATGGCGCTATATAAATGCCTATTATCATTATTACTATCGTGATCATTTATGAGAATACCAAGAAGGCTTAATTTTCAGTTAAGAGCTGGTTTATTGATAAGAATGAATTATATTCTCCATGATTATTTCTAATGGGTTTATCGTTTTAATGCAATCACGACTTCTAAAAATGTGAAATATGATATAAACAAATGACAAACAGTAGACAGAACGAGATACAAGGTAGAACATTACAGGTTTTTTTTTAAACACGGTACGTTGAAATATATAGGGCCTGAGGAACCCTAAATAGAGGCATTTTCATTGTACTTGTACTATACTACGTTTCCCCCTAAACCTAAAACCCTTTCCAGTAACTCGCTGGCCGGGCCAGGCCCGGACTAAGTCGTAAAATTTTGAGTTTATGAATGGCGCGGGCCAAAATAGCCCGCACCAGGCCCGGGCTATTTTGGTGCTGCTTTTATCAGCACCAGACCAGCGCCAGGACCGCACCAGGCGCCGACCAAAGAGTTTTATGAACGGATAGCAGCACCAGGCCGGCCCCGGCCAAAATTCCTCACACGGTAAAAGGTCACACAATTCTGGCCGTGCCTCCGCATCGCGTGTACATCAAATTTACCGCGCGAATGTTCAGCGAATACGGAGCACTTCCGCTCTGTATATGGCGTGTTCAGTTACCATGACAGTTTGCCCTTACGTGCCCGAGTTTTGAATGGGTGATCGTAAAAGTGGCGCGGCTCTGCTATAGTTACTGAAAGCATTTTTTATCGCTTGGTGCGGACTGTTTTAGCGCCGGCCTGGTACGGACCAAAAAATCATGAGTTACTGAAAACGGCATAAATTAGTTAAGGAATTAATATTAAAAAATAGGATTGACACCGTTTTATCCATAACGGAATTCTCCTTTTCAATAATAAGTTTCATTCAGCACAGTTCCCTTATGTGAGAAACACGGGGATATGGTGCACCAAATGTAACGCTGGGAACACCTTTTTCTTGTGCAAAATTTGCACCCTATGACGTTTTGTACACATTCAAAGGGAAGTAGACAAATTGTATACTTGTTAAACATGGAAAGGGTGCAGAGTTGTACGATTTGGGAAAGGTGTAAACTGGCACCATTTGAATATTACATTCTCTGCACTTTGCGAAGTGGCACCACTTGATGGTGTGAAGTGGCATTTCTGGGTGCATAGTGAAGCAAGAGTTACATTAAAAAAGTCTGAAGTATCATAAATTACACTTTTTATACAACTATTTTTTTATTAACCTCTGCAATTTCTGTGAGAATATCTGTAACATTTCTAAAAGGTCCACAATTATCCATAGGTTGCCACCGACTCTGTGAAATACCATCTCCGATACAAAGTGCTCGTCCGATTGGTCCATCAGCTGTTTGGTTAAAATGAGAAAAAAATATAAACTAGATGGATTTTCAACTAAAAACTTAAAACATCCGCCATTGCCAGTTAAAACATATATTTTACACTATTCAAATAATGTCCCCGTGGCCTTTGAAATTAGACAGCGAAATCTAATCCAGTAGTCCTAACTCACATGAGCCAAGTTTAAAATAAGAT
This sequence comes from Lytechinus variegatus, assembly GCF_018143015.1. Taxonomy (NCBI): domain Eukaryota; kingdom Metazoa; phylum Echinodermata; class Echinoidea; order Temnopleuroida; family Toxopneustidae; genus Lytechinus; species Lytechinus variegatus. Next base: position 24,945,586 of record NC_054750.1, on the reverse strand, counting down.
TTTTAATCGGCTATTATTGCTAAAATTGCTCTAAAAATTGCCTTCAAGTAGTTTTCTCTCATTTTCAAGATTGTGTTTCTTTATCCTCTGTCTTTTCTTGCTCCATGTAATTTTAGTCTTATATCCTTTTCTCAGCACCCTGAGCACATAATTAATGTGGATTTGGCGCTTTAGAATTACTATTACCCCCCACAATATAACTAATTTAAAGAAAAAAATGATATCTGTGACTTTTATTGACCTTTTACCCCATGATTCAAAAGTCAAAGAAGCTAATCATCCCTCCAATATGCTTATACAAGAACCAAATTTAAAGATTATAGCTTAACCCTTCGCACGCTGATGTTGCAATTTTGCACATTTGTAAAATTAAATTCAGCAATCTTAATAATTAGTTTTTTTACACTAACTTTATATAAGAGAAGCTAATAAATAGCAACTCAATTATCGTGAGAAATGAATATTCCAATGTATATGTATATGGCCGCTGTTTCCTGTGACCTTTGATCTCGTGACCCAAATAAACCCAATTTTAGACTGAACCTTGAATTTCTTCTTTATGTTATGCGATAACCAGATACTTTCAGTTACCCATTTATGAACTTTATTCTTTTGCGAAACATTCACTACTTTTATTACTCATTTATAATTTCTGACGATTTTCTTTGTGCTTCTTTTTTTTTATTTTTTTTAATACTTTTTTCGACAAAATTCGTCCGTGACATTAATTCTGCTATAAATAACAGCAAACTGAAAACAAAAATCAGACTACAAACAGATTTGCATTGACTTTGCAAGTGAAAAAAGTGTTAATTGGCTCCATAAAAAAATCATTAAGGTTTTAATTGGCCATTGTCGTTCTCAAGTAATTTCCTTAAAGTGTAATGATCTCTCAAATATCATAACAATACTGGATGAAAGTTAGGTATAGAGTTTAAGAGTAAATATTTTCTTTGTTTTATTAAAATGTATGAAGATCTTCTATTGATGTGGTTATTATACGGAGGTAACTGTCTAATTTCTGTAAAGTAAAAAAGAAAGATAATAAAATAAATCAACCTTGTGTAGTGTTGAAAGGACATCTCCCTGTTGAGTTTGCCCATGTTCCGTTTTCACCAACTGGAAATCCGACCCTCTCGAAACGCGGAGAAATCCACGATATATTCCGGCAAATTGCTTCACAAGATAGATGTACGATAATGAAGAGTTCAACGGAATTAGCAAAAATGACAAACCTCAAGTAATGATAATATTTAGAAAGTTAAATATTGGAAATGATCTAAACTTAACTCTACTTTCAAGAAGTGAACTGCAGTAGGCCTATAAAGTGCGGAAAATCTGGCTAAAACAAAACATGCGAATCAACACTCAAATACATTGTGATTTCAGGTAAGAAGTCAAGTAGGTGCATTCAATGGGTTCACAGAATTACGAAGTCACTATGTCTTCTTGACTTTCAAAAAGCACCCGAGAGGAAACTTTTCATAAACTTTTCATTTCACCTTTTCGGCCAAGAGCGTCAGGCCAAAATAAGGCTTAAGGAATCAAATTTCTGGTAACAAGCTGATCTATTTGGGGAAAGGTCCAGGAATATGCCTAAAATAACATATTAAAAGTTTTTAATAAATCCTCCTTTTCCGTAATCTTTTTGACAACCTGCAGAAAAGCACCCCCTATGTGTGTGAAAAACTTTGCATTTGTTCAGTAATTATGTTTCCGTCAATATGATTTCTTTTTCTTTCATGTAATACATGCATGTACGCATATAGTTAGTCGACTATAATTTCTTCTTTCCACGGGGATCCACAATTTTACAAGCTTTGCTTTTTAGTGGATCCCCCTCATTTCCATTTCCATTTATGATCTATATAATTATACTGGTTTTTTTACGAAGTAAGAATGCCCTTCTGTAAAATTGTATTTGATTTGTATTGTTTTATATTACTTTGTATTTGTTTTGAATGGAGATGAAATAAAAGAATAGAATTGAATTGAAAAAGTGTACTTTTTAACTTGATAGAAACTATGAAAAACAGAAAGAAAAGTAAAAAAAAAGAGGTATCATACCCATGATGTGTAATTTACAATAGAATTGGAAAATAGACTTTGCTTTATATTAAAATTTTCGCTCGCCCTTTGCGCTCACATTGCCTGTGTAATGAATTCCATTCAAGAGGATTAATGGCACTTATATATCCAGTTCTGAAACCATTTAAACACAATATTTTAGCTCGCACATCAAGCTTTCATTATTTTGTTTGATTTACACAAATTGTTTATATATATCAAAATTTTCAGCTCGCGCTGCGCGCTCGCATTGTGTGATTTGTGAGTAACCTATCCTCTTTGGAAATTCTTACCAAAATTTGTCAAAATGCTTCTTTATTATGTCAGTATATAAAAAAAAATCAAGCTCGTGCTTCGCGCTCGCATTGTTTAAATGTTTGTGAACACACAGCTTGTTTTTATTCAAATAAAAACGCGCTTAGACTGTCCAGTTCTCAGGTCGGAATATCAAAAATTTTGAGCTCGCGCTTCGCACTCTCATTATTTAATTGGTGATACTTTATCCTCTTCATTAATCACCAAAGAACAGTCCTAATTGAGTCCCTTTTCACATTACTCAGTACAATAAAATTTCGGCTCGCGCTTCGCGCTCGCATTGTTTAGTTAGATACTTATCTTTTTTTTCATAATTATAAAATTTCCTCTGAATTTTCCGGTCTAAGGATATAAAATATCAAACGATTTGAGCTCGAGCTTCGCGCTCGCTTTATATATTAAGACCACATGAGACACCTTATCTTGTTTTTGTTTTACAATAAACATTAACATGTTCTTAAAACTTCAGTCTTTAGTTAATTAGGGCTACCCCCTGAAAAACCGAAAAAAAAATCAGCTTATAGCGGCCAATCGAGAAAAAATGTTGATGAAAATATTTTCGGTCCCCCCTATTGGCGAAAGCTGGATCCGCCCCTGCTATCCACCCCATAAACATGATAGACATCCAATTTCGGTGCATATTCTACGGTTTAGGGAATAAAGAGATAATGATACAGGTAAGAGTGATCACAAGGAGACCAGCGTAGCTTAGCTGAAGATCCAAGATGCCGTCCAAAAATGGCTGCCAAAGCCATTTTCCAAAGTCTTTAATTTTGAGTAAGTGGTCCAGTATGTCTAAAAATTCAAGATGGTTTCCGAAAATGAAGTCTAAATAAATGGCTGCTGATATTTAAAATCTGACAGTTTTTTGTATCTAAACCATGGTTTAAAGGGTCAAATAATACGTTGGGACAAGTTAAAAGGGCAGTCAGTGGTCTACATGTAGTTTGCCAAAAAATTGAAGGTCAATTCCAAAAATGCAGTAGGAAATGGCTGCTGATACTTACAAATGGACATAGTTCGTTTTTTGTATCCACCAGCGGCCTTGGAGATATGGTCTACACTGGGGAGTTTGACAGCCTTTCTTTGTACGCCATCTTGGGGTTCCAAGTACCCCTTAAACTATGGAAGGTGCACCGAAATCAAATATGTGGATAATGAATGAGCTATGTCCATTTTCTGTCAGTGTGAATGGCAGCCAGTTTTGGGCGCCATCTTGGATTACGGAAACCCTAAGGAAATATATTCCTGGACCTATCCTGAAAAAATCCGCTTGTTACCAGAAATTTCCTTGTTAAACCTTATGCTCTTGGGCTATTCCTAACCTATACGACGCCTCCTTATCGATACAAATAGAGGACCTACCAATATTGAACACTGCATATTGGCCAAGCATTAAAGTTATGGTCCGGGCAGAAAATATTTGCAAAATACCGAAAATTTCATCAAAATCTAATAATAAATACAATTATTGAAGCTTAAAGGTTAGCAATATTTTGTAAAAGAAAATACAGTTGTCATGAATATTCATTAGGTGGGATGATGATGTCACATCCCCACTTTCAGTTTTCTTATGTTATTACATAAAATCATATTTTTCATTATTTCATACTTGTGTGAATAATATGTCTCCATTATCATGCTTATAATGAAATAAGTTGCAGCAATAAATATCTAATGCACTAAATCAGTTTTCAATCCAATTTTCTAGTTCTTGGAGGAAAAAAATTGAATAAACGTAATTTCATATAATAAAATACAAAAGAACAAGTGGGGATGTGACATCATCAGCCACCTCATCGATATTCATGACGACTGTTTTAAAAAAAATATCGCTAAAATTTAAAATGCAATAACTTTGTAATTTGTTAACCGATTTTGATGAAATTTTAAACATTTTGCTTAGTGAATTCTACTCTATTTATTAAGCTATAAATAATTTCAGCTCGGACCATTCCTTTAAATGAGCGCCACAAAACAGCAGTTGATATGGAGACTTGAGTCCATTTTATAAATAGAAAAGCAAGTACAATAGAGACCTTGCTTGGCTGTTGAGCCCCGTGTTTCCATAGTAGTTGTCATAATGGCATAGTTCCAGGTATTCAATGGCTACAATCCTACGGTATTAAACAAGTGGAATGCCTCTGTCAGTCTCGCCTCCATTACGTCATTCAAGCAACGCCGACTTTGAAAAACAACTATTGAATATTACCCCCCCCCCCCCGCAATTCACGTTGGTTAAGATTTCAGTGCTGACGACGCCGCCGCCGTCGGAAAAGTCTCGCTCTGCTATGCATGCGAGACTAAAACATAACTCCGCGCCGTGAATCCGCACGAAAATCGCACGATCGTTGTACGCAACCCTCAGAACATGCGATTAGCAGGATGTAATCACCCTACGTCTACGATGACCCTAGATCACATGAAAATGGATAAAGTATTCGATCAAAAATTTAAAATTTTACCTTTATTTTGAACCGAAATCACCGATGAATCTAGAAAACCGTTGGACCCTTATAAAAAAAATTGAATGGTATACCATTGACTACCATTTATCATACACCACTGATATACCATTGGAATACCATTCGCACAGCACCCACCATACACCAATGGTATACCATTCAAGCCTCAATGGTATACCATTCAAACTAATTTAAATAATTGGGACGTTACTATTACCATATTCATGAGCACCATTTACCATTCATATACCATTGATCAAACACCATTCACCATTGATCTACCATATGGCCACTATAGACAGGTTTACCATTGACCACCATTCACCATTCAGCCACCATTCACTGGCCTACCATTTACCATTCAGCCACCATTCACTGGACACCATTGGCCTACCAATTGCCTTTCACCATACACCATTCGCCTACCATTGACCATACACCATACACCATACACCATTCATGTACCATTTTCCATCCGCGTACCATTCATCGTACACCATTCGCGTACACCATTCACTGTACACCATTCACCGTACACCATTCGCATACCGTTCAACGTACACCATTCGTGTACCATTCGACACTCACCATTCAACTACCATTCGCCGTACACCATACACCGTTCACCATTGATTGACCATTCACTTTACACCATTTTACCATACACCATTGACCTACCATTTACAGTACACCATTGGCCTACCATACACCATTGAACTACTATTCACCGTACGGTAGGCTTACCATACACCATACACCATTGGCTTACCATACACTGTACACCATTGACCTACCATTTACCATACAATACTGTCATACCATACACTCTATACTATTAGTCAACCATTCAAATAACACCATTGGTCATACACTATAGACCACAAGTGTACATTCAATGGTAGACCAATGGTAGACAGAAGAACAAAGATGTGCAATGTATAGTAAGCCAATAAAGTACAGTGAATGGTAGACCAATGGTGTACAACATATCTCTGGGGTTAATGGTAGGCTTAATAATGGAATATGTATACACAAGAAAAATAAATGAAAGCAGTTATTTCAAGAACGTCATTAAATTGTTTTTACTATAAGAAGTTTAAGTACAGCATAAATGGCACAGAGTATTCACAAGTATAGACTTTATAATTAAAGCACATAAGTTATTAATATATATGACTTAGTCTTAGCTACTCGTTGATATCTCTGTCAATCTTGTTATGAAAAAAATAAACATGTATCAAGACAGATCGAGTTTGATTGAAAAACACAACAAATGAAGACTAACATTTCCAAGAATAAACCTGTTCTCTCTTATTGCTTTTTACATGGATTGAGTACTTGGCAAAACCACTGTTCTGCGTACAAACCTGATACTTGATGTTAAATCTGTTGTGTGTAATTGCTTTCAACAATATTAATAAACATTTTTTTTACTAATAAGTTCAAGTACAAAAGAGTATTGACAGGAATGGTATAAAAGCACCATATTATGAATACATGTGACTGCGCGACACTACAAGAGATCAATGATTACACTCCACATAGGTATTATGTTAATCTTCCTATAAATAAATTTACATGCAAGACAGAATTTGGAAAACAAACTAATGAACACCAAATTTTGAAGATTAAACTCAAAATGTGCGATAGCCTTCACATGGCCAAATGAATAAAGGGTACCACACCTAGAAGAAATGAAATATCCCCAAAAGGGGGAAAATAGTACCCCGTCCCCCAAATTGTTCCCTTTTTTTCTTTTCACCTAAAAAGATATATCAATGGCGTGTTTCTACAAAGAATTGTTAAAAAGTATTACCCGCCTAAGTATCCAGAATCCTGGATAAGTTTCCTGTAGAAACAAACGCGATGCAGTTAATTGATAAATTGCATCGCGCAAAATACGGTTTCTCATAACCATCTTTGAGAGGTGGTTATTGCCATGTTAATCCGTTTAACTTTTCTGTAAACATGGGGCAAAATAGCATTCATGTCTGGCTTAAGTGCTTGAACCCAGAAGTGCGATCTCACAGTATACATATATTCTGGCCTGTTTAATCTCGCCAGCTGATCGCGAAACATGTATACCTGCTACAATGAGTGAGATCTACCATGAATTTTGAAAATTTTCCTGACGAGATGCAATTTTTGACATTCCAAAATGCAATGTTGATGTTATAGGTTGAATTTTCCGATTTCTGCCGTATTTGCGAAGCGAAATGCAAGTTAATCAGATTCTTTGGTCTGTAGAAACAGCTTGGTTTAAGAGCGATAAGGTTATTCGAGTCTGGAAAAGATAAACTGTTTTTAATGATTTACTGTAGAAACATGCCAAAAGTTTATCATAAATACAATAAAGATACATTAAGAAATAAATAATATATCACACATAGAAAGAAAATATAATGAAAATAGGGAAAGAAAATTATTCAATTTGGAACACTAAAAAACATAAAAAATAGAGACCTCTTTTTGCAAAATATATAGAAAATAATATATACAAGAGCAAGATACCCACTTATTTCTTTTCTGTCTATTTTTGCTGTGCTGAATCAGATGAATAACTCAACTATGTGTGAGAAATAATATGATTGTCTTACACAGAATCAGTAGTCAATTGTAATTTGTTACAACCTAGCTTGGACAAAATTTGAATTCATATAATACAAAAAATATATAAATTGTGATTTTGTATATTCATGAGGACTTGAAGAGAACAGTTTTACCAAAAAATAACAACTTTAATTCGTCATAACTTCGTTAATCCTCAACAAATTTTGATGAAATTTTAAGTGCTTTTTGTTTGTCTGATGTACACTTTGAATTGTATCACATAACTTTCAGTCTCGAGTACCTCTAGCCCTTCAATCGAATGGGTTGGACGACTGGTTACATTTTACACATAAAATAGTTATAAGGAGAATGAAGGGGACCATAGAAAGAAAGCATGAGAAAAGGGGAGATTTTGGTAGGGAGAGAATGAATCAGAAAAGCATCATGCTGAAAATTTCATTAACATCTAATAATAACAAAGTTATTGAATTTGAAATTTCAACAATATTTTGGTAAAAAAATTAACCTAATGTACACATGATCGTCAGGAATATTTGCTATGCTTATTGTATAAAATGCAATCATAATTATTTAATATTATCATACATGTGTGTATGATATGTCCCAAGTATCATATCATTATTTCCAGCAATGAATATCTTCACATTAAAGGTCAAGTCCACCACAGAAAAGGTTGTTTTGAATCAACAAAGAAAAATCAGGCAAGCATCATGCAAAATATTTCATCAAAATCGGATGCAAAATAAGAAAGTTATGACATTTTGAAATTTCGCTTATATTTCACAAAATAGTTATATGCACAATTTACCCACATGCATATGAGAGAATCGATGATGTCCCTTTTTGGTTTGTTTTTCATTGTTTGAATTCTACAATATTTCAAATTTTACAGATTTGACAATAAGGACCAACTGGACTGAACCAAATAATGTTAAGCAATGGTAACTCCACATGTTCAGTGAGAAATAAAACTTTATTTCATAGGTCAATGGGGAGAAAATTATATTTCATATTCAAAAAAACAAAAGAAAAGTGAATGAGTGATGTCATCAGTTCCCTCATTTGCATACCGACCAGGATATGCATATAACTATTAAGTGAAATTGAGTGAAACTTAAAAATGTCATACCTTCCTTATTTTTCATCCGTTTTTTATGTTTGATTTTTCTCTTTTTAATCAAATCAACATTTTGTTAGGGTGGACATGTCTTTGAAATAAATTTTCACTCCATTTTTTATAGTTCTCGGAGGACAAAGTGTAAATAAGCACGACTTCTTGTAATAAAATACAAAAGAACAAGTGGGGATATGACATCAGCTTGGGTACGTCATGGTCTAGTGGTTCTGACTCTCACCTTACAAACAGAGGGTCATGAATTTGAGTCCTAGCCATGGTGTGTTTTCCTTCAGCCCGAAATTTATCCACACTGTGCTGCACTAGACCCAGGTTAAGTGAATGGGTACCCGGCAGGATTAATTCCTTGAAGCTGTAATAAGAAATATTGGATGAAAACAATGCAAAGGACAGTATATTAGCTACGGGTTCAAAACATCAATGCTTGTCGTGTGTGTAAGCTTTCTTTAGAAGTTCATATATTTTTTTAAATATCGAGAAATTTACAGTATACACTACCATTCAATTGAATGGTACCAATTAACAAATACTAACAAAACATTTTGTAAAATATGATAAATAAATTTATGTTTAACCATAGATGGGAAGAAAATAACCTATTATCTAATGGGAGGCCCCAATGATGACAAATACCACAACAAATGAATACCTGAGGACAAAGCGTCCACCCCTCCCCCTCAGCCAACATACTGATTTTTTTTTTTCAGCTATGCCACTGCAGGAATACAATCTGTTTTATCTCATGAAGCTTTGCAATTTTTCCTACTGAAGAAAATTCTTACACACATACCTTTCATAACTCCATTTTTTTTCTTGTACACGGCACGTTTTCTGTGTTCAACACCCGTCGTGTCATTCCCAGATAAGGCTGGACCATTAACCTTATCATCCAGTGTATCCGTCGTCCAAACTTTGAAAATGAAATAAAATCAATTTGAGTGTTGTAAAATCTGCATGTATGTGCAGATACAAACAAAAATAGAATACTAATATAGTAATAGAAAAAGAATGATCTTAGAACATTAATTTTAGAGATATTTTTCATGGATCTCTGATTACCAGCCCAGAATTCAGGAAAACAATAAGGAAATGTGATATTGTTCAGCTTAGTTCAGACAAGGCTGTATTATAACTGTGCATGATTTATACTAGTAATAGCTATGTCATCTGAAATCAAATTTCCAGAGCAGCAATTTTCAAAAGGAGGGTAATCGATGACATAAATTCCATTTCCCTGGTATTGACAATCACAGAAGCGGATCCAAGTGGGCACATTTGACCTGGGGTCCGTTGTATATTTAGAGTTGCAATAAATCGCAACTCTAAATATCATGCGCAACTTGATTTTCAACCAATCAACAGCGCGCATTTGGGACTTGCGATTGATTTTTTTACCTGCGTTTAAACGCAACTCTTTCTGCAATGGACCCCTGTGCCCCCACCTTGAGAGCAAGATAAGAATGTGGCTTTCTTACACAAGTGTTCCCCCCCCCCTTCGAAAGTTACAGCAAATATTTATATTGAAAATATTGTCTCATACAAGAGGATCTCTTTTTTGGTTTGCTTGTTATTTAAAGTTTCCTTGGGAAAATCTGCCCCACTACCCCCTTTGAGAAATCATGGATCCGTTCATGGACAATCATATGTCAGTGGATGAATTCCAGACATTGTTTTAGGCAAGTTTTGATCAGTAAATAAATAAAAACAGATAAAATGTGATCACAGGACAAACTTAAAAAAGGATAAAATTTACTTTAAAAATTGATATGCCTAGCCCCATGAAAAGATCTAATAATACCCTCCCGCATTAATGCTTCACAAGTTTCACACCAGCCAACTTCGAGCAAAACTCCCCACCAGAAATTGTCTACACACATTTTGAGGTCAATACACAATATGCCCACCACTAAAATATTGCGGATTGCTTGGATTTGCCGTCATGTTGATATGGACCGAAGTTATGCGACCAGAAGATTCGCATGTGGCATGTTGGCTGTTTGTTCGCCACATGTAAGCATGATTTGTTCGCTAACTTCAGTCCCAATAAACATTACAGCGAATCCAAGCAATCCGCGAAGTGATGTCTACGGATTAGATCAACGCATCGAGATCGAAGACTAAATACAGCCGTTCCAGATATTTTGAAAAGCGGTGGTATTAACATCGAAATGTGACTGAGAGACCTGTCATGACATTTGGGAACAAATTTTGGTGATGAGGTATGCTGGTAATCGGCCGGTGCAAAACTGCATTAGCACCACTTTTCTCTGCATAATTATTGCAGCCTCTGTAGAAAAATTGAATAGGAATCGTTTGTCACTCTGTCCAGTCACAGTTCCACACACAAAGTGCACATTTCACCTTACGTGCCATGAGTGGTAGAGTGTAACTTTATAGGGGCTGCGTAGCCTTTATCATTTTTTAAACTTTAGGACCCCTTCCATGTTTCACCTCCATTTTATCTCATTTACCAACATCCATCAACAACAACAAATTTATAGGCCTAATTCCAAAACATTATTTGTCGGCAAGTTTTCAATTTCAGTGAATTAACGTTGTGCAGTAGGCCCTACGTGTTTCACAATTAACGTTTTGACAGTCTTGACATTAGTTTAACAAATCATTCATTCATGAATTCAACGTATTCAGAGACGGTTTTTTGTAAAACATTGACAATAAACATCAGGCAATATGAGCGAATTACTAATCTATTCAATGCTCCCCGAGCTAAACTCAGCCAACACAAAGCATAAGCACTCCCTATCGTCATAGCCACGTCCCGGCCGCGTAGAGCAGCGGCCAGCGCCAACGGGGCAATGGCGGTGGCAGTGCAGTGGTCGTGGTAGTACACCGACATCTAATATTTTGAGACAATTTGAGAAATAAATCAAAGAAATTTGTTATAGAACTTACTGTTTAGACTTCTACAAATGACTTTGAAGTCGCTGTCCGAATCTGACCCATGTTCCTTTCGTTTTTGATGAATTATCGACGGACTTATCAACAGCAAAACGGCGGTCCTGGTAGATGGAGTTTTCTTTTTCAAATATTGTAATTGGCGGTTGGACGCACGTGCGCGCGCGTGCAATAGAGCTAGCTAGCAAGCAGCCAAGCGGCCCAGCCCTGCTTGCCAACGCATATGGGGGGGGGGGGGGAGGGGGTGGATTAAAACCAAATCAGGGGTGTCTTCTTTTTCCTCTCGATTGCTTCTGGGTTGGAAACCATGATGGCGTGAGTGCCACTGTTTTCCTTGGATCTTGGAATCTATGAAAAAAGTTTTCGATCCCTTCACTTTTTTTCCTGTTCTCTCTCTTTTCTTTTTTATTTTCGTTGTCTTTTTTTTCTGTTAATCTTTCTTTTCTTCTTTGCCTTTTTTCTTTTCTTGTTTTTTCCCCTTTATATATATATTTTTTTTACTCACTCCTCTTCCCTTTTAATTTGCTTTTGTAATGATTGAAATTGAGATTTCATTCAGTAGATTTCTTTTCTGTTAGATTGTACTATACCCTGTATGGCGGCAGGGAATTTTGATAGGGGTGAGGGAGCAAGACCATGTGGATAAATCATTTCAATCAAGTAATGCCGGTCTATAGAATAGCTCTCCTCTTTATAAACGCCGTCCACAAGTGGGAAAGAATATTTAGGGTCTAAAAATAGAATTAGAATTTTGAAAATATCATTTGTAAAAAAAGGGTGAAATAATTCATGATTGGAAGCAGCTATAATAGCGTACAAATGGGTTCAGATGGGGCTTTTGACGTTGCAGACAGACCAAATCAGGGTTTGCGGATGGGAATTTGATAGAGGTTGGGGGACCAAGACAACCAACAGTGAATTCATTTTGAGCAAAATATGGGGCATTGCAAGAAACTTGCAATCGAAGCAATCGAACGCAAATCAATTTCAGACTCCAAAATCATGAGAGTCATACTTTTCATTGCAAACTTGCAACTGATCCATAAAAAAATCCAAATTGATATGTTCTAGATAAACTTAATGTATCATCACCTGTAAATTTGCATCTGATCGAATTTTGGGATTGATTGCAAATATCTTCTTGGAACACTCAGTATATAGTTCTTTTTACAAAAAGCGGCCATAAACAAGCAAAATGATTATAAAAATAGAATAAAACTTATTAATTAAAAATTAAAACCCTTTTTATCAAAAAAGGTTTCATTGACCGATTGATTTTATTTTTGCACCCATTGCATCAGATTTAAATTTAGAAGGTAATATGTACAATTGTAAAATATAACAAATTTATAATATTGTATCATAACCACTGGATCAATAATATTTAAACACATATAGACCTTTTACTTAATAAGGACAAAGACAATTTAAAAGAATGCAAGAGACCATGTTTACAATCATGAGCGATTACACTTGATTTGGGGAAGCTGCTCGCATAAAAGTCACAGGTCAGATATTTAATTAACTCTAAATACCTTTTAATCTTTGATATATTTTCTTTAAATCTTCGGAATTATGTTAATGGGTAATGCACTTGGGCATATCATTCACCATTAACACAAATGGCATTCAATAGGCAAACACCACTAAGCCACTATAGCTTTACAATTATCCAACATGATTATATATACCACTAGGCACATACTACTAAGACACCATATTGATACCAATCATACCATTATAGAGGCACACACTACTGAGACACCATTGAATACCACTGAGACACCATTGTATACCACTGAGACACCATTGGGTATATAATGATATACCATGCAGTCATACCATTAGAGGCACATACTACTCAGACACCATTTGACACCACTGAGACACCATTGGGTATAAGGTATACAATTCATCATACCAGTCATACCATCATAGAGACACATACTACTGAGACACCATTGAATACCACTGAGACACCATTGTATACCACTAAGACACCATTGGTGCATGGTATACAATTCATTATACCAGTCATACCATTAGAGGCATACTGAGACACTATTGAATACCACTGAGATACCATTGAATACCACTGAGACACCATTGGATGTATGGTATACTATTCATCATACCAATCATACCATTACAAGCACATACCACTGAGACACCATTGAATACCACTGAGACACCATTGTATACCACAGAGACACCATTGGGTATGGTATACCATGCAGTCATACCATTAGAGACACATACTACTGAGACACCATTGAATACCACTGAGACACCATTGTATACCACTGAGACACCATTGGTGCATGGTATACCATTCATTATACCAGTCATACCATTAGAGGCATATACTACTGAGACACTATTGAATACCAGTGAGACACCATTGTATACCACTGAGACACCATTGGTGTATGGTATACCATTGATCATACCAATCATACTATTACAGGCACATACTACTGAGACACCATTGAATACCACTGAGACACCATTGTATACCACTGAGACACCATTGGATGTATGGTATACTATTCATCATACCAATCATACCATTACAAGCACATACCACTGAGACACCATTGAATACCACTGAGACACCATTGGGTTAATGGTATACCATTCATCATACCAATCATATCATTAGTCACATACCACTGAAACACCATTCGGTATATGGTATACCATTTACCATTAAATAAACTACCAATTACCATTAAGAACTTACCATTGAAACACCACTTAAATACCATTCGCGTACCATTTACCATTCAGATCACCATTCAACTACCATTCGGCACCATTCAAATACCATTGGCGATTTTTATAAGGGGAGTTTTCTGCCATGCTTTGAATAGAATCACCGATTAGATGTTCTGTATCCATTGCAGACATATTGGTTTTATCAAGGTAGATATTCAAATCAGCCTCGATACTTCCTGGTCTTAGCGCCCTACATACTACCAAAACGCCTTCTAGACCTGTATTTGATCTTAGGCCTTTTTCCATCTTCACAAAAGATAAAACCAAGAAAACAGTGATATATTTCATACATGTATTATCTACCCTCGAAAAACATTCCTATGAATTTGACATCTTTGCATGAATTATCATGACAGCCACTAACGTAAATCCGGTCCGAGCAGTGGATGGGGTGGGGGATCATAACAATATATTCACAATTCAAAATGTTGGGGACACCCTACACCAAGAGCTGTGTAAAAGGGGGTATATATACACAATACTACAATCTTTCGGTTAAAGGCAAATAACGATTTTTTCCCCGATAACTTTATTGCAATCTGTTGTGATATAAAGTAATGAATTACAGTTAATATCAATATGCGAGCAAGCGAGCTAATAATCAGCAGATAGAAGACTTCTTTCAAGGAGTGTGTAATTATTGCAAAAATGTAACAAGTGAGTGTAATGAATGAGATGTTGTTTGAAGTTTGCATGGTGGCATGTACAATCGCTGATGTGGTTTACGGTACACCATGTGGAGTGTTGTAGAAAGGACCGTAAACCGGAAGAGATTGATGAGTTAAAAACAGCTTGAGTAGTAGGATGGATAAGGAGATGCTGGCTTGAGTCGGTGAGTAGAAATGATGAGTAGAAGCAGTAAAAAGACTCGACGTTTCGGGCAGGTTGACTCTCCGTCTTCAGGTTTACAGTCCTTTTCAGGACTACATTCAAGAAAGATCACTAGTTCTCTACTCTCAAATCTCTACTTTCTCGACTATCCATTTCTTTTCTTCTTCTATCCACTGTTTCTACAACATGCACTCCACATGGTGCACCGTAAATTACATCAGCGATTGTAATGAGTGAGTCTTGAAAATGTTGCTTCAGTCGTTTAAAATGATATGTCAAAAAGAATGATAAGGGTAAATAACCGCTTAAACTTTACGTAAAGGACATATAAAAAGCCAATAAGGATTGAACAATCGAGGTTTTGTTCAATGCAAACTAATTTTGTCACTGACTGAAGGCGGGCGCGGGTGAGAATGAAAGAAAATGAGATCATGATTTTAAGGATTAAAGGTGCTTTATAAAATGATCAGAGATCATCACGGGTAATCACACACACACACACACACACAAATCGTTCCACTTTTTCCTGAGACACCCAGTATGATGCTTTGCGTTTCTACGATAAAATGGCTGGTCCTGTTCTAAATTTCAATACATAGACATACATCAATTCAGAACTCCGTATGGATTTCTTTGAAAAAAGGGGGAAATCCTATAATGTCTCAATAGAGATTAGAGAAGAATGTAGAAAATGCCGAAGTGATGTTCAAACTATAATCTAACTACACATTATAGTAGCAGTAATGTAATTATGGTTATTGCAGTATATCATTATAATAGGATAATAGCACGTTTTGTAAGGCGAGAATTAGCGATATTATGAAACTTACAAAGTTGGTGATATTGGAAGCCGTTTCTTTATATATCATGGAAGTTTGGTCATGAAGCTCTTCGCGAAATGGTATAGCAAACCGTACATTCAAAACTTGTATATTGGTTAGATCTGGAAAAAAGAACACAGGAATTAAAGTTAGTGGATTATCCAGGGAAGAACCAATTCATTGCCCTGTGTAAAAAAAAATCATACCTGAGATTTGAGACGAGAGGAAATCTCATTAAGGTAGGTACTCATGTCGTTCCATGACATGAAGATTTGGGTTATTAATGGTATTCCATTTAAGAAGGCAACTTTCCTTATATTGAATATGCTCTCCACTCTTAGTATGCTATCACTGCCAGGGCTGTCGCTAACGATGGGGGGGGGGGGTGCGACATCCCAATACTCTGTCTGGATATCGTCGGTAAATCTGCGTTGGCGTCGGGGGAAAAAGTTAAAGAAAAGTGGAGAGAGAGGAATAAAAAGGGAGAAAGAGGAAAGAACATGGCATAAGCGATTTTTTGTCTCGCCCATTAATGAAATTAACCAGAAATATTGTGAGGGCACGCAGCAGAATTATATCGAAATTTCATTGCGATTCTTGTACGTAAACTTTGACGTTGACCTGAAAATGATCTTTGACCTTACCATGTGACCTGCAACTAATCCATAAAATGCAAGTTTCCAAAGTACATCTACAACCCAAGTTTGGGTAAAAAGTGACTTACGGTTGTGAAGTTATGTGTCATAAGAGAGTCTTGCACGTAAATTTTAGCGTTGACCTGAAAATGACATTTGACCTAACCGTGCGACCTTGGAATGCACCATAACATACAGTTCCCAAAAGTACATCTGAAAATCAAAATAAAAATCCATATTTTATTGTTCGAAATAGACAAGAAATGAAATACTCCGAAAATTTTCTATGCCCAATTGATCGTGGGCCCGGCAGCCGGTGTGCAACGTCGGATCGACGAGGCTCTATCCCTTTAACCGTTGAACGCCAAACAGGGTAGCAGCAACTCCCATCTTTTTACGTCTTTTGGTCTCAACGCAGCCGGAGTTTGAACCCCCGATCTCCCGGTTGTGAGACGGACGCTCTTACTAACTGGGCCAACACACCGGTCTACCATCCAAGATTGATTTAAAAGCAATTTACGGCTGCAGAGTTATATGTCATAAGAGAGTCTTGCAGGTAAACTTTAACGTTGACCTGAAAATTGCCTTTGATCTTATCATGTGACCTTCGACTGCAGCAAAACATGCAGGCCCCCTCGTACATTTACCATCTGAGTTTGGTTGAAAAGTGACTTACGGTTGAAGAGTTGTATGTCATGAGAGAGTCTTGCATGTAAACTTTTAACGTTAACCATTAACTTTATTTTCAAATTCCGGGGGGGGGGACCACTTCCATTAACGAGTGGATACCAGGTGCGACCATGGAGTTTCGAAAAGCACCCTAAGCAAGGGAAGCACGTCTTTCTCAGAATACTAAAATACATCTCTTGACAAGGATTTGGCATGTGAGGCTCTACCCTTGACAAGTATTGGGCATTTGACCGAAAAGACGTACGTTTTCTCACGACATATTACATTTTCAGTAATTTAAATAACGTTTTTGATACCCATATAACGTTACATATACGTAACGTGCTAACTCTTGAAAATGAATTTTGCACACGAAACGCAGATTGAATGTTTCCGTTGCAGGCGTCAAATGTAAAAAAGTTCTCATGTCACACAACTTGCATGACAGGACAGTGTTTAACAATGGGCCCAAAAGTCTCTTTCAAAATCAATATACCGTTGTAAAGTCCGTCTGCGTTGCACAGCGAAAAGTCCGGAAGTCTCCCCTTCACCTCTGGTGGGCGAGACAAAAAGGAAATAAAAAAGAGGAAAAAAAAGGAAGGAAGGAAGAAAGAAAGAAAGGAGGCAAAGAGGAAGAGGAAAACAAATTAAAAATGATGGAAAACAAAGGGAGAATAATCAGACAGAGGAGGGGACATGGTAAATGAGGTTTAGATTAGGTAATACCTCGTAGATATACAGATGCTCGTGTCGTCTCCAAAATTTCTCCATTTCTACCTTCGCCTCTACAGAAGTAATACCCGATGTCATTGTGCGAAGCAGACATGATTATCAATGGATTCCGATTCTCACTGTCTGGCAAAAGGACACCGTCGCCTTCTTTCCTGACAGTTTTGTACCAGTGGTACTGCTTGGCATGGTTGAAACCGCATACCAGATTCACATTGGCATTGACATTGACTATCTGGCTGGACGGATGGTGAGAAACCTCTATTGGAACTGGAACAAGAACATGAGAAAGCCACGAAGATGTAAAAATAACAATTGTTATGATGGATAATGGTGATAACTGTACAAGACAAAAGAAGGAGATAGAAGTGATAGTGTCAAAAAATATAAGCAATGAGGCCTATGTTTAAATTTTCGGTTTCGTCTTGTCTTCCATGTCCGGAACGACACCGTATGAGTTGTGTGTACATAATCATTCAAAAAAAGTTTTGAGGTGAGAACTAGGCGAGGGTTTTGTGTTTTTTATTGTAATTAAGAGGTTATGAGAACTCTTCCCGGAAAGAATCGGTAATGAATTTGATCTAAACCTCCGGTAACTAATGGCTAATAGTGAAATAAACACATGTACAAGTTGAAATGATTTGCACGATACAATACTTTATTCAATGGAGATTGGAATATAATTACTTACGAATGGGTTCATCACAATGAATCCCGTCATAATTATCTTGGCATTCGCACTCATACTGTCCTTGTCCTACATTAATGCAGACACCATGGACACACTGATCTTGATCGATACAAGGATTAGTGTTTGCTTAAAAAAAAAAGAAAGAAAAGGAGAAAGTAGTGTGTAATAAGAATGTAGCATCCAGAATAAAGGAACGAGGGCGACATACTGCATGACGTTTGTATGTTATTCAGATCAGTCTTTACATTCGCATGAAGCCCCCTCCGTACAGTTTGAATAATATCTTTCAAACTGTGTAACATTTATGTGTTCTTCGTATAATTTTATCCTGTTTGCACATATAAAACTCATTTAGTTCAGCCCCATAATAGCAGCTGTGCAATAAAACCTGATATTTTTTGTATATCCCTAACAGAGATAAACAATTATAACCTTTAGAAAATGTTGTATTATGTATCACGTTTGAGGAAGATGTCAGAGGGATCGTTCAGAAAAAGGCAAACTGTGAAAAAATCCTTTTTCTTTGTAAACTTCCTCTTGGTTTGCACAAACCTATTTCACAGTTGAGTCCGGTAAAGGTATCCATGCAGTCACATCGGTATCCGCCATCAGGAAGGTGATTACAAGTACCTCCGTTTAGACAGGGATTTGAGAAACATGCACCTTTCCAATCATAAAACAGTACAAATCATGAAATCATAAATCATATGAAAATGGTCATTGGCTTATAAACTGCAAGCTAATGGAACATATTCAGTCACTTGTGAATTTCATATCAGAATGAGAGCAAAAACATCTATAGGCATGCACAACTGATTCATAAAAAAAACTCTATATTCATAAATCAAGTTAATTAGAATCTATGGAAAATAAGCCATCCCACAATTATAAAATTATGATGATGATGATATATTGTGAAAGGGATGGAAACATAATTTTAAAGTATTAGCATAAAGAAATGTTCGAAATCTTGAAAATACTGATTTCCTTATTTACTAAATAACCTGATGCATCTCGTTTATATCTATGCTATATTTTTACAATAAACCAATGCGTACGTGGCGTGCGATAGCCAATCATGCAAAGCGGATACTCCATTTCCTCTTATGAGCCGATGACATTGAGACATGTTACCATGCAAGGCGGGGGGTTGGTATGAGGGACTAACGGAGATGCAACAGGATATCTTGTAAATTAATAAAATCAATATTTTCTTGATTTACTACTATAACAATGATGCATCTCCTTTATATTTATAACAGACCAACACGGATTCAGCCTTAGGGAGGCATGTCTGAAAAAAGAAGTACGCAAGAATATAGGGAGATGAAGACGCGGAAGCAGCTCTGCTGAACTAAACGCAACCACAAACTAGCTCGAAAAGGAGTCGCGAAACACTGCGCGGAAAGATTCACGAGATAAGCCAAGGGATAAACCTATTTGGGAACACGCACGTCGAAAACCATTTCAAAAGCCCAGACAGGATATCAGAAGGAAAGAAGTCTGAAGCGCGATCAATTGGTTCTAGACAAAAACGAATGCGTGGGAATCACCTGGAGTCCACGCCACTCCCACCTAAGTGTTCTGGAGCAATGCAGCGGTGATCACAAGGATGAACACGCCGGGCGCCGGTGGCAGAACGAACGGGAAGGCCCGTAAGTCACGGGAGGCAACAAGGACTGATTCCTCAAGCGACGAGAGAATGGGGCCCCAAGCTTCCATTTGGAAAAGCTCCTGTGAAGTGAAAATGAAGATCACTTTCATGTTGGGACTCATCCTCAGTTGGAGTTAGGGTTCACAACACTCGGGGTAGACAGATATAGAATGTCTGATACCTTCACAATCACATCCTCTCTGGTCACCATGTACCGAACGGGAGGATGGTGATGGCCAGCGAGGCGACTCAAGTGCGCCGAATGGAGAGGCCAGTTTTAATGAAAAAAGGAAGCCTTCTCGCCAGAAGCACACGACTTTTAAGTTCTCGCGCAAACTTTACCCAACTTTGTGGGCAGCCTTTTAAATGGACTGTTTGGACTTGGCTGAAGCCCTGGTAGCGGAACAACCACATCTGCCCCTGCCACTAAGGCAAAAGGTTAACCAGTCGTCTGGTTTGGGCTTGCCAACCCGATGGGGCAGGTGCGCCCATAGGGCAGGTATCATGGCAAAAGGTGCGGCCATCAATCTTCTTCATGAGAATGTCAGATTATCATGAGCTCGACGGGTCGAGCTCTTGTGTCTCTACTGACTAGGGGCTCGCAATCCTTTGCTGATGCTTCCTTCAGAGACTGACAAAACATCGAGCCTAGTATTTACCGGTAAAAGAGTCCCACGCTCTTATGCCGGTCATGTTGCGACCCGATAGCCGGTGGGTAACACCGTGCAGGAGTTGAGGTTTTCTCTACAAGTACAACACTCCCCCCAAATTTCAGGTCCCGACTTTGGATCCTTGGCTGTTATACACCGGCTTGGTTCTTCCAAAGCGGCAGCTGTTGGATCATCAAGGAATGAATCGAATACGCTCATCTACTTAGTAAAGTTCTTAACCTGAAAAAAACAAAGAGAGGGGCGAAAAGAACAGAGCAAGGGCGGGGTGGACAAGAAACGGAAGGCAATTCCAAGGTCAACATTTTATCAGTATTAACATTTCTGATAATTGAGACAACGAAGACGACGGATTAAGAAGGCCACCTGCGATAAGAACAGTGTTTTTGATTAATCAAAACGAACTAAAGTCGTTACTAAGCAAGATAGTGCTTCTTGAGACTTGAGTCCGAAGACAAAATATATAAAGATTAGCTGTGATAAAAAAAAAACCCAGTTTCGGGGGGATAATCAATTTAGAAGAAGTCGTTAAATTAATTACAACAAGATTCTTAATGCTAGGTCCGAAGACAAGATTAGGAATACCAGCTGAAAGAAAAAAAACAGCAACATATATTTGACTTTTTTATTGATTAAAACGAACCAAGCGTCATTAATTAATTAAGAAAAATGGTTCGCTACAAAGTCAAACGAAGACAAGAAGCCCGCCTGAAAGTTTTTTTTTAAATCAATTAAGGCGAATTAATAATCGCTTATTAATTAAACAATAGAAGGTTTCCAGGAAAAAAAGTCCAAAGACAATTCAAGAAATCCATCTGAAGAAAAAAATTCTTCCAAGGCAAAAAAAAATCGGGCTGTAAGAAAAAAAGGTCGAATTCAGGGGAAAAAATGATTTATCATTCACACGGATTAATTATTGTAATTAATTAAGATAACCAAGGGCAGCGATTAAACAATGTTAAATGTTAAAAAGAAAAAAAAACACGGCGTCGCCAAACCAACTCGACCTAGATAAGAAGAAAAAGGACAGAAAAAATTAAAGACAATAGCGAGAATTAAAAAATCAAAACGAAGCAAGAAGAATTATAAGTCCAGTGTCGCACAATATTACTACTAATGCAAGGTGAAACGAGCGCGAAGCCTACTTGGGAGAGTTATCGAGATCTCTGCCCGTGCGAGCAAAGTGTAAAGGCAAGCTAAAAAAAGAGTAGACGACATTGTATTAATGTCTGGCGCTAGAGATTCTCTCTAGACTAAGAATAAGTAAACTCAGATTTAAAACCCAAAGAGTAACAAATAAGCGATATATCGATTATAAGAGCTATAGACAGTGGGATGGACAAGGAAAATGTCTCTAGTTTTTCATTTCCGTAGGGCGGCAAATGCAACCACGGTTCTTGGACATGATAATATGTAACATATTATGTGTAAATACATGCAACATGTTGCCATCGATAAATTCTGCCCCTGAACTCAAAATAAAACAATTATATGAGAAATCGTACCATTGATTCGACTGGAAATTCCGCCATTCACCCCGTGTGTAAAGGACTTCCGCGAACGAGCGCGAGCGTGTAATGCATGTAACCTCGTTCGCGTTTATTATTTTTTATTCGTCGTAGATGCTTTACGTTACGATGGCAGATAAGATGTCGTCGCCTTCGTCATGTTTTGACAGCCAAATTGACGATTTACCACCAGCAAATATGTGCTACATGCACGTCTTAACCAAGGAGAGAAGGACAGTATATTTCTTTCAAGTAAAGAACTAGAACAAATTTAAACCTTTGCTGCATTCGCTGGTGTAGACTACCTTGGACTTCGGAATAAAAATGAATATTCGTGCAGCAGAGAAAATTGCGACTGACTTGCAGCCTGGTCCCTGGAGCAGTAGCGTCACAGGCGGGGGGGGGGGGGGAGACAATGGGACAAGCTGTCCCATTTGGCGGAGTTCACCGGGAAATAAAAAAAAGGGGAGAAAGAGAGGGAAAGGAAAAAAGAGGAAATGGGGAAAAGGAAAAGAAAACTAATAAAAAAAATACAAGTGAAAACTGGAAAAGGAAGGAAAGAAGAACAGTTAGTTATAATTTTAGCGATCATCCCACAGTCTACTAACAAAACATTATAAAATCAATGGTTTGGGGACAGCACTTAGCGTAGACGTCCAAATTCGTTGAGGGCGAAGCAAAAGGAGAAAATGGAGTCTCTTTGCCTGATTGACTATGACACGCCACGTACACACGGGGTGAAGATCCGGCGGAAGGAATTCTGTATTCTTTTGTTTTCGGTGTACTGGTTTTCATTGTAAATAGCACATAAGGGAAATGCATCATGGTTATAGTAAGTCACTTCTTATCAAAAACTACATGCTCGCATTTGCTCTAGAATATTTGAAATTTTGACATAAACTGCGTATTTTCAAAATGGAATCCATTTGCCAGAGGCATGATTTGCTTAACGTATGATACTGTAGCTGTTACGGATAAATTTTGACAGTTCTTCTCATGACTCTTTGCTCTTGAAGTCTATTTCAAGTTGAAAACAAACATTGTTCTCATTGTTGATTATCTACCAAAGGTTTTGGGAATTGTTTTTATTGGTCTGATTCATTAGTCAACAGCATAGCGGTTACATTTCATGTCCTACCAATTATATACCATTTAACTCCAAAAAAGCGAAGTAGCATGAAATCTATTTACTTGAGAGATCAATAGCAAAGATGTCAACATCTGTGAAGAGATTGGTTTCGTAAAGTCCGCCTATGACAGCCATCCACATCCGATTGGTTTCTACATAGACATCATCAGAAGATCTTATAGTAAAGCGATCTTCGATGATCCTGATGACAGACTGTGGATCAGATGGATCAGTACCTCTCCCTATTTGGATTTGATTAGTAGCTATCATATAGATATCTTGGAACACGATACGAAATCCATTCGTATTATTTGTTTGTAGCACGGTTGCGTGGTAAAATCGTCTGTTGTAGTTGCGTGGTATGTTGATGGAATATATTTCACCTGATTGCAGATACGTCGCTGTATAATCTATTTACAAATTCAGAGAAAAGTTATAAGATGTTTGACCAAACCTATCAGAGTGAACACACAGTTAACACACTGTGATACACGATTTAACAACGTTGCATTTTACCTTGTAGTCTAGGAGTTAGGGGCTTTATTCCGAATTTTTGGTGGGGAAGGTTTGACAGTCTTATCCGGGGTGAAATTGTGTGCTAATTTTTATTGATCTTATTGACTCACGACATTTTGGCAATTTTTGACCTAAGATGATCATTTTGACCAATCTTTGGAAAATGGTTCCTAACACAATGCTTTTGTACCCACATCCAATTAAAAGGATCTATCCTAGGTAGAAATGCACCCAGATTCTAGATAAAGTGGTTTCATTTGCAAAATCACGATAAAAGTGGTCCTTTTGGCCACGTTTTGACCCAAAATTACAATTTTTATGATTTTTTTTGTCCGAAATGCGTTACAAATATTTTAGAAATATGTCTTTAGAAATTCACATTTATTTTCAAAATGTGCGCTAGATCATAACAATCAACCTCATATAATTTATTCTGTCAGTTTTGACGTATGAGGGTCATTTTGGGTACTTTAGACAAAACTGACCATTCGCTCAGTTTTGCATAATAAACTGTGCAAATCGGCAGGAATTTGAGGTCTTCAGCTTGTTTATATTATTCCATTAGAAAATGGGAATGCATTTAAAGGTCTATCTTGTTTGGAATTTTATGCTGATTCCAAATATATCATTATTGATGACCCTATTTAAAAGTTGATGGTAAATTTGGCTTCTTATGGCCCTCATAATGACCAATAATATAAGTTTGATTTATCAAAAATACTTCAATTGTTACCAGAATCGTAACAAGTGTGTGCTGTGGCACCTAACATTGGTGTATTAATCCTTTGAACTGAACATCTCATAAGTATTTTGACCTCATGTAACTGACCTATGAGGGTCATTTTGGATACTTTAGACATAACTGGCCATTCGCGCAGTTTTGCACAATAAACTGTTCAAATAGCCGGGAATTTGAGGTCTTAGCGTGTATTACCTTCTTCCCTTATAAGATGGGAATGCATTTTAGGCGTTATTCTATGTGAAATTTTACGCTGATTCCAAATATGTCAGTCCTAATTACCCTTTCAACAGCCTATGGTCATTTTGGCTACTTATGGCCCTCAAAATGACCAATGACATCACACTGCAAAAACTCCGGCGTTGATTTAACATCGATATATGTCCACACCAGAAAAGTATTGAAACAACACCAGTTTGGAATCAAACCGATGCTG
This sequence comes from Lytechinus variegatus, assembly GCF_018143015.1. Taxonomy (NCBI): domain Eukaryota; kingdom Metazoa; phylum Echinodermata; class Echinoidea; order Temnopleuroida; family Toxopneustidae; genus Lytechinus; species Lytechinus variegatus. The sequence continues at coordinate 24,920,313 of NC_054750.1, read as the reverse complement.
TTTTAATACTAATTGGTGCTGTATAAACACCTTTCTGGTGTTAGACCAAAACAAAACTGGTGTTGTTTAACACTTCTCTGTTGTGGACATATATAGATTGCCGGCTGGAGTTAAATCAACACCGGAGCTAGTTTTTGCAGGGCAGTTCAATTTATCAAAACATTGATTGAAAATCATTGAAAATCACATTTATTTTCCTTCAAACAGATACAAAATAATATTTGACATAGTAACGAATACAGTATATATTTCGACACAAATTTGAAGGAGGCGAAAACCCGAAAAGCAGAGCTTGAGTTGGGGTCGCCAGATACAAATAAATAACAAGTTACGTACTGTAATGACATCATATGTAATTGCATATAAAAAAGAAAGTTAAGAGTATAAGAGAAACATACAGTAGATGGAGAAAAGGGAGAAGAAATGTAGGCATTAGAAGTTCATTTGAACAAAAGAGTAAACAGATCGCAATAACGTGACATTGGTACATGTATATAGAGCTTGACTGACATTTGTCTAGCATAGCAACAGGTAAGGCATGTGCATTAATTAACAATATAAATGGAAGGTAGTTGAAGCATGTCAACGTGTCAGTGATCTGCATTTAAATAAAGTTTCATTTTATAAGAAAAAGATTGCAAAGAACGAGAGTTTTGTAGGTGGGCTGGTAAACTGTTCCAAAGTTTTGGATACATCGAAAACATACTTCGAATGTTACCAGAATCGTAACAAGGATGTGCTGTGGGACCTAACATTAGTGTGTGAATCCTTGAAATTGAGCATACCCAAAGTATTTTGACTACCTTAGTCATTTTGGCAACTTGACCCCCGGGCTTGACCCCTGCCCAATGTGTATATCAATTCAGCCTTTAGCGAACATGGTGAGGAGACATTCACGATCGCGTTAATATTAGCATCAATTATTGTTGAATGGGGAAAGTCTGAAAGCTTTTGGGTGAAAATCATTACAATAATTCCACATAGTCCAGTGTTATTTGCCTGACTATTGTACCCTCTGGTCATTTTAAACACTTTTTCCTTACCAGTGACCACTCATGCTTTGATGATTAAAAAACGGCTCAATTAAATGTCGGTCATCAGTATCATAATCAGCAAGAACTACCAATAACCAGTGAAGAGTGTTGATAAATGTGATGAAATCCTTTACATCGAGCATGCGTAAGGTTTTTGACTATGAACTGTGGTCATTTTCACGATTTTAGCCACCTTGACCACATAGTAAATGTAAATATACACTTCACATATATGAAACAGAAAATTCACGAATGAGACATTTTAGCATCATTCAATGTTAGGACATAACCCTAAACTTTCTGAAGTAGATTACTTTAATGATTCCATACATTATATATCAGTCATGACCATTTATGAGCTAGTGGTAATTTCAAATGGTCACTTTTGGTCCCGACAATGACCAATGATATTTGAATGTATAAAAAGGATTCAAATGTTGTTGCTCTGTGTCGTTAATATCAATTATAATAGGTGACAAAATACTTATTGATTTCAATATGATATTACTAACAGTACGTAATCAAAATGTTGTGACCATTTGGGTCATTTTGGCCACTTTGACTATTTATACAATGTATAACTTCAGCCATGTTAGCGGAAAATAAATGACTGTGGAACAATTATGCAAATGCGTTTAATGCCTCTTAACGCGCAAAGCGAGTTAATGAGAGGTTATCTCAGGTCAGACTAGCTGGACAACAACATATCTCGCCAGCGGTACGTAACAGGTGTTTACAAGGAAGGGGCCTGGTCAGGCGAATTCCTTTGGCCTGGTGGAGATATGTTGCGATGCCAAATATGGTATTGTTCGGACTTCACGAGGAGGCGTGGCCCAAAAAATGTTGCATTGCGAATTTTGGTAGTTCGGACATCACAAGGAGGCGTGGCTAAAGATGCTACGTCGCGTTAGCTGACGTGGTAATTTCGGGAGGGGGCAAAATCCAATTTCTAACAAGTTAGCATTCTTCTTCGTGGAGTCGAGTGGAAAGCATCTTTTATCTCAATTCACCTGTTTTGTGCCACATACTTCCTGTATTTTTGTTATCCGTTCGTTGGACTCTTTAGCTGTGATCCTGCTAATTGTCATTTTAACCCAATCGTATAGCTATTAAAGAACGCTTCGCAGTTGAGAATTATTTTCCTTATCTGGGAACATACCTGTACATATTTTGTGTTTATATCCGTTTGTTGGATCTTTACCGGATTGAACTTTTGAGTTTTTAGGAGTCACAGTTTGCTCTTAGGATTTTTCAATTTCATCGCCATCCCGCATATTCTAATCATGCCTAAGGCTAAGCCCGGCAAAAAGTTAAGTCAGAGGAAGTCTACTCGTCGTTCGGTCCGAGATGCCGGCAGCCAGCCTTCTCCTGTCGACCTCGCGACAGACGTCGGCCAAGTTTTTAGTTCGAGCCCAGAGCCCAGCTGCTGGAAGTTCGGCGTCGACAAGCAACGGTGAGTTCGGGACAATGGGGGGCTCCTGGCCTCTTGTGACTTCTCCACAAGATCCGGTCATTCCCCAAATTCAATCTCAAGCTCCCCTTCTATCCTTCCTGCCCCTGTAGCTGAGGGGCTTAATAGTCATGATAATTTTACACCAGCCCTCAACCCTCCTTTTCCTGCGCAGCCAGATATGCTTAGCTGCGTGTGTGATGAATTGGGCGGGGAGGTGCCTTCTAGTGTTGCCCTCAACCCTCCTTTTCCTACGCAGCCAGATATGCTTAGCTGCGTGTGTGATGAATTGGGCGGGGAGGTGCCTTCTAGTGTTAAGGAGAAGATTTGGAAGGGTGAGTTTGTAGAGTTAGGTGGATTGCTAAAAGGGAAAGCTTAAGTGAGGAAGGTTCCCAGTTGCAGGCCTTCAGCCTTTGTGCCTCCGGCTCAGCTTTAATGCTTCGCCCCCAAAGTAAGGCTCCGGTGATCGCGAGCATAGAGCAGTGGACATCTGCGTTCCTTATTTACGCGTCTATATACTTGGAGCGACACTGTATGCGTGCGCGCGAGCTCCTCAAGTATATAGATATCGTTCGTTCTATTGTGCGTTTTGGGATTTCAATTGGCGGGCCTATGACATTCAATTTCGGTTACGTCAGGCCCGTCATCCACATCGTTCCTGGGCTGTCATAGACACCGAGCTATGGCTGACAGTAGCTTCGACTCCCGGTCGAGCAATGTTTTCTTCTTTTGGGGGTAACCAGCCCTTTCGGACATACGACCGGTCGTTCCGGCTGGGTAATTTCCCATTCTCTGGATGTGCCAATAGACAAGGGGCAAATTGGGCCCCTGGCGCCGCGCCTGCCCCCTCAGGCCTGGCTTTTACGATGCAAACATTGGGTTGGCCTGACGTGACTGACGCTTTTGTAATCCGGCGGCTGGTAGACGGGTGCAGACGGAAAAACGCTCGCCGCGATACCCGGTGTCCCATTACTCTACCTATTCTCAAATCCATCCTAAATTCATTGACTCACGTATGTGTTAATACGTATGATTTGGCATTGTTTCGGGCTGCCTTTTTAATCGCTTTCTTTGGTTTTCTTCGAGTAGGGGAGTTCACGTCTCGATCTAGACATGAACCCGTTCCTTTATCAGAAAAAGATGTTATTATTCAAGGAATGGGTAATCAAGCAAAATTGCGCATTATGATTGCGAAGTCTAAAACAGATCAAACTAGACGTGGATGCTCGATTTTAATTCCACAGAATGTTGTTTCGTATTTATGCCCACTTCGCGCTGTAAATGATTACCTCGCTCTGCGGAGCTCGTGCGGCTCTGCCTTTTTCTGTCATTTTGACTCGTCACCCCTACGAGGCACAATTTTGGCAAAGTTTTAAGACGTGCCATTACTTTTTGCGGTTTACCCGTTGCTCACTTCTCTTCCCATTCTTTCCGTATTGGGGCTGCAACTTCTGCAGCCATGGCGGGTGTTCCCGATGTTTGCATTCAAAATATGGGGCGCTGGGCTTCCAACACACACAGATTGCATTGTAATATATTCGACAACCTGTCCCCCCTTAATTTAAGCAATTTTTGCCAGTATGTTTATCGCCTTTCTGTTTTAAATACCAGTTCGTGCAAAATTTAATATCGACCTAATGTTTTATGAATTTGTTTTGACACCCTCTAACAAGCAGTATATATTATCTTTACTCTCTCTCTCTCTCTCGCTTGTTGCCATGGTGACGGCGATGGTTACTTTACCCAATAATAGCTCCATGGGCGCAGACAGACTTGCTCGCCCTCTCTTATTAGACTGTGGGCTTTGCTACTCTTATCATGTTTATGGTAATTATGTAACCCCCCCCTTTAGAATGCACAATTGGTGCCGCTGTTTCTTTCCTTTTCTCTCTTCCATGTGCAGTTATTTGGAGTTTCAACGTGGGCCGTGTCAGCCTTCCACGGAATCGTACGAGAGGAAGGGGGCGAATCACTTTTCGCTGACGTGGTCAGACCCGCTCTAAATGGGGGCGGGCCCTCACAACTCGGCGCGTGCCCGAGTCCTAAAGCTCAATACATCCGCGAACATGAGGATCGACCCTTGATTTCTTTGTCGCGGAGTGATATCACTGGACAAACAGCTGTTTTACCTCCGTCAAGCAATCGCTGGCTCGGACGTCGCGAACGATTGGACCTTTTTTATGATCAGATGTTGTAACCTGAATACATTATCCAGAACTCATACGTGGACTCATGAGATTTCAAGTTACCGCAACTTCACTATTTAGTTGATAAGCCCCACCCCCCCCTTTCATAGAACATTAGACTCTTCGCCAGTGAACTGAATGAGCAATATTCCTGCTAGTTGGTATAATGGTATAATGCGTCCCCGTTCGTTTAATGCACCTCCCCTTTCCCAGCTTCTTATTTTGTTTGTTTATTTATTTTTTGTTTGTTTGAATTATTTATTTATTTATTTATTTGTTTCTGCATGTCATGATAATTTACATAGTGTAACCATCACAAAATTGATTACATTGAATTTTACATAATAATAATGTATAATTATGATGATTAACATTAACATAACTGATTATAACAAGGTTGCAGACATGCAGTGGTATGACAAAATAAGCAGATGCTTGAGCTGTTGTCAGACCTTTGAATATATGAAATGCATACATAAATATAAAAACAATACTGAAAAGTCAAAACTAATGATAACTCAAAGAAGGGAAAGAAAAAGAAAAACAAAACAAAGAAAACTAAATAAACAAATTATTATGTTCCACAACTATTTACAAATATTTACAAGGAGTGTATGAGGCGTAATAATACTTGAAATTATATCAATCCTTAAAGTTTAAAATGTACAGTGCAACAAAATGTGTCTTGCTAAAGAAATTACATCTTAGAGACAAGTATGCGTTTTACCGCATTTTTGAAGGAATGCACTGATAATATATTCCTAATACTAGTAGGTATCGAATTCCAAACATCAGGTCCATAATGTCGGACAGATTTGTGAGCCAACAGTGTGCGAGGGTTATACAAATGCATATTAGATGCTTGTCTTGTGTGGTAGGTATGGATAGTATTATTTTGTTGAAACATATTGGAAAAGCAGGTAGGTAACATTTTGGCATTAAACCGATACATAAAAAGGGAAGTTTGAAGAAAATGGACATCATCAACAGTAAGACATTGCAACTTTATAAAGAGAGGGCGTGTATGATCACGGTAACCAACTCCAGCACAAATGCGAATTGCTTTCTTTTGCAACAAAAGAATTGGGTTTGTGACACTCGTTGATGTTGCCAAAAGAATATTGCAATATGACACATAAGGTAGAATAAGAGTATTGTACAACATGTAAAGTATTTTATAGGGTACAAGGTACTTAACTTTATACAGTATACCTATATTTCGAGAAATTGGTTTACTGATGTGTTTCATGTGATCATTCCAGTTAAGTTGCGTGGACCTTGTACATACAGCATGGTTGGAACTATTGCATCATATTGTGTTGTGGCGGCGGGCTGACGATGAGTCATCCCGTTTGGCGGCATTCCATTTTTTGCCACAACACATTATGATTCTTCACTTATTATGGGCTTCCTGAGATAATAATTTTCAGTTATTTAGACCAATTTCGTATATTCCACTCCTCAGGTTATAATGTGAACGGGGCGTGGTTCGTCACCCGATTTGGATGAGGCCACCAGCGAATTCCATTTAGGACCGAACATTAACGTTGCCTCGTTCACATTCTAGTTCGGGGCCGTTGGTGGGGCTTCTGAGCACTAGTTTCTGTTTTAAAAGTTTTCCTGCATAAGCTCGTGTTGCAAACGGGAATCTTTGCTTCGTAGCTTTGCAGATGGATTTTTACGTTTCCCACATTTGGCCAACATGACAAACTGGTGTCTTTGTCATGAATGTGGATGGACTGTTTTAATTTTCAATTGAGGAGATTGGTTTAATAACTTATATTTTTTCGCATATGACACATCTCAGGAGACTTTACGTTTATACATGTATTATTATGTTTTAATTCTTGCATTATATTATTTTGGCTTTATTTGATGCCACATCATTTTACATTTCGGTATACATCATTTGGAAGATGCTTTTCAGAAACAATTTATTAAACTCCACGGAAACTGCATTTACTCGCCTCTCGTGTATTTTGTCTGGGTTGAGATAATCCCTTTTGATTGGAAATATTACAAGTTCACCTTGAGTAAAAATTGTTCCAAATACCTAACTAAGTCTAATGTGGCCCAATTTGTCACTGTTTGGTCCTTAAATAGCCAGAACATGATTTTCCTTATGTTCTAGATGAATGCTCTAATCCTCACTTCAAATGTGCGTCTTTACAAAGCAATTGGTCAAAGTGAATTTCACGAATAGATTTAACTATCGTGCATTTTACCACCTTCACAAACCTCACATTGACATGATTGGGTAGTTGAAAATGGAAAACTTGCCCTAAATTGTTGAAGAGTGGCCAAAATTCGGCACAGATAATAATTTCATGTAGAATGTATTTTATTACCAAGTACTTTTTTAAAGAATTCAGGTTAAATTTGCTGCTCACCAATCATGCCAATATGAGGTTTGTAAAGCCTTGTACAAAAAACTCTAAGATGGTCAAAACAAATGATTGTCAAACTCTTAATGAACTCCACACCAATTTTGCTTTGTAAATATTCTCAGCATAATTTGACTTGAAAGAAGGGAAATATTGCTGGCTATTTAGGACCATACAGTGACCAAAGGGGCCACGGTAGACACTCGCAAGATATTTGGCACAATTCTTACTCAAGGTGAGCCTTTAAAATTTCCAATCAAAAGGGATTGAACGCATTGCTGCTTAGTCATGTTTATTTCTAAATTCATACATTGGATAAAAGGTCAAAGTAGCCAAAATGACCAAAATTGTCAGATCTTGATTATGTACCATTAGTAATATCATATTGAATTAAATGATTTGTCACTGATTATGATTGATATAACACCAAAAAAAATGATTATTTTATACATGCAATTGTCATTGGTAATTGTAGGGACCTAAAAGTGATCAAAATGACCACTAGTTTGTAAATAGTCATTAATACTGATATATTTGGAATCATTGTATTAATCTACTTCAGAAAGTTTGGTGATATGTCCTATCTACCTTTACATGATGTTAAGCATATCTCATTCCTGAATTTGCTACCCGCTATAATTGAAGTTTCCATTAATATTTATGAAGAGGTCAGTGTGCATAAAATCATGAAAATGACCAAAGTGCATGGTCAAACAACCCTATGTTTAGGTACTCGATGTGAAGGTTTGTTGCACCCACGAATGTAATAACGCCCACAAATGTAATAACACTTTACCCACAAATGTAATAACGCCCACAAATGTAATAACGCCCACAAATGTAATAACACTTTACCCACAAATGTAATAATTTCACCCACAAATGTAATAATGCAGTTTACCCACAAATGTAATAATGACTTTACCTCAAATGTAATAAATTTGAAGGGATTTTTGGCGAATCCGTTCTATACTAAGATCCTATAGTAATGCGTTTATATAGCCATGGACCTACTGTAATAGGTCCATGATATAGCACAAAATGACAAAAGTGCAAAGTCTTTTTTCCAGACCCGAATAATTCCAAAATTATAATATTAGTCCAAAGTCTTTTTTCCAGACCCGGTTGTTAAAAAAAAGATAACATAAGTCCAAAGTCTTTTTTTTCCAGACCCAGTTATTTCAAATTATAATATAAGTCCAGTCTTTTTTTCCAGACCCGGTTATTTCAAAAATTATAATATAAGTCCAAAATTAAGATACGATAATGATAGAGTGGAATAAAAATAAGAATCAAGCTTAGTCTTTTCTCCAGACCCAGTTAATTAAAACTTGTGGAATTAATGTCTTGTTGTTGTTTCAAATTACACGGAACGTATTGTGAATATATGCGCTGAGAGTAAATTGAAAATCAAGTGTAGTCTTTTCTCCAGACCCGGTTACTTAAAACTAAAAACTAAAACCCTATAGTGATGCGTTCATAAAGCACAAAAGTCCAAAGTCTTTTTTTCCAGACCCGGTAATTCAAAATTTATAAGTCCAAAGTCTTTTTTCCAGACCCAATTGTTTCAAAAATCATAATATAAGTCCATAGTTTTTTCCAGACCCGGTTATTTGAAAAATTATAACATGAGTCCAAACTAAGATACGATAATGATATTCCAGTCGAATAAATATGAAAATCGAGCTTTGCCTTTCCTCCAAATCCAGTTAATTGAAGCTGGTGGAATAAATGTCTTTGTTGTTGTTTCAACTTATGAGGCGCATGTTGTGAATATATGCGCTAAGAGTAAATTCAGAACCGAGCATAATCTTTTCTCTAGACTGGGTTACTTAAAACTTAAAACTAAAACCCTATAGTAATGCATTCATATAGCACAAAAGTCCAAAGTCTTTTTTCCAGACCCGGTTAATTATAAAATTATAATATAAGTCAAAGTCTTTTTCCAGACCCGGTTAATAAAAAAAAGTTATAACACAAGTCCAGAGCTCTTTTTCCAGACCCGGTTGTTTAAAAAATTAAAATATAAGTCCAAAGTCTTTTTCCAGACCCGGTTGTTTAAAAACTTATAACATAAGTCCAAAGTCTTTTTTCCAGACCGGTTTTTACAAAAATTATAATATAAATCGAAACTAAGATACGATAATGATATTCCAGTGGAATAAAGATGAAAATCGAGCTTAGTCTTTTCTCCAAACCCTGTTTTTCCAAAATTATAAATAACAATACAAGAACAAAAACAGTATAAAGACCCCATAATCTTATTAATGCTGGATAACTGTGTGTGTGTGTATTTGAGTTTTGTCAGACGTGTATCAATCAGATATGATTACTTACGTCTGGGACCGACCTTTAACGTCACCATCCGAAAGACGTGACCAGGACTCGAACCTCGAGCCTCTGCATCAATTTGTAACTTCCCCCACAGCTTGGATTACAGGCGCACGCCACAACGCCCAGTTGTGGACATGGACATATGGCGTAGTCTTTCAGCCAGACCCAGTTATTTTTTTTCAAAATAACGCAAATAGTAATAATAAAAAACTACAAATCTAAGACCAAGCAATCCTTCAACCTAAGAACCTGTTTTAAAAAGAGGTTAAGAGCGTTGTCTTTATTCCAAGACCTAATCATTAAAAAAAATACAAAAAAATCTTCTAACGTAAGACCCTATCATATTCCTATTCTTGTGGAATAACATGACTTTTAAAACGTACTCTTTCCTCCAGACCCGATTATTTAAAAATGAATTTAACAAAACTTCAAATCTAAGACCAATCTTCAAAAGTTACACCCAGTAAAAAAATATGTCTTTACCCCACACCCATTTTTTTAAAATAATACTAAGACCCATACAAAACATTGTAATAATGCATGGGTAAAGCAAACATCTTTTCTCCAGACTTGGTTATTATTTGAAAAAAATAAAATAGTTTTTAGGAATATTCCAAAACAAATACCCAATAATCTAATTACTGTGGAATAACATGAAGATCGATTGTAGACTTTCCTCCAGACAGTTATTTCAAGAATAAAAAAGCAATAAAAACCCAACCCCCAACAACGAATCTAAGAACCAACAATCCTCCAAATTAAGACCATGTAGAAAAGCACATGTTTAGACCGTTGTCTTTATTCCAGACCAAGTCATTCAAAAAATAATTTAAACAATCTTAAACACATAAAACTTTGTCATGATCTTATTCCTGTGGAATAAAATGAGTATTATGCTTAGTCTTTCGTCTATACCCGGTTATTTAAAAGATATTAACAAATATTAAAAAAAATCAAGGCTAAGACCAATCTTCAAAATTAAACCCAGTTAAAATGCTAATTGGGTTAAGAGTGTTGTCTTTACCCCACACCCAGTTCTCTTAAAAATACAAATTAAGCGAAACATTAATCTTAAGATTTAGACCTGAGCATCTTCCGAACTATAAAAACCATGTGATAACGCATACCACAAAGACAACAAATTAATCAAAGGCGTAAATATTCATATGATACGCGCGCCTTAAAATCAAAGATAACAACGTTATTCTACACCAATGTCTATTGTGGGGTTTTTGCTGATACTGTTTGTTTTTATTGTTTCTCATAATTTCCTATTTTGAAATAACTGGGTCTGGAGCAAAGACTGCACCATATTTCCATGCTAAAAAAATTAAAAGAGAGAGAAGGAAAAAAGGAATGGAAAATATATATAACAAGTTACTGAAAATGAACAAAAGCTGTGGCAAAAATAGTCAATCCTGACTGGTTGCCAACCAAGGAAAGAAGAAGAAGAAGAAGCTATTCAATGTTGATAGGATTGCAGGGTCTTTGTTTTGTTGTTGTGTTTTTTAATGATTTTTATAACTGGGTCTGGAGAAAAGACCACGCTATATTTCCATGTCATTCAACATGAATAGGATCGTGTTTTTTAAATTATTATTATTAATTTATTATAATTATTCATCATTTGTTATTTGAAGATCTGGGTCTGGATAAAACACTACGCTATATTTATATGACTTGGCGCAAATATTCACTACTGAATGACACGCGCCGTATAAACTGAAACAACAACAACAACAACAAAAACGACTTCTTATTTCAAAATGACTGGGTCTAGAAGAAAGACTACGCTATATTTTCAAGTTTCAATGAGATGATGTGCTATCTTGAAATAACCGGGGCTTGAACAAAGACTACACCATATTTCGATGCTAACTTGGCGTTGTGGCGTGCGCCTGTAATCCAAGCTATGTGGGGAAGTTACAAATTGATGCAGAGGTTCGAGATTCGAGCCCTGGTCACGTATTTTGGATGGTGACGTTCAAGGTCGGTCCCAGACATAAATAATCATATCTGATTGATACACGTCTGACAAAACTCAAATACACACACACACACATGCTATTCAATGTTGAAAAGATTGCGGGGTCTGTTTTTGGTTGTTGTTGTTTTGTTTTGTTTTTGAATGATTTTTTTTATAACTGGGTCTGGAGGAAAGACTATGCTATGTTTACATTTTGTTCAACATTAATAAGATCGTTGGGTCTTTGTTTTTTTATTATTATTATTTATTATTTTTTATTTGCTATTTGAAATATTTGGGTCTGGAGGTAAGACTAAGCTAAACTTCTATGTAGCGCATTTCTGGCGGCGGAGGAGGCAGGTCATGGCTGCGGGCTTCTCTTGATTTTTCAATCTATATCTCGGATTTATTTAGGATTTTCTGGATTTATTAACTGGACATACGTGCCTGTCTGATAGATACATACATTGGAATACTATTTGGATTTGTCAAAGGTCTCGGTAAGCAAACTTTCTGGGTCTTGCAACTTTCATGCACAACTAACACAAATTTGATTTTCCCGCCAAATTTCGGCGCGTGGTCATTATGACCGACACGTCGTCATTGATGATGGATTCCGATCACATTGGTCAAAATAGTGGGGGAGATAATTGGTCTGTCGTTAATAACAAAACAGTAAGAAGAAAAAAGAGAAAAGTGAGAGAAGGCAGTAGCCAGAACATAGAGAATTTATCACCATGTCGAGGAGACTCGTCCTCGGATGGAAATGACAAATCAGTTTTTCAAACTCCAACTGCCTCCTCCAACCATAATAATATGACCGTATTAATTATGCCCATTGCAAAAGAAAGGTCACTGAGAATTTTAATATGCGGACAGTTGCGAATGAAATCCATAATTGTTCTGGATCAGCACCTGCTAACATGAATTTCTTTAGGTCAGGCATTCTTATCAATTGTGTAAATACTAGACATTATAAGTCACTACATGACATTGAAGATATTGGTAACATACCGGTTAAGCCATTGATAGAACAATCACGCTAAAAGGTGTTATCTCTGACATCCCCACGGAAATGTCAGAGGAAGAATTACTCGCTGAGTTGAAATCACAACATGTAGTAAATGTAAAGAGAATTATGAGAAAGGGAAATAATAGGCCTAATGGTGCAAACAACAAAGAAACAAATTACCCTACTCGCAGCTTAATCATTTCCTTCGAAAAGGTGAAAACTCTACCAAAAGAGATTGCCTTGTGCTACCAGAAAAAAGAAGTAAAACAATACATCCCCCGACTTATCCGTTGCTTCCAATGTCAACGATTTGGACATACAATAGCTAATTGTCGCCAAAAACTTAGATGCGTCCGGTGTGGAGGTGAACATCCATTTGAGGAATGCAATCGCAAGGAAGAGCGAAACTGCGTTAATTGTGGAGGTAACCACTCAGCCGCCTTTAGAGGATGTGAAGAAGCAATTAAGGCAAAAGAAATCTTAAAGATTAAGGTTGTCAATAAAATGAACTATGCACAGGCGCTCAAAAAATACAATGGGATGCAAAATGACAAAAATCTTGCTAATAATGATAGCGCGCCCTCCTATGCACAGGCTGTCAAGCCTAACTCCAAAAATGCTCAAAAAGACATTGGAAGCAAGGAAAGTCGACCGAATGAGATAACAATCGAGGCTGAAATTCATGATTCAACTTCAATTCATGAATCCGCACAAGTGGATCTCCCTGGCCCAACCCTAGTAGAAAATAAAGTGAAACAGGTTGAAACTAATAGATATATGCCAACCCCCCTGGCAAAAGAGAATTTCTTGATGTCAGCATCCAATGAAGATCTAATTACTTTCTTTGTAAAATTGTTTATGATTTTCTTCAGAGAACACTCAGAAGCCGAAGTTGTAACTCTCATTGAGTCTTCTGTTGAAAAACTTGTGGCTACCAATTCATCAAGAGCGAGCTAATTAATTCATTCATGACTGCACTTTTAGTCCTACAATGGAATGCACAAAGTATGATTGGACACGGTGATGAGTTAATAAAGTATTTAGAATGTAATAAGAATACACCTTTCCACCTCATCTGCATTCAAGAAACGTGGTTTTCAGAGGAACATATACTCCACATCCCGAATTATAGCTGCTTCACTAGAAATAGAGATAAGCAGCGAGGTGGTGGATGTGCATTATATGTTCACGACTCTGTTCACTACGATTATCCTACAATACATGCAGATATAGAAATGCAATTGATAAATTTATATATGCATAATTTTACTTTATCCGTTGTCAATTATTATAATCCTTGTAAGAGAATAGACGAAAACATTCTAAATACTTTATTGCGCCATGTTAAGGACACTACGAAATTGTTATTATTAGGGGACTTTAACTCCCACAATACACTTTGGGGAAGCGATACAACAGATAATAATGGGCTCCTGATAGAAGACTTCCTTATCCATCATGATTTGATGGTTCTTAATGATGGTTCAGGTACAAGATTGAATCCTGTAACAGGACAAACCTCATGTTTAGATCTATCTATCATCTCCACTTCCTTAGCTATGAACTGTCATTGGTACACCCTTCCTAATAAATTTGGAAGTGATCACTTCCCAGTTATAACGGAAATATATACCAGTAAACAGATCTCGAAACAAGACGAAGACAGAGAGACTAAATACAAATGGTCCCTGAAAGGCATGAACTGGAAAAATTTTAGTAATATATGTGAGAAAAACTATAAACAATATTATATGAATAATACTATTGATGTTAATATTCTTTATGAAAGATTTATGGACATTTTAGCAATGTCTCTAAATGAATCGGCACCCATTAAGAAAAGGGCGCATCGCAATCCAGTCCCATGGTGGACAAAGAAATGTTCCTTAAAAATCAAAGAAAGGAATAAAGCGAAAAATAAATTAAGAAAATGTCTATCAACTGAGAACCTGATTAGTTATAAGCAAAAGAAAGCTGAAGCTCAAAAAGAAATTCGACTTGCCAAACGTCAGTATTGGCAGTTATACTGCTCTAAATTGAGTCGCTTCACTCCACTTGGTCAAATTTGGCGTTTTGTTAAAAGATTGAAAGGTGTCCCTAATCCAACAAGGCGTAACATGCCTGTATTGTTCTTAGAGAATGGAGAAACGCTTCTCAGTGATACAGACAAAGCCAACGCTTTTGCTCGATCTTTTGTACAAGTTGGAGAAACTACCAATGCTGACAGTTCGGATAAAGAGATCAATAGGCAGTTTGAAAATCTTCCTTTCGAGAACACAGGTAACATGCCTCTAGCAATTAACGAACAATTTCAGATGATAGAGTTAGAAAGTATCCTACAAGGTAAGAAACCCTCAACTCCAGGAGAAGATGGAATAGGTTATCAAGTGTACGAGCACCTGCCGGAGTCCCTTAAACATATGATGTTATATGTTATAAATAGGATCTGGGAAACCGGTACAATACCAGTGCCATGCAAGCACTCCATACTTATTCCCATGTTAAAGCATGACAAAAACCCATCCAAAACAGATTCTTATCGACCCATTGCACTCACGTCTTGTTTCATTAAAATTATGGAAAGTATGGTAAAAAAACGACTTCAAATGTACCTTGAAAAACACGTTTTACTATCTCCTATACAGAATGGATTCCGCAAAGGTCGAGGAACAATTGATAACATTGTTCATCTTGAGAACGAAATTCAAAAGAATTTGAAAACTGGTGTTAAAACATTAGCAATCTTTATAGACATAAAGAAAGCATTTGACTCCCTATGGACAAAGGGACTCCTAGTCAAATTAAGTAAATTAGGTCTTACAGGAAACATTCTACTTTTCTTAAAAAATCTATTGACACATCGCACTATTCAAGTTCGAGTAGGGGATCATCTTTCTGACATTATGGAAACCAATAATGGAATTCCTCAAGGCAGTAGCCTAAGTCCTGAATTATTTAATATTATGGTGCACGATATTCCAATTTCACCAACCATCCACAATCTCCTTTATGCCGATGATTGTGTAATATGGAAATCTGCCAATGATATAAGAGAGGGTACCAAAGAAATCCAGGAATATCTAAATATACTTTATGATTGGTTTCTCTCTTGGGGAATGATAATTTCTTGTGAAAAGACGGTTCCCGTACTTTTTTCTCATTCCCCTCGATATGATCCATGTCTCGAGATATATTTGGGGGACAACCTCCTAACGCCAAGGAAGGAGTACAAATATCTTGGTACTATTTTCGACTCTAGGCTAACATGGAGACCCCACATACATGAAGTAGTTCAAAGATGTAAAAAGAGAATTAACATTTTGAAATGCTTATCTTATGCCAATTTCTGTGGTAATGTTGGAGAATTACTCCACGTATACCGGGCAATTATTCGGTCACTCATGGATTATTCATGTGAGGCTTATGACTCTGCAACCACAAATGTTAAAAATATTCTTAACTCCTGCCAATATCAGGCACTCGCCATATGCGCGGGAGCAAAAAGGGGCACTTCCCTTCGAACTCTTCAAGTAGAACTTGGAGAAATGCCCCTAGATATACGACGTGAAATGCTGAGCGTAAGACTCAAGAAACGCATAGATAGTATACTAAATCATCCATTGAAACAAGATCTTCAAGACTGTTGGCAGTTTCAGTTTTACTCTGACAAGAACACGAGGAAGCCGTTCGGGGAAAGAATATCGAAATTACCCCAGCCTCTCCAATATGAAATTGAATATATGTACTCGTATACTTTTATACCTTATTGGCATTACCGGTCACCAATAATATCCACGGAGATATCCGATTATATATCGAAAAGTGACAATTTAACATTCCAGAAACAAACAAGTCTTGAATTAATACACAAGAAGTGGTATAACTTCTTACAAATCTTCACTGATGGTTCGAAGTCTCCTGAAACAGGAAAAGCAGCAGCAGCATTTCACGTACCCTATTACAAATATATACATTCAATGAGACTCCAAGATAATACATCGTCTTATAGATCAGAGCTTGCAGCGATTATACTAGCATTAAATTGGTTGAACCAATTACCTGGCCTTTATACAGGAGCGGTCGTATTTTGTGATTCACTCAGCGCACTAGAGGCAATCAAAACTAAAAAAGAAACTAACTTTGTGAATGAAATTTTGTTAATGTATACACAATTGTATAATAAAGGAATAACAGTGTATTTTGAATGGATCCCAGGTCATTGTGATATCAGGAACAATGAGGTGGTGGATATCGCAG
Source organism: Lytechinus variegatus (assembly GCF_018143015.1). Classification (NCBI taxonomy): domain Eukaryota; kingdom Metazoa; phylum Echinodermata; class Echinoidea; order Temnopleuroida; family Toxopneustidae; genus Lytechinus; species Lytechinus variegatus. The sequence goes on along the minus strand of NC_054750.1, from coordinate 24,903,690 downwards.
CCAAACAAGGTTTACGGCACAGCCAGATTGATGTAAATAACAAAATTAGTAAGCATGAATCAAACTGCATTCTTAAAACGTACTTCACACAAATATGGCAAAAAAAATGGGATGAAACACAATCACCTTTGAAGGACATTCAAAAATCAGTTTCGAAAACTTTCAAATGTGTTCTAAACCAGAGATATAACACATCTATTTTACATTGTCTCCGAATGAACAATATTGATCTTAACGAGAATAGACGGCTTGTCAACAACCATGAAACAGGTCTATGCTCATTCTGTGCTGTGCCGGAAACAACTCTCCACTATCTCACAAAATGTCCAGAATACTCACAAGAAAGGGAAAGGCTCTTACTTGAAATAAATGAAAGCGAATTGGATATAAAGAGACTTCTCAATTCAGCAGAGTACTCGCATCAAAAAGCTTTGGTATCCTTCGTAAGAAGGACCCAAAGATTCACATAGTATATTCGAGTCATTTTAAACATATTGTTAATTGAAATAATTGAACGTTGTATTAGTTCCATTCATATATGAATATTGATATGTTTGTTGAGTCTTATAAACCCATGTTGGGAAAAAAAGATATATGTATGTGTATGTATATGTATGTATGTATATATATATGTATATATATATATATATATGTATATATATGTATATATATGTGTATATATAATGATATACGTGTTAGATATAAATGTGTTAGATATGAATGAATTACATATATGTCTTCCGTATGATCTTATTAATTTGTAAATATTTGATATATTGAACAAACTATGAGATGTGAAAATTAACCCAATGCACGATAACTGCACAAGACTCAGAACGTTTGTTTTGTCTCGAACCTAACCATTTGTATTAACATATTAACATAGAGCTATTTTGAAACTCGGTTGAAGGAGATCACTTCGTCAACAGACATCACACAGCCTTGACTGGTATTGGGGGGGCCTAAGGCTACGCATGCGCATCATGCAGTAGCTGAGAAACCTGATCAATGTACCGATCCGGGCTTGGCCAGAAAATACATCATAAGTGGTTAAGTGATTTGTGATGACAGTCTGTTGTGAATCTCCAAAATTGCGCGAATAATGCAGCGCCGTACCTGACTTTACTGAATTGATTTAAGTACAGAAAAAATTATAAATAAAATTACCGCAAATTATGCTGGCGCAAATATTCACTACTGAATGACACGCGCCGTATAAGCTAAAACAACAACAACAACAACAACGTTATTCAACATTAAGAAGAATTAATTTTGGGATCTTGATATGGAAGATTTCTTTCTTTTATATAACCGGGTCTGCAGAAAAAAGACTGTGACTTTGCGCTATATGAGCGCATTGCTAAAGGGTTTTAGTTTAGAACAGATTCGCCAAAAATCTCTTCAAATTTATAACATTTGTGCGTTAAGTCATTATTATATTTTTGGGCGATCAAAAATTACTAAATATGTGGGTAAAGTACATTATTACATTTGTGGGTGAAATGTTTGCATTTGTGGGTAAAGAGTTCTAGTTTTTAGTTTTAAGTAACTTGATTTGGAGAAAAGACTACGCTTGATTCTCAATCTACTCTTAGCGCATATATTCACAATAAGCACCATTTAAGTTGAAACAACAACAAAGACATTTAGTCCACCAGTTTTAATTAACTGGGTCTGGAGAAAAGACTAAGCTAGATTCTTTTTTTTATTGGCGCAAATATTCACCACTGAATGATACGCGCCGTATAAGCTAAAACAACAACATTTTATTCCACTGGAATATCATTATCGTATCTTTGTTTGGACTTATATTATAATTTTTGAAACAACCGGGTCTGGAAAAAAGACTTTGACTTATATTATCATTTTTTAATTAACCGGGTCTGGAAAAAAAAACTTTGCACTTTGTGCTATACGAACGCATTACTATATGGTTTTAGTTTTTAGTTACCAGGTCTGGAGAAAAGACTATGCTTGATTCTCAATTTACTCTTAGCAAATATATTCACAATATGTGCCGTATAAGTTAACACAATAAACACATTAATTCCACATGTTTTAATTAACTGGGTCTGGAGAAAAGACTAAGCTCGATTCTCATTTCCATTCCACTGGAATATCATTATCGTATCTTAGTTTGGACTTATATCATAATTTTTTAAATAACCGGGTCTGGAAAAAGATTTTGGACTTTATATTGTAATTTTTTAAACAACCGAGTCTGGAAAAAGACTTTGGACTTACATTATAATTGTTTAAACAACCGGGTCTGGAAAAAGACTTTGGACTTATATCATAATTTTTTCAAAAACCGGGTCTGGAAAAAAGACTTTGGACTTGTATTATAATTTTTAAACAACCGGGTCTGTAAAAAAGACTTTGGACTTTTATTATAATTTTGGAATTAGCCGGGTCTGGAAAAAAGACTTTGCACTCTTATGCTATATCATGGACCTATTACAATAGGTCCATGGCTATATAAACGCATTACTATAGGATCTTAGTATAGAACGGATTCGCCAAAAATCCCTTCAAATTTATTACATTTGTGGGTAAAGTCATTATTACATTTGTGGGTAAAGTGCATTATTACATTTGTGGGTGAAATTATTACATTTGTGGGTAAAGTGTTATTACATTTGTTGGTAAAGTGTTATTACATTTGTGGGCATTATAACATTTGTGGGCGATTATTACATTTGTGGGTGTAACAAGGTTCTTTCACATTTTTCTGCACTTTTGATTATTGTTGTCGTAGCTCACGCCGATAATGAAACTAAGCAATATTTGAGCCCTTTTTAAACCAAAGAATGTGTGGTCACTAGTCATATTGAGGAAACAAGTGGAATGCCTCTGGCCGTCTCACCTGCATCACGCGGTTCAATGTAGCAGCAGTGCTGACTTTGAATACTACTCTAACTCGCACAAGAAGTTCAGTGATACACGGTTCCTCTTATGTCCACTTTTTATGAACTAGACCAATAAACTTACAGAGATATGATGGTTATTCAACAAAAAACCCCAACATGGCCAAAGTTCATTGACCTTACATGACCTTTGACCTTGATCATGTGACCTGAAACTCGAACAGGATGTTCAGTGATACTTTATTACTCTTATGTACAAGTTTCATGAATCAGATCCATAAACTTTCAAAGTTATGATGGTAATTCAACAGATACACCAAATTCGGCCAAAGTTCATTGACCTTTGACCTTGGTCATGTGACCTGAAACGTGCACAGGATGTTCAGTGATACTTGATTACTCTAATGTCTAAGTTTAATGAACTAGACCAATAAACTTTCAAAGTTATGATGGTAATTCAACAGATACCCCCGATTCGGCCAAAGTTCATTGACCCTAAATGACCTTTGACCTTAATCATGAGACCTGAAACTTGCACAAAATTTTGAGTGATGCTTGATTACTATTATGTCCAAGTTTCATGAATCAGATCCATAAACTATCAAAGTTATGATGGGAATTCAACAGATATCGCCAATTCGGCCAAAGTTCATTGACCCTAAATGACCTTTGACCTTGGTCATGTGACATGAAACTCTAATAGGATGTTCAGTAATACTTGATTAACCTTATGGCCAAGTTTCATGAACTAGGTCCATATACTTTCTAAGTTATGACGTCATTTCAAAAACCTTTCAAAGACCTTTCAATGCATTCACATTTTATAAGGAAGAATATAAACCAGCTCAAGACCTCATTTTCCTGACGATTAGTACAGTTTATTATGCAAAACTGAGCGAATGGTCAGTTTTGTACCCAAAATAACCCTCATACGTTAAAACTGACAGAATAAATTATATGAGGTTGATTGTTATGATCTAGCGCACATTTTTAAAATAAATGTGGATTTCTAAAGACATCAAATCGTAGTTCTGATCAATATTTGTAACACATTTCGGACAAAAAAATCATGAAAATGGTCATTTTTGGTCAAAACGTGGCCAAAATAACCACTTCTATCGTGATTTGGAGAATTAAACCACTTTATCTAGAATCTGGGTGCATTTCTACTTAGGATAGACCCTTTTAATTGGATGTGGGTACAAAAGCATTGTGTTAGGGACCATTTTCCAAAGAGTGGTCAAAATGGTCATTTTCCGGTCAAAAATGGCCAAAATGGCCAAAATGTCGTGAGTACGATCAATAAGACATTTTTGGAATCAGCACACAATCTTACCCGGATAAGCCTGTCAAACCTTCCCCACCAAAAATTCGGAATAAAGCCCCCTATCTCCTAGACTACTGTGTTCACTTAGTCATTTCATACAAAATAGGATTAAAAGATTGCTGCGTAGTCTGCCAACACCTCATACTCTAACACAGCGACTTGACAGGAAAATGAAAATTATCCTGTTTTATTAAAGGGGAAGTTTGCCCTGATGAATAAATTGTTGCAAAGATGCCAGAAATTGGAGAAGGTTTGAGGAAAATTTCGATTTTTTTTTTATTTGTAACGTCAAATATGAGCAGCTGTCCTCATATGCTATGTGATATGAAAAACATGAATTTCATTTCTTTCAGTTGTTCATGCTATGAGGACTAAACAAATTCTTCTTTCCGAATTGGAAGAAATACTTTTTCTCTGCTGATATGCTGAACGTACACTTGAGCCCATTTTATTGTAATTTTTATTATACTTCAATGATCTTTTTAAGATTTCATACATAGAAAGATGCTCGTATATAACGTCCCAAATAAATCATAAATACATATAAATGAATAAATATTGTGTATACAATAATGTCTTTGTCAGGGTGAACTTCCAATTTAAGCGGAAAAGCTGTGTGTACACAGGGTGAAAAAAATTCCAACACAAAGCATTTCGCCATGAAACGCTAAACATATACGGTGATGGATTTCAAATAGACATTCGATTTCCAATAACATCTTAATCAACCTGAGAGAAAGTAAATTAATTGACCAAATCATTGATATTTTCTATACTTTGAAACAATCACAGAAGTAGGCATGGTATTAAGATATATCACGTAATCATACGAATTACAGTGCATTTTTAACACTGGCCGTGACTGGATTACTTTTATCAGCAATATCACTTTTAGTAGCCTACTTTTTCTTCTTAGTAGAAACGAAAAATGCGGTAGAGTTCATATTCAGCGGGATGGGAATGTCTTGTGGCTCTTCTTCTACGATAAACTATATTTAATGATAACAAAAGAAGATAATGATACTAATATCAATAGTTATGATTACAAAATAGAATTATATAATTAGAATTGTAAATAATAACGATAATAATTATGACCATAAAGGATATATATTAAGATTAATAACCACAAGTACCATTATTCTAACATGGATTTTATATGAATTTAGATGACAGGATATTGATAGCTTTTGGATAGTATCAAGGATGAACATTACTTGTCCATTGACTTACTACATGTCGATTCGTCCTCATGATAATTGCATTGGTAAAGTCCATCGCAGAGATCATTAGATGATACGTTTATCATGGAAATCGGGCAATAGAACGGGTCTGGTACATGTGAAAGAAGAGAGACAAAATAAAGCAAATGCTATAAGATTAAACATATTGACTATCAATAAAATGAGTTGTGCCTTAACTATTCCAGCATTGTCATTTTAAGAAAAGAGAGGTATATGGAAGGATTATATCGCATGAAAAAAAAGGTTCCCTATTGATTCAATATGGGGGGGGGGGGGGGATTTAATGGACTCATTAGTTACACGTTGTTATTTTTCTTTAGTTACCAACATTTTAGGAGGACAACTAATACCGCATTCAGAAACGCGTTGGTCCAGACCAGCTCCGGGCTGCGAAGCTATTTTCCCATCGCAGTTCGGAAGCAAATATGAATATTGATTACTTTCGTCTTCGGAATAAGAGTACGCAAAATTGTGGTCGTTCGCGTTGCCATGAACGAATCAGGACCTTAAAGTTGCCGATGCCCTTATACATGTTATATTGGCCTTGGGTTTACATCAATATCTAGATCCAATTCTTAATCAAATTACCATTAATAATAGGAAAATATGCTAGAGATGATTTCATACTCAAAATCAAGGAGATATTACAGGATCATCGATGGTATCTGGAGCATTCTTCTGACAAACCAGCTGTAAACTACAATTTCAATTTCATCCAAGATGTTCTTATTGCCTTTGACTCAAAGCTCCCCCTGGATATCAATGCCAAGCTATTAAAAGCGACTTTGATATATATCACAAAAATCCATAATTGCCGTTCCAGTGCTCTCCTGGCCCGATGAGTCACTAATATTCAGTCATCAAGATACATATACGTCACATGCGGGTTGGACCCGACGATCTCCGAACCAAGCGGAGGGATGAGAACAGAGAGAGAGAGAGCTAGGCTAAAGCTATGGCTGCGTAGGCTAGCGTATTAACTTTATTTCATATCTGGACCTGTCTGCCTGCGGCTGACGAATGCCATGGTTAACTTAGAATTGGTTGATTTTGAACTTTACTTTTATCACGTGAGACCCATGAGCTTGGTCGTCTTGGTTTAACAATAACAGGTCTTGTCTGTATATAGAACTAGTAACACAATTGCCGATATGGGGCACAGGAATTAAAGGTAAAGACCATGCATACCGCGATCTATTATACAGTGCCTATCAAAAAAGGTTTACACTTTGAAAAAGTCCTGGAAATTAAACAAATATCCAACATGTGGGTATTGTTTTCACATATATTCTTGGGCTTGGGTCTCATCTATCCAATAGAAGTAAAAGTTATGACAGATTATTACACTTGAGTGAGCACTTTCCGTTAAGGTATAGCTCGCAGAAATCTGTTGGCGCAGAAATGGTTGTTTTCACCCTGTGTCAAGAGGAAAGGGAGAAATCAAACTTACCCTGTGAAACATTTCTCATACATTTCCCTTGCTTTTTAGTCAATTGAAATAAAACAGATACTTCCAAGCATTTTGCACCAATTTTACTACCTAAATTGAAATTTCAACACTTAAAAAGCACAACCTTTACCCTTTTTGTGACAGCTGGATCACAGGACATAAATGAATCTGAACAAAAGTTTATATCAGACATCTCCAGCATTTTTTCACTAAGCTTTTATCATTCAAAGTGGATTTATATTTCTTTTTTGGTTTAATAATTGTTTCTTCACACTTTTGTTCAAGCTTGACCATGATTGACAAAATGAAAATCAAGCCTAAGCCAATTCATTTATATCACAGCTCAGTGTAAAGCAAACATCGTCACGATGGCCTCGGTGTGTGGGGGATGGGGCGCAATGAATTTTTCAAAGTGTTTTGGGCAGGGAAACAAGTTAAAAAGGTAAAGATAATAGTCTTCAAATCAATTTTACTAGCTAAATTCCACGTGTTCTTTATGATTAAGGTCTACTTTTATTCGCATAACTATTTCAAAGTTCTGCACAAATCATTTTCAATAACTTTTTTCAAAAGAAAGTGGTGCTCATTCAAGCGGAAATATTTTTCGACGGTTATATCGTCATTTCTTTAAATGGATCTGTACCAATGTTAAAATGTGGAAAAATGTTCAGGATATTACAAATGTATAATTTTACAGGAATTTCTAAGTGTAAACTTTTTTATACGCACTGTATTTTGTTTATCAAGACGGGGATCAAGATCGAGAGTTTACTCTGCGATTGCAATTATGTAGTATGCAGAGCCGTTGTAGCAGGTTTCATGCCCTAGCGGTGAAAACGTCCGCAAATGGGAAGACGGACAAAAAGACCTCATATCGTTCAGGCATTTCCGTCCCTCGGACGTAAAAAAACCGTTTTGTCCGCTGAAAATGTCCTGTTTTCCTGAGATTACGCCCGCATATTTTTTTTAACGACTGGAGTACAGGTTACGATTTATTTCGGCGACTGAATCATAGGCTATCTGACAATGATGTCCGGGCATTGTGGCGTGCGCCTTTAATCCAAGCTGCGGGGAACTTACAAATTGATGCAGAGGTTCGAGCCCTGGTCACGTCTTTCGGATGGTGTCGTTAAAGGTCGGTCCCAGACGTAAGTAATCATTTCTGATTGATACACGTCTGAAGAACTCAAACACACACGTGTGTGTTGCTTGCGATAAAGCAAGTCAATCATATTTTGTTTTCAGATATTCGGTACTATATTTGTAAATTACAATGCACTGTTTCTCGTAGGTGTTCTCTCCATCGTGAAATTTTAGTTGAGTTTGTTTTTATACTATGGTAATATGCAAGTAGTTTGTGTTACTGTTAGCCTACTTGTTGCGTGTGAATCAACAAAATTAGCAGGCCTTTGGTCCTACTCATACATTTCTGTGTTGCTACAGAATCGTTGAATGGGGGGGGGGGGAGTGGGAATATTGCATAAAGGTATTAAGGACAAAACGTAGATAATAACTTTTATTCATGTAAATATACGTTATGAAATTACAAAGACAATTTGTGCGTGCAGTGTATATTTTAAATGGGATCCCTTAATAAATAAATTGTAAAAATAGCTGAAAGAATGATACAAAATATTAGTGAAAGTTTGAAGAAAAACCATAGAAAAATATATGGAAAACACATTTAAGTTATTAAAGGTGGACACGTCCACCCAAACAAAAAGTTGATTTGAATTAATGTGAAAAATCTAACAAGCGTTACACTGAAAATTTTATCAAAATCGGATGTAGAAAAAGAAAGTTATGATATTTCAAAGTTTCAATTTATTTCACAGAACAGTTATATGCACATGAATCATGGTCGGTATGCAAATACATGAGGAGACTGATGACGTCATCCACTTACTATTTCTTTTGTACTTTATTATATGATATATTCTAATTTTCTCTCCATTGACAAGTGAAAAAATGATTAATTCATCCCTGAACATGTGGACTTATATGGTTCAGTCAACTTGGTCCTTATAGTCAAATCTGTAAAAAAAGGAAATATTGTATCATGAAAACAATAAAAAATAAAATTTAATAGTGATTGATGGACATCATCGATTTGCTCATTTGTATTACACTGAATTGTGAATATCACCTTTTTGTGAAAAATAAGCGAAACTTTAAAACACCATAATTTTCTTATTTTTCCTCAAATTTTGATGAAATTTTCAGCGTTATGCTCCTTTTATTTTTTCTATTTATTTAAATCAACATTTTCTGGGGTGGAGTTGACCTTAAGTTTGGGATTTTGATGTCATAATCGAGCAGCTGGATTATTATGTTATGTATTAGAAAATGCACTGAAATTCCATTTTTTGATGGTTCGAACGTAATCGAGTTATTTTTGTTTTTGTTGTAGGAGCGGGCGTAAAATAATTTGTCTATTAATATATTGATGATACAATAAAATCCGGTTCAATTTTCTGAGAAAATGACATTTCATTGATTTCTTACCATTCGATTATGTAGGAAAGCTTCTCGCATATGACGTCACTAATCAAATAATACAAATTTTGATTTGCATTATAAGGAAACTTTTTCCTTTGATGGATTTCTTTCTTCAACCTTTGACAATATTGTTTTATTATTTTGTTTTGCTATTTTACATTATTTTTTTTTCAGGGCGAACTTCCCTTTTAATGGAGTGTTTACTATCCCAGATTATTTATGCGATTGCTCGAGTTATGGTATTGTATATATAACAAGCTATGATATTGCACCCCCTTAAAAATATACGTCCCGCTCGACCGATTATGAATACTCCACCCCCTACTCACACAAGAAATGAGTGGGTAGGGGGTGTCTACGCCCGTGAATTGTGAGGTGGGGGTGGACCATACACTTCAGTCTGTCCACAAAATTGATAATTTATCAGTTAATATGCTCTGTCCAATCCTGTAAACAGTCGAGTCTATAGGGGTTATAGCCAATACCAAACTTTAAATTTGAATTTCTAATAATTTTTTTGCCAAACTTGGTGACTTTTCCTAAAATTTCAATATACATATTTTGTTGGGTATAACATCTCTTGTTGCCATGGGAACTACAAGTTTGAAACACGTTTTTCTATTCTTTTTAATCCCATCTAATATTATAGACCTAACAATGAAATATTTTTTTTTCAAATATAAAGTCTGAAATGAGTTTATCCCTTGAAAGTCATGGAATATTATTGTATAGTTACCTTGAATACCTAAACAGTATATAATGAGTACAAAAATAAATGAAGTATTTTAGTTAATTTTTTCAAATTTCGAACAGGCTATGAGAGCGCGAAGCGCGAGCGAAAATTTAATAAAGTGTAATGAAATGTATATTTTGAATCATTTCTCAAGTCTTTCCCTGACCTTATTTTATTAACTTATCTCCCCACTCTTATTTTTCATCTTCTTTTTTCCTCCTTTCTTTCCCTTCATTTTTTTACTTTATTTCTCGCTGTTTTTTTTTTTTTGCTCCGCCAAATTGGGCAAAAATCCCAGGGGGGACAGGGGAACGTGTCCCCCCTACTCAAAATAGTAGGGGCCAATATCAAATGTCCCCCTACTATTTGTGGTTTTTCATGATAGTAAGAACTATATATTCAAAATCGAAATAAAACATGTATTGTAGGACGAGATGACCTTACTTTTGGGATGAAAACCCTTTTTTTTGCTTGTCAAATTTTCCAGCCCCTTGTCCCCCTACCACCATGGGAGAGATTTCCGTCCCTGTCCGCCAATAAGGGGGGGGGGGGGGTTCCCGGGCGCCTCAGCCCCCCTTGATCCGCCTATGTATAACATCCAGCAGTGAAAACGTGATTTAACATTTAATTCTCTATAATCCCCCAAACGGCTGAATGATCCTACCGCTTAGACCGTTTTTTTTTTTGTAAAACATACATGAGGATCGCCTTCTTGCCTGATTATAAATTTACCCCTAACTCCCCTTGAATAAATACCTAACCCTATTGGGGGTAGTTTTCCTGCTCGGGACGCTAATAATAATAATAATAATAATTTATTTATTTATTAGAACATATTTAATCAGGTACAAAAGATCAGTATAAAACTGTTTTTCATCAATGACCTGATGAAAACATAAAGAATAACATAAATCATCACATCATACATGAAAATATAGTCAAAAATCTAAATCAAAGATAACAATACTTAGTAACATAAATAAACAAATATTGTTACTTAAATGGTATTATTAATCAAACTAGAATATTTTAAATTATCAAAAAGGAACAGGTACTAATTTTAATACTACTAATTGTATAATTTATTCGCTGATAAAAACAATAAACAATGAAATAATTCTGGCACAAGTTTGACCCTTCCTCAAATTTTTGAACTTTACACTTTGGGCCTGTCTATATGCATTGAGTTGATCAGTTATCGGAGTACAATTAGTTTGGGATGTTGAATGGAGATCTTTCGTAGTGCTGCCTGACTGCACATCAGTTTCCAACGGGTTGCTAGGGATAGAATTTCCATAGCAACGGGAAGGCATAATGTCTTGTGACTGGGTTGGGGGATTCCTTTTGTATCCGTCTTGATATACGACATAGTCGTTCGCTTTGTTAGATAAGGAGTTACTTATCTGGATTAATCGATTTTCCATTGATTTTAGTCTATCCGGGATCGTCGCACAATTAGCCTAAGGGCAAAGTACTCCCTCGCATTCAACAAAGATTATCCACACCAAAATGCACTGGGACGGTCCAGCAGTTGATCCATCTATTATTGTTGATTCTTCGACCATGGGTACATCATCAAGATCATTATCAAGGTCATCATTTTCAAAATGGTCGACATCATCTTCATGTATTTTGCCATGTTCCGAATGAATATGTGGAACAGGTTTCACAGTTATAGTGAAATGTTTGCAAATTTTATGATCTAAGCTAGGGAGAATCGATGTGAGCGCTTCAGTTATGAACTCATTTTCTTCTATATCCACATCTATCTTCAGATTTTCATATGCCTGGTGCAATAGATAACGGCATTATGCAAACTTTTATTTGTCACATATTTAGGGAGTTTGTAGCGAAAATTTGATTTTCCAGCAGTTCCTTGACAAGAGTTCATTCTAAGTTTGCGTGTCATGTCTATAATATGCCTTGATCAGTTAGAAACATAGTTTTGACTCACCAAAAATATCGTAACTTTATGAAGTTATATATAGTTCCAGTCACATGTAAGTGGGACTAAGGGGTTCTCACGGGTCGGCAGTGTCTTATCTCACAACATTCCACAAATATGTCTTTAGTCACCATTTTCATATAGGGAACTAAAAATCCAACCGTTTCCAAGGACAAATATAGAGATGAACACCAATTTTTCAATTATCACATAAGAAATGCTGGATTTTCCACAAAATATGATGAAGATATATGAAGAGGGTTTTTTCGCTCCGAGAGATCGTATATATGCTCAATTCTTGCATAGCGCATCACACATAGCATAGCATGTCCCTATGCGCTTAAAGAAGAAATAGTGAAAGGTAAATAATAATAAAGTAATCGACATATTTAGATTGGACCATTAGTTCAAAGTTAGTTTTTATGCATTGAAAAGATATGTTTTGAGGGATCTCCTGAATGTACATAAATTACTTTGATATCTCATTGAATTAGGTAAAGCATTCCAGAGGACAGCAGAGGCATGAGTAAAAGCACGCTTACCATACGACTTTGTAAAGACAGAGGGAACAACAAATAATGCTTTTGAGCTTGATCTAAGATTTCGGGATGGCTGGTAATATGGAACTAAATCGAGTAAATAGGACGGGGCAATTTTGTAAAAACAGTTGTGTGCAAAAACTAGAAGTTTGAATACAATCCGGGAACGGACAGGGAGCCAATGTAATTCTCTGAGAACTGGAGTAATTGTTTCATACTTGCGTGTTCGTGTAACTAATCTCGCAGCTGAATTTTGAATGGTTTGCAGTTTTTTTAATTTGTTTAATAGGTAATCCTGAAAGGAGACTATTGCAGAAATCAATGTGACATAAAACAGAAGCATGTACCAAGTTTTAAGTGGTGGGTTTGTCCAAGAATTCACGAAGTTTACAAATTTTGTATAAGGCGTATGATGCAGAGCGACATTTTTGGGATATAAATTCATCGAATGTCAAATTATCATCAAATATAACTCCTAGATTTCTACAAGAAGTACTTGCGCGTATGCCCATTCCACCAAGTTTTAACATCTGGATTGATTCTGTTTCTCGGAAACGTGAGGAAATTCGTAAAAACTCTGTTTTTTCACGGTTTAGTTTGAGGCTATTGATCTGTGACCATTCTTTAATTTCTTGAATACAATGTGTAATTTCAGCAGTGGGGTCAGAATCCTTAAACTTTTTAAGGGTAACATACATAATATGCTGCCCAACATACGGAGAGGCTGACCGGGAGGCTGACCGGGAGGCTGACAGGCTATGCAAAATAGACGCCTAATGTGTTATAACGACAAAGAAACAAAGACTAATACTAAGACTAAGCAAGGAGATAACGTCCGCCCCTCGGCGGAAAATTCCTCCCCTCAACACGATCTTTTTGTCCGCGGACAAAATCCCCTGAAATAGCATTTCTCGTCAGCGCAGACAGATTATTTTGGCCAGACGTTTTCGCCTCCGACATCGTGCGGTGCGTTAAACATACATTCCCAAATTCTGAAGCAGGTTTAATTTAATCCTAGTCTAAAGTTAACGCTGGTTTAACTAAACCTCCTCTAAACCTCACCTCTAGTCTAAGTGTAGTTTGATTATTTTAGTATTCTGATAGCCAGGTTTAACTAAACCTGGGTTTAAAATTATTTTTGGAAATAATGACCCTCTTTTGACCAAGACTAGCACCTTAGTGTAAATTACTGCTGCAGGAGAGACTGCAACACAGTTGAAAAAATGTTACTGTAGTGGTTTTTGTCTCACCTGCATAGCAGAGTGAGACTATAGGCGCCGATTTTCCGACGGCGGCGTCAACATCAAATCTTAACCTGAGTTGTTAAGTTTTTGAAATGACATCATAACTTAGAAAGTATATGGACCTAGTTCATGAAACTTGACCATAAGGTTAATGAAGTATTACTGAACATCCTGCATGAGTTTCACGTCACATGACCAAGGTCAAAGGTCATTTAGGGTCAATGAACTTAGACCATGTTGGAGGAATCAACATCAAAATCTTAACCTGAGGTTAAGTTTTTGAAATGTCATCATAACTTAGAAAATATATGGACCTAGTTCATGAAACTTGGACATAAGGTTAATCAAGTATCACTGAACATCCTGCATGAGTTTCACGTCACATGACTAAGGTCAAAGGTCATTTAGGGTCAATGAACTTTGGCCGAATTGGGGGTATCTGTTGAATTCCCATCATACCTTTGAAAGTTTATGGATCTGATTCATGAAACTTGGACATTAGAGTAATCAAGCATCACTGAACATTTTGTGCAAGTTTCAGGTCTCATGATTAAGGTCAAAGCTCATTTAGGGTCAATGAACTTTGGCCGAATTGGGGTTATCTGTTGAATTACCATCATAACTTTGAAAGTTTATTGGTCTAGTTCGTTAAACTTGGACATTAGAGTAATCAAGTATCACTGAACATCCTGTGCGCATTTCAGGTCACATGACCAAGGTCAAAGGTCAATGAACTTTGGCCGAATTGGGTGTAGGCTATCTGTTGAATTACCATCATAACTTTGAAAGTTTATGGATCTCATTCATGAAACTTGGACATAAGAGTAATCAAGAATCACTAAACATTCTGTGCGAGTTTCAGGTCATATGATCAAGGTCAAAGGTCATGTAAGGTCAATGAACTTTGGCCATGTTGGGTTTTTTTGTTGAATAACCATCATATCTCTGTAAGTTTATCGGTCTAGTTCATAGAAAGTGGACATAAGAGTAACCCTGTACCACTGAACATCTTGTGCGAGTTAGAGTAGTTTTCAAAGTCAGCACTGCTGCTTTATTGAACTGCGTGATGCAGGTAAGACGGCCAGAGGCATTCCACTTGCTTTTCTTAAAAATTTGGATTTCATGAAAACTAATTACAACTATTTTAGTAAAAGGAAAGCATTCATTACCATGTTATGGTAAGATTTTTTTTTATTCAGATCATCTTTTTTTTTGTTAATTACCAAAACATTGTAATCCCCCAAACCGTGTGACTTGCAGTGTTTTTGTGTATCAGTCCCTTTTATTGTTTTTCATGTATTGTTTGTCAAAATGTAAATTGCATGGATTTCCCTCACCCACTTTAGAATCTAGACTCTAGATTTAAAACAATAACTTAAGAGGTTGACATCTTTATTCTAATTTTTAAGTAAGGGAATACTTCTGTAACTTTTGAGACCAGTCTTGGGTCTAACATTGAGCCTTAATCTAGCCTAGGCCCAAGATCTACAACTAATAATCCATATGTTTGGAGGAGAATTGAACATTGTTTTTGACATTTTTACATTCCTGAACTTAAAACTAAACGTAGTCAGTGGAGCAACGAGACTAAAACTATTAATATTGGTCTAGGCAAAGAACAACATTCAGGACTTAGACTGGTTTATGTAAATCTAGGTCTAGTACTAGAAATACATGTAGATCTAGATATGACTTAGACTAGAGTTGGACAAAAAGCTTCAGTCTCTGTATTTTGGTTGTTCCGCTGAACTAAGTAAGACTAAGATAAAGACAGTCTACGTTGGCCTCCCTCACCATGGCAATGTGATATGACTGTAAAATTTCAGAAATATTTAAATAAATCCCCCAAAATGACGGATTTTCCTGTATAACTTTTTACAGTATTAATAGATCTGACTATCGATATTCATTGCTTGCCAAAGACTAGATCTAGCTTAGACAGGAATAACCGTCGTTTCTGGGGATTTTTTTAACAATTACTGATATTTTACTATGTCAGTGAGCAAACGCAGTTCAGGAGAACAAACAATATACAGAGGCTGAAGCTTTTGGTCTAGATCTAGCTAAGCCTAACTGTTAAAGTTAGAACCAGACCTAGACATCTAGATCTAGATCTACACTTTTAGGTCCAGTTTGTTTTGAGGAGTTTTTATTTTATTTACGCAATTTTGGGACTTGTGTAGGTTTCCAGGACTAGAAAACAGAATAAACTTAGACCATCAGCTCAGTCAAGACTAGGGCCTAGCCCTAGATCTATGTAAGAATTTGGATCTCGGCGGCGTAGGCCTAGTCTGTGGGTGTGCTATAATTTCCCTACATGTTTTTTCCAGATTCTGTTTCTAGCCAAGCTGGTAGCTCTAACGTTAGGACTGGCTATCTAGTCCACTGTTTGATCTAGACTCTCTAACGTAGTCCTTGCTCTAGACTAAATAACTTAGACTTAAAGTTAGACCCTATCTAGATCTAGAATTATATCAATATACGTCTACATGTAATAGGTCTAGATCTAGAGACTTGCATATGAATTTTTGACCCCCGATTTCTTTCACCTAATTTGAAGCTTTTAATCAGCCCGGGTCAGCTGTGCGCACACACAGAACCGACTAAGCGTACAATTGTCGCTCAGCTGTGCGGTTAAATCGGATTGGATCACGCTAGGTTCGCGACCGGTCTATTTCGACCAAGGGTGACACGGAGGTGGCCATGGTGGAAGGGACACGTACGGCATTTTATTGAGACTGTTTATTTTCAGCAGGCAATGTGTCTTGTCATTTTCATTTCAAGGAATGTGAGATGCAATTCATTAGCTGTCTCATCGCTCTCTGCCTACGTGATTATTTACTGAAGATTAGTACAAATGTCGCCTCTCTTCATCTTTTTCTCATTCAATCTCATCGATACCCGGTGTCGGGTTTCTCTTCCCCTCCCTCGTGGAGAAATGAAATGCGCAAATGTAGCAAAGTTCCCCAAATCAGACGGAGGCTCCAATCTTTTGACGTTTTTTTTCATCCAATGAGAATCATTTATATATCAAAATGTTCAGAATGAACTGAATGACTTGAATCTTTTTCCGGTGGTAAAAAATAGCCCACTCCCGGCAAGAAACCGCCAGATCTAGCCGGAAGCGTTCAGTCAAAAAGTTCAATACCACAGAAATTTTGACCAAATTGATGGAAAATAAACAATAAATGACGGTGCGATGGCACAACAAAAAATCGTGATTTTACATCACCATAACGAAGAAGAGTTAAATTTTCTAATGCTTTTTCCGGTGGTGAACTAGGCCAATCGGATCAAAATATATGGTTGAAAAAGGGGGGAAATGGCACATTTTTGCGGCTTTTCACGGCGGCGCGCGGTGTGTTTGAAGAGGTTGACGCTTAAGTGTTTGGGTAAAATCCATATGGACGAAACTATGTCTTGCACATTTTTAACCGAGGACTAATGTGTGAGCCAAATTTCATGAGCATTGGTTGAAAAAAGATGAAGGAGTTCGGACTACAAATTTTCACATTAATTTCGTTATATTACATGTTTTTACCACGGCAATACGATTTCTGATACAGGCAAAAAATAAAGACATTTTAACCTCAACATTAATGTATGTGCCAATTTTTAAAGAGAATTGATCAGTTGGAAACTGATTTATAAAGTAATTAGAATCACAAGATTTTCATCTAATTTTTGTGATTTGATTTGTTACCATGGCAACAATTTTTTTTATAAAGCTATAAAATATGTGTTTTCACATCTTCACGTCAACGCTAATGTGTGTGCCACATTTCATGAAAATCGGTTAAAAACTGAGGAAGTAGCTCAAAATGCAATATAGTCATACATTCTAAACATTTGTTGTTTATGATTCGTTTGGTTTAAACCAGGCTTAAACTAGCCCCTGCGTGAGTTTAACTTTTTTGGGATTTATTACCACACTTTTTTAGTAGGGTTAACTTAAACCTTGCTATCGGAATACGAAACGTAAACCTAGGTTTAAATATGGCAGTTTACTACCACAATTAGACTAGGGTTAAGTTAAACCACGCTATCAGAATACGGGCCACACAGTAAATGACCGTGTTCTACTCACTGACGTTTTTTTTATGATACGTTCCATGCTGACACAGCGTAAATCACGTGTTTTTTTTTTATCTAGAGACTAGACTAGATCTAAGACAAATTTATTGAGATGTAGGACTAGTTCAGTATACGGACTAGACTTATTAAACCAATGCTACTATTAAAGCTGATTGGTCTAACATAATCAAACTTAAGGGAGAAATATATTTATTATGAATGTGGTCTTATTATAGATCAATGAAAAGATAATGATATGGGGATATCATTTGGTCATTGAAAAATAACGAAAATAATACATAAGGTGAAAATCGCCGATTAAAAAACGCTAAAATGCCTCTCCGAAATATGCCTCGCATCAGTCTCTGAATTGACCCGAATTTGATGACGTCACTGTCTGTACGACAGGCGTGATTAGCTCTCCCTAGTGAAGCTCCACTTGCATGCAAAACCCGTTGCGAGGGTACGTTTTCTCCACACTGTCACTGAATACTTCGATCACGAAATGAAAGAAAACCCAAAATTTTATCTAGATTTGGATTTTTAAATAGATGATTTTGAAGATGAAGAGAATGATGATGAAGCGAACAACAAAGTGACGTAGTTGGATGTAGTTGGATGGGGGAATTACGCCGATGATGATGGGTCGGACAATTCAACTTGCAACACGATCACATGCCGATTCGGTACCAACTCATGCAGCTGCTACAAGTGCTAGCTACACCGCGCTGCCCAAAATGAATTCATGAAAATGAATAACCACATCCAGACAGAGTCTCTTCCCTCTTTCAAAATTTACTATGAAGAAGGAAAATAATGATACAACTGTACTTACAAACAAGTGAATATAATCCGAACCTGAAGGCAAATCAACTGAACGAATAGCAGCAGACGACATGCACCAACGATGTACTTCGCGTGGCTGGGATAGATTGTCACTCGTTCTGTTAGATGTATTTTTTTTATCTCATCAATTTGACAAATTGTCCGACTCATCATCATTGGCGTATACTTCCCCCAATTTACCTCCAAATACGTCACTTTTTTGTTCACTTCATCATCATTCTCTTCATCTTCAAAATCATCAATTTGAAAATCCAAATCTAGATAAAATTCTGCGTTTTCTTTCACTTCGGGATCGAAGTATTCAGTGACAATGTGGAGAAAACGTACCCTCACAACAGGTTTTGCATGCAAGTAGACCTTGATGTGTGAGAACCGATACGTCTCTCGTACAGACATACACGTCATCAAAAATCCCAAATTTCGCGGACGTAATTCTGCGTGTTTGAGGCATTCAGAGAGAGAACTTTAAGCTATTATTATCTGAGTTTCATCGGTCCCCATGAAAATGATGTACACCATCGTGTTCTCCTTATTTTTTCCTTTAATTTAATAAATGATTCTCCATTTTTATGAAATATTTTTACTTTAAAGTTCGGAATTCACCAGCTCGAAGTTAACCATGGCATTCTTCGGCATTAGGCATTAGACAGCTCCAGATTTGAGATAAAGTTAATACGTCTACAGTTCGCCTCAGCCCAGTAGCATTTTGTCTTGTCATTAATGGCAGTTTAATAATTGGATGTAGATATATGCAAATTTTTGACCAAAAATGACTATTTTGACCACTCTTTGGAAAATGGTCCATTATCAAAACAGACCTTTTTTGTAGCCACATGCAATTAAAAGGGTATATCTTAAGTAAAAAAGCACGATAGCAGTGGTCATTTTGGCCATATTTTGACCAAATGACAATTTTCATGATTTTTTTTTGGCCCAAATGTGTTACAAATATTGATCAGAGCTACAATTGGATGTCTTTAGAAATCCACGTTTATTTTAAAAAATGTGCGCTGGATCATATCAATCAACCTCATGTAATTTATTCCGTCAGGTTTGACCTATGAGGGTCATTTTCGGTACTTTAGACATCAGTGACCATTCGCGGAGTTTGCATCAAATAGGCAGGAAATTTAGGTCTTTAGCATGTTTTATCTTCTTCCCTTATAAAATGAGAATGCATTTAAAGGTTCTTCTGGTGTAGAATTTTCTGTTGATTCCAAGTATACCAGTCTTAATTACCTTATTGAACACCTTATGGTCATTTTGGCCACGTATGGCCTTAAAAATGACCAATAACATCAGTTCAATTTATCCAAAAATACTTAAATGTTACGAGGATCGTTTACAAGGATGTGCTCAGACATCTAGCATTGATGTATGACGGAAAACTTCAAAAGTGTTTTAACCTCAAGTAATTTATATCATTATTTTTTACTTGTGACCTATAAGGGTCATTTTGGGTAACTGACCATTCGTGCTATTTTGCATAAAGACCAATACTGACCAATGACCAATACCATCTGTTCAATACTTCAATTTATCCAAAATACTTTGAATGTTACTACAATCGTTACAAGGGTGTGTTGTGACACTGGTGTATTATTGAGTGTCCCAAAATATCTTGACTACCTTAGTCATTTTGGCCACATTGTCCCATGCCCCATGTGTATACTAAATCAGCCTATATCGAACATGGTCAGGAGACAATTCAGGATTGTGTTAATATTATCATCAGTTATTGTTAAATGGGAAAGTTTGAAAACTTTTGGGTGAAAATCAATGCAATGTTTCAATATAAACCAATGTTATTCGCTGAACTATTGGACCTTTTGGTCATTTAGATCACTTTTCCTCAATAATATCTTGTGACCACAATTGATTTAAAAAGGCTCAAATGTTGATTGATATTATGTTCAGCGTGAGCTACCACACCAATAATAAAGAGTTTAATGAATGTGATAAAAACCGTCACATCAATTATACATAAGGTTGTTTGACCAAACCTTTGGTCATTTTCATGATTTTCATATTGACCATTTTGTAAATATTCATGGCAAAGAATTCAAGAATGAGATATTATTAGCATCATTTAATGCTAGATAGGGCATATTACAAAAAATTCTTAATCAGAATAATACAATGATTTCAAAAATATCAGTCTTAATGACTTAATTTCCTTCGTTAAAGTCAAATTGTACTGTGAATCATTACAAAGCATATTTGGTCACAGTAAAGTTCACTAAGAGTTTTGACTATCATTCATTTTTACCATCTTTGTTTTTTGTACAGTGCTTCACAAACCTCACATTGGCATGATTGGTGAGCAGCAAATTTACCCTTAATTCTTTTGAAGACGTACTGGGTAATAAAACACATTCTGTATATGAAATTATTCTTTGTGCCGATTTTTGGTCACTCTTTAACAATTGAGGGCAAGTTTTCCACTTTCAACTTTTAAGACCAATGACGCCAATGTGAAACATTATACAAAGTGGCAAAGGTAATATAAATGCATCATGGTCAAATCTATTCTTAAAATTCACTTTGACCTATTGCTTTGTAATGAGACACTTTTGAATTGAGGATTAGTGCCTTCCTCTAGAACATAGTAATCTGCACAATTTAAATTAAAAAGGAGGGAATGACGTTATGCCTTCTCAGTGACCATACAATGAACAATTGGGCCACATAAGGCAGTGGTGAGGTATTTGGCACAATTTTTTTTAATCAAGGTGAGCTTGTAATATTTCCAATCATGCCAATCGAAAGGATCTGAATACATTTCCACAATTGCTCCTGTCATGTTTATTTACAAAAGTCATACATGCGATGAATAGCAAAAAAGTGGCCAAAATGGTTACATTTTGATTATATCCTATTAGTCATATCATATTGAAATAAATAGATGATAAATACTTGATTGGTCATTGTCGGGACCAAAAGCGACCAAAATGACCACTTGCTCATAAATGGTCATTAAGACTCGTATATTTGGAATCATTAATCTACATTAATGCAGAAAAATATTAAGTGTCACAGGATGCCGTTGTTACGATTCTGGTAACATTCAAAGTATTTTTGGATGAACTGAACTGATGTCATTGGTAATTTTGAGGGCCATAAGTGGCTAAATTGACCTTAAGCTGTTAAATAGGGTCGTTAGGACTGGTATTTTTGGAATCAACATAAAATTCGACAAAAGAGGAACCTTTAAATGCATTCTCATTTCATAAGGAAAGAAGATAAAACGTGCTGAAGACCTAAATATACTGCCTATTTGAACAGTTAATAATGCAAACTACGCGAATGATCAGTTATGTCCAAAATGACCCTCACGGGTCAAACCTGACGGAATAAATTACATGAGGTTGATGGGTATATGACCCACCGCACATTTTGAAAACAAATGTGGATTTCTAAGAAAATCAATTCGTAGCTCTGATCAATATTTGTAACACATTTCGGCCAAAGAAAATTATGAAAATTGTCATTTAAGCCAGTATTAAGATACCCTTTCAATTGCATGTTGCTACAAAAACAGTCTGTTAAGGGACAATTTTCCAATGAGTGGTCAAAACGGTCATTGTTGGTCAAAAATTGGCCAAAGTGAGTACTGTCAATAAGAGTGACATTTTTTTGAATCAGCGCACACTTTTACCCCGGATAAGCTTGTCAAACTTTCCCCACCAAAAATTCTGAATAAAGCCCCCTATCACCTAGACTACATGAAGTTAATGTTTGTGGTGCTATTTTAGTTCTGGCCTGGTGCAGATCATTAAATTGCGAGTTGCTAAAAACGGTATAACGGACTCAGTAAAAATATTCCCCTTGATGATGTGCTCCCTCCCCAATCAACATCCATGCCAATAAGATTGATACAAATAATGTCTATTTCAACTTGGACTCACACATTATGCACACTGTTATAATCTACTACAATATTTAACGACTTTTACAGCTTTGATTCATTAGTCAACAATAAAATTGGTTACATTTCATTTTTTTTTCAAGTTTTTTTTAAGTTTTACATCATTGAGCTTGGTGTAAGTAAAATAATTTGAAATCTACTTACTTGAGAGATCCATAACAGAGATGTCAATATCTATGAAGAGATTGGTTGCGTAAAGTCCGCCTATGACAGCCATCCACATCCGATTGGTTTCTACAAAGACATCATCAGAAGATCTTATAGTAAAGCGATCTTCGATGATCCTGATGACAGACTGTGGATCAGATGGATCAGTACCTCTCCCTATTTGGATTTGATTGGAAGATCTCATATAGATATCTTGGAACACAATTCGAAATCCATTCGTATCATTTGTTTGTAGCACGGTTGCGTAGTAAAATCGCCTGGTGTAGTTGCGTGGTATGTAGACTGAATATATTTCACCTGATTGCAGATACGTCGCTGTGTAATCTATGTATAAATTCGGAGAAAGGTTATGAATAAGATGTTTGACCAAACCTACCAGAATGAACACACAGTCATCACACTGTGATACACAGTTTAACAACATTGTATTTTACCCTCTGTTCACTTAATCATTTTATATAACGCATGATAAAAAGATTTTAACGTAGTTTGTCAGCACTTTCTACCCGAATACTAAGAGTCAGGGTGAACTGAAAACAAATTAAACATTTGATTGACAATATTAAACATCTCAATCAACCTTAAAGAAGTAAATTAATTGACCGAATGATCACTATTATCTATACTTTGAAACAATCACAGAAGCAGCATAGTATGAACACATATCACGTAACCATACGAATTAAAGTATATTTTTAACAATGTGGCCGTGACAAGTATTTTATATACATGTCTTCATTTATCAAAAATATCACTTTACGTAGTTTACTTTCCCTTCTAAAAAGAAAATAAAAAATGCGGTGGAGTTGATTTTACCGGGATGAGAATCTAGTTACTCTTGTACGTTAAGCTTTAAATAATGAAAAGTAAAATAGATAATGATACTAATAGTAACAATAACAATAATAACACTTATTTAATTAAAATAGTAATAAAAATCTTAACAGCGATACTAATAATAAACATGAAAAATAATAAAATCAAGTATAATTTTTTTAAAATTGATTACATTTATAATTAAATGACAGAATATTGACAGCTGTTGGATAGTATTAAGGATGGATATTAATTGTCTATTGACTTACTACAAGTCGATTCGTCCTCATGATAATTGCAGTGGTATAGTCCATCGCAGAGATCATTAGATGATACATTTATATTGGAAATCGGGCAATAGAACGGGTCTGGTACATGTAAAAGAGAGACACAAATGCTCTAAGATAAACATGGTGACCAATTAATAAAATCAGTTGTGCCTTAACTAATAAAAAAACCTGTCATTTTAAGAAAAAAGAGTAGATAGAGAGGTATTTGGAAAGATAATATCAAAGTTAAGCTTCAAAACGAGGGGAAGATATAATGCACTAATTAGTTACACGTTGTTATTTTTCTTCAGTCACCAACATTTAAGGAAGGCAACTGACACCGCATTCAGGAACTCGTTGGTCAAGACCAGCTAAGGGCTACGTCGTAAAAATTTGAGTTTGTTAAGGTGACGAGCTAAAAATGACTGCGTCAGAAATGTGATATTTTGACACTGCTATTCGCAGCACCAGACTAGCCCAATCCCTTTATGTGCCTGACTTTCATGACTTTTTGAATGGATGATCGTTGTTACTGAATGCTTGTCATGCGGACTATTTTAGTGCTGGCCTGGTCCAGACTATGAAATCGCGAGTTACTAAAAATGGTATTATCGACTCAGTACGAAGGTTCCCCTTGAAGATGTGCTCCTTTCCCAATCAATTTCCCAATCTATGTAATTATGTCAACACCAGCGAAGTATTGAAACAACACCAGTTTGGAATCAAACCGATGCTGTTTTAATACTAATTTCTGTTGTATAATCATCTATCTGGTGTTACAGCAAATAGTATCCCTAAATTAGACTCCAAAATAGCCAATCTGCAATAAAATTATTTGAAATGGTTTTTTCAGCTGATTTGAGTAGGTATATGTGTCAACATTTACCCCCCCCCCAAAAAAAAATAGGAGGAATGCGGGTTGAGATATTATTTTTTCCCCAGGTCACAGGTCAATGACCTTTTCGTATATACTGTATAATGGTATCTCTGCGATGGAAAGGCGCAAGTTGGTGAGAATGGTGTCAAAATGCACAAGTTCTTACATGAATACCAAATTAAATAAAATTAAGTACCTAGAATGCACATGCACAATCAAGGTCAAAACCTTTCAAAGTTCAATGACCTTTTTTTTACATTATATACCATACTGTGTAATGGTATCCATGAGCTGATAAGGTACAGGCTGGTGATCATGGTGTCAAAATGTACATACTATTACAAGGAGATTATAATAGATTTAAGTAACTATATAGAATGGACTTAAATTGATAAAATTCAAGGTCAAAGCTTTCAAAATGTCAATGACCCATTCACATTATATATACTCTACTGTGTAATAGTATCTCTGAGATGAAAATGCACAGGTTGGTGATCATGGTGTCAAAATTCACAGATTCTGACCAGAAGATCAAATAAAATAAAATTAAGTACTTTAAGGCCAAAGGTCAATGACATTTATAGATTATATACAATATTATACAATGGTATATCGAATAAAAAGGGCGCAGGTTGATGTTCTTGGTGTCAAAATACACAGATTCTTACAGGAAGATGAAATAAAATGAAATAAAGCATCGAGAACTATGCATATTCACCTTTTAAATTCAGGGACAAATGTCAATGTCCCTTTTAACATAAGATAATGATAATGGTATCTCTGAGATAAAACACGGCAGGTTGGTGATCTTGGTGCCAAAATGCAAAGATTTGTACAAGAAGATATAAAAATTGCAAAATCAGTATAAATAATAAACTTTCACCCTTGACATCCAAGATCAGATAAAATAATTCATAATTTAATAATTTCAGTCTGAAATAATGAAGGTCATTAAAGGGGAATGAAACCTTTGGAACAAATAGGCTTGTGTAGAAACAGAAAAATCAAAGAATAAGAATAAAGAAAGTTTGAGAAAAATCGGACAAATAGTGAGAAAGTTATGAGCATTTGAATATTGCAATCACTAATGCTATGGAGATCCTCACATTGGCAATGCGACAAGGATGTGTGATGTCACCGATGAACAACTTTCCCTTTGGTGGACTGTAAAATACCCTCAAAATGTTTCTTTTTGCTTTTTCTTATGATGAAACAAACTCTTTATCCATGATGTATTCTTAAAAAATATGTATTACATGCCCTCATGTAGACAGAACACATGATTTATGGATAGATGTGATAAAAGAGGCAATTCTAGTGAAATATATGATAAAGTAATGGGGAGAGTTGTTCACAAGTGACATCACACATGTTTGTCGCATTGCCAATTTGCTATCTCCATAGCATTAGTGATCGCAATATTGAAATGCTCATAACTTTCTCATTGTTTGTCCGATTTTTCTCAAACTTTCGTTGATCTGTTTCTTTGATTTTTCTGTTTTCACACAAGCTATCTTGTTCCAATGGTTTCATTCTCCTTTAAGAATGTACTAGTATTTAGGGGTGAGGGGTCAATGAACTCTTTCCAAAATATCAGTGGAAAGTAAGTAAAAAATAGTTGATAACCCGATAACACTTCTTCAAATACTTTGATGCATTGCCAAACGCAATGAAAAAAAAATAAATGAAATGAATTATATAATTTGAGATGATCTTTATCTTAAGTAGCAGCATTTAACGCATCATAATATCTTAATCAAGGCTGTCGTGTCTTTTTATCTCCAGCCGCCGCAGCGATAGGCTACTCACCTGAATGCTATAATAGATACTACAAACTATTAGCTTAATCTTCTGAGCATGGATATGATAGGTCTAACTCATGTCAGAGCTAGCATTATCTAAAAAACCTTTCAGAACAGCAGAGTGATGATAAAGATGAAATAAAAGCCATCAATAGAGCTGCAGCTTCTGTCATAGTAAATGGCATGTATCTCAACTTCAACAAAGATGAATTCCCGAATTATTATTAATTATCTCTCATTGCGAGCTGCCAGAATCTCTAGAGATGCTAATGCTTCATGACAAAACTTCATATCCGCTCTTTGCCGTACGTCACCCATGATGCTATTTCTACCAGGTATCAGTTTGTACAAGGATCATACATTTGGTCCAGAGCAACTGATTGTTATCATGCACAAACTAGGCATATAATGATGAAATTCAAAAGGAGATAATAGCTTACAAGTACAAATCCACCGACCTAACAAAACTCCTACAGAACCACTTCCAGTTCTTGAGAATCAAGCTGTGCAACATATCAGTAATAATATAGATCCTGGTCTGATATCCCTAGATAGAACTGTCAAATTTGTTTGTCCATTGAATGGACCAGATCGAGTACTGAAAATGTCAGATGGTTTTCAAGAGTTTAATTACTCTTTGCTGAAGTTCAGACACTTAACCTCATTTACTATAACAAAAGCTGCAGCTCTCATGATTGCCTTATTTTAATTCTTCATCATTGTCCCTGGCTATATGAAAATGTTCTTGGATGATGCATACCATAAGAGTTAGCCCTATCCTTTCCATTTACAGATAGGTTGTAGTGTATAGTATTGATAGTAGCATATGAGGTTAGTGACCTATTGCTAAAGAGAAATTAGTACCTTGATTTAGATTTATAAAATGCATATCTAAATGCTGCTTTTTCAGACAACTTCACCATTTCAAATTATATCATACATGATTTTGTTTACACTTTTAGCAATACATTACTACAATATATCTCAAAAAGTGCTACTCGATCTCAACTTCACCTCAAACTTGTATTTTGACATCATCATTAGGAATCAACTGTCAAAATTGTGTTCATTTTCCTCGCAGATAAGTCTTTTTTCCCCATCAGAATCACTATATACCTAAGTGCCAGAATCAAGCTAGCGACCTAATTACTTAAATTCCCTGACGTTATTGACTTCTAACCCTAAAGATACATTTTAATGGCCATTATGATCCTTATTTCAGAATGAAATTATCAAGCATCCAAGTTTTCATTACAAATAGCTATCTTTCATTCTACTATTCAAAAATAAAAAGCAAATATATTAGATTGTTTTTTGTGGTGTGAATCATCCATGGATATATAAATATCTATTAACTTTTGAACCTTGACTTTGGAAATCAAAGGTGAAGGATAATTCTTTATGATTATTTTGTGTCTTTTATCTTCTTGCAAAATTGCTTTTTGACACCAAAATTACCAACATGCAGCGTTTTATATCAGATATATCACGATATATAGCCTTCGTAAAAGAGGTCATTGACCTTTGGCCTTGAACTTTATAGATTAATATGCATTCTGGGTACTTAATTTCAACTTAATTGAAAATCTTCCTGTAAGAACCTCTGCAATTTGACACCAAGATCGCCAACCTGCGCCTTTCATCTCAGAGATACCATTACACCGTATAAAGAATACAATGTAAGAAAAAAGCGTCATTGACCTTTGAAAGACTTTGACCTTGAATTTCATTGATGAATGAGCATTGCAGGTACTTTATTTGATTTTATTTGATCTTCCTATCAGATTCTGTGCATTCTGAAAACAAGATCACCAACCTGCGCCTTATCATCTAAGAGATACCGTTATACCTTATATGGTATATAATGTAAGAAAGGTCAATGGACTTTGAAAGGCTTTGACCTTGAAAGTTTTTGTTTGATGTGCATTCTAGGTACTTAATTAAATTTTATTTGATCATTCTTTAAGAACCTCATCATTTTGACACCAAGATCACCAACCTGTGCCATTCCACCTCGGAGATACCATTACACCGTATATGGTATATAATGTAAAAAAGTTCACTGACCTTTGAAAGGTTTTGACCTTGAATTTCATGGGTGAATGAGCATTGTAGGTGTTTGGTTTGATTTTATTTGATCTTCTTGTAAGAATCCGTGCATTTTGAGACCATGGTCACCAACCTGTAATATTTTATCTGGGAGATACCATGATGCAGTATATTTTAAAAAGGTCACTGACCTTTGATCTAAAAAAAAAAACACTGTCCCCAACCCGTATTCCACCTTACTTTTTTCGTAAATGTTGACACCCATACCTACTTAAATCAGTAAAAAAAAAACATTTCCAATAGTTTTATTCCAGATTGTTACTAATTATGGGATGCTAAAAGCGAAACTGATGTTATTTAACACTTCTCTTATGTGGACATATATAAATTTCAGGCTGGTGTTAAATTAACACCGGAGTTTTTGTAGTGTATGACAATTAGATTGAGAAAAATTATGTCTATTTCAAGTAAAAATTATGCACATTGACTATTATCTACCACAGGTTTTAACAACTTTTACATGTTTAATTCATGAAACAAACAAAAAAGATCTTGAACTTCAAATTATATATCATTTAACTCGATGCAAGGTAAATCGTTTGAAATATATTTACTTGAGAGATCAATAGCAAAGATGTCAACATCTATGAAGAGATTGGTTGCGTAAAGTCCGCCTATGACAGCCATCCACATCCGATTGGTTTCTACATAGACATCATCGAAAGAGCTTATAATAAAGCGATCTTCGATGATCCTGATGACAGACTGTGGATCAGATGGATCAGTACCTCTCCCTATTTGGATTTGATTGGAAGATCTCATATAGATATCTTGGAACACAATTCGAAATCCATTCGTATCATTTGTTTGTAGCACGGTTGCGTGGTAAAATCGCCTGGTGTAGTTGCGTGGTATGTAGACTGAATATATTTCACCTGATTGCAGATACGTCGCTGTGTAATCTATTTGTAAATCCAAAGAAAAGTTGTAAATAAGATGTTTGACCAAACCTACCAGAATGAACACACAGTCACCAAAATGTGATACACAGTTTAACAACATTGCATTTTACCCTGTGTTCACTTAACCATTTTATACAACGCATAATAAAAAGGTTTTAACGTAGTTTGTCAACACTTTCTACCCGAATACTAAGAGGTAACAGGAAAATGAAAATTACCCAGTTTATTAAAGGGGAAGTTCACCCTGAAAAAAATATTGTTGCAAAGATGCCCGAAATTGGAGAGGGTTTGAGGAAAGTTTCATTTTTTTTATTTGTGAGGTAAAATAAGAGCAGCTGTCCCAATATGTAAATCTAATTTCTTTTAGTTGTTCATGATGACTAAATAAATTCTTCTTTTAGAATTGGGGAAAATAATTTATTTTCTTGTGATATACTTAAGTACAATTAAGCAAATTTCATTATTTTTAGAGAATATTATATTTCATTGATCTTTTCAATTTTCAATATATGGAAAGCTGCTCGCATATGACGTTACAAAAAAATCTAGCAACTTTTTTTATGTTTGAGAGATATTTCTCAAACCTTCGCCAATCTTTTTCTTTCTTTACCATTTGTTCTACGTATAGTATCTATTTTCCGTATTAAAAAAATGCACAACGGATGGATAGCCCATTTTCAGGTTAGTCGACATGACTATACTGCTATTCAATGGGGTCCATATACAATACAAAGTAAAAAGTTAACACATATGAAAGAAGCATAACATATACGGTAAATCAAACAAAATAACAAAGGTAATATGATATATGTGGCTACCAATAAGAAAAGATCATAAAATTAAATAATTTGGAAGGATTTACACTAAATATCTATAGAATGAATGAATAAGGCTGCTATCACGTTATTGAAAAAGGTTTTCACAAGGAGCAAGGAATAAACCAGAATTTGTCTAGTGTCGAATCAGTGAACTGTTTACTGTTGTGAGCTAGAATGATTGCTAAAAGATTTTTGAATAGCAAAAGTTAATCCAACGAGACCACCGTCCAAACTCAGTCAAGTCCGATGGATTATACATTTTCTGATTAGGGACGATATATGGCGCTAGAATTCCTATATTGTTCTGATGATGGACAGTAGATGGAGCTAAAGTTCCTTCATACATAGTTAAATCTTGTGATGTTAAAATTACATCTGGTGAATGGCTTTCAATATTGAATAAAATGCCTCTAAGTAAATCACCTGGGAATAATGGTTCGACAGTAAAATGTTATCGTACTTTTTGGCCTGATATTTGGCATGTGGTTCTAGACTCTTTCATTGCCTCTTTTGAGAATGGTAAATTGTCATCCACACAAAGACAAGGAGTAATAACGTTAAGAAAGATGATAAAGATGCTTTATATATTCAAAATTACAGACCAATCACCCTTTTCAATGTTGACTATAAACTTTTATCTAAAGTCTTGGCTGAGAGGATAAAACTTGTATTAGGAGAAGTGATATACGTGGATCAAGTCGGGTATCTCCCGGAAAGGAATATTGGGGAAGCAGTGAGAATTATTGATGATATCAAATTTTATACAAAAGAGTATAATATACAAGGTTATTTAGTTTTCGGTTGATTTGAGAAAGCTCTTGATACGGTTTCACATTCATATATGAAGTCTCTAATGAAAAAGTATGGTTTTGGTCCATATTTTTGCAAATGGATAGAAGTAATATACAATAATGCAGTTAGCTGTGTTATGAATGGAGGATTTTCTACAGGTTTTTTGATATAGGTAGGAGAATAAGACAGGGGGATCTCCTTTCTCCATATATTTTTCTATTAATTATCGAAACTTTAGCAGTGGCTGTTCGAAATTAGCAAACTTTAAAAAGGTATTTCAATAGTTGACATGGAAATAAAGATAGTATTTTTGTATTCAGACGATTGTTCAATTCGTTTAAATGATACAAATGATATAGAAACATTAAGTAAAATATTGACTTCCTTCTATTATATTTCTGGATTGAAAATCAATAGGGACAAGACTTATATTATGAAACTAGATTCTTGTAGTCAAAGTAGTGATATCTTGCCTGAAATCTTGTTAGAAAAACTGGTTCCCATTGTAAAGGTGCTCGGGATATAGTTTTTTTCTTGATATAAACATTAAAGAAGAAATTAATATTATAAAGAAATACTAACTAAAGTAAGACAAACCGAATATTATTAGGATGCTGGAAGCAACGGAATTTAACCTTATTTGGGAAAATCAAGTTAATTAAAGCCTTTGGAATATCAAAATTATTACATGTATCTTCCATAATGTCTGTACCACAATGGGTGTTAAAAAAGTGAAGATCTGTTCTAATTTCCTTTGGAATAGTCATGATTAGATAAAAAAGAACATCATTTACACCAGTTATGATGCAGGAGGTTTAAATATATTTTAAATATGGTTTGTGCTCAGCGTGTTATGTGGATAAAAATACTTCTTGATGAAAATAAGGAAATGAAATGGAAACAATTTTCCAGCATGTATTCAGATCTTTAGGAGTTTAATATTTTTTTGTAAGTACAATCCCAGAGCTTTCAACGTCAATGCACCTAACCTCTACTTGGAAATTTTGGATATTTGGAATTATTTAAAAGAAAGGGAATTTATTATCAGAAAAATGCATAGTGAAAACCACATAATTTTTTGCAATACCTCTATCAAAGGAAAGACCTTTCCTTTTAATGAAAAACTATTTAAGGTCAACATTTTTAAGTTAAATACATTGTTGACAAAGATGGCAAAATGAGAACAGATTTTTTCTTTGGAAAAGGTTTAAATTTAACTGATTTATTTTCTTTTAACGAATTGTATAAAAAGTTGCCAATTAAATGGAAGAATCGGAGAATATCTAGCTCGGGGAGATGTGACACACGGCACGATAACATTGATTTTTCTAGCATCAATTTTGAAAACCATGGATTACCCTCGATATGATGAAGCTTATAAGAAAGAAAAACAAATGTTATAAATTGTATCTTAACTCTCCTACCAAAAATAATCACGATAGATATAGAAAGATTCGTAATACTGTTACCCTGAATCTCCGCCGTTTGAAAAGAAAATATTACTTTAACAAGTTTGAATCCATGAAAACAAATTCTAATAAAACATGGAAACTTAACAATAACATTTTGGGAAAACAGAAAAATAATTTTGATAAACAAAAGTCTTTTTTATATAATGATTGTAACATTAGTGATAGTAGTGAAATTGCAGAAAAGTTTAAGAATATTTTGTCAATATCGGATCGAGTATAAACAATGATCCAAATGAATATAATTTTAATTCGTTTGATATTTATATGAATGACCCACTCTCTCATACTATGTTTTTAAAACTGATTACAAAAAAAAATATTAGATATCGGTAAATCACTTAAACCCAATAAGAGCAGCGGATTTGATGACATTGATCCATTTGTTGTGAAGAATGTTTTACCTTTCATTATAGACCCACTTTTACATATCATTATTTCTTCTCTTGAAACTGGAACTGTGCCTTCAAAACTAAAAATATCAAATGTTGTTCCCGTTTTTAAGAAGGAGAATCCTAATCTATTTGTCATTTACCGTCCGATATCAATTTTGCCGTGTTTCTCAAAAATCTTGGAGAAATTAGTTTTTAACAGACTATACAATTTTTTATTACTTCACAATGTATCATATGACAGTCAATACGGCTTCCGTCAAAATTACTCCACCGAAATGGCATTTATTGAAATCCATGATAGAATAATTAGTGAGCTCAATGCCGGTAAAGAAGTTATAGGAATTTTTATGGATCTCTCCAAAGCTTTTGATTCTCTTTCTCATGATATTTTACTTAATAACTTGCAATATTACGGTATAAGATGGGTGTCTTTTAATTGGTTCAAGTCATATTTATTACGTAGGAAACAATTTACTGTCTATAATAAAACCAATTCGTCTTTCATGGAAATAAAAACAGGTGTGCCCTAAGGTTCTATTCTTGGGCATTTATTATTTTTAATATATATTAATGACATTGTTAATTCTTGCCATGAACCACATTTTATACTGTATGCCGATGATACACCTCCCATGATAATATTACTACTTTAGTTGAAATTTTAAATAGAAATCTTTAAACAGAAAATTTCTGCCTGGTTTAAGTGCAATAGACTTTCCTTAAATACAAATAAAACTCATTGTGTTTTATTCAATAAAAAGAGGGGTGTGCAATATAATCAAACTGACATATTTCTCCATATGGATACAACTCAATTGCAATTTTATAATTCAGTTAAGTTTTTAGGAGTGATTTTAAGCAATAATCTATGTTGGAATGATCATATAAGTTCTATCTCTGTCAAAATAGCACGATTTATTGGAATCTTAAATCGTTTAAAATGTAATGTTATTATTTACTCTTTACAAGGCTTATATTCTGTCTCGTCTTTCATATTGCAATTCAATTTGGTGTAATACTTATTCTAGCCATGCACATATAATACACAATTTAATAATACTTTTAAAAGACAATATAAGAAGAAATTAGTGAGCAATTATTGATATCTCTTAACGTGGTTTTTTACTATTTGCTTATTCGGTTGTTTATCCGTTTGATTATATTTGTTTTTTTCTTTTGTTATATTTTTGTTTTATATTGAAGTTTGTTTAATTTAGTTTTTTGTTTTAATGAAATGATTATTCTTATCCCTATTTATTCTTTGGTACTTGCCGCATCCATACCATATATGAATGAATGAATATACTGAATTTCATTTTAACTATTGATATTTCTTGGTATGTGCGTTTCAACAAGCCTTTTTATGGCTTTTTTGTGCATGCCCGATTTCCATTCATTATTTTGTTCATCTATATATTTATAATTATGTGCCAACCATAATTTTATCATCCCCACTATTTGTTTCAATTCTGTTCTGTTGATACCTTTGCTTTGTTTTATGTTAAACAGCTATTTATTTTTACTTTGTGTATGTATATTTTTGTTCTCATTTTGTTCTTTTTAATGAATTTGGAAATAAATGCTGAATTGATAGTAACAGGAATGTGCTTTTCTTTACTTCTGTGTCGTCCAAAATGATCTATAATATATTTATCAATACAATACAAGATTCAATCGCTTTTAAATACCCAGATGCGTCAGCTTTAAACTTGAATAAGTCGGCAGTTGCAACCTGCTTTTCTCTCCCTCGAGTTTCCACATTAAACTGGAAGTTAAGAGAATTTCAATACAAACTTTTACATAGCATTATATATATATATTGTAATGACAAACTTTTCCTGTTTTGTATAATACATTCCAATACTTGCTCTTTCTGTAGAAAAGAGATAGAAACATATTATCATGTGTAAATGTGCTGAAGGGTCTAAGATTTGGACTGAAATGGGAAACAAATTACATCTTTTGAAATTCCTTAATATACCGTGCGTCTCACAAAAAAACGAAACTGAGATTTAGCGATAACTTAATCATAAATCCACAGGGGCGGATCCAGCCTTCGCCAATAGGGGGGGCCCGGAATTTTTTCCAGCCATATTTTCCCCGATCGGCCGCTCGAATATGATTTTTGCCGGGATTTTTTGTTTCTTTGAAGGGGTAGTCCTAATGGTCACTTTTTAGCTTTATTCTTATGAAACATAAATGTATAATACAATGCGAGCGCGAAGCGCGAGCTAAATTTTTTGGAAATCTTATGTACTTTTTCCTAAAATTTTGAACATTCTGGAAAATGTTTGTCTTCCTGAAAAAAAAGATGTGTATGCAAGTTAATAATTACTACGAACGTAAAGAGTGAGCAGAAATGAAGTGATGGAAAAGGTACTGTTAAATACTTGCTTGCAATTAGCCATGAAGACGTTACACATTTTTAAAAATCAAATAATGCGAGCGCGAAGCGCGAGCCGAAATTTTTGACATTTTACCTAAGGAATGAAAATTCTTAGCACTTTTTGTTTAACAGAATAGGTATATAATTAAACATGCAAGCACGAAGCGTGAGCAAAAAAAATCGAGATTTAGACCTACTGAACAAGACACTCTATTCAATTAGTTTTGTAAATCATGAAAAGGATGAGTAAGTGGGGATCTTCCTTACATTAATAATGCGAGCGCAGAGCGCGAGCAGAAAATTTTTGTATACGTTTTGAACTGCTCGAAATTGTACCTGTTATGGACTGCTTGCATTTAGCCATGAAGACGTTACATATTTCAACATTCAAATATTGCGAGCGCGAAGCGCGAGCTGAAAAATTTTGACCTTTTTTTCCGTGAATAATGGAAATGTAAGCACTTTTTGTAATCTTGGAAGGACTCTAAGTATATAAACTAAACTTTATTGATGCGAGCACGAAGCGCGAGCGGAAAAATTCTGGACACTCTATTCATGTTTTGTAAATCATGAAAAGGATAAGTTATTTATCCGCGAGCAGACACTTTTTGATATTGTGATCTGAAACTGGATAATGATTTAAATAGAGAACAATCTGCGTATCTGAATTAACGTGTGCTTTAGATTTCGACCAAGAATTTGGGTATTCTAAGTACCTTTCTTATCATGAAAATCAATAAAGCGAGCGCAAAGCGCGAGCTAAAAACATATGATATTCCGATCTAACAAAGGGTAAATTTAAGCTCTGTATTGCAAACAATTTGTGGGAAAATTGTGAATCGTGATGGATGACAGTTAAAAAAGAGCTGATGTATTTTATTATTATTACTTTGAGTTTTTACATAGGACCGGGACATTCTATAAGGGCATTATGTCATCATAAGAAAATGATGACTATCTTCCTATTTCTCTTCCTAAGCATGAGAGCGCGAAATCTGTTAATATTATGGCCTGAAAACTGGACATTTAAAGCACTTTTGTAATTATGCATAAAATGCACGATATCTATCAATGCGAGCGGAAATCGCGAGCCGAAATTTTTGATAAACTGTCATCAAAGTAGTTTGATTTAGAATTAATATTGGGATATACATAACTCACTAATCAAAATGCCAGCGTGCAGCGCTAGCTGATACGTTTTGACAATCTGACCTGAATAGGGAACTTTTTGAGAACTTTATGGAATACAGGAAAATAATAGGTACCTGACAAATCAAATTTTGCGAGCGCGCAGCGCAAGCAGAAAATGATAATATTCAGACCATAACACAGACATTTTTACAGAGCACTTTTTTAAAATCAATTTGTAAATCAAACAAAATAATGAAAGTTCAATTTCCCAGCTGAAATATGTTTTGTATATTGACTTCAAAGTTTGATATTTCAAGCTCCATATTGAGCAAGATATGCAAATCCCCTAAAAGACAATTAAGAGCGCGAAGCGCGAGCGAAAATTTTATATCCTAACAAATAGATTTTTCAAAAAATTATTTTCAAAGTCTTCCCCTCATGTTATTTTATTCAATCATGTTCCTCCTCTTATGTTTGCCTTTCTTCTTTTCTCCTCTCTTTTCCCTTCCTTTTCTTTTTCCTTTTTTTTGCTCCGCCAATAGGGGGGGCCGGGCCCCTCGGGCCCCCCCTGGATCCGCCTATGAATCCAGTAGACAAATGACCTACCAACGTAAAGCATAGAATCTCTTCTGTCATCTGATACTACTTAGATTATTCCTCATTCACGCATTAGTGAGCAAAATCAATTCGAAGAAAGAATGCCAAACACTGATTTGGCGGGGGTATCTAAATTTCAAAAAGAAAGTCACATGGCTAAAAAGTGCAATATCTCCCCTTTATTTGATATCTTAGTCACTGAAAATGGCCAAGAAGATAAAAAGTTATGATCCCTTGAATGAATGCTTGTATTTCGATAATTTCATTAAATTAAAGCGTTGTCAACGGTTTCCCCAGAAGCTATTGCACGGTAACCAAAGATTTAATGCATGGCTGATCGTCAACAAAACGGAGTGTCGAGTGAGTTTGAACGCTAGCCTGCAAAACCTCTTCATTTTATGAAATTATTGAAAATCAAGCCTTGTTTCAAATAACTAGATCTTTCTTATTTCTTGACCATTTTCTGTAAGTGAGGTATCAAATTAAAGAGCAGATATTTAACTATTTAAAAATGTAGTTTTCTTTTTGAAACCCAGATACAGCTCGCCAAGGGACTTCTTGGTATCCCCTTTCCAAATTGATTTTGATCACTCATGCGTGAATGAGAAATAATCAAAGTAATTTCAGATGAATGAGGCGATTCTAAGCTTTGCAATGGTAGGTCATTTGTCTATTGTATTTGTGGTTAAGTTATGATAAATAATAGATAAGTCTCAGTTTCGTTTGTTTGTATGACGCACTGTGCAGTGGCTTGAAGTATTATTTGGTGCTAGAGACAATATAAAACACAATGCTTTATTAAATCATGTAATAAATTTTGGTCAAATATATTATTTACAATAACCTTAATCTGGGAAGGGTCCCTACATGTAAAGAAATATGCAGTGCCATTAAAAGGTCAAAACAGATTGAATATGAAAAGGCAAAAAGAAAGGAAAAGTTGACTTTACACCATACAAAATGGGAAAATTTTTCCCCATTGTCGGTTTGAGTCACAATGTACACTCAACTGTTTATTTTTTTTCTTTCTTCAAACCCAATATATGAATATCTTCCCCAAAAACTTATTTTGTATAAAATGATTTATAGTATAGTATTGGAATAACATTTGATTTGATTTGATTGATTTCCGTTTCACAACATAAGAATGATAAATATAACATGACAAGTTCGAAAATACTGCAAAAACATAATAAAATATATATAACATAATCTTAGACTTAAGGAACACAATTCAACAAAAAAAAAAACATATGACATTTGTATTTGAAAGTAAAACGGAGGGTCTTGCCGAAAAAAGGCAAAGCTTGTACAAAAGGCAAGACCCTAAATAAACTTAGTTTCATTACACACAAAAACACTGGGTCGTAATGATATATAGAGCTTTTGTTTACAAATAAATACAAACAATTTTGGTGCACTTTACGAAAAAAAAGTAACAGGTGGATCATGCAAAAAATATTTTGTTTTATAGCATTAGGGTGGGAGGGGGGAGGTTAGGGGAAGAAGAGGGGAGGGACAGAGAAGTGCAGTGTACATGACGTAGAAAGAAAGCGGGCAGCAGGAGCAGGTACTTTGGCTAATTGCGATTTAAAAAGAAAAAAGTAATAACAAATTATACATGTATATGTATGAGCATACAATACACATAAACATAAACGCCGAGTATATAAAAAAAACAGTCATTCGGCATGACCTGCTTGCATCGAGTATTGCAAAATTAACATTTTTCTTCAGTTTGTGTTTAAAAATATGTATATTAGGGGATTCTTTAAAATCTTCAGGCAGAGAGTTCCAGTAGGCAGGCCCGGAGAAGACAAATGAATTCTTTGCAAATAAAGTTCTTGTTAAAGGAAGGTGATAATATTGTCGTTGCCGTGTTGAGTAGCAGTGAACTGATGCATTTTTATGGAACATATTTGAGAAAATAGTGGGGAGATCCTCCTTGCTTAATTTGAACATAAATTGGCTAAGTACAAAGACATATACGTCACTTACTTTGAGAATGTTATTTTCAAAAAAATAAGATATCAGTATGTGATGTAAAGTGTGTTTGAAAAATTATTCTTAGAGCTTTTTTTCTGGAGTAGTATTCTATTAAAATAGCTGTGTTTGCATTGCACATCCCAGGCAATTATTCCGTAATTAATATATGGTAGAATAAGGGTAATATTAGTTCAATATAAAATATATCATGATTCCATATGGGTATAAAAAGATAAGGGAGATGGTTTCAATTTGGCTGCTCCCCCTTCACATTCACTGTTTTTTTTTGGTGGTTGTTTTGTTTTTGTGTGTTTGGTTGTTGTTTTTGTTTTCGTGTTTGTTGTTTTTGTGTGTTTGATATATGAAGTCCTTATTTAGATTGTTGTACACTTTTTAAGTATAAACGTAGAGAATTATTCTTTTACAGAGATATAAGAACACAGATATATATATATAAATATTTTTTTCTTATTATGAGATAGCTCATTCACATCTTTATTAAAGTATCATATATATATATATATATATCAATTTTATTATTTGCACAGAATTAAAAAAACCCTGTTTTTTAGTATACAATACCCCATTATTAAACAGTAAATAAATGTGAAAATAATTTATTTCTTTTGCATTATGGATTGTGATAACCTTTGTTAAAAAAAAAAGATGTATAATATTTTATTTGTTATTTTGCTGTATATATGTACTTCACTTACTTTGTATGTTTTATTTATTACTTTTGAATGCATTAAAAATGTGATATTATCTTAATAAAGGCTAAAAAGCATTTTTAAAAATCCGTGAGGTAATTCAAGGCATTGACGAAATTCGGCAGAAATGGCAATGTGGAGCCTTAATCGAGAAAATAAGGAAGCTTTGATTGTTAACAGAAGAGGTTATCTCAGGTGCGATGGTGCGTTGAGTCGAGGCGAAAGCATTGGAATCCGGATCACCAAGATAAGAGACACGAAGACAAAAAGAGGGCGTATTATCATAATACAAAAGCGGATATCGGGCGTTCACGAAGTTGGGAAGACTTGGCACAATGTAGCCTTACTCGACGAAGGAAAGTGGCTCCAATTTTCACAAAAGATATTAACTTAGGTGTGATGACGCGTTCAGTCGTTGAGCAAAGGTTAAAACACTGAATCCAGTTAAGATATAAGGCACAAAAGAAGGCGTATAATCGCAGTGCAGCGGACTATTCAGGGGATGACGAGTTCGAAGACGAGAGGGGTAAAAAGACTCTGTAATCCATTTTCCGGAGAATATATTATGATGTATTCAGTTTGCACAGATCAAATTCCTTTGGGATGGAGACTCGTTTTTCGTACGTTTTATAACGCACAGAAATCGACCATCTTGGGTCCATAGAGCATCAAGTTCTTCTCTGAAACTAGTTTTGACTTTCAAGAAAAGTTCAGATCTTGTTTTGGTGAGGCTGTCACGAACAAATGTAGCGTTGTCTTTTGAACCCCTCAATTATGGAAGCTTAACACCAAGATGTCGAGATAATTATCTTGGGAAATTGACATCTTGATAGAAAAAGATCAGATGACGAGATCCCGGATCTCAACATGACCACATCTTGTAGAATAGATGATCAGGTGACAAGATCCCGGATCTCATTATGTTCACATCTTTTAGAAGAGATGATCAGATGACAATATACCGGATCTCATTATGTCAACATCTCATAGATGAGATGATCAGATCCGGGGTTTCCCAGGTTCGTTTATCCGAATGCGGAATAAGGTTCTTTATTCCGAACTTCGTTAATCCGGAAAATGAAAACCGGACAAGAGGAAGGGCAAGTGTTGTAGTGGGGGGGGGGGGGGACACAGTTGCTGTTCAATTGTTATGAGGATGGGAAGGCAAGGGCGGCCGAACGAATTTTCGTTTAGAGAGCAGAGCTAACAATGGCTCTACATCGTACGTCAAAATGGGAAATTTGGTGATAATTTTACCATGAGACTATTATCTGCGCGGGGTCATTGTGTGATTTATAATAATTACGTCGAGAAAAGAATGTTTGAAGTGACTTCTGATTATAGAAAGATGTATATTTAGGCTTTATTTTTCGCAAGAGAGTATAGTGAGCGAGCTGTTTGGGAAAGAAATCAAAGCTGAAGTTGTGAAACTCGTTTTTGCGGTCAATCACTGTTAAATTGGCATTATTGCGAGCGTGAATCACAAGCTAGAACTTCATATTAGGGCATTTCTATAAAAAAATGAAATTAAAAAAAAATCCGAGCAGGTTTCTGCCATCATTTTAATGAAATGTGCATTTAATCATGGAACGTAGAATCCATGATCTAACTAAAGAATTAACACGAGCGCGAAGCGCGAGCTATAATTTTTGTGTAATCTTCAAAACAAGATGCCTATGTAACTAAGGAACTTTTGGATTACGTCATGTCTACATCCTGCGGAGGAGACGATCAGATGACAAGATCTTCGATCCATGATGTCGTCCGATCATTTTTTCTAAAAGATGTAGACATGACGAATTACGAGATCTTGTCATCTGATT
Organism: Lytechinus variegatus; assembly: GCF_018143015.1. Taxonomy (NCBI): domain Eukaryota; kingdom Metazoa; phylum Echinodermata; class Echinoidea; order Temnopleuroida; family Toxopneustidae; genus Lytechinus; species Lytechinus variegatus. Next base: position 24,861,944 of record NC_054750.1, on the reverse strand, counting down.
ATCTCTCCCACGGGATGTAGACATGATAAAATCCAAGATCTTGTCATTTGATCATCTCTTCAAAAGGATGTAGACATGATGAGATCCGTGATCTTGTAATCTGATCATCTGTTCTACAAGATGTTGACAACATGAGATCCGGGATCTTGTAATCTGATCATCTGTTCTAAAAGATGTCGACATGACGAGATCCAGGATCTTCTCATCTGATCATCTCTTCTAAAAGATGTCGACATGATGAGATCCGGGATCTTGTCATCTGATCATCTCTTCTAAAAGATGTGGACATGATGAGATCCAACATCTTGTCATCTGATCAGGTTACAGCCCGATAGACCTCGGGTCCGATAGACCGCGGGTCCGTTAGACCGCGGGTCCAATAGACCGCGGGTCCGATAGACCGCGGGTCTAATAGACCGCGGGACCGATAGACCGCGGGTCCAATAGACCGCGGGTCCGATAGAACGCGGTGTGTAAAATTATGATCAGGATATAGTGAAATCCAATTTCATCAAGAGGTCAATGATACGAGTCCATGGGGTTCTATAACGATGACCTAAATGACAATCGCCCCCTGACATCTACTTTAAGGGAAATATTATCCCCATATTTTTATCGTCGGGGACTGTTACCTCCCCCCCCCCCCGAAATTTACCCTCAAGACGCCATTCGGGGCCTCTAAAATGCCATCGACTTGACGACATGGCGAGATACTTTATCTTGCCATGTCGACTTAATAAGTTTCATGTCAACATGGCCATATAGCGGAATTCTGGCCGGGACTTGTACACTTCATATCTCGCCATGTGGACATACCGACTTGACAAGATAGAATATATCGCTATGTCGAAATAATAAGCTTATTAATTACTTAGGCGGCGGAAGCAGGGGGGGGGGCTTCCCCCCTAAATTTGGGGTGGGGGACGGTCCCCCTAAATTTTTAGTTCAGAACCTTTGTTTTGCTTTTCAACTACGTCCCCCCTAAATATTTTTGTCCCCCCTCCCTAATTTTGGTTGATGATCTTTTTTTTCCTTGTCAAAAAATTTTGAAGGTCCCTCCTAACATTTTGGTTGATTTGCTCGTCAAATTTTTACCTGTGTCCATCCCAAAATTTCAGGTTAATTAAGACACGGTAAGATAAAATACCACGCCATGTCGTCACGTTGATGGCATTTTCACAGCTCCGTACTAGGGGTAATTATCTGGGATAATTGTCTTGAGGATAAATTTCCGGGGGGGGGGGGTAACAATCCCCGGCGGTAAAAATATGGGGATAATATTTTCCTTGAAGTAGTTGTCAGGGGTTGGTTGCCCTAATTGTGTTATTGTTATAGAACCCAGGCGCGGATCCAGGATTTCGTGGGGAGGGAGGGGGGGGGGGTGCAAATTTGACTTGATGTTTGGTGCCCATGTGTACTTTTCGAAAAATGGCACCCACTCCCTCCCGGCCAGGCTAACTTAAGTGCCTTAAATGGATTTAGAATTATCTTATAATCATATTAAAAAAAATAAAACCACTTTTGAATGTGTTCTTGAAAAAAAAAATCCATGAATGTATAATGTAATATCGATGGGAGCGCGAAGCGCGAGCGATTTGGGGGGTTTCAATTTGTTTTAACTTTTCACCAGAGTAGGCCCTACTAGAACTGTGAACGGGAGCTGTAATTTCTGTACTGTTGTTTTAGTATACCCTTCAATAATATTAATGATAACCTCTTGGGAATATGCAATCTCGACTAATTCTCCTCATTAGTGGCGTATTTATTCAGCATGGGTGCAAGGGGGGGGGGCGAGGGCACCAAGATAAAAAAATAAATGAAAGGGGGGGGGGTAGACGTTAAAGAAAATCTGAGATTTTATTCTTAAAAACACATTGAGGTATCTCACAAGGCTTAAGCAAATAATGAGAATGCGAAGCGCGATCGGACATTTTTTTTAGATTTTTCCTGTATTTTATCCTGAAATCCCAAGTCAGGGGCGGACCCAGCTTCCGCCAATAGGGGGGGGGGGCCATTTTTTCACCCATATTTTCCCCGATCGGCCGCTCAAAGTTGATTGTTTTTGTTTCTTTGAAGGGGTTGTCCCAGTGCCGTAATTAGCCAACAATTTCGAGGGGGCTCGATATGGCGTATCGAATAAAATTAATCAGAAGTTGGCAGTGAGGGAAGCGAGCAAGCAAATATGTTGACATTTTCATTACAAAAATACAAGGCTGTGATAGATTTTGACATAATATTTGTAAAATGATATTATATTTCATCCTAATCCCTTTCCTTTTCTCTCTATTTTTTCTTAGCCTTCATTCTCTCTTTTTTTTGTTGGGGGGGGGGACAAAACGCCCATGTCCTAACAGTCATTTCCTAGGTTTACTCTATAAGTAACATAAATGTGTAATAATTACATAAGCCCTATGCAAGCTAAATTTTATGTATTTTGTCCTGAAAATTTGACATCGTGGGCAATGTTTGTGAACCTGAACAGGACGCGTATGTAACTAGATAATTACCACGAGCGCGAAGCACGAGCAGGAAAGGGACCTGTTAAGGATGTTTTGCAGTTACCCATTAAGCCGATGCATATTTCAACGATTAAATAATGCGAGCGCGAAGCGCGAGCTGAACATTTTTGATATTCCAACCTAAAAAGATGAGATTTCAAATCCCCCAATGGGACAGTCGATTCATGTTTGTCAATCATGAAAAAGGATGGGTACTTTTTGGTATCTTCCTACAATGATAATGCTAGCGCAAAGCGCGAGCAGAAAATTTTTGATATTCTGATCTGAATCTGGATAATTTTAGCACGTTTTGAATAAGATCAAGCTTTGTATCTCAAAAAACATGCGTGCGCGTGTTTTAGAGTTAGACAGAATCCTGGCATTCTGAATACATTTCATTTTTCATCATAAAAATCAATAATGCGAGCGCAGAGCCCGAGCTGAAAATAATATTTGAAATTCCGATATGAAAAGGGTCAAATTAAGCACTGTTTACAGCACTGTGTATATAGGGAAATTTGATAACACTAAATAAATTATGCTAGCGCGAAGCGCGAGATGAAATTTTATTATTATTTTAACCTAGGATCAAGACATTTTAGGCCTAAAGACATTTTGTCATCATATAAGAATGATGACTATCTTCTATTTATTTTCCTAAAACTTGTCGATATTTATTTCTGAAAAAGGGACAATTTAGTTATTATGAATTCATACAAATTTTATTTCATATTTATTAATCTATTAAGCCTAATGAGTGTGTGAAATTTCTTGACAGTGCATGAGGCCTGAAAACTGGATATTTTAAGTATATTTGTAATCATAAATAGGATTAAGTGGTTGATATATTTTTAGCAAATAATGCGAGCGCAAATCGCGATCCGGAATTTTTTAATGGGGGAATTTAAGTAGTTTGTTATAGAATTAGGTATACATAACTCACCAATCAAATGCGAGCGCACAGTGCTAGCTCATAGGCCTTTATTTTTATTTTTTTTACATTCGAGACACCTGAATGGAAAGGGATATTTAGATAATCTTATATGAAATACAAAAAGACAATAGGTAGGCCTACTTGGCAAATAGTGCGAGCGCACAAAATGTTGCAAATGTTGATTCACACCACAAAACGGACATTTTCCAGAGCACTTAAAAAAAAACATAAATTAGTAAATCAAACAAAATAATGTAAGATTGATGTCCGAGCTGAATGTTTTGCATATTGATATAAAAACTTGATATTTTAAATTACATATCAGCCTATTTACCAAGATATGTATCTCATCGAACAGGCAATGCGAGCGCGATGCGCGAGCGAAACTTTAATATAGTGACATTAAATATTTTTAAAAATAGTTTTCCAACTCTTCTCCTGACCTTATTTTATTCACTCGTCTTCCTCCTTTTATGTTTTGTCTTCTTTTCCCCCCTTTTCTACCCTTTTTTTTCTTTCCCCTATTTTCCCAATTTAATTGCTCTGGGGAGGGGGTCCTCGGGACCCCTGGATCTGCCTATGTTAGTAGTTGTTATGATGAACACGATGCATATCTATTAAGAAATGAATGCGAGCACGAAGCGCTAGCTGAAAACTTTTATAATGATGAAATGAAAATGCATTTTCAATTGTCAGGTAAGAATATCAAATATTTTCAGCTTGTGCTTCTCGTTCGCATAAAAAAACCTGTGAGGTCGGGATGCGTATATAACTAAACAATTCATTGATGCCAGCGCGAGCTAAAATTTCCTATATGCTGATTTAAGAAGGACTGTTTTAAGGTATAATTCCTATTTTAATTGCTTGTCCTTTTTTTTCTTCCTTTTTTCTGTTTCTTATCCATTTTTGCGCCACCATGGGGGAGGGCAAAATCTTTGCCCCTTGGATCGGCCTATGTATGTTGGCTTGAAAAACACTTACATGTGGGATTGATGCAGAGGATGCATACCTAATTAATCAAATATTGCGAGCGCGTAGCGCGAGCTGAATTTGATAATAACCATTTCTGTGACCCTGAACAAGATATCTATCTCGCTAAACAGACTTGAAGCTCGAAAACATTGTTTGTCTATTATCGTAAAAACGGGATATTTCAATTCAGCAGCATTAATTTAAGCTTTTGGGCAGGACATAATTATATTTCACTATAAACAGGCAATACGAGCAATGTTGCGCCTCCGGTCGAAAAGGAATTTGCAAGAAGCCCCCTAAGTTCAAGGTCAATATGGCGCCCTCGGTTGAACATAAACGTGGCGACCCCATGTGAAATAGTTCGAACATCAATTCGTCGCTCCCATAGTTCGGACATCGATTTGGCGCCCCTCCCAGTTCAAACATCAATTCGGCGCCCCATAGTTCGAACGTCATTTTGGCGCCGCCTAATTCGAACATCACATCGACGTCCGGGTCAACATTTCCCTCTTTCGTTTCCCCATCTCCTTTTCTTTCTTTCTTCTTTCTTTATCTTATTCTAATTCCCCTTCCTTTCTCTCTTTTTCCCCCTCTTCCTATCCCTTTTCTTCTTCTCTTCTTTTCCTTCCTCCTCTCTCTTTTTTCTTCATTTTTCTTGTCTTCCTTTTTTCAATCTTTTCTTTCCCCCTTTTCTTCTCTTTTTTCCCCGTCTTTTCTTTCTCCCTTTTCCTCTCTCTTTTCTCGTTTTTCTTCTCTTCCTTTCCCCCTTACTGTCTCTTTTTTCTCCTGTTTCCCACTCTCTCTCTTTTCTTATCTTTCTTCCCATCTTCCTCTCTTTTTAAATATTATTCTCTTCCTTCCTCTTTTTTCTTCTTTTCCCCCTTTTCCTTTCTGCCTTTTTTCTTTTTTTTTCTTTTCCCTCTTTCTCCTTTTTTCTTTTTCCCCTTTACTTCTCCCTTTTCTTTTTCTTTCCTTCCCCCTTTTTTCTCTTTTAATCTTTTTTTCTTCTCTCCCTCCCCCTTCCACTCCCTCTCTTTTTCTTCTCTTTTCCCTCTTCCTCTATCTCTCTTTTTCTTATCTTTCTTCCCATCTTCTATCTAAATATTATCTTTCTTCCTTGTTTTTTTTCTTCTTTTTCCTCCTTTTCCTTTCTCCTTTCTTTTCTTCTCTTCCTTTTCCCTCCTCTCTTTTTTCTCTTCTTTCCCCGTTTCTTCTTCTTTTAAGTTTGTCTTTCCTTCCCCCTTTTTTCTCTTCCTTTCTCCCTCTTACCCTCTTTTCTATTCCCTTCTTTTGCCATCTTTTTCTCTCTTTTTATTCTCTCCCTTTTCCCCTCTCCCCCCTCTTTTTTGAGGTGGGGGTGCATGGGGGGGGATGAGGCAGTTCCTCCTCGCCCCACCCCCATGGATCCGCACCTGATAGAACCCCCATGGTCTCGTATCATTTGACCTTTGGACCTCTCGATGATTTGATATATCTGGTCATAATTTTACACACACTGCGGTCTATCGGACCCGCGGTCTATCGGGATGTCCCCTCTGATCATCTCTCCCATAAATTTATGTCATTCAAATGGATTTATGTCATGATTTTATGTCGTGATTTAAGACATAAAGCTTTATGCAACGAATTTATGTCAATATTTGTGTTTATGTCATGTTTTATGCTACATGACATAAATCGTGACATAAATCATAACATAAATCAATACATAAACTTTTATGCAACAGGGCCCAGATCTTGTTATCTAATCATTCTATTCTAAAAGATGTCGGCATGACGAGATCCAGGATCTTGTCTTCTGATCATTTATTCTACAAGATGTCGACATGATGAGATCCGGGATCTTGTCATCTGATCATCTCTTCTGAAAGATGTGGACATGATAAGATCCGGGATCTCGTCATCTGATGTTTTCGCTAGCAAGATGTCGACTTCCCAAGATAATTATCTTAACATCTGGGTGGCACTTTTAAGCTTCCACACTCAATCTTTTTAATTTCTGTAGATTTTGCCCGGTATGTCATATCTCGTCTAATTTTACTCTCCTTTCCGGGCCCTAATCTATGACTTCTGTCAATGTCCTGTGCATCCAGTTTTACAATGCATCCTTTGATCACATATATAAAGTGATTATAGTTTCAGTTGTGTTTTCACCCTCAGATTCGTTAAAACCATGAAATATAACACATTTCCTTCGTGTATACTGTTCTGAATCATCGTGTTTCTCAAGCAAAGTGTGAGTCTAAAGGGAAGCAATTTCATCATGTATATAATGAACTTTTTGTCAGGGTGAACTGACAAAAAAATAGACATTTGAATATTAAACATCTCAATCAACCTTAAAGAAAGTAAATTAATTGACCGAAGGATCAATATTATCTATACTTTGGAACAATCACAAAAGCAGTCATGGTATGAAGACATATCACATAACCATACGAATTCCAGTATAGATTTTAAGAATGTGGCCGTGACTGGTGTTTTATTTATCAGAAATATCACTTTAAAGGTATTGTTTAACTTTGTGAGCAGCCGATTTAAAAAATTCTCAAACCAAGATGAAACATGTGTACAAGTGCATGTATTAGAACTAATAAACCCTGAAAACAACCATTATTGAGAATGAAAAGCGAAAACTACAAGGCAAACCCTGATTTTGTAAATAGGCGTCTTACAGACACCTAAAGAGTTATTTTGAGCGAGATGAGAATGCTTCGTAGTTAATCTTTTACGATAAGCTCAAAATAATGATAAGAAAGTAAAATAGATGATACATATAGTTATAATAAAAGCAATAACACATCATTAAAATAGTAATGAAAACCTCAATAGTGATACTAATAATCGACATGAAAAAAAATAAGATTAAGTGTCATTAAAATATGATTTCATTTAGATTTAAATGACAGAATATTGATAGCCATTGGGTAGTATTAAGCATAAATATTACTTGTCCATTGACTTACTACATGTTGATTCGTCATCATGATAATTGCAGTGGTATAGTCCATCGCAGAGATCATTAGATGATACATTTATCATGGAAATCGAGCAATAGAACGGGGCTGGTACATGTGAAAGAGAGACAAAATAAAGCAAATGCTATAAGATTAAACATAGTGCCAATCATTAAAATGAGTTGTGCCTTAACTATTCAACAACTATTATTTTAAGAAAAGAGAATAGATAGAGAGGTATTTTGAAGGATAATATCACATGGAAACATAAAGTAAATAATGTCTATTTCAAGTAAAAATTATGCACATTGACTATTATCTACCACAGGTTTTAACAACTTTTACATGTTTAATTCATGAAACAAACAAAAAAGATCTTGAACTTCAAATTATATATCATTTAACTCGATGCAAGGTAAATCGTTTGAAATATATTTACTTGAGAGATCAATAGCGAAGATGTCAACATCTATGAAGAGATTGGTTGCGTAAAGTCCGCCTATGACAGCCATCCACATCCGATTGGTTTCTACATAGACATCATCGGAAGAACTTATAATAAAGCGATCTTCGATGATCCTGATGACAGACTGTGGATCAGATGGATCAGTACCTCTCCCTATTTGGATTTGATTGGAAGATCTCATATAGATATCTTGGAACACAATTCGAAATCCATTCGTATCATTTGTTTGTAGCACGGTTGCGTGGTAAAATCGCCTGGTGTAGTTGCGTGGTATGTATACTGAATATATTTCACCTGATTGCAGATACGTCGCTGTGTAATCTATTTGTAAATCCAAAGAAAAGTTGTGAATAAGATGTTTGACCAAACCTACCAGAATGAACACACAGTCACCAAAATGTGATACATAGTTTTTAACAACGTTTTATTTCACCCTGTTTTCACGTAGTTTGTCAACGCTTTATACCCGAACACTGCGAGTTAACAGGAAAATGAAAATTAACCCCTTTTATTCAAGGGAAGTTCACCCTGATAAAAAATATTGTTGCAAAGATGCCCGAAATTGGAGAAGGTGTGAGAAAAAAATAATTTTTTGTTTAGTTGTGACGTTAAATATCAGCAGCTGTCCCAATATGTAAATCTTTTTTCTTTTTCAGTTGTTCATGTCGACTAAATAAATTCTTCTTTCAGAATTCGGGAAAATGATTTATTTTCTGGTGCTATATTTAAGTACAAATAAGCAAATTTCAATATTTTTTAAATAAAATAATATTTCATTGAGTTTTTCAATTTTCAATAAATGGAAAGCGGCTCCCATATGACGCGACAAAAAAAATCTAGCAACGTTTTATTTTATATTTTGAGAATTTTTTTTTTCAAACCTTCGCAAATATTTTTCTCTTTTACCATTTGTTCTATTATATATATAATGAACTTTTTGTCAGGTTGAACTGACAAAAATAGACATTTGATTTACAATATTAACATCTCAATCAACCTTAGAGAAAATAAATTAATTTAGCAAAGGATCAAATTTATCTATACTTTGAAACAATCATAGAAGCAGTCATGGAATGAACGCATATATCGTAACCATACGAATTACAATATATTCTAAGAATATGGCCGTGACTGGTGTCTTATTTGTCAGAAATATCACTTTAAGTAGCCTACTTTGTCTTCTGAATAATAATAAAAAAAAGCGGTGGAGTTGTTTTGAGCGAGATGAGAATGCTTCGTAGTTACTCTTTTACGAAAAGCTTAAAATAGTGATAAGAAAGTAAAATAGATGATACCAATAGTTATAATAAAAGCAATAACACATCATTAAAATAGTAATGAAAACCTCAATAGCGATACTAATAATAGACATGAAAAAAATAAGATTAAGTATCATTAAAAAATGATTTCATTTAGATTTAAATGACAGAATATTGATAGCCATTGGGTAGTATTAAGCATGAATATTACTTGTCCATTGACTTACTACATGTTGATTCGTCCTCATGATAATTGCAGTTGTATAAACCATCGCAGAGATCATTAGATGATACATTTATCATGGAAATCGAGCAATAGAACGGGGCTGGTACATGTGAAAGAAGAGAGACAAAATAAAGGAAATGCTATAAGATTAAACATAGTGACCAATCAATAAAATGAGTTGTGCCTTAACTATTCAAAAACTATCATTACAAGAAAAAAGTGTAGAGAGGTATTTTGAAGGATAATATCACATGGAAACATAAAGTAAAGGTTCCCCGTTCGCTTCAAAAGGAGGGGGAGATATAATGCACAAATTAGTTACACGGTGTTATTTTTCTTCAGTCACCAACATTTAAGGAGGCTAACTGGTACCGGATTCAGGAACTCGTTGGCCAAGACCAGCTAAGGGCTACGTCGTAAAAAATTGAGTTTGTGAAGGTAACGAGCTAAAAATGCCTGCGTCAGAAATGTGATATTTTGACACTGCTATTCGCAGCACCAGACTAGCCCAATCCCTTTATGTGCCCGACTTTCATGACTTTTTGAATGGATGATCGTTGTTACTGAATGCTTGTCGTGCGGACTATTTTAGTGCTGGCCTGGTCCAAATCATTAAATCGCGAGTTACAAAAAAATGGTATAACCGGCTCAGTACAAAGATTCCCCTTGAAGATGTGATCCTTCCCCAATCAACACCCACACTGAAAAGCCTCCCGTGTTTATTTAACACCAGGACGGAATCGATATAAATATGTCAACACCAGCGAAGTATTGAAACAACACCAGTTCGGAATCAAACCGATGCTGTTTTAATACTAATTCGTGTATAACCACCTATCTGGTGTTAGACCAAAGCGAAACTGGTGTTGTTTAACACTTCTCTGATGTGGACATATATATATTCCAGGCTTGGGCTTAATTAACACCGGAGTTCTTACAGTATACATGTATAACAACTAGATTGCTTAAAAAAAATGTCTATTTCAAGTTAAAGTCAAACATTATGCACACTGACGATTATCTACCACAGGTTTTAACATATTTTACATGTTTAATTCGTAAAAAAAAATTACATTTCATATATATTAACATTGTACTCTGTGATTTATATCATTTAACTCGATGCAAGTAAAATCGTTTGAAATATATTTACTTGAGAGATCAATAGCAAAGATGTCAACATCTATGAAGAGATTGGTTGCGTAAAGTCCGCCTATGACAGCCATCCACATCCGATTGGTTTCTACATAGACATCATCGGAAGAACTTATAATAAAGCGATCTTCGATGATCCTGATGACAGACTGTTGGTCAGATGGATCAGTACCTCTCCCTATTTGGATTTGATTGGAGGATCTTATATCGATATCTTGGAACACAATTCGAAATCCATTCGTATCATTTGTTTGTAGCACGGTTGCGTGGTAAAATCGCCTGGTGTAGTTGCTTGGTATGTAGATTGAATACATTTCACCTGATTGCAGATACGTCGCTGTGTAATCTATTTGTAAATCCAAAGAAAAGTTGTAAACAAGATATTTGACCAAACCTACCAGAATGAACACACAGTCACCACAATGTGATACACAGTTTAACAATGTTGCATTTTACCCTGTTTTCACTTAATCATTTTATACCGCATATGATAAAAAGGTTTTCACGTAGTTTGACAACACTTTATACCCGAACATTGCGAGTTAACAGGAAAATGAAAATTAATCCATTCTATTAAAGGGAAGTTCACCCTAATAAAAAAAATTGTTGCTTAGATGCCCGAAATTGGAGAAGATTGAAGGAAAACTTCATTTTTTTAATTTGTGACGTCGAATGTGAGCAGTTGTCTCAATATGTAAATCTAATTTCTTTTAGTTGTTCATGAGGACTAAATAAATTCTTCTTTCAGAATTTTGGATGATTTATTTGCTTGTGGTATGCTTAAGTACAATCAATAAAATGTAATTGTTTTTTAGAAGATTTAATTTCAAGACCTTTAAATTTTTAATATATGGAAAGCTACTTCCATATGAGGCTACAAAAAAAAATCTAGCAACTTTTTTTTTTATTTGAGAGATTTTTCTGTAGCCTCCGCCAATCTTTTTCTATTTTACTATTTGTTCTACTATGTATACAATGAACTTGTTGACAGGGTGGACTGACAAAAAAGTAGACATTTGATTTACAATAACATATCAATTAACCTTAGAGAAAGTAAATTAATTGACCGAAGGATCAAATTTATCTATACTTTTAAACAATCACAGAAATAGTCCTGATATGAACACATATCACATAATCACGCGAATTAAAGTACATTTTAACAATGTGGCCGTGACTGGTGTTTTATATACACGTCTGTATTTATCAGAAATATCACTTTAAGTAATCTACTTTCACTTCTAAATAGATGATAAAGAATGCGGTGGAATTAATTTGAGCGGAATGAGAATGCTTCGTAGTCTCTCTTGAACAATAAGCTTAAAATAATGATAACAAAATGAAATAGATAATGATACCGATAATTTTTAGAACAATAACACTTATATGATAAAAATAGTAATGAAAATGTTAATAGCGAAACTAATAATAGACATGAAAAATAATAAGATTAAGTATCATTAGATAAAAAAAGATTTCATTTAGAATTAAATGACAGAGTATTGAGAGCTGTTGAGTGGTATTAAGGATGAATATTACTTGTCCCTTGACTTACTACACGTCGATTCGTCCTCATGATAATTGCATTGGTAAAGTCCATCGCAGAGATCATTAGATGATACGTTTATCATGGAAATCGGGCAATAGAACGGGGCTGGTACATGTGAAAGAAGAGAGACAAAATAAAGGAAATGCTATAAGATTAAACATAGTGACCAATCAATAAAATGAGTTGTGCCTTAACTTTTCAAAAACTATCATTACAAGAAAAAAATGTAGAGAGGTATTTTGAAGGATAATATCACATGGAAACATAAAGTAAAGGTTCCCCGTTCGCTTCAAAAGGAGGGGGAGATATGATGCACAAATTAGTTACACGTTGTTATTTTTCTTCAGTCACCAACATTTAAGGAGGCTAACTGATACCGGATTCAGGAACTCGTTGGTCAAGACCAGCTAAGGGCTACGTCGTAAAAAATTGAGTTTGTGAAGGTCACGAGCTAAAAATGCCTGCGTCAGAAATGTGATATTTTGACACTGCTATTCGCAGCACCAGACTAGCCCAATCCCTTTACGTGCCTGACTTTCATGACTTTTTGAATGGATGATCGTTGTTACTGAATGCTTGTCGTGCGGACTATTTTAGTGCTGGCCTGGTCCAAATCATAAAATCGCGAGTTACAAAAAAAATGGTATAACCGGCTCAGTACAAAGATTCCCCTTGAGGATGTGCTCCTTCCCCAATCAACACCCACACTGAAAAGCCTCCCGTGTTGGTTTAACACCAGGACAGAATCGATATAAATATGTCAACACCAGCGAAGTATTGAAACAACACCAGTTCGGAATCAAACCGATGCTGTTTAAATACTAATTCGTGTATAACCACCTATAAGGTGTTAGACCAAAGCGAAACTGGTGTTGTTTAACACTTCTCTGATGTGGACATATATAGATTCCAGGCTTGGGTTTAATTACCACCGGAGTTTTTGCAGTATACATGTATAACAACTAGATTGCTAATAAAATGTCTATTTCAAGCTAAAGTCAATCATTATGCACACTGACGATTATCTACCACAGGTTTTAACATATTTTACATGTTTAATTCGTAAAAAAAAGATTACATTTCATATATATTAACATTGCTTTCTAAGATATATATCATTTAACTCGATGCAAGTAAAATCGTTTGAAATATATTTACTTGAAAGATCACTAGCGAAGATGTCAACATCTATGAAGAGATTGGTTGCGTAAAGTCCGCCTATGACAGCCATCCACATCCGATTGGTTTCTACATAGACATCATCAGAAGATCTTATAGTAAAGCGATCTTCGATGATCCTGATGACAGACTGTTGGTCAGATGGATCAGTACCTCTCCCTATTTGGATTTGATTGGAAGATCTTATATCGATATCTTGGAACACAATTCGAAATCCATTCGTATCATTTGTTTGTAGCACGGTTGCGTGGTAAAATCGCCTGGTGTAGTTGCTTGGTATGTAGATTGAATACATTTCACCTGATTGCAGATACGTCGCTGTGTAATCTATTTGTAAATCCAAAGAAAAGTTGTAAATAAGATATTTGACCAAACCTACCAGAATGAACACACAGTCACCACAATGTGATACACAGTTTAACAACGTTGCATTTTACCCTGTTTTCACTTAATCATTTTATACCGCATATGATAAAAAGGTTTTCACGTAGTTTGACAACACTTTATACCCGAACATTGCGAGTTAACAGGAAAATGAAAATTAATCCATTCTATTAAAGGGAAGTTCACCCTAATAAAAAAAATTGTTGCTTAGATGCCCGAAATTGGAGAAGATTGAAGGAGAACTTCATTTTTTTAATTTGTGACGTCGAATGTGAACAGTTGTCTGAATATGTAAATCTAATTTCTTTTAGTTGTTCATGAGGACTAAATAAATTCTTCTTTCAGAATTTTGGATAATGATTTATTTGCTTGTGGTATGCTTAAGTACAATCAATAAAATGTAATTGTTTTTTAGAAGATTTAATTTCAAGACCTTTAAATTTTTAATATATTGAAAGCTACTTCCATATGAGGCTACAAAAAAAAATCTAGCAACTTTTTTTTTATTTGAGAGATTTTTCTGTAGCCTTCGCCAATCTTTTTCTATTTTACTATTTGTTCTACTATGTATACAATGAACTTGTTGACAGGGTGGACTGACAAAAAAGTAGACATTTGATTTACAATAACATATCAATTAACCTTAGAGAAAGTAAATTAATTGACCGAAGGATCAAATTTATCTATACTTTTAAACAATCACAGAAGTAGTCCTGATATGAACACATATCACATAATCACGCGAATTAAAGTACATTTTAACAATGTGGCCGTGACTGGTGTTTTATATACACGTCTTTATTTATCAGAAATATCACTTTAAGTAACCTACTTTCACTTCTAAATAGATGATAAAGAATGCGGTGGAATTAATTTGAGCGGAATGAGAATGCTTCGTAGTTCCTCTTGTACGATAAGCTTAAAATAATGATAACAAAATGAAATAGATGATGATACCGATAATTTTTAGAACAATAATACTTATATGATAAAAATAGTAATGGAAATGTTAATAGCAAAACTAATAATAGACATGAAAAATAATAAGATTAAGTATCATTAGATAAAAAAATGATATCATTTAGAATTAAATGACAGAGTATTGAGAGCTGTTGAATGGTATTAAGGATGAATATTACTTGTCCAATGACTTACTACACGTCGATTCGTCCTCATGATAATTGCATTGGTAAAGTCCATCGCAGAGATCGTTAGATGATACGTTTATCATGGAAATCGGGCAATAGAACGGGGCTGGTACATGTGAAAGAAGAGAGACAAAATAAAGGAAATGCTATAAGATTAAACATAGTGACCAATCAATAAAATGAGTTGTGCCTTAACTATTCAAAAACTATCATTACAAGAAAAAAGTGTAGAGAGGTATTTTGAAGGATAATATCACATGGAAACATAAAGTAAAGGTTCCCCGTTCGCTTCAAAAGGAGGGGGAGATATAATGCACAAATTAGTTACACGTTGTTATTTTTCTTCAGTCACCAACATTTAAGGAGGCTAACTGGTACCGGATTCAGGAACTCGTTGGTCAAGACCAGCTAAGGGCTACGTCGTAAAAAATTGAGTTTGTGAAGGTAACGAGCTAAAAATGCCTGCGTCAGAAATGTGATATTTTGACACTGCTATTCGCAGCACCAGACTAGCCCAATCCCTTTATGTGCCCGACTTTCATGACTTTTTGAATGGATGATCGTTGTTACTGAATGCTTGTCGTGCGGACTATTTTAGTGCTGGCCTGGTCCAAATCATTAAATCGCGAGTTACAAAAAAATGGTATAACCGGCTCAGTACAAAGATTCCCCTTGAAGATGTGATCCTTCCCCAATCAACACCCACACTGAAAAGCCTCCCGTGTTTATTTAACACCAGGACGGAATCGATATAAATATGTCAACACCAGCGAAGTATTGAAACAACACCAGTTCGGAATCAAACCGATGCTGTTTTAATACTAATTCGTGTATAACCACCTATCTGGTGTTAGACCAAAGCGAAACTGGTGTTGTTTAACACTTCTCTGATGTGGACATATATATATTCCAGGCTTGGGCTTAATTAACACCGGAGTTCTTACAGTATACATGTATAACAACTAGATTGCTTAAAAAAATGTCTATTTCAAGTTAAAGTCAAACATTATGCACACTGACGATTATCTACCACAGGTTTTAACATATTTTACATGTTTAATTCGTAAAAAAAAAATTACATTTCATATATATTAACATTGTACTCTGTGATTTATATCATTTAACTCGATGCAAGTAAAATCGTTTGAAATATATTTACTTGAGAGATCAATAGCAAAGATGTCAACATCTATGAAGAGATTGGTTGCGTAAAGTCCGCCTATGACAGCCATCCACATCCGATTGGTTTCTACATAGACATCATCGGAAGAACTTATAATAAAGCGATCTTCGATGATCCTGATGACAGACTGTTGGTCAGATGGATCAGTACCTCTCCCTATTTGGATTTGATTGGAGGATCTTATATCGATATCTTGGAACACAATTCGAAATCCATTCGTATCATTTGTTTGTAGCACGGTTGCGTGGTAAAATCGCCTGGTGTAGTTGCTTGGTATGTAGATTGAATACATTTCACCTGATTGCAGATACGTCGCTGTGTAATCTATTTGTAAATCCAAAGAAAAGTTGTAAACAAGATATTTGACCAAACCTACCAGAATGAACACACAGTCACCACAATGTGATACACAGTTTAACAATGTTGCATTTTACCCTGTTTTCACTTAATCATTTTATACCGCATATGATAAAAAGGTTTTCACGTAGTTTGACAACACTTTATACCCGAACATTGCGAGTTAACAGGAAAATGAAAATTAATCCATTCTATTAAAGGGAAGTTCACCCTAATAAAAAAAATTGTTGCTTAGATGCCCGAAATTGGAGAAGATTGAAGGAAAACTTTTTTTAATTTGTGACGTCGAATGTGAGCAGTTGTCTCAATATGTAAATCTAATTTCTTTTAGTTGTTCATGAGGACTAAATAAATTCTTCTTTCAGAATTTTGGATGATTTATTTGCTTGTGGTATGCTTAAGTACAATCAATAAAATGTAATTGTTTTTTAGAAGATTTAATTTCAAGACCTTTAAATTTTTAATATATGGAAAGCTACTTCCATATGAGGCTACAAAAAAAAATCTAGCAACTTTTTTTTTTATTTGAGAGATTTTTCTGTAGCCTCCGCCAATCTTTTTCTATTTTACTATTTGTTCTACTATGTATACAATGAACTTGTTGACAGGGTGGACTGACAAAAAAGTAGACATTTGATTTACAATAACATATCAATTAACCTTAGAGAAAGTAAATTAATTGACCGAAGGATCAAATTTATCTATACTTTTAAACAATCACAGAAATAGTCCTGATATGAACACATATCACATAATCACGCGAATTAAAGTACATTTTAACAATGTGGCCGTGACTGGTGTTTTATATACACGTCTGTATTTATCAGAAATATCACTTTAAGTAATCTACTTTCACTTCTAAATAGATGATAAAGAATGCGGTGGAATTAATTTGAGCGGAATGAGAATGCTTCGTAGTCTCTCTTGAACAATAAGCTTAAAATAATGATAACAAAATGAAATAGATAATGATACCGATAATTTTTAGAACAATAACACTTATATGATAAAAATAGTAATGAAAATGTTAATAGCGAAACTAATAATAGACATGAAAAATAATAAGATTAAGTATCATTAGATAAAAAAAGATTTCATTTAGAATTAAATGACAGAGTATTGAGAGCTGTTGAGTGGTATTAAGGATGAATATTACTTGTCCCTTGACTTACTACACGTCGATTCGTCCTCATGATAATTGCATTGGTAAAGTCCATCGCAGAGATCATTAGATGATACGTTTATCATGGAAATCGGGCAATAGAACGGGGCTGGTACATGTGAAAGAAGAGAGACAAAATAAAGGAAATGCTATAAGATTAAACATAGTGACCAATCAATAAAATGAGTTGTGCCTTAACTTTTCAAAAACTATCATTACAAGAAAAAAATGTAGAGAGGTATTTTGAAGGATAATATCACATGGAAACATAAAGTAAAGGTTCCCCGTTCGCTTCAAAAGGAGGGGGAGATATGATGCACAAATTAGTTACACGTTGTTATTTTTCTTCAGTCACCAACATTTAAGGAGGCTAACTGATACCGGATTCAGGAACTCGTTGGTCAAGACCAGCTAAGGGCTACGTCGTAAAAAATTGAGTTTGTGAAGGTCACGAGCTAAAAATGCCTGCGTCAGAAATGTGATATTTTGACACTGCTATTCGCAGCACCAGACTAGCCCAATCCCTTTACGTGCCTGACTTTCATGACTTTTTGAATGGATGATCGTTGTTACTGAATGCTTGTCGTGCGGACTATTTTAGTGCTGGCCTGGTCCAAATCATAAAATCGCGAGTTACAAAAAAAATGGTATAACCGGCTCAGTACAAAGATTCCCCTTGAGGATGTGCTCCTTCCCCAATCAACACCCACACTGAAAAGCCTCCCGTGTTGGTTTAACACCAGGACAGAATCGATATAAATATGTCAACACCAGCGAAGTATTGAAACAACACCAGTTCGGAATCAAACCGATGCTGTTTAAATACTAATTCGTGTATAACCACCTATAAGGTGTTAGACCAAAGCGAAACTGGTGTTGTTTAACACTTCTCTGATGTGGACATATATAGATTCCAGGCTTGGGTTTAATTACCACCGGAGTTTTTGCAGTATACATGTATAACAACTAGATTGCTAATAAAATGTCTATTTCAAGCTAAAGTCAATCATTATGCACACTGACGATTATCTACCACAGGTTTTAACATATTTTACATGTTTAATTCGTAAAAAAAAGATTACATTTCATATATATTAACATTGCTTTCTAAGATATATATCATTTAACTCGATGCAAGTAAAATCGTTTGAAATATATTTACTTGAAAGATCACTAGCGAAGATGTCAACATCTATGAAGAGATTGGTTGCGTAAAGTCCGCCTATGACAGCCATCCACATCCGATTGGTTTCTACATAGACATCATCAGAAGATCTTATAGTAAAGCGATCTTCGATGATCCTGATGACAGACTGTTGGTCAGATGGATCAGTACCTCTCCCTATTTGGATTTGATTGGAAGATCTTATATCGATATCTTGGAACACAATTCGAAATCCATTCGTATCATTTGTTTGTAGCACGGTTGCGTGGTAAAATCGCCTGGTGTAGTTGCTTGGTATGTAGATTGAATACATTTCACCTGATTGCAGATACGTCGCTGTGTAATCTATTTGTAAATCCAAAGAAAAGTTGTAAATAAGATATTTGACCAAACCTACCAGAATGAACACACAGTCACCACAATGTGATACACAGTTTAACAACGTTGCATTTTACCCTGTTTTCACTTAATCATTTTATACCGCATATGATAAAAAGGTTTTCACGTAGTTTGACAACACTTTATACCCGAACATTGCGAGTTAACAGGAAAATGAAAATTAATCCATTCTATTAAAGGGAAGTTCACCCTAATAAAAAAAATTGTTGCTTAGATGCCCGAAATTGGAGAAGATTGAAGGAAAACTTCATTTTTTTAATTTGTGACGTCGAATGTGAACAGTTGTCTCAATATGTAAATCTAATTTCTTTTAGTTGTTCATGAGGACTAAATAAATTCTTCTTTCAGAATTTTGGATAATGATTTATTTGCTTGTGGTATGCTTAAGTACAATCAATAAAATGTAATTGTTTTTTAGAAGATTTAATTTCAAGACCTTTAAATTTTTAATATATTGAAAGCTACTTCCATATGAGGCTACAAAAAAAAATCTAGCAACTTTTTTTTTATTTGAGAGATTTTTCTGTAGCCTTCGCCAATCTTTTTCTATTTTACTATTTGTTCTACTATGTATACAATGAACTTGTTGACAGGGTGGACTGACAAAAAAGTAGACATTTGATTTACAATAACATATCAATTAACCTTAGAGAAAGTAAATTAATTGACCGAAGGATCAAATTTATCTATACTTTTAAACAATCACAGAAGTAGT
Organism: Lytechinus variegatus; assembly: GCF_018143015.1. NCBI lineage: Eukaryota > Metazoa > Echinodermata > Echinoidea > Temnopleuroida > Toxopneustidae > Lytechinus > Lytechinus variegatus. The sequence goes on along the minus strand of NC_054750.1, from coordinate 24,842,236 downwards.
CCTGATATGAACACATATCACATAATCACGCGAATTAAAGTACATTTTAACAATGTGGCCGTGACTGGTGTTTTATATACACGTCTTTATTTATCAGAAATATCACTTTAAGTAACCTACTTTCACTTCTAAATAGATGATAAAGAATGCGGTGGAATTAATTTGAGCGGAATGAGAATGCTTCGTAGTTCCTCTTGTACGATAAGCTTAAAATAATGATAACAAAATGAAATAGATGATGATACCGATAATTTTTAGAACAATAATACTTATATGATAAAAATAGTAATGGAAATGTTAATAGCAAAACTAATAATAGACATGAAAAATAATAAGATTAAGTATCATTAGATAAAAAAATGATATCATTTAGAATTAAATGACAGAGTATTGAGAGCTGTTGAATGGTATTAAGGATGAATATTACTTGTCCAATGACTTACTACACGTCGATTCGTCCTCATGATAATTGCATTGGTAAAGTCCATCGCAGAGATCGTTAGATGATACGTTTATCATGGAAATCGGGCAATAGAACGGGGCTGGTACATGTGAAAGAAGAGAGACAAAATAAAGGAAATGCTATAAGATTAAACATAGTGACCAATCAATAAAATGAGTTGTGCCTTAACTATTCAAAAACTATCATTACAAGAAAAAAGTGTAGAGAGGTATTTTGAAGGATAATATCACATGGAAACAAAAAGTAAAGGTTCCCCGTTCGCTTCAAAAGGAGGGGGAGATATAATGCACAAATTAGTTACACGTTGTTATTTTTCTTCAGTCACCAACATTTAAGGAGGCTAACTGGTACCGGATTCATTTGATTTTTTTTTTGATTTTATTTTATTGTTTACTTCTGCAATTACATCATTCGTATATAATACATTTTCCATAACATAACAAACATAGTATATTGAGAACTTTTTTGGCATGAATCATAACTAAATGTACTAAAATTATCATTACAAACAAAACTGATCTCATACCAAATTAGTTAACATTTACAATTTGCAGGAGAAGGATTGTCATCATAAGCAGATTGCTTGAAAAAATGACAACCCCAGGTTAGAACTCATTGATTAATATAATACATTATTACAGCAGAATCGATAAACAGTTCATTTCATGAAAAACAGCAGTAATGTAATTTGAGCAATGACGATGGAGATGATAAGGATGAAGATGATGGTGAAATGGTGAAGATGAAGGCGATGGAGAGGATGATGGTGATGATGCTTTAATGATGACACATCGACACAGAAATTTTACTTCAAATATTCTGATATCAACATAGATTTAACGTTTGCCTTAAATGAGTAAAGAGACGTGGATCTTTTTATAGATTCAGGTAGAGAGTTCCACAAATCAGGACCATGGTGTCTTATGGATCTCTGCGCAATAAGCAATTTGGGGTTGATTAAATGGAAATTAGAAGAGTTCCGCGTAGGGTATGAATGGATAGATGTGTTCATAGTATAAAAATTGTGAAATGAAGGTGGGAGCATGTTATTTACGTATTTGAACATAAGCAGTAAGCTTTGAAATGAGTTTATGTCAAAAATAGTTAGAGTCTTTAGTTTATGGAATAATGGATTTGTGTGTGATAAATATTGCGAATTAGTACAAATTCGAATTGCTTTTTTCTGTAATAAGTATATTATATTAATTTTAGTTTTTGCACACGTTGCCCAAACTATATTGCAGTACGATATATACGGCAATATTAATGAATTGTATAGTAGAACGAGTGTAGTATGAGGAATTATGTTTTTCATTTTGTAAAGTACACCTACGTTTCTGGAGATGTTAGTAGTTATACAACGTATATGTTCATTCCAATTTAAATGTTCATCTATTGTGACACCTAAAAACTTTGTTTCTTTTTTCCTTTTGAGTGGAATATTATCTATGCTTATGTCGTATGGAAACTCAGTAATATGTGAACTTGTATGAGTAAAATACATAAAGTTTGTTTTGTCTATATTAAGTGAGAGCCTATTACATTTAAACCACAAAGATAGTTTAGGTAATTCACGATTAAATGTATCTACTAAAGTTTCTAAACTGGTGTTTGAACAAAAAATGTTTGTGTCATCGGCAAATAATACAAATGATAATAAAGGCGTTACAGTAGTCAAATCATTGATATATATAAGGAAAAGTAAGGGGCCAAGGATCGATCCTTGTGGAACTCCGCATTTTATTGACTGAAAGTTAGAAGAAATATTGTTGTGAGTGACATATTGTTTTCTATCAGACAAATAACTCTCAAACCATGATAGTGCGATTCCCCGAATTCCATAATTTTCAAGTTTTTTAAGTAAAATCTGGTGGTCAAGAGTGTCGAATGCTTTGCTTAGGTCCATGAATACTCCTATTATGTGTTCTTTATTTGTCATTGCATTTGTAATTTTATCGTATATTTGTATTAAAGCCTGATCAGTTGAATGCCCTTTCCTGAATCCATATTGGTTTGAATTTAGAAACTGAAAAGTATCTAGGAACTTATAAAGTCTTTTGTAAATAATCTTCTCTAATATTTTGGATATGCTGGGGAGAATAGAAATAGGCCTATAATTTGTTATTTCGTGTGGATTGTCTTTTTTTAAAACAGGATTTACCTTTGCAATTTTTAGGGAATCTGGACATTTACCGGTGCTGATCGACAGATTAAAAATATGACACAATGGAGAGACAATATAATGTATGATCTGCTTAAGAAGGAAAGTACTAATTCTATCATATCCCTGTGATTTGCTGGATTTGAGATTTTTTGTTATTTCAATTATTTCCTGAACATTTGTGGGGTTAAAGAATAGGGAAGAATTGATGGGTGTGGGAAGAAATTTTGCAAAACTTTGGTTTGGTCTGGCAAGGTTGTTAGCCAAAGAGGGTCCTATGTTAACGAAAAAGGAATTAAAGGTATCAGCTACATCATCTGAATTTATTGCAGCAGCATGAACTGTGAAATTGTCTTTAGGTAATACTTTGGGTTTCTTGCCAATCAAATCATTGATTATCTCCCATGTGGCTTTCATGTTTGATTTAACTTTGTTAAGTTTCTGGGAATAAAACAATTTGCGAGAAGCCCGAATTATATTGGTTAGTCTATTTCTATAAGTTTTATATTTATTTTTGTTTTGAATAGAAGGGTTCTTTAAAAATGTCTTGTATAGTTTATTTCGGGTGTGTATGGATCGTAGAATAGCTTTAGTGATCCATGGCATTTTTGCTTTTCTTTTTTTGATAGGTGATAGAGGAAAATTTTTATCGTAATATTTCTGCAATTTTTTGTTAAAATTTGTGTAAGCAATATCTGAATTTGACTCATTAAATACATCTAACCATTCCTCAATCGCAAGATCACTTTTAAACGATTCAATATTGATTGGTGTTTCTTTACTATACATTGTAGATTTAGGTGAATTTTCTTTTGAAATATCATTATCACATAATAAAAAAACCGGTAAATGATCAGCTATATCAGATATTATTAATCCGCTGGAAGTATCTCTGTTTAGTATGTTTGAAAATATGTTGTCGATAAGTGTTGATGAATGGCTATCAATTCTGGTCGGTTGATCTATGTGGGGATAATAACCAAATGAATGCATAGTGTGTAGGAATAAATCGTTTTCATTATTTTGGGATAACAGGTCAATGTTAAAATCACCCATTAAATATATTTGTTTATCTTCTTTTGTTATGGTATGAAGGCATGTTTCAAGCTCTTCGCAAAATAAATTTGCATTGCCATGAGGGGGTCTGTAAACTAACCCAATAATTATATTTTTGCCTTTCGGCTTCATGATTTCTAAGAATAAAGTTTCACTTTGTTTTAATGATATTTCTTTTCTTATTTTAAACTGCAAATGTTCATTGATGTAAAATGCTACACCACCTCCTCTTTGATCTTCACGATCTCGCCTAATAAGATTATAGTTTTGCAAGTTGAATATGTTAGGTGAATTATTATGAAGCCATGTTTCCGTGACACCAATAATGGAGAATTTGAAATTATTTAGAGTAAAGAGTAATGATTCCAATGATTCAAAGTTTTTGTTCAAACTTCGGGCATTAACGTGAAGCAAACTGAATTTGTGTTCTGTGTCTCTAAATTTAGAAGTAAAATCTTCAGTTGAGTAATATTTATTACATGATGCATTGTTTGTATTGAAAATAGAAAAAATGTCTATGTCATTACTCGTGAAGAAAAAATGATATTACCAAGATTTTAAGATCGAAGATATGATAACTGGTTTGTATGTAAATTTTCTGTGCCGTAACAGTATGATGACGGTGATAATGGTGATGATGATGGTGGTGGTGATGATGATGATGATGATGATGGTGGTGGTGATGATGATGATGATGATGGTGGTGGTGATGATGATGACAATGATAGCAAATCATACGGGAGGTCAATGAAGTCATAACCTGCGAGCATCTGGCCACCTTTACGTTAACAGAAAGTAGAACCAGAATTGTTGTAATCACAAAAGTGAATAAAGAAATGAAACCTGTCTAAATATTTCTATAAAAATTTCTCGATAAACCTTGGTCAAAGAACCAAACATAAATTAAAAAGAATAGTAAAAATCGGAATACATGCAGTGTAAAATTGCGGGTAACAGATCGATTAAATTCAATACAGGTATTAAAGAGCATTTCTTGTTGGATTACAATTAACGAAATTAAGCAAACATGTGGTGAGAATCAAGGCTAGTACAATGCCTTTGAGAAAAATGGATACAGAGACAGTTATATACTAAAATGATTTAAAATAAATACCACTGAGCATGTACTTGCAAGATATTGACAGCAAAAAGTATTTAAAGGCTCCTTCGTATATTGAAAATAAATTAGACAAACTGTTTTTCCCTACATTACAATACCTGTAATCGGTTCGATTGACTTTACCTGTGTTGTAATGTTAAATTTTGTTATGTATTAATTTAATAGATTGCAATATCACCAAAGGTAAAAATAAAGCAGGCATCAAGCCGTCCAGAATGCAAAGAGTGTTAGTAATGGTGAACTTGGCAGCAATCGATTGCTGGTAATCAAATAGTAAGCCATTAATCTTGAAAATTATTTTCTCAAGTGTGAATTCCAGCAATCGATTGTAAGTATTTCTTTAGCCATTACATATTTTGAATCATTATGTACTTTAATGAATGAAAAAATGTTGTCCATTCAATACAAAATGGTTGAGAAATTCACCATGAGTCGAAACCCATACATGGCAACATTACAAACATAAGTTGGTACTTTTTATCACTATATCGATGTAAATTTCGTTGGTAAATTTATAAGTGCTAGTAATCGATTGGAAGTATTCAACTCACTTCAGCATACAGGCTAAAACCAAAACAGTCCAAAACATGTACAGGCACCCATCCTGGATCATTTTTTTTTTTGGTGTTTGAAAACATGTAGACCATTTCGTAAAAAGGATTGAGAAAATCACACATGGCAACATCACAACAGGTAAGTTGGTGCTTTTCACTTTACACATATTCTATATTGATATAAATTTATAATAGAGTTGATTCACAATAAGTCGAATCGCCTACATGGTAAGACCAATTTTCCTTTACAGATATAAATTCAATAAGGTATGCTTTCAACGGAATTGATGAGCATTATAACCAATACACTAAATGCTGAAATTTTTAGTCAGTCTCGATTATACTTGTCTGATGATGCTTCGCGATGGTAGTTTGTAAGATATATATTTTTAGAACAATCCGTTCTGGATTAACATGATTATATAATAAAGCAGATGCATTGATATAACACAACTCACTAGAAAATGTCGTCACTTATATTTAGTATCCATTATTAGAAACAAAACAAAGTAACGACCTGTAATCGATTGTACAAGTTCAATTGAGTTTACCGGTTTACCTGTAATGTAATGTTAGATTTTGCTACGCATTATCGTCTAAGATTGCAATATCGCCAAAGGCGAAAATAAAGAAGGCATCAAGCCATCTAAAATGCAAAAAGTGTATGTAATGGTGAACTTGGCAGCAATCGATTGCCGGTAATCGAATAGCAAGACATTAATCTTGAAGATTTTTTTTTTTTAAGTGGAAGTTACAGCAATCGATTGTAAGTATTCGAATTTGTTTAGCCTTTACATATCTTGACAAACCAAAGTAACTACCTGTAATCGATTGTACAAGTTCAATTGACTTTACCTGCATTGTAATACTAAACTTTGCTAGGAATTGACTTCGAAAATTGCAATATCACCAAAGGCGAAAATAAAGCAGGCATCAAGCCATCTGGAATGCAAAAAGTATATGGAATGGTGAACTTGGCAGCAATCGATTGCCGGTAATCGAATAGCAAGTCATTAATCTTGAAGGTTATTTTTCAAGTAGAAGTTCCAGTAATCGATTGTAAGTATTCGATTTATTTAGCTTTTACATATCTTGACAAAATAAAGTAACTACCTGTAATCGATTGTACAAGCTCAATTGACTTTACCAGCATTGTAATACTAAATTTTGCTACGCATTGACTTCAAAGGTTGCAATATCACCAAAGGAGAAAGTAAAGCAGGCACCAAGCCATCCAGAATGCAAAGAGTGTATGGAATGGTGAACTTGGCAGCAATCGACTGCTGGTAATCGAATAGCAAGCCATTAATCTTGAAAGTTATTTTCTCAAGTAGGGGTTCCAGCAATCGATTGTAAATATTCGATTTGTTTAGCCTTTGCCTGTTTTGAATCATTAAGTAGTTTAATAAATGAAAAGAAAAAAAAATGTCCATTCAATACAAAAGGGTTGAGAAATTCACCATAAGTCGAAACTCACACATTACAAAAAGTAAGTTGGTACTTTTTTATCACTATATTGATGTAAATTTAAAAGTGCCAGTAATCGATTGGAAGTATTCAACTTACTTCAGCATACAGGCTAAAACCAAAACAATCTAAAACATGTACAGGCACACATTCTGGATCATTTCTTTTTCTTTTGGTGTATGAAAACATATAGACCATTTCGTAAAAAAGATTGAGAAATTCACCATCATTCAAAAAGCACACATGGCAACATCACAACAGGTAAGTTGGTTCTTTTACCTCAACACATATTCAATATTGATATAAATTTATAATAGATTTGAATCACAATAAGTCGAATCGCATACAGAGAATGATCAATTTTCCTTTACATATATAAATCCATTGAGGTAAGTTTTTAACGGAATTGATGAGCATTGTAACCAATACACTAATTGCTGAAATTTTAGTCAATCTTAATTATTCTTTTCTGATGGTGCTTCATGAGTGTAACTTGGTAAGATATATAACAAAAGGACCTGTAATCGATTGTAGAAGTCCAATTGACTTAACCTGCATTGTAATATTAAATTTTGCTATGAATTGACTTCAAAGATTGCAATATCACCAAAGGCGAAAATAAAGAAAGCATCAAGCCATTCAGAATGCAAAGAGTGTATGAAATGGTGAACTTGGCAGCAATCGACTGCTGGTATTCGAACAGCAAGCCATTAATCATGAAAGTTACACTCTCAAGGGAGATTTCCAGCAATCGATTGTAAGTATTCGATTTGTTTAGCCTTTACATATTTTGAATTACTTTATAGTTTAATAAATGAAACATGTTGTCCTTTCAATACATAAGGGTTGAGAAATTCACCATATGGCAACATTACAAAAAGTAAATTGGTACTTTTTTACATATCACTATAATGATGTAAATTGGGAGTAATCGATTGGAAGTATTCAACTTACTTTAGCCTACAGGCAAAAACAAAAATAATCCACATTATGTACAGGTACACATTTGGATTTTTCCTGTTATTTTTTGGTGTATGAAAATACATAGACTATTCCATAAAAAAGAATAAGAACTTCACCATCAATCGAAAAGTACACATGGCAATATCACAAAAGGTAGGATGGTACTTTTCCCTTAACACATATTTTATATCGATATAAATTTATAATAGCATTGATGAGCGATTATAAACAATATAATGGAGCTGATGTAAGAAGCCACGGAAGGCAAAATAGTGATGAGTCAATACGTCGAGATGGTTAGTTAATGATGATTTTAAACTCACCAAGTTATTCTTTGTAGGCCTTCCATTCAGCTGTGGAGTTTTTTTCTTTCGTGAAGAGTGTGACTTTGGTGCCAGTAACCACTATCTTAGTAGATAAGTTGTTCTCTTTCCGCAGGTTGTATGCTTTGGTCGCTAGGATGCTTCGTTGTGCTTTGAGTGCCGGTGGTAGGTCTGTGCGTACGGTGATCCGTGGATTAGGCCTGGCGACTTCCTGATCATTTCCTCGGCGGTTGACGGTTCTTCCCTCAAAAGCAGACAACAATCGATTTCTCTGAGCCATGTAGATGAATTTAGCAATTATTGGCTGGGGAGCATTATTGGTTACATTCCTGTTGGGTAGGCGATGAGCATTGATGAGAGCAATTGATTCAGCTTCTTCTTCACTCAAGCCAATGGCTTTAAAAGCTTCACGTAGAACCCTTTCTACATTTTCATTAGGCTTTTTTTCTATGCCATAAAAAAGAAGGTTTGCTTTCCTGTGGTAGATTTCCGAAAGCAATAACTTCTCGTTCAGTAGATCGATCTCTTTCTGCAGCTTTGATCCCATTTCAGGAAGCTTACCCTTTTCGATGTCTAAGACTCGAGCCGCGTTGTCAGCCACTGTTGCCTCCAAATCTGCCATCTTCTTTTTCATGCACGTAATATCTGTATGAATCTCATCCAATTTGGTGCAAACCTTGCCAGAAAAATCACTCAGTGATTTTTGCACGTCTGCAAGTGTAGGTTGAACCGATGACGGGTCTTCAGACTGCATACGTGGCACTGTAACACTCGTAACTGGCGATTTAGGGCGTTGGCTTTGTGTAGCGTTCGCATTTCGTTGAGCTGGTCCTGGCATTTTTCTTCTCAAATCATAGGTTTTCTTCATGAGGTAGAAAATGTTTTCTCAGGTCAATGATTCCCAAGCACAGTCAGTTTCAAGTAGAAGAAGTTTATTCACGGCATTTACTGGTTCCAAGTAGAAAATAATGATGAAACATAACAAGGTGGCGAGAGCTCAAAAATGGCGCGTTCACTCCATTCCGCTGCGCATGCGTATAATTCACGAACGCGTTGGTCAAGACCAGCTAAGGGCTACGTCGTAAAAAATTGAGTTTGTGAAGGTAACGAGCTAAAAATGCCTGCGTCAGAAATGTGATATTTTGACACTGCTATTCGCAGCACCAGACTAGCCCAATCCCTTTATGTGCCCGACTTTCATGACTTTTTGAATGGATGATCGTTGTTACTGAATGCTTGTCGTGCGGACTATTTTAGTGCTGGCCTGGTCCAAATCATAAAATCGCGAGTTACAAAAAAATGGTATAACCGGCTCAGTACAAAGATTCCCCTTGAAGATGTGCTCCTTCCCCAATCAACACCCACTGTGCAAAGCCTCCCGTGTTGATTTAACACCAGGACGGAATCGATATAAATATGTCAACACCAGCGAAGTATTGAAACACCAGTTCGGAATCAAACCGATGCTGTTTAAATACTAATTCGTGTATAACCACCTATAAGGTGTTAGACCAAAGCGAAACTGGTGTTGTTTAACACTTCTCTGATGTGGACATATATATATTCCAGGCTTGGGTTTAATTAACACCGGAGTTTTTGCAGTATACATGTATAACAACTAGATTGCTAATAAAATGTCTATTTCAAGCTAAAGTCAATCATTATGCACACTGACGATTATCTACCACAAGTTTTAACATATTTTACATGTTTAATTCGTAAAAAAAAAATTACATTTCATATATATTAACATTGCACTCTAAGATATATATCATTTAACTCGATGCAAGTAAAATCGTTTGAAATATATTTACTTGAAAGATCAATAGCGAAGATGTCAACATCTATGAAGAGATTGGTTGCGTAAAGTCCGCCTATGACAGCCATCCACATCCGATTGGTTTCTACATAGACATCATCAGAAGATCTTATAGTAAAGCGATCTTCGATGATCCTGATGACAGACTGTGGGTCAGATGGATCAGTACCTCTCCCTATTTGGATTTGATTGGAAGATCTCATATAGATATCTTGGAACACAATTCGAAATCCATTCGTATCATTTGTTTGTAGCACGGTTGCGTGGTAAAATCGCCTGGTGTAGTTGCGTGGTATGTAGATTGAATACATTTCACCCGATTGCAGATACGTCGCTGTGTAATCTATTTGTAAATCCAAAGAAAAGTTGTGAATAAGATATTTGACCAAACCTACCAGAGTGAACACACAGTCACCACAATGTGATACACAGTTTAACAACGTTGCATTTTACCCTGTTTTCACTTAATCATTTTATACCGCATATGATAAAAAAGTTTTCACGTAGTTTGACAACATTTTATACCCGAACACTGCGAGTTAACAGGAAAATGAAAATTAATCCATTCTATTAAAGGGAAGTTCACCCTAATAAAAAAAATTGTTGCTTAGATGCCCGAAATTGGAGAAGATGTAAGGAAAACTTCATTTTTTTAATTTGTGACGTCGAATGTGAACAGTTGTCTCAATATGTAAATCTAATTTCTTTTAGTTGTTCATGAGGACTAAATAAATTCTTCTTTCAGAATTTTGGATAATGATTTATTTGCTTGTGGTATGCTTAAGTACAATCAATAAAATGTAATTGTTTTTGAGAAGATTTAATTTCAAGATCTTTAAATTCTTAATATATGGAAAGCTACTTCCATATGAGGCTACAAAAAAAATCTAGCATCTTTTTTTTTATTTGAGAGATTTTTCTGTAGCCTTCGCCAATCTTTTTCTATTTTACTATTTGTTCGACTCTGTATACAATGAACTTGTTGACAGGGTGGACTGACAAAAAAGTAGACATTTGATTTACAATAACATATCAATTAACCTTAGAGAAAGTAAATTAATTGACCGAAGGATCAAATTTATCTATACTTTTAAACAATCGCAGAAGTAGTCCTGATATGAACACATATCACATAATCACGCGAATTAAAGTACATTTTAACAATGTGGCCGTGACTGGTGTTTTATATACACGTCTGTATTTATCAGAAATATCACTTTAAGTAACCTACTTTCACTTCTAAATAGATGATAAAGAATGCGGTGGAATTAATTTGAGCGGAATGAGAATGCTTCGTAGTTCCTCTTGAACAATAAGCTTAAAATAATGATAACAAAATGAAATAGATAATGATACCGATAATTTTTAGAACAATAACACTTATATGATAAAAATAGTAATGAAAATATTAATAGCGAAAATAATAATAGACATGAAAAATAATAAGATTAAGTATCATTAGATAAAAAAATGATTTCATTTAGAATTAAATGACAGAGTATTGAGAGCTGTTGAATGGTATTAAGGATGAATATTACTTGTCCATTGACTTACTACACGTCGATTCGTCCTCATGATAATTGCATTGGTAAAGTCCATCGCAGAGATCATTAGATGATACGTTTATCATGGAAATCGGGCAATAGAACGGGGCTGGTACATGTAAAAGAAGAGAGACAAAATAAAGGAAATGCTATAAGATTAAACATAGTGACCAATCAATAAAATGAGTTATGCCTTAACTATTCAAAAACTATCATTACAAGAAAAAAGTGTAGAGAGGTATTTTGAAGGATAATATCACATGGAAACATAAAGTAAAGGTTCCCCGTTCGCTTCAAAAGGAGGGGGAGATATAATGCGCAAATTATTTACACGTTGTTATTTTTCTTCAGTCACCAACATTTAAGGAGGCTAACTGATACCTGATTCAGGAACTCGTTGGTCAAGACCAGCTAAGGGCTACGTCGTAAAAAATTGAGTTTGTGAAGGTAACGAGCTAAAAATGCCTGCGTCAGAAATGTGCTATTTTGACACTGCTATTCGCAGCACCAGACTAGCCCAATCCCTTTATGTGCCCGACTTTCATGACTTTTTGAATGGATGATCGTTGTTACTGAATGCTTGTCGTGCGGACTATTTTAGTGCTGGCCTGGTCCAAATCATAAAATCGCGAGTTACAAAAAAAAATGGTATAACCGGCTCAGTACAAAGATTCCCCTTGAGGATGTGCTCCTTCCCCGATCAACACCCATTCTGCAAAGCCTCCTGTGTTGATTTAACACCAGGACGGAATCGATATAAATATGTCAACACCAGCGAAGTATTGAAACAACACCAGTTCGGAATCAAACCGATGCTGTTTAAATACTAATTCGTGTATAACCACCTATAAGGTGTTAGACCAAAGCGAAACTGGTGTTGTTTAACACTTCTCTGATGTGGACATATATAGATTCCAGGCTTGGGTTTAATTAACACCGGAGTTTTTGCAGTACACATGTATAACAACTAGATTGATAAAAATAATGTCTATTTCAAGTTAAAGTCAAACATTATGCACACTGACGATTATCTACCACAGGTTTTAACATATTTTACATGTTTAATTCGTAAAAAAGAAAAAAATTACATTTCATATATATTAACATTGCACTCTAAGATATATATCATTTAACTCGATGCAAGTAAAATCGTTTGAAATATATTTACTTGAAAGATCAATAGCGAAGATGTCAACATCTATGAAGAGATTGGTTGCGTAAAGTCCGCCTATGACAGCCATCCACATCCGATTGATTTCTACATAGACATCATCAGAAGATCTTATTGTAAAGCGATCTTCGATGATCCTGATGACAGACTGTGGGTCAGATGGATCAGTACCTCTCCCTATTTGGATTTGATTGGAAGATCTCATATAGATATCTTGGAACACAATTCGAAATCCATTCGTATCATTTGTTTGTAGCACGGTTGCGTGGTAAAATCGCCTGGTGTAGTTGCTTGGTATGTAGATTGAATACATTTCACCTGATTGCAGATACGTCGCTGTGTAATCTATTTGTAAATCCAAAGAAAAGTTGTAAATAAGATATTTGACCAAACCTACCAGAGTGAACACACAGTCACCACAATGTGATACACAGTTTAACAATGTTGCATTTTACCCTGTTTTCACTTAATCATTTTATACCGCATATGATAAAAAAGTTTTCACGTAGTTTGACAACATTTTATACCCGAACACTGCGAGTTAACAGGAAAATGAAAATTAATCCATTCTATTCAAGGGAAGTTCACCCTAATAAAAAAAAATGTTGCATAGATGCCCGAAATTGGATAAGATTGAAGGAAAACTTCATTTTTTTAATTTGTGACGTCGAATGTGAACAGTTGTCTCAATATGTAAATCTAATTTCTTTTAGTTGTTCATGAGGACTAAATAAATTCTTCTTTCAGAATTTTGGATAATGATTTATTTGCTTGTGGTATGCTTAAGTACAATCAATAAAATGTAATTGTTTTTGAGAAGATTTAATTTCAAGATCTTTAAATTCTTAATATATGGAAAGCTACTTCCATATGAGGCTACAAAAAAAATCTAGCATCTTTTTTTTTATTTGAGAGATTTTTCTGTAGCCTTCGCCAATCTTTTTCTATTTTACTATTTGTTCTACTCTGTATACAATGAACTTGTTGACAGGGTGGACTGACAAAAAAGTAGACATTTGATTTACAATAACATATCAATTAACCTTACAGAAAGTAAATTAATTGACCGAAGGATCAAATTTATCTTTACTTTTGAACAATCGCAGAAGTAGTCCTGATATGAACACATATCACATAATCACGCGAATTAAAGTACATTTTAACAATGTGGCCGTGACTGGTGTTTTATATACACGTCTGTATTTATCAGAAATATCACTTTAAGTAACCTACTTTCACTTCTAAATAGATGATAAAGAATGCGGTGGAATTAATTTGAGCGGAATGAGAATGCTTCGTAGTTCCTCTTGTACGATAAGCTTAAAATAATAATAAAAAAATGAAATAGATAATGATACCGATAATTTTTAGAACAATAATACTTATATGATAAAAATAGTAATGAAAATGTTAATAGCGAAACTAATAATAGACATGAAAAATAATAAGATTAAGTATCATTAGATAAAAAATTATTTCATTTAGAATTAAATGACAGAGTATTGAGAGCTGTTGAATGGTATTAAGGATGAATATTACTTGTCCATTGACTTACTACACGTCGATTCGTCCTCATGATAATTGCATTGGTAAAGTCCATCGCAGAGATCATTAGATGATACGTTTATCATTGATATTGGGCAATAGAACGGGACTGGTACATGTGAAAGAAGAGAGGCAAAATAAAGGAAATGCTATAAGATTAAACATAGTGACCAATCAATAAAACGATTTGTGCCTTAACTATTCCAACGTTGTCATTTTAAGAAAAGAGAGTAGATTTATTTTGAAGGATAATATCACATGAAAACATGAAGTTAAGGTTCCCCATCCGCTTTAAAACGAGGGAGAAGATATAATGCACTGATTAGGTTCTTCAGTCACCAACGTTTGAGGAAGGCAACTGACACCGCATTCAGGAACTCCAAGTTATATATCATTTAACTCGATGTAAGTAAAATCGTTTGAAATATATTTACTTGAGAGATCAATAGCAAAGATGTCAACATCTATGAAGAGATTGGTTTCGTAAAGTCCGCCTATGACAGCCATCCACATCCGATTGGTTTCTACATAGACATCATCAGACGATCTTATAGTAAAGCGATCTTCGATGATCCTGATGACAGACTGTGGATCAGATGGATCAGTACCTCTCCCTATTTGCATTTGATTGGTAGCTATCATATAGATATCTTGGAACACAATTCGAAATCCATTCGTATCATTTGTTTGTAGCACGGTTGCGTGGTAAAATCGTCTGGTGTAGTTGTTTGGTATGTATACTGAATATATTTCACCTGATGGCAGATACGTCGCTGTGTAATCTATTTATAAATGCAGAGAATTTTATCATTAAGATGTTTGATGAATGAACACACAGTCTCGACACTGTATGTGAAACATATTTTAACAGCGTTGCATTTTACCCTTTGTTCACTCAGCCATTCAACATGTTTTCACGTGGTTTGTCAACACTTCATACTCTAACACAGCGACTTATAATAAACAAGAGAATGAAAATAACCCTAATTTATTCAAGGGAAGGCTCATCCAGATGAAAAGATTGTTGTAAGAATGAGACAGATTGGTGAAGGTCTGAGAAAAATTACGATTTTTATTTTATTCACGATGTCACATAATGAGCAGCTGTCCCATATGTTACGTAATATACAATACATACATTTCATTTCTTATGATTATTCATGGGACTTAACAAAATATTTTTTGAATATTAGATGATTTTTTCTGATAATATACTGAACGTAGACCGACACCTAAGCCGATTTTCATTTTTTAAAAGGAAATAACATTTTTTTTCCCCGTTACTCTTGCAGCCAATATCTAGAACATGTTATCTGAGTTGCAATATAAAGCAGATCATGAATAGTAGTGCTTTGTTACAAAAAGTGTTTGTAATTGGGCTTCTGTTAATATATATTCTAGTACCCGAAAAGTACAATAGTTGATATCAATGCCTCGTCATTTTGCCCCCCCCATGCATATCTTCGCTTTTTCTCTTGTGTTTGTTTTGCCCCCCCCCCCCCGTTTCTTCTTACTTTGGTCTTTAACTTTGATTTGATTGTTTGGTGTCCCTTTAAACCCCTTTTCCACTAGGGCCAGGACAGCGTCAGGACAAGGCGCGGAATGTAATAATTACAATCCGCGACCCTTCCGCAACCTGTCCGGACATTCCTAGGAGTGTCCGCACGCTGTCCTAAACCCTTCCTGGTGTTCGGGAAATCAAAATTTGTCCGCATCCAAATTTTGGTCGAGACCAAAATTTGGACGCGGATAATGAATTCCTGACACCTTCGGGACCCTGTCCTGACGATGTCCTGATGATGTCCTGCCCTTCCTAAACCCTTCCGCGTCTTCCGGAAACCATCCGCAATCAGGTCAGCTTCAAGAAGGAAAGAAGAAGCCATGCGGATTTTATCAGGAACATGCGGATTGGAATAGGAAGGCAAGCGGACAGTTTCAGGAACGTGCGGACAGGAATAAGAAGGCAAGCGGACTGTTTCAGGAACGTTCGGACTGGAATAGGAAGGCAAGCGGAGTGATTCAGGAATGTGTGGATCCAATGCTAATATGTATGGAACGAGTACACAAGTAGCAAAAACCATTTGCAAAAGCACTAGATGGAGCAACGGGATAATACAAGACAAGAAAATTACAAAAAGTAAAGAAATACGGGGTCAAGGGGCCTAATTAGTATATACTAAGCAAACCTGAGAACCTAGTATTTCAAGCAGTGTTTTAAACATAATTACGCGAGCGCAAAGCACGAGTTGATTTTTTTATTGGAGGGGGGGGGGGGGGGGGTTACAGACTTGAAGAAGGAATATTTCAAGCATTTTCTACTGATCTGAAAAGTGGACTTTTAAAATATTTCTTGCAATAGTTAAACTGGCAATGATGTGAGCAGATTATTTTATTCTGTACTGATCATAAAAAGATGTTTCATGCAACGTTTGATTATGAACTAGATTATTTTAATGTACTCGACTGAAAAAAGGACCTAATAGGCAGCGCTTGACTTTACAAATAGGACAAATATCATAACAAAATTAATAATACAGGTGTAGATTCCAAACTGAAATTCAAGTGTATATTCCTATTACATTTTAAGCACTTTGTTTGATCATGAATGAGGTGTCATTAATAAGAAATAATAATAAATGGTAGCAAGTTTATAAATATCGCTTTTATCAGAACGGCTCAAAACGATTTACAGCAGGGGCAAAACGATTTACCCCAGGATTCATTTCAATCCCGCATGAAAAGTGCACGATTTCCACACCCTGGGAAGCATTCCTTGCATTTATCCCGGTCTAAAAATTGAGCTGGCAAATTCAAGCATACAATAACTTTCGCTTCCAATCGGGTACCCATTTAGCACCTGGGTGGAGAGTGGCAAGGTATGCAATACGTCTTGCCAAAGGACGGTTTAGACCGCGGTGAGAATCGAACACACGACTCTCCGTTTACAAGGCGGGAGTCAGAACCACTACACCACGACTCTTTACAAAAAAATAGGCCTTTCTGAAAAAAAAGTCGTGCACAGAGCATGTTTCTCATAGCATAAAATATGAGCGCGAAGCGCGAACTCACTTCTTTCAAACATCAAGGACGAAAAAGAAAAGACCTAAGTATTTTTCGTAAAAAATGAACAGCGTGCACAATCTTCTTATGATTAAACTATTGAAAGTATGAAGCGTGAAATGGACCATTATTTTCTAAAAATTGAACTAGCTGAAACGCAAATATTCTCCCCGTCTGCAGGTCTGTCAATTTCTTCACTTTGGAGGCCCACTGACTCTTCCTTTTACCCCCCCCCCCCCCCTCTTCTTTGGTTACTCCATTTTTCCTATTTTTACGCAGTCAATAGTGCGTAGCGTTCGCATTCGGCCTCCTGGAATTGCCCATTTACATTTTCTTACTTAGTCTATTTCAATTGGTACAAGAGGAGGCAAAGGCGATTAGACACTGGATTCACATTTTCGTCTATAAATTAAAAATGATATTTCTAATCTTACACTTTCATAATCTCGACCAATTATTTTCTGTTCATTATCGCGATTTTTTTTCCTCGATTCTATTTCACCTTATTTCATTCTTCTCCTTCGTTTATTCCTATTTCTTTTGTGCTGTTTGTATATCTATTTAATACTGGGGGGTAAGCCAGCAGCAGGGAGAGGAGGGCCGCATCAGCACGGCACCCCCTTTTTCTTTTCCACCATATCATTTTTTTTAAGTTTCCCTTTCCATTTCACTTATTTTTCTTCTGTTTGTATTTTTTTTAAGGGGGAGCAAGACCACCTCACCCCTTGATCCGCATGTGCCTGTCGAATGCAATTTGCATCCTAACTTCCTGTTTTCTTCCTCTGTTGTAATATATGATTATGTATTAAATTGTAAAAAAATTATAAGAAAGTAATGTTATAAAGAGAGCCCCGACTTTGCTATGAATATATGCAGTCTTTTTAAAGTTACCTTAGTTGAAAAAAAATCAAGATCCGAGATAATTTATTGTTATGTATAAAAATGCACAAAATCTGCTTTCAAAAAGTGAATACTACATTACACCGCTAACACACTTTCCTTTATCCTCCACATTTCAATCAAATAATGCGAGCGCGAAGCGCGAGCTGAACATTTTTTACATTCTTACCTAAATACTGGGCATTCTAAGCACCTTTTAAAAGCATGAACAGGAAAGGAGTATGACTATACACTTGATGTGAGCGCGAAGCGCGAGCCGAAACGAAATTCGACATATCACGTTTTGTAAATCAGAAAAAGGATGGATAATTGGATAGATGGATAATATTCCTACATTAATAATAATATTTGGTAATCTGATCTGAAACTGGCACAAGATTCGTATCTAAATAAACATGCGTGCGTGTGTTTAGATCCGGACCTAGAATCGGGAACTTCCAATTACATTCTTTATTATAATATCAATAATAAGAGCGCGATGATCGAGCTAAATATATTTGATTTTAAGATCTAAAAAAAAAAAAATTTAAGCGCAGTTACGAATTGGATATTGATCTCGCTTAATAAATGATGCGAGTGCGAAGCTCAAGTTTATATTTTTATCATTGCATATATTTTGAGTAGCAACCGGGACATTTTAAGGTCATTTTTTGTCTTCAAATGACTATGATGACTATCTTCCTAAGCGAGATATGAAACTTGTCGATATTCCATTCTGAAAAAAAACCGGACAATGATTATTAGGAAATCGTGAAAATATTGTTACATGACTTATTAATCAAATGAGGCTCGAAATTGATATTAAGGTCAGATAACTGGACATTTTGTAATCATGAATAGGATACATGGTTGATATATTTTTAACAAAAATAATGCGAGCGCAAACTGTTATCCGAAAATTTTAATAAACTGTCATAAAAGAGGAATTTAAAATAATTTGTTACAATTGATACAGGTATACATAACTCCCCAATCAAAATGCAAGCGAGCAGCTTTAGCTGATACTATTCACAATCAGACCATCCTAAAAAGGGATATTTAAAAAAAATATGGAATACACGAAGAGAATAGTTTTTGACAAATCAAATAATGCTAGCGCGCAGCGCGAGCGGAAAATGTTCATATTTAGACCATAAAATATAGTCATCTTATAGAAAACTATAAAATCTATTTGTAAATCAAACAAATTGAAAACTTAATTTCCGAGAAATGTTTTGTATATTTACTTCAAAACTTGATCTTTTAAGCTCAATATAAGTCTATTGAGCAAGTTATACATCTCATAGATTAGGCAATGCGGGCACAAAGCGTGAGCAAAAATTTAACATAGTGACATGAAATCCCCCCCCCCCCCCAATCTTATATAATTCACTCGTCTTTCTCCTCTTGTTTTTCCTCTTCGTTTTCTCTTCTCTTTTCCCTTCTGGTTCTTTTTTTTCTCGTTCCAAATATTGGGGAAGGGGGGGATTTGATATCAAATGCCCCCCTTCCAAAAAGTGAGGGGACGCGTCGCCCCTGTCCCCCTGGGATGTCCACCAATGTATGCAATTTGATTTGAAATAAAAGAAAATCCTATATAGTCTTTGTAGTCGAAGAAAACCAAAATAACACCCCTAAATTCATTTAAAAAAAATGTATGGATGATAATTTTCATGGAGTATTCGCAAGTTGTCCGATTGTCCTAGTCCTTGAATTTACCACTCGTGACGTTGTCCTAAATGTCTCCGGTTCTGTCCTAATACGATCTGCATGCTGTCCGCACCGAACGCCGACAAATTTATTTGGATAATCTTGTCCTAGGACAGTCCCAGGAGTGACCTACGACAATACGCAGACAGTCCTGGTTGTGTCCTAGGACAAGATCATTTGCATAATCCTTTACGGAATTTGGTTGCGGACAGCATGCCGAAATGACAAAAGTAGCTTCCGCAACCCTTCCTGGTCTTGTCCGCGCCCTAGTGGAAAACCGCCTTTACCCGCACGTAGTGAGTATATACTGTATAGACCAATTTCACAACGTGAGAGGGCAGCAGACTGGTCGCCATGCTGCGGTGGGCGAATCAACTTTAATAGTACACAAGTCAATAGGGTATTTGGTACATTCGTTCGATTTTTTTTTATTTTGGACCAACTGAGCAGATTTCTTGTAAAATTCACAATGAGCATTAATCGGAGAAGTTCAGGTCGCAGCTGTGCTGTGTTCAATTGCCACAACAATTGGAGAAATCTTCAGGATTGGAAGCAAAGTGAATGTGAAATTCACTCGCCTTGGAATCATGAAGCCAGTTTGTGTGTGAAGCCGTACTCCCTGCATAGGTTTCCAGGCCGTGATGAAGGAATGCGTCGCCAGTGGATAAAAAACATCAACAGAAAGGACTTTAAGTGTGTGTGTGTGTGAGAGAGAGAGTGGGGGGGGGGTGGCCCATAGGTAGATTTACCTAGATGAAAAAAGCATTATGTTGTTGGATCTGGACCCCATTTCATAAAGAGCTGTTACAATAACTCTTTCTGGAATGACAACTTTCACCAAAAAAGCCATTCAAGGCCCTGTTTCATAAAAAGTTGCTATGATAGCAACTCCTACTGGAATGGTAACTACCATGGCAAAAGTGAGAATTCTGCTTCCTGATTGGCTTTTTTAATAAAAGTTGCCATTCCAGCAAGAGTTGCTATCATAATTTTTTTATGAAATGGGCATTCTCACTGTTACCATGGTAGTTAACATTCCAGCAGGAGTTGCTATCATAACAACTTTTTATGAAACAGGGCCCTGGCCCTCTCTTCCCCTTCCTCCTTTCTCCTTCCTCTCTGTTTTATTCTCTTGCCTTGCCCCCTCCTTTTGGATACTTATAGGCCTGCATAAAATGTGGTGGTGGTGGTTTTTTTTGTCGGGGGGGAGGGAGGGGGATTTATGTGATCATGCTTAGATGGAAATATCAGTCCCCCTCTCTCTCTATCTCACACTATCCCTCTCTCTCTCTCTCCCTCTCACTATCCCCTTCTCTGTATTACACTATCCCTCTCTCTCTCCCTCTCTCACACTCTCTCGCTAGCCCCCCCCCCTCTCTCTCTCTCTCTCTCACTACCCCCCCCCCCCTTTCTCACTATTCCCCTCTCCCCTCTCACTATCCCCCTCCTCTCACATATACTCTCCCCCCTCTCATCCTCTCTCTCTCTCTCTCACTCTATGTCTCGTTCACTCTCCCGCTACTCTAACACAATTTACTAGCAACAAGAAGTGAGCTCCCTGATGAAAACCAACAGCGATTCTTGGTCATCATCAACTCACTTTTACTGACAAAACTAAGGGGAAAAAGTAGCCAAAGTGCAAAAATTCATCATACCTTCATCGGTCAGATATGACCATTGTCTTACATCGTCTACCCAGGTGTCCATGCTTTATTTTATTGATTTATGATGAAGTTAATGACACAATATCAGAGCTTATCTGTAATCTTTCATTGAATTTGTACACAGAGCCAATCGCGGTCAGCGCACTTGCCCACCGCAGCAATGGCGTCGCCGATAAAGGGCTAAATACATAAACCTGCCGTGAAATTGGCCTATACTTTGACACACAGTATAGTTTCCCCTTGACAAACAAAACTTGTGTATTCTATCATTCTCTAATTTAATCCTTTCTCAACTGCTCGCTGATGAATGCATGGTCACGGCTTTGTCTTATATTCTTTATTTTTGGCGACTCGTTTAAGTTTATTTGAATTATCTTCTGTGTGTTTGTTTGTCTTTTTTTTTCCTTTCAAGTCATTACTCATTATATGCTTGTATTTGCTTTTTATCCGTTGTCTATACGTTTAGTCGTATTGACAAGCTTTTTCCCAGCCCCCACAGCTATTATATCCTTTTCTCCTTAGGTGGCCAATGACTACCCTTTATGGCAAATATTGTCACTTCTGGTACTGACCTAACTAATGACGATTTCCTGAATGTCTTTCAATCATTAATGCATTCCCACTCTAACGATTGCGACAGTGATTTTGTTCATGATTAGATCTCTACTCTCAACTCAAATAATTTGGATTTTGTAGCCCCTTTTGATTATAATGAGCAAGAACAGGTGAACCCTTCCTCTTACTACACTGAAAATCAACTTGTTTCTCACTTAAATGTCTTAAACCATGTCAATGACTCCATATAATTTTTTTAAGAAATTGAATTCGTCGGTAGAAAAAATATTGTAATTGGAATAATATATAATATATCCACCTCCTAATTCCAGTCATATTGATTTTTTTGTTAAATCTCGAAAACATTCTTTCTAACCCAATTTTATGGAGTAAATATATTAAGTTGATGACATCAAATAAACCTTGTGAATTGGTCATCAATTTTTCTGGTGGCCCCGAAAACATTACTGACAAAGAAATTGCCGACAAAATTAATGATGGCTTTTTGGAGATTGCCGAACAGATTCCCCCATTATCAACATCCAATCTCCCAGCATCTTTCCCAAGAAGAAAAAAAATTCCCTTTTAATGTACAACCATGGAATGTCTATCGCGAACTTCAGAAACTTCAAGTAGAAAAGAGCGCTGGTCCAGACGGCATTTCTACCCGCTTGATGAGAGAATATGCCCTCGAACTTTCCACACCGATCTGCGAAATAATCAATGCTTCACTGGAACAAGGTATTGTACCACAACAATGGATCAACGATAGTGCCTGTTCCTAAATCTTCCCCTGCAACCATTGATAAACTGAGACCGATTGCCCTCATCAGCCATTTCGCAAAACTTGCTGAAAAATTAGTTTGCAGGTGGCTACTCCGAGACATAGAAAGCACATTGGACCCTCATCAATATGGAAACAGGGCTAAGACATCTACCACGCACTACCTTGTCAACTTGTAAGACTTCCTCCATTCCAATGCTGACAAACCTGGTTATACCTCAACAGTGGTACTGACGAACTTTTCAAAAGCATTCGATCTTGTAGATCAAAATATTGCTATTCGCAAAATCTTTTCTATTGGAGCTATACCTGAACTAATCCCATGACTGTCGAGTTTCCTAACCCAATGAACCCAATGGGTGAGGTATAGTGGTGAATTATCAGACCAGCAAGTAACACATGCTGGCGTCCCTCAAGGGACACGATTGGACCCCTTGCTCTTCCTCGCATTCGTGAATGATGCCCTCCTTGAATCATCGGTCCCTAGGTGGAAGTATGTTGATGATCTTACACTGGCAGAGAGTCGACTATCAACATCCACTGGCAGCATTTCAATTGTTGTGCAGGAACTAGTGACTTGGTGTAGAAACGCTAAATGAAGCTTAACATAGGCGGATCCAGGGGGGGGGGGGCCGAGGGGCCCGGGCCCCCCCTATTGGCGGAGCAAAAAAAAGGGGAAAAGGAAGGAAAAAAGAAAAAGGGAAAAGAGAGGAGAAAAGAAGGAAGGCAAGCATAAGAGGAGGAAGATGAGTGAATAAAATAAGATAAGGGGAAGACTTGGAAATTATTTTTTTTTAAATCTTTCATGTCGGGATATAAAATTTTCGCTCGCGCTTTGCGCTCGCATTGCCTTTTAGGTGATATCTTGCTCAATATGGACCTTAAAATATCAAATTCTGAAGTCAATATACAAAACATATTTCAGCTGGGAAATTGAACTTTCATTATTTTGTTTTATTTACAAATTGATTTTTTAAAAGTGTAAAAATTTCTGTTTTATGGTCTGAATATTAACAATTTCTGCTTGCGCTGCGCGCTCGCAAAATTCCTAAATTATGCAAATGAAATGAAGTATAATTAGAATTTTATTAATAATAACGAAATACAAGTCGAAGAGGGATAGCATATTCCAGGTGCTAAGGCAGTGCTTCACACAAAAGAATTTCAAAGTAATTTAAAATTCAAATGAGCTAATTCCCCACAAGGCTATAAAAGAGCGAGGATAGGGAAGGCATTCATCTTTTCGAAGTAAATGAGAGCAAGGTAAACAAAGAACATTGATTAAATGGTAATACACTTGATTCAACCAACCAACATGAACATTCATGAGTTTGAAGAAACAAAGTCATTCGGATCCTTTACTTTTCTAACAATAAACATTCAGATCAGTTTCATTCAAACAATTATCATTCGGATCAGTTTTATTCAAAACATAATAAACATTCACATCAGTTATATTCACAACAATCATTCAAATCTGCAGAAGTACATTCAATCATTCATTCAGATCAAATATATTCAAACAATCATTCAGATCAGATAAAATAATCATTCAGATTATAATACCATACAAACAAGAACAAGATATTTGTCAACTTCTGTGATTGGATATATATGGGACGGGTATAGCACAAAAACTGCTGGATGGGACCCTCTTCGACTTGTATTTCGTTATTATTAATAGAATTCTAATTATACTTCATTTCATTTGCACAATTTAGGAATTCTATTACATAACATCTCATACAAGTCTTCAGAGGGATAGCATGTTCAAAGTAAGACACAGAAGTTGACGTTTAGAAACGATTGAGAAACAGATAAAAGGGACATAGTCGAAAAAATCAGGTTGAAATATCCGTTTAATGAAAATACAAACAAGCCATATGGCTTTAAACTGCAAACGTGGTCATCAAGGTATGACACATCATTGGTATAAACAAATAACTGAAATCGTGGAAGAACCAACCAACACCCCTTGGGTAAAAAGGTTCCTATAACCATTAACAGTTGTCTTGTTTTCTTTTTTGACATGTCGTACAAAGCAATCATTGAAAAAACAATATACTCTCCAGTTGGGAGAAGAAACTGTATGATATACATAACGAATATCAATATTTTTCTTTCATTTCTTTTTCCAAAAAGTTATGTTTGATATATTACATAATGGTGATAAATAAACTAGATTTCAGTCCGATTAAAAAACATTTCTTGTCAGGACATTACACAGAATCAACTGTCATCAACCCTCGAATTTACACCGTACATTCGATCCAAACAAAATGACAGTCATCATTGAGTGAATTAACGAGAATCGAGGACAGCTGATTGGAAGGAAGTTTCAACAGGTTTATGATAAAAAAGTCTGAACATGCGAGGATTCGACCAGTTAGCAGTCGAAATAATGTCTTTAAGTGTTGCACCATGAGCGAATGCTGACGAAACAGTTGCACTACGATAACTATGGGCTTTGAATATAGCTGTGTCAATCCCAGACAAACGTAAAATATCTTTCATCCAACGAGCTAATGACGAAGAAGTTACACGTTTATGGGGAACTTTCGTAGAAATGAAAAGTCTGCGCTCACCATTTTCAATCCTTAAAGGGGTAGTACGTTTCACATACTCTAGCAGGGACGATATAACACAAACTTTCTTATCATGTGGATATGAATTAAATTCAACAGTCTGGTTAATCAAACTGTTTTTGGTAGAAGTTGTCTTTTGTAACTCTGTCAAGTAGAATACCGCATGATTATTTGATATAGAAGAAGAGGAAATATCTAAACATAATAACGTCTGAACCCGCTGGGCGGAAACAAGGGCCATCAAGGCCAGAAGTTTTTTACTTAACAGTGTTAGGGTTAATTGTTCATTATCGGGTAAAGACTTAATGTAGTTCAAAACAATTGACACATCCCACATACTATTGTACCTAGGCTTAGGGGGATTTTCATTGAATATCCCTTTCATTAAACGTACGACTAAAGGGTGTTGACCCACTGAATGCATCTCAATGGGTGGAATGGCAGAAGATAAAGCAGATCTGTAAGAATTAATTGTGGAATAAGCTTTGCCTGAGGAATGTTCATGGGCAAGGAAGTTAATTACATCAACTATAAATGGTGAACAGGGATCAATTTGTTGTTTACAACACCAATCACACCATTGATTCCATGCAGATTGATATTGTTTAGATTTGATTTGATTGATTTGATTGATTTATTTATTGACGGTAAAAGCCCTGTTCAGCTACTAGGCTGGTTTACAAAGGGGCCGTGCAAAATAACAAATACATAAAACATGCATGACAATAGAGATACATATTATACAGAACTCAATGAAAATAGGAATTACCGATGACACAATGATAAAGGAAAAATGAAAAGTAAAATCAAATTGTGTATATGTAAAATGAAAACATACAATTATAAATTTCGTTAAGCTACAAAATTGCAACGTATTTAAGATTATCTAAGGAAATATGAATAAATAAAAAGCATAGAACTATAATTTATGTCATGAATAAAATAAATATATAAGGCTTACTTAAATATGCCTAATACCATGATAACATGTAAGTTATAAAAACAAATTAATGCAGTAAAGTGAGATGCACAAACTTATTAAATTATTGAAATAGAGGAGGTATAATACGGACTAAAATGTATGAAAAACTCAAAAATAATATAATAACACAAAATTGCAAGTAATGTAAAACAGAATAAAAGAATTCTTATAAAGAATAACAAAAACAGACGTTCCTTGTCTCCAAGATCGGGCGAGTAAGTTGGCAGCTGATTTTGAAATGCCTGCTGCATTCCATCGTCTGCCGAGAGTATCCAAGCGGCTAGGTGCAGACTTACTGGATAGTTGTTGGGGCGACGTAGACAGTTTATTGGGAGAAGAAGGGGTGGGGCAACCAGCATGTGGAGAAGAGAAGGGAACCAGTGTTGCGCTCTCCACATCGGGGCTATGACGAGGGCCAGTCTTGTTTGGTCTGCTTGAAGTTTGAGAAAGATTCTAGGGATAAGGCAAAAGGGTGGAAAATATAAGGAGAAAAGAATTCCCACGAAATGGAAAAAGCATCAATAATATATGCAAATGGGTCGTACTTCCAAGAAGCATATTTTGCATGGAAGTTGTTTATTTTCAGATGATGCAAACAAATCAATGTCAGGGCAAATGTGGTATTGATAATGCTATTAAAAATACAGGGCAGTAGGCTTAATTCCTTGTTCATGTCCCTCCTTGAAAGGACATCAGCAAATGAATTATCTTTCCCTGCCACGTGAGAGGCGGAAATCCAAATTCCTTTTTTAATACACCAAAACCAAATGCGTAACGCTATGTCATTTAAAAAGGGTACATTACCTCCCATCTTATTAACATAAGCGACCGAGGTGCTATTGTCAGAGAAAATACGAATATGGATATCCTGACATTGGCTACATAAGGTATGTAGTGCTTGTTCTATTGCTAGCAATTCAAGAGCATTGATATGCAAATCTTGTAACCCAGAAGACCAAAAACCTTGAGAGAAAGAATTATCTGAATGACGCACAGCTCCCCAACCTGATCTGCTTGCATCAGTGGATATTGTTATGGAAATAGGCAGGTCGTGAATACCGGTTGAAAAGGAAGCTGGTTCTTGACCAACCCACCAAAATATTTCCTTACTTCTGAACCTAATCTAATAAAAGAATCAAAATCGCCGAATGAGTTCTGGAGAACTCTTGTTTTTGCTTTTTCGAGAGATCGAAAATGTAATTTGCCAAGCGGGAAGGCAAAAAGGGAAGAAACAATTGAGCCAATGAAACTGGCAAAGTCTCCTATCTTTACATCGTCAGAATTTAATAACAAACTCCCTTTGGAGTGTATGCGATGAACTTTATCTTGAGGTAAAGAAATAGTCATTTTCTCAGTATTAATGTCAAAACCGAGATATAAAGCTGATTTCTGGGGAATCAAACACGATTTTTCAAAATTGATGATAAATCCTAAATCATTTAATAAATCACACACGTAGTTTGTATGATCTCTGCTTTCTTGGCAGGAACGTGAAATAATTAAGATATCGTCTAAATAAATCAAAATCCTAATACCCTTGCTGCGAACTGCTGCAATTACAGGTTTCAAAATCTTCGTGAATACCCTGGGTGCAGAACTAAGACCAAAAGGAAGGCATTTGAAAGCATAATATTTTCCATCCCACAAAAAGGAGAGATAACCCTGGGAATCACGATGAATAGGAACTGAAAAATAAGCGTCTTTAAGATCAATAGACGTCAGAAATTCATCTCTATGAATCATATTTTTTAACAAAGAAACATTCTCCATTTTGAAATGTTCATATCTCACAAAGAAATTCAAGTTCTTGAGATTGATAATTGGTCTCAGATCTCCGGATTTCTTGCGAATCGTAAATATGGTAGAAATGAACTTGCATTTTTCTCGAGAAATTTCCTCGACCGCATTCTTTTCTATTAGGGTACAGATTTCACTGTCTATTGCCGCCTTTTCGTCTGATGAAAAGGGGAAATTAGAAGGCAATGAATATTGAAAGGGCTTATGCAAAAAATCAATCTTATATCCTGATATTGCCTGTAATATCCATCGATCAGAAGTTATATGAGACCATTTATCAACAAAAAACTTAAGTCTCCCTGCATGAGTAGGAATACTCACTAGTTTTTTGCATTATATCTTGATGGGTAATCGGTAGACTTTCCATGAGGTTTCTTCTGATAGTTGTAGGTCGACTGATGAGGAGGCCTCGACATCGTCGCCGCGGGACGGGATTTCTTGAAGGCTTCCCGGCGTGATGCTTGGAAGTCCCTTTGGTATGGGCTGAACTCCTTATCTCCGCGATTTCCTCGACGGGAAAAGGAGCCTCCGCGACTGGAGGTACCAGAGCGTTTAGGAAAGGCAACTTGACGACCGACGTTGAAGGCCTCAGCCACAGACTTCAATGTAGATGATAAGTCATTTCCAAATAGACCATCTGTTATTGGGATAGACTTTGAACATAGCCCTTGGTATTTTGGGTTAAGGAAGGGTCGTATGGATTCCCTTCGTTTCATACTTAGCAAGTAACTTGCATGACCAGTCGATGTCCTGCCGTCAACAGAAAGACTCTTGAGTAAATCAAAGTCTAAAGCTTTTTTGCCTTTAGCCGACTCTTGGAGGTGTGAGATTATATGTACATAAGGCAATAGACCTTTGACCACATTAGATTGAAGTTTTTGAGTTTGCGAATCAAAAGCTCTCGCTTGGGGGGGAGAGATTGCCACACCTCTCGCTCCACTTTGGGCACAGTTGCATTAGACGCGTTGGATGGAGGATTATACTTCTCTTGGATTTTCGAAAGAGCCTCTTTCTGAGGAGGAAGGGTCACCGCCTTGTTAAGGCGCGTAGCCAGACCGTCTGAGATGGGTGGAGACAAGTTGTTCTGCTCATCATATATGTTACTAAACTCCATATCGTCTAGTAATGCTCTCTCCCCTTCAAGCGGGGAGGAAATTAATGAGGCTAGAGGATCGTAATCATTGCCTTCATTCATCATAGTCATATTAATAGGCTCAGCCCCTACAGGCGGGGACGAAATTTCACTCTGATTATCAGCGAATAAGCTAACGATATCATCCATATGGGCCTCCGAAGTCCCGGTTACAGCACCAGGGGTGTCACCCGTGTGTTCCCTCACACGACGGGGAGGTTGGCCAGCATTAATCATGTTAATAGAGCTGGCAGTAAGGAGAGACACCGTCTCTGTCAATCGCCGAATCTCGTCTGCCTGGGCGGCTAGTTGGGTCTCCATGTCGATATCCTGTTGTGTAGAGGTCCTCTCTGATTGAGACATAATTCCGTCATAGGGCACTGCCGACACACGCTGAAAAGATGAATGCCTTCCCTATCCTCGCTCTTTTATAGCCTTGTGGGGAATTAGCTCATTTGAATTTTAAATTACTTTGAAATTCTTTTGTGTGTAGCACTGCCTTAGCACCTGGAATATGCTATTCCTCTGAAGACTTGTATGAGATGTTATGTAATAGAATTTGATTTGTAAGGTACCTATCAAGTTATTTTCCTGTATTCCATAAAGTTCTCAATATATCCCTATTTAGGTCAGATTGTCAAAACGTATCAGCTAGCGCTGCACGCTTGCATTTTGATTAGTGAGTTATGTATATCTATTATCTCAATATTAATTCTAAAACAAACTACTTAAAATCACCATTTGATAACAATTAATCATAAATTTCTGCTCGCGATTTGCGCTCGCATTGATAGATTTTAAACTCATGCATCTTATGCATAATTACAAAAGTGCTTAAATGTCCAATTTTCAGGCCATAATAGTAATAGATTTTGCGCTCTCATGCTTAGGAAGAGAAATAGGAAGATAGTTATCATATTCTTATGATGACATAATGTCTTTATAGAATATCCCGGTCCTATGTCAAAACTAAAAGTAACAATAAGTGAAAATATCAGCTCTGTTTTAACTGTGATCCTTCTTCACCTCACTATTTTTCCACAAAGTGCTTGCAATACAGAGCTTAAAGTGACCCCTTTTCAGATCTGAATATCTTATATTTTTAGCTCGCGCTTTGCGCTCGCTTTATTGATTTTCATGGTAAAAAAAAAGGTATTTAGAATACCCAAATTCTAGGTCGATATCTCAAACACACGTTTATTCAGATACGCAGCTTGTTCTCCATTTAACTAATAATCCAGTTTCAGATAACAATATAAAAAAATTGTCTGCTCGCGCTTTGTGCTCGCATTATTAATGTATGAAAATTTCCAATAGATTAACCTTTTCATGATTTACAAAACATGAATAGAGTGTCCAGAAATTTTCCGCTCGCGCTTCGCGCTCGCATCAATAATGTTCAGTTTTTGTCTTATCCTTTCCACGATTACAAAAAGTGCTTGAAATTTCCATTATTCAGGTAGAAATGTCAAAAATTTCCAGCTCGCGCTTCGCGCTCGCAATATTTTAATGTTGAAACATGATAACGTCTTCATGGCTAAGTTCAAGCAGTCCATAACAAATACGTTTTCGATCAGCTCAAAACGTATAAAAAATTTTCCGCTCGCGCGCTGCGCTCGCATTATTAATGTAAGGAAGATCCTTTTCATGATTTACAAAACTTGAATAGAGTGTCTCGTTCAGTAGGTCTAAATCACGAAATTTTTTGCTCACGCTTCGCGCTCGCACCAATCGTTTAGTTATATACCTATTCTGTTAAGTTACAAAAAGTGCTTAGAATTTCCATTCCTTAGGTAAAAATGTCAAAAAATTTCAGCTCGCGCTTCGCGCTCGCATTATTTGATTTTTTAAAATATGTAACGTCTTCATGGCTAACTGCAAGCAAGTCCTTAACAGTACCTTTTCCATCAGTTCATTTCTGCTCGCGCTTCACGTTCGTAATAATTATTCACTTGCATACACATCTTTTTTCAGGATTGCCCAGAATGTTCAAAACTTTTAGAAAAAAGTACATAAGATTCCCCCCCAAAAAATAGCTCGCGCTTCGCGCTCGCATTATATAAATAATGATTATGGTATTATATATTTATGTTTATTCATAAGAATAAAGCTAAGAAGTGACTAATAGGACTACCCCTTTAAATATACCAAAAATCCCGGCAAATACCATATTCGAGTGGCCGATCGGGAAAATATGGCTGAAAAAAATTCCGCCCCCCCCCCCTATTGGCGAAGGCTGGATACGTCCCTGGCTTAACCCTAGCAAATGCCAATCCCTTCAAGTGTCTTTCGGTAGAAACCCCCCATTGCCACAAGCAATTAGCATCTCTAATCAAGTCATCGAAAATTAAAATCATGTAAAACTGTTGGGTGTCTCAATCCAAAATGACTAGAAGTGGAGTCTTCACATCACCGACATCGTATCCAGAGCAAGTAAAAAACTGTACATGATTCGTAGTCTGAAAAAGTTCAACCTCTCTAGAAAAGACCTGCTTACTTTCTTTACATGCTATCTACGACCCATTCTAGAGTACTGTGCACTTGTGTGGCACCCGTCCATAACAGCCAATGAATAGAATTTATCCAGAAAACAGCATTGCGTATCATTTTGGGCAAAGATTATTACTCATATGATAATGCACTTTCAACTTCTGGCCTTACAACCTTATATGACAGACGTGTCACGTTGTGTATGAAATTTGGGTTACACTTCGTAATTCCGAAGGTTCTTTATTCCGAAGGTTCGTAATTCCGAAACACGTAAATTGCCTATACCTCGATGTTCGTTAATCCGAAAACGAAAAAGGGTTCGTTAATTCGAACATTTGTAGCGTAATTCCGACGGTTCGTTATTCCGAAGGTTCGATAATCCGAAAATGTAATAAGGTTCGTTGTTCCGAAGGTTCGTTAATCCGAAAACGAAATAAGGTTCGTTAATCCGAAAACGAAATAAGGTTCGTTAATCCGAAAACAAAATAAGGTTCGTTAATCCGAAAAATGAAAACCGGGAAAGCAGAGGCAGAGGCAAGGGGAGGGGGGCGGGGGACACTGTTGCCGTTCAATTATAATGAGGATGGGAACTCAAGAGCAGCCGAACGGCCAAAAATGAAACTCATACGTCAAAATGGGCACTTTGGTGATATTTTCACCTTAAGATTATCATCTGCTTGAAGTCATTGTGTGTTTGATAGTGATTAAGTAGAGAAAAACTTTTTTGAAGTGACTTCTTATTATGGCAAAATGTATATTTAGGCTTTATTTTTCGGGAGAGAGTATAATGAGCGAGCGGCTTGGTAAAACAAATTCAAAGGTGAAGTTGTAAAACGTTTTTTTGGGTCAATTATTCTTAAAATGGCATTATTGCGAGGTGTTGCGAGCGTGAATCACAAGCTAAAACTTTAGGGTATTTCAATAAAAAATGAAAATAAGTTTTTAAAAATCCGAGCAGATTTCTGCTGTCATTAAAAAGATGTGCATCTAACTAAAGAATTAACACGAGCGCAAAACGCGAGCTTAAACATACTGACCAGAAAAGGAACCTGTTAAAAAAAGCATTTAGTGACCTCTTTAGGATGCATATTTCACCAATCGAATGAGAGTGCGAAGCGCAAGCTGAAAATTTGCAATATTCCAGCCTGAAAACTTAACTTGTATACTTTAAAAAGAGTATTTCATTTTGAAAAAAACATGAAAAACGGCATATTCATTTTTGAAAAAGGAACTTTCCCATTTTGGAAAATATTAATTTCCCTGTTCTTTTCATTTCATTTTTGGGGAGCAAGTGCCCCCTGCCTCCCTCCCGGCGGATCCAATTTTCGTCAAATAGGGGGGGGGGGCAATTTTTTTTCAGTCATATTTTCCTCGATTGGCAGCTTAGAGTTGATTTTTGTTTGTTTCTTTGAAAGGGTAGTCCTAACGGTCAATAATTAGCTTTATACTTATAAAATAAAGTAAAAACCCTTTTTAAATAATGCGAGCGCGAGCTATTTATATTTTAATATGATGGGCAATAAGTTTGTGATCTTCAAAACGAAATGCCTATGTAACTAAATTTAGATAATAACTGCGAGCAAGAAGCGCGAACAGAAATTTTTAATATATAAGCTCTGACCTGATCTAAAGGGGACATTTTAAGAACTTTTTGCAGTTAGCCATGAAGCCGATGCGTGTTTCAACCAATGGCGGCGGAACTTTTTTTTATTTTTTCGGGGGGGGGGGGCAGCAAAGCAAAAAAAGGCCAATAGGGGCAATTTGGTGCAAACGGATATTTTCACCATGAGATTATCATCTGTGTAAAGAGGCTGTGTGCTTTGTAGTAATTAAATTGAGCAATTTTTTTATAGGTGATCACTAGAGTTATATATTTACGTTTCATTTCTGCGAGCGTAGCGAGCAAGCGGTTTGGGGAAAAAAATCAAATCTGAAGATGTAAAATTCGCCTTTTTGGTCAATTACTGTTAAAAGGGCATCCTTGTGAGATGTTGCGAGCGAATCACGTGCTCAAACTTTTGGAAATTTCATGTAGGCCTAGAATGATAATAATGATAATATTGATATAGATTATTATTTACCAAGGAAGCCACTCCAGTTCTGAAAACTGTTGTCCCAGCTATTATTATTTTTTTGTACAAGAATGCTTAGAATGTCCAGTTTTCAGGTTGGAAAATCGGAAAAATTTGGCTCACGTTTCTCGCTCGCATCAAGTATTGTTTATTGGGGAACTCATTCTATTCCTGGTTACAAAAAAAGTATAAAATGTCCAGTTTTCAGGTTGGAATATCACAAATTTTAAGCTTGCGGTTCGCGCTCTCATTATTTAGTTCGTGAGATATATATTCTATTCATGAGTCACTAAATGCAGTCCTTAAAAGATTACTTTCTGAAGCCTGTTGCATAAAACTTTTTACCTGAGAAAACTCTGGTAAAAACTGAAAACTAAGATTAGTCTGATTTCCGCCATTGACTTTAGCACAGGGCAAAAACTCCAGTAAAAACAATTTGAGTTTTCTCAGGTAAAAAGTTTTATGCAACGGGCCCCAGGTCACTGTACAGCTCGCCCTCGCATTAATTCTTTAGAAAGATACACATCTTTCTCACGATTACAAAAAATGCTCCGAATGCTCACTTCACGTCTTGTTACATGAAATGTCTACTAGTTTGAGCTTGCGATTCGCGCTTTCAACATCTCACAAGGATCATTATTAGTATTATTTTTATTTTTATTACCAGCAGAAGCTGTTATTAAAAATGACATCCCCTCCAATACAAATCCTATTATCTAGAGGTTACTCGCACGCGACCAACACACTTGATCCCCTGCATCTTTAAACCATTTGCTTAGGCATCAATTGCTCAGATAAAATCGAAATCAGCCTATACTTGATCAGGGCGCCTATATTCTTAATGAAATACATGCTTTTGGCCACAACACACGCATGTATCATCGATCGTTATTACTATCATTGCATAATATCGTGTAATATTGTAATGACAACATCGTTTTTGTTACCAAAATGAATTATTTTCATTTTCGGAATTACGAACCTTATTTCGTTTTCGGATTAACGAACCTTCGGAATTACGAACCTTATTTCGTTTTCGGATTAACGAACCTTCGGAATTACGAACCTTATTTCGTTTTCGGATTGACGAACCTTCGGAATTACGAACCTTCGGAAATACGAACCTTCGGAATAACCGAACCTTCGGAATTACGAAGCTTCGGAATTACGAATGTATGCGGAAATTTGCACTGTCCCTTGAAAAGTTCTTCCTCATTGGCTACCCCCAAACAATCTGAATTTAGAGCCCTCCGAAATAGCGAGATATATAGACTGACGAAGTGCCGCACAGAACAAGAAAAGTACCATGCCCTATCTAATCAGGCTTTTGAATGATAGATGAGTAACACATAATGATGTTTCTATGAAGCTTAAATATGCTACGTATTTCCCCAAATGAAATTATCTTATAATGTATTAATTACCCTTTTTATATTAAATATTATCAATTTCCTATGTATGTTTAAGTAATTATTCCAAACACCAGATGAACGAAACAATGGCCAATTTTACCAATTATGCCTTTATCCTATTTTTGTAACAATGCCCCATTTATTTTGAAACTTAAATAATAATTTGCTGAAAGATGGTTCCCCCCTTCCATATATCGTTATTCCCATTATGTTCAACCTTTTCGATTTTTTGTTCAGCAGGACCGTTTTTTCCTCTCCATGTTCTACTTGTAAATGCTTCCTTACACACACTCAACTTATCATTTCTCTCATTTTGGAATCACTATTATTCATTGAAATTATTATGGTTAATCGGAATTAGTATTGCAAATAAGAATAATTATTTTTGTAAATTTGAATTATCACTGTATATTTGAATTATTATGGTTAAATTGAATTAAAATTATTATTTGTAACAGAGATTTTATTCATGTCTATGTGCAATTTATATGTTTTTATTGTAAATTCAATGACAATTCAGCCTTAGTAGCTGCTAAATTGAATAAAATATATCTTGAATCTTGAGTAAGGATTGCTTTTAATGGGTGATTTTAATGCTAATATACTGAAATATGATTCTGATTCCTTTGTTCAGGAGTTTTATGGAACATTACTTAGTCTTACGTTTAAGATAAAATACACATTCGATTTTACAAAAGTGTCTCAATATATAATATATATATAAATATAACACTTTTGAATCCTGCTCTTTCCGTGATGGCATGATTATAACAAGCAAGGTATCATTTCAAAGTATATTAAATAATCTTGTGAATGATGCCAAATATGGCCAAACTCAGATTTCCAAACCTTTTTTGATGATGTTTTATCCACATTTGAGAGATAATACACGCAACATCCCCAAGGAAACCTTGGGGCTGCTTCAGTACCTCCGCTTCCCAGGGCCATGAACATACTTCCAATTATCAGTAAGTTACATTAGACAACGTAACTGAGAACATTTGAAATAAATGGAAAGCATAGTTATTTCATTTGGTTGGGTAAAATGATTATTCAAAATAATTTCGTTCAAATAGATCTATAAATGTCTCTGAAATGGAAATCAGTGGATATTACTGGACATATGATATCAGTGGCAGCGGAACTTAGGAGACATATTTTACTCCCCTCCCACTTTTAAAAACATTCCACGGCTCATGGGTATGGAGAAACCTGAAACTTACTGCAATTTGATTCATCCTCGTAATAATCACAGTCGTAATGTCCATCACAAACCATCGCCGTAGACACGTTCATGTTTGATAATGGACAAGGAAAATGCTCTGTAAGCGTAAGAAAGAAAATAAAGTGTGATATTTAACAATAGTTCAATTACAAGGATTACACTATTAAGCTTAACTAATGCTATTTTGTTCCATTACATTTTAGTTAACATGGAATATATATCCCCCCCCCCCCCCCGACTGAATAGAGAGAGAAGAAAAGGTCTCAATGTCCAGATCCGGAATAGACAACGTCAATATACCGTGCGAGTAAAAAAACATACACCCACCAATCCCAAGTTTAAGGAGAAAAAATCTCATGAACACATAATTATTTTGTATTCACGAATAGTATGTTTTTCCAAATAGTTTGATACAATTATTATGTGGTATAATATGTTAACGCTTGGATGATCAGGAGGTATCCTTTGCACTGATGTAAATTTTGATTTGCGCCAAAGTCAGACATGACTGCAATGCGTGCATTTAAGTGTCAAATTATTTTATATTTTCCATAAAGGCTATGCATTTAAATCGATATGAAATATCGGGTATGATCGTGGATTCTACTTCATGGACATCGGGCGGATTGCTGGAGTATGCGTTGTGTATTGAGTTCCCCCTCCCCGTTTCATACAGTTAAGGTATGGTACAGGGAAAAAGAATCACTCAGTCCCTCGGACAGGACGTTCATTGTAGGCCCCAACTAAATGATTTTGAAGGACAAGCCCACCCCTAAAAAACGTTGACATTTTTTAAGTTTCCCTTAATCTCACAAAAGAGGTATATCCACTTTCTCAAGTAAAACAACAATTAATTACCCCTGAACAAGAACAATTTGCATTTTGTAGAACTATATGGTTCAAGCAAGTTTGTTCTAATTGTTAGATCTGTAATTAAAAAAATAAACATTGTTGGATTCAAACAATAAAAAAAAATAGTGATTGAGGGACATTATCGACCGTCCCATTTGCATGTCACTGAGTTGTGCCTATCACTACTGTATGAAAAATAAGCGAAAATATAAAATGTCATAACTCTCTTTATTTTAAATCCAATTTTGATTAAAGTGTCAGCGATATGCTTCTCTGATATTTCGCTATCGATTCAAAGCAACATTCTAGGGGAGGGTCGCGGGGGGGGGGGTGGGTAGGGACCAGGTCTGAGTATGTTGTTGAGTTTGAATTTATTTGAGTGAAGAGGCCGATGTGATGAGTTAATATATATATATATATATATATATATATATATATATATATATATATATATATATATATATAAATATATGGGGGGGTGGGTAGGGACCAGGGCTGAGTATGTTGTTGAGTTTGAATTTATTTGAGTGAAGAGGCCGATGTGATGAGTTTATATATATATATATATATATATATATATATATATATATATATATGCTGATGGCCTCAATTCGTTTAGGTTTTATTAATGAGTTATTTTTTTTGTATTTGGAAAATCTCTGTTTTTATTTGACACTGAAAAAAATAAATATGTTGAATTTACTGTAGAAGTTTCTTCTTGATAATATAGGGTATTTATATTGCGCACATATCCACCTTGTTAGATGCTCAAGGCGCTCCTATATTACCCGGCTAAGCTAGGCGTTCATAGCGCACACAGCTTTTTAAGGAATTACTTCCTCCCGGTACCCATTTACCTCACCTGAGTTGAGTGCAGCACATAATGATGCATACAATTACCATCAATGTTATATATAATGATGTATTGGAAGATGTCTGACATTGTGTTTTATTGTGACATTCATGAAAAAAATGTTGTTAAATTTATGAGTTGTCAAGGTATTTGTAAAGACATAAAAGTTTTATTTGTTATATATATTTTATTTTGCATATGAATTGAAGTTGTCAATAAAAACTACTCAACACAAAAATTTTGGGGGTGAGCTTGATCCTTAATAGAAATAGACCTATCCGACGTGGTAAGAGGAATAGGAAAATTAGTTCTGGGAAAAATATAACTTATGAAAAAAAAATAAGACGATTGACCCTGTTTTATAACACGTCCTCGCATTGGCCTAGGCTAAACGGTTCCATGACATTTGCTCCAGCGACAATTGCTCCGATGTAAAATCTGCACGTTTAACCTAACCTCCAAAACTAAATAAACGATAATCCTTATCTTTACATTATTTTGAATAAAAAGAAACCCCTCTCTGACCCTACGCCCTCTGGCTCACTCGATTTTTATATTATTTTATAACGTTTGTTCCATCATGTACTTTTGATTTTTTTTAAATAATGTTTTTATTCTGATTTCATGAACAAAAAGTTACATAACATTCCAATTTAACATGTCAAATCATATATAATACTTTACACTTCATATTTTCATTTTTTTTCACTAACTTAATAAAATCATGAGTCATATATATCTTAAAAAAACAATGAAATCAGTTATTATAAAATGCTTAAAGACCAAACTTCCCCTCCCCCTCCCTCTTCCTGCCCCAACAAACACACACACACAACACACCACTGTCCAGAAGATCTGCTCACACTCATCATAAATAAATCATGTTTAAAAATACAAAACAATTCGATAAACAATTTTTAATATAACAAGCACACGGGAGAAGAATATTATATTGAAAGTAAGTATAAAGACTTACAACTTAACCTTGTCACAATTTTACTGTTTCCCATTCTTGCAAGTGCCGCCCTAATTTCCCCATTTTAATAGCTATTTTCTTTTCTTGATCCTTATATTCTAAAATAAGTTTATGTATATCGTAAATGGTTGGTAAACCCCCCTCCTTTCTAAATATAAATAATATATATATTACCATAAAAATAATAGTATTACAACTTTTTATTCTATTTGTATTGCCTGACAAACCAACAAATATATCCCGCCAATTCAAGTCTTTTATTTCATCTAATTCAAAGCGCTGTATCAAAGTTTCCCATATCAGTTTGACCTTTAAGCAAGACAAAAATATATGTGAATATGTTTCCGTTTTCCGTTTACAGTACGAACAGAGATTATCTTCAACAAATCCAAATCTAAACCAATTAACTTTAGTGTGAGTTGCCCCATGCAGAATCTTAAATTGAAATTCACTCTGTCTTCCAATTAATAATGTTATTCTTGGTCTAAAAAAACATTCACCAATTTCTTTCTCTGTATAATTATAATTATTTTGTCCATCTCTTATCTGTAAATCATATGACTTTTGCAATTCTTTAATAAAATATTCATATATTTTTCTTGATGGTACCTCCTTAAAGCTAATTTTCCTCCCCAACAGAACCAAGTTTATATTATAGTTAATTAATTCTATCTCACAAAATTGTATCGAACCTAAATCATTTCTCCAATCACTTGGAATTGCATGATATATTTCACCTATTGTCGTGATTGTAAACAAAAGATCACTTCCCATACCAAGGTTCAAAAAGTATGCGACTGGTTTAACATGTCCATTGTCAATGATATGTTCAACCTTAATTAACCCTCGTTCTAATAAATCTTTATCAAATATCATCTTATTTTCTATACAAATATTCTTATTATTGAAAATGATTGGATTTTTAGAACCATTGAAATGTCTTAAATTATCAATCTCTTCCCAAGCATCTAGCATTTCCAAATAATAAGATGGAATATTCAACTTACTTTTTATCTTTTAAATTTCATAATCACATAAAAAATTAACCTTCCTCCAACTGAACTTAGGGAATAATCAAAAATTAACTTCCACCCCAGATTTCTTTCTCCATACAAAAGTCTTTTTACCCACATTATACGCTGCGTTCTAACAAATATTTCAAAATTCATCATTTTAACCCCACCACAATTATAATTCTGATAATTTTTTATTTTAATACGATCTTAATACGATATAAAATCAAAAGATAATTTCTCGATTTCTATATACACCCATGAGGGGACAACAAGGATGGATGAAACATAATTTAACTTTGTCAATGCATATGTTTTCAATAAATGTATTTTTCCCATAATAGTCAAGTCTCGTTGTTTCCACCAACCTAAAAGCTTGTTTATTTTGCTTAATATTTCTTTATAGTTCAGATCATCTTTTAATCTAAAGTCAACTGAAAATATTACTCCTAAAATTTTAACTTTCCTAACATATTTTCCAAATACATATACAGGGTGATTTGTTTTTCCATTTTCCTTACCCATGTACATAAAATGTGTCTTGTCCATATTTACCTTTAAGCCACTGACTTTTTCAAATTCTTCAAAAATATAATGCAACCTTTTTATTGAATTCATGTCTTTCAAAAAAAATGTCATATCATTGGCATACAAGACCTGTCTTATTTCATGCTCCCCCAAACTTATCCCTTTAATAATTTTGTCTCTTCTTATTTCATGTGCCAGTAATTCTGTTGCAATCAAAAACAAATAGGGCAAAAGTGGGTCACCTTGTCTGACCCCCTTTCTACATTAAAGTAACCGGTGGAATACCCACCATTCATAACACAACTACTTATATCCTTATATAGTATTTTCACCCAAGAACAGAATGACTCCCCAAAACCAAAAAAATTGAGTGCTTTCAATAAGTATTGATGAGAAACAGAGTCAAACGCTTTTTCAAAATCTACCGCAATCAAAAATCCTTGTCCTTGCTCCAAGTAATGTCTAGAGTAAAATAATATATCTTGTATCTTTTATGTATCCCTACTGATCATAATGGATTATTTCGTTTAAAACCTGTTTGATCCTTGCTGCCAAAACCTTAGATAATATTTTGTAATCTACATTTAATAACGTAATGGGTCTGTAATTTTTAATATATAAAGCATCTTTTCCTTCCTTCTCTATCAATGTGATAGTCCCTTGTTTTTGAGAAATTGTTAATTCCCCTCTTATATATGTTTCGTTTAATACTTCTACCAACAAATCCCCTAACACTGGCCAAAGTGTATCATAAAATTCTACGGTAAAACCGTCATTTCCAGGTGACTTATTCCATTTCATTTCTTTTAACACCTTAAAACATTCTTCTTTTGTTATTTTACCTTCACATAATTCTCTGTTCTGTTTACTTAACTTCGTTAAAAAATAAACTATTATTATAACAACTTTCATTTTTCAAAGAATAGAATTTTTCATAGAAAATCTTTATTTCTTTTATAATATTAGTTTTGTCCCTAATAATTTCTTCATTTTCAATGATTAATTCATCAATAACACTTTTCCTCTTATTCATTTTTAACAGTTTTTCGAAGTACTTCATATCATTTTCCCCTCCTCAAACCAATCTGCTCTAGAGCGAACTTTAATTCCTTGCCGAGAAAAATTATATAATTCATTTAACTTATCTTTTTTTTCAATTTAATTCTATCAATCACAGATCTCGATGAACCTTCGAGTACCTGCTTTTCTAAAGTCTTGATTTCAGCCTCTACTGTTTCTATTTCGCGTTTTCGTAATTTTGCTTTTTCCCCGAGAGTATTTCATAGCAAATTCCCTCATTTTCATATTTTAAGAAATCCCAGAAGACTAATTTATTCGAAAACCTAGGTGCCCATTCATTTTTCGATTCAGATATAATATCATACATCTCTTTAATAAAATCTTTATCCATACAAAGACTATTATTAAATTTCCAGTAAAATTTTCCATAAACATAATTTTCTTTAAAATTCTAAGATTGTAGAATAATGCCCGAATGATCCGGTGTTACTAATACTAAGATTTCACACTTATTCACTAATTTTTCTAAACTGCATGATATAAACCAATAATCTAAACGACTTTGGACTAAAGGCGACCTTTGTCTAAAAGTGAATTGTCAAGCATTAGGATTCCTTTTTCTCCATATATCTTCTAAATCATACTAATTAAAAAATTCTTTCAAAACTGCACTAAACCTAGAGTTTGATATGTTTGGCCCTTCATAATCCATACTCCCGTCCATTACAGTGTTAAAATCTCCTAATATTATCGAATAATCCGAATCAAGAACTTTATGAATAATTTTATCTAGCTTATTTAAAAGATCACCTTGCAGTGCTACTTTGTCTCTTGTAGGAAAATACACATTTCCCAACAAAAATTTAACCCCTTGAATTTCTGCTTTAAGTATAATGTATCTTCCTTCTTTACCTGTAACAACAACATCCCTTTTAAAATTTAAGTTAGGGGAGAGCAATATAAGAACACCCCTACTGTGGTTTGACCCATGACAAAAGAACATTTGCCCACCCCATTCTTTTTTCCACTGTTCTTCTACTTCTATAGAACTATACATGTATGTTTCCAGTAAAAACGTCACATCACTCCCTTTTCTTTTACGCCATTCCCAAATGCGTGTTCTTTTAACCTTATCCCTAATAACCCTCTAACATTTAAAGTAATTCAGGAAGAATTTGGCATTATAAACCTCTGTAAGTAACTTAACGTCTTATTGTACTAAACAAATGAAACCAAGTAATACATTCGTGTCCTTCGTGAGCTCATATACCATATATCCATTTTATCACCAAACAAAGATAAGACGAACTGAAATAAATACCTCTTCCAGACTGCGAGCAGACCCCAAACCCAAACACCCCACACTACATCC
This sequence comes from Lytechinus variegatus, assembly GCF_018143015.1. Taxonomy (NCBI): domain Eukaryota; kingdom Metazoa; phylum Echinodermata; class Echinoidea; order Temnopleuroida; family Toxopneustidae; genus Lytechinus; species Lytechinus variegatus. The sequence continues at coordinate 24,799,089 of NC_054750.1, read as the reverse complement.
AAATGACATTGTATACCCCTTTTCAAATAAACGAAAAAGTGTGTGAGGGATACAATCGCACACACAAGTACCGTAAACCATCTTTATGTACAACAGGACCACACGTGAAAGGCACTCCCGTAACCAATTAATATTTTAAAAAAGTAACAGAATTGTTTTCGATCTTTTTCAAAAACACTTTTTTTCCTTTTCTTCCTTTCTTTTAAAGAGGAAAGAAAAAGGATTTATAGATGTTTCAAGGTAAAAAGGTTGACGTTTGTAAAACCTATATAAAATTTTTCAGTTAGATAACAGACCGATTTAAACAGATTCGCCAAGCCCAGTCAGTCTCTTACTACCTACACGAAAACTGCAACTTCAAGAGTTTGAATATAGTGCACCGAACCAGTACGATATAACTAGTCTCGTATAAGCATGCATATTTCATTCTGCATAGCAAAAAAGTCCTTATCCTATTTAAGTCATGACGAATGACGAATAATAATAATAATAATAACAACAAACCAACCCATAATGGAAGAAATTGTGAAATCTCAACCTTGACTGATCATAAGCTACTCATGCATATAAATTATGTATTATCTAATCAAGCACCCATGATGATATACACACGTACACACACGTACCACACGTACCCACACACGCATCTTTAAAAAACATAAACTTCAGCGAGTATATACCTCCGATAATTGTTTGGCACACTGGCGGATCCAGGGGGGGGGCAAAGCGGTCACATGTCCCCCCCCCCTTTGAGAGGCACAATTAAAATTTGTAAAGTAAGAACGCCTTGAAAACTGAAGCCTGCTGCCCTTTTGAAAGTAAAGAGCCTTTTTGTTTTCTTTTGTGTGTGTGTTGCTTGTCATTTAATTTTTGGTGGACGAAATGTCCTTTTTTTTGGTTGAATACCTTTTTTTCTTCGAGGAAATAAGCCCCCCTTATGGAAATTAATGGACCCGCCCTTGGCTTGGCGTTTTGTATTGTGCTCGGGGGTATCAGAGTGACGAAAAGACGTGTGTTTGTGTATACTAGGGCGTGCGTAACCATTAACGAGAGGACTTGGGCTGATACAGTTGAGCAATTTAACAGGAACACACACACACAGTCACACTCCAAAATAAAACATTACACGCGCATTTGTTCCTTTGGATTCTTTTGACCAAAGTGTATCATTGGAGGTTCATAACAAAAAATAGCATGGGCGTCGGCGGTCATCCGAACCGTCGTATCACACACACGACGGTGTAAACCAATTTTAGAGAAAATCGATTTCAAAGTTTTCTAATATTTTCCCTAGCCTTGCAACATATTCATTTAATACTAGAAATGTACATGGTTGGAAAGACCAAGACAATTGCTTGACATTGGTATCCTCATTTTGACACAAAAGCAAGGATCACTAAAACATATCGCAAAAGAGTTCTATGCTTCTTTTATTCGGTTTGAGCGATTTGGATTTCGCCTGTACAAGAAACTCCATCGGGGATACAACGACCCTGACCGCGATTCCAATGCATGCTGTCAGTCAAAATGTCGTATCGCCTTTCACGTGCAAAGTCAGTGCAGTGCCCATGGCCGATACGACGGTTTGGCAATGGGATTTGCTCCTTTCATCAACAATTTTAATGGAATCTCCGTGAAACTCCCCTCATATCTCAAAAACGAAAATAAATTGCTGCCTAAAAATTTAGTTATGATTAGACTAGGACTTGTACTTTCATTATCTACAAAAATGTAAAATCGTTTTTTTTAAGCCAAAATTTACTGATACGACGGTTCGGATGAACGCCGACGAATGTGTGGGTGAACAATGAAGCAGATTAACATGACCACGCTCACGTTTCTTTTGCAATATTATTTGAACTTGTTTCATTTTTCATGTATTGATTTGTCTAGTGGTGGTCTTTTCTTAATCTCTCATTGCTTACTCTCCTACAACCTCGCCCCCTTTTTCTTTTTCCCTTAACATCTAAATAACTTGATAAATAAATGATATTAATCTTCACTTATTAAACATGTGTTAAAAAACAAGGTTTATCTCACTTATACATATACGCTATGGACCAAATTTCACCAATAAGTACATTTTGCATATGATAAATTTTGATTTGATACTTACGACCAGCTGCATAGTGGACCACAGTATACATCCAAAGAACAAGAAGAAGTCTGGAAAACGGATAACCTCCTCCGTAGATTCTCTCCATCATTCTTGATAAGCACCGCCTCTATGTGAGCACAACAACAAAATTTCAGGATGATACCATAACAAAAGGAATATCATTAAAACTCATGTAATGCATGTACAATGCTAAAGAATCGGAGGATCGACATTTCTCGAGTAACTCATAGTCGTCAGTTTCCCCGTGGCCTACAAAGTAGAGCCCTCTTAAAAATCAGATAACATATTTTTGACTGCATATTTCCACTATGTTGAAGCAATTTTGGATTAATCCCTCATTTTATCCTTTTAGAATATTATCTGCTGAACTTGAAGAGGTCTTGTATACTCACGCTCCCCAATCCTCTATGCCTATTTGGATCAGAAACTGTCAAATTTTGTATCTGTCTAACCTGTGCTCTAGATCATTCGTGTTAATAAGTGTGCACGACGATCTCATCACAGTGGTTTTGTTAACACAACAATAAGCCAGTTGAATCAGTAACGAAAATAAAAGTTGCATTGTGTACATACCACAAGGTGTACATGTAATGGATGAATGCATATTGATCGGTAATATTTAGGATGTGGTGTCTGAAAGTATGGTTTACCTTGAAGCAAAAATTTTCATATTTGTTTTTTCTTTGTCAATATTCCTGGGCCCTGTCTTACAAAGAGTTCCAATTGATCCAATCAATCGTAACTGTATGGAAATCCATCGGTGTCAATTTTTTCTACAGGAAAGTTGCACAATGTCTTTTGGAAACAAAAGGCACAGTGAATTTTAAAGAGAAAAAACAATGAATGCATGAATATACATCATAGTTAAAATATTTTAAACAGACATGCATAATAGATGTTGACGTTGCCGGCCGTCCATAGTTAGGATTGATTGGATCGATCGGAACTCTTTGTAAGACGGAGCCCTAGAGATTGTTTAAAATCAGCAAGGACTATAGGCCCGTCCGCAAATTAAAAGAAGGATATAAAACAAATATATCAGTCGTTTCGGGAAACCCTCGGGGGGAAATAGTAATTGCCAGTCCAACCTCGGATTAATAAATCCCACTATACTTCCTCAAAGCCTGATATATTTGTATAATATAAAAAAATATCCAAATAAGCAGCTGACCAAACTGTCAAGCACACAATGACATTATTCAGATTACATTCTTGCATTAGCTTCACTCAGCATCCATGACTATTATCAAACCTATTATTTCATGCTAAAATTATTAGGCCCTACATATTAATTCCTCTTTTTTCTATGTTTCCTTCTTTTTCTATCACTCTTCTAAAAATTCTCTTCAGCTCCCTGTTTCTGTTTCTGACAATGACAATGTCACCCTTACAACGGTATTGAAGAATATCATATAACAACAGGAAAAAAATTCTCAGTATAAAATAACACCATATTTACATTATTTTCAATATTACATTCGAGTATACCAGCTAAATACAGGCAACAATTTTAAGAAGAGATTACGTGTTTATTCTAAAAAGAAATGTATAAAAATCAAGATAAAATGTGAGTAAACATAAAAAGATGAAATAATTAGACATAATTTAAACACAAAAACTTAACCATTATAACATATTTTCAAAATCATGCATTATTCATTTTAATAAAGTATTTTGACGAAATTCTATTTTGCTCTTTTATTCTAATCACTAACAATGAAACCGATTAAGAGTGATATTAAAGCGCGACGGAAGATGGCGCTGTGAAGCACATAACGTAATTTGCAACTGGTGAAAAAGACCGAGGAATTTTAACGAGATGAAGAGGATCTTAAAAAATCAAAATATATATAAGTATCTGGAAAAGATTGAAGACGAATCAGAAGCCATAAAAGAAGTAAAAAACAAAGAAGGACAACAAAATATGGAAACAGAGCCCGTTGTCGACCATGCCGGGTCGCGTGCTGAAGAACTAGACACCCGCGAGGAGCCGAGCCTGAGGCGCGGACTGGGGAGAGTCCAGCGCTCCGCCGGAGGATGGACATGTTGATAAAAAACGTCGAACGAACGGGCATGACAGCGAGGCAGGTAACCCGAATGATATGAAAGAAATGCTTCTTACGATCATCACCAAAGTAGATTGTACCAATAATAAAGTTGACAAGATGAATGTGAACTTAGATCTGGCCCTTCAGAAAATTAATGAAAATAGAAAAGACATTGACAAACTGAAAGAAAAGGAACAACACACTGATTTTGAGCTGAAGGAAATGAAGGACAGAGTTAGAGAGCTTGAGAAAGAGAATGCAAGAATGAAGGGTCAATTTGTTGATCTTGCAGCCAGAGAAATGAGATGCACTGCTGTATTCTTTGGCTTTCCTGAAGGCTGTGAGAAAGGCAATTGTGAGAAGCTGATTCAGGCCTTTGGAGAGTCTCATTTGGATCTACGAGGGCAGGATTTATGCATAGAGAGGGCACACCGTTCAGGTCAGCGATCTGAAAGAGGGGCACCCCGCCCGATTATGGTGGCATTCAATAGGTATACCACAAGAAGCTCTGTACTTGCAAGTGCTCGAAAACTACTAAAAGACAAGCCATTCGTCTACGAGGGGAAGGGGAACCCCATATTCATTGATGAAATGCTGCCGAAGGAGATAAGAGACCAGCGAAAGAAGATGTCGCATACCCGACAGAAGCTGAAGAAAGAGCATGGAAAGGCCTACTTCAAGTATCCGGCTAGGCTGTTTTATCGGGACAAACAAACACAGAAGGAAGAAGAGTATAAACAAGGCTTATAAGATCATTTTGTTCACCACGCAAAGCGTCACTCCAAGCATGAAGCAAGTGGTTGGGAAAGCCGCAATCATTCTGTTTTTTTGTTTGCCGTTATATTGTAATTGTTTGTGTTTTTTAGTGGGACCATCGTCTGATTTTTTCAAACAATGGATTTAAAATTAATGACGCATAATGTAAATGGATTAGGGGATTTCAAGACTAGAAAACGATACTTCAATTTCTTATCGAAATTAAAAAAGGACATAATTTTGCTACAAGAAACACATTCCACAGAAAAGGATGAGATATGGTGGAGGAATCAAATTAGATCAGACATATTATTTAGTCATGGTACATCAATGAGCAGAGGAGTTTGTATGATTTTGAGGAGAACACCTGATATTAAACTTCTCGACTCGATTAAAAATAAAGTAGGTCGCTTTTTATGCATCAAAGTTGAAGTACGAAAGGAAATATATATCATTGTTAATGTATATGCACCCAATAATGAAAAGGAACATGTGGAATATTTTACTGATCTTTATTTGAAATTACAAGAATTTAATGATGAAGGACACAAATGCATAATAGGAGGAGACTTTAACTTTATACAGGACTTGGATATGGATAGAGAAGGTGGTAGTATGAGAACAGTGTGGAAACGTTCATGTACAACAATAGAAAAACTGAAAGAATGCTTTTGTCTTATTGATATTTGGAGAACAAGAAACCAAACAACAAAGAGGTTTACATGGAGGAGACTTAATCCATATATTCAGTCAAGACTGGACTTCTGGTTGGTCACAGACGCTCTGCGGTCTGTTGTCGTAGAAAATGATATGTACCCATGTGTCTTATCTGATCATGATTATGTTACCTTGCAACTCCATATTGAAAAACAAAAAATGGGACCCTCATATTGGAAATTTAACAACAGCTTACTAAGGAATGAGGAATTTGTTACAGCTCTCAGTGACAGCCTCCCATCTTGGGTTGATGAATGTGAACAAAAACATGATAAGAAAATGTTGTGGGATTGGCTGAAATACAGAATTAGAAAATTTACCATCCCATACTCAAAGAAGAAAAAAGGTGAAAAGGAAAAACAAAGACAAGAACTAGAGGAGGAATTGAAAAATATATGTGAAAGTATTGAAATGGAAGGAAATGGCTTAGATGAAGAAGTTGTAGATAGAAAGAAATACATTGAAGAGGAATTACATAAATTGTATGATTATTTTGCAGAAGGGGCAATTTTGAGATCGAGATGCAATTGGTATGAGAAGGGGGAAAAAAAGCAACAAATATTTTCTTTCATTGGCGAAAAGCCAGGCTGAAAATACATCTATTGATGTATTAGATACGAATGAAGGGACTTTCAGAAAACAACCAGACATTCAAAGATTTATCAAGGAATATTTCACTGATTTTTTTAAAAACAGAGATATAGTAGATGAAGAGATCTCTAACAATTATATTTGTCATAGTAATCTGGAGAAAATAACAGAATCAGAAAAGGTTTCATGTGAAGGTTTAATCTCATGTAATGAAGCAAAAGAAGAACTGGTTAAAATGGCTAAAAATAAAACACCGGGAAATGATGGCCTAACAGTGGAGTTTTATGAAACATTCTGGCCCCTGGTCTCAAAATATATGATAGACTCTTTCAATGCAGCTTACAAGGACCAGTCTATGTCAGTTTCACAAAGACAAGGGGTGATAAAATTGATCCCAAAGCCCAATAAAGAAAGATCCTTATTGAGTAACTGGAGACCAATTACTTTGATAAATGTTGATGCAAAAATCCTTTCCAAATGCTTAGCCAAAAGAATTTCTAAAGTAATAGGAAACTTGATTAACTGTCAACAGACAGCATTTATAAAAGGTAGAAACATTGGTGAAGGAATTCGATTAATATCAGACTTAATGTTTTATGCAGAAAATGAAGACTTTCAAGGCATAATTATGGCGTTAGATCTTACCAAGGCATTTGACTCATTAAGCCACTCATTTATTTTTCAATGTCTGGAAGCTTATAATTTTGGGCCTTCGATTATCCAATGGGTAAAAACTGTTTATAATGATATCAATAGCTCTGTTCTCGTAAATGGATTTACTACAGGCTATTTCAAAGTAAGTAGAGGAGTAAGACAAGGGGACCCTCTTGCGCCCTTATTATTTATTTTGGGATTAGAGGTTTATTTGAATAGAGTTAGAAATAATGACAGTATAAAGGGTTTTGAAGTGGAAGGAAAGGTAATAAAATATACTGCTTATGCAGATGACATAACATGTTTCTGTAAAGACCGTCACTCCCTACAACATGTATTTTTAGAGTTTGAGGAATTTTCTAAAATATCTGGTTTATGTATCAATAAATCAAAAACTGAAGGCATGTGGATTGGTAAGAATCGTCATCTAGGTGAAAAGGACAGTGTTATCTTATGGCCAGAGAAAGGAATTAAAGTTTTGGGCATCTTCTTTTCATATGATACAGAAGAAGCAAGGAAAAGGAATTTTGAAACCAGAGTTAAAGAGATGAGAATTGTACTAAATAAATGGAAAAACAGAGGACTTACCTTGATTGGCAAAACACAGATATTGAAAACTTTTATAATGTCCAAAGTAATTTATTTATTATCCAACATCTCATTACCCATTGCTTTTGTTAAAGAAGTTGAGAAGCTCATGTTTTCATTTTTGTGGAATGGCCCAGATAAAATCGCACGTACTACTATGTTTGCTGATTATGCAGAAGGGGGACTAAAATTCCCAAACATTCAATGTATGATCAACACTCAGCTAGTGAAATGGGTCCAGCGATATTTCTTCAGATCAAATCATAGTTGGATAACCTTGTGTGAATATTTTGTAAAGTCATATGGTGGAAAATTTATATTTGTCAGTAATTATGCAATGGAGAAACTACCAAAAACTAAGGATATCCCTCCATTTTATATTGCTTTATTAAAAGCGTGGTTAAAGACGGATATCTATTTGGACTTGGTTACTAATGATACAAGCCAGGTTAGCATACTGAGACAAGGTGTATGGAATAACAAATGCATATTGATAAATAACAAGTCAATGTACTGCAGTGCCCTTCATGAAGCAGGGCTATCTAATATTTATCAATTATTTAACAGTGATGGAAATTTTTTACATTTTGAGTATTGGAATGGAAAAGGTGTTAAAAATAATTATTTTCTACAATACATGGCAATAATCGAGTCAGTGAAGAAAGAATGGAAATGTGAATTCCATTCCCTAATATTACAAATGTTTTGGGATAAAAATAATGAATATCAGTTACAACAAGAAAAAGTGACTCCTGCATTATGTAATGTGAAATCCAAAGCAATTTACAAGAACCTTTTATCTGGGTTGATAACCAGACCAGTTAGTGAACAATTATTTTCTACAACCTTTAATATTCAAGATGATGACTGGTCTCAAATCTACACCCTTCCGTTCAAGTGCACAATAGAAGCAAAAATGAGAGTTTTTCAATTCAAATTAATTCATAATATACTGTATACTAATCTTAGATTGTTTAAGATGAAAGTGGTCGACTCAGAAACTTGCACGTTCTGTCACTCAAATTTAGAGACACCTGTTCATTTGTTTTATGACTGTGATGTTATTTATAATCTTCGACGGGAATTTATCTATAAGATTGGCAAGAGCTTTAATACTAAGTTTGAAGATTTTACTAAGAAAAGAATGATATTTGGATTCATTATGGACTGGAAAGGCCCCCACAAAATGCGACTAAACCATTTGGTACTAATGTTCAAAAGATATGTTTACGTAGAAAAGTGTAAAAACACACAACCATGTATAAGAGGGCTAATATCTTTTATTTCTAATATTAAACTGATTGAACTTAACATTGCAAAACAGAGGCATATTGAAGGATTGCACTATAAAAAATGGACCCCTGTTGAAAAAATCTTTTGATTATACCATTGATATACAGATAATGTTATTTGTTACCCACTTTTCATGTACAACTGTGATGTATGTTTTTGTATCGTTTTGTTTGTGAGTGTATCCTATACCATTGTAAATGTGATTGATATCATGATTATAGCTGTACATACCGATTGTTTGATCAATAAAAAGTTTAAAAGAAAAACAAAAGAGTGATATTAAAGTGCGTATCAAAAAAGTTTGCACTTAGAAAAAGTCTTGTAAAATTATACATATATGTGATTTTTCCACATTTTAACATTGGTGGAGATCTGTTTAAACAAATTACAAAAATAATAGTTCAAAAATCATTCTGCTTGAGTAAGCACCGCTTACTATTTAAAAGTTCTTAAAATGTCAGAGAATTAATACACACACACACAAACAAATCTTCAACACGTCACTTTTGTAACAAAGATATACTCAGCTCCGTATATTTAGATCTATAATATGTTTCCATTATTATAGACTTGGGATCACTTTTTTAATCACTGTATTTTTGTGGTGCCCTCTATTGGTGGAAAGTAGGAATTTTAGGATTCTCTTTCTCACAAACTCTCTTTTTAAATTAGAAAATATAATGCAAAGAATTTAATCATTTTGGGGGCCTAAGCTACGAACTTTGTTTACAAATGATAAAACTATCCCAATTAAGTTTAATATTCGGACAGTTTGTCTTTCTCTGAATCTGCTGTGGTAAATATTCTAAAGATCAAACCAAGAAGAAAATATCACAAAACGAAAATCCCGCCCTGTTTTCCGCCTTATGTTGAAGGGGTCTTAAAGCTACGCACTCGATTTATCATGCAAATAAATTTTCCATGCTTCAATTTCTGAAGTGTTTCTATTATAATTATTATAGGAAAATATGAAACTAAAGGAAATATAACCACAGAATTTCACAGAGGTCTTATTTTCTATACACAAAGTGATTTGTTGCAGCCAATTTTAAACCAAAATGAATAGGAGTAGTTCATCACACTGTTCTCACGGTTTCACACAGAGAGTGCACATTTTGCCATGGAATTAGTTGCTTGCTAAATGAGTGGTGCGTAGGACACGCAAAATAATTAGGCCTAAAAATACGTCAATTTACTTCAGAGCAGCAAATTTACATAAATGATGAATACAGAATAGTAGACCTACTAGAAACTGATACTGATAGTGTAAAATGTATCAAGCATTTGTCCCAAGAACAATACGCATTTCTTCCGAACCATTCAACAATAACGTGCCTACATCGTGTCTTAGATGATTTCTATGATGCATTAAATATGAAAGAAATGGTTGCTGCATGCTTTCTAGACATCTCAAAATGTTTTGATTGTGTAGATCATGGACTTCTTCTATTCAAACTTGAAAAATATGGAATTATCAATAATATGCTCACTTTGTTAAAAAAAACTACTTAAATGATAGAAAGCAAGCTGTATTTTCCAATGGTAAATTATATGATATTAAAAAGCTTTCACTTGGAGTACAGCAGGGCAGTGTTCTGGCCCCCATCCTGTTCTAATTTTTTTTTTATAAATGACATATCTGAATGTATTACTGAAGGTACGTGCAGCATATTTTCTGATGATGTAGTAGTATTTGCCTCTGACAGTGAGTTGGAAAATGTAACAAAGAAATTACAGAAAGATGTAGACGCCTTAAATGACTGGTATAACCGAAACCGATTAGGCATTAATACAAGCAAAACAAAAACAATACAAATTAAATTAATATCATCTGATACATTAAATATATTCATTAATAATGATCTGATTGAACAGGTAAAGTCTAACACAATAGGGTAAAGGCGTATAGATTTTTTTTAAATGCAGTGTGGGGCTTTAATTTAATTTGGGGGGGGGGGGGTAAAACAGTTCCCAACATTTTTCAAGCGCTCCAATTAGGTACCCATTTTCATCGCCGAAATAAATTATTCACACAATGTGCCCCTTTCTATTTCCACGGTTGTGTGCCTTGTCCTAATCTAAAAAATGCCCTTTTGGGCACAGTCTAAATTTTGAAACACCTAATTTTGTTTCAGAAAGTTCATTTCGAATATGGGGTTTAGCTGATAAAATGTAGAGGGGAATTTTTACTTCCTGTTTTACAGAATACACCTGCAAATGGCATTTAATTTCGTGTGAGCCGTAAACACATTTCATTAGCTCGAGGATAAGCGCATTATTGTGCATGTTGTAAGATGACCTACCCAATACAATGTCAAGCGTGATTAATTTTGAAGCCAGCATAATAATAAAAAAGGTTAAAAAAACTATTTTTACGGAGATGTTTTCAAATGTTTTTGCATAGAACTCATTATTGTACAAGCAACACGTTCACATAGTTGTCTGGTAGCTTTGTGCTGTTCTGTAATGAAATCCAATCTGTAATCATGTGATTGTCTGTTTTAAGTATGTCTTTATACAAATTTGGAATGTTTAAATAAGCGAATAAAGTACATAATTAGAGGGAGAACTTATGATTATGATAACCAGGCGCGGTTCCATGAGGGGGCCGAGGAGGCCTTGCCCCCCCCCAAAAAAAAAAATAAGATAAGAAGAAAAAAATAGAGAGGAGGAGGGATAAAACGATATAGAAGAAGAAAGAGAGAGAGAAGGGAGGGAAGAAATAGGGGGAAGAGAGAGGAAGAAGGGGAAAGGGAGAAAGGAAGGGAAACAGAAAAGAAAGAGGAAAAAGAAAAAAAAAATGATATAAAAAGGAACAAGAAAAGGGGAAAAGAGAAAGAAGGGGAAACAACTAATAAATGAGCGGAAGCGCCCATTTGATGTTGACGGGAGCGCCAATTTTTTATGTTTGACGAGAGGCGAAAAATTCATGCTTTTAAGAGGGGGGAGTGTAAATTGATATTTCGCATGGGGGGTGCCAAATTCATGTTCAACTGAGGGTCCCACATTTACCTTAAACTAAGGGGGCGCCATGCAAATTCATGTTCGACCGGGGGCAAAACATTGCTCGCATTGCCTGTTTATAGTGAGATACGTGTCCTGCCCCAATAGGTAAAATGCGGCTGAATTAAAATATCCCGTTTTTGCGATAATAGAAAAATATGTGCCTGCGATTAAAGATGGGTTCACGATTACAAAAGGGAAGAACTGTTTAAAACATTCAACAGAAATGGCATTCTGGATGTCTTCCGGGAGTTTGTTCCAAGTTATTGCTCCGGCATATTCAAAAGATATTTTAAATAGGGATATGTTAGGTTTGGGTAATACTTAGTGAATTCGCATCCCTAGTGTTCATGACATGGCGATCGAAGTAAATTTCAATTTCATTTGATAAGCAGGGAGGGGCAACGCCCCTTATAGACTTGTACATTTTAATTGCCAGAAAATAATATCGACGTTGGTCAATAGTTTGCCAGGAGAGTTGATTTATCAATGCATTCCCGCTCGCAATTTGATAGTCAGAAATTCCAGATACATATCTGGCAGCTCTTTTTTGCCATCTGTTTAGGGACAATTTGTAGGCTGCTGGACAGTTACCCCAAACAGAGATTGCCTAATCTATACAGGGCTAGATTATGCATTTATACAAGATATTTAGTACTTGTGAACTCAGGAATTTATTCAACTTGCCTAAAGAGTACATCTTATAGGCAATCGATTTACATAATTCTCTTAAATATACATTCCACTTAAGGCTTTCATCTATCACAATGCCTAAATATCTTATAGATTTAATGTTGTTTTTTTTTTTTTTGGGGGGGGCAAGGCCTCCTCGGCTCCCTCATGGAACCGCGCCTGGTTATCATAATCATAAGTTCTCCCTCTAATTATGTACTTTATTCGCTTATTTAAACATTCCAAATTTGTATAAAGACATACATTAAAACAGACAATCACATAATTACAGATTGGATTTCATTACAGAACAGCACAAAGCTACCAGACAACTATGTGAACGTGTTGCTTGTACAATAATGAGTTCTATGCAAAAACATTTGAAAACATCTCCGTAAAAATAGTTTTTTAAACCTTTTTTATTATTATGCTGGTTTCAAAATTAATCACGCTTGACATTGTATTGGGTAGGTCCTCTTACAACATGCACAATAATGCGCTTATCCTCAAGCGAATGAAATGTGTTTACGGCTCACACGAAATTAAATGCAATTTGCAGGTGTATTCTGTAAAACAGGAAGTAAAAATTTCCCCCCTACATTCAGATTGTGCCCAAAAGGGCATTTTTTAGATTAGGACAAGGCACACAACCGTGGAAATAGAAAGGGGCACATTGTGTGAATAATTTATTTCGGCGATGAAAATGGGTACCTAATTGGAGCGCTTGAAAAATGTTGGGAACTGTTTCACCCCCCCTCAAATTAAATTAAAGCCCCACACTGCATTTAAAAAAAATCTATACGCCTTTACCTACTGTGTTAGCTCCATATATACATCTTCGTATTCTATTCATTTGATGTTCATTTCTCTTAATTCATGTATCTTTTTCCCCTTCCTAATTTTCATCTGAATTCACTGACTCCTAACTTTTCCTCTTATCCTTCTTTTATCTTCTTCTCATCCTTCTTTTTTCCCTTTTCATCTACCTCTCATTATCATTATTATCATTCGTCGCTTTCTCCTCATTTTTACCTCTATCATCTGCTCTTTTATGGACCTGCGAATGCTTGATCGTGCCCCCATGTCTTTCTGATTTGTTTAAGTAGTTTTATTTTGATACTTACTGTATTCTACATGTTTATCATCTCAAATGTGTAAAAAAAGAATGCAATATTGTTATATCATTATGTTATCATTGATGGTCTATTACGTGTCAACCAGTCTGTGAGCAAATATGCTTCAAACTTATTTGAATGAATTGAGTTGACTAGAGGAATTAAGTCAATTTTAGTCAATTCACCCATTCCATAGGTTCTTATTCGTCTTTAACTTTTTCATTGCATTTAGTACACAACTGTTGAATTTGTTTGAACACAATAAATTAAATCGCCTTCTAATGTCACAGTGTGTATTTCCTTTTTCCCCTATTATTATTATTATTATTAATGATGATATACATTTTTAATCATTTTTTTTTACATTTTTTTTTTTTTTTTTTGGGGGGGGGGGAGGAGATGAAAGCTGGAACTGGAATATGGAGGCGTAAATCCTACACTCCAGCTACAAAAGAGCTTCTGGCCCCAAATCACAATCTTCTCAGTTGATTTACCTATTTTCGGAGCTAAAATGTCTAAAGAATAATATACTGTTCACTCCAGAAGGAGCTACACTGCACTCTCAAAAGATGTAAACCCCACTCCAAACTGATTGGTTCCTCGTCTCACTCTGAGAGGAGTATGATTGGGGACCAGATTAGCTCATTTGCATTTAGAGTCTATGCTCACAAAACCTCATGTACATTAGATTTGTGCTTACAGACAATCAATAGATCAAAATAAGATAACATAAAGCCCTCTTTTCACTTTTCTGGAAAATACATTCCATTTCTTTGTTAAAATAGGTTAAATCAGACGTGAGATTTATGATTTTTTGAGTCAGATTCATGACAAAGCAAAACTATGGGCGAACAAATCGAGTATAGGCGAATTAAGATTTCTTTTATAAAAGAAGGCGTAAACATAGGGTATTTTTGCATTCAAAATTAAAGGACAAGTGGAATGCCTCTGGCGGTCTCACCTGCATCATGCGATTCAATATAGCAGCAGTGCTGACTTTGAAAAGTACTATAAAATAATCATTCACAAAAAACCGCTATTCATATAATGATACAATACTACATTCATTGATAGTTGACCTTGATCATGTGACCTAAAACTTTTCAGTGATACTTCATTACCCCCTATATCAACATTTCCACACTATGTCTATAAACTTTGAAAGTTATGACAGCAATCTAATAATTACCTCTAAAATGGCCAAAGTTCAATGACCTTAAATGACGTTTGACATTGGTCATGTGACCTGAAACTCGCGTGAAATGTTCAGTGATACTTAATGACACTTATGTCGAAGTTTAATGAACTAGACAAATAGACTTACATAGTTATACTGATAATTCAACAAATACCCCCAACATGGCCAAAGTTCATTAACCTCTGACCTTGGTCATGTGACGTGAAATTCGCACAAGATGTTCAGTGATACTTGGTTACTCTTACGTCTAAGTTTTATGTACCACACCAATAAAATTTCAAAGTTATGAGAGTAATTTAAAAAAAACCAATATGGCCAAAGTTTATTGACCCTTAATGACCTTTGACCTTGATCATGTGACCAAAAACTTGCACGGGATGTTCAGTGATACTTGATTACTATTATGTCCAAGTTTCATGAATCAGATCCATAACTTTCAAAGTTATGATGGTAATTCAACCCTCAATCTGGCCAAAGTTCATTAACTCTCAATGACCGTTGACCTTAGTCATGTGACATGAAACTCAAGCAGGATATTCAGTAATACTTGATTAAACTCATGTCTAAGTTTAGTGAGCTAGGTCCATATATTTTCAAAGTATTTGATGACATTTCAAAAGCTTAACCTTACGTTAAAATTTTGATGTTGATTCCCCCGGCCTGCCCAACATTGTCTAAGTTCATTTACTCTAAATGACTTTTGACTTTGGTCAAGCGACCTGAAACTCAGTATATTCAGTAATACTTGATTGATCTTATGGCTAAGTTTCATGAACTAGGCCCGTATACTTTCTAAATTATGCTGTCAATTCAAAAACTTAACCTTCGGTTAAGATTTGGTGTTGACGCCGCCGTCGCCACAGTCGTCACCGCCGCCGTAGGAAAAGCGGCGCCTATAGTCTCACTCTGGTATGCATGTGAGAAAAAAAAACCAACTTAGATATTGAAAATGCTCTACAATAATTGCTCAGCTTTGTGTTACAGGCCCTATAGATCTGCTTTTCGTGTGCAAAATTCTTTCACGAGACACGCGCACCATACGTGCATCGCCTAGTCGCCTAGCAATCTTGTTAGCGACGCATGTGAGTACCGTCTTGCTCACTCTCCAAAATGTATGCGATATTAAAATCCTAAAAACTAATGGAATCGTTAAAATTTAGTAAGGTTATGAATGTTTATCATTTACATTGACTATCAGTGTATCAACCTTTATCGAATTTACAGGCAAGTGTGGATAAGATTTCGAATTACCAGTAATTTTGATGAGTGATACAATATGCCAAAATTTATGAAAATATCATAGCGTTAATTTTAGATAGCATTTCAAAATCGTTTCAATATCTTCATAATTTTTCATTGTTTTGAAATACATCTTATTACATTAACTAGAATTTTCTCAAACTGATAACGTTGGTAGGCTATTTTCTCCATCTCTTAAAATGAAATGTCAGGCCTTCGAAATCAGGTTAAGTTTTGTTATATTTCTAAAAAAAAATCGTTAGATTCGACCTACTATACCATTGTTCTCCCGAAGAAGGTTTATCATCTCATAATGTTGTGTAAATGATACATAACAATACATCTTACGAGTGTAGCAATCCATGTTGGATAAAAGTCAACCGTGGTCACTGCAAGGGGACAAGGTACGTGGAATATACCACCCGACACCAGTATGGGACTAGATAATCCCGTGTGACACACCAGGGGATCAGCCATGTCTGCGCACGTTAAAATTTATCATTCTGCGGCTCTATATTCTCATAAATTTTGGCACTTTGTTTCACTCATTAGAATGGCTGGTAATATAACCGTCACTTGCTGGTAAATTCGGTATGAGTATGTACACCGATAGTCAATGTGAATGCTAAACATTCATAGCCTTAAATTTTAACGATTCTATTGGTTTCTAGGATTTTAATATCGCAGACATTATGGAGAGTGGGCAGAACGATGCTTACAGACGTTGCTAACAGGGTTGCTAGGCGCGAAAATCCGATTTAGCTCCGCCCACTTTTTACACTGAGTCGGAGGGATTCACGTACGTGCTCCAGCAGGGCGTCGATCCTTTTTTTCAGATGGGGGGGGGGCAAAATCATTTACGTTCCAAAGGCGCTCGATCGTACAAAACACCCATCCACACACACACACACACAGACACACACCCATATATGTATATATATATATATATATATATATCAGTGTTGTAGTGCCTTGATGCTCGGCCTTGGCCTTAAGGCGCCTATTTTTTCAAAGCCTTGGCCTTGAGAGGGCCCTGGCCTTGAGGATTTTGAGCCTTGAAATTTCAAGGCATTTTGTATTTTGTACTTTCATTTGTTTTATAAAAGTAATTATAAATGTTTCAATTGTTCTGTACATCTAATGACACTAAATACTACCAGTCAGCAGCAGCAGTAAGTGTACTTAGCAGTGCCATCAATTGCAATTATCATCACATAATTATGTAACAAAGAGAAGTGATGAAAATTAATATTATTTATTGGTAATATGATGTAATCATGACTAATAAGGATAATGACAATATCAATAATAATGATAATAATTATGATTAGGATTATAGTCAGTGGCGTAACTACAGGGGGGCATGGGGGCACGTGCCCCCCCCCCATCGGCTGACTAAAAAAAGGAGGAAAAGAGGGAGAAAGGAAGAGAAACGTAGTGGGAAAGAAGACATTAATGTTCATTATAATGTTATAATTATGTTATGTTACATTACATAAGAAACATTTTTTTCATATAAATGAAACATAATTGGCTCAGGGCATATATGTCTTCATTGTTCCTGGTGCTCTCATTGTCTGTTTACCGAGATATATAATCCTGTTATACTAAAACCTCCCGTTTTCCAGTCAATATACACCAAACTACCAAATATATTTCCTCGCACTTCGAGTTATTCTTTTTCATGTACAATAGTATGCTTCTTTTTCATGAATACTTTAAGTGATTGTCCCATTTTAAGGTCTTAATATAAAACATTTCCTGTCCGTGCTTACGTTCGCAGTAGTGGATTGGTGAAAGATGTCTGCTCTCCATCAATTCCTAGAATGAGTCCTTAAAATGTCCCTTTTTCTGTTTTCTGATCTGAATATCAAAAATTTTCAGCTCGCGCTTCGCGCTCGCATCATTTGGTTAGTGAACTACGTAAGGTCTTCTTGAATTCCTACAAACAAGCCTTAAAATGCCCCTCTTCAGGTCTGAATTTCCTAAATTTTCAGCTCGCGCTTCGCGCTCGCAAGATTTGATTACTGAGATGGGTATGTTAATCATGATTACAAGTGCTTTATGTGCATGTTTAGATGTAATTCTAACAAAATCAGCGAGCGCTTATTGGCACTCCCATTAAATGACTATGGTGAGATGTGTATAATCTTAATAGATTTAAGATTCCTAAAATATAGTCCTTAAAATCTTCCTGTTTATGGTCAATATTTACAAAAATTTCAGTTCGCGCTTCGCGCTCGCATTATTTAGCGAGACAGGTATGTATCATGATTACAAAAGATTAATTGTAATGTCCCTTTTTAGGTTTGAATATCAAAAATTTTAAGCTCGCGCTTCGCGCTCGCATTATTTGGCTAGTGGGATACATATAAAAATATCTCTATTAGGTCAGTATACCTGGCAACTGGGCGCGCTTCGCGAGCTCACTAGGCAGTTCCAAGTTTTTGCTGGTGACCCCAATGCCGTGACCGACGGTACGCCACTGATTATAGTGATTTTATGACAGGAATAATTCTGACAGATCTGACTGCAATTTTGACAACAATTTTCATACTTTAAAAATAGCTTACTCTAAAGAATGATAACAAGGTTGATTTCTATTCCATTAGGTTTTCCTTGTATTATTTTCTTTGACCAACAAGAATGTTTTAAGTCTTAATGATATTCTGAAAAGATTCGGTAAACTTGAACACAAACTTCAATTTCGTCATTTCCAAATGGGCTATGGCATCAATGGCATGATGAGCCAAAAATTTTGAGGGGCCAAGCATGGCATACAGAGCAAAATTTTAGGTTTCAAAATCAACAAATTTTGGATTGTGCTTGCATAAATTATTGTTAAGTAAGGTTCGCATTCAATTTACACCCCAAAAAATGCTTAGAATGTCTAGTTTTAGGTCGGAATATTACAATTTTTTTAGCTCGCGCTTTGCGCTCGCATTATTTGATTGGTGAGTTATGTATCCTATTTATGAGTCACTAAATGCAGTCCAGAACAGCTTCCTTTTCTGGTCAGTAAAAATTTCAGCTTGTGTTTTGTGCTCGCGTTAATTTGTTTAGTAAGATGCACACCTTTTTCATGATTACAAAAACAGCTCAAAATATTTAAATTTAATTTCTTATTACATCTTATTACAACATCTCGCAAGGATGACCTTTTAACAGTGATTAGCACCATAATTGACCCAAACTCAAATTTTACAACTTCAAAATTGATTTTTTTTTTAAACCACTTGCTCGCTATGCTTTCTATAGCGGGAAATTAAAGCCTAAATCAAAATATCTGTCTTATCAATTAGAAATCACTTAAAAAAGCTTTGCTGAACTGCACCAAAATTCTCATTTTGACTTATATTGTAAGTGCATTTTTGGCTTTGACCTCCCCCCCCCCCCCTCAAAAAAAAAATACATTCTGCCTCCCCTGTACTAGGAGAAAGAATGGGCATGCCAGGATCAGATCACCTTGGTAATAATAATTATTGCAATGTGAATCGCCTGGAACAATAATTAAATGTTTTTATGTCTAAAACTACATGATCTATCATGAAATTATTTTCGTTTTAAATGTACATGTACAAGGGTCCAAAAATTTGCTCGCTCACACCTTTTATACATTTGGTCCTGTGTGTCATGTATGCCGCCTAAGCATTGTTGTCTATTTTTTTTTCTCCGTATATTGTACAATTGAAATGCCTTGGCCTCAGCCTTGGTTATTGAAGCCTTGGTCTTGGGTATTAAAGCCTTGGCCTTGGAGGTTTGAGCCTTGACTACAACACTGATATATATATATATATATATATATAAAATAAATAAAGTTACACAGATAACGTGTGGTTCATCGGTACTTTATTGATTTGCTACTCTGAGTTTCACGCACATGCGATCTTCAGGCAACAATAAAGGCTAGTGGCAATACCATTTGAACATTAACAATTCACTGAAAAAGCGCGCATAGCGCGCAACCCCATTTCACGCATATGGAGCGCAAGCTACCATGGTAATTTAGCGCGCTGGGATGGTTCCACTGACAAGAAAGAGAGAGAGAGAGAGAAAGAAAGAAAAAGAAAAAGAAAGAGAGAGAGGGGGAGAGAAGAGAGAGATCGCGGGGGGGGGGTATGAAGCGACATGAGTCATATCTATATATATATATATATATATATATATATATATATATATATATATATATATATATATATATATATATGACTCATGGGACACAAACACGTATCTCACCAACAAATTAATGCGAGCGCAAAGCGCGAGCTGATTTTTTTTATTACTGACAGGAAAAGCGTGCCTATTTAGGACTGTTTGTAGTAACTCATGAGGAGGATACATATCTCACTACACATATTGTACGAGTGCCGAGAGTGAGCTGAAATATCTTAATGTTCTGACCTGAAAACTTGATTTTCTAAGCATTTTTGGTACCAATGATTAAGATTTGTATCTAAAAGAAGAATAGATGCGAGAGCGAAGCGCGAGCTGAAAAAATTGAAATTTTGATCTGAAAAAAAATGACAGTTTAATGGACGTTTTTCATACAGAACAAGATATATATCCAAGAAAAGATGATTGCAAATTGAAGCAGGAGTTCTTTTGAGGCTTAGAACTGAAAACGGGACATTTACATTCACGTATTTAATCATGAAAAGTATGGGTTTGTTACAGAATGATGCGAGCGCGAAGTGCGTGCTGAAAATTTTTATATTCCAATCTGAAAAGTGGACGTTTTGAGCATGATTTTAAATAAAGAACGAGTTGTGTATTTCAATCTCGCTTGCTGAACATTACAATCTTGTTTTTAATGCATATCCGGAATTGGTGGGGCGATCGCCCCCCCCCCCCCCCCCCCAGGATCGACGGCTCTGTGCTCAAGCTCCGTAGTAGCCTGGGCTAGTGGGCAAACTACTGACGGGCGAGGGCGCAGCCCGAGCGCCTATCATCACTGGTTATTTACCTTGTTCCGTTCGTAGAAATTCTACGAACCCCAACTAAGCTTCAATATGAATATTCATAACTGTTCGCGAACACGGACCAATATGCGACGAGGCTTGAACGTGACGTAGACTGCGATGATATTTGATTGGTTGAAACATAAAGTTGATCGCGATGTAAGGGTTATCTCATGAATGATGCATAATAAAAAGTACGTCACGCATATGATAACCATAAATGAATATTGATGACTTTACCAGTGATGATAGGCGCTCGGGCTTCGCCCTTGCTCGTCAGTCTGCTTCGCGCGACCAGTAACTTGCTCACTATAGCCCGGCGCATATCAGATAGGCTACATGTAGCTCTGTAGATGCGGCGACGAATTGAAGACGTCCATAGTCAGGTCCAGATTTTTAAAAATGTGCTCAGAAAAAGTGCTTTAGGCATTTTGTGTTAATGCTGATTTATCGATTGTTTTGAGGTAATTCAGGGGTGCTGAATCCAAAATTGCTGTTTGGCAAACTTGATTCCGACGTTTTCATCCTCAAATCGGCAAATAAACAAAATGGCTGCATTTTGATGCAGTTTCCCATATTAAACGATTCGTATGGGTGATATTATTTCAGAAATTAGGGTCTATGCCTTATTTTTGATACCCTGGGTTGCAAACATAATGCATCCGATTGATTTGTCAGCCATCTTTAATTCTAAGATGGCTGCCATGATTCACAGCTGCTAATTAATGAATGATATTGCCAAATGTTTGATAATCTGGGGGAAATGCTGGCATAATCACATTGTGATATCTTTAACGTGTCTGCCATTTTTTTCTCGCCAGCATAGCAGAAGCAAAACATGGACGCCGCTTTTCTGACGGCGGCGATGACCATGGCGCCGGCGAAGTCAACATCAAATCTTAACCGAGGTTAAGTTTTTAAATGTCATAACTTTTAAGGTATAGCTATTTCATGAAACTTGGGGTTAAACAAAGTCTATTGAGACATGCTACAGTTACAAAAAGTCAATCGTCCAGGGTACCTGGAAATCCAACATAGCGTCCATAATGGCAGTTGTCGTACCATCAACTAAAAAAAATTAAAGTATCTCATCAAAATGTTTCAAGGCAAATAACGAATTAGGAAATGTTTACAAGATAGTCAGTGAGTGTGTCAGAGACCTTCCAAAATTGCGTCTATAATGGACGTTGTAACTTTGAAATGGTCCAAATTCTTATAATATCAACCTGGTAGAAATAACTTTGGGGTCTACCGAGAAAAAAATAAAATATAACAAATCACAGAAGACGAATTACAGGGATACGCTGCTGTCCATTATGTAAAAAAAAGAAAAACGCTAAAAAAAACTGCATTCGAATTGGCCACCATTGATACAAAAATGGCAATACTTCATATCCCACCTAGCGCCACTATTTTGGTGTGTCTGCTTTGTTTAAGGCTCATAATCATATGTTTTACAAGAGTTAGTGACACAATTAGATGATGGGGCAACGATGAGTAGACATCCAAAAATCAAACTCTAAAAAAAATGAAGTACAATTTCACCTAAAAGTACAATAATTCACTGATAAGTATTTCACGACACAACATTTTAGTGCTTAGGACTATCCTATGGTTTCATGATTATGGGACAGCAGTCATTTTTACGCAATTTTAGAAGTCGCATTGGACTTTTTAAGACGAAAAGGAAAATTGACCATCCTTATAAATTGTCCCGATTTATTATTTTAGCCTTCAAACCACAACAGTGTAGATTTTGTTCACCTATAGTTATGACTATGTTTGAATAATGGAAATCTTTTTAGAATCGTTTTGAAAGCCATCTTTGAAAGACACTAACATAGGTAATAGATAAATTGTGAATTTTTAGGCCATGGCAGCCATTTTTACGCAATCTTGAATTTTTAGGTACCCTGGAGTGCTTATGTTCGCGCTTTCCTTTTGCCCCCTACACCATTGAATACATGTAAAAGATGTCTAGGGCCGATAAAATGTCGGTTATGTCATGTATGTTAATTGTCAGCGAATGGCGGCAATCTCAGACGCTATCTTGAAAATAACCACTTTCCTGGATGCGGATTTTAGTAGATTTTTAGTATGTTATTTCTGATATCAAATAGTGCCAAGAACAGTTGCCAAACATTTTTTATACAAAATTTGGGGGTTCAAAATAGAGCAAAACAGGTGTAGAATGACGGCCATCTTTTTTTTTGCCAATTTGAGAATTTTAACATCAAAATCAAGGTTGGCAAACATCATATCTCGACTCAGCGCCCTCAAATTATGCTAAAATACTTCTCACTTTAGCATTAACACGATTTGCCTAAGGCAGTGTACTTTTCTCAAATCTGGACCTGGCTATCTATGGAACGCTACCTTATTCGGAATCTATGAAGTGCCGTACGCTTCGGTTTGTAGAAATATCAGAATCAGTAACAGGAATTAACAATAAAAGTAGTTACGCAGTAACCCGGAAGATCAATAACGTAGTAAGAACAGAAACGTCAAACGTCGTAGTAACCCGGAAGACCAATAATGTGGTAGTAATACACCGTAACGCACCGTAACGGCTGCCAGAAAAAGGAAAACCAATATTATAAGAATACATAGGGTCAATATTAAAGTATCATCTTAACAATGGCATAAGTTTAAAGGCCACGCCCTAATCCACATAAAACTCCTATATGACTCTTAGTCAATCAATTCAATAATGCATGAGTTAAATACATGAAGTTATCAAATCTCTGCTAGCACTTGTATCAAAATTTAAGACATGCCTATGCTCTTAAAACATTAACAAAAACACACTTCCTACTTTTAAGGAGTATATGTCCTTTCAAAAGCAAAAGCTCACAAGCTAAATAACATGTTAAATATCTTTGATATTTTATATTAAATGAGAGAAATGCCTCGTATATTATCATGGCAATAAAGTCAAGCTGGTTCACTACATTCATTCTATGAACTTGTCAAACTAAAAGTAACTTACTGTCAGCAAATCTTGTTAGCACCAGGGTATAACGGGTGTGGCTATCTGGAGCTACACCAGCTCATAAAACGGGTCCTCTCAGAAGGAGAGCTGGCTGCAGACTGATTAAATCACGCTGAAGGGCATGCCTAGCATTGCAGTATACAGAAGGTCTACATAGCACCACGGAAAGGAATCTAATTATCGATACAAAAACTGCCCCTAACTTAGGCTATAAATCAGACTCTGTTAGCAATGATAGGGAAAATAATCAAGATTGTGACAATTGCCCCAATTTCTAAGAAAATGTTACATTTTCTCCAAAACAGTTAAAATCTTGATTTATTTCAAGTACAAAAAATATCAAGTTTACTTTCATGCTCAATATCAAAAGTGGAAAAATATCCTGATATCGAACCATCCAAGAAATGATAAACGATCAATGTTCACCTCAAAATTATATGTGAAAAATGTATTAAAATTAATGAGTACGAAAAGCATTGGGTATATTATTTATAAAAATATTAATCACAGCTTATCGGAATAGCTAATTCCCCCTTTTTTACTATATACACCGTACATAAATCTACTCCAACTGTAATTTTAAACAAATACCCAAAACAAATTAACCCTATAATATACTACCAGCTTTAAAAAATAGATCGAAACCAAATCTAATTATGTTACTATAGTTACGTTCTACTCAAGAAATCTGCTGCATGGTTCTCAGAACCAGTGATTGCCTCCACCCTGAACCTATAAGGCTGTAAGGCCAGTGCCCAACGCATTACTTGACGATTGATTGATTTATTTTATTTGTCAGGTAACTATGAACAAGTACAAGAAAATATGAACAGAAGTGTATACCTTGACAGGATTGCCATGAAATTGATGCACTTGGTACGATTAAGATAATAGTAAAGGCTGGTGATCAGTTTCCAGTACAAACTCCTTTCCATCCAGGTTGACCTAAAATTTACTGATACCCCATATCAAGGCCAAACACACTCTCTCTCAATGGTTGAATAATTCTGTTCACGCGGCAGCAATTTCCGACTCGCATAAGCAACTGGAAGTTTTTCGCCTTCCTCATTTCTTTGGAGGAGAACAACACCAAGTCCAGTTGACAATGCATCAGTCTTAACAATGAACTCTTCTTAAACAACAGGAATTAATACGCAAAATGGGAGCTTTACTCAAGCTCTCTTTCAGTGTCGTGAAAGACTCTTCTTCCTTTTCCGACCAATGGATTTGATTAGGTTATTTGCTCTTTGTTTTGTCGGTCAAAGGGGAAGCTTTAGATGCGAAGTTTGGTATAAACGGCCGGTAGTAATTTTTTTTATAAACATGAAAAGAATAGGCATCAACAATTTATGCGAGCGTGAAGCGAGAGTTAAGAATTTTTTGACCTTCCGACTTTTAAACTGCATCTCTTTAAAGCCTTTTGTAACCATGAACAGAATAGGTATCTAAGTAAACAACTGAGGCAAGCACGAAGCGCAAGCTGAAAATGTTTATTTTCCGAATTTTAACCAGAAAATTTTAGCACTTTCTGCAACTACGAACAAAATAGATGTTTCACTAATTGATGAGAGCGTAAAGTATCAACTGAAAAAAAAAAATGATTTTTCGACTTTCAAACAGGTAAATTTTAGCACTTTTTAAACATGTACAGAATGGCAGAATAGGTATCTCACTAAACAACGGATGCGAGAGCAAAATGCGCGCTAAAAAATGATTTTCAGAAGGAAAAGTTGATGTTGTATGGCTTAGGCCTACTTTTTGTAACCATGGAGATAATTGGTAGCCCTATCTGATCAAACGACTGAAATGAAGCGTAAAACGATAATTTTTTATTTCAATTTCACGATCTGAAAAGCGGATATTCTGAGCACTTTTTCTTACATTGGAAATGAGGGATACCTTCACTAAATAAATAAGGCGAGCACAAAGAGCGAGCCGAAATTTTTCGATAAAAAAACCCTATATTTAAATCATCTTTTACTAAAAAAAACACACTGTGTAACCCCCCACAAAAAATAAACTGTAAGCGCGAATCGCGAGGAGCAGAAATGTTTTATCTACTGACTTAACTAGGACACTTTAACCCTATCTAGGCCGGGGGGGGGGGGCTCGGAGGCCCCCTCAACGAATCGCGCGATATTTTCGCCTTGCGAAATTTTTTGACCGCGCCGCTCACTGAGTTTTTACTTTCAAGTCTCACGCAACTTTTGAGACCAATTTCGCGTCACCCGGGTACTTGGTTCTGAAATTACGCAACATTATGTAAGTGCATGTCAGACCGATAATTGCTCAAAAACGTGATTTCGTGTACAAAGTCAATGCAAATTGTGTTTTCAACCAAAATTCATAAATGTATGATTATTTTTAGTTTTGTTAGTCTAAATGTAATCATTTTATGCTTTTTATGATCACAGAGGAGTCCCCGACAAATTTCATTGAAAAAACAATGAAAAACAAAAGGTAAAAAAAAAGAAATACATAAGAAATTGCAAAAAACAATATAATACATAAGAAAATGATTTGATATCACAATTTTTTCATGTACTCTTGCTTAGGACACCACAAAAAGTTTCTATACCAAAAATTAGTACATTTGGAGCTTGATTTAGGGAGTTAGAGGGAAAGTATGATTTCGCATACTAATTACGCATAAATTTGCATAATCACTTAATAGCGATTCGCATGAAATAAATTACTATACAATCTTGTAGATTATGTCCTAGGCAACCCATGTGCCAATTTTCGGCGCGATCGCGCGGTCGACGGCCGAGACCCGGCCATAGGAACTCCCAAAATACCCCGGCCTAGATAGGGTTAAAGCTCTGATTCCATCTCTATTTTTTTTTCTTGTTTTTTTTTCTCCTCCTTTCCTTTTTTATCACCGCCATGGAGGAGGGGGGGGGGGGGGCAAAATCGAAAATCAATTTGGCGTACCCTAGTTCGAACATCAAGTGGCTCCCCCTAGTTCGAACATCAAATCTTTCCTTTTCCTTTTCCCTTCCTTTCTATCTTTACCTTCTCCCCTTTCTTTCTTTCCCCCTCTTTCTCTCTCTTTTTTTCCCTATTTCTCCCTTCCCCTCTTCCTCCCTCTCTTTCTTCTTCTATATCTTTTTACCCCTCCTCCTTTCTATTTTTTTCTTCTTATCTTCTTTCGCCCTCGTCATTTCTCTCTTTTCTTTTCCTCATTTCCCTCTCCTCTTTCCTTTTTTTTTTACTTTCCACCCTTTTCTCTGTTTTTTTTTTGCTTAATCTTTTGCTCCCCCTTCTTCCTCTCTTTTTTTTCTTTTCTTTCTCCCCTTTCCCCTCTTTTTAAAAAATCTTTCTTCCCCCCCTCCTCCTCCCCCCTTTTTTTTTTTGGGGGGGGCATCCTCGGCCCCTCATGGAACCGCGCCTGGCTATCAAAATCATAAGTTCTCCCTCTAATATGTACTTTATTCGCTCATCTAAACATTCTAAATGCCGTGCTTTTTATAAACACATACACAAAACAGACAATCACCTGATGCAGATTGAATTTCAATACAGATCAGCACAAAGCTACCAGACAACTATGTGAACTCGTTGCTTGTACATTAATGAGTTCTATGCAAAAATGATTGGAAAAAATCTCCGTAAAATAGCTTTTAAAACCTTTTTTTATTATTATCATGCTGGCTTCAAAATCAATCACGCTTGACATTGTATTGAGTAGGTCCTCTTACAACATGCACAATAATGCGCTTATCCTCGAGCGAATGAAAAGTGTTACGGCTCACACGAAATTAAATGCCATTTGCAGATGTATTCTGTAAAAGAGGAAGTAAAGATTCTCCCCTACATTTTTACCTCCACTTTTTTCCTAATTGACAACTAGTGCCATTAGCTAAACTCCACATTCGAAAATGAAATTCCTGAAACAAAATTAGGTGTTTCAAAATTTAGACTGTGCCCAAAAGGGCATTTTTTAGTTTAGGACAGGGCACACAACCGTGGAAATATAAAGGGGCATATTGTGTGGATATTTCTGTGATGAAAATGCGTACCTAATTGGAGCGCTTGAAAAATGTTGGGAGCTGTTTTTATCCCCACCCCAAATTAAGTTAAGGCCCCAAACTGCATGGCCCGAATTCACAAAGGTGGACTAAAGTTATACCGGGGTTAAATTTAGTCGGGGGTTAGCTAATACCGGGGTATAAAGTTAGTCCACCGCGCTATTCACAAACGGTGGACTTACTAATCCATGGACTAACTTTATACCGGGTGCTAAAGTTAGTCCACGGCTGAGTTATACCCCGGGTATAACTTTAGTCCATGGATTAAATCATGAACTGAAGCTAGCATACTATTATAGCACTGCACTGAGCATGCTCAGTGTAATAAAGCAGTACTGAGCATGCTCAGAGCCGTATTTGAGAGTTTAGTCTGCTAGGGCCGTATGAAACGTCGCCATCACATGAATTAGGAGGCAGAACTCAACCAAAAAATCATGTATCAGCAGCATGCACTTGAATTTCTTAGCAATGCGGTGTTGAGAACGAACATTGTCATTACTTATTTGTTAATATTGGCCAACTTAGGTTCGGACTAGCGCTACCTGCGTGCGAGCTAGCTCGGCTGCGCCTGCAGCATCGTACCGTATCTCTATCGAGAAGTTCAAGCTCACCACAATGTATACGGGTGTATACGGTACACCGTATGGTAACGTGAACAAGTTATAACTTTTTTTAGACAGCTGCAGCAACCGGCTGTTTCGAGGGGGTTGTAAACATTTTTTTTTTTCAATTTCTTATTTCTCAATTGGTGAGTGGAGGCAACGGAGTCCAGCGGAACAATCACAGAGACCAAAGTTGTTTTTAGTTTTGCCTTTTTGGTCTTATGTATGAAGTCCATATCGATCGGCATCGTAACACAGCAGTACGACGTGGATCTATAGGCCTACCTAATCTATCTAATAGTACTGTACTGCGTTTTTTTAGGCTTGAGGAAGTTAGATCTACGGAAGTTAAATCTATTAAATCTAAATGTTAGATTGAGTGCACATTATGATTTGTTTGAAATAAATCATAACCAATCTGATACTATTGTATAATCCTACCTACCTTATCGAAGTCCGGTGGAACTTTGCCCGGAGCTAGCTTTGATTGAAAATGGAAATATGGAATTGAATCTTTGTTTGGGTTTTGTCCCGGTCCCGGCGGGTTAAGGTTGTGTACGTTAATTGGTACATGGTATGGTGGGGCCAGCGTCGCGTGGGGCCAAGCGACATGACCTTGATCTGATCCCGCGTCCACAAGCGTGCCCCTTTTCCTTTCCCTCAGAATTGACTTTCCCATTTGAAGTATTTTTTCAATTCATTTATTTATTCTTGTCTTTTTATATGTATCTCGATAAATGGATTAAAAAAAATAATTTTAAGCGAGCAATTTTTTTTAATTGACAATTAAATTAACAAATATCCAAGTTTTTGTTAGATTTTCACATGATATATATAAAAGAATAATTCTATTTCACCCTTATTTCTTTTATCTTTCTTTTCTTGGTCATGAATTTATTATTTTTTTTTTTTGGGGGGGGGAAGAGCCCCAAGTCCCCCCCCCCCACTCTGTAAGTCAGTTCTACCAACATCTCTAAAAGGAGCTGAGAAACTCATTGGTAGCTCCTCCACACTCAGGTCACTCTTGCAATCGCATTATTCCCAACCTTTACCTATTCTCCAGTTTGTGCTTGCAGTATTTTTTTTTTTTTGGGGGGGTTAAGCTATTCACCATGCTTGCAGTATTTTTTTTTCTTTAAAAGAAACACAATTTCCTTATCAGAAAAATAAAGACTTATCAACCCTGGATAAGTGTAAAGGGTATTCCACCCAATCAATGATATATTTGAAATTGGGGAAATAACAGTGGTGTACGTATTAAGCCCAAAATTTTGAGGGGGCTAAATATGGCATATCAGGTAAAATAAAATAAAAATTGCAAGGAAAAATATTCAAAATTTTAATTGCAAATATCCAATTTTGTGATAGATTTGACATAATATTCAAAAAATATGTTTTACCCTTCTTTCTTTTTTTTCTTGGTAATAAAGATTTTTTGGGGGAGGGGCTTTTTTCCATGGTCAGTGGTCCCCCTCTATACTTTCAAACTGAAGGGACTAAATTTCCCTAAAAGAAAATAACTTTTAACAAAGATTTATGCTATAACACCACTGGCCATTCTCTCAGTGACACATGTAGCAACTTTTACTCCTTTCATTTCTCATTTGCTTCCATCACATGTACATTATTGTGCATCTTAACGTGCCAAATACTTTTCTCTCAAAAGTTTTACTATAAATAATTTTGCAGTATACCCTACAACAAGTTTCTTGAAGTATATCCTCCTGCACAAGCAAGCAATCACTTGACTTTCTTCATACACAACCTTAACCAACATACCATTACCACCGCCACTGTCTTACACATAACATTAATCTCTCCTTTGCAGTCTTTCTTATATAAATTTATTTTTTGCTTCCTGCAAGAACGATGAAACATGCAGCATATGGACAGAATTGATAAAAGAATTTCAGTTTTGTTTTCTCCTGACACAATTACTTGAAAACGATATCAAAATAAAAGGACAAGTCCACCCCCACAAAGTTGATTTGAATAAAAAGAGAAAAATCAAACAAGTGTAACACTGAAAATTTCATCAAAATCTGATGTAAAGATATTAAATTATGACATTTTTAAAGTTTCGCTTGACCACACATAACAGTTTATATGTACATCCAGGTCGGTATGCAAACTATTTCTTTTTATTCTACTAGATGAAATATTCGAATTTCTCTTCATTGTCAAGTGAACCCAAGATTAGTCACTCCCTGAGCATGTGGAATTTGCATTATTTTAATAATATCATTTAGTTTAGTCAAGTTGGCCCTCAATGTCAAATCTGTAAAAAAATGAAATGTTGTACAATTCATACAACAAAAACAAAAGAAATAGTGAAGGACATCATTGACTGTCTCATTTGCATGCCACTGATCTCCACATATAACTGTGTTGTGAAAAATAACCCAAACTTATAAATGTCATAACGTTCCTATTTTACATCCATTTTTGATGAAATTTTCGGCATTATGCTAGGTTGATTTTTTTCTATTAATTCAAATCGAATTCTTTCTGGGGAGGACTTGACCTTTAAAATCAAAGCTTATATGTACATGTGTAGTAGACAGAGCAGTTTATTTTGTACATTATTTTTTTTTAAAGTAGATTGAAATTCTTTACATAATGATACGAAGATTGAATAGACTGTTTACATTTTCTTAACAATGCATCAGAAACTCTGAATAAAAATAGATAAACAATGGATTAAAAAAAGTTTAGTCAAGATTTTAAACTCTACAGCTACAGCATGAATATCGCAGGTAATTAGGCAATTATATTTCTGAAAGAAATTAAAGGATGATTCTATCATAAAATAGTAATATCAAACAAATGATAATAGCTTGCAATGTATATATAGTGCTTACTACAGAAATGTATCTTAGTGCCTATGAAAATAGGTGGGGAAAAAAAGGATATTCAGCAAAAATGATATTATATAATTTAAATTTGATAATTAGGAAGCTGCATATGCTTAGAAATATGACCATTTAA
Organism: Lytechinus variegatus; assembly: GCF_018143015.1. Lineage (NCBI taxonomy): Eukaryota > Metazoa > Echinodermata > Echinoidea > Temnopleuroida > Toxopneustidae > Lytechinus > Lytechinus variegatus. Next base: position 24,767,525 of record NC_054750.1, on the reverse strand, counting down.
TTAACAAAGAGGTTTTGATATTGAAATCATGAGGCTTCAAACATTGATTGTTGTTTAAAAAAAATGGTATAAAAATAGACTTGAATCATAAGAATGACCAAGACCATCTCATGCCAAACTTAGTTAAGCATGAGCAAAATGTTGCTTATACCTCTCACATCCCTGCTTATACATTAGCCCATCGTGTGTGTCATTTATTTCCTGGAATTCACATCCCAAACCTTTTGTCAAACAAGAAAAATGTTGTGAATTTGGGTTTTTAAAAGCAAGATGGTCATTTGATCACTAATGATAAATCGGAATGCATGAATACATCCTATCAACTAAGCTACCATTTTGTGATCACAAGTGTCCACTTTCATACACAGATAATCCAATGGAATGCTTAATACCCGAAGCACATGGTCCTTTTCTATTGACAACAGAATGCAGGCAGGAATTCATCAAAGAGAGGAGCAACGGATACCTGCAATAAGGATCAAAACAAAATGAATATTAAAAAATTTGCTCTTCGTTATTCTTTCTGGAAATATATCTTCATTGATCAAGCAATTAATACCCCCTTTACCTGAAGAGCAAAATGCATTTTTTTTTTACTATTTTTCATTTCTCCTGCAATATGAAAGTTAGCAGATTATCTATATATTTTTCTTCTGTGAAATCTTTAAAATTGTCTTATTTCACATATAAAGAGTATAAAATTACAAGAAAATTTGACCAACAAGATTGAAATTTGATTAAATACAGTATGTAGTAGGGGCCAATATATGTTTTCTTCATTATCACATACATCTAGTAGGTGTTGAATACAGAGAATATCAAATTGAAAACTGAGTGTGTATACCAACCTATACATTTACAGAAGACCTGTTCTTCCTGCTAAGTACAGGGCTTGTTCCCCATCAGGACTCCTGATGTAGACATGGCCCCAATCGATAGCACCTACGACTCATGGAAACCTGTAGCAATCATCAAATTGTCGCTGGGTGGTTTGAATTTCTCGTCATCGGACACTTCATTAACTGTTACTCCTTGCCATTGCCTCAGAAAAATCTTTGATGATTCTGCACACGGATGACTATGATATAGTTGCTTTGTCTGCTTGCATCTTCTAAAAGGTACCTTTAGTTAATGAATGATAAGTGATGTTGTGTAATTGCTTTATTGATATGAAAGCCAATTGATACTTTACCATTTACATTTGCAAACATTGTGCTTCTGTTATGAGCTGATGTTTATGATGCACTGGAACTGATTAAAGAGATTTTTCTTAGATTCACTAAAAAAAATCTACTGCAATAACAATCCATGCAAAATGGAGAATATCTCTCTCAAGCTGGAATGACATACCAATATTTCTTTTTGGGTGATTATAAACCATCCTTCATGATAATTTTCCACTTGAATGACATATTTGTATTAAAAAATGTTGCTACATTGTAAAAAAATGAGAGAAAAATAAAATCCCCACCCATTTGCAACCCAAAGGGTTACATGTTTCATTTCCACAAAAACCTTTCTCTGAAATACCCCAACACTCCCCCTCCCCTGTACTCCTGACTGAAAGCAGAAACAAAAATCATACAATTTGGATGATGAATTATATTAGGTTTTTGCATTAATTATTTCTGTAAACCATGTGCATGTTATCATTAATATGCAAGAAGTGGCCTGATGATGTCACATCCACACATTTTCCATACATGAATGTACAAGGGTTCCACGATATTTGCTCTGGCGACAATTACTTAATGGAAAATCTGCATGCTATGCAAAACATAAAACTTAATTTTCATGACTAGATACTTCCAACCCTTGATCCTTACATTATTCTGAACTCGCAATAACTATCTTAAATATATAATCAGCAGTCAACCACATTTTTACATTCCTGGAGGAAAAAAATGAACGATTATAATTTCAAATCACTAGAGAACAAGTGGGGATGTGAATATTGCATATTCATGAGGATACACAGAACTGTTTCCCCCAAGTAATGTAAAACTTTAAAATTGAATCAATTCATAATTCTCCATCCAATATTGATGGTTTTTGCGAGCCGAATTTTTCTTTATAAAAATCTCATTATTTTTGGCCTGGAGAATCGCTTTCATAGAACATAATTTGACCAGCCCCCAATTACCTTCTGCTTTATAGTTCGCATATGCAAACTCACCAATGGCATAAAAACAAAGTCCTGTCAAAACATGTAACATGTCAGGCAATGTGTCGTTTCTCTCTGTTGGTAGCCCACTCTGAAAGGTTCATCCTTGTAGCATTCAAATGGATTCTTCCTGTCTCTTAATCCATGCTGTGGTCTTCCTATGTGTTGCTGAATCTGCATGGAAGTTGAAAGATTGTGTTTAAGAGTCATCATGAATGGGCAATTTACTCTTTGAATTTCATTTAATTCAAAAGTGTTTAAAGTGAGGAACAGAATGTCAAAGATTATACAGAAATCCCTAAAAAAAGATAGGATAAAAATGTCTAATTGTCATGAGTAGCTTTTCTATTTACCTACATGTACTTGTAAATGTGAAGAAAGAAAACTGCCAATTGTTGCTGATCATCATCATTGATCAAACCATGCGCGTCTAAGAGATGCTGAATCACTTTCAATTGGCTTGAATAGTGAAGGCAAGGCACTAATTTTATGGAACATTGTTTACACAAAAAGAGGGTATTGCTTGCGAGTGACTTTCGAATAACATATTTTCATGAATCTTCATCAAAGTCTCATTAAACTTTTTATTCTACATCCACCCCCCCCCCTGGCATTCATAAGACTGACTATGCTTTTTTTCTCTCTTTTAAATAAATATTCAACAAAATGTCAGGATTAATTGGAGATCAACAAGCCTTTAAAAAAAAGCTAGTGACCAGTACACATATGCTTATAACATACAAGCAAGGTCCCCCCCCCCCCCTCTTCCTTTTTGTCAATTACTATGACAAGAATGGAAAAGTAACATACATGATACATTAACAATTACAAGATGAATTCAAATCACAGAAATAACACTAAATGCAAAATGCCATTTTAATGATATCTAATTTTTTTCAATATGAATTGATAAGACATACCTCACTCTGTTGCAAGAAGGCACAGCAGTTCAAAAATGTGAGCCATGTTTGTCGTCTTGATTGATCACAATCTCACAATCTGCCGAGTATGGTCTGTTTCTGATATGGAAGAAAAAAAAAGAATGAAAAAATATTTATTCATCAATCATACTGCAATGTACTAGGCCTTATATCAAAGAAAAAAATAAAAAGCAGGTACAATTGTAGAATGATAAAATCCGCTGTTTCAAAGGAGTCTTTCAACATTTTCTGATTTTTTTGTGAGAGGGGATGCTGCGGAGCCACATGAAGTCTCAGGGAGCATATCTCTGACAGAAATAAACCTATTTATCGGTCTACTACAAATGTTTAGAACTAAAGATCAAATGCACTTGTAGTTATGTGCGGTCTCGTGTGGATTTAACATTGGAAGGACACCTTGTGAAAAAAAAATACTTGAAACAAAGAGAGTGGGGTAGAGAAAATAACCCCCAAAAGATAGAATTTTCAAAGACAAAGTTAGACCTCAGTTAGAATTACTCAAATTATTCAATTAGGCCTAGGATTTCCATTATTTTTTGTTTTGACGACACCGTAAATCTAGAAGTGATCGCAAATGCGATGCCGAAGGTAAGTAAAACTTAGTTTTAGTAAAATCAAAGTCATATTAAAATTAAGTTCATATACAGCTGTTGGAGTAAACAGTGGTGAGTGGAACCCAATCTTTTTAAAACATTTTTTTCCAAAAATATTTAAATCAGGGCTTAGCCTTAGACTCGAGTTGACCCTTATTAATTTTTTTTTTTACTCCAACGATGTTGTAGGACTAACTCTAACATGGCTACCAGGTAAGCCTGGCCATCTATCCAAGCCAAGGCAAAGCCAGCCCAGGGTAGAATGTCTAACTCTAACGTTAGACCGGCTCTTGTATTTGTAATGTTAGAATTTTTTTTTATTTATTTTTATCGCTGCTCTCCTTGGTCTTGATTCACTTTTCAGACAAAATTCGATGCACAGTATTGTGTTGGCAGGGGTATCGTAGACAACAAAAATTCCATGAAAATCACACAAAATCGAAAATCACTCAAAATCACTGCCTGGCATAACTAGTATCGGCCTTTCAATCACGCCTACCTCGCCTGTGAGTGTGACTGCTAATTGCGTCTCGCACTGCACTGCTCATCTGATAACCAAGAACGCACACAAAAATACATGGCTGGGACTGAGCAGCTTAGAGACGCGACGATAACAATGATTAAGATACCATTTCAAGTTTTCGAGTACACTTTTTGGAAAGTTAAAGCTATCAATGATAGTTACAGATGGAACTGAATTCTCCGTCATGATTTAAGCTCCAATAAATTATGTAATTTACTTACAATCTCGGTCGAAGTCGTGAAATTTTAAGCTTTAGATAAGCCGATCACACCGAATCTCATCTCCGTCCAAAAAACTTTTTTTCGCAGCAAACTTTTCTGCAACCGCAATGCTGCTCTCTGATTGGTTAAAACCGTGGACTAACTTTAATCCACCGATTTAGTCCACCCCAAAGAGCTGACTAAATCGTGACGTCAAATGACGCGTTTTATACCCCGGTATAACTTTAGTCCACCTTTGTGAATCGCAAAAGTTAGTACCTAGGTACTAACTTTAGTCCATGGATTAAAATGACGTCAAATGACGCGTTTTATACCCGGGTATAACTTTAGTCCACCTTTGTGAATTCGGGCCAATAAGATGAAGAAACAAAGTAAAACATTTAGCAATCATAATAAGTGTTATTATTATTTCGCATTTGTGTATTTTTTTTAGTTATTATTAAAAAAACCCACATCGCATATGAAATTTTCCATAAAACATTTCTTATTCGATGTGTTTTTTTTAATAATACATCGAATATTTGATTTGATTTGATTTTATTATTTACTTCTGCAATTACATCATTCGTATATAATACATTTTCCATAACATAACAAACATAGTATATTGAGAACTTTTTTGGCATGAATCATAACTAAGTGTACTAAAATTATCATTACAAACAAAACTGATCTCATACCAAATTAGTTAACATTTACAATTTGCAGGAGAAGGATTGTCATCATAAGCAGATTGCTTGAAAAAAATGACAACCCCAGGTTAAAACTCATTGATTCATATATAATACATTAATACAGCATATGAAATATGAAATATGAAATTTTCCATAAAACATTTCTACGATGTCTTAGAGCATGGAGCTATTAACACATGCTTAGAATGACCATTGCAAATATAGTGTATGAGGAATCTCATATTTAACAAGTTAACAAAAACTTGGTAAAGTTAATTTTGATCGACCAATTGCAGTCAATACAATCAATTTACCTCCTTGTAATACGGATACAGACAGAGAAGACTACATACCTAAGTTTGGCACTTCAAAATTCGAGAAATTTCTTAAATCTGGTAAAAATCCGGAGTTCAACAATTAGTCTTCTCCAACAAAGTGAAAGTCAACACATACCGACCGGTGTATATAACTGTCTTGATCAACGAGGATAGCTTCATACTGAAAATTGTGACGTTATATATAGCGAGCTTTATACATGGCAGACCCTACCTAATTTTGTTTGATGAGTAGCTCCCGGATGTGATGACGTACTCTTGGTTTCCAGTATTATTGGGTTTATTTCACCTCCAGGGTGGGAGGGTACTTGGTGGAAAATGATTTGGATTGGATGTAGCACTTCCCAGGCGTCGATGTCATTTTCGCTTAGATCTTGGAAAAGGAATACTCGATCGATCGAAGTTCACCGTCATGAGCACTCTCTTGTGTCCTCCCGTAATCTCGATCGGCATCACTATATCAACCTAGTCTGCATGCACAGACCCTGATTGAAACTTTGATCAGCAAGTGTGTCTCCACGCAAAGACAAGCACTTACAAAACTTGCTGTATTTACACAAGACAAGAGTAGGCTGCAGTTCAGACCCTTTACTCGAGTGGAGGTTTGCACAGCAGACTAATATCAACCGTCAGATATGTGGTGAACTGATGAGGTATATTCGGGCACATGCCACTGGAATTGGTCGCCCTTTGAATGAGAGAAAAAAACCTAGACATACAATATGTATCTGTCCGTGCAGAATCACGATAAATGTGACTTACGTTGTAGTATTTCAGCGTCAGGCCTTTTTAAAATTCATCTTTTCTATGTATATATTAACAGCTAGTAGTACTTCTTTTGGTGGCCTTGGCCTAGCATCGATCATTTGCTCTGTTTGAAATGTGATCAGGCGCGGATCCAGGAGGGGCCGAGCCGGCCCCGCCCCCCTATTTTTTGACAACCTGCAGAAAAAAGTTTACTCTTTACCTTGATAGAAACTACGAAAAACAGAAAGAAAAGTAAGAAAGAGGTATTTTACCCATGATGTGTAATTTACAGCCTCGTAACGACCGGCCCGACCCCGAAAGGAAACAAAAAAAAGGTGAGGGGAATCGCATTGCCTGTGTAATGAATCCCATTCAAGAAGATTAAATGACACTAATATATAAAACCAATATACAATATATCCAGTTCTGATATCAATTTGCACACAATTTTTGAGCACATCAAGCATTTATTATTTTGTTTGATTTACACAAATTGTTAATGTGTATCAAAATGTTCAGCTCGCGCTGCGCGCTCGCATTATTTAATTTGTGAGATACCTATATGCTCTTTGGAAATTTTTACCAAAATTTGTCAAAATGCTCCTTTATCATGTCAGTATATCAAAAAATTAAGCTCATGCTTCGCGATCTCATTTAATTGTTTGAGATACACAGCTTTTTTATTTAAATAAAACGCGCTTAGACTCATTTTTTTCAGGTCGAAATATCAGAAATTTCGAATCGCGCTTCGCACTCTCATTATTTATTTGGTGATACTTGTATCCTCTTCAATAATCACTAAAAACAGTCCTAATTGAGTCACTTTTCACGTTACTATATGATAAAATTTCGGCTCGCGCTTCGCGCTCGCATTGTTTAGTTGAATACTTATCTTTGTTCATGATTATAAAAACTGCTCTGAATCTTCAGTTCTAAGGACATAAAATATCAAAGATTTTTAGCTCGCGCTTCGCGCTCGCATTATATATCAAGACCACATGAGATACCTTCTATTGTTTATAGCAATAAAAACTAACATATACTTAAAACTTCAGTCTTTAGTTAGGACTACCCCGTGAAAAACCAACAAAAAAGCCAGATTGTAGCGGCCAATCGAGAAAAATGTTGATCAAAATATTTTTCGGCCCCCCCTATTAGCGAAAGCTGGATCCGCCCCTGGTGATGAGTTTTCTGTTCCAATAAAGAGAATAAAGTTGAATTCAAAAGAAATAATATGTGATATTATGATTATACTTGTACAGGAGACATTTGATCGTTTGACATTTGATATAAACTAAAAATCATACTCAGGACAGCTAGAGTTTGGGTTTGTAATATTATATACACTAAATAATGATTGTTGCAAACTTATAGAAAGTAACAACATAGCCCTAGTTTTATTTATAGTAAATAATGACAGGACAATTAATGAATAAGATACCCTTGGTATTTTCTTAATATAAAACAAAGATCTGGTAGGTGTTTTATATAAAGCTGTTTGTAAATTACGAATCACTTTCCTGACATCGTTTCTTTAATGTCTTTATGAAAGTGATATTTCGCCAATATGAACCAGTTGAATAAATGTCTTTTAATGACATCATGCAGAGTTGAAATGCAGTTGCTCGCATGCTCAAAATGTCATCTGTGGTTTCCTCTGAATCTTTAACTTTTTATATCGATCAGAATTGTTCTCATTCTGTATCTTTCTAAATTACATAGTTTTTTTAATAGGCAATATCTTTGGTTTTATCAATTTAAAAGTCTATTTGACCAATATAATCTTTCCAGTTTGCAAACACCTTTTGAATACCCACTATGTTCAGTTAAGAATGGTAAGTGTACAACAGCCAATTAATTCAGACTGTAAGAGATTAATAAATTATGAATCGATGGATGGAAAAAATGACAATACATGTTGAAAAGAGGGCCTTTACATCTCATGTTTATGCTCTTCTTCTATTCCTTTCCTCTTTTTCCGTTGATAGGGACGTTCGCCACCAAGGATTAATTACCTGGACCTTTCGCAAAAAATTCATATTTTTTTCTATCCTGGATAGAAATGTAATAAAGACTGGTAGGAAACCAGGTTTCCTGATTTTAATTCGATTGTTCCGGAGAGATAAACAATCGAGAGGGTTTATTGAAGTCATGGACCTGCACGGGAAAATAAAAGGGGTTTTCAAAATAGTTATACACCAGGAAACAGGAAATATTACTTCAGGGATGCCAGAGATTCAACCCTCAACATAACAATTAAAAATAAAGGTGTTTCTTTTTTTACTAGATTTCTGAAAAATTTGTTCGGTGATAAAGTTTGATTTACAGAATCTTTGAACAAATTTCGGTGAAGATAAAAGACAGTTTAGATTTCGGCATTTTGGTAACGATCATATTCATTATTATAAAATCATTGCCGTGAAAATTTAAGAAATACTCATGAAATTGTAAAGACCTAAGCCAGAATTTCGAGAGGCAGACATGGCGCATATGAGAAAAAAAATTCTTAAAAGTCGCGAACAATGGGGGTGTATTGCCCGACCCCCTGCCATCTATTATATACACAGGCCTTTGTATATATATGTATAATAAAAATATATAAAAACATAAAAACATATATATTGGCTTTGAAAGCATTACCATTTTTCTTCAGCATATTTTGTTACTATATATATATATATATATATATATATATATACACACACATATATATATATATATATATATATATAAATTTATATACATGATTCTAAGCACTGTTTGACAATGTTTGAAGGCATTGGATTTTTGAGACATATTTGAGAAAGCTTATTCAGGCTCTATACAAGAATCCGTCATCATCATCATGATCATCATGATCAACATTATCATTACAGAATATTTCAGTCAATTAGCCATTGGTGCTTATCAGCTATTTATATAACCATTCACATCATTAACATCATTCAGGTTTTCGCCATCACCATTGTCATCATCATCACCATCATCATCATCATCACCATCATCATTACCATCATCATCATCATCATCATCATCATCAACATCATCATCATCATTGTCGTGTACAGGATGAAGTGTTTAGTAATTTCTTATTTGTTTTTATACTGTTTTTGTTCAACTTGTAAATCGATTTTTATTTAGATTTGAATTTACCGATTGAGGGCGTATTGCTTTTTGTCCAGTCATGGGAAGCGTGTCGCTTGCCCGGGGGGGCCACTTCCATTCACGAGTGGATACCATGCGCGACCATGGGGTCTCGAAAAGCACCCTAAACACGTAATTTCCATATTCTGAAAATGCACCCCTTAACAAGTATTGGCGTGTGAAACCCTACCCTTAACAAGTATTGGAAACAAAACGATACTCTTGGCAAATATTCCCTGAAATGAACCCCTAAACAAGTACAGGAATGTTTTATTGTTACGGGTCCTTTGATTGTCGGCTTTACGGGGCTTTACTTTTTGGTTTTGTACGACCCCACCTTCTACACCTCGTGCAAATAGGACTCTAAACACGTAGTGTTGGGGCAAAAAGGACATCCTTTATAAAACATTTTAATTTTGTTTTATCATCACCGCAAATTCGACCCTAAACACGTAATTTTCCTAGCGAAATAGATACCCTTTTTCCCTTATTTTTGTGTTTTTGACACCCTTTTCACGTTACGTACGTAACGTGCCCTATCGTGAAAAGGTCATCCTTTTTACGTGTTTTTTTGGTCGCGCATGGTATCCACTCGTCAATGTAAGTGGCCCCCCCCGGGGTCGCTTGTCCGTAGTTGTGGTTAAATTTCTCTAATTTCGTGATACGAGCCCAATGACGTAAGTATTATTTGTTTATTTTGAAGTTTATAAGTTATATTATCGGATAAGCCGAGTGTCCAAGTTATGTAGGCCGAGTGAATGTGTGCAAATGTAAACCCTGCATACGTGTACATGCATGCATTACGGAATAGAAAGCGTACGAGGCGGTAGTTGTGTATAAAAGGCAAGCAACTTGAATTTGACGCCTTCGGGCCACTGATCTCTCCCCTAACTGGATATGCTGGGAGGGTCCTTTGTTTGAAGCCCGCGAGTTCTATTGTCCGCCATACCAGTTCCCCCAAAAGGAACGCGATCGCCCCATTAGCATGTGCATTGTGAGCGATATGCTAGCTGTCTGCACACTGAAGCACTCATTGCTTTTTATACAAAACTTCATATATTTAAGGTGCCAGAATTCGCAATTTTCTTGAAACCATGGTACTTTCCCAGTATACAATTCGGAAACATAATTTTGAAGGTGTTGGTGTTTTTCTCACCTACGGAAGAATGGATGAAATCCTTGATTTGTATAGGGGTATTTTGGAGGTTTTCCAAATAACCATCTTAGGATCGATATGGCGAGGACTTTCTAGGTTATGAAGGCTTATAACACTGGGCTTGAACCCCCCCTTTAATTTAAGTCTACCCCACCCCCCCAAAAAAAATCAAACAAGTGTAACACCGAAAAATTCATCGTTTTCAAACGTTGAAAATGTAACTTTCATATTTTATTTCTGATTTTGATTAAATTTTGAGCATTATTGTGTGTTTTTCTCTCTATTCAAATAATCATTTTCATGAGGTGGACTCGCCCTTTAAAGAACAAGTCCACACCCAACAAAAACTTGATTTGAATAAAAAGAAAAAAAATCAACAAGCATAACCTCTTCAATTATCCTCTACCCAGTTTGTTCATATACACTGTAGGCAGCGGAAGCGGGGGGGGGGGTCCTGTACCCCTAAATTTTAGGTGGGGGACAGACCCCCCAAAATTTATGTTGACAACTTTTTTTTGTTCTTTTTGCTTGTCAATTTTTTTCCTGCATCCCCTTTAAATTCAGGTGGACCCCCCTAAAATCGTTGTGGTCCGCCCTGAAATTCTGGTTGATAACCCTTTTTTGATGCTTGTCAGATTATTTCTTTTGTTTTGCATCCCTTCCTAAATTTTGGGTCGATAACCTTTTTTTGCTTGTCAGATTATTTTTATTGCGTCACCCCTAAATTTCTGGTTGATAACCCCCCCCCCTTTTTTTGCTCCACCGAGACATTTTTTCTTTGAAGACATTCGGCATCTCAAAATAAGTTCTGTGAAATTTCTGAAGTCTGTTAATCCGTCTCTGTAGCTTAATGTCTTTTTTACGTACTTAAAAAAAAGAGTTCTTGGAAAAAATAATTCGATCTATTGTTGACAGAGAAATATCACAAATTCACACGCCACAAGTTACGTAAGCCCCCTAAAGTCCTAGTCCTATACCGTACATGTACCTATAGCTTGTAATTTTCACAAATAAAAGATAAATAATTTTCAGAATACCTTGTAGATCCAGTCCTTGTCCCAAAAATCAGTCTATTTCGGTCAGGATCTATGCTTGCAAAAAATATTTTTTTAACTCCTCCGAAACGGCAGATTTTCAGTCTTAACTTAAGTTTCACAATACATGCTATACACGGTCAGTATTTTCGTGTCTCAGTCGTGATATTCTTCTGTCCAAACATGATTGATAAACTCATAAAACTTGGTGACATTTGTGAATATTAATAAACTGAATATTCATTTGAATCATGGTTTGAATTCATCACGCTTCCAGAGAAATCACAACAATCGATAACCCCCCCCCCCCGGAGTTTTAAAGTTTTGGAAACTTGCTCTGGTAATTTAGAATTACCACACATGTATTTGAGCACATGGGACTACATAAAGTCTACAACTATGCAGTTCACCAGCTTGTCTTATCTGTGAAAAGTAATCCCATTTTCTCTGTTTCCACGGTCGTCACAATAAGTGCAATTATACGTGGCACAGGACGACATCTTAAACTTTGTATCAGGTATAAATTCACATTGAAAAGTGCTGTTATAAGAGTTGATTTGGTAAGTATAATTAAGAATTGACACTATTGCCGTGTACCAGACTCTACTCCGATTTTGGCTTTTTTGGGGGAACTCGGCGTGCGGAGGTACCAACTTCCGGTGCTTCAACACGGAATAGGCCAATCAGCGTTATTGTTCCCATCCAGGTAGGGGAGAGATCAGTGCTTCGGGCACGTGATGTATGCATTGTCATAAGCTATGCGAACATCAAGAAGTAAACAGGAACGCATTCAAATTCGTAGTTGATTTCTTTTAACATGAAAATTGCTTTACAATAAGGTGAATTTAGGGTGTGTTAGGGCATTATCGTGATATTGGGAACCACCGTTCACTTCATACAGCAGCGCTTTATTCAGTCACACGCACGGTTCCCTATTTCCACCTCCATTCAGTTTGGTTCCCAAAACCACGATTTGGCCTGCATTAGTCAATACATGATATTTACAGTATGACCTTGATATGAACATGTCAAGGTCGATCTTAGTTGTTGACTAATTTATGTTGGAATGCAAGTCGACGTTATGCCTGTTTGGAAACCTGTAGACATTTTTATGTGTCATGACATGTTGTCAATTCAGCTTATACAAGTATTGTTTATTCTGTTATTAAATTGCAGATTGCCTTGTTTCGACGTATCACACGCCACAATCATCATCATCATCATCATCATCATCATCATCATTACCATCATCATCATCATCGTTATCATCATCATCATTACCAGTAGCGGACCGTGACCCGGAGGAGACAAAGCATCGGGGGGGGGGGGGCACTGCATTGTTTGTGAACAATGCCGTGCCCCCAATGCTTTGTCTCCTGGGGTCACGGTCCGCCACTGATCATTACCACCATCAACATCATCAGCATCATCATCATCATCATCATCATCGTCGTCATCATCATCATCATCATCATTACCATTACCATCATCATACCATCATCAACATCATCATCATCATTGCCATCATAGTAATTTTCTACTCTAACAACACCTACGCCAACACCTTCAACAATAAAGAGGGAGAAAAATCAAGAAGGAAAGAGGAGGGAAGAAAGCGAGGGAGAGAGAAGGAGGGGGCGAGAGAGAAGAGGAGGGGGGGGGGGGCAGAGAAGGAGAATGGGGAATGGGAACTAAGGAAGCTAGGTAGAAGTAAGGGGAAAACAAAAGTAATGCAAAAACGAAAACCTTTATCACTTTTGGATAAAGTTGGATAATTTGTTTAGGTGCTGGTGGCGACTTAAATACATCCTCCACGAATCAAAGAATATAACTAATAAGAATTTGTAATAAATCATTCGCATTTCATACTTCAAGGATTTGTTATCTTAAGATTATACATAAAATAAAAGTATCAGTCTCCATAAATATTTTTTTAATTCAATTCAATTCTTTATTCCATTTCCATTAAAAATAATACAAAGTAATATAAATCAGATACAATTTACAGATGAACATTCTTACTTCGTAAAGAAAAAAAAGTACAAAACTTAGCATAAATAGAAATGGGGGGGGGGGGTCCACTAAAAGCAAATCTTGTAAAGGTATCAAGCTTGTAAAGATATTCAAGGTATCATGCTGGTTTTAAAACCGACTGTTTTTTTTTGGTCTTTGAGAAAATTGTTAGGGTCTACATTCGACGAAATTGACAATGTGAGGGTTTCATATGTACATCATAATAAACAAAATTATGAAGTGCGTTCCACAAAAAGGGAAACCAATTTTCAGAGATAGACTTCACAATTATTACATTGTGTTTTACTATAAAACTCCTTGCATGATTGGAATCTCATGTCTCATTTGAAATCAACAGCTCAGCAATTCGTGGCAGGCGTGTCAGATTGCAAACAATAAATATTGAGGTACTTCAGAAACGATTCGCACAGAAATTATCGTGTGAATCTGAATCCGCTCTAATTTAAGGGATTAGTAACATTTTAACAAAGAATACGGTTGTCGTATCACAAACCAATCATGTGCAATTTTCTGCGCAACCTGGTTTGACATTGAAATTTTAAACTCGTCTTGCTCATTAATGCGTGACGTGTTTGTCTCAAATTTGGTATCAAAATGAATTAGAATAATTGAATAATAGGATAATTCAAATGAAAGAAAAAAAACACAGTGAAATCCCGGTTTCCCTTTCCTGGGACGCACTGTTTAGGCGAGGAATACATCATTAGGTTTTGCAAAGAAGTTATTATATCAATGACTAGTCTTACATTCTGTTTTATAATCTTTAGGCGATAGATCCGACGTATGGACAAGCAATTCGGTCGGTAATGAAGCGGCTTTTTTGTTGGCTGTGAAATTATGACGCCCTTCGTTTCTGTAATACAAATCTATGTACACAAGTCAGGAATGATGAAATTTTTATGAAATGTCTTTATTGCTATTTTTGTAAAATGATCCACAAACATTAATGCAGACATGATAAATGAAGGTACATGTTCATAGGCAGACCATTATTTAGACTTGAAATTGATCTTATCCTCGGTTTCACCAGGCAGTTCTCTTTTTCGAATTCTCCAAGTTATCGATATATTGGAGATCGACCGGCCAGGTTCACGTAATATCGGGGGATCGGTATATAGGTTAACTTGATCCGATTTCATTTCCCAGGTTAAGTCAATGCTGTTCATAACCTGATATCAATTGTATCGTTCAAGGAATTTGGTATTCACGTTCAAGACGGTGTTGGAGTGGAGTTCACGAGGTAGGAACCGGTACCTGTATCGGGGGTCGCGCATTGCCCTAGGATTGTGAGGATTGTAGTGTCTCGGTATTCTGGGGATGGGTTCTCGAGGTATGCTCCCAGGTGTTGGTCTCTCCGGTGGAATATCATTCGGTGTTTCCGCCACTTCTTCGAGAGTCCTGTCCACCTGTTCGGTTGGTAGACTGAATGGCTGTAGCTCATCAAGTGAGATCATATCATCGTCTGTAAGTTAGAGTAATAATATAAATTAATGAGACACGGTGATGGAAAACGATATTGAAGGTAATTTCGCATAAATTAGTTCACTTTGTCTGATTATAATAATGGGTTTAACATAGACGTACGTAAAATGTGCTTCCTGTTTTAAAATCATAATAGTTGATAGTAATAATAGTATGTGTTTTATATAAATGATGATTGAATGACATTGTTTTCGTTGAATTCTGGAGTTCATTTGTATCTTATATTAGGGCCACGATCATTATCATCGCCAATGGCGCAAAGCGAACAAGATTATCGCTATACCAAATATTCAATACATACTAACCAGAATAATAAAGCATAACAAATGAAAAAAAATCACTGAGCAATTGTGGATTAAATTGTTATTACCAGCACAACGGTCGTGACTAGAAATACCTCTGGAAGTGATAAGTACTCCATATGCAGGGGTCCGTTTATAAAGACTTGCTATGGAAACAC
This sequence comes from Lytechinus variegatus, assembly GCF_018143015.1. Classification (NCBI taxonomy): domain Eukaryota; kingdom Metazoa; phylum Echinodermata; class Echinoidea; order Temnopleuroida; family Toxopneustidae; genus Lytechinus; species Lytechinus variegatus. The sequence goes on along the minus strand of NC_054750.1, from coordinate 24,752,017 downwards.
ATGCGCGGTTTCTATAATCAATTTATGATCAGCCAATCAAATTGAATGATTTCAGTAGCTTTAAATCGTTACTGAAAATCTAATATTATATTAAGTTACATGAAATAGGCCCCAGTTCTATCACATCGTCCAAGAGTGAGACACTTGATAATAAAACATTTCTATGGAAACGCAGCACCTGACACATTTAAAAACCGACATGACATGAACGTTTTTGCTCCAAGACCAACTTGCGCAAAGTCTAGCTGAACTGCGCTCTTGGAGAAAACTGAGGAAGTACTCTCCGCTCGACTTTTTAAACCTTTTTGTAATTTTTGTCATAGCATGGCAATCTAGAAATTGATAAGGCCTGATCATACGATCAGTTAAGTAATATAAATCTAGGGTTGTTCTGAAAAAAAATTGTGGTTGCGCATGTGTAAGCAAATAGACCTTCTACATTGGCGTCATGGCGCCATCTTAGAGGCTGAAGCCATTGCCTTGCATGCGTTGGAGATCTGCAGCTGGCGCATCTCTGACAACTCCATTTACGCATATTCGTTTATCTTCTGAGTGAGGGCGCTATGAGGTTATGATGTGATATTTATGCACGAGGTCTATAATGTTGAACTCAGCCAACGCCCCTCCCAACGCCCCGGCAGTTTCACGTCACTTCTTACCATTGGTATCAAGTCGACGAAGCATATGAAGGTATTCCGACCCGGTACCGCCTTCCACAATCCACTCGTCAATGTCTACCAGGCCATCATTATCAAGATCGATGCTTGCGAAAGCTTCTTCCTTGCTGATCAATCCAGCGAAGTATCTCGCAACTTCTTCGGGTATTCTGTTCAAAGTTAAAAGACAATAATTATAGAATGTGGTTGTAACATCGTTAAATTGCAGATTTCTCTTGTGGAAATTTAAGATAAAAAAGCTCCCTCCGAAGAAAAAATCTAACTCTGTGTTGAATGTATAATTTATAAAAAAGAATCAGCGGGTTATTTTTCTATAGGGGACGGGTACATTAGGAATTCAGAGTTTAAGTTGAAAGACAAGTAACAGCTCCACATTTATTCCCCCCCAAAAAAAAAAAATGGAAACTTAATCATTGGAATTTAGAAGGGAATATCCAAGGTTCAGTAACTATATCAGGTACCAAAAAAGTAATTTCAGTTGAAAATTAGTGGGCAATATTATATAATCGGTCAAATAAAAGAAGAAGAAGTGAATTCGCAACATAACAGGCATATAGGGGCAACGTTCATATACATGTAGCGCAGAACACGAAGGGAAGAACATTGTTATTTCAATATGCGTAATAATTATTTTAGCTTTGAGCCTCGATAAACTGACAACCGTGGTCAACGATGAAGGAAATATATTAGTTTATCAATTGAATTAAGGATAAAATGTTATCATTGGTACTTTCTATTTGTACATTTATATTACCGTTACTAATCGATTTAGCATGCTTAGAATGATTTAATAGTATAAGGTTCAAAAGTAAATTTCCTTACCTTGGACGGCTTGGTCCCTTTGGTTGAGAATGGCGAGGTACAGGGGTGAGGAGGCAAGAACAAATGAAAAAGATTGAATAGATGTGATAGTGGAAGGGGGAAGAAAGCGAGGGGGAGAACAAATGGACAATCATTCATACATATACGGCCTAAAATTGTCGCTTAATAAGTTTCAAGTTTCATAAACAAGATCTAGACATGCAAATGTGGATAAAATCACATTTTATAGTCATTTTCTTGTTTTCGTACATGGTTGGTGAAAAAAGAATGGAGAAGATGTGGAGCCCCCCCCCCCCGACTCATGCCGCGGTTCCTTACCCCCTTATTATAACCATATGAGTAAACGAAATTGAAATGAAAGGGATGCTCCGGCCTGAAGATATTTATATCTCAATAAACAGAGCCAAAATTCACAGAGCAAAATGCTGAAAATTTGATAAAAATCGGATAACAAATAACGAAGTTATTGAATTGTAAAGATTTGCATTTTTCGATGTAACAGTTATAGGCATGCCTTCATGAATATTCATTAGAAGGGCTGATGATGTCATATCCCCACTTTTTTATTTCGTATGTTATTATATGAAATCAGCTTTATTCAAGTTGCTTCTACCAAGACCTTAAACAAATGGATTGACAATTGATAAGTGCATTAGTAATTTCTTGCTGCAATTTATTTCATAACAATGGAGACACATCATTTATGAAAGATGAAACAATTATGATTTCATGGAATGACAAAAGAAAAAGGAAAGTGGAGGTATGACATCATCAGCCCACCTAATGAATATTCATGAAGACATGCCTAGAACTATTTCACTGGAATAATGCAAATCTTTAAAATTCAGTAACTAATCGTTATCTGTTATTCGATTTTGATGAAATTTTCAGCATTTTGCTTTGTGAATTTTACTCACTTTATTTAAATATGAATAATTTCATCCCGGAGCATCCCTTTAATAAGGATATGTAGTCTTTCGATTGCGCGTGTGAAGTACGAGAATTCTTAATTGGGAGCGTTTCATCGACATTTTTCGTCCGTCAAGTTGTCAGATCTGACAACTTTACTAGATTTTTATTGGTATAGAAGCACGGACTGTCACTATGAATTGACGGATGAAGAATCAAGTTTCAAGAATCTTTTATTGGTCAATGTATGCATGCAAAGAAATTTTGTTTCCAATGGCTTTCACAATAAGTATACACAGAAGACTTGTCGGATACAATGTCCGACATACTACGTTAATGAAACGCTTTCCAGATGAATATGCCTATGGGAGGATCGACGAATGTGATCGATTAGTCGTGTCTCGGTGGGAAAAAATGAATATAAATGAGTAGGGGTGAACTCACCTCTGGGCCTTCTGGACCTGGTCTTGGAGCTACACCTGGTCTAGGAGCTACACCTGGTATTGGCATTACACCTGTCGGTCCTCCGCCTCTTCCAAGGCCAGGCTTGGATATCTCCCACGATGGACCCGCACCAGACACACATCCCCATCCCATTGGGATGGTGCATACCATGTATGCGAGGGATAGAAGAAACGCTTTCATCATCCTTATCTTGCTCCTATAGGGAAGCGAAAACGGATGAAGAACAGAATGGGAAATCAGTATTTCTGAGTGAGAATTCTAGATCCTTTTGTTATACTCTGCAGTAATCAAGCTAACACAATTACAAAGAAATCACAATGTTAGCTTAAGGTTAAGAAAACATATTTTGAAATGCAAAAATCTATGGTTTAGTAATATCAAGAAACAAAACATAACATTTAGCAATCATATTGTTAAAGTGTCATTATTATATTTTGCATTCGTGATTTTTTTTATTTAATACAATAAAAAAAATCGAATGTAAAATTTTCCATAAAACATTTCTACAAAATCTTAGACTGACCATCGCAAAAATGGTGTGTGAGGAATCTCATATTGAACAAGTTAAAAAACTTTGTAAAATTATTTTTGATAACTTTGGCGGCAAACATTATTCTAAATCGTTAACATTATGCAAAAAAAAAAATAAACATTTTGCTCCATCTCTGATAAGACTCATATAAACCCCCTAAATAACAACCGCAATGATCAAGAATTCCAATTAGCTTTTTAGCCAGACTAAATGATAAATAAAAAAAATTATTAGTATCCCATTTGTCGATTGACCAATTGCACTTTTAATTAATTTACCTCCTAGCAATGCCAATACATACAAAGTAGGCTACATACCTGAGTTTGGCGCTTCAAAATTCTAGACCTTTCTTAAACCTAGTGAAAATCCGGATTTCAACAATAAGCTATCTCCAAAGAAAGTCAACACGCACCGACCGGTGTATATAACTGTCTCGATCAACGAGGAGGGCATGTAATACTGAAAATTGTGACGGTATATAGCGAGCTTTATACATGGCAGACCCTACCTAATTTTGTCTGATGAGTAAGTAGCTCCCGGATGTGATGACGTAATCTTGGTTTCCAGTATTATTGATACGCATTTGTGTGGGTGGGTTTATTTCATCTCCATGGTGGGAGGGTACCTTGGTGGAAAAGGATTTGGATTGGATGTAACATCTTCCCAGGCGTCGATGTCATTTTCGTTTAGATCTTTGAAAAGGAATACTCGATCGATCGAAGTTCACCGTCATGAGCACTCTCGTGTGTCCCTTGATATCGGCATCGCTATATCAACCTAATCTGCAGGCACAGACCCTGATTAAAACATGGATCAGTGTGTCTCCACGCAAAGACTAGCACGTACAAAACTTGTAATTACACAAGGCAAGAGTAGGCTGCAATTCAGACCCATTACTCGAGTGGAGGGTTTGCACATCGGACTAATATCAACTGTGCGATATGGGGTGAAGTGATGAGATATTCGGACACATGCCACTGGAATTGGTCGCCTTTTAAATGAGAGAGAGAGAGAGAAAAAAGCCTAGACATATAATATATCTTTGTACCTGCAGAATCACGATAAATGTGGCTTAAGTTGAAGTATTTCAGAATCGGGCCTTTTTAAAATTCATGAGTGGACGAGTTGGCAAGAGACGAAGTTTACCTATGAAACACCCACCTAGAGCACATGGATTGTTTTATTCGGACCAAAGAAAACTTGGCACCATTCGACAGATTGGAAAGTTTTTGATATGGTTGTTCCGGTGGGTCTTCCATATAAGGATTTATTTCTGCTTGCTTGGAAATCGAGCGGGGATGAAATCAAGAACAGGGTCATGATGTCATTCCTACTCAAGGATATTCAGTCACGCAGCTGGAAAATATATACAAACTTGTTTATATACTGAACTGCAAAATGGTATTGGTTTGGTTTGGTTTTATTTACTTTAGAAATTGAATAGAAGTGATATTTAGAAATCACAACAAACACATTGCACAAAGTATCAAGATTAATTATATAAACACTTCAAAAGATGCGAATGAAGCACCATATTCAGAGCAATTGATTAATGTTTCTGTTCCTCCTCGAGGTCCAATTAGGTAAATATATGGTAAATAGATTCGGAGAACCCTGAAAGTTTTAGGGGGTGTCCCTCGATCAGGATAGGTCCTCGTTTCCAACTATTCTTGGACTTTGATTTTTTTTCTGATATCACCCTTATTCGAAATGAAAATAAAAGTGAGTATTTCATTTCATTTGAGTGATTTTTGCATCTTTTCCATATACAAAGTAACAAAGACAAAACAATAGAGTACATAACCAAATATCTGACAATCAAACCAAAGACCAAAGTTATTTGTTATTTTATATAACATAACGATTTAAGAATGTTGCAGGGACTGCCACTATAAGCTCAGCTATGTACGTGTGCGTATGCTTGTAGTTAATTTAAAACTATTATCGATAACATACTTATGCACACATATGTATATACACTTTTAAAGCATGTGTTTTTAGTGATTTCATCAAAATCGATTTTTCATAAACTCGAGGGAAGTGATTACAATGAACTTTACAAATCTTCATTTTTGTTATACAACATAATTTTACAATAAACATTAACGAACTAATGAAGCAAATGATGACGGAATGAAATCCCTGTAAAGAAATGTACAAAAGTGAAACTTTAAGAACCGATCCTCTACTCAGGCCTCACAAAATTGCCTTATACGCCCCCCCCCGGTTGGTTTTTGTTTTGGTAGCTCTTTTTTGTTATAGGGATTGACCCTTGAAAGGTCTTGAGGCATATTGTTAATCCAACCACTTTCTGATATTTACTGCATTCACAATATACCCTTTTGTATTCGTGTTTGAATGTATTTTGAATGTTTATTTATGCTATTGTACCTCTATTTTTATCAGATTGTGGAAAATAAATACATCTAAAACTTTAAAAAGATATGATTATCAACATATCGAAAACCATGTCAAACTTCGCTGATGTGGTTTACGGTACACCATGTGGAGTGTTATAGAAACAGTGGATAGAAGAAGAGAAGAAATGGATAGGCGAGAAAGTGGAGATTAAGAGAGTAGAGTATTCTTTCTTGAAAGTAGTCCAGAAAAGGACTGTAAACCAGAAGGAATTGATGATGACTCCTGAAGACGAACAGTCAACCTGCCCGAAACGTCGAGTCTCTCTACTACCATGACTACTCATCATCTCTACTCGCCTACTCAAGCCAGCATCTCCTCATCAGCTCTACTACTCAAGCTGTTTCCACATGGTGTACCGTTAACCACATCAGCGATTGTACATGCATGCCACCATGCAAATCTTCAAACAACAAATGTCCAACTTGAATATTGCTCCTGATCGTATCCATTTTGCATCAGTACTCGGCCTACATGTATACCCCCAACCAACTTACATGTGAGGAGTGCACATGTATGTAATTAATTTGCTGCATCAGAGTGCACAAAAAGCTGTAAATAAAATTTCAACAAGAGAAAGGAAAATTTAGAAAATGACGCAAACACACGCAAACCCACCCACACACGCATATGTATATAAATGTATAAGTATATATATTGCTTGCCTGGAAATCTGAATTAATGCTCTGTTTGTTGCAGTATTACATAAAACATTTTCAACGCTTGATTTTTTTCTCATAAAAGAGGTGTTTTTTTTATCAATCAAAATCCTGAGTTTTCCAAACTTTACATTTTGAATTTCGTAGAATAGAAACAAGTAAAATGGATTGATTGTTTACCCCGCTTGGCCCTCTCTTATAATGCATACAGCTATTTCACAGTTTTCTCAATTATCTAAAGCTTTTAAATTAGGTCCCTTTTTTATCTTACAACCGAGTCTGCTTAAACTCGCATGTTGTGCTTGCTTGTCTTTAATTTGAATAAGCTAAAAGGATTGGGACACAACGAAATGCAATGTACAGATGAAGTTTAATTACTTTCTCATTAAGAAACTAATCTTTAATTAACAATTCAGTCCAATTCGTGTGGGATCTAGTTGGAGTGGTAATTAACCAGTTCACTGAAGTAATGTATAGCCCTATGGCTATTACTGGTTATCTGAAGGGACCTATCATTTGCATCTTCTGGACCGTATTCTGAAGTCAGGTTTAACTTTGTCAGGTTTAAAGTTGTGGTTCAAGTATGGGAAGCCAAAAGTATCATTTTTTTATTAAGTACGTTTCTTATGTTTACTGTGCTCTTTCCTGATTCATCGATGGTGAAGACAATAATCTATACATACTTCCTAGACAATAATGAATGATTTGAGAGCCAAATGAGCTAAAATATATCTCTACCATTAGTAATTTATGTTACAATTGGCTGTCCATACTTAAACCACAACTGTAAACCTGAGTTTAAATTAAACCCGACTTCAGAATTCGGACCTCTGTGTTTACGTAATGTACAATCTGGGGTGGCGCCATTGTGTAAAGAATGGAGTGAGGGCAAAAGGGTCTAAACATGACGTCTTTTTTTCAATAAAAACATAGCGGGGCTAGGAACCGTCCTAAATTTTCCTTAGCCATGTTTTTTCCTTCTTTTCCTCATTGTTTTCTTAATCCCGTTTTGATTTATATCTGATCACTTGATACAATCAGGTATTTTAGCAGTTTCCCCTTCTCCCACGTGGTACTACCCTGAGTACCAGCAATTCATCTTCGATCTCGTATAATTTGGCATAATTGTGTTGCATCAAGCGTTGTCGAAGCCTGGGTGTATATATCTCCGTGTAGAAACATGGACCTTCAGCGTGTTAAGAACTAGTGACTAGATCAGGTTACTTGGAAATTGGGACTTACAGATGGGGCAAATGTCAAGAGCAGGATAATGACGCCACACCTAATCAAGGTTATTCAGTCACACAGCTGCAAAAAGTCGTTATACCGAATCGCTGGTAAATATCGTTACGGAATAAAAAGTTCACTGTTGAAAATAAAACTGTAAAACAACAAAACAAAACAGTATTTATTATTGGCAGCTAGGACTCCCAAACAGTATGAATTGTTGAATTACGGTGGGCTGTAAAAATGCCCCACCCCAGAAAAAAAAGAAGAAGAAAAAATGAATAACTGTAACAAAAACCCACCATTTAAACATTCATTTAACATAAAAATCGCCATTAAGTTACAATACGAACACGACGATATTTGCACTGCAATTAACGTAAAAACACGATAGTCCGTTGGTATTTTTACAAAGATCATTATAATATTTTAATATGTTTTACATTTAACTTGTAATTCTACGTTACACATCACTGTATACATGCGTTTGGTTTGTTAAATCATTGCGTCGTCTGTTTTTAAAAGGTAAACATCCTATAAATTTACGATTTTTCTTTGTAAAATCACTAGTATTGATTCTGCACGGGTCCAAGTCACTTAGCATGTTGACGCAGTTTACATTTTGTTAAGTAATCTATTAAAAGTATGGTTATGATTATGTTAATATAATGATTAAAATGATTAGTTGCTTCCTTCAATTCAACCCAAACTCAGTAAATGCATGATATACATGTATAGATGCGTTTAATTGCAGATTCCTGCTCTTATGGAACACTTCACGCGTACATAATTACATTAGCTCGGTTAAGTCAGAGTCTCACAATACAAATATTTGTGATCAATATCAAGATGGAAAGGACGAATCTTACAATTTTTATATCAATCTGGTGATCAATACATACTTGCATCTATGATCTCGATTAGAAATTGTTGATTGTTGACTTGTATTATGGAGTCTGGTTTAACTAAAACTCAGGTTTAAAGTTATGGATAAATATGGACAGCCAATTGTCACATAAATCACTAACAGTAGAGATATCAAATTTCAGCTCATTTGGCTCTCAAATCATTCATGATTGTCTAGGAAGTATAAATAGATGATTGTCTTCACCATCGTTGAATCAGGAAAGAGCACAGTAAACATAAGAAACGTACAACTTCATAAAAAAATTGATACTCATGGCTTCCCATACTTAAACCACAACTTTAAACCTGAGTCTAAGTTAAACCTCACTTCAGAACACGGGCCTTAAAGTTTTCTGTTGCAAGCCTAGGTCTAATGATTTGTGGCGATGGGATACTCGCTCCCCCCCCCATCAGAATTAAATCTTGAGTGGAGTTGAAAACAGAATCTTACTCTAACTATAATGATTTATTCATGAAGGTTTATGCCGTCATAATTAGATTTGTCAATTTGACACGTATCATTTGAGCCCAGGTTCTGGTTGTTTGATGTCTAATAATTTATTCATGAATATTCATAAACCCAGTGATTGAGGGTGTTAATTGTACACACCCTGTGTGAGTCAATTACAGTTTGGATAAATCTGGAAACAAGATTTATGTTCTTCCATTATACGGAAAGGAGTGAAACAGATTGAAAACAGGAAAATTTACAATGACTTTTTATCACTCATTTTAGGGATCATGTGGAGACATCAGATTTGCCAGAAGAAGAGTGATTTCAAACCTATCGGCCGGATTAAAAAATGAAACATAAGGTCACTAAATCCTTTAATTGGCAATATGGTGTTTTGAAAAAGATTTACTCACAGGATGTGTGTGTGTGTGTGAGAGAGAAATTTTCTCATTTTCATATGTTTCACTACAAGAGAGTTGCCACAAGTTATTTGCATTTATCTAATCTCTCTCGCTCTCGCTCTCTCTCTCTATATATATAGTCGTTTAACCAAACTCTTATTAGCTCTCGGTGATAATATTTATGGAAAATAAATATATTTTCCTTTTAGATTGTTCTGAATTTATAAGGATTAATAGATGGAAAAATTACGTTGATGACGGTACTGTTATCACTTTATCAACTGAATCGAACTAATTGTAGATGTCAAGACCTAACGAATATCCCAATTCACATTTATCATAAAAAATGATGGTATATAACATTAGTGTGAATATGGGCATTTTCATAGTGAATATTCCGCCCCTTCACAAGGTAAAAAAAATTGAATAATCCAGTGAAAATATGGCTAATGACGAATATTTAGCACGTGTGAAACCAAACTAGAACATGATTAGAATCACGGACGCTTATCACAGTCATGGTAACAATAGCGATCCTCATTACAATGATTATTCAAGATTCACGTGTGAAAAGGCCCCTTAAATCATTGTAATGATGATTGCTCTTGTAATCGTGACTGTGATTCGCGTTCGCGATTCTAATCATGTTCTAGTTTGGTTTCACACGTGCTAAATATTCGTCATTAGCCTTATTTTTCACTGGAATCATCATTCAAATTACGATTATTTTACAGTGTGAAAGGGTGGTCAGACAGGTCTAGGCTAACTGAAGGCCTAGTTATTTCCTGTACATTATGTTAATTGCGTGTAGACGCGGAAACGCGAAGGATTATTGTGCCACGTTTGTTGGGGCAAAACTCGGCTAAAAATATTAATACTTTTTGTTTGGTTGGGATGAGTGTGTATATGTGTGAATGTCTACTAACCTTCTTCTGGGGACATTCTCTTTCACTTACAGTTAACCAATCATTGAGGGACCTCCTTGGACTTTCAAAAATACCATGATAATCGATGTTTTATATCCCTCTTGTGAATATTCATGAGTATTCTAGATAAACGATTGGTCAATTCGCGATCATGTGACAAAGTATAATTTCAATAGGAAAGCACATTGCTGCAAGTAGCTCCGTATAGTTTTCTTCTAGATCGGTATGTATTTCGATATACTTTCATGGGGAGAACTGCGCATGTTCATGCTCGATATGTTCCACAACGTTGAACTGCGCATGCCTCCTTGACCCGTTATCCGCCAAAATGAATAAATGAAATAAAATACAATCTCTTGCTCAAATTACTTACCGAAAATCTGAAAAAACGAGGGTGGATTCGGGTATACATCATCATGCAGAAAATTTAATTCCATGACGGCCTTTCATACACGATTATTCCCACTATATTTTCTCAAAGCCTGATATATCTGTATAATATAGCTCGGTATAAAATCTAACTATAGTTCTATATGTGAAGGGGGTAGAAAGATTCCCCGGTTAGCACAATATGATCACATTATTGATTGAATTAGTAACTTTTGACTGTTACAGTATTAGATTGCCAAGTTCATCCTCTCTTTGTCGATTAATGCTACGTGGGTCCCGGATTGTCAAATAACAATATTGTGTTTATCTGTGGGTGTGTATGAGAGAGAGAGAACAAGGACCGGGGGGGGGGGGGGTGTTTATGTAGTAGAACCGGCTGCGAATACATTCGTAATTCCGAAGCTTCGTTATTCTGAAGGTTCGGTTATTCCGAAGGTTCGGTTATTCCGAAGGTTCGGTTATTCCGAAGGTTCGTATTTCCGAAGGTTTGTAATTCCGAAGGTTTGGTTATTCCGAAGGTTCCTATTTCCGGAGGTTTGTAATTCCGAAGGTTCGTAATTCCGAAGGTTCAGTAGTCCGGAAACGAAATGAGGTTCGTAATTCCGAAGGATCGTTAACCCGAAAACGAAATGAGGTACGTAATTCCGAAGGCTCGTTAGTCCGAAAACAAAATGAATAACAAACCTTATTTCGTTTTCGGACTGACGAACCTTCGGAACAACGAACCTTATTTCGTTTTCGGATTATCGAACCTTCGGAATAACGCCACAAATGTTCGGATTAACGAACCCTTTTACGTTTTCGGATTAACAAACATCGAAGTATAGGCAATTAACGTGTTTCGGAATAACGAACCTTCGGAATTACGAAATGTAACCTTTTGGCTGTGGTGTGGTGGTGGTGGTGCTGCTTTGCAAAGAAGAGAAAGTGGGAAAACCGCACACACCAACGTATATTGATAAATAAACAAATACATACATATATATATATATATATATATATGAGTATGTGTGTGTGTGTGGGTTTGTGTGATGGGTGTGTGTGCGTGTGTGTGAGGGTGCGTGTGTGTGTGTATTGTGAAAGAAACGGGGGAGAGTGATAGGCGGAACTGGTTTTTAAAATATTTTAGTTTTTCTCGCTGTGGACTGACTGAAATTCTGGTTAGTTTTGTTTCAGCTCGAGTATCAATTTTATGAGCTGTACAATAACCGATTAATCGACCTAATTTGTTGTTCTGTAAATTGTAATTATCTCAGTTATTTTTCAATCATTTTTGATGAGCTGTGATTTAACACGTGAGTGAGCGGGAATCTGAATTGCTCATTTGTGCCCTGTAAACTCCACATACCCTTGGTCAATCGTAGCTGGCGTCATGCCAAAATGTTGCAATAATAGACATCAATATTCTGATAAATACAAGTATCATCAATGAGAAATGACGGAATCTGAGCACAAATTCTACTATTCCGCCAAGCAAAATTATGGACTGTGCTGCTCACTGACTATGATTTTCCATTCCTGCGCATCTAAAACAGTTGTATTTGCTGATTTTAATCATTAGTATTCACTGTATGTGGGTTTCTTCGTTCTTGCGCATTGATAAAGTCAGTATAGCTTTACAAGTAACAAACAAAATATAAACGAAAATCATGTGTTTCTTTGCATTTACATGTTTTAAATTTATGTTTTTGCGAGGAGAGATATTTTTCAATATTGATTTGAAATGGGATATTTTAAGTCCCCTCCAATGCTCTTTACCGGGATGTGTATTTTACCGAATAGACGATGCAAGAGATACTTTAGTTGCTTAGTGACTTTAAAAATATTATATTTTCTAGTCAACCACTCCCTTTTTTATCTTTCTTCTCCTTCTTCGATTTTCCTCTTGTTGTTATCATCTATTTCCTCTCCTTTGTGACCCTATCTTTCTCTTTGTCCATTTTCTTTTATTTCATATTTTAAGTCTCCGGATCCACCTATGTGTATTTGAAAATATGAGGATACGGACATAGTAAGGAATAATTTGTTCCCAAGTTTAGGGAGCCGAGTGACTCTTGAACTGCTTTTGGGTATTTTTTTTTCAGGACAATCCTCTATTCGTGTTAAGAATATTTTATAATTCATCTAAGAGGAACCTAAAGGCTCTAATCTCTATTTATGGTCACTTTCAGACCTTGATGCTTGAAACTAAGATATTGAATGTCATTTCCTTGATTTACTTTAAGTTGTGTTCATTTAATGAAAAATGTTGTCTCGACAAACCTCCGCTATTATTACCTATAGATCCCATGACAGATTAAGTTATCGCAGGTACGTATGCACTTCCTGATTGCAGTTGTAATTATAGCCAAAACTAAACAGCATTTCAGGCAAATTACAAATATATGATACTGAAATAACTAACAATATTGTTCTTAAAACGCTATTGCATCATGAAATTTGAGCAATTTGATAACAATCAAATTTGCTTTCTGGGCCCCTTGAAAGAAACACTGATGATATATTTTCGTCATAGGTGAATGTAATATTATAAGTGTTAAATTCCCCCCTCAATTACAGGTGGTGTCAAGAGCATAGATATGAACACTTGGTATCAGAGTGGTTTTTAAGTGGCTGAATGTATTTTTCCGTCAGTATATGTAGTTTCAATGTATAATGTAACATGTTTTCTACGAGAGGAGACATATTTGAATCTCCTAAATCCTCTTTTGGGGAGATTTGGTGGAGTAGTACCCGGCGCATTCTGTCATATTCTTTCCGATTTGCGCCGACATTCGGGTCGTCACCTGAGCACCTGGGCAACATTCGGCTCGATTTTGGCCAATTGTGTTTTTTCTTGATACTATTTTGGGTTTGCATTTGGCTTTGATCGGAAATAGCCAAAAATGATTCGAGTAAATTCTTGGCGATTCTTTTTTTGATTCCAGACCTATCTGATTCGGGAGCTCCCCAAGACACAAACCAATTGGTTCAAAATTCACCGAATTCAACCGAACAGGCCATATTCGGGCAGAATCGTTTCTAATTTATTCGGGAAAATTTGGTTTTTGGGGTTGACCATGGCTTTACCAAATTGGACAGTAAGTCTATATATGGCCTATGGCAAGTGGAGGTACACGCGTGGTGCACTGTTTCAATTAACATTAACAAACATTAAGCATATAAGTAAACGATATAAAGCAATTCGAACCATACATAATATGTCTCTTTTCCAAATCAAACCAAGACATTTTTATACAATTCATACTGAACAACAAAATGACCACCAGAGAATCAATGTAGAACAGGATCTTGACATACATGCTTGACACAAATTTCAATATTCGAAGGGGGGGGGGGGTGTCCCCCGGAGCCCATGCACAACGAGTATTCTAATAAAAAAAATTAGTTTGAATTAATAGAAAATGGTATCTATTCATAATGTAGGTTAATACGATGAACCATTCTTCCGGTGTCCATTTTGCATCTTATCTTTGACGAAAAGTTGTTCTTTTACACGGCTTATGCTCCATATTCACATTTTGTTGCTTTCGGTGACCTTTTTTATATAGGTATTAACGTTATCCATAATTCATACACAGAGGTACATAAAATCGTAAGCAGCATGACAGGCCGTGTACAATTTCAAGAATTATGGGCGTGACTTATCAAATGCCAATTTAAAAAATTATTAAATTGGAGTGTACTTAAGTTTGAGAGCCATTTGCGGATTTTCTAGGCTCAAGGACTGTTGATTTTAAATCTTCTCCGACTTCGAGAGTTCTACATCCTCATTCAATAGCTTTGTGGCAGGTATGTGTCTCTATTTCCATTCCGTATATTAAAGTTCGAACATTAACTTTTCGTCTTTTGTTCTTCTTCGTCGTCATCGGCGTCTATACCGTCTCTGATTTGCTCTCTTTTTGGCTCTTTTTTTATTCTTGTTCTTCTAAATAATGAGTAACAGATTGGTAAATTGTTCGTGCTGCATTACAGTTTTTTCAAACTAGGGTTTAGCAACTGTCACACCTTCCTCTTCGTCGTTTCTCCTCTTCCTTCTTCTTCCCCTTCTGCTTCTTCTTTGTTTTTTCCCTTCCCTTTTGCTTCCTTTTCTCCATCTTTTATCTTCTTCTTCTTCCTCCTCTTAATAGAGACTGGTTTCATTATTACAATTAGCATGAAAGATAGTTTATTATAAGACTGATAGTTTATGACCACGCGTATGAATCATTTTGTAATATATATTCCTGTTTACAGAATGGCGTTTCGGATTCGTTCGTCCTCTCTCATATTGGTTTCTTTAGGTAAGATTACAATGGGAATCACTAGCGTACCAATGGGGGGGGGGGCAGACCCCCCTGACGAGTCACAACCCATGCAAGGGACGTATCTCTGTCGTCCCTGACGAGTTTGAAGTTGAAGACCTTTTTTTTTTTTGCTTCTCTATTTTTTTTCTGGAGCGAAATCCTTTATTTGTGGTTGAAGACCCTTTTTTTGCTTCTACTGATGGGAATGATTTGATATTGATAATATTTCTGGTTACATTAACCGTCTCACAACTTTCTCATAAAACAGATTGGTCTTGTCATTGTCTAATCAATGCATATATTGCTTTAAACACGTTTTCAAACTATTCGTTCATTCTAATTACTTTGATCAGAGCCAAATCTAGATTTTTCTTCCGTTGGCCTTCGCTGATGAATATACATTTCATTTATTTATATTAGTGAATATTAGTAGCGAGGTCAAAGAGCATCTTGTGACCAATATGATTTTTTTTAGTTATGATGTGAATGATGTTGAAAAAAGGGATTATTTTCTTTAATCTCGATATTGATTCACAGGTATGTTGACTTTCTGTACAATACCTGCAAAGAGTAATAGACAGTACATCTTTGCCCCGATGCCAAACAAAGACGGTGTTAATCATGACATTGGTGTTGTTATCCAGGCTTTGGAAGAAAATGAAACATACATTCGTGTACTTTTCCCAAGAAAGTCGTTTGAAGATCAAATAACATTGCCGACTGGATCTGGTCCGTACAACTATACTCTACCAAACTCTCTGATCAAACAAACAAAAACCGATGTTATCAACTCTACAGTTGTTCTAACATCCGATCACGATATAAAAGTTATTTCATATAACATCGCAAAAGCTACATCAGATGCCTTTTCTGCTGTACCCATGAAGTATTTGGGTAAGGAATACTTCTTAGCACTGTTTTCAATTATGAGAAGCGAGAAAGATTATCGGGGTACAGTCACGATATCTGCTTTAAATAAGAAAGCAAGGATTGAAATCTTCCTGAACTCTACTGTCCAGTTTAAGAATACCATATACTACAATGGTGACATCTTGCGATACACTCTTCATCCATTCGAATCTCTGCAGCTTCGTCCAAAATATACAAATATAACTGGCTCTCGTGTCGTCGCAAACACATCCGTTACAGTAACAGTTGGCGCTGATTGTGTCAATGTTCCCGACGATATCAACTTCTGCGACCATCTAGCAGAACAATTAGCACCATTTGAAGCATGGGGAATACTGTATGTTTTAAGCCCATTTCCAATGAGACGTTCTGGATATCTATTTCAGATAGTAGCTGGTCGGGATAGCACAACGGTACGCTTCCACAACGGAACTGCTTTGGAAATGAACATGGGTGATTATATTACAGTTGATATTTCATCTCAAATCATGACCTTCGTCTCTGCAGACAAGCCAATTTCTGTCATTCAGTATGTCAAAGGGAAAACCTCAGACAGCATGATTTATTCTGACCCTTCAATGATTCGAGTCATTCCGATCGAACAATATGTAAGAAGCACAGTTTTTCCTGTACAAGAAGCTGACAGATTGTCAACGTTGACGAACATTGATACCACCTATCTTGAAATCACCTCCGAGTGTAAATACTTGAAGAACATTTCGGTTGTTCAAAACTATCAATCATTGTCAGTAAGTTTTAAAATCAATTAAATTTGTATCATATCGAACGTAATGGATGCCAAATGTAGGCCTATATTCCTTATATTGTACAGCAGTATAATTCTTTGATGTGGATTTGATATTTTTAATTTCCACGTTCACATATATAGCAGTCATACGTACTATTCGGGGAGCTTCTCGAATCAGAAACGAAGAGATTCTGAAATCACCGTATCTAAACCGAATAAGGCCACATTCCGGCAAAATCGGTCTGAATTTATTCGGAAGAATTCGGCTTTGGTGTAACCCTATAGCTTTACACACGACGTATGGCCGCCGTAAATTGGGTGCCGTAACTGTGATCTAATTGGCAAGGTCATTGTAAAATACAAAGTAGTTAAGGGTAAACTTTCATTTTATTTCTTAATGTATACAATATTTCCATCAGGTATGAAGTAAAATATGATTTATTCCTGAATTTGATAATCAGTTTTTCGCTGAATTAACTGAATTCAAATATAATATTTATTATTGGATGGCTCAGAATAAATATTGCATAAATTATAGCATTGAAGATTAGTGCAATGATTAAACTAACGAGTGAAAACTTTTTGATATACCATGAAAAACAATCCATTGTTCTTATTATTGTTGTTGATATTATCGTCATTATTACTATTGTCATTATTACAATTACTAATAATAGTAAGATTTGTGTAGACTTGAAGACTTTCCGTCTTAAATAAATGCTCACGGTGCTTCAGAACGTGAAAGAGATAAAACGAAAATCCCAAAATGAATCAAACTTACAATACATGTTCAAATTTTAACAATGAAAATATTGTCATTTTTATAATTATTATTAATATTATTATTGTTATTATTATCAATATCATTAGTTATTATTTTCATTACTATGGTTATCATTATTATTTATGTTATTGGTGTTGTTGCAGATAGAATGGATAGAGGAATATTCTCTTAATATACTCAACGGAACTGAAATGTGCTCAAGATGGTGTGTTGTTACCCACGGTAGATACTCCGTAGAAAGTGATCGTGTCATCACGGACGACGGACAGGTGATCTACCCCAGGTTTAGTGCTGTCGTATACGCTACAGGTAGTGGGGAATCGTACCTGTACCGAGCAGGAGCCAACGATAGAACATTGAACCTTGAATCAGATAGTGCTACGAAAACAGGTCACTTTCTAGGTATGGAAATGCGACATCTTATATCACCTTTTATAATGAATATTTTTTTCGCTCAATTTGAGGAATGTAAGATGAAATTATCAATATTCTATCCAGAGATATACACAGTCATACACTCATTGAAAATCACACATTTTGTACTGTTGGTTTTTACTATTTTAGATAATGTATACATTAGTGCATGTTAAAATATAATCTTGTTTCACATATGAGGAGGATTGTTGTTTGCTTCAGATGTTTTCATATTATTTGACTGATGTAACATGTATGTATTTTATTATCTTTTTTACATATTCCAGTTTTGTTACAATATGTTAATGTTTTATACTAACTATAGGACCCCATTGGAAATAAGCCTTTCGGCTTTCATGGGCTATCCTGTCAAGGTATTCTTCAATTTCATTGTAATCTCTTGTGATATTCTTGACGAATAAAATCAATCAATCAATCAATTGTTTAAATGAACGCAAATCAGGGTGAGGAATTATCTGAAGGAGACCGGAAAAGGCGTAGAAATTAATTTTGAAAATCCGTAAGGTCTTTTATCATGTTTATCGGACTATTTTTGCCCTGCCTCCGTCTGCTCCATCTTTCCGATTTGGGTAGACAATTCGCATGACTAAAAAAATTCCACATCCAGGGGGAAGGGGGTGAAAGATAAAAAGTCTAAAGAAGAATATAGGAGAAATTGTTCAAATATGATTTTTTTTATGATACTATATGTAAAAATACATCACAAAATTAGATTTTACGTTTTATATTCTCACAGAATTTCTTTTTCAGTAGTAGCAAGTTTGGTCGAAACAAGATTGGCCAAACGTCGACTTATCGCCCTGGATAAAACATCCTCGTGGTCAAAGAACGACGAATCTACAACGGGGGAAGATCACACACAAAGATTGTAAAGTGTATGTCGAATTGATTGCTAAGTAAAATGCTAACACCTACTCTTAGGTGATCATTTCAACATTGCCTGGCTTGCTGGAATTGATTGCATAACAAATTTACTATCAACCAATCAGGTTGAAGCATTTTACCTGGTATTGCAAATTTGTCATTTTGACAAGTTATATGAAACTGGTCCCAGATAGCATAAGATGCAATTGGCATCTTGCTTTATTAAAATTCTGGTCCCAATGTGTTTGATCCTTCTGCAGTTTTGATCAAACCTCATATCGTCACCGTAGAGGCCACTGAACTCGTCGTATCCTGGGTGATAACAGAGGATGGGGTTGGTCTCTTTGATAGGTGCACTGCATTTATTACAGGAGACGCCATAGACCGATCTGTCCTTATCAACACCGAGCCAACTGTAAGCCTTTCAGGACTTCTTCCAGGAACAACGTACTCCATCAGGATCAACTGCTCCAACAACTTCGGAATCCATGACTGGATTGACTTTCCACCCGAGACCACTCTCAACGCTGGTATGTCTATACACAGGGCCCTGGGAACGATTTTTTTGGCTGGGGGTGCTGATGTCAATTTGACAAGAAAAAAAAAAGCACACCCGCTTCCCGCAGCCATGTCTATACACGTATTTTAGTGCTACATTATATTATGCTAAGAAATGTTTGTTCTGTTTGTTTGCTTTTTCTTTGTAACATTGAAGATATTTTAACTGTATATCTATTATGTATCTTAATTGCATATACATGTAATGTGATTTTAATATGTATGCACGGCCGTTCAGAAGAACAGCCGTTGGCTGAACTTCGTTTACCGTGTTGAAAAAAATAATAGTAAAATTTAACTCTGAGGATTTTTAAAGTTGTTTTTAAATCTGGTTTGGCTGTTGATTCGAGTGGCTCCAGGTCATGTCCCGATGTGGCGTTTTTGTGTCTTTCGATGGTCAATTGAAGCCTGATCTGTAGGTGTTTGGAGTACCACTGCATTTGAAAATGTTGAATTTCCACAATTAACATCAAATGAGTAATGATTACCATAACAGCTGGAAAAGGGATGCAAAATTTGTTGAGTCAGTGATTTGTAAAAGACAAATTATACTTACTATATATAACTACAATTATCTAATGGTAAGTGGGAACTGGGAAGCTACAACTCTAAACATGGCGATTCGATGTTTTGGGAATACTTGTATGGAGAAAAGATAAGAATGTAAGACTCCTGAAGGAGCTCATCACCACATTATTTCTTACGAGCTTTCGTCACATGTCTTCATCAGGCACTGTGGACCCCTACTTGTCCTCTGTGAATCAAAAACACACCTACCTGATAAAGGCTTTTGCAACAATAAAGTGGTGCCAACCTACGTCTCGGGTGTCTTGCATGCGTAATTGAATAATAAAAAAGCGTTGCAAAAGCTGTTGTACATGTACTTTCTTATATTCATTATAAATGTGTGCATTTTTACACCACTACAAAATTGGTTTATTTTTATGACATATACATAATTATGTCCCAATTGTTGGATTCTATATATACCTACACGCTTACAATTGAAGTGACGATATCTCATTGCAGTTCCTGATAGACCTTCTGTTCTATACGAGGCTGTTGGTGGAATTGACCGCTACAGCTTTCAAGTCAACGTGCCATCATATACAACATCGACTGGACAGATCAGGTAGGATTCATTCAGAATTTTCCTAATTGTGTGCAATGGTCATATGATGTTATTTTTAATCAGGCATAGGCATATTAATGACTACGAATTTCACAATCAATCAAGCCCAGTTGAATGTGGCATCCTTAAAACGACGTTATATGGGAATAACATGAGGAAATTGGAGAACTCAGTTACATTAAACCAGTATATCGTAAAAAAACAACGTTACCGAACATGAAACGTTAATCACATCGTCTTTTACTTACAAGTAGATGTGGACATCATATTTGTTAGATTTTTTGCCTTTGTTCTTTATGGCAAATTTATTCACAGCTGCTATGAATTCATCGTTGTCCAACTGCACAATTCTTCGGGAAACATTGATTCCGATGACGATGCTTACAATGATGTCAGTGATTACAACATCACCAACAACCAGAAAGGAACTCCCTTCAGAGTGATAGTGCTCAAATCGTAAGTACAGGTATATTTGCAAATGGCATCTTAAACGTCATTGATTGTAAAGTGAGATCCATGTATGCTCTCATTATCAGAGAATCTGAACATTTGCCCTTCGAGAAATTGGGGGAAGGATTATGAGATTTAAGATTTGAAAAAAAATAAATCATTTCAACATTTGAAGATGGTCCAATTGACGAATTGATTTTTTTTCCTTCTCATTTCTCTTTAGATATTTGTGTGTGTATGGGTGTGTGCAGAGAGATAAAACCTGAATACATAATTCATATGGTGGTTTATTATTATTCACTTAGAATATAGCTTTTCAGCTACATGAGCAATATATCAATTTACAGGAAAATATAGTTATCTTATACGCAGCCGAAGGAATGTACCCAAACCTCCAAACGTAAGGCAGGGGAAGACAAATTGTAGCAGTGCTTGGCTTAAAGTGGTTAAGCCCACTGAATAATGGAGAACGGTAACTGGCGATAGACTACCACTAGAGTTCGGAGAAACCCATGAGTCGCGACTCTTTGCTAACTGCAAAACCGCGAAAGTTAATTTCAGATATTGAACAACCATGGTGAAAACAATAAAAGATGCATGTAATCCAAGAAATGTTAATCCAACAATAAGTAAAATCCAATTGCTAGTATAGATAAATCCAGTAGTATAAATCTTAAGATGTGGAGAAAATATTTCAGTAAATATGAAGAAAAAATGACTAACTCATTACATAAAAAATGAAAATAATTTCTATACTATAGTGCTTTTGGAGCAAGGGTCTGATTAATCGATCATGTCAAAAGGGCTAACCTAGGTGGAGTGGAGGCCAAATTCTGAAATGATGTTCATTGGCTGATTTAATTAATGACGTAGAATTATGCTGAAAACTGAATGGTTAAATATTGAGGATGAGCTTTGATTGGTTTATATAATGTTCAGCGAACTATAAAGTATTGGTATGTGATTATGATGTCATGGATGTGGTGCGCTTAAGATGAAACTTCCTGTATATGATACATTTCAGTGCGAGAAATGTTTGAAACAAGAAACAAAGAATGTCTGCATACACGTAAATGAAGAAACGTAGTCAGAACAAATAAGATGAAAGGAAATTCGAAACAAAGTATAAACACAGTCTTGTTTCGAAAAAAATTTGTGCAGAATAAACAGCTAAAATAAGGTGGGTCACTCCATGGAACATGTTGTTCATCGTTAAAACCACATCCATTTACCCAAATGGGCTAGATCTTTGTATCGTGATCCTAATAAGACTTTCAACCATCAAATATGACTGGGTAATTAACGTATAATATTACAATCAGTATGTATTTTTCTTTCTTATTTAACCACATCCATTTACCCAAATGGGCTAGTTCTTTGCATCGTGATCCTAATAAGATTTTCAACCATCAAATATGACTGGGTAATTAACGTATGATATTACAATCAGTATGTATTTTTCTTTCTTATTTAACGCAAAAGCGTTGTCGTGTCATATCACTGATTGAGATTACATGACATAGTTATATTTTTGGGCCCTTTTTAGGCACTCGTATCTTCTTAACAATTTCCGTAGACGGTGTTTCAAGATTTCGAAAAAAAAAGAAATGAAAGAAAAGAAAAAATAATCGGGATGCACTATTAAATACTAAAAAAAAAAGAAGGCGGACAGCACATCTTACCTTCAAACTTAATCATGTTGATGGCATCAAAGTAATTTTTAGTATTTTTAATTTTAACTATGTTCAGCCTCCCGATCGATAACGTCATCACGATCGGATCGGTGATAGAGAGACAATCAGAATGCAACATGGCGGATGGACGTAGCGAAGATGATGAAAGAACAAAACGAGATGCACGTATTGTGAATAGTACTATTCTCAGAGCTACAAATGGTCCGCTTAATCCAGGTGGATATTACACCTGCTTTCTTCGAGTTTACTCACCAACCGGCAAAGGCAGGGTTAGTATTCTCATTCTTTTCTCCTCAAAGTCATCTCTGCTGAAGTTTTATGTATTTCTTTTAAAATTTTGAAAGAAGTATAGTATTTGCCATTGGCCTTGAAGTTTAAGTATGTAAGTTCATAATTGTGTATTAAAGGGGTAATCCTTTTTCGCGGACATCATCGTTTTCTTACGATTATGATGGTTGTGTGCGAGTGTGATGTGCGGGTGCGTGCCTTTGTGTGATAAAGGAACTGTGCGCGTGGATGGGTGCTTGGTTACGTTTTGACGTCACTTTTGCCTTTCTTCTCCCCAGAACCTAAAAATCTTTATCACATGAATAAAATATTTTCTCTCTCTTTTATATTACAGAAATTTTACTACGTCAATGGACCTGCAATGAAACCAATTCAGCTCAGTCATCTCAAATGTGAGTAAATTAGTTTTTAACAATTACTATATGGGTGATTTTATTTCTTTTACATTTTAATAACAAAACAATGTCGTGATCTTTATTTTTTCATCATTAGCCATTTTAGAAGATGCCCAGAGTGGAATGAATTATAGTGCAATAGTCACACCAGTCTCTTGCATCCTTCTCCTCATCATGATAATCATTGGACTCGTCATCTACAGACGTAAAAGGTAATATATCAACGTGTCTATCGCGTCCGTAATTATGTGCCCATTTAAGAACACAAAGTTTGGGAAAGAAAAGGAAGAAACATTCTGGCACAATACTGATTAATTTTTTAAGGTAGATTCAAATAGGCGTGTGCAAGTATGTGAGTGTAAAAGGTTGCCTTTTCTCCTGTTGAATCTGCGACGGATTTTGGTCCAATCCCCGTCCGTGATGTGGCACAAGTGCGGAAAGTTTGAAGCTGCCAAAACTCTTTAGCAATGGTTACTCAATAATGGTGGATGTATGATCTCCGCCATCTTTATCATACGTGTCCTTTAAATTCTCATGGATCTATTAGGATCGGTAGATTGCCGATTCGGCTACTGCCAACTCGTCCACTCACCACATGGTCTACTTTCATTTAGTCCAATGCCATTCAGTCCATCAACATTTCGTCTAACAACCATTTGGTCCAATAACCACTTATTCCAATCATCACTTCGTCTAATTACCATTTCGTCAATGACCATTTCGTCCCATAACCAGTTATTCTAATATTTAATTCATTTTCATTCATTTTGCACAACTAACACCTAGTCCAAGTAGACCAAATGGTATATGGACCAAATGGCTATTGGACCAACTGGTTAATAGACGAAATAGTGAGTGGACGAATTTGCAATTAGACCAATAGTGGATGAACTGATGGTAGACCAAATGATAGTAGACGAGTTGGTAGTTGGACGAATTGGCATTAGACGAATTGGAAATAAACCTGAGGATCCATGATAATTCTTACATGACCATGATGACTGAGCGAAAATGCGCTATTCCCTTTGTTCAGAATAAAAATGGAATTCGATTATGTTATTCTCCCTTGTTCATGTTGTTTAAATTGGAACTTTCTTTAACTCTTGATCACCTTAATTCCCAAATTTTGTATTTGGATTATTGTAATTTGTAACTGTAGGCATGATATGATTTAATTCATAAACTGTTTGTTTCAAAATACATAAATTTCCATTCAGTTACAGATCTAATGAAGCCAGTGTGGCCCCTACGTCATCAGCCGATGACTCCCAGACAAAGCCGAATGAGCAAACTGCAGAGGATTATACCCGATACAACCAATTTTCTGGACAACAAGCAGCAGCAGAGGATATCTATGAAAACACCGAGGCTCTACATGAGGATGATGAATATCAGAACGTTACATTTGAATCGAACTATGCTGTGAAATCAGCATACCTACAGAATATGGGGTAAGAATATTGAACAACCATAAACATAGATATGATATCAAGGGGCCCCATGACACAAATCTAAGCAATCAATGGTAGAACTCTTTTCTACGATTGATCACATTGACTACAATGTACAATCAATCGTAAAAGTCAAGCATATACAATTACTCGGTAACCTTCGTGTTACAGGACCCTGGTCCGCCCTACATAGAAATAAAAGAAAGGGATGCATACATTATTTTTTTTCATTTCTTTTTTTCCCCTTTCTTTCTTTCTTTCTTTCTATCTATCTTTCTTTTATTATTGTTTCTTTCTTCCTTTCTTTCCTTCATGCTGTGTATCTCTTCTTCTTTTTACTTTTCTCTGTTTGGAAGTGTTTCAACCCTCCAACCCTCTATAACCTAGTCAGATATTCCCACCATTCTCTCATTATTTTACAAGAATATAATTTTGAACCTATAATATATAATTATGTAAAATTTTCAATTACAAAATAAAACGGTCACAAAGCCATTTAAGTGATCAGATGCTTGAAAAAATGTTAGATATAATACAGCATCCCGTGAAATTGGTTACTTAGAATCTATTAAAGTGTTAACTTATGCAAATTAAGTCAAAGTTACATTTACATGTACATGCAAGAAAGGCACAAAATTGTAACAGAATTCTATATCTAAAATCCTTTTGTCTTCCTTGTGTTTCCTCCTTCATATGGAGCTTTAATACAATATACGTAAAAATGTGATGAATGGGACCTTATTTAAAGTGCTAATATATGCAAAATTGTAAACAGGAAACACAAAATTCGCCTTATCTCAACGCAGAGAAATGGTAAAGCCCAACTCTTGCATGCAGGCAATTTATAGTTAGATAATCAATGTCAATGAAATATATGAATGTTGACTTGTTGATAATTGAAAGTGAGAATTTTATGCAAATAAAATGCTACTGTTCTCAAACACAAATTCAGGACAACGTCTTTTTGTATCTGTCACTTTCGAATAGAGCATCAATTTTTGATGGGATTCGATGAAACTGCTGACTGGGACTCAACTTTAAGTTTTAATTCATGCAAATTATATCAAAATTACATGCACATGCATTTTGAAATCGTGGATTTACATGGGGATCGTGCTGTCACGTTTCAACAGGGATTAGTGATCCAAATATTTAGCCATCTCTGCCATCTTTACAAATTCCGTCCTTTATATTCTCCTTCCCATGGATCTAGTAGGATCCATGATATTCCGTACTCTTGTTCAAAATGGAACTTTGTTTAACTTTTGATCTGTCCAAAACTTCAAAACATTGTATTTGGATTATTGTAATGTTATTATCTAACTAATTTTCAAAATACAAAAATCAACGTATTTCTTATATTATAATGTTTTGGTTTCACAATTATTGTCTCTTCATGGTAAATTTTTGTTTCGATATTATGAGACTTCTATTTTGGGGTTTTTTCATTCGGTTTCAGACGTGATGAAGCCAATGTGGCCCCTACGTCATCAGCCAACGAACCCCAGCCAAAGCAGAGTGAGCAAACAGCTGAGGATTATACCCGATACAACCAACGTTCTGGACAACAAGCAGGAGAAGATATTTACGAAAACCCTGAGGTTCTAAATGAGGACGATGAATATCAAATGGTTACATTTGAATCAAATTATGCTGTGAAATCAGCATACCTACAGAACATGTAGTAAGGTCTGCTGTACATTAAAAAGTAACATACATGGATGGATAAATTATTAATATATATATTTTTTTCTTTCTTTTATTCTTTTTTCCCCCTAATTTCTCTCTTTCTTTTATTCTTTGTCTTTCCATAGCATCACGGGCACATATCCAACCACATCCACTTCAACACTCGCACCTGTTTATACTGTATAAGATACATCCAATCTTTCCAAGTTTTGTAGTATTAGTAGAACTAAGTGTTGAAACCCACATGCGTATAATTATGGAACCTTTTCGATTACAAATTGAATAAAAGTCGCACAGATATTTAAGCAGTTAAGTAATCAGATGCTTAATCAAATTATATACAGTACGTCCCACAAAAAACGAAACCGAGATTCATCGATGATTTATCATAACTTAATCACAAATACAATAGACAAATGACCTACCATTGTAAAGCTTAGAATCTCCTCTTTCATCTATAATTACTTGGATTATTTTTTGTCATTCACGCAAGAGTGAGCGAAAAGAATTTGAAAAGGGGATACCGAAAAGTCATTTGGTGGGTTGTATCTGGGTTAAAAAAACATATTTGCAAAAAGTTCAATACCTGCTCTTTAATTTGATACCTCAATGACAGAAAATGGTCAAGAAATAAGAAAGTTCTGGTTATTTGAATCAAATCTTGATTTTTCAATAATTTCTTAAATTGAAGAGATGACAGGCAGCGTTCAAACTCACTCGACACTCTGTTTTGTTGACGATCAGCCATGCATTAAGTCTTTTGTTACCGTGCGATAGTTTCTGTGGGAAACCGGTGAAAACACGTTTATTTAATGAAATTATGGATATACAAGCATTATTTCGAGGGATCATAACTTCTTGACCGTTTTCTGTGATTAAGGTATCAAATAAAAGAGCAGATATGGAACATTCTAGTCATGTGACTTTCTTTTTGAAATTCAGATACCCCCCGCCAAATGAGTTTTTGGCATCCTTTCTTCGAATTGTTTTTGCTCACTCATGCGTGATTGGGAATAATCTAAGCATTATCAGATGAAAGGGGAGATCCTTAGCTTTACGTTAGTAGGTCATTTGTCTATTGTATTTATGATTAAGTTATGATAAATCTCGGTTTCGTTTTTTTGTGGGACGCACTGTACAGGCCTATACTCGAATGTAGACCAGATTATTGATATAGTGGAAGTGTAAAGATCCAATAAACTTAGAAAAAAGATGAAAGAAAGATTGAACTTATGTATACAATCATAAAAAGTGTGGTATAGCTAAAATTAATTTCATGTAAAAACTGTAATCAGAAAACAAAACATGGTATAAGCAGATGATATTATATCTCTATGTATACACGAATGCACACTGCTCCTGTCTGATCTTCAACTCGCTATCTTTACGCCTTTACCTATTGTGTTAACTTCATATATACATCTTCGTCTTGTGTTCATTCGATGTTCATTTCTCTTAATTCATGTATCTGTTTCCCCTTCCTCATTTTCATCTAAATTCACCGACCCCTTCTTCGTTTTCCTCTTTTCCTTCTTTATCTTCTTCTCATCTTTCTTTTTCCCCTTCCCTCTTCCTCTTATTATCATTATTATCATTCATAGATTTCCCCTCATTTCCGCCTCTATCATCTGCTCTTTTATAGACCTGGGAATGCTTGATCGTGCCCCCATGTCTTTCTAATTTGTTTAAGTAGTTTTATTTTGAAACTATTCTATATGTTTATCATCTCAATGTGCAAAAATAAAATGCAATATTGATATATTATTATGTTATCATTTATTGTCTATTACTATATTACTTTATTTTGAAACTATTCTATATGTTTATCATCTCGGTGTGCAAAAAAAAATGCAATATTGATATATCATTATGTTATCATTGATGGTCTATTACGTGTTAACCAGTCTGCGAGCAAATATGCTTCAAACTTATTTGAACGAATTGAGTTGACTAGAGGAATTAAGTAAATTTTAGTCAATCCACCCATTCCATGGGTTCTTATTCGTCTTTAACTTTTTTATTGCATTTAGTACACAACTGTTGAATTTATTTGAACACATTTAATAACATAAATTGCCGCCTAATGTCACGGTGTATTTTTCTCCTTTTCCCCTATTATTGTTATTATTATCATTATCATTATTAATAGTGATATATAATTTTTTATCATTTTTTGGGGGGGGGGAGATAAGATGAAAGCTGGAACTGGAATATATAGAGGCATAAATCCTATACACTCCAACTACAAAAGAGCTTATCTGGCCCCAAATCACAAGCTTCTCAGTGGATTTACCTCTTTTCGGAGCTAAAATATACACTGTTCACTCCAGAAAGTGCTACACTGCAGTCTCGAAAGATGTAGAACCCACTTGAAACTGATTGGTTCCTCGTCTCACTCTGAGAAGAGTATGATTGGGGACCAGATTAGCTCTTTTGCATTTAGAGTCAATGCTCACAAAACTCATGTACATTAGATTTGTATTTACAGACGATCAATAAATCAAAATAAGATAACATAAAGCCCTCTTTTCACTTTTATGGGAAATACATTCCATTTCATTGTGAAAAATAGGTTAAATCAGACTTGAGAATCCTTATTAGGAAGACTATCTGACTTATGGTTTTGTTGAGTCAGACTCATGACAGAACAAACTATGGGCGAACAAATTAAATAAAGGCGAAAAAAGGCGTAAATGCCATCATAGTATTTTTGCATTTAGAATGAAAAAAAACCTAGATGTTGAAAATGCGATTCCAATATGTCACCTGGACGAAATAATGAAATTCAGGAGTCCAAGATTCCCAAGCATGTGAGTTTGTAAATTATTATTTGCAGCTTGTTTTTGTTTTTAAATCACTCAGTGCTATTTTTTCATGCATTTCCCATTTTATCCGTTATAAGATATAAAACGAGTCATGAATCATCACTATCTGGTATGATTGACTGATACGAATGAAAATGGCAAATGGAGGAAGAACATTTAAGGAGCTGATTAAAAATTTAAAATTAAAAAAAAAACTTTTTCATGGCCTGATAAGTGGGAGAGCTGAAGCACCCAAGATTTGTCTGGGAGGAACTGCGCGTGTTGTTCCCCATAGGCAGCACTCCCTGGAAATCATGCAGGTAGGTATGTTAAAACGTGGAAATTTGGCCAACATCACCTGTCAGATTTTTCTGACCCAACTCACCTTTATATTATAGTTAAACCTTTTTCTATTTTTATTTCTATTATTATCATTTTTTGATTGTCGATTTGTTTTCTGACCCAAATTAACTCCACCTTTTATTTTGGCTTGTCTAATTTTCCTTCAAAGCCAGCATAATAAAGAAATCATTCCCAGTGCCCGAACCTTCTTCTTTTGATAATAAAAATCAGTCAATTAATCATATTTTCCATAGGGGAAAGAAATAATCCTCATTAAATTAAAATTATGAAAATCCGGGTAGTTTTAGTGATTATATTCGCGGAAGAATACTTTTTTCGTCTTCAAGAGATGAGCAGTCAACCTGCCCGAAACATCGAGTCTACTCTCCCGCTTCTGCTACTATTCTACTCGCCGACTCTAGCCAGCCTTCAATCACCTACTCAAGCCTGACTACTAATTAACTTTCCACTCAATTTGGTTTACAGTCGTTTTAAGGACTACACTCATTTAGAAAAGAATACTCTACTTTCAAACACGCACTTTCTCGCCTTTCTATTTCACCTCCTTTTGATGACAGCCACATAGGTCTTGATGCAAATGGAAATATTGTTATTTTAAATTCCTTATGCAATAACTTTTTTTCCAAAAATGTATCGTTTCAAATTTCTCAAAAATATCCGACGAAAGCTAAAAAAAAGAACATAGTGAACCTGACTGAATATATTATTTCCAAAAGGGATGCTTCTCATCCTGAACAAATAACATGGTAGAAAATCGGATAATGTGGTATTGCATAAGTTGGGTCTGGATGTAGTTTCTTGTGAACGAGCGAGCGCAACTTCAGAAAGGGAAAATGTGCTATAAAACGCATGATTCTGCTGGACTGATTTTTTTTCGGAAGGAGTCTGTTTCTACGATTTAAATAAAAAGAAGAGTGAGGGGCAGCTAATAGTATACAAAGGAGGAACAGCGACTGACATGACAGAATGAATAAAAAAAAACTGTCAAGTTTTGGAGATTAAAAATTGCACATGTATTTAAGAACACTTATTTTCTACTTGAAAGCATTTACTCACTATCTTCAAAGTGCTTTACAATAATTCTATCAGTTTTCAGAATCTTGGGAGGAGCAACGATTAAAATGGGGGTAGAAAATATCCCCACCCAAGTATGTGACCACTGCTCATTTTTACTTTTATAGTGTTTTACATCTTTTCAATTATAAAAAAGCACGACAGTTCTACAACATAGGTTCACAGGCTCTCATAGTAAATTATCTGTGGTGAATGACACTTTTTTTTCTAAATTATTGGATTTTGGTTTTGCTGTAATGGCCCCGAATTGAGAACGTAGAAAATTAAATGTGTTGAAATAGCACATGTACATATATTCAGTCAGTTGGCAGGTCCTCAAAAGTAGCTTCCTTTATCAAAGTGATATTCATGACTGAAAGGTTTTTCATATTCAATTAGCAATTAGCTTGGTACGGACGAAATTGCTGCTCTAAACTTGACAGATTTCAGGTTTTGGGTATCTTTATACAGTTATACAAAAAACAATCATTTAGGTCATGTGTCTGGATATGGGTAAAACTTTTTGATCTAAAACATGATACAAAATATTTATGTTCATGCGACAATTTTTTTGTTTGTTTTTATGCTTAATTTCCGTTTGAGATGGCAAATACATGTATGTTAAGGGCGAAAATGCTGTTTAATTCACAAATTTTCGACAAAGACTTCTTGGTTGTGCTTTCCCATGAAGGGCATTTTACAATACATTTTCTATGTTCTTGAATGCACTTATCACAGTCACGGTTATAAAAGTAATCATAATTACATTGATGATTCTATTCACGTGTAAATAGGCCCGTAGTTTCTTCGACGTCGGCGCGTCTTATGGATACATTTCAGGGGCTGCGGAGACTCCCTACTTTCCAAATCCGTGTAAAAGAACGTCAAAATCACCAACCGATTGAGTTTGTTGCATGGTTAGCCCCCTCCAACTTTCAAAAACCGTTCCCTGCATTTATAAAGGAGACCTCGTGTCGTGGAGACTGCTAAAAAAAATATTGTGCAATTACCCGGGGACTCCAGAATTTCGGAGAGGTCTCTGCAACAAGCAAAAATGTGGACTGGCAATGTACTTTTAAAGACTAAAATTGCTTCAAAAATATACGAATGAATTAAATACAGAATTGCATCAATTGAACCCTCGACTGTTATGAAGTAAATATGCACCCGTTCGGAGTTCGTTCATCGCTATGTTAAATATAGGGCCTCATTAGCAATTTTCTTACTAAAGCATATCATTAACCGTATTAGACATCTGAACTGGGAAACTTTAATACATTATTGCCTGCTTATAACTGTGACCAAATGGTTGGTCAATGAGTTTCCA
The DNA here is from genome assembly GCF_018143015.1 of Lytechinus variegatus. Taxonomy (NCBI): domain Eukaryota; kingdom Metazoa; phylum Echinodermata; class Echinoidea; order Temnopleuroida; family Toxopneustidae; genus Lytechinus; species Lytechinus variegatus. Next base: position 24,720,001 of record NC_054750.1, on the reverse strand, counting down.
ATTGTATATTAACGGACTCAAATTACTGCCCACTTAGGATTCAAGTCAATGAGCTAACATCCGGGCTTTCTACGCGCCTTATACGCGCCATATTGAACTGCGCAGCACCAATATTATAGATATATGGACTGCTTTGAGAGGCATGGTTGTTTCTAGAGCTCTAGGTCTGGCCGGTGCAGTACCAGCGAGCCGAACCATGTCTCGAATATAAAAGCAGTCCATACATATTTTATGAACCGAATTAAACGTAAGATCTAGTCTAGGTCTAGGCTAGCCTCTTAAACAAGTTAAACCTAAGACTAAAGCCCTAGCCCAGGCTAACGTTAGGCCCAACTTGTTGTTGGGCCCTACCTCAGTCCTGACATTAACGTTAACTTAGGCCTCGAAGTCGAATATAAAAGCAGTCCACAGCAGTATAAGCCTAAGCCTTAAAATAAATTTCCAATATAATATAAATTTAGATTTAAGTTAGCGTCTAACCTTAGATCTAAATTCTAACGTTAGATCTACGTCAGATCTTAGATTAAAAGGAACATGTCATTAGTTCTAACTTAGATAGGTCTAGAATCGACTCTAACGTCTGAGCTAACGTAGGCCTAATAGTAATAGATCTAACGACAACGTTGTCATTACTTTAGAGTTTTAGACCTTTAATACACCCCGACCTAGCCCTAACGTTAGGGGTCCTAGCTTATATTGTTGTCGTTTGTCATACCTGGCTATAACTTAGAAAGTGCAATGACCGTTCTTCAGCCAACTCACCTTTTGCGAGCATGCATTTGATTTTGACCTGCAACAAGACTTGATGATTGATAACGGTACATCCGTTATGTCCTTAATAAGTTAGTGTTCTTTTCATTAATGCCAACATTTTTTTAAACAGGAATAAACAAGCAAAACCCAAAGATCGGCATCGTTCTATCGATTTGTCATATTCGTTGCGCGCACTTGCGCAATAAGCGCGAATTGTATGAAACTTTCGATCAAATCGCCCGGACATTTATGGTAACATTTTGCACGCAATCAAATGGAGATCTCAGCCAAATTTTGCCACGCCCGTCGTTAAGTGATGGGTTAGGGTGAGGGGTCAACGGGCAGAAATCTGGTTAACTATGCCCGTTGCCCCTGGTTGTTCTGCAGGCATGGTGGATTTCATGACCTCAATTTCGACCAATCAGAAGAACGGATTATTCGACATCCTTAAAGAGAGGTTTATAAACATGTATGTATATGTACGTCATAATAAACAATAATTGAAAGTTTGAAAGTTCGCGTCCCAAGGCCAGGGACGCGACATTTCAATTACTTTACAATGGTTAAGTTCAGAGGCCCATTCATCACATGATAAAATAGATTCCCATTCTTAAAGGGTAAAATAAATAATCAAGATATTTGCTCTAGATGTGTGATTTGGATAATAATACAAATGTTGTCTGGCTTTTCTTTCGGGAAACATTAAATGTATTGCCCTGATCAGGAAAATTGCCTTCGCCTAAAGACTCGGGCCAATGTGATTCTATTGCGGGCAATATAATTGATGTTCCCCTCAAGGCCAGTCAATATTATATAATTGTGCATTTAACGTTTCCTTTCAGGTTATCCTACCTTTGTCAATGAAAGAACCCTGGTGGCTAAGCTTCCATGATGTGTTATAAATCTGTAGCGTTCGATGTACAGACTGGAGAGAACTGTTTTCGCCAGGTATGTGAAGTCTGGTTTTAATGCATTGTATCAGTAAATGGAGTTCACGCCTAATGCCTCGTAATAAAGCCATAATATCAATCGCGAATTTTTTTCAAACTTTTCAATACGACCAATTCCTGAACAATATCATGCATCTAGCCGCAATACAGGGTGTTTCGAAAAAAAAGAACCTAAGTTCAAAGGTCAGCTTTTTCAAGAATTTATGATTTATTTTTTGTAATTTCTATTTGCCCAAACTGAGTAACTAATCATCAACATAAATTTGGCATCATGTTTGCGTCACAATTGTCACGGATCACAGAGTTACATTGCTTCGAAGGCGAGGGTGTAAGAAACCAACTTTTTGTAAGGCTTCGTTTTCCTCAGAGATTTTCCCTGACAAAGAACTATAAGCACTTGTTTTTCTTTTGTACCTATTTATCCTGATAGATTCCATATGCATGATATGCTTTTCTCTAAGAAGTTTGGGATGCTGAGTCGCTGTGATCGCGTTGTCAATTCGTTATTTTATTGATTCTCTGTATTTCCTTGCTACTACACATCCATCCTTAATTTCCGCCCCAACAATGCCAAAAAGGAAAGGTCTTAAGTTTTAACTATTTACGCTTCAACTTCTCCAAATGCATTCATGCCAGCTTCCGTTTTTCCGTCCATGAACCTTTTTAATCACTTTTCTGGTTTTTCTTTCTTTATGTTTTTTCCCTCGATTTCTTTATTTCCTCTTTCCATCTGATTTCCCTTTGTTTTCTCCCTTTCTTTTCTTTTCTCTCTTTGGACTCTTTTTGTTTTTACTTTTTTTTCCGTTTTTTTTTTCAGTTCCCCTTTCCTTTTGCCATTTTGTTCTCCTTATTTCTTTCCATCCCTTCTCTCTCTTTCATTTGTGCTCATGAACAAACCCAGACAAACTGAAAAATGATCACACCTGTCGTTATTTTTTATAATTTATTTGTTTTTTTTGTATTTTTTAATACATTGTTGCATTGTCAGGTACAAATCTTCCTTTCGCAGCGCCCTTCGCATAACACACAATTTGTTTCAGTTAAAACAGTAATATTTGCGTTGCCCCACTAGCGCAACTTGTCGCGTACAATGGTATCAGCAAAAAGATTTTCACCTTGTAAAGTTCTTGAAAGTTAAATTGATTAAAGCATGGGGATACTTTTTCCAACATTTTTAGTGATGTTTTTATCTCATCTATCAGATGAAAGTATAATTTTGGACAAAATTACAAGTATTGCTAGCATTACGCTTCAATGAGCACTGTCCACCATCTATGTAAAGCTCGCCGAAATCGGTTTGCCAAAAAATAAAAAGGCCGATTTTTGTCCACGCTTTGTTAAAGGAATAGGGGAAAAAAGAACCGACTGCGCTGTAAATTTCTCATATATATAATTTTTCGAGTTTATAGTAAAAAAAGTATATGATTTCCGTTATTTGTCATGTTTGTAAGCAAGAGAACTGATAACGACCAGGAAAGTTGGGTTCCGAATGTCAAGCCATTTCGGAGTTCCATTCTGCGCATGATCAGAAGACTCCTCTGCCCATGATCAGAAGAAGGCCATTTTTTTATAAGGTGACATGGTTGCTTAATATTCAAGTAGATAAGCACCGAAATTGATGTCCTGATTATTCGTAAATTTTTTTAATGTATTTAAAAATAGATCCACAAAAACAGCTATGCGTCTACTAGCGAATGGTGTTTAACAAGTGCATTGTGATAACAAAGCGCTATTGTTTTCAAAGTAGGAATGCAACAAATAACTTCATAGTGTTCATTAGGGTTGTATTATACTCATTTACAATGTGAAGTTTCAGATTGATGATGCAATTTGCTTTAAATATATTGTATTCCTTTTAAGATTTTTACTATCGGGAAAATCCGATATTAACCCTCTGATACAATGATTATTTCTCATCATCTTTTTGTGTTATTTTTGACGCATGCAATGAACAGATCATGATTATGCCACGGGCTGTGTTACTTTGTTACTTTGGTGGTGACTTCTTGATTCATATTAGAGGCAATGCATGGCAATTCTAAGTAATTTAGCAATAAAACCATGAGTGATTGGCCATAGTAACGCAACCATCACTGAACAATCATATAGAGTAGCGTACACATTTATCTGCGTACAATGTATGACCACAAATAAGTCTGGAGTAGAAAAACGATATGAATTTATTCACCATATTTATGCTGATGATAACACCGATCCACCATGTAATACAATAAAAATAAGTTTATTACAGCAGCACAACATTATGAATGATAAATTTGGCATACTATTATTCTTTCAAGAAACAACCCGATTAGCTGAATTTCTGATTCATTAACTGGAATAAATGCGTGAAAATTCTGAGTATTTTAGTAGTATAATAAGGAGTGATTGGCCATAGTAACGCAACCATCACTGAACAATCTTATAATGCAATGTACACATTTATCTGCGTACTATGTATGACAACAAATAAGTCTGGTGTAGAAAACAACATGAATTTAGCACGGAGGATTATACCGACCCACCATGTAATCTTATTAAACAAATTTATTACAGCAGCATTTACCAGAACAATATTTTTGCATACTTAAAAACAAATTATTCTTTCGAGAAACAACCTGATAAGCTGATTTTATGCGCCACTCATAGCTGAGTAATTCACCTAAAATATGAACAATACACTGTATACATAAAATAGTAATCCGTTAAGATATAATTATATTAACAACTGAAGAACATTTTAGTGTTTACATCCTGCATCGCAGCATTCATTATTTGGAAAGCTGTGATATGAATCATACTACTAATTAATGCATATCCAAAAGAAAAATGAAGAAAAATATATATCTCCTTTCCGAGTAATACACCTCAATATGTCATCTAGCAGGCATGACAAGAGCTGCATTTCATTCTGAAAAAAAAAGATTTTCATCCCTACACCAAACATACAAACATATACGCCATCTAACATGCAATCACACACACACACACACACACGCACGCATACCTCACATGAATTGTACTTATCTACTGGATTATTGGTATCCGTGAAAGGCCACAGAACAATTTGGAGAGGGGGGGGGGGGCTGCAGCAACATAATCACATTTGACCGTAATGTTTACGTTTATGCGCGCATGGTACTGAAAAACGAAGTGTAAAAGGAGGTTAGGACAGCCCCCTCGCCGATCCCTTGGCCTCTGTAATATGAGAAACCATTCTTGTTATGTAATAACTTATGTATTAAAGAGAAATTCCAGTAGTTGCAGTAAACACTGATTTCATGAGAAAGTCTGTAAAACAAGGCTTAATTGTCAGTATATCATCGAGGATCTAGATCTGGTACAGTTAAATTAACTGAACTTTGTGAAATCTTGAAATCTACGCTGAAAAATGTTCACACCGAAGATCCCCAACACAGATAAGCGCACGTGGGACAATGTATAATTATTGCTTAGGGCGTCGGGCCCGACGCCCTACCCGATTCCTGTGCTTATTTGCTGATTTCTCAGCAATTACACAATTTCTTCCAGAATTCTTTGGCACATGCGTTTTATTTATACAAACAGACACTTTGGTGGTCATTTCATTGGATTCTGTACGAACTCATTTTGATATCGTTACCAAAACTAGCATTTACCTTTAAAGTCAAAGATCTCTTATATGTCGGCAGTGTTATGAAATTTAAGTATCTCTGATTAGTCAATTTGATAGTTGTAGAGGAAGAATGTCGAATGGCGGCGCGCCGGCGTCGCCGTCTTCTTTTCCGGACATTGAATTTTTTGTTCTTTTCCTCTTAATATCTTATTTTGTTGATCCATGTCTCTTTCTCTCATTAATCTTTTCTTTTTTTAGAGTGGCTCCAACGTATATGGTTTTAATAAATGATACTAACAATTAATTTTTATTTTACTTGGGATGTTGTGATACAAGTACTTTCCGCCGAGGGCCTGTTTGTACCACTTAGAAAATTTGTTTTATTCTCTCATGCATTCAATATATATTTGCAGTGATATCCACTAAAACTTGTGATTATTTTTTGATAAAACATCGATCGTTCGTAGTTTCGCATGGGCAGCAAAGCCAACATTAGAAAACAGAAATCAGGTACAAAAAAATAAACAAACAAACCTGTTCTATTTCTCCCATTTTTTTGCTATTTTAGGAACAATGACTTTATGGTTAGGTAAATTATAAATTGAAAGTGCTATTTGTTTAATCAATATATTGTATTCATATCATCATCGTTATTGTCTGGAACACCTGAAACGAGCACTATGGTAGAATAATTAATCATCATGATGTTATTGTCGAATTCGTATGCGATGAACATATCATGGCCATGTCTTGGGCTGCGTTACTTTGTTGATGACTGGCTGACACATAAACTGCAAGCAATGCATGAAAAATCTGAGTATTTTAGCAATTTAATCAGGAGTGATTGGTTAGTAGGCCTAATGCAACCACCACTGATCATATAATCTTGTATACACATTTATCTGCGTACAAAGTATGACAAACAAAAGTCTTGGGTAGAAAACAATATAAATGTAGCAACAATATCTATGGGGCGGATAATAGTGACCCACCATGTAACACAATAAAATGAGGACTATTACAGCAGCATATTCAAGAATAATAATTTTGCATAGTTTAAAACAAATCATTCTTTCGAAAAACAACATAAGCTGAATTCCTGATTCTTAAACTGGAAGCAATGCATGGCAATTCTGAGTATTTTCGTGTTAAAATCCGGAGTGATTGGCCATAGTAACGCAACCATGGCTGACCAATCATAAAATAGCGTACAAATTTTTCTGCGTACTATTTATGACCACAAATAAGTCTGGAGTAGAAAACAATATGAATTTATCCACCATATTTATGCGGATAATTACACCGATCCAACATGTAATACAATAACAATAAGTTTATTCCAGCAGCATAACACATGAACAATAAATTTTGCATACTTTAAAACAATTATTCTTTCGAGAAACGACCTGATTAGCTGAATTCCTGATTCATAACCTTGAATAAATACGTCAAAATTCTGAGTATTTTAGTGATAGAATAATGAGTGATTGGCTATACTTTAATAATGCAAGTATCACTGATCAATAATGTAATGTACAAATTTATCCGCGTACAATGTATGACAACAAATAAGTCTATTGTAGAAAACAACATGAATTTAGCAACGATATCTTTGCAGACGACTACAATTATCCAGCAATGTAATACAATAAAAAGAAGTTTCTTACAGCAGCATTTAGAAAAACAATAATTCTGCATACTTAAAAACAAATTATTCTTTCGAGAAACAACCTGATCAGCTGTATTTTATAGCTGAGTAATTCACCTCAAATATGAACAATACACTGTATACATGAAATAGAAATCCGTTAAGACACAATTATATCAAGAACTGAAGAACATTGTATTGTGTTTACGTCCTGCATCGCAGCAGTCATTATTTGGAAAGCTGTGATACGAATCATAATACTAATCATTGCATATCCCAAAGAAAAACATGTATCTCCTTTCCAAGTAATACACCTCAATATAGCAGGCATGACAATAGCTGTATTTCATTCTGAAATAAAAAACGATTTTCATCCCTACACCAAACATACAAATATGTACGCCATTTAACACACAATCACACACACACGCACACATACCTCACATAAATTGTTCTTATCTACTGGATTATCGGTATCCGTAAAAGGCCACAGAACAATTTGAAGGGGTGGGGGAGGGGGCTGCAGCATCATAATCACATTTTACATTTTTGCGGTACCGAAAAAAAAAGTGTAAAAGGAGGTTAGGACAGCCCCCCCCCTGCCCGATCCCTTGGCCTCTGTAATATGAGAAACCATGCTTGCTATGAAAATAACTTATGAAAGTAGTTAAGCAAAATCTCTTTTATAAGTCGGCAGTGTTATAGATAAGCAATTAAAGTATCTCTGATTAGTCAATTTGATAGTTGTAAAGGAAGAATGTCGAATGGCGGCGGTGCACTTTCAACATTCATCCTGGTTATTACCAGACTCAACAGTAGAAGCAACTCGTTGCTGACATCGTTGAAGCGGTGTCAGCACCTTTAGCTGATCTAACCATAGGTCTTACTTATCATGTCTAAGCACTACTGAGTGCCCTCCTCCCGGGTCTCTTGGGCCGGGTCACCAACGTGGACACTGACCATCCCAGCATCAGTTGCATCGCTTTCTTTGTTCTTCTGCCCCTCTTTAGAACTCTGGACATCATTGTCAAGCGGTGGAGCAACGTCTTCCGCAATCTGCCATACTTCATATGTTGGGTTTTGCAGACATACAGGGTCCGCTTTATTTGTAGGCAATGTGTAATTACCAGATGAACCCGGAGACAACAATCCAATCGCGCCGCCCATGACACCAGCTGATGTGCTGGATGGGTTTAGTGAGCTTTGAACACCACCAGAAGTAGTGCTGACTTCTCTCTTCTTGTCCAAACAAGTGAGCCCCCATTTCTTGCGGATGTGAGGTTTCCTGACGCAGTAGAGTAGGAAGATGAACAGTCCTTGGAAGGAGTTCAGTACGATAAAGATTGGCTGAGCCACCTGTTAAACAAAATATATAAAATCAATATCATCACAATTTGTCATAGAATCCTGTCATGATTTTTCCATCCAGAATTTTACTAATGCTGCCAGAAATCTTAAGTAGATATAATGTAAATAGGAGAGAGGAAGGGGAGAAGATACGTTCGTAATATCGAATACCGTTGTTTACGTACATGTATATATATATATATATATATATATATATATATATATATATATATATATATATATATAGGCGAAAAATTACAAGACGATTTGACGTTGCTGATAGACCACAATTTTAATCCCCGAGCTTTCGGCCTTAGGCCTTCTTCATGGGTTCTATACAAAAATGAACGAAACAAAATCAATAGTACAGGAGGAGGAACAGATGGACATATACATGTACATATAATACTGATGTGATAAAATACGTAACAATGACGTTTTACGTATACAATATATGCAAATACATATACATACATATACATATTTGCATATATTGTATACGTAAAACGTCATTGTTACGTATTTTATCACATCAGTATTATATGTACATGTATATGTCCATCTGTTCCTCCTCCTGTACTATTGATTTTGTTTCGTTCATTTTTGTATAGAACCCATGAAGAAGGCCTAAGGCCGAAAGCTCGGGGATTAAAATTGTGGTCTATCAGCAACGTCAAATCGTCTTGTAATTTTTCGCCTATAAGTAGTTGGTACAAGACACAGTCGTCATGTTAAAGAGTGGATGCCTGTTTACATTTATATATATATATATATTATTTTTTTTTTTGGGGGGGGTAATTAATTATGCCTACATTGTATAAAATCGAGTCTCTTTGGACCTCAAAAAATCCGTTCGACGTACAAAAGATAAATGACTATCTTGCATAAACTGGCCGCAAAAATAACTTGGACATAGTCGATTATTCGCCTTATTGAAGGTCGACTTATACAGAGTTGACTTCATGTCATATTAGTGAAATAAGGAAAGGTGAAATATTATATAAATCTACCGGGTTTGGGGAAAGTATAGTGGAAACATTATATATTAGATGCTCAAGGTGCTTCAGAGCAGAAAAACATAAGATACTGCATATAATATGTCTGAACAATAATAAGTCAATGTCCATGTATGTCCAAGTGTGTTTTCAGGTTGCCCTCGAAGCTGGTCGCTGAAGTCTGGGTTTTCACTATGTGGAAGAGAAATCCACAGGTCAGGCCCTGCATGAGCAAAGCTCGTTCCCCCCAACTGGAATTTGTAAGAGATAAGACGATGAGGATCGTGATATGCCATGTCATTCATTTTTGGGATGCATGCATGGGTATGTGGTTATGATTTCATGCATCAAGTGCATACATGTATTATACCTCAAACTGTTAAAAAAAGTGTCTTCATGTATAAATCCACAGTGAATTCTGGCCTGTATTTGTATCATTATTTGTAATTTCGATAATTTTTGCAAATTATTTCTATAAAAAAACATAAAAAACATAAAAACAAAGAGTAAAAAATATACATTTTTTTTAACGAAGTATTAAAAAAACACCATTCAAATCACTCTTATACTGATTTTTTTTATTATGCATCTGATCAGAATTCCTCAATTAAAACAATAAGCCGTTCGGAGGCTTTATAGACATAAACCAGATTTTGATTTCAAGGACAAAAATTGGCAAAATTGATTCAAATGAATAACGCATATGTCTTTTAAATTAATCTTTGAAACCCATCATGTTAGTCACTTTCTACCATTGCGTGCCATGTTATTCTCTATAATTGTTTACCATTGTTGTTTAAAACGATTTAAACTGTAAAAAGAAAACAATAACAAACGTTTTTTTTTTATAAAAACTTTTTTATTACAATCCTCGGCGCCATCCTTGCATTAATCGATTTTCCCGGTGGATATATTCTGTCGTGCGCTGTGCCCGAGTGATTGAGTGGTTTTCATCTCTGATGAATTTCTTGTTTCTGATGAAACTATGATCAGTCACTGAAGGTCTCTCGACCAATTACACATTTTCAGTGAGGGATACAAAGACCGACATATAAGTTATAATCTTTGTTACTCTATATTTACCAGACTAAATGATGGAATCAGCAGAAAATAACCTGTGATCCAAGTCAGACCAAGAAGGAGGAGGATACAAATCGCATTCTGGACTCGTTCGATGGTCTCTCGACGTTCAACCTCAGCTTCCCTCTTCACCCGACCAGCGATTTTTGCTGATTTGAACAACTGACGAATGACCAGGACGAAGATGACGATGTTGATGACGAGGATGATAGACATAGGAATCAGGAGACCACCAATTTGAGCCCAGAATTGTAGAAAACACCTGTTTTTGGTAATGATGTATTACATTTTATTATTTGAAGGACCGCAACCCTTTTGTACCTTACTGCAAATCCAATACATGTCTGTATAATGCCAACAATTATTTCAATTAATTGTTCATGCATCAAAGGGACAATTAAGGTAAATGCCATCTTTATACACAATACAAAAATAAGATATCGATTAAGCCTGTCATTCTAACAACAAGTTGTTTAAACCTTTAGGTAATTGTTTAAAGTTTTGAAACAACTTGTTAAAAAAGTTTAAACATTTGTTTACAACATTTAAACAATAGTAGTTGAGTGACGTGCTTAACATTTTAAACAATGTTTTTACATTGTAAAGAGTATATCATTCTTACCAATTTCTTGGTTTTAGTTAAAATAATAATTTTGTGAACTTGCGAATCGCAGCATCTAAATGTTGAAAAATAACGAAAATACCAACATGCTCATGTAGCGCATATCACTGCCAAATGTGTCCTTATACGCCCACTTTGATATTATTACCCTGGCTTTAGCCCCGCAGCCTTTTACAGTGCGGTGGCATTTCAAGGAATAAATTCCTGCCAGGTTCCCATTTTCCTCACCTGGGTTGAGTGCAGCACAACTGTGAATTTCTTGCTGAAGAGAGAAATTACGCAATGGCTGGGATTTGAACCCACGACCCTCTGTTTCAAAGTAAGAAGACTAATCCATTGGGTTACAAAATTCCCTTTTTTAATTTTCTAAACATTACTAGTGTAGTAGGTTTCATGGTACACTATGTAACTTTCTTGGGAAAGTGTTCCCAATCTCGACGTTTCAACAAATGTATTCTTGTCGTCTTCAATTCATTCTTATGAAGATGACAAGAACACACTTGTCAAAAGGTCGAGATTGGGTGGTCCTTTTCAGGACCAACACTTGCCAAAGAAAGATACATGGTGTACCGTGAAACCTACTACATTATTCTTCTTCTCCATTGAAACCTTCAGAAGTTCTAAACATTACTACTTACAGGTCATCATGGGCATATGAGCCTCTGGCAATAACTCCTGTGAGAAGCACAATGAGTGCAGGAACTCCTAGAAGCAAAGATATACCCAATAAGACGTTTTATAAAAAATGTATTTTGTATATCGATGAGCAATAACTTGTAACATTTGATTTTTCGTTCCGTGCTACAGACTAAACTTATATGCTTTGGTACAATGTAATATGAATATTCGCTGGCTATAAATGTTGGTATTAAATAGTATTATAGGTCCCCTATTCAAGATTGCAAACCAGCGTTTCAGAGCCTATTAGGGGATTTTAAGTGATTTTCTTTTCTTTTAAAAATGCATACTTTTGAAGAAAAAATCCCGTAATTCTTAAGTTGTCCTGTGGAGCATGAAGACTTGAGGTTCATGATGTGTTTTGATTTGTCATTGTCCCAGTATTTGTTGCTCCCATTTTTATTTGGATATTTGCAGCATGACTCAGTGCACAATCTGCAGATGACTGCAGGATCTTAGTGGATGATTAAATTAAATGGTTAAATAATATGTGTATAAACATACCCTCACTCAAACTATTTCAACATACACAGAATCAACACCAACACGCGTCAATTATCCCTGAAACACATTGTCATCCCTTGCGCAAGAAAAAAAAAATTTCACGGTTGTCCTTATTCATGATCGATGTTTATATTTTAACTAACTGTCTGTGAGTGTGTGTGTCGTGTGTAGGTGGGTGGAAGCTTAGTTTTGTTGAGGAGTGTAAATGTGTACTCATGCGTGCACTGGTGTGGATGTGATAGGGTGTGTGGGTGTGCATGTGTGTGAGAGTATATGTGGGTTTGGGGCTGTGGGTGGTGAGGGTGTGTATATGGTTTGTGTAAATGAAGGTTTTTGTGGGTATGGGCCTGTGAGCATGTACAAAGTAATACACTCTAATTTTCTAATTCTTACCGACCCGCTTGGCGTGACTGAGATTTTGCTGTCTTCTAAAGATTGTTATTCACCCATGCGTGTAATTATCCAAATAATTCTAGGAGGTTGACCCTATTGTGATATATCATGAAACACAGGACTACCTTGCTCCTAATCTTCACAAGACAACTTCAAAATTATTCATTGACATTATGCATATTAAAAATATATACAAAAATCACGCAATTTCCTGGCAAACGTTCTGAGTGTGCTATCACACAGTCATGATTGGGTGTAGATCGGCACACTGACATGACCACCATATTATGCTGCATGCACAGCGATCGGTGAAAGAAAAAATAGATCATAAGGGGAAATTCGGCAACAATTGGTAGATAACGTAGGCTTTGATTTGCGGGTATAACCTACATGTAGTGGAATTACCAGTAATTACGCTATAAGCAACAGACAGTGGGAATAATGTAAGTGATGGCCTTCGTACCATGCATATCCCAACTGTAGTAAAGGTATAGTAAAGCATCAGGGTACTAATGGATAATTCGTTTTTCATATCCGTTCAGCGTACAGCGAAAACGGAAAATCAGTACGTGGTTCGGTCTTTGAAAACAAAAAACGAAATCACAGCGTGAAAACCCGTGCTGTGATTTCGTTTTTGTTGCTCAAAAACAGAATATTGAAATCAGAAATGTTTTCGGCTCTCTCTGATTTCTCATTTTATATTTGTGTTTTTATGTATCAAAAACGAAACCAGAACACGATTTTCGCTCTGTGACTTGTGTTTTCATGCATCAAAAACAAAATCAGAACACGCTCTCCGCTCCGTGATTCCGTTTGTAAAAACGAAAACAGCGAAGACGAGATCAGAGACTCCCTTTTCCAGTCCCTGCAACGTGATTTCGTTTTTCGTACAACCTCCAACCACTGATCTCTCCCCTAACTGGATATGCGGGGATGGTCCTTTGTTTGAAGCCTGCGAGTTCTATTGTCCGCCATACCAGTTCCCCCAAAAGGAACGTGATCGCTCTGGAATTAGCATATGCATTGTGAGCGATATACGCTAGCTGTCTGCACACTGAAGCTCTTGCTTTTTATACAAAACTTCATATATTTAAGGTGCCAGAATTCGCAATTTTCTTGAAACCATGGTACTTTCCCAGTTCATTTCGGAAACATAATTTTGAAGGGGTTGGTGTTTTTCTCGAGATCACCTAAGGAAGAATTGATGAAATCTTTGACTTGTATTTTGGAGGTTTGCCAAATAACCCCTTACGATCGATAGGGCGAGGATTTTCTAGGTTATGCAGGCTTATAACACTGGGCTTGAAACCCCCTTTAATTTAAGTCCATCCCACCCCCCCCCCCAAAAAAAAAAAATCAAACAAGTGTAACACCGAAAAATTCATCGCTTATAAGTAAAACTTAAAAAAAAACTTTCATATTTTACTTCTGATTTTGATTAAATTTTGAGCATTATTGTGTGGTTTTTCTCTCTATTCTAATAATCGTTTCCGTGAGGTGGACTCGCCCTTTAAAGGACAAGTCCACCACAACACAAACCGTTGATTTGAATAAAAAGAGAAAAATTCAACAAGCATAACACTGAAAATTTCATCAAAATCGGATGTAATATGAAAGTTATGGCATTTTAAAGTTTCGCTTCATTTCACTTAACAGTTATATGCACATCTCGGTTGGTATTCCATTATTTTAACATTTTGTGCTTCAGGCAAGGAGATCCTATAATCGTCAAATTCGTAAAATTGAAATATTGTATAGTTCAAACTATAAGAAACAAAAGAAATAGTGAATAATATCATCGACTCTCTCATTTGAATGTAACTGGCTTGTTTATATCACAATCTTTTTTTAAATAAGCGAAACTTTGAAATGTCATAACTTTCTTATTTTACATCCGATTTTAATGAAATTTTCAGCATTGTGCTTGTCTGATTTTTCTCTATTGATTCAAATCAATATTTTTCTGAGTTGGACTTGACCTTCTCTCCTTCTGTCACATCGATCGACCCTCTTCAATTATCCTCTACCCAGTTTGTTCATATAGGCAGCGGAAGCGGGGGGGTCATATCCCCCTATATTTTAGGTGGGGGATAGACCCCCAAAATTTATGTTGACAACTTTTTTTTGTTCTTTTTGCTAACCTTGTTATTTTTTTTTCCTGCATCCCCCCTAAATTCAGGTGGACCCCCCTTAAATTATTGTGGTCCGCCCTAAAATCCTGGTTGATTTCCTTTTTTGATGCTTGTCAGATTATTTCTTTTGTTTTTCATCCCTCCCTAAATTTTGGGTTGATAACCTTTTTTTTTTGCTTGTCAGGTTATTTTTCTTGCATCACCCCCTAAATTTCTGGTTGATATAACCCCCCTTTTTTTGCTCCACCGAGACATTTTTTTCTTTGAAGACATTCGGCATCTCAAAATAAGTTCTGTGAAATTTCTGAAGTCTGTAAATCCGTCTCAGTAGCTTAATGTCTTTTTTACATACTTTTCTTTAAAAAATGAGTTCTTGGAAAAAATAATTCGATCTATTGTTGACAGAGAAATATCACAAATTTACATGCCACAAGTTACATAAGCCCCCTAAAGTCCTATCCTACCGTACATGTACCTCTAGCTTGTAAATTTTATTGTCCTTTCACAAATATAAGATAAAATAATTTTCAGAATACCTAATCGTAGATCCAGTCCTTGTCCCCAAAATCAGTCTATTTCGGTCAGGATCTATGCTTCGCAATTTTTTTTTAACTCCTCCGAAACGGCAGATTTTCAGTTTTAACTCAAGTCAATTAAATTTCAGAATACAGGCTACACGGTCAGTATTTTCGTGTCTCGTGATATTCTTCTGTAACTTGGTGACATTTGTGAATATAATATTAAACTGAAT
The DNA here is from genome assembly GCF_018143015.1 of Lytechinus variegatus. Classification (NCBI taxonomy): domain Eukaryota; kingdom Metazoa; phylum Echinodermata; class Echinoidea; order Temnopleuroida; family Toxopneustidae; genus Lytechinus; species Lytechinus variegatus. Next base: position 24,704,553 of record NC_054750.1, on the reverse strand, counting down.
ATTTATTTGAATCATGGTTTAAATTCATGACGCTTCCAGAGAAATCACAACAATCGATAACCCCCCCCCCCCTGGAGTTTTAAAGTTTTGGAAACTTGCTCTGGTAATTTAGAAATACCACACATGTATTTGAGCACATGGGACTACATAAAGTCTACAACTATGCAGTTCACCAGCTTGTCTTATCTGTGAAAAGTAATCCCATTTTCTCTGTTTCCACGGTCGTCACGATAATTGCAATTATACGTGGCACAGGACGACATCTTAAACTTTGTATTAGGTATAAATTCACATTGAAAAGTGCTGTTATAAGAGTTGATCTAGTAAGTATAATTAAGAATTGACACTATTGCCGTGTACCAGACTACACTCCGATTTTGGCTCTTTTGGGGGAACTCGGCGTGCGGAGGTACCAACTTCCGGTGCTTCAACACGGAATAGGCCAATCAGCGTTATTGTTCCCATCCAGATAGGGGAGAGATCAGTGCCTCCAACCTACAGGCATATTAAAGAGCGCCCTCCAGGAGGTGAGGCAAGTTTCAATGGAGGTTTTAATAAACTGTACCGCACATATTATGTTGAAGCCAGTTTAAAAGGAGGTGAGGCAAGTTTCAATGGAGGTTTTTATAACTGTACTCTAAATTATGTTGAAGCCAATTTAAATGGAGGTGAGGCATGCAGGTTTCAATGAAGCTCAGTTATTTAAAAAGAATCAACTGTACCACACATTATGGTGAAGCCACTTTAAAAGGAGGTGAGGCAAGTTTCAATGGAGATTTTTATAACTGTACTCTAAATTATGGTGAAACCAATTTTAAAGGTGAGGCAAGTTTTAAAGGAAGTTCTTTCTAACCGTACTCCAAATTATGGTGTAGCCAAGTTAAAAGGAGCTAGGTGAAGCAAGTTCCAATGGAGTTTGTTATAACTGTACTACAAATGATGGTGAAGCCAATTTAAAAGGAGGTGAGGCAAGTTTCAATGGAGGTTTTTAAAAAGAATATATTGTACTGCACATGATGGTGAATCCAGTTTAAATGGAGGTGAGGCAGGTTTCAATGGAGGTTTTTAAAAAGAAAAAACTGTAACGGTATTATGGTGAAACCAATTTTAAAGGAGGTGAGGCAAGTTTTAAAGGAAGTTTTTTATAACCGTACTCCAAATTATGGTGAAGCCAATTGAAAAGGAGGTGAGGAAAGTTTCAATGTGTAGGTTTCTTAAAAGGAATAAACTGTACCACACATTATGGTGCAGACAGTTTAAAAGGAGGTGAGGCAAGTTTCAATGGAGGTTTTTTAAAAAGAATAAACTGTACCACACAAATTCTGTTGAAGCCAGTTTTAAAGGAGGTGAGGCAAGTTTCAATGGAGGTTTTTATAATTGTACTCTAAATTATGGTGAAGCCAATTTAAATGGAGGTGAGGCAGGTTTCAATGGAGCTCAGTTTTTTAAAAAGAATCAACTGTACCACACATTATGGTGAAGCCACTTTAAAAGGAGGTGAGGCAAGTTTCAATGGAGATTTTTATAACTGTACTCTAAATTATGGTGAAACCAATTTTAAAGGAGGTGAGGCAAGTTTTAAAGGAAGTTCTTTCTAACCGTACTCCAAATTATGGTGTAGTCAAGTTAAAAGGAGGTGAGGCAAGTTCCAATGGAGTTTGTTATAACTGTACTACAAATTCTGTTGAAGCCAGTTTTAAAGGAGGTGAGGCAAGTTTCAATGGAGGTTTTTATAATTGTACTCTAAATTATGGTGAAGCCAATTTAAATGGAGGTGAGGCAGGTTTCAATGGAGCTCAGTTTTTTTAAAAAGAATAAACTGTACCACACATTATGGTGAAGCCACTTTAAAAGGAGGTGAGGCAAGTTTTAAAGGAAGTTCTTTCTAACCGTACTCCAAATTATGGTGTAGCCAAGTTAAAAGGAGGTGAGGCAAGTTTCAATGGAGGTTTTTTAAAAAGAATAAACTGTACCACACATTATGGTGGTCGAAGCCAGTTTAAAAGGAGGTGAGGCTAGTTTCAATGGAGTTTTTTTTTTTTAAAGAATAAACTGTACCACACATGTTATGTTGAAGCCAGTTTAAAAGGAAGTGAGGCAAGTTTCAATGGAGGTTTTGAAAAAGAATGAATTGTACTACACATGATGGTGAAGCCAGTTTAAATGGAGGTGAGGCAGGTTTCAATGGAGGTTTTTTAAAAAGAACAAATTATGGTGTAGCCAATTTAAAAGGAGGTGAGGCAAGTTTCAATGGAGGTTTTTATAACTGTACTCTAAATTATGTTGAAGCCAATTTAAAAGGAGGTGAGGCAATTTCAATGGAGGTTTTCTTTTAATAGAATTAAATGTATTACACATTATGGTGAAGCCAGTTTAAATGAAGGCGAGGCAAGTTTCAATTAATGGAGGTTTTTTAAAAAGAATAAACTGTACCGGTATTATGGTGAAACCAATTTTAAAGGAGGTGAGGCAAGTTTTAAAGGAAGTTTTTTATAACCTTACTACAAATGATGGTGAAGCCAATTGAAAAGGAGGTGAGGCAAGTTTCAATGTAGGTTTTTGAAAAGAATAATTTATGGTGAAGCCAGTTTGAAAGGAGGTGAGGCAAGTTTCAATGGAGATTTTTAAAAAGAAAAAACTGTACTGGTATTATTTAAAGGAGGTGAGGCAAGTTTTAAAGGAAGTTCTTTATAACCGTACTCCAAATTATGGTGAAGCCAATTTAAAAGGAGGTGAGGCAAGTTTCAATGGACACACTTGAAAAGGCCATCTTGTAGCTTCTTGTCAACTTCTTGATTCACAATCACGCACGTGGTAGTATAAAAAAATGCCTGCACTGTATGTACTGACTCGATGCAAGCGCTGCGTTCACGTGTATAATTATCGTGAAGGGTGCTCTTTAATATTGCCTGTAGCTCATACAAAAAAACAAATCATGGTGCAGAAAGTGGAACCTCCATTGAAACTTGCCTCACCTCCTTTTAAACTGTCTGCACCATAATGTGTGGTACAGTTTATTCCTTTTAAGAAACGTACATTGAAACTTTCCTCACCTCCTTTTCAATTGGCTTCACACTCATGTGTAGTACAGTTATAAAAAAAACTCCATTGGCACTTGCCTCACCTCCTTTTAAATTGGCTACACCATAATTTGGAGTACGGTTATAAAAAACTTCCTTTAAAACTTGCCTCACCTCCATTCAAATTGGCTTCACCATAATTTAGAGTATGTTATAAAAACCTCCATTGAAACTTGCCTCGCCTCCATTTAAACTGGTGCCGCTTCACCATAATGTGTAGTACAGTTTATTCGAAAAAACCTCCATTGAAACTTGCCTCACCTCCATTCAAACTGGCTTCACCATAATGTGTGGTACAGTTTATTCTTTTTAAAAACCTCCATTGAAACTTTCCTCACCTCTTTTCAAACTGGCTTTACCATAATGTGTGGTACAGTTTATTTTATTCTTTTTAGAAAACCTCCATTGAAACTTGAATTACCTTCATTCAAATTGGCTTCACCATAATTTAGATTACAGTTAACCTCAATTGAAACTTGCCTAGCTCGCCTCCTTTTAAACTGGCTTCACTATAATGTGTAGTACAGTTTATTCTTTTGAAAAAAACTCCATTGAAACTTGCCTCACCTCCTTTTAAAGTGGCTTCACCATAATGTGTGGTACTAGCCTATTATTTTTGAAAAACTGAGCTCCATTGAAACCTGCCTCACCTCCATTTAAATCGGCTTCACCATAATTTAGAGTACAATTATAAAAACCTCCATTGAAACTTGCCTCACCTCCTTTAAAACTGGGTTAAACATAATATGTGTGGTACAGTTTATTCTTTTTAAAAAAACCTCCATTGAAACTTGCCTCACCTCCTTTAAAACTGGCTTCACTATAATGTGTGGTATAGTTTATTCTTTAAAAAAAAACCCTCCATTGAAACCTGCCTCACCTTCATTTAAATTGGCTTCACCATAATTTGTGGTACATGCAGTTTATTCTTTTTAAAAAACCTCCATTGAAACTTGCCTCACCTCCTTTCAAACTGGCTTCACCATAATTTAGAGTACAATTATAAAAACCTCCATTGAAACTTGCCTCACCTCCTTTAAAACTGGGTTAAACATAATATGTGTGGTACAGTTTATTCTTTTTAAAAAAACCTCCATTGAAACTTGCCTCACCTCCTTTAAAACTGGCTTCACTATAATGTGTGGTATAGTTTATTCTTTAAAAAAAACCCTCCATTGAAACCTGCCTCACCTTCATTTAAACTGGCTTCAACATAATATGTGTGGTACAGTTTATTCTTTTTAAAAACCTCCATTGAAACTTGCCTCACCTCCTTTCAAACTGGCTTCACCATAATGTGCAGTTTATTCTATTTAAAAAAACCTCGATCCATTGAAACTTGCCTTAGCTGCATTTAAACTGGCTTCACCATAATGTGTACAGTTTATTCTTTTGAAAAAACCTCCATTGAAACTAATTGCCTCAATTCCTTTTATGGCTTCATCATAATGTGTGATACAGTTTATTCTTTTAAAAAAAACTCCATTGAAACTTGCCTCACCTCCTTTTAAACTGGCTTCACCATAATGTGTGGTACAGTTTATTCTTTTTAAAAAACCTCCATTGAAACTTGCCTCACCTCCTTTTAAACTGGCTTCACCATAATGTGTAGTACAGTTTATTCTTTTGAAAAAAACTCCATTGAAACTTGCCTCACCTCCTTTTAAAGTGGCTTCACCATAATGTGTGGTACAGCCTATTCTTTTTGAAAAACTGAGCTCCATTGAAACCTGCCTCACCTCCATTTAAATCAGCTTCACCATAATTTAGAGTACAATTATAAAAACCTCCATTGAAACTTGCCTCACCTCTTTTAAAACTGGGTTAAACATAATATGTGTGGTACAGTTTATTCTTTTTAAAAAAACCTCCATTGAAACTTGCCTCACCTCCTTTAAAACTGGCTTCACTATAATGTGTGGTATAGTTTATTCTTTAAAAAAAAAACCCTCCATTGAAACCTGCCTCACCTTCATTTAAATTGGCTTCACCATAATTTGTGGTACATGCAGTTTATTCTTTTTAAAAAACCTCCATTGAAACTTGCCTCACCTCCTTTCAAACTGGCTTCACCATAATTTAGAGTACAATTATAAAAACCTCCATTGAAACTTGCCTCACCTCCTTTAAAACTGGGTTAAACATAATATGTGTGGTACAGTTTATTCTTTTTAAAAAAAACTCCATTGAAACTTGCCTCACCTCCTTTTAAACTGGCTTCACCATAATGTGTGGTACAGTTTATTCTTTTTAAAAAACCTCCATTGAAACTTGCCTCACCTCCTTTTAAACTGGCTTCACCATAATGTGTGGTACAGTTTATTCTTTTTAAAAAACCTCCATTGAAACTTGCCTCACCTCCTTTCAAACTGGCTTCACCATAATGTGTGGTACAGTTTATTCTTTTTAAAAAACCTCCATTGAAACTTGCCTCACCTCCTTTCAAACTGGCTTCACCATAATGTGTGGTACATGCAGTTTATTCTTTTTAAAAAACCTCCATTGAAACTTGCCTCACCTCCATTCAAATTGGCTTCACCATAATGTGTGGTACAGTTTATTCTTTTTAAAAACCTCCATTGAAACTTTCCTCACCTCTTTTCAAACTGGCTTTACCATAATGTGTGGTACAGTTTATTTTATTCTTTTTAGAAAACCTCCATTGAAACTTGCCTTACCTCCATTCAAATTGGCTTCACCATAATTTAGAGTACAGTTAACCTCAATTGAAACTTGCCTAGCTCGCCTCCTTTTAAACTGGCTTCACTATAATGTGTAGTACAGTTTATTCTTTTGAAAAAAACTCCATTGAAACTTGCCTCACCTCCTTTTAAAGTGGCTTCACCATAATGTGTGGTACTAGCCTATTATTTTTGAAAAACTGAGCTCCATTGAAACCTGCCTCACCTCCATTTAAATCGGCTTCACCATAATTTAGAGTACAATTATAAAAACCTCCATTGAAACTTGCCTCACCTCCTTTAAAACTGGGTTAAACATAATATGTGTGGTACAGTTTATTCTTTTTAAAAAAACCTCCATTGAAACTTGCCTCACCTCCTTTAAAACTGGCTTCACTATAATGTGTGGTATAGTTTATTCTTTAAAAAAAAACCCTCCATTGAAACCTGCCTCACCTTCATTTAAATTGGCTTCACCATAATTTGTGGTACATGCAGTTTATTCTTTTTAAAAAACCTCCATTGAAACTTGCCTCACCTCCTTTCAAACTGGCTTCACCATAATTTAGAGTACAATTATAAAAACCTCCATTGAAACTTGCCTCACCTCCTTTAAAACTGGGTTAAACATAATATGTGTGGTACAGTTTATTCTTTTTAAAAAAACCTCCATTGAAACTTGCCTCACCTCCTTTAAAACTGGCTTCACTATAATGTGTGGTATAGTTTATTCTTTAAAAAAAACCCTCCATTGAAACCTGCCTCACCTTCATTTAAACTGGCTTCAACATAATATGTGTGGTACAGTTTATTCTTTTTAAAAAACCTCCATTGAAACTTGCCTCACCTCCTTTCAAACTGGCTTCACCATAATGTGCAGTTTATTCTATTTAAAAAAACCTCGATCCATTGAAACTTGCCTTAGCTGCATTTAAACTGGCTTCACCATAATGTGTACAGTTTATTCTTTTGAAAAAACCTCCATTGAAACTAATTGCCTCAATTCCTTTTATGGCTTCATCATAATGTGTGATACAGTTTATTCTTTTAAAAAAAACTCCATTGAAACTTGCCTCACCTCCTTTTAAACTGGCTTCACCATAATGTGTGGTACAGTTTATTCTTTTTAAAAAACCTCCATTGAAACTTGCCTCACCTCCTTTTAAACTGGCTTCACCATAATGTGTAGTACAGTTTATTCTTTTGAAAAAAACTCCATTGAAACTTGCCTCACCTCCTTTTAAAGTGGCTTCACCATAATGTGTGGTACAGCCTATTCTTTTTGAAAAACTGAGCTCCATTGAAACCTGCCTCACCTCCATTTAAATCAGCTTCACCATAATTTAGAGTACAATTATAAAAACCTCCATTGAAACTTGCCTCACCTCTTTTAAAACTGGGTTAAACATAATATGTGTGGTACAGTTTATTCTTTTTAAAAAAACCTCCATTGAAACTTGCCTCACCTCCTTTAAAACTGGCTTCACTATAATGTGTGGTATAGTTTATTCTTTAAAAAAAAACCCTCCATTGAAACCTGCCTCACCTTCATTTAAATTGGCTTCACCATAATTTGTGGTACATGCAGTTTATTCTTTTTAAAAAACCTCCATTGAAACTTGCCTCACCTCCTTTCAAACTGGCTTCACCATAATTTAGAGTACAATTATAAAAACCTCCATTGAAACTTGCCTCACCTCCTTTAAAACTGGGTTAAACATAATATGTGTGGTACAGTTTATTCTTTTTAAAAAAAAACTCCATTGAAACTTGCCTCACCTCCTTTTAAACTGGCTTCACCATAATGTGTGGTACAGTTTATTCTTTTTAAAAAACCTCCATTGAAACTTGCCTCACCTCCTTTTAAACTGGCTTCACCATAATGTGTGGTACAGTTTATTCTTTTTAAAAAACCTCCATTGAAACTTGCCTCACCTCCTTTCAAACTGGCTTCACCATAATGTGTGGTACAGTTTATTCTTTTTAAAAAACCTCCATTGAAACTTGCCTCACCTCCTTTCAAACTGGCTTCACCATAATGTGTGGTACATGCAGTTTATTCTTTTTAAAAAACCTCCATTGAAACTTGCCTCACCTCCATTCAAATTGGCTTCACCATAATTTAGAGTATGTTATAAAAACCTCCATTGAAACTTGCCTCGCCTCCATTTAAACTGGTGCCGCTTCACCATAATGTGTAGTACAGTTTATTCGAAAAAACCTCCATTGAAACTTGCCTCACCTCCATTCAAACTGGCTTCACCATAATGTGTGGTACAGTTTATTCTTTTTAAAAACCTCCATTGAAACTTTCCTCACCTCTTTTCAAACTGGCTTTACCATAATGTGTGGTACAGTTTATTTTATTCTTTTTAGAAAACCTCCATTGAAACTTGCCTTACCTCCATTCAAATTGGCTTCACCATAATTTAGAGTACAGTTAACCTCCATTTAAACTTGCCTAGCTCGCCTCCTTTTAAACTGGCTTCACTATAATGTGTAGTACAGTTTATTCTTTTGAAAAAAACTCCATTGAAACTTGCCTCACCTCCTTTTAAAGTGGCTTCACCATAATGTGTGGTACAGCTTATTCTTTTTGAAAAACTGAGCTCCATTGAAACCTGCCTCACCTCCATTTAAATCGGCTTCACCATAATTTAGAGTACAATTATAAAAACCTCCATTGAAACTTGCCTCACCTCCTTTAAAACTGGGTTAAACATAATATGTGTGGTACAGTTTATTCTTTTTAAAAAAACCTCCATTGAAACTTGCCTCACCTCCTTTAAAACTGGCTTCACTATAATGTGTGGTATAGTTTATTCTTTAAAAAAAAAACCCTCCATTGAAACCTGCCTCACCTTCATTTAAATTGGCTTCACCATAATTTGTGGTACATGCAGTTTATTCTTTTTAAAAAACCTCCATTGAAACTTGCCTCACCTCCTTTCAAACTGGCTTCACCATAATTTAGAGTACAGTAATAAAAACCTCCATTAAAACTTGCCTCAACTCCTTTTAAACTGGCTTCAACATAATATGTGTGGTACAGTTTATTCTTTTTAAAAAACCTCCATTGAAACTTGCCTCACCTCCTTTCAAACTGGCTTCACCATAATGTGCAGTTTATTCTATTTAAAAAACCTCGAAACATTGAAACTTGCCTTAGCTGCATTTAAACTGGCTTCACAATAATGTGTACAGTTTATTCTTTTGAAAAAACCTCCATTGAAACTAATTGCCTCAATTACTTTTATGGCTTCATCATAATGTGTGATACAGTTTATTCTTTTTAAAAAAACTCCATTGAAACTTGCCTCACCTCCTTTTAAACTGGTTTCACCATAATGTGTGGTACAGTTTATTCTTTTTAAAAAACCTCCATTGAAACTTGCCTCACCTTTTAAACTGGCTTCACCATAATGTGTGGTACAGTTTATTCTTTTTAAAAAAACCTCCATTGAAACTTGCCTCACCTCCTTTCAAACTGGCTTCACCATAATGTGTGGTACAGTTTATTCTTTTTAAAAAACCTCCATTGAAACTTGCCTCACCTCCTTTCAAACTGGCTTCACCATAATGTGTGGTACATGCAGTTTATTCTTTTTAAAAAACCTCCATTGAAACTTGCCTCACCTCCTTTCAAACTGGCTTCACCATAATTTGTGGTACATGCAGTTTATTCTTTTTAAAAAACCTCCATTGAAACTTGCCTCACCTCCTTTTAAACTGGCTTCACCATAATGTGTGGTACAGTTTATTCTTTTTAAAAAACCTCCATTGAAACTTGCCTCACCTCCTTTCAAACTGGCTTCACCATAATGTGTGGTACAGTTTATTCTTTTTAAAAAACCTCCATTGAAACTTGCCTCACCTCCTTTCAAACTGGCTTCACCATAATGTGTGGTACATGCAGTTTATTCTTTTTAAAAAACCTCCATTGAAACTTGCCTCACCTCCATTCAAATTGGCTTCACCATAATTTAAAGTATGTTATAAAAACCTCCATTGAAACTTGCCTCGCCTCCATTTAAACTGGTGCCGTTTCACCATAATGTGTAGTACAGTTTATTCGAAAAAACCTCCATTGAAACCTGCCTCACCTCCATTTAAATTGGCTTTACCATAATTTAGAGTACAGTTATAAAAACCTCCATTGAAACTTGCCTAGCTCACCATCTTTTAAACTAGCTGGCTTCACTATAATGTGTAGTAGGCCTACATAGTTTATTATTTTGAAAAAACCTCCATTGAAACTTGCCTCACCTCCTTTTAAACTGGCTTCACCATAATGTGTGGTACAGTTGATTCTTTTTAGATAACTGAGCTTCATTGAAACCTGCATGCCTCACCTCCATTTAAATTGGCTTCAACATAATTTAGAGTACAGTTATAAAAACCTCCATTGAAACTTGCCTCACCTCCTTTTAAACTGGCTTCAACATAATATGTGTGGTACAGTTTATTAAAATCTCCATTGAAACTTGCCTCACCTCCTGGAGGGCGCTCTTTAATATGCCTGTAGGTTGTACGAAAAACGAAATCACGTTGCAGGGACTGGAAAAGGGAGTCTCTGATCTCGTCTTCGCTGCTTTCGTTTTTACAAACGGAATCACGGAGCGGAGAGCGTGTTCTGGTTTTGTTTTTGATACATAAAAACACAAATATAAAATGAGAAATCAGAGAGAGCCCAAAACATTTCTGATTTCCTATTCTGTTTTTGATCAACAAAAACGAAATCACAGCACTGGTTTTCACGCTGTGATTTCGTTTTTTGTTTTCAAAGACCGAACCACGTACTGATTTTCCGTTTTCGCTGTACGCTGAACGGGTATAAAAAACGAATTATCCATTAGTACCCTGATTGTAAAGCTGCCTCACGCTGGTCTTACAAAATAAAAAGAAGTGCTAAACCTACCCCATGCAGCGAGACATGCCTTGATCATGAAGTTCGGGATGTAAGTATTGAATATCTTCACAATGATAAGATATGTATTGTATCCTTCCACTCCCATCCAAGCAATAGAGGAGAGAACGAAGTAGTGTACAAGGGCTGAAAGGAACCCACAAGGTCCTGCTTGAACCTCACGGTAATCTCTGCTCGAATCCAGAGAGATCATGATGACGAACGTTATGTAAAGACACAGTAAGGTTGCGCAAAGACAGATGAAGATCTGGCTGGTCTGTTTCGTCCTCAAATTCCTATCAAGATTGTACCATTGAAACAAAGTTAACGATGATTCGTAATGAACTTTGAATCGAAATGAAATAAAAATCGATTTGTTCATACCACCAAACAAAATATCCATTAAATCATTATATTCCAGGACCTGACCACGGAGGATTATTGTATTGTTACTGGGGATGTGAGTATTGTCGCAACACTCCAGTAACAATGGATAATCCTCCGTGTCTAGGTCCAGACTTATATTGCATCTCACTTGCTACAGCCAACTGTTATGGTGTAAAATTTAGGACAAACTATTTCTTATGTTTCAAATACTGGTCATAATTCACTGATTCAGACACACATCGATGTTTAGGTTCAATGCCTTTGGAATAACATATCATGTGATTGTGATATGCAGGTATTTCATTTTTGATGGCACAGAATGGCGGCGGCATATATTCCATTTCGATGAACATTTGTGTGTTAACAAGCGTTAACTAGGAAAAGTCATAAAGGCAATAGGGGCGCGAATGATATAGCGCCCACCGCCTTTTTTTAAAGTCCGGAACTCACTTGTTCCAAAGATAGGTTGCCAATGTTACAAGGAGACTGAGGATCGAGAGACAGCATCCGATGTAGGTTAGAACGTTGTACACTTCCTCTGGTGAATCCTGTATTCGGATATCCTGTATAACGAAACAAATAACAAAACAAATCCAGCAGTTATGTCATTTTGTGATTGCCACGTTCCACAACATTTGGTGGGAACAAAAGATAAAAGAAATTAATGAAAAAAAGTAAACACGGCAAAGAAAACTGTCATCTCGCAAAGTTTGGGAAATATCGAAATAAGTTGCTATCCTGTTGTTAATCTTGCACTACATTAGCCCGAAAAGGACTTGGATATTTCAGAAATATTGAGGACGGGAGGGGGAGGGGCGTGATGCCCTCAACCCCTTCTGATCTCGGCAGCCGTTCGCGCGATCGCGCCGAATTTTGGCACGCAAATTCTTTACCTAGTATAAAAAATATATAGAGTATGAAAATGAGCCATTTTCGGCATGAAATTTTCTTGTAAAAAGTAAAGTGACGTCGTGATGCTATACCCGTATGTCGCAAATTTGGTTACAAAAGTTGCATGATTATTAAAAAAAGTCATACAAATCTGCGGTGACATCGTTGTGCGTTTCGGAAATATCGCGCGTAGCGTCGAGGGGGGCCATCATGGCCCTCCAGTCCTTTTAGGGTTAATTGAATTCGGAGACATTTATTGTCATTGTTAGATCATCAAACAATCGAAAAAATAACTTTGTACACAATCAAATCGGAGGATTGAGAAGACCGAAGCTAATATCGATCGACGGTTCCTGTTTCATTAATGTAATCATCAGAATAATTGATGCTAACTTGATGCTAACTTCTGCAATATGTTAACAGATCGAAGAACTTTCCAGGAAATAGACCGCTCATATACTGTAAATCACGTAGGAGCTGAATCATCTTTTCCCTCACCATTAGTACGGCGAAGTTGGTGAGATGGTCACACGCACAGCGCACTCTCTCACCAAAAGAACCATCCTGTGTTGATTCAGAGTTGGCGTAATTATCATCATCGGTTGATCCGTCTCTTGAAATAGGTGAACATCCATCTTTGGACCAATCTGCTTCTTCATCATCCCAGAATGAACACATAGGATTAACATATCCAGACTATAAACAAACAGAAGGAAATGACAATAATTTGTTTACAGTCCATGAAGAAGATAGGTGCATTGATAGAATGAATACAATAATACGGATAATATAGCTTGAAATAATGATGGCACATATGTCAGTTTGTAGTCCTTAGCAGAAGTACCAAAAATCTGATTTCATGGGAGCAATTAACCACATGATGGAAATAAGAGCTTCTGCATCACGCATGCTTCCATGATTGCAAAAGTAGTAACAATTGTGTGGACAAAATAACATCTTCAACCTAAATCATTTAAATGGTACTCATGGGCAGATGGCGATTGTAGATTTGGTAGCTGGAAAATTTTGCATTTATTTAAAGTCTCTTACCATTAATGTCGAAAATGTAAAGCTAATGGGTTCAGCCAAGGATTCAACTTTTCTCCCACCGATGCTGACGGATATGACAGGAGTGTTAGCTGACCGATTTACGGCTTCATTATCTGCGCTGAATTCACGCAGTGATTTAGAAATGAATAAGGCTGGAGTTGAAAAAACGTTGAAGTTTATACGGATGTATTCACCGCTGCCATTCGACGACGATCCCGTAAGAGGATTCGTGGATGATATGGCAGATGAAACCGAAGATGGGATGTTGACCTGTGCGATGGTGTCTGGTTTGGAAGCAATACTGTCATCGTCCTGGTGGTCACCTTGGGTCGGAGCGCTAATGGTAAAATTGGCCTTGGTTAGATCAGAAAGACTAGATCCGGCCAGAGAAAGAACAAGTCCATCCATTCCCTCATCAGCAGATACACTCTGGATCTAATATACAGATTACAAATCGAAAATGTAATCCTTTAACTTTGCTGTTCAAAATTGTATTTTGCATGCTGACAATTTCAAACTGCAGTGCACATAATTTAATTTCCCTCCCTCAATGCAAGTTTGATTCATTTATTATGATAACAAAACGTTTAAGTTCATGTATGCAAAAAGGGGGAAAATACAAAATATGATGAAACTTGAACGAATAGAAATATGACAAAAAAATTATGAAATGTTTATTAATAACCTATACTGTATTTGTAAGCAATCCCCACACCACCACCACCCCCCAAAGAAAAATTCAACTTTGATTTGGATGGGAATTAATGTCCTGGCATTCTTAAATTAATCTGCAATCAAGATTTGTTCGATTTAAGTTAACTTGAAAATTTATTACTCTATTGGTTTATTTTGCATGTAGACCAAGTTGTGAACATAATGGGGGGGGGGGGGGGTGGAATGAGAGTGTATTTCAATTCCCTCATCCGATATGACAGGCTATACAAGACGTTGTATTTTCTCAGTTTCATGACAGTGTTATTCAAAGTTACACAGTCTAGAATTACGTTTTTCTAAACTTTTGCCTTCTACCTTTTCCCCTTTTTCCTTCCTTTTGACAATTTCGGTATAACCCATCATAGTCACCTGCACAGCAACATTTGGCTGCTGAATGTTGAGCATCTCACCATCGGCAACCTCAACTTGACTGATTTGCTCCTCAAAAGCTTCTCTTAATATAGAAACTGCATCCCCCGCAGCTTCGAGTACGTCTGTTTGCACTTCTGCTACGTTGCTTAGAGTACCAGTTAAATCCTTGGTTACCTGTGGTGTACATTAAAAAAATGAAAGTAAGTTCATTTGTTCAGAACTTAAAACGAAAAGTTAAAATGAATTTACTATTTCTGCAGTGACAGAACCATCAATGGGATTATTCAATTATAAATACTCCATTCATTTATTTATTTTATCCAGTGGATGACATTGGTGTATTGATGAATTATGAAACTATCTATCAATTTTCCGGGGTTAAGCTTAGCCCACCTCGGTTTCCACTACGTTATGTAAAAGAAAACGGTGAATAGTACGGTACTAGCAAGAAATTGCACGTTAATGACGCCTTGTGTGGTAAAAATCATTAATATTTATAAAAGAAGGAGTTAACCCCAGCTAAGCAAATAGTATTTGAATAACGAAGACAGTGTGACCCCCCCCCAAAAAAAAAAATGCGGTTAATGATAGTATTGGCATTAAGGAAATGCAGTGTCAAAAGCATATTGCAGATGTTACCACAGATATCAACTTTGGAAATTACCTGCTCATTTGTAACATTTTGTTGGACAATACTCGATGTAATCTCGGCTATCAATGTGACGTCATCTGATGTGATGTCTTCGACATTTGAAGAAACTGCTTCCACTTGTTGACTCACTTCACCTGCGTTTTCTTTACTTATGGTTGCCTAATATCAGACAGAATAAAATGTACCTACATGTACATAAATCGCCAGTTCCGTTTTTAGAGCTTGAATATTATTTGAACAGCACACATTTCAGTAGTCATAAATTGCTTTGAAAGGCAATATAATTATATCCTACTATATAACTTGACAATCAAAAACATTTCCCATCAGATTTCTGAAATGGATATACTGACAAGAACGATTCTCGTTCATTATGCCCGTTGGGTTTATCGCGTTATAATTTTGTTTAAAAGTCATTCACGACTTTAAACATGTGAATTGGATGGTTCTGCAAGGAACAATGTAGATAGTCACTGTTAAGTGACATAACACAATTGTAGAAAACACGATAAAAATTAAAACAGATCAATGAATTCAATTAAAAATGGGGACATTTTCAATGTATCTTTATGGTATTCTACTGTATCGCCCCCTAAAGCTAAATTAGTTAAGAAATGAGTATAAAAATGTAACTGACAACTTTTTATCCATAACGATATATTCCTTTCCAATGATGAGTGCTATACTAATACCTATAAATACATTAAATATATTCAACATAGTTCCCTTGTGTGACACATGTAAACAAGAAATGTTAGACATTTGTACCGTTTGGAAATAACGCTAGGACCTGCCTTTCACATGCAAATTTTCACCCTAAGACAATTCTTCCACCTTCAAAAGAAACAGTAGGCAAGAATTGCTCGCGTTAAAGGTGCAGAGTTGCACCATTTGAAAAAAAGCGAAAATACCTTCTGAGCATAAAAATCTATGAGACACTGCACGGTGCAAAATGGGGCCTCATTATGATGCAAACTGACCCTTTTTTCCGTGCAAAGAGAAACAAGGGTTGCATTATAAAGGTTTAATAATAAGGATGTAATACTGCATCCACATGGGCGTTGCCAATGTTCAACCTAGGGAGTAAACTTTATCCCTTATGTCTTTGTGTCTAACTTGCATAAACCTTAGCATGACAAATAATAAATTTGAACAGAAGAAAAAGACATATCACCTCTGCAATTTGTGTGAGAATATCTGTCACATTTCTATAAGGTCCACAATTATCCATAGGTTGCCACTGACTCTGTGAAATACCATCTCCGATACAAAGCGCTCGTCCAATAGGCTCATCAGCTGTTTCATGTAAAAATAAAATAACAACTAGATGGTCTTTTAACTCAATGGCTCTTGCAAGTCCAAGCAAGCCATACATTTTTTCGAATAATAACCTTTAAGACATTTGACACAAGACCGCAAAATTTAATCACGTATAGTATATACATATATATATATATATATATATATGTACGCGAGCCAAACTTGAAACTAGTCCCTAAGGGCGTGTAACTATTGTAAAAGATGATATACCAGTTTAAAAATATGACATATGTGGCCTTTGATCAGTGTGACTCAAAACAAAAAAAGGCTAATCACCCACAGGCCTATGCAAGAACGAACATTAAAGACATGCCTTAAGTCGTCTTCCATTACCGTGAGAACTGTATATTGCAATGTACCTTAATACAAAGGCTTCTGTTTTCCGTGACATTTGACATCGTGACCCTAAAATTTAATAGGATCATTTGAATAAATAAACCTATTTTTTAACTGAACCCTTCATCAGTTATTTTCTGCGAGGACCATAATATTTCGGATATATTTGTAATAGTGATCTCCATGAAATGTGTTCTTTTGCTAAACATAAAATCCGGTACCAAATCGATTTATATATAATATAACATAATTTCTGAGGATTTCTTTGCTCTTTGTTGTTTTTTATTACTATAATTACGACAGGTTTCGTTTGTGGCATTATTTTAGACATGCATGTAAATAGCATTAAATCAAAAGACGTAAGAGGTAACATCTGCATGCTAAACTGATTCCTATGAGCAAAATAATCAACTTCAATAGAATCTATGGAGAATGAAATTGAAAGTAAACGATTTGAAATGAGATCTCGTTTTCGGGTATGACATGCACGTACAAAATATTGGATAATTTCTAAACCACGTACCAGGGACTAAAAATCTTGTCCAGCGATCAGTGAAAGGCACATAAAAAGGGAAGTTCGTCGCGGTAATAACTTAGCATGCTTAGGGTAAAACGTAACGTGTCAAAGAAACACCATGGACAATTGAAATAGATAAAATAGTTCCAAAAAATCAACATTCCTGAATCGTGTTTTAATTTGTCATTGCCCCTCTGCTATATTTAACATTATGCTCAGAATACATGTACCTGGCAGAGGTAAAGAATATGATTTGAGTGGTGACATTTTCATTTTGTTTACATAAGTATATGAAAATCTTATTTTGCTGTGGCTGTTGTTTAAAGATAACTGTCTGACTTAAGAACAAAGTAAAAATATGAAAACAAAAATGATAATAAAAACAAATAAACCATGCGTAGTGTTGAATGGACATCTTCCTGTTGACTTCGCCCACGTTCCGTTTTCGCCAACTGGAAATTGGACCCTCTCGAGACGAGGGGATATCCATGATGTATTCCGGCATATTGCTAAACAAAATAAATGTACAGAATGTAAAAGTTAAAAAGCTTTTAGAAATGATAATGTTTAGCAACGTGAATCTTGTAAAAGATCGCAATAGAAACTTACTTTCAAGAAATCAACCGCGGTATTATAGCAAATAAGCTCTTGTGCCGGAAATGTGGCTGAAACAAATAACCAAATTCACTCTCAAATGCATCATGGTTTCAGAAACGAAAACAAGGCCCGCAAAAAAGGAGTAAAGTATCGAAGTCACTATTTCCTCCTGACTTTTAAAAGGCACCCTAGAGGAAAGGATACATTACATTACTCTTTGCTATAAAATCCGTACGAAAAATCGCACGACTGTCATACGCCATCCTCGTAAGAATGTACATGTACGATTCACAGGATGTAATATCACCTAACATGCCTAACGATGCCCTTAAACCATGTAAACCGAATGTTAACGGAGCATAACTACTCGGTCCCAAAACTACAGCTCTTACCGTTATTTTGAACTGAAATCGCGGATGAATCTAGAAAACCATTGGAGTTTTCTGCCATACTTTGAATAGATTCACTGATTAGATGTTCTGTATCCAGTGCCGTCATATTGGTGTCATCAAGGTAGATATTCAAATCAGCCTCGATGCTTCCTGGTCTTAGAGCTCTACATACTACCGATACACCTTCTAGACCTGTACTTGTTCTCAGGCCTTCCTCCATCTTTGCAATGTATAAAACGAAGTAAACATTGACACAGTTCGTGCATGAATCATCAACACTCGAAAAACATTCCTATAAATTTGTCAGATTTACATGTGGTAAATGTTAGCTAATTCTACTGTAAGATGTGTTTTTATGTCCCCCATGCTTGTTCATGTTATTACTGATTTATTGTGAATCTGTCTGTTCACTTCATCGTTACTAAGAAGATTTTTTTAATGTTAATAAGAGGGTCTTCCTAGGCAGCCGGTTTTTCCTCATAATCAACAGTACTGATATCAACCGAAACTTGGTGAGATTGTCTTTTTCATAGATTCATACATAGATACATTTCTATAAATTTGTCATGTTTGCATGAAAGCTAACTTTTTATTTATTGTGTAAAATGTGATTATGGCCCCATTTTTATTCATGTTGGTGATTTACTGTAATTCTGACAGTTTATTTACGTCACAGAGAAGATTTATTTTTATGTTAAGAAGTGGGTATTCCCAGGGGGCTATTTTTCTCATTTTCTTGGTTATAATTAACTGTTATTAACCAAAATTTCGTAAAATGGTCTGGGGAATATTTCAGTAAACATCGAAAATTAGGCTTATTCGGAAGTCCTCAAATGATGTAAATAAACATAATTATAAAAGAAAATGTAAAATGAGTAAATCGGTCAAAAAAAAATCCATGTGAAGGAGAATCACTGAGGATTTTTCAGAAAGTATGCATCGATGTTTTTTTTTACTAT
The DNA here is from genome assembly GCF_018143015.1 of Lytechinus variegatus. NCBI lineage: Eukaryota > Metazoa > Echinodermata > Echinoidea > Temnopleuroida > Toxopneustidae > Lytechinus > Lytechinus variegatus. The sequence goes on along the minus strand of NC_054750.1, from coordinate 24,685,699 downwards.
AACGTTGAAACGCATTGATGTGTTTCCTCAGACGAAAACGTAGATTTGTATGGAAAGCGATTTGTAAATAAAAATGTCGCTAACGTCATCAAAATATTATAAAATCAAATTACCTAGTTGGTACCAGTGTCCTCGTTAGACGGTGTATTAAACAAGTAAAACGCCTCAGGCCGTCTCGCCTGTATTACGCGATTCGATATTGCATGTGTGCATGTAACTATTTTGTGATAAATAAGCGAAACTCCAAAATGTCATAACTTTCTTCTTTTGCATCAGATTTTAACGAATTTTCCAGCATTATGCTTGGTCTAATTTTTTTTATTGATTAAAATCAAAATAATCCGAGGCGGACTCGACTTTTTTTTATCGTTATTGAAGTATATCATAATAATAGGAAAATGACACGTTTTGCAAGGCGAAAATTGGCGATAATGAAACTTACAAAGTTGGTGATGTTGGAAGCCGTTTCTTTATAAATCATTGAAGTTTGGTCACGAAGCTCTTCGCGAAATGGAGTAGCAAATCGAACATTCAAAACTTGTATATTGGTTAGGTCTGGAAAAAAAAGAACACAATGATAAAAGTTGGGTGGTATATTCAGGGGATAGCAAGTTTATTGCCATGTTAAAAAAAATCATACCTGAGATTTATGAAAGCCGAGAATATACTAGCATAACATGCAGGAAGGGACTCATGTCGATCCATGACATGGAAATAAAGAGAGGTAATTTTGGTTAAGGTATTCAATTTGAGAAGTAAAATTTTCTCATGTTGGTTCCGCTCTGCACCTTTAGTATGCTATCACACCATGGTCTACTCTTTGGAACTGCGATGGTTCTAATGCATTCAGAACAAATATATATCTGCTTATTACAGCTGGAAAACCAGGAAATTCAAAAGCAAAACAAAAGTCTCAAAAGGTTGCATATTATAAGATTGTACTTACCTCTGAGATATACAGATGCTCGCAACGTCTCCAAATGTTCTCCATTTCTCCCTTCACCTCTGCAGAAGTAATACCCGATGTCATTGTGCGAGACAGACATAATCGTCAAAGGATTCCGATTCTCACTGTTAGGTAAAAGGACACCATCTTCTCCTTCCCTGTCATTTTTGTACCAGTAGTACTGCTTGGCATGGTTGAAACCGCATGTCAGGTTCACATTGGCATTGATATTGACTATTTGGCTAGACGGATGGTGAGAAACCTCTATTGGAACTGGAATGGGAGCATAAGGATTTCGAGCAAAATGTAAAGATAACAATTGTTACAAAGGTGATGACAATGGTGATAAGTGCACAAGACAATAGGAGAACAAGAATGTTACAAATAATTATGCCTATGTTGTACTAGACAAAAGGAGACAAAATAATAAATACTGTCACAAATATTTATAATGAGATCATGTTTAATCACTCTGTTTTGTCGTGTCTGGCCTTCCATGTCCGGAATGATTGAGTATGACTGAGTTGTTTTACATAATTATACAACGAACATTGTTGGGTATGAACTACTAGGTGAGGGCTTCGTTTTCGTAAAAAAAAGTTATAAAAACTCTTCCCGGAAATGACTCCAAAGGATTTTATTTAAACTTCAAGTAACTACTGGATAAGAGTGAAATAAAAAAAATTGAGTTGAAATGCGTTGCACGATCAAATATTTTTTTAAAATGAAGATAGGAATTTTATTACTTACGAATTGGTTCATCACAATGAATCCCGTCATAATTATCTTGGCATTCGCAATGATATTGTCCTTGTCCTACGTTAATGCAAACACCATGGGCACATGGGTCTTGTTCGATACAAGGATTAGGGTATGCTTTAAAAAAAGAAAAAAAAAGATCCATAATGAAAGAACGAGCGGGGCGCGCGTTTCCGTTTTACACCCTGGCGAAGGCATTTTCCGGAAAAGTAGCCAAAAAGCGACTAGTGAAGAGTCTACACACGTCGCTGGTTGCATGCAGCGTGCGACACAGGCGAGTCCACCACCGCAGAGTTCCTCGGCACTTCATGTACAGAGAGAGCGGCACAGGAGTGAAATCCGAACATGCTTTTGCAGACGCGTTGTTTATATTTTTTTTCTAAAAATAAATTATTAATTAAATGAATAGAAAGACAGACAAAATCAAAATAAACAGATAATAATGGAAAGACAAATTGAAGTTTGATGGATTGATACACTTAGAAGCTGCCGAAAGATATAGAAGACTGATAAACAGATAGAGACAAAATAGACAGATAGATAGATAGATATATAGATAGAAATAGAGAGAGAGGTGGATAGATAGAGAGAAAGAGGGAGAGATGGATAGATAGATAAATAGAGAGAGGGGGAGATCGAGACAGAGAGGTCGATATATAGAGGGAGAGGGGGAGGAGAGAAAAAGAGAGAGAGAGAAGGATAGATAGAGAGAGAGAGATGTTGTAGATAGAAATATTGACGGACAAAGAGAAAGAGAGTAAAAAGACAGACAGATGCCTAGAGAAGGAGAGAGAGAATTTGAGAGACAGATAGATAGAGGTTAGATAGATAAAGAATGAGAGAGACAGAGAAGATAGACAAATTAACAGATAGATAGATATATAGATAGATAGAGAGAAATAGAGAAAGACAGACAGATGGATAGATAGAGATAGATAGATGAGAGATAGATAGATGTTAGATAGATAAAGAGGGAGAGAGACAAAGAATATTAACAAATTAACAGATAGATAAGTTTAAAAAATAGATATATATATATATAGATAGAGAGAATAAGAGAAAGACAGACAGATGGATAGATAGAGAGAGAGATTAAATAGATAATTAAAGAATGAGAGAAACAGAGAAGATTAACAAATTAACAGATAGATAGATACTCTAGTTAAAAAATAGATAAATAGATAGAGAGAAATAGAGAAAGACAGACCAGAAGGATAGATAGAAGGATACAGAGATAGATAGAGAATTTAAGAGATAGATAGATGTCAGATAGATCAAGAATGAGAGAGAAGAGCGACAAATTAACAGATAGATACTGTAGTTACATAGGTAGGTAGAGAGAGAGAAATAGAGAAAGACAGACAGAAGGATGGATAGATAGAGAGAGAGAGAATTTGAGATAGATAGATGTTAGATAAAGAATGAGAGAGACAGAAGATTATTAGATAGATAGATAGATAGATAGATACTGCAGTTACATAGATAGATAGAGATAGAATTTGAGAGATAGATATATAGACAGATAGAGAGAAAGACAGACATCAGCAAATCGGCAAGGCAAATGATCAAGGCAAACATTCGTATTGAACCTGGAAAGTATAAGCTCAGCTGCATTTCTGCGGATAACTTCGGTGCGGACTTTGGATCGCGCGCCCAGCTGATAATGTAAACAAACGTAAACGTAGACTCTTCACTAGTCGCTTTTTGGCTACTTTTCCGGAAAATGCCTTCGCCAGGGTGTAAAACGGTAACGTGCGAGCGGGACATACTACCCGGTGTTTTAATCAGTATGGAATTTACACCAGTCTGAATATATCATATAAGTATGAAATTCTCTTTGTATATACATGCAGTTTCGAATAATACCTTTAAAAAAATGCAAACTCAGTTGAGCCAGGTAATAGGACCCGTGTAATAAAAAAATAAAAGTTTGTGTTTAACTCTAGCATTTAGATCAACAAGTATAACTTGTAGAAAATATGGTCGTATAATCACGGTTGTAAAAGATGTCAAAGACGACTTTCAGAAAAAAAACTGTGTAAAACAAAAATCCGTTTCCTTGGTAAACTTTCTCCTGGTTTGCACAAACCTATTTCACAGTTGGGACCGGTAAAGGTATCCATGCAGTCACATCGGAATCCGCCATCAACAAGGTGATTGCAAGTCCCTCCGTTAAGGCAGGGGTTTGAGAGACATCCACCTTTCCAATTAAGAAAAGAGTACAGAATCAACCGTAATCCAATATGAAAGTGGTGTTTGGTTCACAACCTACAAGCTAACAAATTACATTCAGTCGCATGCGATTTTAAATAAGACTGAGAGGTAACATCTACAATCACAATTCACAAAAGGAGAACAAGAACGTCAACAAATTAAAGGGCCTATGTTGTACTAGACCAAAGGAGACAATAGAATAAATAATGTCACAAATATTTATAATGAGATCATATTTAAATACTCTGTTTTGTCGTGTCTGGCCTTCCATGTCCGGAAAGATTGAGTATGACTGAGTTGTTTGTACATAATCATACAACAAACATTGTTGGGTTTGAACTAGGTGAGGGCTTTGTTTTCGTAGTTTCTTCCCGGAAATGACTCTACTTGATTTTATTTAAACGGTAACTACTGGCTAAAAGTAAAAATAAAAACACTGAGTTGAAATGCGTTGCACGATAAAATAATGTTTTCAATGGAGATAGGAATGTTATTACTTACGAATGGGTTCATCACAATGAATCCCGTCATAATTATCTTGGCATTCGCACTCATACTGCCCTTGTCCTACGTTAATACAGATACCATGGACGCACGGATTTTGTTCGATACAAGGATTAGTGTTTGCTTTAAAAGAGAAAGAAAGGAAAAGGGATCCATAATGAAGAAACGAGGGGGACACACTACCCGGTGTTTTGATCAGTCTGGCATTCACACCAGTCTTTATATTTGTATGAAATTCCTTTTGTTTACATACAGTTTCAGATAATATCTTTAAGAAAAGGCAAACTGAGTTGAGCCCGAAAAAATGATTCGGGTGATAAAAAAAATGTGAGTTCACATGAAAATGTCATGTCATACTGGAAGAGGAATATTGTCTGTTGACATACAATAATTTGCCTTTAATCAAATATCTATATGGAATATTTTAACTTTTATAAGTGTCCAAGAACTTGTTTTGCAGAGTGTTTATTGAATAACAGACATTGTCTGCAATGTGCTAAGTAAAAAAATTGGAATACTTTATAGATTGAGGAATTATGTAACAAAGAGAATCTTAGTTATGTTATACAACTCATTTATTTTACCACATATAACGTATGGTCTGGAAGTATGGGGTGGGACGTGCAAAACAACCCTGAACCCTATATTATTACTACAAAAACGAATAGCTAGAATAATGACGTTCAACCATCATACTTATCACTCTGCTCCTTTATTTCATGATCTAAATATTCTCGATATTTTCAAACAATACCAATATTTGATAGGAGTATTTATGCACGATTTAATTAATATTCGGTTGCCACATAGTTTTACTGATTATTTTTCATTTATAGATCATCCTTACAATACATAGAGAAAAGCGAAATGTTAATCTTGAGAAAAATAATACCAATTTGGGAAAATAATCAATTTCATTTTCTGGTCCTACTTTACGGAAACTTCTGCCAAGTAATATTATAAACAACCCCAGTTGTAAGACATTTAGCAAATCGTTAAAATTAATGCTACTGGAAGATTATACCTAATTTGATATGGTAAAATAATGCCTGAAAACAAATAATTCTATGTAAAGATTTTGTGAATAATTAAGATTTTTTTTTTTCTTGTAAATAGTGTAAATGTGTTCACTGAAAATGATCGAAACTTTCTGAAAAAGTAATAAGAATTGGTATTGAATTTGTTGTACAATATTGAGATTTAGTTAAATTTATTGTTTAAAGTATGATAATGACATTATTTGGGGCTAACCTCGATTAGCATCTTGCTATTATGTTTAATAACTCCAATTACCAAATGTTTTGTTTATATGTGATGTACTATTCCTTGTAATTGTACCTGACAATAATATTTGGTAATAAATTCAATTCAATTCAATAAGCAAAACTATTTAATAATATTAAATCCCATGTGATTCTAAATTAGAATCATAGGGAACATATTTATGCACAACTGAGAGATTCATAATTGATCAAACCTAGTACTTCCAAATCAACAATCAAGTATCATGAAAAAAAAACCTTCTATAGACTTTTCTCTTGTGTCCTATCAAATTGGCCAAAATTAAGCAAAGATAGCGATTTTGTTCCCAAAGTAACCCGAAACCTTAAAACCATATGTCGTGGTCAGCGGCGTACCAAGGATTTTCCAAAGGGAGCGAGGGGGGGGGGGGGGGGTGTTGGAGGGAGTAAAATTCGTCAAAAGACCCGAAAAAGGTCTTCAATCGCAAATAAAGGACATTTCGCATAACAAAAAATTGACAAGCAAAAAAAAAGTGTTCCATTTTCAAAGGAGGGGCCTACTTGTGGCTCGTCAGGGATCAGTTTTGACTCGACAGCGGGGGGGGGGGGGGAGGGGGGCAGGGATACATCCCTTGTATGTGTTGTGACTCGTCAGGGGGGGGGCACTCTGCACACCTATAGGTACGCTAATGGTCGTGGTTCTCTGCAGTTTTGTAGCATCAAGTTGGATTTACATACCAGAAATAAAGAAGATCGGAACTGTTAAGATTTGTTGGTCTTCGGCAGTTTAGTTGGGTCTCACGGTATTAACATAGAAAGACGTTTGAAATAATTCTTTAGCACGAAGTGGATTTGAACAATGTGAGTTTTTCATGATAGTTTTTTCTGAAGAATATTTTTAATTTAGATTCTGGTCACGCTTTTATAGGCATGTTCAACATGTTAATGGTTTCACAAGTCATGGGACTGAATCTGTTTGAGGGAAAGGCCTTTCTCATTCATTCTGATGGTTCTTCCGTTGTTTTTCTTCTGCATTCTTCAAAATTACATGGTCAAGGTTGCCCTAATAACACTATACAAAAAGTGATATGATATATTTTTGCGTAAAAATCCTAGAAAATACATTTACTATGTACATTTGTATAATCATGTTACTACCTTAACCATAGCTGATATAGACGCTAAATCATTCAGGAAATGAATGTACCTCCCAAAGTAGGCTAGTATCTAGACAAGATAGTTGTCGAGGGTGTTATTTAAAAACATTCCTGAACGATAAGCTGGGTTGTTTTAAGAGTGTGATGATATAGGGAATGAATCGAATAAGCCACCATGTGCTTCAACACGTACTGAAAGCTCATTTATGCCGACAATATCCTTTATTTATACAGGAACAACCTTTGATGAAGGCTGAGAGGTCCTCTCCGATCCCCTCGAATTTAGATACTGACCAGTAATACCTTGGTCACATTTGCTCTACGGCGGCCGTACGGCGAGTCGACAGCAGCCGTTTATTGATTTTGATTCAAACCACCTATATGTAGTTGGACAAAAAAATGTTAAAACGGCTGTTTTCGACTCGCCGTACGGCCGCCGTTGAACAAATGTGACCATGGTATAAGTGACACCCATGTGTAGAGACAATCGATCATCTCGTCACATCAGCTTCCTTTAGACAAAAGACCAAATGACTACATGTAGATCATGGATATTGTCATGTCAATATCATACGAAAGAGTTGATTACGTTAGAAGATCTAAGATCAAGTCATCTCAACATCCTTCAGAGGAGATAAAATGACAACATATCCTCGAAAGAATTTCAAATATTGCGTTTTAACATCCCAATTATTTCTTCAGAATTCAAAAATACATAATTATAATACACGTCAAAAGGATCTGATTCGTCAGCCATTTGCGAGAACAAATGACACTCTGACCTCCTTCCATATATCATGTATTAAAGAGTGGAACAATTTACCTGTTGATATAAAAAATAGTAAAACTCTTTTCATGTTCAAAAGATTATCCAAAACTTATTTTCTTGACAGATTTTGATTATTTTCCTTCAATATGTGTTTAAGTTAATGTATTTGCATTTAAGTTGATGACCTACTCAGAATCTATGTTTAACATGTATATTTGTGGGTGGATGTGGTTGTGTGTGTGTGGGTTTGTGTATATATGTGTGTTTGTAATAGTTGTTTCCATTCTATTTTTAGCATCTTAACCTTATTATACATTTTTTTTCTCTCTCTGTATCTTGTAGATTAGTATATCCTATGTTTTATGTTAATAATCATAAGTATTCCAGGGCCCTACTCACAAGCTTTGCTTTTAAAGGGGTCCTAAAACCAATTCGTATATGCTATAGTCTGATTGATGTATGTTCATGTAGTCATTTACGTTGTATGTACATCATTTTTTATAGTGATGTTTTTGGTTTTGAATAAATAAACTTGAATAAATAAATAAATAAAATAAAATAAACCACTGAAGAGATAATCGGATTACATGATCTTGGATTTCGTAATGCCTACATTCTTAATACCTTGGTCATGCTTTACGGCGAGGCAAAGACAGTCGATTTATTATTGTTAATTCAAAACACCTAAGCAGCTGGTCCAAAATGTTAAAACGGCTGTTTTCAACAGGCCTTACGGCCGCCGTAGAGCAAATATGACCAAGATTTTAGGACGTCCCATTGATGGGATCTGGTATCGCATATCATCTGAGCGTCTCTCTTAAAGGAGAGATATATTGATTATGAATGTGGTCTTATTATATGGAAAGATAATGATGTGGGGATTATCAGTAGGTCATTCAAAAATAACAAAAATAATACATAAGGTGAATATCGCCGATTAAAAAACGTTGATTGGCTCTCCCACGTGAAGCTCCACTTGCATGCAAAACCTGTTGCAAGGGTACGTTTTCTCCACACTGTCACTGAATACTTCGATCGCGAAATGAAAGAAAACCCAGAATTTTATCTAGATTTGGATTTTCAAATTGATGATTTTGAAGATGAAGGGAATGATGATGAAGTGAACAACAAAGTGACGTAGGTGGAGGTAAATTGGGGAAATTACACCGATGATGATGAGTCGGACAATTCAACTTGCAACACGATCATACGCCGAACTCATGCAGCTGCTACAAGTGCTGGCTGCACCGCGCGGGCCAAATTGAATTCCTGAAAATAAATTACCACACTGTCCAGACAGAGTCTCTTACCGCTGTGACTATGAGGAAGGAAAATAATGATATAACTGTACTTACAAACAAGTGAATATAATTCGAACCTGAAGGCAATTAATCAACTCAAAGAATAGCAGCAGACGATATGCACCGACGATAAACTTCATGTGGCTGGGATAGATTGTCACTCGTTCTGTAGATGCAATTTTTATCTCATTAATTTGACAAAATTACGAAACTCGGGGAATTATTTATCTATATAAAATATAGTAACATCTTGTGTTACTTTTTTAAATTACGATAAAACCTTTTTTGAAGCAAAACGTTTAGGTAAATTGAAATTAAATGTAAAAGGTGACCCCCAACATGCGTAGCTTGCAACCATGGACCTATAGGTCCGTGCTTGTATGTCATTGCAAACAAACCATCTCAAACACAGGAACTGGTATTCCTTCCTTGCTCGCCTTGCTGAATGAGAGCTGTGCAACACGTGCATAGATCTACTCTCTCAGCCAAGGTGAGGCAAGCAATACGGCATGTTTGTGATGGTTTGTTTACGATCACTATACGAGCTGCGCATGTTGGGGATGATCTTTTACATCTAATTTTAATCTACCTCAACGTTTTCCTTCAAAAAAGGTTTTATCGTCATTTAAATAATGACACGAGATGTTACTATATTTCTATATAGATAAATAATTCCCCGAGTTTCGTAATTTTGTCAAAATAATGAGATAAAAATTACATCTAACAGAACGAGTGACAATTCCCAGCCACATGAAGTTTATCGTCGGTGCATATCGTCTGCTGCTATTCGTTGAGTTGATTAATTGCCTTCAGGTTCGGATTATATTCACTTGTTTGTAAGTACAGTTATATCATTATTTTCCTTCCTCATAGTCACAGAGGTAAGAGACTCTGTCTGGACAGTGTGGTAATTAATTTTCATGAATTCAATTTGGCCCGCGCGGTGTAGCTAGCACTTGTAGCAGCTGCATGAGTTCAGCGTGTGATCGTGTTGCAAGTTGAATTGTCCGACTCATCATCATCGGCGTAATTCCCCATATTTACCTCCAACTACGTCACTTTGTTGTTCACTTCATCATCATTCTCTTCATATTCAAAATCATCGATTTGAAAATCCACATCTAGATAGAATTCTTGGTTTTCTTTGATTTCGTGATCGAAGTATTCAGTGACAATGTGGAGAAAACGTATCCTCGCAACAGGTTTTGCATGCAAGTGGAGCTTCACGTAGGAGAGCTATTAATCACGCCTCTCGTACAGACAGTGACGTCATAAAAATTCCCAATTTCGCGGACGTAATTCTGCGTGTTTGAAGCATTCAGAGAGAGAACTTTAAACTATCAATTAACTGAGTTTAATCGGTCTCCATGATAAATGATGTACACCACCGTGTTCTCTTTATTTTATCCTTTGATTTGATATATGATTCTTCATTTTTACGATTTCAGTATATTTCTACTTTAAAGGATTCCAACATGATTAATATAATAAGTAAATCCACCATAACTCACCGGAAAGAGAAATAGCAGTTACAATTATATCGACATGACCATTAGGGTAGTCATAGTAGGCAGAGTCCTTCTGACCAGTCATGACAACCCACATGTGGGTAGTATTCACATAAACATCATCTACATAATTTGTATATCCCTGGATGGACATTATAACGGACTCTTCGTCAGATAGGTCAGTTCCCGTTCCGATCTGCACACGCTCTTCACAACAGCCAAGAGAGATGTGTTGGAACCTGATATGAAATCCAGAGTATTGGTTGGTTTGTAGAATGAAGGCATGGTATTCCCGTTCAAACAATTCCAAATCTGAGATGGCATAAGATTCCCCTTCACTGATGATGGTCGGTGAATGGTCTGTCAAAAACAAAATAAACAGCAGACTATTAATCAGCGCACATTTTTAAAGCTATATTTAAAAAAGGGGTAAATTTTCCTTTCAAACCTTCAAGTTAAATATTCACTTAATACATTCAGTAAGCCTACTTCATTTAACATGTTTAAGGGATGGTAAAAGCTGGAGATATTCATGTCTCAATAAATAGAGTAAAATTCACAAAGCAAAATGCTTAATATTATTTTGATCAAAATGCAAAATGGGGTAAGAAATAACGAAACTTCTGAATTTTAAAGACTTTCGTTAAACCGGTGAAACAGTTATAGGCATGTCTTCATGAATATTGATAGGCGGGCTGATGATGCCATATCCCCACTTGTTCTTTTGTAAATGGAATTAGGTTTATTCTAGATTTTTCTACAAAGAACTAAAACAATTGGGTTGACAACTTATTAAGTGCATTAGTGATTCATTGCTGCAAATTATTTTATCATAATGGAGACATATCATTTACACATTTCTCAATTCTCTCGTTCTGCGACTCTCATGTCTGACAGCTCAGTTATCTCTCCAACATGTTCGCACACACACACACTCTCTCTCTCCGCCCCCTCTAGTCGCCGAAGAATGAAAGCGAGCCGGAGAACAGGAAATCAGAGGGATAATAGAAAAATATTTAAGCTCAGCCGGACTGTCCATAAATTCTAATTTAGTATTCAATTCCACTCTTCCAAATTCATTGATCCCCGAAAAATACTTATTCTAAATCACAGACAGCCCAAAAGGCAAACAACAATTCTTTCATTCCCACATCCAAGCACGGCCGGCCTGAACCAGAAAACCGGCAACTGAAACACATATAAAGAGTGCCAGGCAAACCAACTTTTTAACAAAACAAACAAATTTCTATTTTCCACCCCGCTATATATTTATGTATTTCGTGTTCAAGTTAAATTATTAGGTGGTCTGTCTATGACAGATCACCTATTGTTTTCGTCAGAATTTTCTTTCTTTCTTTATTCTTGGCACCTATGTCTGTCGCCAACTTTTCTCGGAATTGGCTGATTCAATTTTGCTGATTTTTTCGTCATACATAGAATCTATCACAGAGACGGCATACTAAGCTTTTCAAGGTCATATGATCGTGATGACGTCATCTACGCGCCATTTTGTAAAATTCTTCATTTGATCATATCTTCATTATTAATCATCAAAAATTAACAATATTTACCTGACATTATCTTCAGGTCAAGGGTCAACTGTCAATGTCATCAAAGGTCATGTAAAGGTCATGACGCGCGCGTATGCGCGTCAAAGGTAAAAAAAATCGTCCAAATGGCCTATACAATTTCTTTTGGTACGTTTTAGGTCATTTAAAGCATTTCAAAAATTTGCGCGCGCGCGCACATATGCGCGCGCGTTCCGCGCGTAACGCCTTAACGCAATGCAGAAACACCGTTTTTTTTAATATCATTGCATTGATAATGAAATTCTGAGCAATTTGATACCCAATTTAGCTCTCTATGACCAATAGTAACGAAATTAACACCCGTTAAAGTTTGCAGCACGTGTGCGCGCGAGCTCGCACTATAGGCCATATATGGGCAAAAACATGCCTATTGAAAATTCACTGTAGCTCTTTAAATAGTCCATTGACCCCCATTTTTTTTCATATATCGATAGAGTATTAGTTGTAGATTTGATTTCATGTCACCATTGTCCCTGAATTTGATCATGACGTCATCAAAATGGCGCCTAAACTAAAAATTTCATTTTTTCAAAAATGACGTCATCAAATTTATGCTAATTTGGTTGTAACTTCTCGAATATAGATCGTTTTTCGCCCAGATTTTGATATGTTGTAGTTTAGAATATACTCTTTCTCATTAATTCACATAAATTTTCGTTTTGAGAAACGCATCATTGCGTAAAACAGCGATGAAAAGAGGCATGTCATTTTTCCTTATTTTGTGTGTAATGTCTATGGGAAATGACTTTTTGTCAAAACTAGATTCGACATTCCTCTATTTCGTGAGCCATATCTCCATTTTTTCGTGTCAGTTTTTCCTGAGCTTTAAATATGTTGTAGCTGAGATTCTAAGCTTTCGGAAATGTGCCCTCCATTTTTTGATCAGATGCCGGAATCATGCCCGTTTTTCACTTGCAAAATTGGAATTGTATTTCTCAAAATTGCTTACGTGTATTCTCTATGGGGAATATCGTGGCTCAATGGATAACGCATTTGACTTGCTTTCTAAAGGGCGCAGGTTCGAGTCCTGGGGTAAACAAGATTTTTTTTCAATTTTTTTTCTTTTTACCACCTCGTACATGATCCTTCATGATAATTTAATGGTATAAAAGTTAAAATTTAGCAAGATAAAACAGATTATAATTACTTTTTTTCATATCACATGTATTGTCATACATCAAAGAGACCCTTTTCACAGTGCTTTATCATCTCCCGTCTTTCACAAGTATTCCATCCATAATGAACATTCCGTCGTCATCATGAAGATCATATTGATCTGCATGAACATGGTAATAGTGATCATGATGGCGAGAATAAAGACAGACCACCTAATTCGTCCGCATGACGAATTAAATTCTAGTTATATTTCAAATTTGACCAAATGGGCATTTGAATAAGTATTTATTCAACAAGGAGCTAAATCCTTTAAAATTACAATTAAACTAAACATTTTTCAAAAATTTATATTGAATGCTAAAAAAAACCCAGATGATTTGGCCTCACCACCAACTAAAAACCTTATCTGCCCATGATCCTCCCTTACCAAATATATATACGAAAGGTGCCTCTCTTGTTTGAGATTGCTGAGTACATTCAGAGGTATTGACATAGTTTTGTGGTGCTGGGTAAAAATGGCAGAGGTAAAAATGGCAGAGGTAAAAATGGCAGAGGTAATAATGGCAGAGGTAAAAATGGCAGAGGTAAAAATGGCAGAGGTAAAAATGGCAGAGGTAATAATGGCAGAGGTAAAAATGGCAGAGGTAATAATGGCAGAGGTAAAAGTGGCAGAGGTAAAAATGGCAGAGGTAAAAATGGCAGAGGTAAAAATGGCAGAGGTAAAAATGGCAGAGGTAAAGGTGATAAAGATAAGCTACATCATAATAATTATCATCCATGACCGGACTCTTGTCGACGAAATTGGCTATAAAAACTGATTAAATATTATGTTGTTTTTCGTCATTTAAGATCTATACTCTGTCATTTATATGACTAAACTCAAGCATTTTCTTGCCAAAATGATTTCAATTAGTGACTGCATGATGAAAGGATCTTAAGCTCGTAAGCAGAACAACGCTTTACATACAAACCCAACGATTTTTTAAAAATGTAAACACCAATGTGTGCATCCACTAACCCTCTGAAACGAACAAGTTCGGGTCTACGTCGAACTACTTTCATAGTTTAAACTGGATAAAAAAATAACTGAACATTCTGTAATAAAAGTATTTTTTTATTTCCATATCATGATGGATCATGATGAATAGATTTTGATGTCCATGGCGGATCCGTGGGGCACAGCTGGCCCGTCCCCCCCCCCCTTGAGAGGTACAATTACAATCTTAGCAAATATGCTAACTTAAGTGTGCCCCTTTTAAAGCGAGACCCTTTTCTGCTTGCTAATTATTTTTGTGGACGAGTTAGTAGGCGGAAAACTTTTTTGCGTGTCATTTTTCAGGAAAATGTGCCCCCCTTGGAAAATCCTGGATCTGCCCCTGATTAATGTGATACGTTAAATGTAAATGATACAATTATTTTTCAGCAATACCTCAATGCAGCTAGTCAAAGTGGATGCCAGGTTCCCAAAGGGTTTGACGTCATATGGGAAGCTGCCCCATGACATTTTATGCACTAAAAATGGTCCATAATTGTTTTTAAAAAAATATTTCAGGAGCGTCAGTGAAATGACTTGTCTCTTGATATATACTGAAGATAAAAAAACATTTGATTTCTTTTCTATAGAAAATTACATTTCATTAATATTTTCTATACACCAAATATGGGAAAGCTGCTCGCAAATGACGTCATCATTGAATTATAAAAGTATAGCTTTTTAATCTTTGATTGATTTCCTAAACCATCACAATATCATTTTATTTTTTCTGCTATTCTACAATGACTTTTAACTGAGGTTGAACGTCCCCTGTAATGAATTAAAGTGATTGGTTCACATTGGTTTGACTTTTTAAAAATCTGAGCTAGAAGGTCACACTTGTCGCCTGTGTCTGTGATATGTTACAAAAGTGAAGCCCAGAAAAAATTGCGATTAAAAATAATTATTTAGTGCTTAAAAAATTGAAATATAAAGTGACCGGAAACACCATCTTAATTTCATCCCATACACTTGTGTGTATTATTTAGGCGTCTATCAGACACCTATTTACAAAATCAGGGTTTGCCTTGTAGTTTTAGCTTTTCATTCTCAATAATGGTTGTTTTAAGGGTTTATTAGTTCTAATACATGCACTTGTACACATGTTTCATCTTGGTTTGAGAATTTTTTAAATCGGCTGCTCACAAAGTTAAACAATACCTTTAACTAAGAAAGGTTCTAAGAAAATAAAAATAATGGAAAGGGTGACATTCTTAAAATCATAGATAGATCGTCTGCACCAAATTGATAATCTTTTGGCTAGAATATCTTATTTTTTCTGGACTCTCATGGACGGCCTTCTTATGTCAAATCGGTGTATTCGAATTTGAAGCACACTCTTGATCGCAATTTTTATTTTCTTAGAACCTTACTTAGTTAAAGGTATTGTTTAACTTTGTGAACAGCCGATTTAAAAAATTCTCAAACCAAGATGAAACATGTGTACAAGTGCATGTATTAGAACTAATAAACCCTGAAAACAACCATTATTGAGAATGAAAAGCTAAAACTACAAGGCAAACTGATTTTGTAAATAGGCGTCTTATAGACACCTAAATAGTACACATAAGTGTACGGGATGAAATTAAGATTGTGTTTCCGGTCACTTTATATTTAAATTTTTTGAAGCACTAAATAATTATTTTCGAACACAATTTTTGTGGGCTTCATTTTTGTAAAGTGACAAGTGTGACCTTCTATATCATATTTTTTAAAAGTCAAACCAATGTTAACCAATCACTTTAATCTATGTAGGGCTTACATGCGGGGGCTTTTTGATTTTTTTTCATGGGGGTTTAAAACTCTTTTTACCTGCAATGTATACCATTATGACCTCTGCCATTTTTACCTCTGCCATTTTTACCTCTGCCATTTTTACCTCTGCCATTATTACCTCTGCCATTTTTACCTCTGCCATTTTTACCTCTGCCATTTTTACCTTTGACATTTTTACCTCTGCCATTTTTACCTCTGCCATTTTTACCTTTGCCATTTTTACCTCTGCCATTTTTACCTCTGCCATTTTTACCTCTGCCATTTTTACCTCTGCCATTTTTACCTCTGCCATTTTTACCTCTGCCATTTTTACCTCTGCCATTTTTACCTTTGCCATTTTTACCTCTGCCATTTTTACCTCTGCCATTTTTACCTTTGCCATTTTTACCTCTGCCATTTTTACACCGAGACAGTTTTGTATACCTCAGTCACACTTCCCTTACGGTGGCCGTAGGCGGCGACTCGAGAGGAGGAGCCGTTTTTTTTAAATCAAACCGTCTACATGTAGCTGGCACAAACATTAAAACTGCTGTTTTCGACTCGCCATACGGCCATCGTAGGGTAAATGTGACTGTAGTAGTAATCACTTACCACATGATGTTTCATCTCCGTAATCGTCGCATTCGTACCGTCCGTTACATTCGTAATCTGGAGGCACACTTGTTCTTGAATCCTTGCATGGTATCCATCCTACATGTAAAAAAAATTATTTCCTTCATAATTGACATGGTGATGAATTATCAAAAGTAAACAATGAATATGTTTGTCCCTTCCCGGGCCTAGTTATGCTTCAGTGAAATAAAAACATAGTCAAAAATGAAATTTACATGATCTCACAATTCTTCCAATAATGATTTCGATCAAATCTGTGTTCTTAAATATTCCGATCCTCACCAAATCTTCATTTTTGAAAAAAATATAAATGGAGATGTGATTTATTATTGGGTATATTTTGTTTGATTTTAAATAAATCAAAATTCTAGAGTATTTTTTATTGTGATTTGGATTTCGACCTCATGGGAAACCAATAACCAAGAACCTTTGTCAAGCTTAAATATGTTTTGATGCGCATCTATGTGTATTATATTTTCATTGATACGACTATCTTCCCGAATGTTTGCATAGTCGTATAGTGAGGGCAGTTGATAATTTTGAATACTCACATATTATTTCACGAAAATTTAAGAAAAGTCACCTAAAGTATCGACAATTTTTTTTTAAATGTCACTTTAAAATGCAAAATCAAGACAAACTCTATTGCTTCGCACCCTCGATTTCAAGATTCTTTTAAAAAATGTATGCGTCCCCGAGGGATAAATCTGCGCACTGCCACTGGTTTTGTCACTTGAAAGGAATTGCCTTCAAATAATAAGAGCCTCGGTTTTCGTATCGTGATACATTGTATATATGATTGCGTTTGTTATCAATGGAATGAATCCACGGATTGAATCCGCATTTCAATCCATATGGATTAAATCAATATTTCAACATCAGTCGGTGCTATATAGCAAACCTATTGGACAAGCTTTGAAATCGTCAATGGTAAACAATATTCAAAAAAATGTCGGCATTAATGATTATATCGAGAGTCCAATTCGGGCCCAGTTCATTTGTATTAGCATCCATGTTTGATTTATTTATCCAGCTGCCCACTCGGGAGTATTCACGCTCAGACGACAGGCCCATCGATGGCCCAAGTTAAAGGCATATATTGTACAATCAATGTAAAAAAAAAATAATGAGGAATTGCGATCAGCCGCCAGACGTGTCATATCACGGCGAAAATTCAGTAAATATTTTATTTCACCAAATTTAATTTTGTATTTGGATCAAAAGTTTAAAATTATTGGAAGATGACTAGCTCTCGGCTTTCAATTACCCTTGGCATCAAGCGTGTAAAGAGTACGAATTGGTCATAGTTATTTCGATTGCATATTAGCTAAGCATGAGTGGGCGACTTATTCAGCAGGATTTATTCGGCTGAGGCCTACCCCCCCCCCCAAAAAAAAGATAGAAAATCATCCGTAACTGATATGGTACCAAAGCAAAATGATACACTTATCCTGATTCATGTCATTGAATACTTACCGGACATGTTAACGGCAGTTATGTCTAAATACAGACTGTCGCAGTAATAATGTTCAACAAACTGTGGACCAATCAAAACAATCCATATATCTTGGCTCGCAACATGCAACTCCTCATATCTCCAATAGTACGACCAATGATTATCGTTGATAGTGAATGTTTGAAAAACTGACCCCTGGTTGGATGAATCTTTCCCTGTCCCAATAATAACGGTGAACTTATGTCCATAGTATTCGTAATTACAGTAATCCACGTAATACGATAATCCAACACGAAAGCCATTTCCGGTGTTCGTTTCGAAGAGCCAATCTCTGTAAAATCGTTGATATTCGAAGACACTGAAGTAAAACGGATCGCCGTTTATAAGTACTGAAGATTGGTCTAATTTCAACAGAATAATAAGTAGAAGTGCCATTTTATTGTCATTATATTAGTTGATGATTCGCTATCATATCAGGTTCATTTGACATTTCATTTTAGAGCACAAAAATAATAGTAAAAAATGGGAGAAATATTAGTAAACTGGTGAGTATTGTACTCCTGTGCGTTTCCCGTCGTATTTTACTTGTGAATTAAGAAAACAATAACACAAAACATCAATTTCGATAAGGTAGAACGTAAGCAAGTTAACATGAATTTTACATCCTGCCCCTATCTGCTAATTTCTCGAAATTTATAAGATACAAGAGAAAATTGAACAAAAGATAAATTAAGAAAATGCAACATAAACATGATAAATCCTCTGGACTTACTGCATGACAATTCATCTTCATAGTTGCTGCAATCATACCTTCCATCACACAGCTTGCTTTGAGGAAATCCGATATGGGGGTTTCCCGGGCAGGTATACAAGTCTGATTTGAGAGAAATTAAAAGCAATAAAATTATTACTTTCTAAAGGTCTAGCTAAATTTTGTAAAGGTAAGCCAGCCAGGTCGGCCATTGATAAACATACAAGCACCACATTAGTGTAAGCTCTCTCTCACATACTTAATTTTTTTCAATAATTCATATACTATTTACATCTATTTGAATGCATGATACTAGGATAAACGAGCATTTTTTTATTACCTCGGACGTTGCTCTCTTTTCAATGAAAACAATGCCTAATATTCACTTTTGGTCGGAGAAAGGACCAACGAAAGAGAGAAACGGAAAGAGATAGGAAAAAAATAAATGAAAAAAGGTGAAGAAAATATGGAAGGCGGTATTGGCAAAGAGCAACCATTACAGCTGCAAAGAGCAAACATATGTCTTGCAGACCTATACATCAAGACTAATGTCTGTGCCAAATATCATGAGAATTGGTTGAAAACATATGAAGGCATTCAAACCACAAGATTTTAATCTCATTTCATTTAATTGTTACACTGGCATCATAATTCCTGATGCAGAAAAAAAAATTGTCTTGCACATCTTCATCTCAACACTAATGTCTGTCCCACATTTCATGAGAATTGGTTAGAAACTGAGGAAGAAGTTTAAACCACATGGTTTTAACCTAATTGTGTTATTTGATATGCTGTTACCATGGCAACACGATTTTTGATACGGACAAAAAGTATGTTTTGCATATTTTCAAATCAAAACTAATGTCTGTGCCAAATTTCACGAGAATTGGTTAAAAACTAAGGAAGTAGTTGTAACTGCAACATTTTTACATAATTTTTGCCTTGATAAACCGTTACCGTGGCAACATAATTTCCGACACATGCAAAAATGTGTTTTGCACATCTTTACCCCAAAACCAATGTGTCATCTAACATTCATGAGAATCGGTAGTAAACTGATGAATTATTTTAAACTTTAATATTTTGTTCTTAATATACCGTTACCATGGAAACAAAATTTCCGAAAAAGGAAAAAATGTTTCTTTCACCTCCTTACCTTAAGACTGTGTGTTCCAAATCTCAGGAGAATCGGTTAAAAACTAAAGTAGCTCAAAATGCAAGATAGGCATAAATTCTATATAAAAAATTGCTGGCCATGATTTGTCTGATTTAAACCAGGCTTAAACTACCCTCTGCGCGAGTCTAAATTTTTGAGGATTTATTACTACACTGAGACCAGGATTAAGTTAAACCTTGCTATCAGAATACGAAACTTAAACCTAGGATTAAAAATGGCGGCTTATTACCACACTTATGGGGTGTTGCAAGAAACTTGCGATCAATTGCAAGTCAATTTTTGGTCCCTAAATCAATCATACGTCTTGCAGTTAATTGCAAATTAGTGATTGACTGCTAATTTGTTCCTTGAAACAAGAAGTTTAATCTGATTTGCTACAGCTAATGGTGATCTATCAGTTGTAAAATGGCAACAGAATATTTGCAATTGATGGCAAATATTTTCTTGCAACACCCCCTTAGACTAGGGTTAAGTAAAACTAGGCTATCAGAATACGGACCAAAGTGTTTCGCGCAGCAACAACATACGTCATGATAAACACAGTAGTGGATTCGTGCGCTGGATATGCATCCCTAGGGACGCGCTCAAATAATTACAATTACGTAATATAATGGTATAGTGCAGAACATGTCCCGTGATATAAACATGGCACAGCAGATACCTACTCTTGAAAGAAATATCTAAATTTTCATGATTTTTGCTCTGGATGTCTGATTTGGATGATAATAAACACATTCACTGGGTTTTCTTTCAGGAAACATCAAATATATTTTCCTTAAAAGAACCATATTGCCCTCGTCAGACTCGGGCCAATATGGTTCTTTTGTGGGCAATATATTTCATTTCCCCTGAAGGCCAGTCAATATAATATAATTATACCATTATCCTTCTTTTTCTCCCACTTAGGTTCTTTATATTTCTCCCTATTTTTTTCCCCCCCCCCTTTTTTTGTTGGGGGGTGATTCTACGGAGTGCGATTGAATTTTCAACCCCCAGATCCCGGCGTGATGTATATATTATCATTTATCATTACAATTCTACACTTATAAACTGCATACCTGATACGTCAACCGAAGTGAAAATGATTTCCGTAAATCCATAATTCGGATAATCTCCACCAATGATGGCAATCCATATTTCGTTTGTTGTCACATACAAGCCATAATCATAATATGAATAGTAGTAGCTACTGCTGAAGGACAATTGGTAGATTGGACTTGAGTTGTTAAGAGTGCCAACTGCAATACGAGCCCCATACCAAACATCGTAGTAGAAGCCAAAATGCACTCGGAATCCCAACGTTGAATTCGTACGAAGTATTGTAGTATTATATGATCTGCGTGCATCATTAGCTACGTTTATACCAAACGATTCTCCTTCATGCAAAATTATATCTGTATAATCTTTAAAAAGACAAAAATAAAATAATTACTACATTGCATAAATAGCAATTACTTAATGGGAAAAATAGATGAAAATTATCTTTTTTTTTTTTACAATAACCATAAGGCCGAGAATATAATACATGTAGGAAAAATATGAAAATAGTCTAAGAGATAGGGGCCATACTCGGATATTTCGGTCGAAAAGGATTGACAAGCTTTATATCTGGGGAAAAAATTGCGCTAATTTAAAAAATTTGAGTTTTAATGACCCTATTTACCCGCCCATAGTCAATTTTGCCACTTGTACCCTCAAAATCACCAATACCATCATTTTAATTTATCCGAAAAGACTTAAAATCTGTTCTTACCAGAGCATGCAGACAAAGATCTAGAGTGTGCTGTGACAGGGTCATCCCGATAGTCCGTGGTGTATGTAAAATTATGATCAGGATATCGTCAGATCAAATATCATCGAGAGGTGAAAGGTCAAATAAATAAGAGACCATGGGGTTCTATAACAATAACCCAAAGGGCAATCGCCCCCTGTCAACCACTTGAAGGAAATTATCATCCCCATATTTTTTTCCGCCGGAGACTAGCCGGGACAGGAGGCGCGATTCCGTTTTACACCCTGGCGAAGGCATTTTCCGGAAAAGTAGCCAAAAAGCGACTAGTGAAGAGTCTACACACGTCGCTGGTTGCATGCAGCGTGCGACACAGGCGAGTCCACCACCGCATGCAATTTGCACAGTTACTGATCAGAGCACACAGAGTTCCTCGGCACTTCATGTACAGAGAGAGCGGCAGTCAGGAGTGAAATCCGAACATGCTTTTGCAGTCGCGTTGTTTATGATAGTTTTTTTTTCTAAAAATAAATTATTAACTAAATGAATAGAATGACAGACAAAATCAAAATAAACAGATACTTATAATGGAAAGACAAATTGAAGTTTGATGGATTGATACACTTAGAAGCTGCCGAAAGATAGATATAGAAGACTGATAAATAGATAGAGACAAGATAGACAGACAGATAGATAGATAGATAGAAATAGAGAGAGAGAGAGGTGGATAGATAGAGAGAGAAAGAGGGAGAGATGGATTGATAGATAGAGGATGCGTTTATTCGACACTTTTTTACCCTAGAATCATGATTAGAATCATGATTCAAATCACGATTCTGCAGAATCACGATTGCGTTTAGTCGAAAGTGGAAATAAACGTCTTTCAAATCACAAACATGAAACACGGAAAAAGGGGCGTTTGGAAAGACGTTTCTGTAGAATCACGAACGAAAAAGGTCGTATAAACGATATCGTGATTTGAATCATGATTCTATGACGTCATTGTGTCGTGCTTCTTCCGGGTTCGACTCAAAGGCGCGCGCTGTGTTTCGTGCAGGTTAATTTTCGTGTAGCAGTATTGCCAGTGTACCGGTATATGCCAATTGTCACGTGCATTTAGGAATTATCATTCTGTGTATTGTACCCCCGGGGTTGTACTGTAGCGTCATTTGTATATTTCATTGTTTTCATCAATCATATCTTCAAGTTCCAAAGGCACAAATTGGACTGACGACGAACCCAGGGCTCTGCTTGTGCTTTGGCCTGAAGCAAAAGCATCCCTTACCGGCGGCGCTTGCGAGGGAGGGATTTCTACGGAGATGTGGCACCGCCTGTCGAGACAAAATTAACAGAATTCGTGCCCAGTACTACGGCTACCGAACACCATTTTCGATGAACCGACAAGATTTAATACAAGTAAACAAAAACAATACGAGGTACAATACACGGAATTCTGGAAGTAAAAGATTTATTTTTCGGAAGCCGAGTAAACGTTGCACAAACGATCGCGCGTTAGCTTGGGCGGCAGCAAAAATCTAGCAGCCGACTTGAAGTTAGAAACACGCGCGAAAATGTTGACCTATACTTCCTGGGTCAAACTGCGCACTGTGATGCGCACTGGATCGGCCCGAATTCAGGGAGAAACAGCGTTAGAAAGATGGTCGTATAAACGCTGATTCTGTCGGATCGTGATTCATGTTGCTGTTTTGAATTATGATTCAAATCATGATTCAAATCATGATTCTGGGTTGAGGTCGCATAAACGCAGCCAGAGAGAGGGGGAGAGACAGAGAGGTCGATATATAGGATACGTTTATCCGCCACTTTTTTACCCTAGAATCATGATCTGAATCATGATTCAAATCATGATTCTGCAGAATCACGATTGCGTTTATATAATCATGATTAGAATCACCAACATGAAACACGAAAAAAGGGGCGTTTGGAAATCACGTACGAAAATGTTCGAATAAACGATATCGTGATTTGAATCATGATTCTATGACCTCACTGTGTCCGGCTACTATCGGTTTGACTCTTGCCAAGCCCAAGGCGCTCTATATGCTCACTGTATGTACATGATTATGTACTATGCATGCATTTCTTGTCATGTTCAAGTTCTGTGTTGGTCATCGCATCGTCCACTACTTTTCATTATTTGGTGATGTCTTCAACTTCAAGTTCTAGTAAATGAATTAACTGGACAGACAATGATCTCAGTTGTTGTTGTACACAGTATCAATATTAAATTGGATCTGAAATTCACTTCCAAACACCATTTTGGATAAACTAACAAGATGAATAGAAGCATATGGACCCTATATGATAGAAGTAAACAAAATGAGGTGTAGACTGAATTCTGGATGCAAACTGCGCACTAGTGATGCGCACTGGATTAGCCCGAATCTGAGGAGAAACAGCAGTGGAATGAAGGTCGTCTAAACGCTGATTCTGTGATATTGTGATTCATGTTTGTGTTTTGAATCATGATTAGAATCATGATTCAAATCATGATTCTGGCTTGAGGTCGCATAAACGCAGCCATAGAGGGAGAGGGGGAGAGAGAGAAAGAGAGAGAGGAGGATAGATAGATAGAGAGAGATGTTGTAGATAGAAATATGGACGGACAAAGAGAAAGAGAGAAAAAAGACAGACAGATGCTAGAGAAGGAGAGAGATAGAGAATTTGAGAGACAGATAGATAGATGTTAGATAGATAGAAAGATAAAGAATGAGAGAGACAGAGAAGATAGACAAATTAACAGATAGATAGATACATAGATATACAGATAGAGAGAAATTAGAGAAAGACAGACAGATAGATAGATAGAGATATTAAATAGATAATTAAAGAATGAGAGAGACAGAGAAGATTATTAACAAATTAACAGATAGATAGATACTCTAGTTAAAAATAGATAAATAGATAGAGAGAAATAGAGAAAGACAGACAGATGGATAGATAGATGGATAGAGAGATAGATAGAGAATTTGAGAGGTAGATAGATGTCAGATAGATCAAGAATGAGAGTAGAGCGACAAATTAACAGATAGATACTGCAGTTACATAGGTAGGTACAGAGAGAGAAATAGAGAAAGACAGACAGATGGATGGATAGATAGAGAGAGATAGAGAATTTGAGATAGATAGATGTTAGATAAAGAATGAGAGAAACATAGAAGATTATTAGATAGATAGATACTGCAGTTAAATAGAAAGATAGAGATAGAATTTGAGAGATAGATATAGACAGATAGAGAGAAAGACAGACATCAGCAAATCGGCAAGGCAAATGATCAAGGCAAACATTCGTATTGAACCTGGAAAGTATAAGCTCAGCTGCATTTGCAAGTACGGTATGTTCTGCGGATAACTTCGGTGCGGACTTTGGATCGCGCGCAGCTGATAATGTAAACAAACGTAGACGTAGACTCTTCACTAGTCGCTTTTTGGCTACTTTTCCGGAAAATGCCTTCGCCAGGGTGTAAAACGGAAACGCGCGGACAGGAGCACGATTCCCGGCCGGCGATGTAAGCCCGGATGTTGGACGGATTTGTACGCGCCACCATCTTCACTAGGAAAATCGTCGACGCGATTTACATGAAGATGTCGGTTATTCTTCACCATGGATTCTCAAAATAAAAAAAAAGTAATGATTCTCTTGGCGTGCTTGGGATGTCGAGCTTGTAGTATGAATTTGGCAAATTGGATAAGAATTCGTTAAAAAATGAATATCACGTTGAATTTCATCGATACACTTTTACACAGATGGCGGGAAACGATACATGAGAGACCCATTTGTATTAATTATCGCATTTAAAAAAATAATCATTAGAATTATATGTCTTAAAGTAGGAATGGGCTATAAATGGGTCAAAAAAACCTTTTTTGTCATTTTAATATGGCAACAGTTTTTATTTATTCCTTGTAATGTATATCAACATGAAATGGCAATATTTGTTGTCTCGGGTCCGAGAAAAAAAGTGTGCCGAGCCAAAATGGCCGCAACCCCCCCCCCCCCCCCCTCACAGTTTTGGCCACAACTTCTTTATTTGGTGGTCCTTTTCTCTGGTTTTGGTGTCTTTATATGTTTTGGGAGCAGGTAATTTGTTTTACCTAAAATTAGTACTTGAAAACCATTATAGTTAAAAGGTGATTTTACCTAAATTTACCAATTTTTAGACTCCTTTTTCAGCCAAATATTAGGTTTCACCGTCTTGTGGTTTTTGATATTGGACGATACGAGTTATACATTAGCAAGTAGTTTCATATAGCTATATTGCTCTTATTCCTCTACTCTGGATTTTACGGATATTTGCGAAATATAACTTATTAAATGAAAAAAAAAATGTTATCTATCCATAGGGGCTATGTCAATTGTACATAGTGCACTGCATACATGAACATGTATGTCCATGCATTGACCACCATGACAAGGTTTGGTTACTAGCCTAATATAAACTATAGTGTCATAGAAATGAGCTCTTGAATTAGATGCCTCATAAATTGAAGGTCCTGTATGTTTTGTATCAGAAATCGAAGACATGTTTTGCCAAATATGCTCATTCATGGGGCGAAAAGAGGAAAATATCATTAACAGTGGATTATAGTCAACCCAGCATTATGGCATTTACACTGTGGCTATTCTGTTACCATTATGGTAATTTTGCCATCCATTGGTAACTTGCATGGAATCCTTGATTCTGATTGGCCGTTGATCAGCGTTACCATGGTAATTACCTGAACCAATAAACATAGGGTGAGAATTAGATAGAGAAGATATGGCTAAAAATGTGATGGACGTACATGAAAATTTTGTTTTTGTGCAATTTATGTTTATCATCGGGTTACATCATCTGACAAGCAATGTAATTCACAAGTTACAATTTAATAAACCTCAGGCAGGAGCTCACTTCTATGACAATATAGTTTATATTAGGTCTATATACATGACTTGCAATATGGCATGGTGGCCAAAAACATTTAAATATACACTAAAACCATTGAAAAGGACCACCAAATAAAGATGTTGTGGGCAAAACTGTGATTTTTTTTTTTTTTTGGGGGGGGGGGTTGGCGGCCATTTTGGATTTTGGCCCGGCACACTTTTTTCTCGGACCCGAGACAAAAATATTGTCATTTCATGTTGAGATAGGGTAAAAGAAATAAAAAAAATATGTTGCCACAGTAAAAAAAAAAAAAATCTATATATAGACCAATTTCACGGCCGGTTTATGTATTTGGCCCTCTATCGGCGACGCCATTGCTGCGGTGGGCAAGTGCGCTGACCGCGATTGGCTCTGTGTACAAATTCAATGAAAGATTACAGATAAGCTCTGATATTGTGTCATTAACTTCATCATAAATCAATAAAATAAAGCATGGACACCTGGGTAGACGATGTAAGACAATGGCCATATCTGACCGATGAAGGTATGATGAATTTTTGCACTTTGGCTACTTTTTCCCCTTAGTTTTGTCAGTAAAAGTGAGTTGATGATGACCAATTAAGAATCGCTGTTGGTTTTCATCAGGGAGCTCACTTCTTGTTGCTAGTAAATTGTGTTAGAGTAGCGGGAGAGTGAACGACAGAGTGAGAGAGAGGATGAGAGAGGAGAGAGGGGGGGAGAGTATGTGTGAGAGGAGGGGGATAGTGAGAGGGGAATAGTGAGAAAGGGGGGGGGGGGTAGTGAGAGAGAGATAGAGGGGGGGGGGCTAGCGAGAGAGTGTGTGAGAGAGGGAGAGAGAGGGATAGTGTAATACAGAGAAGGGGATAGTGAGAGGGAGAGAGAGAGAGGGATAGTGTGAGATAGAGAGAGAGAGAGAGAGGGACTGATATTTCCATCTAAGCATGATCAAATAAATCCCCCTCCTTCCCCCCCCCCCCCACAAAAAAACCCCACCACCACCACATTTTATGCATGCCTATAAGTATCCAAAAGGAGGGGGCAAGGCAAGAGAATAAAACAGAGAGGAAGGAGAAAGGAGGAAGGGGAAGAGAGGGCCAGGGCCCTGTTTCATAAAAAGTTGTTATGATAGCAACTCCTGCTGGAATGTTAACTACCATGGTAACAGTGAGAATGCCCATTTCATAAAAAAAGTTATGATAGCAACTCTTGCTGGAATGGCAACTTTTATTATAAAAGCCAATCAGGAAGCAGAATTCTCACTTTTGCCATGGTAGTTACCATTCCAGCAGGAGTTGATGTTTTTTATCCACTGGCGACGCATTCCTTCATCACGGCCTGGAAACCTATGCAGGGAGTACGGCTTCACACACAAACAGGCTTCATGAGTCCAAGGCGAGTGAATTTCACATTCACTTTGCTTCCAATCCTGAAGCTTTCTCCAATTGTTGTGGCAATTGAACACAGCACAGCTGCGACCTGAACTTCTCCGATTAATGCTCATTGTGAATCTTACAAGAAATCTGCTCAATTGGTCCAAAATAAAAAAAAATCGAACGAATGTACCAAATACCCTATTGACTTGTGTACTACAGTGCGTATCAAAAAAAAGTTTACACTTTGAAAAAGCCATGGGAATTAACAAATATACAACATGTGGGTAATTTTTTCACATATATTTTTGTAAAGCTGGCAGAAATCTGTTTGCGCAGAAATGCTTGTTTTTACGCTGTGTCAAGGGGAAAGGGCGAAATCAAACTTACCCTGCGAAGCATTTCTCATAAATTTCCCTAGCACTTTTAGTCAATTGACATAAAACGGATACATTCAAGCATTTTGTAACAATTTTGCCGCCCAAATTTGAAATTTCAACACTTAGTAAGCACAACCTTTACCCTTTTTGTGCCAGCTGGATCTGAGGACATAACTGAATCTGAACAAAAGTTTGTATCAGACATCTCCAGCATTTTTCACCAAGTTTTTATCATTTAAAGTTGGTTTACATTTGATTTTTCATTTAATACTTGTTTCTCCACACTTTTCCCAAGCTTGGCAATGATTAACAAAATGAAAATCAATCCTAAGCCATTTCATGTAAATCACAGCTCAGTGTAAAGCAAATATCGTCACGATGGACTCGGTGTGTTGGGGAGTGGGGTGGGGCGCAATGCACTCTTAAAAGTGTTTGGGCAAGGAAACAAGTTTAAAAAGGTAAAAGATATCTTCAAATCAATTTTACTAACTAATTTCCACGTGTTCTTCATGATTAAGGTCTACTTTTATTTGCATAACTATTTCTAAGTTCTGCGCAAATCATTTTTCACCAACTTTTCAAAAGTAAGTGGTGCTTGCTCAAGCGGAAATATTTTTCGACAGTTATATCGTCATTTGCTTAAATGGATCTGTACCAATGCTAAAATGTGGAAAAATCGTCAGGATATTACAAATATATAATTTTACAGGATTTTTTCTAAGTGTAAACTTTTTTTTGATACGCACTGTATAAAAGTTGATTCGCCCACCGCAGCATGGCGACCAGTCTGCTGCCCTCTCACGTTGTGAAATTGGTCTATAGCACACTCCTACTTAAAGCTACCAGACCCATATAAAACTACCTTAACAAAGTTTAGGCATGGAAATCATCGACTTCCCGTTTTATATACATAAATAGATCAGATCGTGGTTGTACAACTTGTAATTCAAGGACAATTGGTGATGGATATCATTATTCGTTCGAATGTTCCAAAATCGTGTAGAATATAATGATTTAGTTTAGTTTAAAGCATAGACAGGCATATTCGGTTTGTTCATAATTCTATCATAGTAAATGCAACATTCATAATTATGACAGCAGGATTTTATAGTATGCGATGTCTGTTTAAATAATTTGTTTACTTTTTAAAATATTTTTTTTATAAATTTAATATGTAAGTTAGTTTATGCCAAATGTACACTAAAATTTACGGACCTTGCGATAGTATTCGGTGTAATTTTTGTAAAATGGCTACCTTTTTGTCAATTCATTCATTTTCATTTTTTATTTTTTCTTCATATATCTAACAATTGTAACTGAATTAGTGTAAAATCTGCATATAAAACTGCAAATATTCAAATTATTGTTGTGATTGTAAATGTAAGCTTATGGCTTTCTCCAATTCCCATTTCGGGTGACATGAGGAAATAAAAATCACATTGGGTGATTTTCAGTCCGGTGTTGGCCTTGGTGTTGCTGTTGAAATTTGGATTGCTTACCCTAGCTCCAAAACTTATTCAGAGTTTGTAAAACTGATCCAGATCACATCATTGACATCTGAACAACTTGTGAGTGACTTTTTGGGACCATCTTCATTTTACGTTTAGTGTTATAATCGTGTGAAAATTGACCTAACACCAACACCAAAAGGTCAACACCGTACTTGAAATCACCCATAGTCATTGTCACAAAGCACATGCAATACATTGAATTATATTTTTATAGTGACGTATCAGGTCACCTTTGCCTGACCCGTGCAGCAGTTCACAATGGACGGTATGTACATTGTGTGCACGAATGTACCTCTTATTTGCTCGCGTACAACCAGCCAAGTATGGGTTGTACAATCGGAACAATCGCACTCATAAACATTGCATATTTATATATTATTTCAAGCATTATCAGTCAAAAATGATCAGATGAAAGACTGGCCCGAATCTCATCATGTCAACATCTTTTAGAAGAGATGATCAGATGACATGATCCTGGATCTCATCATGTCGACATCTTTTAGAAGAGATGATCAGATGACAAGATCCCGGATCTCGTCATGTCGACATCTTTTAGAAGAGATGATCAGATGACAAGATCCCGGATCTCGTCATGTCGACATCTTGTAGAAGAGATGATCAGCTGACAAGACCGATCGTCTTGTCTACATCCAGTGGAAGAGATGATCAGATGACAAGATCCCGGATCTCGTCATGTCGACATCTTGTAGAAGAGATGATCAGATGACAAGATCTTTTATCTCGTTATGTCTACATCCAGTGGAAGAGATGATCAGATGTCATGATCTCGTAACTCCTCATGTCTACATCTTTTAGAAGAGATGATCAGATGACATGATCATGGATCGAAGATCTTGTCATCTGATCATCTCTTCTAAAGGATGTCGACAGACGAGATCCGGGATCTTGTCATCTGATTATCTCTTCTACAAGATGTCGACATGATGAGATCCGGGATCTCGTCATCTGATATTTTGCTTTCATGATGTCGACTTCTCAAGATAATTATCTCAACATCTGGGTGGCACTTTTAAGCTTCAATAGTAATGACTTTAGAATTTCCCTTATTTTTTTCTTCTTAATTTTACGTCGTTACCGTAACAACGCAGTGACCGACACACTCGTTTTTTTTTTCTTCTCGGTGTATAGAGCCCAAAACCATAATTATCAACCTTGACTCCGAATTTGTCTTTTTAATTTGTTTTTTTAACGAAAAGTGCGAGATCCCAAACATAAGTCCCTCGGATTTTCGAGAGCATACATTGAAAATTGTTCGTAAACCTTTGAAAATGCAAACTAGTTTCTTCTTTAACGGCTCCATGTATTCTACATGTAGCTATTTCATTTCACGAGAAAGCCGGTCTCGTGAAGGACTTTTGACAAGTGGAAAGAAAAACAAGCGAGACAAAACGGCAAATGCTGATGTTCAACACTGTTGTGGTTATGAGGAATAACATCTGTATTTAAACATTTTAAAAATATCTAAAAGGTAGAACGTGTTGCAAAGTAGGCCTATGAAAAGTAATACAAAAGTGATTTTTAAAGGAGGAGGGGGCATGAAGTGAAGGCAAATATTGATAAATATGGCTGGAAATCCCTTATGTCCAAATGGAAATGAATTCATGTCCTGGAGATTTTTTTTTATATTTTCTTTCACCTTCACAAAATTATCAACTATGTGATCTGTGAGTTAACAAATCAAATTGTACTTCTTGAATACTTACCGCAAGGTATTTCATCCGAATAATCATCGCACTGATAAAATCCGTCACAGATATCGTCTTGAGAAATCACCTGATTTGAGTTGGCACAGGAACTGAGACCTTTGTAAAAAAAAAAAAATGATGCACATGTACTGTAAGTCAATTACAAACATTTTCGTAAACAGTTGCTAGCGGCAATTATTACTAGAATACTTGCTAGTAAATCGGAGATTTTATTTCATTTATTTATTTATTATCTTACAATGCAGGGCCTGTTTAGTTTAGAAGGGAAAAATGTTTCACAAATACGTCCTGCAATTAAACAAACATCATTTAACAACAAAATACAGATTAAGGTAACATCAAACTATTAACGACAATAGGGTTGATAAATGTTACTTAAAGTTAAATTCCAACCAAAAAAATATTGATTTTAAAATATAAAGAAAATTATACAAGCAAAACGTTGAAAGTTTCATCAAAATTGGATGTAAAATAAGAAAGTGATAATAATAATAATATTCAGTTCTTTTATAGCGCATAACACATAGCAACACATGCGCTTGGATGAAACTAAGGAAAGTAATTAGAAAGTAAAGGGTGTTGGGCACTGAATTCATTAAAAGTTAAACAGATACCCTTAGGGAAGTCTTAAACTTATACAAATCATGTATATTTCTCATATAATTAAGAAGTGCATTCCATAAGACGAAAGAGGTGATGATATTTCAAAGTTTCGCTTCTTTTTCACAAAACAGCTAAAGCACAACTCAGTGACATGCAAATGAGAGAGTCGATGATGTCCCTCACTCACTATTTTTTTCAGATACACATTTGTCTTTTTTTTACAGACTTGACAATAAGGACCAACTTGACTGAACCATTGTTTAAAATGGACGTTCCACATGTCCAAGGAGGAATAGAATTTTCAAAAGACAATGAGGGGGAAATTAGAATATTTCATGTAATAAAAGAAGAAATATTGTGTGGTTGACGTCATCAGTCCCTCGTTTGCAAACAAACAAGGGTGTGCACTGCATACAATTGTTTTAAGATTAAGATTTTTAAATGTCATGAATTTCTCATTTTACATCCGATTTTAATGAAATATCCATTGTCATACTAGTTGGAATTTCCACTTTTTATTGAAATAAACTTTTTGTTGGAGTCCACTTGTCCTTGAAATATGGAAGGCTTTGCTTTTTCTTTTTTCCAAACAGGCGCTTGCAGTGAGTCTAGTGAAGAAACTGGCTTTAACATATAAAAAAATCTGTTAAAATCTGTCAATGAGCGGGGGAACGGAACTTTTTAAAATCAAACAGAAAACAATTATAAAATGAAAGTTAAAAGGAGAAGAATAACTCAATCTTGAAAATTGAAAAGATAACTATGTTTATTTTCTTCTATTTTCTTAGTCAATTTTCTTTCCACACATCGATTCCCAACGTCCATCACAGCTTATTCTGCATCTTCGATTTTCCTCACATATAAGAAGATTTGTTTTAATTTCTAACCCTTGTTTGCATACCCCCCCCCCTTCAGAATTTAAATATCCTATAAACCGTTTCGCAACATTTATTGACTTGACTGTTTATTTGTGTTATAAAAAAATCAGTTAAACCTCCGATACTTACTATTCAACCTGACAGTGCTCACTTCAATTTCGCCATGGCCGGTAAAGTACTTTGAGCCATACCTGACATATCTCCAAACATCGCTGATTGATATCCACATCTCACTGGATCCCACGTAAATATCGTCTTCGGAATAAGTGAAAGCACGAATTGTTTTCACAATTGATTGTCTGTCAGCACTACTATATCCGGTGCCTATCTGAATGATAGCATCGTCGCATTCTCTATTATCATAATAATTAAAGCAATTGAGGTAGATATCCAAAAACCTTAATCGAAATCCATTCGAGGCGTTGGTCTTAAAAAGTGATACATTGTAGATCCGTTCTTTGATATCGGAAAATGCAATTGTATAATTTTCGTTTTCCAGCAGAAAAATTGATGGATGACCTGTTGAATATGAGAAGAATTGTAATGATAATACAAATAACAATAATCATAATAATAATACCAACATTAAGAATGACATTACAAAGAAGAATAAATTATTTAAAGCTAAAAGAAAACAAGTGGAATGCCTCTGGCCGTCTCACCTGCATCACGCGGTTCAATATAGCAGCAGTGCTCACTTAAATACTACTCTAACTCGCACAAGATGTTCAGTGATACATCGTTACTCTTATGTCCACTTTTTATGAACTAGACCAATAAACTTACAGAGATGTGATGGTTATTCAAGAATAAACCCCAACATCGCCAAAGTTCATTGACCTTACATGACCTTTGACCTTAATCATGTGACCTGAAACTCGAACAGGATGTTCAGTGATACTTGATAACTCTTATGTACAAGTTTCATGAATCAGATCCATAAACTTTCAAAGTTATGATGGTAATTCAACAGATACACCCAATTCGGCCAAAGTTTATTGACCTTTGACCTTGGTCATGTGACCTGAAACGCACACAGGATGTTCAGTGATACTTGATTACTCTAATGTCCAAGTTTAATGAACTAGACCAATAAACTTTCAAAGTTATGATGGTA
Organism: Lytechinus variegatus; assembly: GCF_018143015.1. Lineage (NCBI taxonomy): Eukaryota > Metazoa > Echinodermata > Echinoidea > Temnopleuroida > Toxopneustidae > Lytechinus > Lytechinus variegatus. The sequence goes on along the minus strand of NC_054750.1, from coordinate 24,651,565 downwards.
ATTCAACAAATACTCCCGATTCGGCCAAAGTTCATTGACCCTAAATGACCTTTGACCTTAATCATGAGACCTGAAACTTGCACAAATTTTTTAGTGATGCTTGATTATTATTATGTCTAAGTTTCATGAATCAGATCCATAAACTTTCAAAGTTATGATGGGAATTCAACAGATATCCCCAATTCGGCCAAAGTTCATTGACCCTAAATGACCTTTGACCTTGGTCATGTGACGTGAAACTCATGCAGGATGTTCAGTGATACTTGATTAACCTTATGTCCAAGTTTCATGAACTAGGTCTATATATTTTCTAAGTTATGATGACATTTCAAAAACTTAACCTCAGGTTAAGATTTCGATGTTGATTCCTCCAACATGGTCTAAGTTCATTGACCCTAAATGACCTTTGACCTTGGTCATGTGACATGAAACTCTAATAGGATGTTTAGTAATACTTGATTAACCTTATGGCTAAGTTTTATTAACTAGGTCCATATACTTTCTAAGTTATGACGTCATTTCATAAACTTAACCTCAGGTTAAGATTTGATGTTGACGCCGCCGCCGTCGGAAAAGCGGCGCCTATAGTCTCACTTTGCTTCGCAGGTGAGACAAAAACTTAGCAGTTCGAACGTGCGGATAATTTTTGGCAATGTGGATTCTTGAACCGTATCCATTTCATTCTCCTGAGAAGTACAGTGTGTAGATGAAAACTCATCGTAATCAAATCAACTGGCCTGGATTGTCATGACTGATACGGATTGGTCAGCGTAACGTTGGTCATAATCTCCGCTGGCAGTGGGAGAGCACCAATATGACACGGCTAAGCATGGATTCAAATTTACTTAAACGACTGTCAACACCAGCTATGTGTTCATTTTCATCCGTGGCTGGAAGGACTGCTCCTCTTTTTATTAACTTTGAGTTGCATCTGAAGATCCGCTATTGCATTCTGAAGCATTGTTTTAATTGTTTCCTTTCTACATTTTCGTGACAGATCGTTTATCGGTCTTCTTTCCGCTCATGGAAGAGTTGGGCTCATTACTTATGATCATTTTGAGGTGGATAGGCTCGCGGGGTATGACGTGCCCTCCATGCCATAAACATTCATTCATTCACATAGCGGGGCGATTAGACCCATAGTGCAGCAACGCCGCCGGAGTTTTGGGGCCCGAAGAGGTTCCTAGTACGCTCGGAGACCCGCTGAAATCAGCCAACTCCTGATCACGAGACTTGCTCGGACTCATTGAAAACCGCAAAATACGATTCCAAATGCAAGAAATTATCACCTTGCTTTAGGTAACTACTGAATATAGATATGAATAGTCCGTTCAGTAAAGATGTGTCATATTTCGGAAGATTGTTATTTTTTCTGGAGAGTGCAACATGTGCTTGAACTTGCTATTTTGCGATGAAGCGATAATGAGCGCGCATATGTGGAAGGCGGGATCTCAATTAGTCTCCTCTCGAGACGAACGAAATGAAATAAAGATAAAAATAATGATAACACTATAACTGATAATTGGTAGTGATATTGACAATTATAGCAGAGACAGCGAAACTATCTTACTCCTACCAATGATGATCATAATATGATTGTAATACAATAATAATAATACAATAATATTGATATTGATAATGATAATAATCATCATCATTGTAATCATATAAAATAAGATTTAAGTAATAATCATGAAGCATATGCTTATAACAATTATTAAGAATGTTTTGCCCCTTCTGTACAAAATCTGTACGGAAATCATTATTAATATCGTCTTAGAGGCAAGTATTTTTGGCAATTTAAAAAAAAATCTAATACATAAAAATACATAAGACATCTGAAAGTATGGGAGTGTTGAAAAAGAAAACGCAGATAACAAAAAAAATTACGGTATAAATGAGGGCATTGGCGGCGGAAGCCAAAAATTTTAGGAGGGGACAATAACAAAAAATTTGACAAGAAAAAAAAAAAAAAAAAAAAGGGTCTCAACCCCAAAATTTTAGGGGGGACGTAGAAAATAATTTTGACAAGCAAAAAAAAAAAAAAAGTTCATCAACAACAAATTTAGGGGGGAACGTCCCCCCCTCCTCAAATTTAGGGGGGACACGTCCCCCCCGCTTCCGTCGCCTATGAATGAGGGCATAGAAGAATCCGTAAGAGACAATTCACAAAATTGTCGTAAAATCACTACCGGGAATAATTAACATACGTCGCTAATGAAATTTCTAGATTGAATATTGGTAAAACTAATGAATATATTGTTTGTATATCATATCTATTGAACTAATAATATGGGACATACTGAGCTGTACAAGTTCAACAAAAATTCTTATAAGTGGTAAAGATGAATAAAAGTATAAATAGGAGCGGAAGAAAATATCACAAATGAAAATGGCCAGGGCAAAGGTTGTGGAGGTATATGGGGGTTAATATATTGTTAAGAGGTCAAGTTAGGAAAAAGTGCAGATTGGTAAGGTGGTTAGAGAGTTATTTTGATAACCTTTCTTCCTCAGACTGTCATATTACTTCGAACATTTTATCTCTGAAATTTCCACGAATAAATTTTTACAGGTTTTTTTTATATTTCAACCTTACATAACGGAACTAGCATTTAGAATGGTCACACAAGAATGGCCCAACAAATTGACCCGTATAATGAATCGATTGTTTGTAGACAGTAAGGTATCTCTTAAAAACTAAAAAAAAATAAAAGGAAATCTTACTGCACGCTTTTTCATCGGCAAAGTCTGGGCACGTGAGGACTTCATCGCATCGGTCATTGTTTGAGAAAAACAGGCCAGTCATTCCGCATTCCTGTAAATCTGTTGTGAATGTAATTAGGGGCAAATTGGACATCACATCTGGGATAAATTTATGAATATCTATATTTGAGACGTATTACTATTTGAAACATTTGCTGAAAATTATTTTGAGATTCGTACTGTAATTTTTTTGGGAAATCGAAGCCAGTCACTCCGCATTCCTGTAAGTATCTTGTGAATATAATTAGACGAAAACGGACATCACTTTACTGGACATCACTTAAAATCAATTTACGAATATGAATACAAGTATTAGTGCTGAATTATTATTGAAAATATGAACTTAATTCATGTAACCAAAAATTCATCCATGACAATAACGATCTTCAGTGGCTTAGAGAACTTGAACTAGGAATAGAATGAAGATCATATTCTTAAACAGCAGACCACAATTATTTTAGAATAAGATTTATTAGAAAATAGCAAAGCATCAAAGCTAATCATGATTTTACAACTATTCTAATAGTAAATACTAATAAACATAAATACTTACTAGACCTGTCAATGGCAGTGACCTTAATGTTGATCTCGCTGTTGCCGTAATTATAGTCATAGTAGGTGTAGTCCTTATGACCGACAACAGCAATCCAAATAACATTTGGCCGTACGTATATATCATGATGGTAAGAAGAATGTCCATAGAATGTTCTAATGGCTGATTTGACGTCATTTCCGGTTCCTATTAGAATTGTTTCATCATAGCGTTGATAATGATCCTCCTGGAACTCGAGTCGAAATAGAGCGGTAGCGTTTGTGCGTAGAACTGATATTCCAAAATGCCCGCTGTCCACGAAATAAGGGGTGATGAAAGTAAATTGGCCAGCGGCTAAAAACCTTTCTGAGTGATCTATAGTTAAAAAATAGATAATCTTACATCAATGATCCGTTATATATCTTCAGATGTGAACGAGGCTCGCACTCATGGGACACTCGGATCATACTGCAAATTGAAAACTCTTTACGGACCAATCAAGTCAAATGTGGAGCCTATTTGATCAAGCTCGGCAAGATAACTATAGTATGGGTCAATCTGCCTTTTAAGTTATCGACACTTTACAGTCGTGAAACAATTGACCTACATGTAACACCAACACCCATAGGTCAACACTGAACTTGAAATCACCCATTGATTTGATATACGATGGAGTAATTCTGTTCCGGGGGGGGGGGCACTTGTACATTGACGAGTGGATACCATGCGCGACCCAAAAAACACGTAAAAAGGATGTCCTTTTCACGATAGGGCACGTTACGTACGTAACGTGATAAGGATGTCAAAAACACAAAAATAATGAAAAAGGGTATCTATTTCGCTAAGAAAATTACGTGTTTAGGGTCGACTTTGCGGGGATGATAAAACAAAATTTAAATATTTTATAAAGGATGTCCTTTTTGCCCCAACACTTCGTGTTTAGAGTCCGATTAGCGCGAGGTGTAGAAGGTGGGGTCGTACTAAACCAAAGAAGGTAAAGCCGACGACCGAAGGACCCGTAACAATAAAACATTCCTGTACTTGTTTAGGGGTTCATTTCAGGGAATATTTGCCAAGAGTATCGTTTGTTTCCAATACTTGTTAAGGGTAGGGTTACACACGCCAATATTTGTTAAGGGGTGCATTTTAAGAATATGGAAATTACTTGTTTAGGGTGCTTTTCGAGACCCCATGGTCGCGCATGGTATCCACTCGTGAATAAAAGTGCCCCCTGGGTCTTGTTCCTTTCCTTAAGTACATGCCTTGAAATTATGTTAGCAGTACGTTTAGATAAAAATGAAAACGTTATATATACCAAAATCTCAACGAACCTATGTAAAAGTAATTTTGGGAAATCTTCCACCCCTTGCGTTCACTGTCATATACAGTGCGTATCCAAAAAAAGGTTTCCACTTAGAAAAAAATCCTGTAAAATCCTACATTTGAAATATCCTGAAGATTTTTCCACATTTTAACATTGGCACAGATCCATTTAAGCGAATGACGATATAACTGTCGAAAAATATCTCCGCTTGAGTGAGCACCACTCACTTTTGAAAAGTTAATGAAAAATGATTTGGGCAGAACTTTGAAATAGTTATGCGAATAAAAGTAGACCTTAATCATGAAGAACACGTGGAATTTAGCTAGTAAACATGATTTAAAGATATCTTCTACCCTTTTAAACTTGTTTCCTTGCCCAAAACACTTCGAAGAGTGCATTGCACCCCACCCACCCACCCTCACACCAAGGCCATCGTGACGATATTTGCTTTACACTGAGCTGTGATTTACATGAAATGGCTTAGGCTTAATTTTTATTTTGTTAATTATTGTCAAGCTTGGGAAAGGTGTGGAGAAACAAGTATTAAATGAAAAACGAAATGTAAACCCACTTTAAATGATAAAAACTTAGTGAAAAATTGCTGGAGATGTCTGATATAAGCTTTTGTTCAGATTCAGTTTTGTCCTCAGATCCGGCTGGCATAAAACGGTAAAGGTTGTGCTTACTAAGTGATGAAATTTAGATTTGGGTGGCAAAATTGTTACAAATGCTTAAATGTATCCTTTATATTATTTTAAAAGACTAAAAGTGCAAGGGAAACGCATGAGAAATGTTTCGCAGGGTAACTTTAATTTCACCCTTTCCCCCTTGATACAGCGTTTAAACGAGCATTTCTGCGCAAACACATTTCTGCGAGCTTTACAAAAATGGCAGTGCTCAACCCAGTGTAACATTCGGTCAAAACTTTTAATTTCATTGGATAGATGAGACCCAAACCCAATAATGTATGTGGAAAAAATTACCCACATGATGCAAATTATATAATTCCCAGGGCTTTTTCAAAGTGTAAACTTTTTTTGATACTCACTGTATATTGTCATATAATTCATACAAATCAAATAGGATACGTGTTAATAAAAGGCTGACTGGCGACAAATAACGTAACGTTTGCTCACCACATTTTATATAGATAAGAAGTGGGGCTATAATATAAATTGAGTTTACCATACCATTTGGTTGTCTCAACTTAGATTTACTGTTTTTATGCTTAGAGAAACAAAATTTCGGTTCGTTTTATTTTCGACGTTGGGTAAAAGTTTTCTGTACAAATATAAAAAGCAGTGTTGCAATTAATGGGTGGAATTTTTGAATCATTTCATGCCAAACGGGGTATTAGACATGGGTGCCCTCTTCCCGTCCTTCTTTATTAGTCAAACTAATAAACAACAAAATCAGAAAAAAGAAGTAAAGTCATTTAAAACAGAGAAACTCAATATGAAAATCAAATTACTACAATACGTAGACGATACTATTTCTTGTCCTTGATCCTTTTTTCTCTTGTTGAAGAATTAATTATTTTTGGCTAAGTGGTCGACCCAAAGTTAAATAAAATGAATAATATGATTTAGATTGGCGAGTCATCCTCCAAGTGGGATAATTCTAAACATAATTTGTCATCGGTTGGCAAACCCGTGAATTATTTGGGTCATTATATTGGTATGCAAAACGAATCTCACCTAAAAAAATGATTGGGTAAATAAATAATCAAAATTACAATATTCTTCGATAGTGGAAAAGAGGAAATTTGACTAATATGGAAAAGCTACTCTACTTAAGTCATTAGCACTGAGTCAAGTTATTTATTTGATTATTGAAGTCCATATCTGATAATTTTTAATGAATTGAGAAAAACTTTTTCAATTTCATTTGGGGAATTATTAAGAAAAAAGTGGTGTTATCAAATCGTTATGTATGTGGAGTCACCAATATTACTGCCATTTTTTAAAGATTAAAATGGTCACGTATTTCTTTTTTTTATTCCGTCAATGACACTATCTCCCCTTTTAGAGAAATAGGACATTTTTGGTTAAACCAATTAGCTAGTTAAATCTTTTCTTTAATTGTGATAATGATAACGAAATGAAAAAGACGATGAAAACAAAAATGATACCAAAATAATATGGTGAATTCCATATACATGGATGTTAATAAGGTCACATATCGAACGACATGATATAAATAATGATAATAAAGCAGGAAAATTTTCATCGTTTGATTAAAAAAAAAATTGATAGAAGTGTGCTATTGGATCAAAATTGGCATTTTGTTCTTAAGTGATATTTTTGACAATGGATCATTCAGGATTGGAAAAAAATTATATCAAATTTTTCACTAGAAAAAAATAAAGTGATTTTTTATAGTAAATTACAATAAGTACCAAATGCATGGCTACAGAATGTTATAAATATTTATAGCAGAAGTCTTACGTTATTTACCGTTGTTATTAACAAAGAACGTATATGATTTAAGCAGTAAGCAATGTTACAGACTGATTTTGTTATGCAATAGATTACCATATGTAAATTTTGAGTTTTATTGTTTGGTCACATGTTTTCGGACATTTGATTAAAGAGATTGACGATAATAGACTTCGTTAATTCAGTTTACTTTATAATTTACTACCCACTCGGAAAAACCTTTACAAGTGGAAAAGAATCAAGAGTAATTTATGATCAAATTGCAATTTTGAAAAAGACCTATTTTATTACTGCGAGTTGAACGTAGCACTTCTAATTTTCGTTGGATATATTTTTTAAGTCTTCCATACTGAAATAGAAATCAATATGTGTTACTTATTAATGCACAATGCCTAATTAGCTTGTTGTACGCGAGCAACTGGTGGGGGGGGGCTGAATAATAATGATGGAGTGAAATGCCTTTAGAAAATATACTTTTATACTAAGACAAGTGGAGCGCCCTTGGCATTCTCACCTGCATTATGCGATTCATTACAGATGTGCTGACTTTGAAAACTACCATAAAATAATTATTCACAAAAAACATTCATAATGAAGCAATACTACGTTCTTTTACCCTAACATGACATGACCTTGATGATCATGTGACCTAGGACTTTTCAGTGATACTTGATTACCCCATTGTCTACAATTCATAAACTATATCTATAAACTTTGAAGGTTATGGCAGCAATTTAATAATTACCTCCAACATGGTGGCCTTTAACTCGCACAGGATATTCAGTGATACTTGATTACTCTCATGTCCAAGTTTTATGAACTAGACCAATACAATATCGGAGTTATGGTAATACAACAAATACCCCCACAAGTACATTGATCTTAAATGACCTTTGACCTTGGTCATGTGACCTGAAACTCGCCCATGATGTTCAATGGTACTTGATTACTCTTATGTATAAGTTTCTTTAATCAGATCAATAAACTTTCAACAAATACCCCCAACTTGGTCAAAGTTCATTGAACCTAAATGACTTTTGATCTTGGTCATGTCACTTAAAACTCAGACAACAATATTTGATCACCCTTATGGCTAGGTTCATGAACTAGGTCTATATACTTTTTAAGATATGATGATTTTTCAAAAACTTAACGCTTTAGGTTAAAATTTCGACATTAACACCCCCAACCCGGTCTAGGTTTATTGACCCTAAATGACATTTGATCTTAGCCATGTGACCTGAAATTCGTGCAGGATTTTTGATAATACTTGATTAAGTTTATGTCCAAGATTCATGAACTAGATCCATATACTATCCAAGTTATGCTGTCATTTCAAAAAACTTAACCTTCGGTTCAGATTTGATGTTGACGCCGTCGTAATAGCGGTTCCTAATGCAGGTGAGACAAACACTACACTCAGCCCCGATCCTCTATGTGAACCTAATATTATATAAGAACTAATATTCATTAATATTCATACACACATACCATCCCACGCACACAAACACACTTTTTCCTTTGAATTAAGTGTTACGTCATGCATGGATGAAGTCATATTTGGGAAGCCCCATCCGCTTTCTACGTTGTGACCGAATTTGGGGAAAAACGAAAAAAATCTCCATTTTTGACGAAATTTACAAGGGGTACCATCACGATTTTGGTGAAACAATTGAAGGTTCTCCGTTTAGAGCCAGGAACCAGGGTTCGATTCCAAGCGGATGCACTTTCTCAACCTTTGATTAAGAATGGATGACAGCTCTGAGAGACCTTGAATAAAGCTCCGCATCTATTATTCTCTCGTTTTCATTTCTTTCATTGTTTATTATTTACAAGAGAATGGCCTCAAGTTGTTTGAATTCATCTAATTTCTTTCAACATACACATACACACACACTCACACGCACACGTATATATGGATGCTGCCACTAATCTCTACCATCAAGATGTACGGTGGTTCGTGATCAACGACTCTCGCCTGATTTCCGATTAATAAAACGTGCAATACGATCTTTGATGCAGAAATAAAGAAATAAGAGCAAGTTGAACAAACATTTTAAAGGTTAAATTCACCACAGAAAATGCTGCACACTGATCAACATGTATTAAAAAATGTGGATTAAAAATCACTCATTGTTTATCAATTAAATGTCGATCATTATTTTTTAGTCTTGCGTGGGGTAAAGGTTTGCTGAATAATAATAATATTAACTAGCATTTAGTACGCTCTCCATAGTTAACTATATCACAGCGTTTACAAACGAGTTTAAAACAAGAGTACATAATAATTACAATAAAAATACATTCAAAAGAAATTAATCGGAAAAGAGGTATGTTTTTAGAAGTTTCTTGAATTGATCTGAAGAGTTTGATGATTTAATGAAAGTGGGTATGTTGTTCCATTCTTTAGAAGCAGTAACACTAAATGTGCGAATATCACCTGATTTTGTACGAGTTTTGGGTATGGCAAGCAAATATGGGTCTTTAGATGAACGGAGATTAGGGCGAGTTGGTCTATGGGAAGAAAGGCTATCTTTGATATATTTTGGCATCTGGTTATTAAAGGCTTTGAAGACAAAAAGAAGTAATTTAAAGACAATTCTCTTCTTTACTGGGAGCCAATGAAGAGATTTAAGTGAAGGGCCAGATGAATAATATCCTTATTTTTAATCTTGCTGATTACTTTGCGACAAACATAGATTAAATATAGTATTTCGGCTTTCCCAATCAGATCAATCGAGATAACTGATAATTTGTAGGTAAAAGTTTAATCAGTTTAATCACAGCTGATCAAATGTGCATGTACTGCCGCCATTTTTTTTAATTTATTTTTTTTTTTTGGGTGGGAGGTGTTTGCGCTTGTTCAAAGTGGATTAAGATGTGAGCGCATGCGCATATTGAATTTCATGCAATTTGGGCATTCTGCTCGAACTCGCTCAAAATATTTGTGACAAAAATGGAAGGAGTCCTCAAGTATCTACGTGATTGGGAGCTACAAGGACTATTAATGTTTGAAGGTAAGAAACTCTATTCATATATGTGAAGAAAAGGAAGTGTCTTCGGAATGGTGCATTAATAAAGTGCACATCAGCCATCCACAAAGTTTAACTTCATCTAAACTCTTAAAACAGATCAGTCAAATTGACTAGATCAGGAGTCAACTGGGAGCAACTGATATGACGATCCCTGATATTCACATTTCTGACATATATTCTAGTAAAAAATAACTCTGTTCTTGTAAAATATGACTAGAAAATAGTCAAATATAACGTAGAATAAGAGTTGCACCCAGCTGACCGTATTAACTAGTCATTTTTGACTGATTTGTTTTTAGATTGTACCATAAGATTCAAAATATTACAGGAGGAAGGGAAGTGGTGGTTTCTTTTACAGCATTGTCCATAAATGGCAGTGCCAAGGTCTTATCATTTGCGGTACAGAACTGAATAATTACTCTTGACATACTTACTGCATGCTAATTCATCCTCGAAATTATCGCAGTGATAAAATCCATCGCAAAGGGTGGATGATGGAAAAAGTTTGTCAGAAATCGAACATCTATAGAGAGCTATGAAAATATGACATAAGCAATAAATAAGCATTCATACATTTGTATAAAGTTTTATTCAGCCTGATCTACTAGGAGCCTCTGCTTATGCTTTTATTGTTACAATAAATTTCAAATCTTTAAGAATGTATAAAGCATCGTTCACGGTTTTAGCAATTAATACTAAAATCAAACAACGCTGTTAACCATATTTGAATTAATAAAATAGGTGGTAGGGGAAGGCGGGGGTAAGTTGTGACACTTTTTGCATTTTGTATTCTAGAATTTATATGACTAGTACTATTGTAGAAATGAGTACCTTGCCTTTAAATGTGATTCTTGGGAAATGTTTTTCACCTACATATAACTTTCTACCCCCACACTGAAAGTCATCGTGACCTTTGAAAAAAACGATGTCAAATGGCTCAACTTGCCCCATATATGGGGTAAGTTGTGCCACCGTCTGGGGTAAGTTGAACCACAAAAACTACGTACAAAATGTATGGGGGAGAACCAGCATGTCATTTTTTTTGTTTAAAGTCTTTTCACTTGCTAATTCTCTATAAATACTAACATCCTTTAAAAGTAAAAGAGCAGTCATGTAAATTTGCTCCTTTCAGCCTGCATTTCAATCGATTTTTATGGTTTGTTTTTTAAGATACATTACCATAAGAATTACCATGGCTCAACTTGCCCCATGCTGTTTGGCTCAACTTACCCCAGTCCAAACTTAGTGCGATAATTTTGTATCCACACATTTATTATGCATCCATCATATAAAAGACTATGACAAGAATGAAGATCCACACCTGGACTAACATTGTTGTTATCATGTCTTTATTATATTTAAATACGTGTGTGTGTGTGTGAAGCACTTATCTATTTCACACTCTTTTTTTTACTTTTTTTGGCTGAAATTCATACTTTCCGCTCTAAAAAACTACTTTTTGTTTCAAAGTGGAAAACAATGTGATGGGGTTATAAGGGGTTATGCTATGGGTCATCAATACATGACAACACCACGATATCTGACTCATTCATTATTGGCCTGGGGCTGGTGGCTCAACTTGCCCCTATGCTCAACTTACCCCGCCTTCCCCTACATATACAAGCCGTTCATGATATAAGTAAATCAGTGAAAATCAACATAAAATGTTATAGTTTTAAAATCGCTCACTTGAAAGATCAGTAGATATTATCTCAGCATTCAGTTCAAGCAGGGGGTATTCCATGCCTCCTATGATAGCAATCCACATATCACTGGTCTCTACGTAAACATCACTGGGACAGCAATGTCTATATCCATTGATGGTTGTGATGACAGACTGTAGATCAGACGGATCAGTACCATTCCCTATCTGGATTTGTTCGTCATAATAGAGATATAGATCTCTGAATATAATTTGAAATCCATTCGTAACATTTGTTTGAAACAAGTGGGCATTGTATAATCTTTTGCGTGTGATGTTGTTGACGTAGATAAAATATTCGCCTGTCTGAAGATAGCTTGTGGGATATTCTGTGGAAAAAAATATTAAAAATAGTGTACCAAATAAAAAAATACAGTTTTTTTCGAGAGATGTTTGCGCTGGTGAACGTTTTATCAAATTGGATTAAGATGTGAGCGCATGCGCATATTGAATTTCAAAATAGTGTACCAAATAAAAAAAATACAATACACAACACTATTCCTCTGGCGTAGATGGTTCTGTTTGTGATCACAATTAAAATAAAATCATCTTTTAAATCATATTGTTTAGTTACGTCTTGTACGTTACTGAAGAGTTATCCATAAAGAAAATCTATACCTTTTTTATTTTGCATTTGGTATTACTGAGATTGTTTTGCTTTATGCTTGTTTAGTTACCCAAATCAAATTTCGAAGAGGTTATTGAGAAGAAAAGTTGTGCGAGACATAAAAAATAAGAAAATAAACTTCTTGACGTGATCTCTATTTGTTTCAGAATAGTTTTTTTAAGAGTATGAGGTGCACCACGTTGTACTTTTGTTCTTGGGGTGAAAGGGTACATAAAGAATATGCTTATGGGTGCAGTTCATTTGCACAAGGGTCGTGAATAAAGTGTATCACAGAATAAACGAAACCGAGAAATCTAACAATAATAACAAATAACAATAATAATAACAATCATATTAATAATGGTGATCATACTAATAACAATTACGGTATTGACGTATATGGAATGGCAAGGACCCAGCGTTGGCTTTATAACTTTATATGACGTACTAGTAAATTGTTGGTGATCGTATCATTCAGGTTTTTGCCACGCGAGCCGATTCTGCACTGCGAGCTGTGACATCGTGTAAACGCAGTGCAGGATAAATAAAAAATGTCGGTGTGGGGGGAATGTGTGAATGTGTTTTGTTAGTGGGGTGTATGCGTTTACTATCACACTCTTAAAAAAAAGTTTTACCCAATATTGGGTAAAATGGGAACGTGCGTGTTGGTTAGGTAAAAATATATACCCAATATTTTGTAAATTTTACGCAATTTTGCGTTGAAATTAGCAAATATGGGGCAAAAACTACCCTGGGCAATCATGTATGTTCTTTTTCTACCAAATTATTGGGTAAAATTTACTCAGTGTTTTTAGAGTGCAGATCAATCATAATGTAAAGACACATTATTGTATTTCTTACTGCATGATGATTCGTCTTCATAATTATCGCAGTCGTAATATCCGTCACAAGTCAACGTCACTGACACGTTCATGGAAGACGATCTACAAGGAAAGAAATCTGAAATTAAAGAAAAATAAATCTTAAACTGATGCTAACCACAATGTACATGTATGTATTACTCAATGAGTTTGCAAACCATAATAATAATAATAATAATGATTACAAATTATTACCAATGTGTTAGTTTATACATTATCGTAATACCATGCCACATTATAATATTTCTCATTCTTGCAGTATGGTAACATTTTGATTTTGTTTGAGTCTGGTCTGACATTCATGGCGTAAAAATGTAATGAAATTCTTATTACATATCGGCTCTAATGCAAATGTCATGATTAAAAATCGTAATAAAAAACTGAAACAACAAAACATTTAATATTAGAATTAAATGAAGTTCAAATACTCACTAAGAGAATCAATGGCAGTAACGCTTATTTTCAGATTAATATAACTGTTCTGTTTCGATCCTAAAACAACAACCCACATTTTGTGGGTATCTATGTATACATCTTCCGCGTAGTATGCATATCTATGGACAGTAGTAACAATAGACTCGGGATCAGATGGATCGTTCCCTGTCCCTATTCGGATTTCATCATCATAAGACTTAAGATACAAACGATGAAACACAATTCGAAACCCATTTGTAGTATTTGCTTTCAACAGGGTTGTATTGTAGAATCCTCTTGTGCTAGATTCTGTGCTTATAGTAAGTGATTGGCCTTCCTCGAGGTATGTAACTGAGTTATCTAAATCGCAGGAGTAGATTCAGAAAAGAAGAGAATAAAAAAGGTTAGTCCTCTATGGTGATGGCTCCTATCCGAGTGAACTAAAATACAAATATTCATCTCGAGAGAACGTTGAATGAATTTTGATTGGTTTATCTTCCCGGATATCTAGTGACTCTTTATTGCATAGGTGATTGAATCCCAAAGAACCATCTTTTCTCGATCTCAAGAAAAGTTATGTAAATTCGGACATCTTTTCTCGATTTCAGGAAAAGTTATGTAAATTCGACTTAAAGCTTTCATTGTTTATATTTCGAACAAGTGATAAAAATGAAATTTACCATTATTTGATTACTTTTACCTTATGTCAATTATATAAGTTCATGACTCTGTCTCTTGCTCTAAAAAAAAATATTAACAACAATAATGACAATTATTGCCCATATACCAGTCGGTCTAATTGGAATTATAGTCCAGTCAATCTAGCCAGAATAGGGGAGGGGGTAACCCACCACTAATTGCAACATGGGATATTCCACTGAAATGCTTTCCAGGAAGGCTCATTAAACAACATAGTAAAAGTCCTCAAAAATCCGGGCAGTGGAAATTTATGAAATTTGCATATTATGTGTGATGAAAGTACATCTAAAGTTATAAATTAGCGCACCAAAATTAGCGCAGAAGTGATTTAGCACGTTTTTGTATATATACTTTCACTATTGCACTACCTGATTAACATATTTGTATCTAGCACTCCCTTAGTCAATGTGTACACTTACATAGCAACATGACAGTGCATTTGACTTTTGGACATTGGGTTGTGTGAGGGACCAGGATTTTGCCCTTCAAAGTCAGAAACATCCTGGCTCAGAAGACATTCAATTTACTTGAGAAAGCAAGCAAAGAGGTTAGTTGACATCAACTTGCCCCAGTCCAAACTTTGTGCGATAATTGTGTATCCACACATTTATTATGCATCCATCATATAAAAGACTATGACAAGAATGAAGATCCATACCTGGACTAACAATGTTGTTATCATGTCTTTACTATATTTAAAGACGTGTGTGTGTGTGAAGCACTTATCTATTACACACTCTTTTTTTACTTTTTTTGGCTGAAATTCATACTTTCCGCTCTAAAAAACTACTTTTTGTTTCAAAGTGGAAAACAATGTGGTGGGGTTATAAGGGGTTATGCTATGGGTCATCAATACATGACACCACCACGATGTCTGACTCATTTATTATTGGCCTGGGGCTGGTGGCTCAACTTGCCCTATGCTCAACTTACCCCGCCTTCCCCTACATATACAAGCCGTTCATGATATAAGTAAATCAGTGAAAATCAACATAAAATGTTATAGTTTTCAAATCGCTCACTTGAAAGATCAATAGATATTATCTCAGCATTCAGTTCAAGCAGGTGGTATTCCATGCCTCCTATGATAGCAATCCACATATCACCGGTCTCTACGTAAACATCACTGGGACAGCAATGTCTATATCCATTGATGGTTGTGATGACAGACTGTAGATCAGACGGATCAGTACCATTCCCTATCTGGATGTGTTCGTCATGATAGAGATATAGATCTCTGAATATAATTTGAAATCCATTCGTAACATTTGTTTGAAACAAGTGGGCATTGTATAATCTTTTGCGTGTGATGTTGTTGACGTAGATAAAATATTCGCCTGTCTGAAGATAGCTTGTGGGATATTCTGTGGAAAGAAATATGAAAAAATAGTGTACCAAATAAACAAAAATACAATTTTTTCGGGAGATGTTTGCACTGGTGAACGTTTTATCAAAGTGGACTAAGATGTGAGCGCATGCGCATATTGAATTACAAAATAGTGTACCAAATAAAAAAATACAATACACAACACTATTCCTCTGGCGGAGATGGTTCTGTTTGTGATCACAATTAAAATAAAATCATCTTTTAAATCATATTGTTTAGTGACGTCTTGTACGTTACTGAAGACTTATCCACAAAGAAAATCTAAACCTTTTTCATTTTGCATTTGGTATTACTGAGATTGTTTTGCGTTATGCTTGTTTAGTTACCCAAATCAAATTTCGAAGAGGTAATTGAGAAGAAAAGTTGTGCGAGACATAAAAGATAAGAAAATAAACTTCTTGACGTGATCTCTATTTGTTTCAGAATAGTTTTTATTAAAGAGTATGAGGTGCACCACGTTGTACTTTTGTTCTTGGGGTGGAGGGTACATAAAGAATATGCTTAAGGGTGCAGTTCATTTGCACAAGGGTCGTGAATAAAGTGTATCACAGAATAAACGAAACCGAGAAATCTAACAATAATAACAAATAACAATAATAATAACAATCATATTAATAATGATGATCATACTAATAACAATTACGGTATTGACGTATATGGAATGGCAAGGACCCAGCGTTGACTTTATAACTTTATATGACGTACTAGTAAATTGTTGGTGATCGTATCATTCAGGTTTTTGCCACGCGAGCCGATTCTGCACCGCGAGCTGTGACAGCGTGTAAACGCATTGCAGGATAAATCAAGCATGTCGGTGTGGGGGGAAGGTGCATTGGCGGCGGAAGCCAAAAGTCTTAGGAGGGGACAACCAAAAATTTTTTGACAAGCAAAAAAAAAAAGTAGGAGGGGGGACGTTGGAAAATAAATTGACAAGCCAAAAAAAAAAAAAAAAAAAAAAAAAAAAAAAAGGTCATCAACAACGAATTTAGGGGGGGGGGGGACCGTCCCCCCTCCTCAAATTTAGGGGGGGACACGTCCCCCGCTTCCGCCGCCTATGGGAAGGTGTGAATGTGTATTGTAAGTGGGGTGTATGCGTTTACTATCACACTCTTAAAAAAAGTTTTACCCAATATTGGGTAAAATGGGAACATGCGTGTTGGTTGGGTCAAAAGATATGCCCAATATTTTGTAAATTTTACGCAATGATGATTTGAAATTGGCAAATATTGGGCAAAAACACCCTGGGCAATCGTGCATGTTCTTTTTCCACCCAATTACTGGGTGAAATTTTACTCAGTGTTTTTAGAGTGCAGATCAATCATAATGTAAAGATACATTATTGTATTTCTTACTGCATGATGATTCGTCTTCATAATTATCGCAGTCGTAATATCCATCACAAGTCAACGTCACTGACACGTTCATGGAAGACGATGTACAAGGAAAGAAATCTGGAATTAAAGAAAGTAAATATTGAACTGATGCTAACCACAATGTACATGTATTTATTGCTCAATGAGTTTACAAACCATGATAATAATAATAATGATTACAAATGATTACCAATGTGTAAGTTTATACATTATCGTAATACCATGCAACATGATAATATTTCTCATTCTTGCATATGGTAACATTTTAATTTTGTTTGAGTCTGGTCTGACATTCATGGCGTAAAAATGTAAAGAAATTCATTGTACATGTCGGCTCTAATGCAAATGTTATGCTTAAACATTGTAAAAAAAAAACTGAAACAACAAAACATTTAATACCAGAATTAAACGAAGTTCAAATACTCACTAAGAGAATCAATGGCAGTAACGCTTATTTTCAGAATAATATAACTGTTCTGTTTCGATCCTAAAACAACAACCCACATTTTGTGGGTATATATGTATACATCTTCCGCGTAGTATTCATATCCATGGACAGTAGTAACAATGGACTCGAGATCAGATGGATCGTTCCCTGTCCCTATTCGGATTTCATCATCATAAGAATTAAGATACAAACGATGAAACACAATTCGAAACCCATTTGTAGTATTTGCTTTCAACAGAGTTGTATTGTACAATTCTCTTGTGAAAGATGGGGTGCTGATAGAATGTGATTGGCCTTCGTCGAGATGTGTAACTGAGTTATCTAAATCGTAGGAGTAGATTCAGAAAAGAAGAGAATAAAAAAAGGTTAGTCCTCTACGGTGATGGCTCCTATCCGAGTGAACTAAAATACAAATATTCATCTCGAGAGAACGTTGAATGAATTTTGATTGGTTTATCTTCCCGGATATCTAGTGACTCTTTATTGCATAGGTGATTGAATCCCAAAGCACCATCTTTTCTCGATTTCAGGAAAGGTTATGTAAATTTGACTTAAAGCTTTCATTGTTTATATTTCGAACAAGTGATCAAAATGAAATTTACCATTATATAATTACTTTTACCTTATGTCAATTGTATAAGTTCATGAATGTGTCTCTTGTTCTAAAAAAAAATATTAACAATGGTGACAATTTTTGTCCATATACTAGACAGTCTAATTGGACTTATAGTCCAGTCAATCTAGCCAGAATAGAGGGGTAACCCACCACTAATTGCAACATGGGATATTCTACTGAAATGCTTTCCAGGAAGGTTCTCTAAACAACATACTAAAAGTCCCCAAAAAAATCCGAGTAGTGGAAATTCATGAAAAGTTCATGAATGTGTCTCTTGTTGTAAATAAAATTATTAACAATGGTGACAATTTTTGTCCATATACTAGACAGTCTAATTGGACTTATAGTCCAGTCAATCTAGCCAGAATAGAGGGGTAACCCACCACTAATTGCAACATGGGATATTCTACTGAAATGCTTTCAAGGAAGGTTCTCTAAACAACATACTAAAAGTCCCCAAAAAATCCGAGTGGTGGAAATTCATGAAATTTGCATATTATGCAAATTAGCCATAAAAGGGTTGAAAAAGAAGGGAAACAATCCAATGATTGGAAATTAAGTGTTCAAAACAATTTAACTTGAATGAAAGTTCATTATAAATAACTGAATTTAATGTTTTTAATCAAAAGCGCAAAAATCTACCTCATTGCATTTTATGCAAATATTGATGCAAATAAGCATCCATACGTTGAAAAGAATGTCAAGACATTGTGATTGTGAGGGCCTCTGACTGGGCCTCTGAACTTTACCAATGTGACTTAAGTGAAATGACGCGTCACTGGCCTAGGGACGCCATATCCAGCGTTGTCTCAAATTGATTACCATTATGACGTATAGCTCTGCACGATTCAAGGGCGCGTATAAAAACGCGTAGAATGCCCGGCTTTATTATGACGTATATCGTTGGTGCGCGGATCATTTCAGGGTTTTGCCACGCGAGCCGATTCTGCGCCGCGAGCTGTGACAGCGTGTAAACGCAGTGCAAGATAAATAAAAAAATGTCGATTTGGGTCTGCGGTGGGTGTTAAAAGAATGTGTGAATGTGTTTTGTAAGTGGGGTGTATGCGTTTACTACACACTCTAAAAAAGGTTTACCCAATATTGGGTAAAATGGGAACAAGCGTGTAGACTGGGTAAAAAGATATACCCAACATTTTGTACGTTTTACGCAATGTTGCGTTGAAATTGGCAAATACATGTATGGGGCAAAAAATACCCTGGGCAAACATGCACGTTCTTTTTCCACCCAATTATTGGAGGAAATTTTACTCAGTGTTTTTAGAGTGCAGATCAATTATAATGTAAAGACACATTATTGTATTTCTTACTGCATGATGATTCGTCTTCATAATTATCGCAGTCGTAATATCCATCACAAATCAATGTCACTGACACGTTCATGGAAGACGATGTACAAGGAAAGAAATCTGAAATTGAAGAAAAGTTAAATACCTAATTGCGAGCTACCTTGGGGTACTTATTAAAATGATGCTAATCACAATCTACATGTATGCATTGTTATACGAGTTTGATAACCCTTGCAGTAATAGTGATATAAATATTTATTATGTTATTGAAAACCATATTTCTTGATGAAATAATTTAGTCCAAAAGTACATGTATATGCAATCTAAGGTGATGTAAATCTTATTACATGTTGGCTCAAACATGTCAAATGCAAATGTTCCGATTTAAATTTTCATCACAAACTGAAACAATACAATTTGTATAGGAATTAAATGAAGTCCAAGTACTCACTAAGCAAATTGATTGCAGTAACGTACAGGTCCAGATCATCACGACCATACTGTTTCGATCCTATAACAACAACCCACATTTTATGGGTATGTATGTATACATCATCCACGTAGTATTCATATCCATAGATAGTTGTAACGATAGACTGGACATCAGATGGATCGTTCCCTGTCCCTATTCGAATTTCATCATCAGAATTATAACTATACAAACGATGGATCACAATTCGAAACCCATTTGTAGCATTCGATTTCAACAAGGTTGTATTGTATCCTGTGTAAGATAGCGTGCCTATAGTAATTGATTGGCCTTCCTCGAGGTGTGTAACTGAGTTATCTAAATCGTAGGAGTAGATTCAGAAAAGAAGAAAATAAAAAAAAGGTTTGTCCTCTAGGGTGATGGCTCCTATCCGAGTGAACTAAAATACAAATATTCATCTCGAGAGAACGTTGAATGAATTTTGATTGGTTTATCTTCCCGGATATCTAGTGACTCTTTATTGCATAGGTGATTGAATCCCAAAGCACCATCTTTTCTCGATTTCAGGAAAGGTTATGTAAATTTGACTTAAAGCTTTCATTGTTTATATTTCGAACAAGTGATCAAAATGAAATTTACCATTATATAATTACTTTTACCTTATGTCAATTATATAAGTTCATGAATGTGTCTCTTGTTCTAAAAAAATTATTAACAATGGTGACAATTTTTGTCCATATACTAGACAGTCTAATTGGATTTATAGTCCAGTCAATCTAGCGAGAATAGAGGGGTAACCCACCACTAATTGCAACATGGGATATTCCACTGAAATGCTTTCAAGGAAGGTTCTCTAAACAACATACTAAAAGTCCCCCAAAAAATCCGAGTGGTGGAAATTCATGAAAAGTTCATGAACGTGTCTCTTGTTGTAAATAAAATTATTAACAATGGTGACAATTTTTGTCCATATACTAGACAGTCTAATTGGACTTATAGTCCAGTCAATCTAGCCAGATAGAGGGGTAACCCACCACTAATTGCAACATGGGATATTCTACTGAAATGCTTTCAAGGAAGGTTCTCTAAACAACATACTAAAAGTCCCCAAAAAATCCGAGTGGTGGAAATTCATGAAATTTGCATATTATGCAAATAAGCCATAAAAGGGTTGAAAAAGAAGGGAAACAATCCAATGATTGGAAATAAAGTGTTCAAAACAATTTAACTTGAATGAAAGTTTATGATAAATAACTGAATTTAATGTTTTTAATCAAAAGCGCAAAAATCTACCTCATTGCATTTTATGCAAATATTGATGCAAATAAGCATCCATATGTGGAAAAGAATGTCAAGACATTGTGATTGTGAGGGCGCCCTTGATTGTAGAGGGCGTTGTTTCTAAGTTATTATTTCCCTTTTGAATACACATTGATATATTGTTTATTGGAATTGAACCAATATCGACTAAGTGATGATAAAAAAAGAATGGAATTAATCTTTATCATATGTAGATACTGCGTTTTTCCATGGGGAAACCGGGCATTTGCTTCGAGTTTCCCCCAAAGTATGTACATTTTTATCAATAACTATTAAACAACAACAACAACAAATTTGTTTGGGGGCCCTGAAATAGGCATATTTATACTCCACAATTTGATAACAAAGGGATTATAAAAAATCAATTAGTTTCGAGCGGCTTTGAAAAAAACAGAAAATGCTTAATATCTCAACTAATGCTAAATGTAGATACTGCGTTTTTCATTTGCACAAGGGTCATAAATAAAGTGTGTCCCAGAATAAACGAAACCGAGAAACCTAACAATAATTACAAATAAAAATCGTAATAACAATCATTATAACATTGATGATCAAAATAAAAAAAGCATTGTTGACTGACGTCGGGGCGATACGAAATATATCGCCCCAACTAGATTTATATCGCCCGAGTCGTGGACGAGGGTCAAATAAATTTAGTGAGGGTGATATATGTCCTTTCGCCCCCAGGCTAGTCTATATTGTTATTATTAACCAAATCAGACATCTAGAGCAAAAATCCTTAAATTTTAGATATTTCAAATATTTAGAATGAGAATGTAGTTTCTCGTGTTAAGCAGACTGGGCCTCTGAACTTTACCAATGTGACTTAAGTGAAATGACGCGTCACTGGCCTAGGGACGCCATATCCAGCGTTGTCTCAACTTGATTACCGTATGACGTATAGCTCTGCACGATTCAAGGGCGCGTATAAAAACGCGTAGAATGCCCGGATGTTAGCCCTGCCTTTATTGCCCGCTACATTTACACGCATTTTCTCATTGACTTTCCTGAGCGGGCAATAAATTGGGCCCGTGGATAAACAAATGGAATTTTTTTGACCGGCCTTTAATTTTCCCGGGGTATTTTGATTTTTGTCATCCCCCCCCTAAAGATATCAGCCGGGGATTGCGCGATCACAGCGAAAATTTACGCAGTTGCATTGGTAAATTTCACTGAATTCATATATATTTATTTTATGTGAAATATGAATGAACTATGCTAATTTATTCATGAAATCATGCTTTTTGCTCTGATTCACCAAATAAAGCTCCGAGAATGCTATTTCTTGGTGAAAATATTCAATACAGTATTCCTAACAATTTTAAATGAAATAAATTCTGGTACCAAGACCGATTTTTTATGTATTTTATTGTTTTTGTTTTGAATTCTTATGTATTTCCTTGTTTTTTACTGTTTTTTTTTGTTTTATCGATAGAAATCGTTCCAGACTAAATTTTGATCAAAAACAAGGCAAAATGAATAAGGTTTAATCAGTAAAAGTAGAAATAATGATGCGTTATGATTTTTGGCTAATTTTGCCAAAATTAGCATTGGATTTGTACAGGAAATCACGTTGATGAGCAATTTTGGGTCTGACATGCACTTACATAATGTTGCGTAATATCGTAAAAGCGTACCCAGGCGTCACAAATTTGGTCTCAAAATTTGCGCGAGACTTGAAAGTAAAAAGTCGGTGAGAAGCGAGGTCAACAAAATTTGCGCAGCAGATATATCGCGAAAATTGTCGAGGGGGGCATTATGGCCCCCTCCCCGGAGAATTAGGGTTAAGCAGGCAACAATGTTTCAAAGTTGCCCTGCTCAGATGTCTGATACTAGACTGTGGGATGGACAGGGAAAATGTCTTTAGTTTTTCATTTCCGTGGGGCGGCAAATACAACCACGGTTCTTGGACATGATAATATGTAAAATATTATGAGTGAATACATGCACAATGTTGCCATCGGTAAATTTTGCTCCTGACCTCAAAATTAAAATAATAATATGCAAAATCGTACTATTGAGTCGACTGGAAATTCCGCCATTCACCCCGTGAGTTAAGGACTTCCGCGAACGCGCGCAAGCGTGCACAATGCATGTAACCTCGTTCGCGTTTATTTTTTTTATTCGTTGTACATGATACAGAATGTACGATGGTGGATAAGATGTCGTCGTCTTCGTCGTGTTTTGACAGCGAAAATGGCGATTTATCACTAGCAAATATATGCTACATGCACGTCTTACCCAAGGAAAGAGGGCCAGTAAATTCCTTTCAAGTAAAGAGATAGAACAAATTTAAGCCTCTGCTGCATTCGTTGATGTAGACTATCTGGGACTTCAGAATAAAAATAGCTATTCGTGCAGCAGAGAAGTTTGCGATTGACTTGCATGCAGCCCGGCCCAGGGAGCAGTGGCTTAACAGTGCAGGGGGGGGGGCAAGCTATCCCCCCTGGCGGAGTTCACCGGGAACTTAAAGGGGAAAAAAGAAAAGGGGGAGAATGAAAGGGAAAGGGGAAAAAAAGAGGAACTGGAAAGGGAAAGAAAGAAGAACAGATAGATTGTCATGAAAAGGTGATTTTATTTTAAAAAAATAAGCATGCAAAATCATAAACAAAATCTTGTTTGCCGTGGCGTACAGAACAAGAAAAAAAAAGGAAAAGGAAAGAGAGAAGGGTGAAAAATATGTTATCTTCTTTAACATTATGTCAAAATCTAAAATTGGATTTTTGTAATAAAAATGTAAAATTTTTTGCTCACTCGCATTGTTTTTTTTACCCGATACACCATATCGCCCCTCAAAATGTTGCCTCATGACGTCATTGCCTGCCCACCCCCCCCCCCTTTTGAGAAGCAAAATACTAAAATTTGTAATGTAAATATGCCATTAAAACAAAGGTGTGCCCCCTCTTTTGAAATTGAAGACCCTTTTTTTCGTGTACGAAATATACTTCATTTGTGGGTGAAAACCTTTATTTTTATTTTTTTTTGCTTGTCAATTGGTTGAAAAACTTTTTTTGGGGGGGGGCTGGTCGAAACTTTCCTCTGAAAAATGTGCCTCCTTTTGGAAAATTCTGGATCTCCCCCTGATAAGACTGGAGATTTTTTGCTCTTTTGCACATCCTGGCCACCGACCCCTGTTGCACTCCTGCCCAGCCCGACCAGCATTGGAGCAAGATCCGAATGGATCAAACATTCCAGCAATCAAGCTATCGAAGGTGAAAAAGATACAGAGGATGATTTTGAGATGGTGATCCTTGTTATAGCGATCTTTGTCCATGCCAAAATTGTTTCACTTTGTGCTTTTGCATTTCATTCTCTGCAAAAGTGAAGCAGTACAAGCTTTGATGATTTTTGTATAGGTCTAGATTTCTTGATTGAATCAATACATAATGTGACTCAAAAAGTCTGGGGTTCGATCCCCGGCCGAGGGAGATATGCCTGTGAGCAAGGCATTTAATCTACAATGCTCTTTCATCCTGCTTGAAAATAAATGGAAATGCAATATGCAAATGGAAAAAAAAAAAAAACTCATGTCATGACTTACTTCACCGCCACATTTACAAGCGTATGAAAGAAGACGAAGTAAGTCATGAGTCACATTATTCATCGACTCAATTAAGAAATCTAGATTTGTAGACCTATACAAAAATCATCAAAGTTTGCACCGCTTCACTTTTGCAGAGAGTGAAATGCAAGAGCACAAAGTGAAAACAAATTACCTTCGATCGCTTGATTGCTGAATGCTGGTGATACGAACGATGTTTGACCTGGCTCTGGGCAAGATGTAAATTAACGCGGTACATCAATATTTATTTTGATCCATTCGGATCTTGCTTAAATGCTGGTCGGGCTGGTCTCCCGGGGCCGGGCTGCATGCAAGTCAATCGCAAACTTCTCTGCTGCACGAATAGCTATTTTTATTCTGAAGTCCCAGGTAGTCTACATCAACGAATGCAGCAAAGGCTTAAATTTGTTCTAGCTCTTTACTTGAAATTTACTGGCCCTCTTTCCTTGGGTAAGACGTGCATGTAGCATACATTTGCTGTGATAAATCGCCATTTTCGCTGTCAAAACACGACGAAGACGACGACATCTTATCCACCATCGTACATTCTGTATCATGTACAACGAATAAAAAAAATAAACGCGAACGAGGTTACATGCATTGTGCACGCTTGCGCGCGTTCACGGAAGTCCTTAACACACGGGGTGAATGGCGGAATTTCCAGTCGAATCAATGGTACGATTTCGCATATTATTATTTTAATTTTGAGGTCAGGAGCAGAATTTACCGATGGCAACATTGTGCATGTATTCACTCATATTTTACATATTATCATGTCCAAGAACCGTGGTTGTATTTGCTGCCCCACGGAAAGTCACAATTTTAGCGACCATCCCACAGTTTATACGGTTAATAATAATAATTACGGTATTAACGTACTTGGAAGCGCCCGGATCCAGCGTTGGCTTTATTATGACGTATATCGTTGGTGTGCGGATCATTTCAGGTTTTTGCCACGCGAGCCGATTCTGCACCGCGAGCTGTGACAGCGTGTAAACGCAGTGCAAGATAAATGAAAAAATGTCGATCTGGGTCTGCGGTGGTGTTTTAGAAGAATGTGTGAATGTGTATTGTAGGTGGGGTGTATGCGTTTACTATCACACTCTAAAAAAGGTTTTCCCAATATTGGGTAAAATGGGAACAAGCGTGTAGACTGGGTAAAAAGATATACCCAACATTTTGTACGTTTTACGCAATGTTGCGTTGAAAATGGCAAGTACAGGTATGGGGCAAAAAATACCCTGGGCAAACATGCACGTTCTTTTTCCACCCAATTATTTTGAGGAAATTTTACTCAGTGTTTTTAGAGTGCAGATCAATTATAATGTAAAGACACATTATTGTATTTCTTACTGCATGATGATTCGTCTTCATAATTATCGCAGTCGTAATATCCATCACAAATCAACGTCACTGACACGTTCATGTAAGACGATGTACAAGGAAAGAAATCTGAAATTGAAGAAAAGTTAAATACCTAATTGCGAGCTACCTTGGGACTTCTTAAATGATGCTAATCACAATCTACATCTACTGTATGCATTGTTATACCAGTTTGATAACCCTTGCAGTAATAGTGATATAAATATTTATTATGTTATTGAAAACCATATTTCTTGATGAAATAATTTAGTCTAAAAGTATATGCAATCTAAGGTGATGTAAATCTTATTACATGTTGGCTCAAATGCAAATGTTCTTATTTAAATTTTCATCACAAACTGAAGCAATACAATTTGTATAGGAATTAAATGAAGTCCAAGTACTCACTAAGCAAATTGATTGCAGTAACGTACAGGTCCAGATCATCACGACCATACTGTTTCGATCCTATAACAACAACCCACATTTTATGGGTATGTATGTATACATCATCCACGTAGTATTCATATCCATAGATAGTTGTAACGATAGACTGGACATCAGATGGATCGTTCCCTGTCCCTATTCGAATTTCATCATCAGAATTATAACTATACAAACGATGGATCACAATTCGAAACCCATTTGTAGCATTCGATTTCAACAAGGTTGTATTGTATCCTGTGTAAGATAGCGTGCTTATAGTAAGTGATTGGCCTTCCTCGAGGTGTGTAACTGAGTTATCTAAATCGTAGGAGTAGATTCAGAAAAGAAGAAAATAAAAAAAAGGTTTGTCCTCTATGGTGATGGCTCCTATCCGAGTGAACTAAAATACAAATATTCATCTCGAGAGAACGTTGAATGAATTTTGATTGGGTTCTTTTCCTGGAAAGCTAGTGACTACTGCATAGGTGATTGAATCCCAAAGCACCGTCTTTTCTCGATTTCTGAAAAGGTTATGTAAATTCGACTTAAAGTTTATATTGTTTATGTTTCGAACAAGTGATAAAAATGAAATTTACCATTATTTGATTACTTTTACCTTATGTCAATTATATAAGTTCATGAATGTGTCTCTTGTTCTAAAAAAATATTAACAGCAATAACGACAATTTTTGTCCATATACCACTCGGTCTAATTGGACTTATAGTCCAGTCAATCTAGTCAGAATAGGGGGCTAACCCACCACTAATTGCAACATGGGATACCGGTATTCCACTAAAATGCTTTCCAGGAAGGTTCTCTAAACAACATACTAAAAGTCCCAAAAAATCCGAGCAGTGAAAAACTTATGAAATTTGCATATTATGCAAATTAGCCATGAAAGGGTTGAAAAAGAAGGGAAATAATCCAATGATTGGAAATTAAGTGTTCAAAACAAATTGAATTTGAATGAAAGTTCATGATGAATATCTGAATTCAATGATTTTAACCAAAGTGCAAAAATCTACCTCATTGCATTGCAAATAAGCATCCATATATGGAAAAGAATGTCAAGATATTGTGATTTTTCTCATAACGACTGCTTGAAAACATTTCAATAATGTTGAAATGTTGACATTTATATGCTACTTTCACTAAGCATGAGAATTCATCCCTAATGCCTTAAAATTAATTTGCATATTATTCAAATTAGCCATTAAAAATAGAAAAAAAGGATAATAATCCAAAGATTACAAATTAAATGTCCAAAGCAAGTAATTTGAAAAAAAAATCATGAGGAATGAATAAGTTCAATACCTTTATAAAAAAAGGTAGCAAATGTGCCTCATTTGCATATTGAAGGTATTTTATAATCTAAAAATGAATATCATAGTAAAAAGATGTATTGAAGATATTCAGTTTCAAGTGGATACGATTGTGCATTGAGCTTTTCAACAATATTGAGGACTATTAACGGTTGTACGTGTGAATTGTGAAAAACAGGAGTAGGTCTATATATGAAATTGCCAGTTTGGGGAAGAAAGAATAATCCTGAAGTTACAAACCGAACTGACACATTCAAGTAAATAAACTGCATAGAATTTTTTATTTTTTGGGCGTCAAATAATAACCAATTGTATAAAGACAATTATAAATATTTTTTAAAATTGAGATCTGTCAATGTAGATAGAAATATGACACCAGTGGCCGTGGACCGAGAAGATTGAAGTGCTCCAGACCCCCCCCCCCCCCATAGGCGGCGGAGCAAAGGATTATCTTTTGGTGTGGGGGGGGGGGACGCAACAATAGCCTCCCCCCAAAAAAAACACAAAAGATAATCCTCTGCTCCGCCGCTTGAATGCCCCCCCTTTCTAAAACGTGTTACGGCCCTCGATTGTGGAGTTAAAGGAGCTGATACTCACTGCAATTAGATTCATCCTCGTAATGATCACAATCGTAATATCCATCACAAACCACAGCCATCGGTACGTCCATGTTTGATAGTGAACAAAGAAAAATCTCTGTTTAAGTAAGAAAGAAAATAAAGAATGATTTTTTAGGAATAATTCAATTTTAAAAGGATTGTACTAAGGTTGACATGTTATTCACATTTGGAATATTTATCATACTAGCAGGTATTTGTAAATATTGTTTTTCAGTAACGAGGAAAACATATCAAAAAAGAAGCATATTACGAAGACCATCCTATACAAAAAGATTTAGACTAGATAACGCCCAATCATACGTAGGTTGCTCCCTTTCGATGACATTTAAGTTTGATTGTAGTATGCATATCCATTGACAGTAGTAACAATAGACTCGAGATCAGATGGATCGTTCCCCGTCCCTATTCGGATTTCATCATCGTGAGAATTAAGATACAAACGATGGAACACAATTCGAAACCCATTTGTAGTATTTGCTTTCAACAGGGTGGAATTGTAGAATCCTCTTGTGTTAGATACTGTGCTTATAGTAAGTGATTGGCCTTCCTCGAGGTGTGTAACTGAGTTATCTAAATCGTAGGAGTAGATTCAGAAGAGTAGAATAAAAAAGGTTAGTCCTCTACGGTGATGGCTCCTATCCGAGTGAACTAAAATACAAATATTCATCTCGAGAGAACGTTGAATGAATTTTGATTGGTTTATCTTCCCGGATATCTAGTGACTCTTTATTGCATAGGTGATTGAATCCCAAAGCACCATCTTTTCTCGATTTCAGGAAAAGTTATGTAAATTCGACTTAAAGCTTTCACTGTTTATATTTCGAACAAGTGATAAAAACGAAATTTACCATTATTTGATTACTTTTACCTTATGTCATATATATAAGTTCATGACTCTGTCTCTTGCTCTAAAAAAAAATATTAACAACAATAATGACAATTATTGTTCATATACCAGTCGGTCTAATTGGACTTATAGTCCAGTCAATCTAGCCAGAATAGGGGGAGGGGGTAACCCACCACTAATTGCAACATGGGATATTCCACTGAAATGCTTTCCAGGAAGGCTCTTTAAACAACATAGTAAAAGTCCTCAAAAATCCGGGCAGTGGAAATTTATGAAATTTGCATATTATGTGTGATGAAAGCACATCTAAAGTTATAAATTAGCGCACCAAAATTAGCGCAGAAGTGATTTAGCACGTTTTTGTATATATACTTTCACTATTGCACTACCTGATTAACATATTTGTATCTAGCACTCCCTTAGTCAATGTGTACACTTACATAGCAACATGACAGTGCATTTGACTTTTGGACATTGGGTTGTGTGAGGGACCAGGATTTTGCCCTTCAAAGTCAGAAACATCCTGGCTCAGAAGACATTCAATTTACTTGAGAAAGCAAGCAAAGAGGTTAGTTGACATCAACTTGCCCCAGTCCAAACTTTGTGCGATAATTTTGTATCCACACATTTATTATGCATCCATCATATAAAACTATGAGAAGAATGAAGATCCATACCTGGACTAACAATGTTGTTATCATGTCTTTACTATATTTAAAGACGTGTGTGTGTGTGAAGCACTTATCTATTACACACTCTTTTTTTACTTTTTTTGGCTGAAATTCATACTTTCCGCTCTAAAAAACTACTTTTTGTTTCAAAGTGGAAAACAATGTGGTGGGGTTATAAGGGGTTATGCTATGGGTCATCAATACATGACACCACCACGATTTCTGACTCATTCATTATTGGCCTGGGGCTGGTGGCTCAACTTGCCCCTATGCTCAACTTACCCCGCCTTCCCCTACATATACAAGCCGTTCATGATATAAGTAAATCAGTGAAAATCAACATAAAATGTTATAGTTTTTCAAATCGCTCACTTGAAAGATCAATAGATATTATCTCAGCATTCAGTTCAAGCAGGTAGTATTCCACGCCTCCTATGATAGCAATCCACATATCACTGTTCTCTACATAAACATCACTGGGACAGCAATGTCTATATCCATTGATGGTTGTAATGACAGACTCTAGATCAGACGGATCAGTACCATTCCCTATCTGGATTTGTTCGTCATAATAGAGATATAAATCCCTGAATATAATTTGAAATCCATTCGTAACATTTGTTTGAAACAAGTGGGCATTGTATGATCTTTTGCGTGTGATGTTGTTGAAGTAGTTAAAATATTCGCCTGTCTGAAGATAGCTTGTGGGATATTCTGTAGAAAAAAAATATAAAAAATAGTGTACCAAATAAAAAAAAATACGAAACTTTTTTTTTCGGGAGATGTTTGCGCTGGTGAACGTTTTATCAAAGTGGACTAAGATGTGAGCGCATGCGCATATTGAATTACAAAATAGTGTACCAAATAAAAAAAATACAATACACAACACTATTCCTCTGGCGGAGATGGTTCTGTTTGTCAGTGGCGTAGCTAGGATTTTTTTCCCGGGGGGCACTGGGGGGTCCTTGCTTTTTCAGGGGGGGCACCGGGAATTTTTCCGGTGTGTGTGTATGTGTCCACAAGGGCGGATCCGACTCTTGCCAATAGGGGACGGGGCCCAAAATTATCTTCACCTATATCAGTCACTTTCTTAGTTTTATTCTTATAAAACAACATTAACATAAAATAATCTCATAAGCCTTACAAAAAGTGCGAGCGCGAAGCACGAGCGATTTTTTTTTTTACTTTAATGTATTTTCTCCTGAAAATTTAATTTTCTGGGCAATGTTATGTGTGATCCTGAACAAGAATTCTATGTACCCCAAGCGCGAACAGAATTTTTTTATCAACTGTTCTAGCATTATCAAAAAGGGACCTGTTAAGGACTGCTTACAGTTACCACGAAGACGGTACATATTTCAATAATTTTTTGACATTCCGACCTAAAAAAATTGTCATTCGAAGCACTTTTTGTATTAATTAATGTGATAGGTATGTAACTAAACAATTGATGCGAGCGCGAAGCGCGAGAGGAAGAAAATTGAGATTTTAGACCTAAAGCGGGACACTCTATCATATTTTTATAAGTCATAAAATAGGATAAGTCAATTAATCATTAATCATTAATAATGCGATCATGAAGCGTGAGCAGAACAATTATTGATATTCTGATGTGAAACTGGATTAATTTTAGTACATTTTAAATAAAGAACATGCAGGCTATTGCGCATGGTTTATATTTAGACCTAAAACTGGGGCATTTGAATACATTTGTTTATGGAACATTATGGAATACACACATATGAACTTGGCAAATCAAACAATGTGAAACGCAGCGTGAGCTTAAAAATGCTGATATATACCCATAAAACGGACATTTTACAGAGCACTTAAATTTGTAAATGAAAAAAAATAATGAAAGCTCGATGTCCGAGCTAAAATATGTTTTGCATATTGACTTCAAAACTTGCTCACATCAGCCTATTGAGCAAGATATAAATCCATCGAACAGGCAATTATGGCGCGAAGCGCCAGCAAAAATTGTATATAGTAAAAACATGAAAAGATTTTTTTTAATTGCAAGTTTCCCCTCACATTATTTCATTCACTCGTCTTCCTCCTCTTATTTTCCTCTTCTTTTTTCTTCTGTCTTTCTTCTTTTCCTTTTTTCTTCTTTCTCCCTCTTTTCTTTTCTTTTTTTTTTGCTCTGCCAATTTTTTCTGGGGGGGGGGCACCTGGGGGGGCACACCAAATCTCAGGGGGGGCACGTGCCCCCCCAGGCCCCCCCGTAGCTACGCCACTGCTGTTTGTGATCACAATTAAAATAAAATCATCTTTTAAATCATATTGTTTAGTGACGTCTTGTACGTTACTGAAGACTTATCCATAAAGAAAATCTAAACCTTTTTAATTTTGCATTTGGTATTACTGAGATTGTTTTGCGTTATGCTTGTTTAGTTACCCAAATCAAATTTCGAAGAGGTTATTGAGAAGAAAAGTTGTGCGAGACATAGAAAATAGAAAAATAAACTTCTTGACGTGATCTCTATTTGTTTCAGAATAGTTTTTTTTAAAGAGTATGAGGTGCACCGCGTTGTACTTTTGTTCTTGGGGTGGAAGGGTACATAAAGAATATGCTTATGGGTGCAGTTCATTTGCACAAGGGTCGTGAATAAAGTGTATCACAGAATAAACGAAACCGAGAAATCTAACAATAATAACAAATAACAATAATAATAACAATCATATTAATAATGGTGATCATACTAATAACAATTACGGTATTGACGTATATGGAATGGCAAGGACCCAGCGTTGGCTTTATAACTTTATATGACGTACTAGTAAATTTGTTGGTGATCGTATCATTCAGGTTTTTGCCACGCGAGCCGATTCTGCACCGCGAGCTGTGACAGCGTGTAAACGCAGTGCAGGATAATCAAGCATGTCGGTGTGGGGGAAGTGTGTAATGTGTATTGTAAGTGGGGTGTATGCGTTTACTATCATACTCTTAAAAAAAGTTTTACCAAATATTGGGTAAAATGGGAACATGCGTGTTGGTTGGGTCAAAAGATATGCCCAATATTTTGTAAATTTTACGCAATGATGATTTGAAATTGGCAAATATTGGGCAAAAACACCCTGGGCAATCGTGCATGTTCTTTTTCCACCCAATTACTGGGTGAAATTTTACTCAGTGTTTTTAGAGTGCAGATCAATCATAATGTAAAGATACATTATTGTATTTCTTACTGCATGATGATTCGTCTTCATAATTATCGCAGTCGTAATATCCATCACAAGTCAACGTCACTGACACGTTCATGGAAGACGATGTACAAGGAAAGAAATCTGGAATTAAAGAAAGTAAATATTAAAATGATGCTAACCACAATGTACATGTATTTATTACTCAATGACTTTACAAACCATGATAATAATAATAATGATTACAAATGATTACCAATGTGTAAGTTTATACATTATCGTAATACCATGCAACATGATAATATTTCTCATTCTTGCATATGGTAACATTTTAATTTTGTTTGAGTCTGGTCTGACATTCATGGCGTAAAAATGTAAAGAAATTCATTGTACATGTCGGCTCTAATGCAAATGTTATGCTTAAACATTGTAATAAAAACTGAAACAACAAAACATTTAATACCAGATTAAACGAAGTTCAAATACTCACTAAGAGAATCAATGGCAGTAACGCTTATTTTCAGAATAATATAACTGTTCTGTTTCGATCCTAAAATAACAACCCACATTTTGTGGGTATCTATGTATACATCTTCCGCGTAGTATTCATATCCATGGACAGTAGTAACAATGGACTCGAGATCAGATGGATCGTTCCCTGTCCCTATTCGGATTTCATCATCATAAGAATTAAGATACAAACGATGAAACACAATTCGAAACCCATTTGTAGTATTTGCTTTCAACAGAGTTGTATTGTACAATTCTCTTGTGAAAGATGGGGTGCTGATAGAATGTGATTGGCCTTCGTCGAGGTGTGTAACTGAGTTATCTAAATCGTAGGAGTAGATTCAGAAAAGAAGAGAATAAAAAAAGGTTAGTCCTCTACGGTGATGGCTCCTATCCGAGTGAACTAAAATACAAATATTCATCTCGAGAGAACGTTGAATGAATTTTGATTGGTTAATCTTCCCGGAGATCTAGTTACTCTTTATTGCATAGGTGAATGAATCCCAAAGCACCATCTTTTCTCGATTTCAGGATAGGTTATGTAAATTCGACTTAAAATTTTCATTGTTTATATTTCGAACAAGTGATCAAAATGAAATTTACCATTATTAATTACTTTTACCTTATGTCAACTATATAAGTTCATGAATGTGTCTCTTGTTCTAAAAAATTATTAACAATGGTGACAATTTTTGTCCATATACTAGACAGTCTAATTGGATTTATAGTCCAGTCAATCTAGCCATAATAGAGGGTAACCCACCACTAATTGCAACATGGGATATTCTACTGAAATGCTTTCCAGGAAGGTTCTCTAAACAACATACTAAAAGTCCCCACAAAATCCGAGTAGTGGAAATTCATGAAAAGTTCATGAATGTGTCTCTTGTTCTAAATAAAATTATTAACAATGGTGACAATTATTGTCCATATACTAGACAGTCTAATTGGATTAATAGTCCAGTCAATCTAGCGAGAATAGAGGGGTAACCCACCACTAATTGCAACATGGGATATTCTACTGAAATGCTTTCAAGGAAGGTTCTCTAAACAACATACTAAAAGTCCCCAAAAAATCCGAGTGGTGGAAATTCATGAAATTTGCATATTATGCAAATAAGCCATAAAAGGGTAAAAAAGAAGGGAAACAATCCAATGATTGGAAATTAAGTGTTCAAAACAATTTAACTTGAATGAAAGTTCATTATAAATAACTGAATTTAATGTTTTTAATCAAAAGCGCAAAAATCTACCTCATTGCATTTTATGCAAATATTGATGCAAATAAGCATCCATATGTGGAAAAGAATGTCAAGACATTGTGATTGTGAGGGCGCCCTTGATTGTAGAGGGCGTTGTTTCTAAGTGATTATTTCCCTTTTGAATACACATTGATATATTGTTTATTGGAATTGAACAATATCGACTAAGTGATGATAAAAAAAAGAATGGAATTAATCTTTATCATATGTAGATACTGCGTTTTTTCCATGGGGAAACCGGGCATTTGCTTCGAGTTTCCCCAGAGTATGTACATTTTTATCAATAACTATTAAACAACAACAACAAATTTGTTTGCGGGCCTGAAATAGGCATATTTATACTCCACAATTTGATAACAAAGGGATGATAAAAAATCAATTAGTTTCGAGCGGCTTTGAAAAAAACAGAAAATGCTTAATATCTCAACTTGTGCTAAATGTAGATACTGCGTTTTTCATTTGCACAAGGGTCATAAATAAAGTGTGTCCCAGAATAAACGAAACCGAGAACCTAACAATAATTACAAATAAAAATCGTAATAACAATCATTATAACATTGATGATCAAAATAAAAAAAAGCATTATTGACTGACCTCGGGGCGATACGACATATATTGCCCCGGCCAACTAGATTTATATCGCCCGAGTCGTGGACGAGGGTCAAATAAATTTAGTGAGGGCGATATATGTCCTTTCGCCCCTGGCTAGTCTATATTGTTATTAACCAAATCAAACATCTAGAGCAAAAATCATTAAATTTTAGATATTTCAATATTTAGAATGAGAATGTAGTTTCTCGTGTTAAGCAGACTGGGCCTCTGAACTTTACCAATGTGACTTAAGTGAAATGACGCGTCACTGGCCTAGGGACGCCATATCCAGCGTTGTCTCAACTTGATTACCATTATGACGTATAGCTCTGCACGATTCAAGGGCGCGTATAAAAACGCGTAGAATGCCCGGATGTTAGCCCTGCCTTTATTGCCCGCTACATTTACACGCATTATCTCATTGACTTTCCTGAGCGGGCAATAAATTGGGCCCGTGGATAAACAAATGGAATTTTTTTGACCGGCCTTTAATTTTCCGGGGTATTTTGATTCTTGTCCCCCCCCCCCCCCCCTTAAGATATCAGCCGGGGATTGCGCGATCACAGCGAAAATTTACGCAGTTGCATTGGTAAATTTCAGAGAATTTATATATATTTATTTTATGTGAAATATGAATGAACTATGCTAATTTATTCATGAAATCATGCTTTTTGCTCTGATTCACCAAATAAAGCTCCGAGAATGCTATTTCATGGTGAAAATATTCAATACAGTATTCCTAACAATTCTAAATGAAATAAATTCTGGTACCAAGACCGATTTTTTATGTATTTTATTTTTTTTTATTCTTATGTATTTCCATGTTTTTTACTGTTTTTTTATTGTTTTATCGATAGAAATCGTTCCAGACTAAATTTTGATCAAAAACAAGGCAAAATGAATAAGGTTTAATCAGTATAAGTAGAAATAATGAGTTATGATTTTTGGCTAATTTTGTCAAAATTAGCATTGGATTTGAACAGGAAATCACGTTGATGAGCAATTTTGGGTCTGACATGCACTTACATAATGTTGCGTAATATCGTAAAAGCGTACCCGGGCGTCACAAATTTGGTCTCAAAATTTGCGCGAGGCTTGAAAGTAAAAAGTCGGTGAGCAGCGAGGTCAACAAAATTTGCGCAGCAGATATATCGCGAAAATTGTCGAGGAGGGCATTATGGCCCCCTCCCCGGGAGAATTAGGGTTAAGCAGGCAACAATGTTTCAAAGTTGCCCTGCTCAGATGTCTGATACGGTTAATAATAATAATTACGGTATTGACGTACTTGGAAGCGCACGGATCCAGCGTTGGCTTTATTATGACGTATATCGTTGGTGCGCGGATCATTTCAGGTTTTTGCCACGCGAGCCGATTCTGCACCGCGAGCTGTGACAGCGTGTAAACGCAGTGCAAGATAAATCAAACATTTCGATTTGGGTCTGCGGTGGGTGTTAGAAGAATGTGTGAATGTGTTTTGTAAGTGGGGTGTATGCGTTTACTATCACACTCTAAAAAAAGGTTTACCCAATATTGGGTAAAATGGGAACAAGCGTGTAGACTGGGTAAAAAGATATACCCAACATTTTGTACGTTTTACGCAATGTTGCGTTGAAAATGGCAAATACATGTATGGGGCCAAAAATACCCTGGGCAAACATGCACGTTCTTTTTCCACCCAATTATTGGACGAAATTTTACTCAGTGTTTTTAGAGTGCAGATCTATTATAATGTAAAGACACATTATTGTATTTCTTACTGCATGATGATTCGTCTTCATAATTATCGCAGTCGTAATATCCATCACAAATCAACGTCACTGACACGTTCATGTAAGACGATGTACAAGGAAAGAAATCTGAAATTGAAGAAAAGTTAAATACCTAATTGCGAGCTACCTTGGGACTTATTAAATGATGCTAATCACAATCTACATGTATGCATTGTTATACCAGTTTGATAACCCTTGCAGTAATAGTGATATAAATATTTTTTATGTTATTGAAAACCATATTTCTTGATGAAATAATTTAGTCCAAAAGTACATGTATATGCAATCTAAGGTGATGTAAATCTTATTACATGTTGGCTCAAACATGTCAAATGCAAATGTTCCGATTTAAATTTTCATCACAAACTGAAACAATACAATTTGTATAGGAATTAAATGAAGTCCAAGTACTCACTAAGCAAATTGATTGCAGTAACGTACAGGTCCAGATCATCACGACCATACTGTTTCGATCCTATAACAACAACCCACATTTTATGGGTATGTATGTATACATCATCCACGTAGTATTCATATCCATAGATAGTTGTAACGATAGACTGGACATCAGATGGATCGTTCCCTGTCCCTATTCGAATTTCATCATCAGAATTATAACTATACAAACGATGGATCACAATTCGAAACCCATTTGTAGCATTCGATTTCAACAAGGTTGTATTGTATCCTGTGTAAGATAGCGTGCTTATAGTAAGTGATTGGCCTTCCTCGAGGTGTGTAACTGAGTTATCTAAATCGTAGGAGTAGATTCAGAAAAGAAGAAAATAAAAAAAGGTTTGTCCTCTAGGGTGATGGCTCCTATCCGAGTGAACTAAAATATAAATATTCATCTCGAGAGAATGTTGAATGAATTTTGATTGGGTTCTTTTCCCGGAAAGCTAGTGACTACTGCATAGGTGATTGAATCCCAAAGCACCGTCTTTTCTCGATTTCTGAAAAGGTTATGTAAATTCGACTTATAGTTTAGATTGTTTATGTTTCGAACAAGTGATAAAAATGAAATTTACCATTATATGATTACTTTTACCTTATGTCAATTATATAAGTTCATGAATGTGTCTCTTGTTCTAAAAAAATATTAACAGCAATAACGACAATTTTTGTCCATATACCACTCGGTCTAATTGGACTTATAGTCCAGTCAATCTAGTCAGATAGGGGGCTAACCCACCACTAATTGCAACATGGGATACCGGTATTCCACTGAAATGCTTTCCAGGAAGGTTCTCTAAACAACATACTAAAAGTCCCAAAAAATCCGAGCAGTGAAAAACTTATGAAATTTGCATATTATGCAAATTAGCCATGAAAGGGTTGAAAAAGAAGGGAAATAATCCAATGATTGGAAATTAAGTGTTCACAACAAATTGAATTTGAATGAAAGTTCATGATGAATATCTTAATTCAATGATTTTAACCAAAGTGCAAAAATCTACCTCATTGCATTGCAAATAAGCATCCATATATGGAAAAGAATGTCAAGATATTGTGATTTTTCTCATAACGACTGCTTAGAAAAATTTCAATAATGTTGAAATGTTGACATTTATATGCTACTTTCACTAAGCATGAGAATTCATCCCAAATGCCTTAAAATTAATTTGCATATTATTCAAATTAGCCATTAAAAATAGAAAATAAGGATAATAATCCAAAGATTACAAAATTAAATGTCCAAAGCAAGTAATTTGAAAAAAAAATCATGAGGAATGAAATAAGTTCAATACCTTTATAAAAAAAGGTAGCAAATGTGCCTCATTTGCATATTGAAGGTATTTTATAATCTAAAAATGAAATATGATAGTAAAAAGATGTATTGAAGATATTCAGCTTCAAGTGGATACGATTGTGCATTGAGCTTTTCAACAATATTTGAGGACTATTAACGGTTGTACGTGTGAATTGTGAAAAACAGGAGTAGGTCTATGTATGAAATTGCGAGTTTGGGGGAAAAAAAGAATAATCCTGAAGTTACAAACCGAACTGACACATTCAAGTAAATAAACTGCATAGAATTTTTTATTTGTTGGGCGTCAAATAATAACCAATTGTATAAAGACAATTATAAATATTTTTAAAATTGAGATCTGTCAATGTAGATAGAAATATGACATAAGTGGCCGTGGAACCGAGAAGATTGAAGTGCTCCAGACCCCCCCCCCCATAGGCGGCGGAGCAAAGGATTATCTTTTGTGTGTGGGGGGGGACGCAACAATAGCCTCCCCAAAAAAAAAAAAACACAAAAGATAATCCTCTGCTCCGCCGCTTGAATGCCCCCCCCCCCTTTCTAAAACGTGTTACGGCCCTCGAGTGTGGAGTTAAAGGAGCTGATACTCACTGCAATTAGATTCATCCTCGTAATGATCACAATCGTAATATCCATCACAAACCACAGCCATCGGTACGTCCATGTTTGATAGTGAACAAAGAAAAATCTCTGTTTAAGTAAGAAAGAAAATAAAGAATGATTTTTAGGAATAATTCAATTTTAAAAGGATTGTACTAAGGTTGACATGTTATTTACATTTGGAATATTTATCATACTAGCAGGTATTTGTAAATATTGTTTTCAGTAACGAGGAAAACATATAAAAAAGAAACATATTACGAAGACCATCCTATACAAAAAGATTTAGACTAGATAACGCCCAATCATACGTAGGTTGCTCCCTTTCGATGACATTTAAGTTTGATTGTAGTATGCATATCCATTGACAGTAGTAACAATAGACTCGAGATCAAATGGATCGTTTCCCGTCCCTATTCGGATTTCATCATCGTGAGAATTAAGATACAAACGATGGAACACAATTCGAAACCCATTTGTAGTATTTGCTTTCAACAGGGTGGAATTGTAGAATCCTCTTTTGTTAGATACTGTGCTTATAGTAAGTGATTGGCCTTCCTCGAGGTGTGTAACTGAGTTATCTAAATCGTAGGAGTAGATTCAGAAAAGAAGAGAATAAAAAAGGTTAGTCCTCTACGGTGATGGCTCCTATCCGAGTGAACTAAAATACAAATATTCATCTCGAGAGAATGTTGAATGAATTTTGATTGGTTTATCTTCCCGGATATCTAGTGACTCTTTATTGCATAGGTGATTGAATCCCAAAGCACCATCTTTTCTCGATTTCAGGAAAAGTTATGTAAATTCGACTTAAAGCTTTCATTGTTTATATTTCGAACAAGTGATAAAAATGAAATTTACCATTATTTGATTACTTTTACCTTATGTCAATTATATAAGTTCATGACTCTGTCTCTTGCTCTAAAAAAAATATTAACAACAATAATGACAATTATTGTCCATATACCAGTCGGTCTAATTTGACTTATAGTCCAGTCAATCTAGCCAGAATAGGGGGAGGGGGTAACCCACCACTAATTGCAACATGGGATATTCCACTGAAATGCTTTCCAGGAAGGCTCTTTAAACAACATAGTAAAAGTCCTCAAAAATTCGGGCAGTGGAAATTTATGAAATTTGCATATTATGTGTGATGAAAGTACATCTAAAGTTATAAATTAGCGCACCAAAATTAGCGCAGAAGTGATTTAGCACGTTTTTGTATATATACTTTCACTATTGCACTACCTGATTAACATATTTGTATCTAGCACTCCCTTAGTCAATGTGTACACTTACATAGCAACGTTACAGTGCATTTGACTTTTGGACATTGGGTTGTGTGAGGGACCAGGATTTTGCCCTTCAAAGTCAGAAACATCCTGGCTCAGAAGACATTCAATTTACTTGAGAAAGCAAGCAAAGAGGCTAGTTGACATCAACTTGCCCCAGTCCAAACTTTGTGCGATAATTTTGTATCCACACATTTATTATGCATCCATCATATAAAAGACTATGACAAGAATGAAGATCCATACCTGGACTAACAATGTTGTTATCATGTCTTTACTATATTTAAAGACGTGTGTGTGTGTGTGAAGCACTTATCTATTACACACTCTTTTTTTACTTTTTTTGGCTGAAATTCATACTTTCCGCTCTAAAAAACTACTTTTTGTTTCAAAGTGGAAAACAATGTGGTGGGGTTATAAGGGGTTATGCTATGGGTCATCAATACATGACACCACCACGATGTCTGACTCATTCATTATTGGCCTGGGGCTGGTGGCTCAACTTGCCCCTATGCTCAACTTACCCCGCCTTCCCCTACATATACAAGCCGTTCATGATATAAGTAAATCAGTGAATATCAACATAAAATGTTATAGTTTTCAAATCGCTCACTTGAAAGATCAATAGATATTATCTCAGCATTCAGTTCAAGCAGCGGGTATTCCATGCCTCCTATGATAGCAATCCACATATCACTGGTCTCTACGTAAACATCACTGGGACAGCAATGTCTATATCCATTGATGGTTGTGATGACAGACTGTAGATCAGACGGATCAGTACCATTCCCTATCTGGATTTGTTCGTCATAATAGAGATATAGATCCCTGAATATAATTTGAAATCCATTCGTAACATTTGTTTGAAACAAGTGGGCATTGTATAATCTTTTGCGTGTGATGTTGTTGACGTAGATAAAATATTCGCCTGTCTGAAGATAGCTTGTGGGATATTCTGTGGAAAAAAATATTAAAAATAGTGTACCAAATAAAAAAATACAATTTTTTTCGGGGAGATGTTTGCGCTGGTGAACGTTTTATCAAAGTGGATTAAGATGTGAGCGCATGCGCATATTGAATTTCAAAATAGTGTACCAATTAAAAAAATACAATACACAACACTATTCCTCTGGCGGAGATGGTTCTGTTTGTGATCACAATTAAAATAAAATCATCTTTTAAATCATACTGTTTAGTGACGTCTTGTACGTTACTGAAGACTTATCCATAAAGAAAATCTAAACCTTTTTCATTTTGCATTTGGTATTACTGATATTGTTTTGCGTTATGCTAGTTTAGTAACCAAAATCAAATTTCGAAGAGGTTATTGAAAATTAAAGTTGTGCGAGACATAAAAATAAGAAAATAAACTTCTTGACGTGATCTCTATTTGTTTCAGAATAGTTTTTAAGAGTATGAGGTGCACCACGTTGTACTTTTGTTCTTGGGGTGAAAGGGTACATAAAGAATATGCTTATGGGTGCAGTTCATTTGCACAAGGGTCGTGAATAAAGTGTATCACAGAATAAACGAAACCGAGAAATCTAACAATAATAACAAATAACAATAATAATAACAATCATATTAATAATGGTGATCATACTAATAACAATTACGGTATTGACGTATATGGAATGGCAAGGACCCAGCGTTGGCTTTATAACTTTATATGACGTACTAGTAAATTGTTGGTGATCGTATCATTCAGGTTTTTGCCACGCGAGCCGATTCTGCACCGCGAGCTGTGACAGCGTGTAAACGCAGTGCAGGATAAATCAAGCAAGTCGGTGTGGGGGGAAGGTGTGAATGTGTATTGTAAGTGGGGTGTATGCGTTTACTATCATACTCTTAAAAAAAGTTTTACCAAATATTGGGTAAAATGGGAACATGCGTGTTGGTTGGGTCAAAAGATATGCCCAATATTTTGTAAATTTTACGCAATGATGCGTTGAAATTGGCAAATATGGGGCAAAAACACCCTGGGCAATCGTGCATGTTCTTTTTCCACCCAATTACTGGGTGAAATTTTAATCAGTGTTTTCAGAGTGCAGATCAATCATAATGTAAAGATACATTATTGTATTTCTTACTGCATGATGATTCGTCTTCATAATTATCGCAGTCGTAATATCCATCACAAGTCAACGTCACTGACACGTTCATGGAAGACGATGTACAAGGAAAGAAATCTGGAATTAAAGAAAGTAAAT
Organism: Lytechinus variegatus; assembly: GCF_018143015.1. Lineage (NCBI taxonomy): Eukaryota > Metazoa > Echinodermata > Echinoidea > Temnopleuroida > Toxopneustidae > Lytechinus > Lytechinus variegatus. Next base: position 24,608,329 of record NC_054750.1, on the reverse strand, counting down.
ATTAAACTGATGCTAACCACAATGTACATGTATTTATTACTCAATGACTTTACAAACCATGATAATAATAATAATGATTACAAATGATTACCAATGTGTAAGTTTATACATTATCGTAATACCATGCAACATGATAATATATTCTCATTCTTGCATATGGTAACATTTTAATTTTGTTTGAGTCTGGTCTGACATTCATGGCGTAAAAATGTAAAGAAATTCATTGTACATGTCGGCTCTAATGCAAATGTTATGCTTAAACATTGTAATAAAAAACTGAAACAACAAAACATTTAATACCAGAATTAAACGAAGTTCAAATACTCACTAAGAGAATCAATGGCAGTAACGCTTATTTTCAGAATAATATAACTGTTCTGTTTCGATCCTAAAACAACAACCCACATTTTGTGGGTATATATGTATACATCTTCCGCGTAGTATTCATATCCATGGACAGTAGTAACAATGGACTCGAGATCAGATGGATCGTTCCCTGTCCCTATTCGGATTTCATCATCATAAGAATTAAGATACAAACGATGAAACACAATTCGAAACCCATTTGTAGTATTTGCTTTCAACAGAGTTGTATTGTACAATTCTCTTGTGAAAGATGGGGTGCTGATAGAATGTGATTGGCCTTCGTCGAGGTGTGTAACTGAGTTATCTAAATCGTAGGAGTAGATTCAGAAAAGAAGAGAATAAAAAAAGGTTAGTCCTCAACGGTGATGGCTCCTATCCGAGTGAACTAAAATACAAATATTCATCTCGAGAGAACGTTGAATGAATTTTGATTGGTTTATCTCCCGGATATCTAGTGACTCTTTATTGCATAGGTGATTGAATCCCAAAGCACCATCTTTTCTCGATTTCAGGAAAAGTTATGTAAATTTGACTTAAAGCTTTCATTGTTTATATTTCGAACAAGTGATCAAGATGAAATTTACCATTATATAATTACTTTTACCTTATGTCAATTATATAAGTTCATGAATGTGTCTCTTGTTCTAAATAAAATTATTAACAATGGTGACAATTTTTGTCCATATACTAGACAGTCTAATTGGATTTATAGTCCAGTCAATCTAGCCATAATAGAGGGGTAACCCACCACTAATTGCAACATGGGATATTCCACTGAAATGCTTTCCAGGAAGGTTCTCTAAACAACATACTAAAAGTCCCCACAAAATCCGAGTAGTGGAAATTCATGAAAAGTTCATGAATGTGTCTCTTGTTCTAAATAAAACTATTAACAATGGTGACAATTTTTGTCCATATACTAGACAGTCTAATTGGATTTATAGTCCAGTCAATTTAGCCATAATAGAGGGGTAACCCACCACTAATTGCAACATGGGATATTCTACTGAAATGCTTTCAAGGAAGGTTCTCTTAACAACATACTAAAAGTCCCCAAAAAATCCGAGTGGTGGAAATTCATGAAATTTGCATATTATGCAAATAAGCCATAAAAGGGTTGAAAAAAGAAGGGAAACAATCCAATGATTGGAAATTAAGTGTTCAAAACAATTTAACTTGAATGAAAGTTCATTATAAATAACTGAATTTAATGTTTTTAATCAAAAGCGCAAAAATCTACCTCATTGCATTTTATGCAAATATTGATGCAAATAAGCATCCATATGTGGAAAAGAATGTCAAGACATTGTGATTGTGAGGGCGCCCTTGATTGTAGAGGGCGTTGTTTCTAAGTGATTATTTCCCTTTTGAATACACATTGATATATTGTTTATTGGAATTGAACCAATATCGACTAAGTGATGATAACAAAAAGAATGGAATTAATCTTTATCATATGTAGATACTGCGCTTTTTCCATGGGGAAACCGGGCATTTGCTTCGAGTTTCCCCAGAGTATGTACATTTTTATCAATAACTATTAAACAACAACAACAAATTTGTTTGCGGGCCTGAAATAGGCATATTTATACTCCACAATTTGATAACAAAGGGATGATAAAAAATCAATTAGTTTCGAGCGGCTTTGGAAAAAACAGAAAATGCTTAATATCTCAACTTGTGCTAAATGTAGATACTGCGTTTTTCATTTGCACAAGGGTCATAAATAAAGTGTGTCCCAGAATAAACGAAACCGAGAACCTAACAATAATTACAAATAAAAATCGTAATAACAATCATTATAACATTGATGATCAAAATAAAAAAAGCATTATTGACTGACCTCGGGGCGATACGACATATATCGCCCCAACTAGATTTATATCGCCCGAGTCGTGGACGAGGGTCAAATAAATTTAGTGAGGGCGATATATGTCCTTTCGCCCCCAGGCTAGTCTATATTGTTATTATTAACCAAATCAGACATCTAGAGCAAAAATCATTAAATTTTAGATATTTCAAATATTTGGAATGAGAATGTAGTTTCTCGTGTTAAGCAGACTGGGCCTCTGAACTTTACCAATGTGACTTAAGTGAAATGACGCGTCACTGGCCTAGGGACGCCATATCCAGCGTTGTCTCAAATTGATTACCATTATGACGTATAGCTCTGCACGATTCAAGGGCGCGTATAAAAACGCGTAGAATGCCCGGCTTTATTATGACGCATATCGTTGGTGCGCGGATCATTTCAGGGTTTTGCCACGCGAGCCGATTCTGCGCCGCGAGCTGTGACAGCGTGTAAACGCAGTGCAAGATAAATCAAGCATTGTCGGGGTGGGTCTGCGGTGGGTGTTAGAAGAATGTGTGAATGTGTTTTGTAAGTGGGGTGTATGCGTTTACTATCACACTCTACATGCTCTAAAAAAGGTTTTCCCAATATTGGGTAAAATGGGAACAAGCGTGTAGACTGGGTAAAAAGATATACCCAACATTTTGTACGTTTTACGCAATGTTGCGTTGAAAATGGCAAATACATGTATGGGGCAAAAAATACCCTGGGCAAACATGCACGTTCTTTTTCCACCCAATTATTGGAGGAAATTTTACTCAGTGTTTTTAGAGTGCAGATCAATTATAATGTAAAGACACATTATTGTATTTCTTACTGCATGATGATTCGTCTTCATAATTATCGCAGTCGTAATATCCATCACAAATCAACGTCACTGACACGTTCATGTAAGACGATGTACAAGGAAAGAAATCTGAAATTGAAGAAAAGTTAAATACCTAATTGCGAGCTACCTTGGGACTTATTAAATGATGCTAATCACAATCTACATGTATGCATTGTTATACGAGTTTGATAACCCTTGTAGTAATAGTGATATAAATATTTATTATGTTATTGAAAACCATATTTCTTGATGAAATAATTTAGTCTAAAAGTATATGCAATCTAAGGTGATGTAAATCTTATTACATGTTGCCTCAAACATGTCAAATGCCAATGTTCCGATTTAAATTTTCATCACAAACTGAAACAATACAATTTGTATAGGAATTAAATGAAGTCCAAGTACTCACTAAGCAAATTGATTGCAGTAACGTACAGGTCCAGATCATCACGACCATACTGTTTCGATCCTATAACAACAACCCACATTTTATGGGTATGTATGTATACATCATCCACGTAGTATTCATATCCATAGATAGTTGTAACGATAGACTGGACATCAGATGGATCGTTCCCTGTCCCTATTCGAATTTCATCATCAGAATTATAACTATACAAACGATGGATCACAATTCGAAACCCATTTGTAGCATTCGATTTCAACAAGGTTGTATTGTATCCTGTGTAAGATAGCGTGCTTATAGTAAGTGATTGGCCTTCCTCGAGGTGTGTAACTGAGTTATCTAAATCGTAGGAGTAGATTCAGAAAAGAAGAAAATAAAAAAAAAGGTTTGTCCTCTAGGGTGATGGCTCCTATCCGAGTGAACTAAAATATAAATATTCATCTCGAGAGAACGTTGAATGAATTTTGATCGGGTTCTTTTCCTGGAAAGCTAGTGACTACTGCATAGGTGATTGAATCCCAAAGCACCGTCTTTTCTCGATTTCTGAAAAGGTTATGTAAATTCGACTTAAAGTTTAGATTGTTTATGTTTCGAACAAGTGATAAAAATGAAATTTACCATTATATGATTACTTTTACCTTATGTCAATTATATAAGTTCATGAATGTGTCTCTTGTTCTAAAAAAATATTAACAGCAATAACGACAATTTTTGTCCATATACCACTCGGTCTAATTGGACTTATAGTCCAGTCAATCTAGTCAGAATAGGGGCTAACCCACCACTAATTGCAACATGGGATACCGGTATTCCACTGAAATGCTTTCCAGGAAGGTTCTCTAAACAACATACTAAAAGTCCCCAAAAATCCGAGCAGTGAAAAACTTATGAAATTTGCATATTATGCAAATTAGCCATGAAAGGGTTGAAAAAGAAGGGAAACTAGAACTGCAATCGTTTCAGAACGATGTGCATGCATTGACGCCTCTGATTTAATAGAGGGCAAGAAACAGGAGGAGATCAAGAGAAAACTCTAGATGATATACATTCTCAAAATATTAGAGGGCGCTATTTCTTAAAGGAAAGGTCACTGATGCGTAAAACACAGTTAGATTATGTGAAATGATACAATTGGCAAACCCTGAAAATATGAGACAAAAATAAATTCAAAGGAAGTTACGGCAATTCAACTATTTTAAGACTTTGCAATAGAGGGCGCTATTTCTAAAGTTATGGTCACTAATTATGGATAACATGTCTACCAAATTAGAATGAATTTTGATGAGGAACGGTGGCAGGGGAGGACTAACAAATATTACATGTTAATCAAATTGGATATTAGCACATTTTGCTGTCCATAGGAAGTTACATTCTCGAGTAAAATTTTTTAGACCATATTGGCGGCCCATGCGTGGTTGTTGAAAATGTGTGCATTGTGAGCAGTATGCCATGTGTTCAGATTGACTTATCTTGAAATTTTCTGTTGTAACCTATGTCGTATTTGGTATCACTGGAAAGAGTATTCCAATGCGGTGACATTGATACCACTTTTATTTGTGTGGAAGCAATAGACCGGAAGTAAATGCCATATAAAGAAAGACATTAAAAATGAAGGTTTTGCACAATAATTTTAAGCTACCGTCAGCAATTTGTTAGTTTCTGTTACAAAACATTAACGAACTGTTTAAGTATATATCAATACTCATATCTGCCAAGTTAAAAAGAATAAGCTTCAATAATAAGGAAATAAGAGCAAGTTGAAGTTGTGCTGGCAGTAAAGTGCATTTTTGGGTATTTTGCTGATTTTCGGGAGCATTTTTGAGATATTTCGTCAGTTGTAAGGTATATATTTTTTTAAATGGCATGAAAGGGCATATCTTAAAGACCCTAAATCCAAGAAAGGGTACGGGTTTGGCCATGCATGACGCAATGAGGGGCATTCAAAGGTAAGCGTTTTTGAAACTTTAGAGGGCGCTATTTCAATGACGGAAGATCAATGATGCGTGAAAACGTAGTAGCATGTATGTTATGATACCGTGATCAATTTCTAAAAGAATGAGCGCAAAATGAATAAAAACACAAAAGTTACGGCCATTTTACGACTTTTAGACATTACATTTCAATAAATATGAAGTTTTTGAAGGAAGGCTATTTCGGATTTGAATTTAAGGCATGAAGATGGCATTTTGAAGGTCAAGTTATACGTCGCAGATGATGGAGCAACTCTTGGACTATCTATAGCAATTTGTTAGAAGTCTGTAGCATGCAGGATAACTGAGATATGAAAGAATGAAGAATGGTATGCAAATGGACTTGAAATTGACAAAATGGCGCCTGGATGGTCATGCATGAGTGATTTTGGAAAATGGAAGACGAGAGGCACAACTAGGGATGCTGGACAACATGTCTACCAAATTTGGATGAATTTGGATGAGGGACGGAGTCAGGGTAGAGCTAACAAAACCATGTGTTAAACAAATGGGATTTTGGTGGAAGAAGAAGAAGAAGAAGAAGAAGAAGAAGAAGAAGATTACGGAATAGGAATATGGAACAAGAACAATGCATTGTCGCCATTGGGCGTCAATGCAATAATCCAATGATTGGAAATTAAGTGTTCACAACAAATTGAATTTGAATGAAAGTTCATGATGAATATCTGAATTCAATGATTTTAACCAAAGTGCAAAAATCTACATCATTGCATTGCAAATAAGCATCCATATATGGAAAAGAATGTCAAGATATTGTGATTTTTCTCATAACGACTGCTTGAAAACATTTCAATAATGTTGAAATGTTGACATTTATATGCTACTTTCACTAAGCATGAGAATTCATCCCAAATGCCTTAAAATTAATTCGCATATTATTCAAATTAGCCATTAAAAATAGAAAATAAGGATAATAATCCAAAGTAGGTAGCAAATGTGCCTCATTTGCATATTGAAGGTATTTTATAATCTAAAAATGAAATATCATAGTAAAAAGATGTATTGAAGATATTCAGTTTCAAGTGGATACGATTGTGCATTGAGCTTTTCAACAATATTTGAGGACTATTAACGGTTGTACGTGTGAATTGTGAAAAACAGGAGTAGGTCTACATGTATGTATGAAATTGCCAGTTTGGGGGAAAAAAAGAATAATCCTGAAGTTACAAACCGAACTGACACATTCAAGTAAATAAACTGCATAGAATTTTTTATTTGTTGGGCGTCAAATAATAACCAATTGTATAAAGACAATTATAAATATTTTTAAAATTGAGATCTGTCAATGTAGATAGAAATATGACATCAGTGGCCGTGGAAGATTGAAGTGCTCCAGACCCCCCCCCCCATAGGCGGCGGAGCAAAGGATTATCTTTTGTGTGTGGGGGGGGGGACGCCCCCCCAAAAAAAACACAAAAGATAATCCTCTGCTCCGCCGCTTGAATGCCCCCCCCCCCTTTCTAAAACGTGTTACGGCCCTCGAGTGTGGAGTTAAAGGAGCTGATACTCACTGCAATTAGATTCATCCTCGTAATGATCACAATCGTAATATCCATCACAAACCACAGCCATCGGTACGTCCATGTTTGATAGTGAACAAAGAAAAATCTCTGTTTAAGTAAGAAAGAAAATAAAGAATGATTTTTAGGAATAATTCAATTTTAAAAGGATTGTACTAAGGTTGACATGTTATTTACATTTGGAATATTTATCATACTAGCAGGTATTTGTAAATATTGTTTTCAGTAACGAGGAAAACATATAAAAAAGAAACATATTACGAAGACCATCCTATACAAAAAGATTTAGACTAGATAACGCCCAATCATACGTAGGTTGCTCCCTTTCGATGACATTTAAGTTTGATTGTAGTATGCATATCCATTGACAGTAGTAACAATAGACTCGAGATCAAATGGATCGTTCCCCGTCCTATTCGGATTTCATCATCGTGAGAATTAAGATACAAACGATGGAACACAATTCGAAACCCATTTGTAGTATTTGCTTTCAACAGGGTGGAATTGTAGAATCCTCTTTTGTTAGATACTGTGCTTATAGTAAGTGATTGGCCTTCCTCGAGGTGTGTAACTGAGTTATCTAAATCGTAGGAGTAGATTCAGAAAAGAAGAGAATAAAAAAGGTTAGTCCTCTACGGTGATGGCTCCTATCCGAGTGAACTAAAATACAAATATTCATCTCGAGAGAATGTTGAATGAATTTTGATTGGTTTATCTTCCCGGATATCTAGTGACTCTTTATTGCATAGGTGATTGAATCCCAAAGCACCATCTTTTCTCGATTTCAGGAAAAGTTATGTAAATTCGACTTAAAGCTTTCATTGTTTATATTTCGAACAAGTGATAAAAATGAAATTTACCATTATTTGATTACTTTTACCTTATGTCAATTATATAAGTTCATGACTCTGTCTCTTGCTCTAAAAAAATATTAACAACAATAATGACAATTATTGTCCATATACCAGTCGGTCTAATTGGACTTATAGTCCAGTCAATCTAGCCAGAATAGGGGGAGGGGGTAACCCACCACTAATTGCAACATGGATATTCCACTGAAATGCTTTCCAGGAAGGCTCTTTAAACAACATAGTAAAGTCCTCAAAAATCCGGGCAGTGGAAATTTATGAAGTTTGCATATTATGTGTGATGAAAGTACATCTCATAGTTATAAAATTAGCGCACAAAAATTAGCGCAGAAGTGATTTAGCAGTTTTTGTATATATACTTTCACTATTGCACTACCTGATTAACATATTTGTATCTAGCACTCCTTAGTCAATGTGTACACTTACATAGCAACATGACAGTGCATTTGACTTTTGGACATTGGGTTGTGTGTGGGGACCAGGATTTTGCCCTTCAAGTCAGAAACATCCTGCTCAGAAGACATTCAATTAATTGAAAGCAAGCAAAGAGGTTAGTTGACATCAACTTGCCCAGTCCAAACTTTGTGCGATAATTTTGTATCCACACATTTATTATGCATCCATCATATAAAAGACTATGACAAGAATGAAGATCCATACCTGGACTAACAATGTTGTTTATCATGTCTTTACTATATTTAAAGACGTGTGTGTGTGTGTGAAGCACCTTATCTATTACACACTCTTTTTTTACTTTGTTTGGCTGAAATTCATACTTTCCGCTCTAAAAAACTACTTTTTGTTTCAAAGTGGAAAACAATGTGGTGGGGTTATAAGGGGTTATGCTATGGGTCATCAATACATGACACCACCACGATGTCTGACTCATTCATTATTGGCCTGGGGCTGGTGGCTCAACTTGCCCCTATGCTCAACTTACCCCGCCTTCCCCTACATATACAAGCCGTTCATGATTATGTAAATCAGTGAATATCAACATAAAATGTTATAGTTTTCAAATCGCTCACTTGAAAGATCAATAGATATTATCTCAGCATTCAGTTCAAGCAGGTGGTATTCCATGCCTCCTATGATAGCAATCCACATATCACTGGTCTCTACGTAAACATCACTGGACAGCAATGTCTATATCCTTGATGGTTGTGATGACAGACTGTAGATCAGACGGTTCAGTACCATTCCCTATCTGGATGTGTTCGTCATGATAGAGATATAGATCTCTGAATATAATTTGAAATCCATTCGTAACATTTGTTTGAAACAATGGGCATTGTATTATCTCTTTTGCGTGTGATGTTGTTGACGTAGATAAAATATTCGCCTGTCTGAAGATAGCTTGTGGGATATTCTGTGGAAAGAAATATTTAAAATAGTGTACCAAATAAAAAAAATACAATTTTTTTCGGGAGATGTTTGCGCTGGTGAACGTTTTATCAAAGTGGATTAAGATGTGAGCGCAAGCGCATATTGAATTTCAAAATAGTGTACCAAATAAAAAAAATACAATACACAACACTATTCCTCTGGCGGAGATGGTTCTGTTTGTGATCACAATTAAAATAAAATCATCTTTTTAAATCATATTGTTTAGTGACGTCTTGTACGTTACTAAAGAGTTATCCATAAAGAAAATCTAAACTTTTTTTTATTTTGCATTTGGTATTACTGATATTGTTTTCCGTTATGCTAGTTTAGTTACCAAAATCAAATTTCGAACAGTTTATTTAGAATTAAAGTTGTGCGAAACATAAAAAATAAGAAAATAAACTTCTTGACGTGATCTCTATTTGTTTCAGAATAGTTTTTTAAGAGTATAAGGTGCACCACGTTGTACTTTTGTTCTTGGGGTGGAAGGGTACATAAAGAATATGCTTATGGGCGCAGTTCATTTGCACAAGGGTCGTGAATAAAGTGTATCACAGAATAAACGAAACCGAGAATTCTAACAATAATAACAAATAACAATAATAATAACAATCATATTAATAATGATGATCATACTAATAACAATTACGGTATTGACGTATATGGAATGGCAAGGACCCAGCGTTGGCTTTATAACTTTATATGACGTACTAGTAAATTGTTGGTGCTCGTATCATTCAGGTTTTTGCCACGCGAGCCGATTCTGCACCGCGAGCTGTGACAGCGTTTAAACGCAGTGCAGGATAAATCAACACCCACAAAAAAAAAGTGAGTCACCTTGACTCACTTTGGCGAGTCACCAGTTTGTCCGTATAGCGAAACACTTTTACGAATATGTGAGTCACCATGACTCATTAAAGATAAGTCTGATCATAAAAGACTCATTTTTAATGCATCATAGTGACTCATCTTTGCCTTGCAGACTCATTTGTAATGAGTCATGGTGACTCACATAATCTAAAGACTCACTTCAAATGAGTCACCTGACTCATTTAAAGTGAGTCATTAAGACGCAGACTCATTTTTAATGAGTCGTGGTGACTCATATAATCTCAAGACTCACTTTAAATGAGTCACATTGACTCGTTTGAAGTGAGTCAGTAAGACTCAGACTCGTTTGGAATGAGTCACGGTGACTCATGTGATCCTTCTAGTGTGTCGTTATACGGACAAACCAGTGACTCATCAATGATGAGTCAGGGTGACTCACTTTTTGCCTAGGTGAGTCACATGACTCAGATGGTTTTACTTAAATGAGTCATTACTTCTGTTCGTAGATCAAGCCTCTTGACTCACTTCATGTATGAAGAAGTGAGTCAAGGCGACTCAACTGAAAATGAGTCAAATACATATGTGATAATTAAACCAAAAGAGAAGGGTGTAAAATGATGCCAAATAAAATAAATGGTCTGTTGTCATCATAGGGGCTTTTCGAAAAATGCGGTTTCCATTGCCAACATTTTCCAAGTAAACATAGATCATCAGCAAAATTGAATGGATCAGGAAGTCTCTTTGCATGCTTTAGAAGTGCCGATTATGATGGACCTACAACCAACAGATCAATAGCCTAATGCTAACTTAACAGACACATCACAATCAGTTAAAGCAAAAGAACTAGAATGTATAAATGCATTGTACATGCCATCTGATTTATTTCCTCTCAACAATAAATCTCCGGAGTCACCACCAATATTACCAAAACAAAAGTGACCATTATGCATCAGTGATGTAACCACAACAGACAGAAATGTGTTTCATGGGATAAATGTTTAAGAGTTTACTTGAAAAATAATTATGTTTAATGTGCATTTCTTTCTATAATAAAATCTATTCTCAAGCATAGAATCCAGTCACCAAACATGTAAATAAGTGCACTGCTACCTCTCATCAAATAAAAAATAAAACTATCAAGAGAGAGTGATAGATTTTATAACTGATTGGCAACATGGTTTAACCGACTAAACAAAGATAAAGCTGTCACAAAACGTCTATGAAATTGGAGAGAGTGTGATAATGATAGTCCATTATTTCTCACAGTAATTATCCTTAATAACTTTTCTTTTTACCCTGATATAACAATGTTTCGACCTCGTTATAATGAGATTCCACTGTAATTCAAATATCGTACTTCACAAAAATCTCTTCCCAAATCGTACATTTTTTACAGTAACATTTCTTCACTGAAATTGAAACAATTCATAATTCATTGAAATTCATAATTCACTGGAATTGAAACAATTCAATGAAATCATAATTTTTTTATAGTATCATTTCTTCACTGAAATTGAAACAATTCATAATTCACTGAAATTCATAATTTACTGAATTTGAAACAATTCACTATAAGTGAAACCTTCAAACATGAATTCCTAAGACTCTGCTTACAACACAATACCATTGTTTTGGTACTTCAAAACCAATAACAGCTTTCCAGAAACCTAAAATTCAGAAATTTTTCAAACTTAAGCATACGTACAAACACAATTTAAATTTAAGAATCCCCATGCATGACACGGGAATCCCCCAAATGTCAATTTTTGCTGTAGGAAAACCCACAAAAATATTTTACTACTAATAGTACAAAAGACAATTTCAAAATGTGCAATTTGGATTCTCAATTAATTTTTAAAGCACTTCGCAGAATCCCCCATTCTTAATACCATTTCTCTCACTGTGAAGCCCTGGTATTTTCCGCAAAATCTGCCTCCTATAGCAGCTGTATCTTCAAGCAGATACTGACCTTTTCTATTTAAATATTTTTGTGCAATTTTTTTTAAAGGCAATGATAATTGTGGTGATTGGGCTATTAAGCAATACTTTTGACATGCTTGGAAGTGTGCAGATTGGCTTAAAATTAATGACAGTGCTTTGTCAAATTTATAAAATTAGTTTCAAATCAGTTGCATGTGCTTACCATCTCAATAAATGTAAACATTGAGAATTGTTTCCATCATGTACTGATGTTGGAAGCCATAATCTTGAAAAGTGCCTTTGTATAATTCTTGGAATTAAATACTAAGTTGCTTGAAACTTACAAACTAACTAAAATTCCATAGAGAACCTTTAAAATGTTGTAATTCTTCGAATTTGTGGTGTTAAACTTATTTACATGTACAGTAACAAAATGTGTACAAAAATCAAAAAGTAGAATATTAATAGCTTAGTCTTCAATTCCCCCCCCCCCCAAAAAAAAAAAAATTGTTGACCATCTGATCTGTAAAAATTTTGGGTCCAAATATCTTTTCTTTTTTGTGTGTGCAAAATCCTATTTTATCTGTGACAAAAATTTCATTAAGCATTTATACGTAATTCTTGGGATATGAAAAGATTTCCAATTCAAGGGCCACTGAAATTTGTACTGAAGCAAAGCGAAATAATGCACATACTTGATGTCTAAATTCACGGTCAACCTGTCGTATCTATTTCAATCTATTTTGCACATAAAAGACAGATACAACACCTAAGGTGATTGCACGTAGAGAAAGTGTGATCAGCTGTGTTGCAGTAGCATCACCCAAGTAATTAATTTCTCTTAAACTGAAGAACTACAGGCTTCTTACGACCTTGGATGAGGGTTGAGATGTGGAATCTATGTTCATCAGAATCTTCTGAATGAATGTGAGGGTGTTACCCATCTTGGGGGTGTATGATCAGTTGAATACATAATGGGCCGACATAAGCAGAGAGACTGCTGACATGAGGTAGGTGGTTTTCTCGCAGATGACTTCATTCTCTGCTGTAATATAGGATGATTGCAGAATTTCCGTGAATTTTTCATGATCACTGCTCAGAGTCAGACCTGCACTGTCGGGCTTACTTTTGTAGATGATTTTGGCGATTGTTCCGTTTTTTATCCTAAAAAAGGGAAACATAAGTGAGAAATGCTGATTAGTTTATTTCTGGTAATGTGCACAAGGCAAATTGGTTGATCCTAGTGAAAATGATAACTTCAAGGTTATGCTAATACATATACTGCTAACTGTACTGTAGTCCAAGATGTATGATATTAAATGAAACACTATAGTATTTATTTTGATACTTTACAAATTGTAGCCTAAAGAACCGCAAGACTTACAAAATTGTAACTGTAATAAAGAATTTCTTAGCCATGGTTGAGTAAGTGTTCACTATGAATTATCATCCAAGCTCTATCAAATTACATGGATGGAAATGAATAATAAATTGGACTCAGAGTTGAGAAATGTACTACTTTCTTGGAAACACCAAAACATCAAGTTGAACAGTTTGTATAGCCATCAAATCATTTATATACAAGTGGAACGCCTCTGGCAGTCTCGCCTGCATTACTCAGTTCAATATAGCAGCAGTGCTGACTTTGATGGTCAAAGTTCATTAAAGGACAAGTCCACCCCAACAAAAACACTGACATGGCAACACACCTGGCTCATGACATACTCCATTGAAAGTGCTTTTGTTGTTTTTTGGAAGCCCCCCAGTTATGGCCGCCACAAGTTACAGTGAGGTGAAGTCGAATTCACCTATACTTTTCTTAAGCCACTTTAACAATTTCTAAGTGCCTTTTAAATCTGAAGTACTATTATTGCAACTTTCAATTAGAATAATATTAGCAATGAATTAATATTTTTTTTTTTTGGGGGGGGGGGTGAAAATTAAGATATAGGACCTACTCTTCACTTTAAACCCCTATGAATTAAACCCTGGTGAGATATTGGTTTATAGGCTTCAGGAGGATGTTCTCAATTTATGTATCAACTCTGGAGATAATTTGAGATTCAATAAATCAATTTTCACGAAAATTATACTGATGTGTAATCTTCTTTACATTGATGCTAAACAAAAGTTAGCAATCAAAATACTTAATCAAATGGGCAAAATCTAATCCCTTATTCTCATAAGTAGAATTCTATGGTAGGCAATGTTCTTTTCTTAATCTTTCGAAGGTTAGGATGAGTTATACATCATTTCAAAACTTATTAGAATTTCCTGTGTTAAAAGAGAGATTAAATCCAATATCTATTTCTTCTGACTTTTAAGAGTTTTGTGGTGCCAGGTCTCATATGGCCTGTCAGTTGAGCTATCTAAATGGACATGCCTGCGACAGCTTCACTCACTCACTCAAAATTCTGCTGATATTTGTATAAACCTTAAATGAATTTTAAGCATCAAACTTACCTGGCTATGCTGACAAAGCAATGCCTTCTCTCCAAAAATAGTAGGAATCAACAGAAGTGCTCCACATGATTTGATCACTGCAAAGAAAAAAAATGAAGACTGAACTCAAGCAATGTAAATCGAACTCCAGAATATCAGTATTTTTGTGGTTGTCCATTCAGAAATATTAAAAATATACAGTATACAATATACATTTTGACCAACTGGCCTGGGTCATCCTTCTTTAACCATTTGAATTGCACATCAGGTATAAATAGAAGAGTACACTTTGGAGCCATGTAATTATTGTCTTTCTCTCTCTTGAAATTAAAATGGGGTATATGGATTTGGGGCTGGTAAAACTCGGGGGGGGGGGCAAGTAACTCTTTAACCATCTTCAAAGTTTTCCTCCCAAGAATGAAATTATTGCAAACCCACTCCTTATCAAACATCTCAATAACATACTTTTCCTGGTGTCTTCATTTTCTGCTGCTGCAGCCAAGATCAGGTTTTTGAGCTCCAAACCTTGCTTGGGAGTCTTACATATCTCTAGTAATGGATCAGCATATTCAAATGTCCTGCTTCCAACTTCTGCTTAATTGGGTCCTCTGACAGTCTCTCAAACTCTTTCAACATCAAATGAAAAGAATAAACAGGGAATTTAAACAGGGCAGTCTTATGTTTCTCTGCGTGAACAAAAAAGAAAAAGAATAGGTGTGTAAAAAATGGCTCAATCAAGAATAATTTTGAAGACCATGTGCAAATCTCTACACTCTTGATAAAATGACCCAACTGACTCCAGTCTTTCTTTGTCTCCACGAGTTGGAATCACTTTCATTCTATATATACAATGATCAATGTATTGAATTCATATGGAAATTTATTGAACAATTACATACAGTTCTTGAAATGGGCCTATCACTTAACCCATTCACAAAGATAAGTTTTTGCATATGAGATGCTCAGTGAAATTGTCCCTTACTTGTCAGCAAGAACAAAAATTCTAGTAAGAACGAAGAGTAAATATTTTGCTCTTGTAAATTTTAGCACTTTGCAAATTTTGATCTCCTTTAACTATCATAATTTTAAGCCTGTACACGCTATTTACTGCATTGAGTGTGAAATGGTAGGACCTTTAGATTCTTCTCGATCAACAGACATGATATGATTGAGATCAGATAAAGATTAAAATTTCAAACTTTCTAAATAGTATGTTTTCACACAATTTATTGATTATTTCAAAGATGGATACTAATAAACTAGGTTAAAATACAGAATGTGATTGCATGATCCTAGAAATGTGAACATACCCATTTTTAATTCTAGTTAACCCTAACTAGGCCGGGTTTTTTTGGCTGTTCTGTGGCGGGGGGGGGGGGGGGTTGATTCAACCCCCGGCCTGTTTAGGGTTAAGCATGGACTTGCTTATTGCAAAAATAGACCCTTGTTAGTTGTTACACGTTAATCTAATGATAGATTCTTGTTCATAAATGAAGTTTCTTGATCTGTATTAACGCTGATTTGAACTTACCTCATCTTCATGGAAAAGGTAAGGGTACATATCCTTCAAGTAGGATTCAGTCCAGTTGCTGTTGATGATACCCTTGCGCCTATGGGCTAAAGTTAGTAGATTGTCTATCATCAAGCTGTCCTGTCTTGTTTTTCTGGATTCATTCTGAAGCATCTTGATGTGAGCATTGATCGTTTCTTCATCCTCACCTTCTGGGGATGCAGGAAGGTACTTTCTTTATGCCATACATGTGTTTGCCTGCAGCTTTGTCTGGTTTGAGACACTAACTGTACTTCCGTGAATACTTTAACTGATATGCCGTTTTATTCCTTGAGTAATGATGACCTCTCCATTAATTTGAATACACATAATTCAAATGGCAACACTCAGGCTAATTTGGCGTACAACCACTTTGTAGCAAACAACATCAATGCATCATCAGAACTTCTAGATTTTCACACTGATCATGACTTAATTCGCAATCCTTCATCAGAATACATCACTGAACTTCAATTCAAAAACACTAGTAAACAATTCTCCAAAGATATTTTTTCTTTATTACATTTAAACATAAGAAGCATAAATAAACATTTCGAAGAGTTCCAACTGCTTTTAGACAATAATTCATCTAGACATTCGTTTTCCATTATTGGACTTACAGAAACTTGGTTAACTGATGAATCCAATATTCCATTTGCATTTGATCAATATGATTTAGTTTTTAATAACAGGAAAGATAGACATGGCGGTGGTGTTGCGTTATATGTTTCCCATAATTATGAATAAAAAATTCATGACGAAATCACTACTATGAATGAATATATAGAGTCACTTTTTATCGAAATCAATGTCCTAAATTCCAAAAATATAATTGTAGGTGTTACATATAGACCACCAAATTCCAACCACAATGATTTTTTACTTTATCTTTCTAACTTAATTAGAAATCCATTGTTGGTGAACAAAGATGTTTTTATATTAGGAGATTTTAATATCGATATATTGAAGCATGACAGCAACAATACTGCCCATGAATTTCTTGAAACATTTTTGACTTCTTCATATTTGCCATTAATATCAAAACCCACTCGCATTGCAGATCGCTCTGCAACCCTTATTGATAACATATTTTGTAACATCATGCCGTCTCCTGATTCTGAAATAATACTATCCGATCTGACAGATCATTTTCCCATTATGTCACATTTTTCCCTTAAAAATTCGTGTATTAATCCTTCCAAGCCATCAAGGCGGAGGCCTACTCCCGAGAATCTTGCAAGATTGGGTGTTTCGTTAGAATCTGTTGACTGGTCGCCTATTTATAACAATAACGATGTAAACACATGCTTCAATAACTTTCTGAATATTTTTAACAGTGAATTAGACAAGCATATTCCAAAAGTAAAAGATAAACAAACTAACTACAAAAAATCACCGAGACTTCCTTGGATATCGAAAGCACTTTTGCGTTCAATCAACAGAAAAAAACAGTTTATATTATAATTCCAAACTTAAAGGTATACTCTTCAGGCAAAAACTAAATACACCACATATAAGAATACTTTAACTAAAACAATACGTTTGGCAAAGAAAAGATATTTTACTGATCAAATAATTCTGTATAAACACGACATTCAAAACACATGGAAAGTTCTTAAACAAGCCATGAATTTATCCAGTAACAAGTCCGATATAACTGAAATTAGGTCTAACGGTGATATTATTGGAGATCCTGAAAATATAGCTAATATTTTTAATGACTATTTTTCATCTATAGGAACTAACCTAGCTCGAGACATCCCCCCTTCAACAAAACACTTTCATGATTACCTAGGTACACCTAATTCTAGTTCAATATTTTTCACTCCCGTAGTCAAAAAAGATATTACTGATGTTGTATCTAATTTGAATAATAAAAAAGTCCTGGTTATGATGATGTCAATAACTTTATTTTAAAAGGTATAATATCTGAAATTATCGATCCTTTGACATATATTTTTAACCTTTCTCTAACCTCCGGTCAAGTCCCTGATCGCATGAAAATTGCCAAGGTCATTCCATTGTACAAAAAGGGTGACAAGTTCAGTGTCAGTAATTATCGCCCAATTTCTTTATTATCATCCTTGTCAAAAATTTTAGAAAAAGTGGTTTATAGCAAAACAATTGATTTTTTTAAATCTCACAATATTTTTTCTAACTTTCAGTTTGGATTTAGAGAAAAACACAACACAGAACATGCACTATTGAATTTCGTTGATAAAGTGGCCCACGCTTTTGATAATTGCTCACATTTAGTCGGCATTTTTCTGGACTTCTCCAAGGCCTTCGACACCATTAACCATGATATCTTATTACATAAACTTTCTCATTATGGTGTGCGCGGGAAGGCCTTGGAGTGGTTCAGAAGCTACTTGTCCGACAGACGTCAATTTGTATCTTTGAATGGTCATGCATCCAACATGCAATACATTAATTGTGGAGTCCCGCAAGGCAGTCTGTTAGGCCCTTTATTATTTATCATTTATATTAATGACTTTTGTAAATCATCTGATATCCTTTCGTTCATTCTTTTTGCAGACGATTCTAATATATTTTATTCCCATAAAAATCCATATACCTTAGTAAATACTGTTAATAATGAACTTTTAAAAGTCACACAATGGATAAGATCCAACAAATTGTCTCTTAATCTACTTAAAACTAAATATATGCTATTTAGCAATTCCATTGATACACTTCCCATGGACATTGTTTTAGATGACACTAATTTAGAAAGTGTCACATTCATTAAATTTCTCGGTGTTACCGTTGATAATAAGCTTTCCTGGAAATACCACATAGATTGTATATGTAAGATTATTTCGCGAAATATTGGCATTATCAATAAACTAAAATATCATTTTTCGTCGTCATCACTTTTAATGCTATATTCTTCCCTGATCTTGCCTTACTTGAATTATGGGATACTTGCCTGGGGCAGCACCCACCAAACCATTTTAGATAGACTGTTATTACTGCAAAAGAAGTCCCTTCGTGTTATTCATAATTCAGCTTTTCGCTCACACACTGACCCACTATTTTTTGATAGCAAATTGCTGAAGATAAGCGACCTATACTTATTTCATTTAGGACAATTTATGTTTAAATTTGACAAAAACACACTTCCACGTGTATTTGATTCTATGTTTCCTCTTAATCGGTCTTTTCATAATTACCCTACTAGGCAATCTAACGAATTTCATTTACCCCGTTTTAGAACTTTATTGGCTAAGAGTACATTTATGTTCGATATTCCTAGATTTTGAAACTCCCTCGACATTAACATAAAAAACACCCCTTCCATACATTCTTTTAAAAGAAAACTGAAAAACTTCTTACTTCAATCCTACCGAGGTCTTCATTACTAATTCCCGCTCGTTATCATCTCCTCTCAGACTTCAAGTTATGTTTTTGTCTTTATCATTTTGTTTTATCCTCTCTTTTCGGTCGTAATTTGTCCTGATTCTATTTTACGTTTATTCTACTTTTGTCGTCCTGTTTTGTTTTTTCTTTTTATTTTTATTATTTTTTCGTTTTGTCTTGTTCTGTGAGTTATCCTGTTCTTTTTCATCTATTCTGTAAATCTTCGTAGGCAAATAGCAACCATTGCGTCTCTCTCTCTCTCTCTCTCTCTCTCTCCTCTTCCTTTAGGGGGGTTCACATTATAGAAGCGATGCTTTTGAGTGAATCCCCCATTTCCACAGATACTTTTCATTCCAAAGTATAATTTTCTTTTCTATAAAATATTTTGTATTTTTTTATATGTTATTATCATTAATGTATTGTAAATATTTGTTAAAATGTATATTTGCTATTTCTGTTGGAAATAAAATCTGAATCTGAAATCTTGGGTGTAGTCCCTTTTTTTGCTTCCATTTGTCCTAATGGATTATCACGTTCATGACACTTCCTGCAATTCCTGAATCTGTTGCGTAGTGACTTCTTCCAGTAGCCCTGTAAAAAAATAATAATAAAATTATAAAACAAGTGGAATGCCTCTGGCCGTCTCACCTGTATCACGCAGTTCAATATAGCAGCAGTGCTGACTTTGAATACTACTCTAACTTGCCCATGATGTTCAGTGATACATGGTTACTCTTATGTCTACTTTTTATGAACTAGACCAATAAACTTACAGAGATATGATGGTTATTCAACAAAAAACCCCAACATGGCCAAAGTTCATTGACCTTACATGACCTTTGACCTTGATCATGTGACCTGAAACTCGAACAGGATGTTCAGTGATACTTGATTACTCTTATGTACAAGTTTCATGAATCAGATCCATAAACTTTCAAAGTTATGATGGTAATTCAACAGATACACCCAATTCAGCCAAAGTTCATTGACCTTTGACCTTCGTCATGTGACCTGAAACGCGCACAGGATGTTTAGTGATACTTGATTACTCTAATGTCCAAGTTTAATGAACTAGACCAATAAACTTTCAAAGTTATGATGGTAATTCAACAGATACCCCCGATTCGGCCAAAGTTCATTGACCCTAAATGACCTTTGACCTTAATCATGAGACCTGAAACATGCACAAAATTTTCAGTGATGCTTGATTACTATTATGTCCAAGTTTCATGAATCAGATCCATAAACTTTCAGAGTTATGATGGGAATTCAACAGATATCCCCAATTCGGCCAAAGTTCATTGACCCTAAATGACCTTTGACCTTGGTCATGTGACATAAAACTCAAGCAGGATGTTCAGTGATACTTGATTAACCTTATGTCCAAGTTTCATGAACTAGGTCCATATATTTTCTAAGTTATGATGACATTTCAAAAACTTAACCTCAGGTTAAGATTTCGATGTTGATTCCTCCAACATGGTCTAAGTTCATTGACCCTAAATGACCTTTGACCTTGGTCATGTGACATGAAACTCTAATAGGATGTTCAGTAATACTTGATTAACCTTATGGCCAAGTTTTATTAACTAGGTCCATATACTTTCTAAGTTATGACGTCATTTCAAAAACTTAACCTCAGGTTAAGATTTGATGTTGACGCCGCCGCCGCACAGTGGGCCAGGAGAGAGCAAAAGTGCGCCAAAACTGGTTTTTGGTCATGAAACAAATTTTGTTTTTTTCATGTTCTAAGCAAAGATAAGAACCTGTAGGATGTCTCCATACAATATTTCTCCATGAAATTGATTATTAGTTGCCCATTTTATTCAATATTACCGGAAAAATGACCCTTTACGGCTACCGCATGTGAAAATGACACGTTTTAGATATTTCACTGTTTCAACAAAACGGATAGCTTAATTTATTTTTAATTCACGGTACTTTTTGATGAATGATTGTTTTAAGTGATCAAAAATTTTCAAGATAAAATGATGATCCCTTCAGAGGTAATTTTGGACGAAACCATTTGACAATGGGGGGTTTTAGCAATTTTTTTTTTCATGAGCATTTCTTTTACAAATTGCTGCCGATTGCTGCGCTATAAATACCATGACGGTCTTTGTTATAGTTCATGCTTTACAATGATACCAAATTTAGCTGCAGATACGTGCATTTTCTGGAGATATAACCAATTTTCCAACCACATGTTCGCCGTATTTATCACAAAAAGTCGTTCCAAGTTAGTGTCCCATTATGCGCGTGCCGAACGTTGCGGGTGACATTAAACAAACTCCCGCTCCCTTCGGCACCGGATAAGTCCGTATCACTGTGAAACTCACCGTCGCGTAGTGGGAGAGAGACTGAGAGGGGGGGGGGGGTGTCTGGCTCAGGTGTCTGGTTCTTTAGACTGGTATCTTCCTAAAATATTTTCGTTAAACATACGTTAAGACAAGCTGTCATTTCCACTTCCACTAACTATATAGTAATACATGTAAAACAACTTCATTTTGATGTCAAACTGTTCCATCCCGTGTTGCATATATGCTGTCATTCTGAGAAGATTAATTCTTAAGGTAAGATTCCGGGTAAGATTATTAATTTGTTTTGTTGTTCATAAACCAAGTCCTACTGTATATCGCTATAACACACATGACTAGGGATGTGATTGGTTTCACTCAGTTTCTCCGCCAAAAAAATGAAAATGACAGATATGTGGGATCTATACATGTATAAAGTTGCATTATCATTATTAGTATTTATCCCCCCAAAAAAAAAAAAAGAAGAAAAAAATGAAGGGTTTGTAACTTCACATACACGTATGAATTCGTTTATCTCTTGGCTTATTCTAAATTTGTTATAAATTATTGTTAAAATCAATCAAGAAGGAAGTGCATATTATCATTTCAAGGATTGATTGGTCTATGACTCTTATTGACTTTATATGTATTCCACAGACTAATGGTAACAAGTGACATTGTGATTAGTAGCAAATTTTTAAGAGTACAACAAGCACAGCCTCTTCCTCCTGATGTTCAAAGTACATGTATGCTAAAAGATCCTCTCACCAAAGACATAATGGCTGTTGAGATAACAGAGAGAGACTCTGTTTCGGATAACTTTGTATACGCTGTTCTTGGTGAAATATATAGGTAGGCCTTGTACCGATTAACCTGCAGAGGACCCGGCCTCTATTATTTATCATTGGGATAATTATTTTAAAGATTTCACTGTCCAATACTGGCATCAATCCATTTTAATTCATGTAGGTGTGGTTAATCATTGTACCCATTGAATAAAAATACCCCTTTGCATTTTTTTTACAATTTCACTTTGAATTTTACAATTCCGGATTCATGGTAGGGCGCCCTCTTTAACCCTAAATAGACTGGGCTATTTCGACGCCTAAGAAGACGGGGGGGGGGGGGGGGCTAATTCAGCCCCCCTTATGATCTCGGCCGTCGATCGCGCGATCGCGACGAAAATTGGCAAACGCATTACCCTTGGCATTACCTACAAAACTATAACATCAAATTCTTCAAAAAATCTCATGTCTCATTAATGATGCTAATTTATGCGTAAAACCATAAGTTTGCTCTAATTAATAAAATAATGCCCCTGAATTGCTTATTTTTGTTTCACATACTCTAGATAGGCATCTGATCAAATTTATTTTTAAAAAATTTCAACATCACATTTATTTTCTTATGTTTTCTATTGTTTTCTAAATTTCTTATGTATTTCTTTGTTTTTCGAATTTTTGTTTTTTTATTGTTTTTTCAATGTAAATTGTCAGGGGCTTAATTAATTGATTTTAAGCAGTAAAAGGAAAAATAATGATACATTTATGAATTTTGGCTGAAAACACTATTTGCATTGGATTTGTACACAAATTCACGTTTTTGAGTAATTTGGGGTCTGCATGCACTTACAAAATGTTGCGTAATTTCGGAACCGAGTACCCGGGGGTCACAATTTTGTGTTCAAAAGTTGCCCGAGACTTGAAAATAAAAAGTCAGTGAGCGACGCGGTCAAAAATTTTGCGCGGCGGATTTATCGCGAAAAATGTCGAGGGGGGGCTGAATCAGCCCCCAGTCTTTTTAGGGTTAAGCGATACTCAAGTCACAAATTGAATTGTTTGTACCCCGAGCACAGACTTTTTTTGTTTGTTTGCCTGTTTATGTGTTTGCTGTTTGCTAATATGCTTCCTTATTGCTGAAATTTCTCTAAAACTAGTTTCTGAAAATTTGAAAATTATTGTAGAATTAGAAACATGTAATTTCTTCTCAAATGTTAACAGCCAATCAGAAAACAGTATTTTAATGACGTCATCAATATTTGAAAATACTTTTATTGAATTCTACGGGTGAAATTACCCCTATCTACCAAATTTAATCGTATAAATATGTGAAAAAAGGGTTTTGTCGCACTTTGGGTTCATTCTGGCCCACTGTGCGCCGCCGTCGCCGTCGGAAAAGCGGCGCCTATAGTCTCACTTTGCTTCGCAGGTGAGACAAAAACAAATAAAATGTGCAAAAAAGAAAACAATGAATTGGAAATATTCTTAATGTTATTTTGATGGGATAAATGTGACACATGCTTCAGATAGTGACTGCATTTCCAAGTTAATGAAAACAAAAACCACATCCATTCAAGATGTGGGCTCACATCTCAACATTATCTAATAAAAATATTCATCTTAATTATTGTTGGGAAAGGGGCACTTATCAAATTAAAAACACCTCAGTAGACCAGGAATAGGTCCTACATTACACATCTACATTTTTCTGTGAGAAGGAAATGCATGTAGTCTAGACTCACCCAGGGTTCATTACATGCCTGCCTGTGGGGAATCTAGGACTATATGGTATGCCAAAGCTGTACACAGCACACAATTTAAAAAATTATTAAAATATCACTTTTGTTACCATAATACTAATTTCTGTACAGTTGCAATTTATTTTTCATTAGTAGCTTGAGGGTAATTTTTGTATTCACCAGAGCGCTCGAAAACTTCAATTTTGGGCATATTTTGAGTACGCCCTCTATTAGTGGAAAAATATAGGCAAGACAATTGTAGTTTTTCAATCTCTATTTTGAATTAAGAAAAATTAATTTAAAGAATCAAATTTAATCAAGAGACAAGTTACATGTAGGCCTATATGATAAATAGCTGTAATGCAACCTAACGGTGTCAAAAATTAAACATTATGTCCCAAAGAAAAGGAGAAAATAGGCCAAACATTGCCAACCTTATTTCACCACACAGGGAGCAGTAACACTAACAGAGAACAAGGTTATATCATAACCTTGTTGATAGAATGAGTGGTCTAGATTTGATATACCTGATGTGTGAGTCTTTTTGAACTGAGATATCGAGTGACAAATAATAATGCTAGACCTATCATCCAATAAGAGCAAGAATTGAAAAATACAGGAACTTGTTCTTCTCAGTACCGGTACCATCATCAATCAAATGGAACCACCTGATTGACATTGAATAAACTCGCCATCGACAGACTCATTCAAGAAGGCCATCGAAAAGACCTTCTAATCATCCCTTCGCCCTCCCTCAAGCTCACCCGATGCGTTTATGCCCAGGATGGCCCTGCATCGTACACATCCAGATCCAGATTTTAGGCCTAACTGCATATTAGATGTGGTAATCTGTTTCGTAGGATGGGGGGTCAGGTGTCCGGTCATTTTCTTTTATGTCTTTGGATTACCCTAAAAATATGAATTCAATAGTTGTAATCATCTTCTATTTTGTTCTCTATAATATTTCCTACATTTTGTACTAAAAATTGATGAAACTTCGCCTGTAAATTTCTTTGACTTGCTAAAGTCCGGACACACAACCTGTCCGAACACACAACAATACATATCTACACTACAGACGCGCAGCGGAGCTACACTACAGCCATATAGCACACACACATACACGGCCCGTCTGGTGCACGGAATCCTCTCAAAGTTCCACAAATCATCACCTAAATTGAGAATTATTCTTGTCCACCAAATTTCCTCTCATTCTCTTCAGCAAATTAATTTCTCAGCGGCCTACAGGTGAAATGAACAAAATTATTCACAAAACTGCAGGATTAAAACGATTTTACTCACAGTATTCTCTTGATCCAATTCAGCAATGGCGACGTCAAACGGAAGGTTCGCGCGATGGTTGACGTCGTCATAGCGTGCAAGTAGCGCATGCGCGCACGGCTTTCTTCTTGACTCATTTTTTTTGTAAATGAGTCAATCGCCGATCTTGACTCATTTTTTACAACTATGTGAGTCAGTCGGAGCATTCTGCAAGTGAGTCATTTCGTTATTGACTCACTTGTTAATTACAGATGAGTCAACTAAGACTCATTTAATTTTGTTAGTGAGTCAAGTTTCGCCTGACTCACAAATATTATATATAAATGAGTCACATGACTCACTTTTATCTGTGGGTGAAGCATGTCGGTGTGGGGGGAAGGTGTGAATGTGTATTGTAAGTGGGGTGTGTGCGTTTACTATCACACTCTTAAAAGAAGTTTTACCCAATATTGGGTAAAATGGGAACATGCGTGTTGGTTGGGTCAAAAGATATGCCCAATATTTTGTAAATTTTACGCAATGATGCGTTGAAATTGGCAAATATGAGGCAAAAACACCCTGGGCAATCGTGCATGTTCTTTTTCCACCCAATTATTGGGTGAAATTTTACTCAGTGTTTTTAGAGTGCAGATAAATCATAATTTAAAGATACATTATTGTATTTCTTACTGCATGATGATTCGTCTTCATAATTATCGCAGTCGTAATATCTATCACAAGTCAACGTCACTGACAAGTTCATGGAAGACGATGTACAAGGAAAGAAATCTGGAATTAAAGAAAAGTAAATGTTAAACTGATGCTAACCACAATGTACATGTATGTATTACTCAATGAGTTTACAAACCATGATAATGATAATAATGATTACAAATTATTACCAATGTGTTAGTTTATACATTATCGTAATACCATGCCACATTATAATATTTCTCATTCTTGCAGTATGGTAACATTTTGATTTTGTTTGAGTCTGGTCTGACATTCATGGCGTAAAAATGTAAAGAAATTCATATTACATGTCGGTTCTAATGCAAATGTTATGATTAAACATTGTAATAAAAAATGAAACCAGAAAACATTTAATACCAGAATAAAACGAAGTTCAAATACTCACTAAGAGAATCAATAGCAGTAACGCTTATTTTCAGATTAATATGACTGTTCTGTTTCGATCCTATAACAACAACCCACATTTTGTGGGTATCTATGTATACATCTTCCGCGTAGTATGCATATCCATGGACAGTAGTAACAATAGACTCGGGATCAGATGGATCGTTCCCTGTCCCTATTCGGATTTCATCATCATAATTAAGATGCAAACGATGGAACACAATTCGAAACCCATTTGTAGTATTTGCTTTCAACAGGGTTGTATTGTAGAATCCTCCTGTGTTAGATAGCGTGCTTATAGTAAGTGATTGGCCTTCCTCGAGGTATGTAACTGAGTTATCTAAATTGTAGGAGTAGATTCAGAAAAGAAGAGAATAAAAAAGGTTAGTCCTCTATGCTGATGGCTCCTATCCGAGTGAACTAAAATACAAATATTCATCTCGAGAGAACGTTGAATGAATTTTGATTGGTTTATCTTTCCGGAGAGCTAGTGACTCTTTATTGCATAGGTGATTGAATCACAAAGCACCATATTTTCTCGATTTCAGGAAAAGTTATGTAAATTCGACTTAAAGCTTTCGAACAAGTGATAAAAATGAAATTTACCATTATTTGATTACTTTTACCTTATGTCAATTATATAAGTTCATGAATGTGTCTCTTCTTCTAAAAAAAAATTATTAACAACAATAATGACAGTTTTTGTCCATATACCAGACAGTCTAATTGGACTTATAGTCCAGTCAATCTAGCCAGAAAAGGGGGGGGGGTAACCCACCACTAATTGCAACATGGGATATATTTCACTGAAATGCTTTCCAGAAAGGTCCCCTAAACAAAAATACTAAAAGTCCCCCAAAATCCGAGCAGTGGAAATTTATGAAATTTGCATATTATGCAAATTAGCTGTAAAAGGTTGAAAAGGAAGGGAAATAATCCAAAGATTGCAAATTAAGTGTTCAAAAGAACTTAATTTGAATCAAAGTTCATGATGAATAACTGAATTCTGTGTTTTTAATCAAAAGTGCAAAATTTCCCTTACTTGCATATTATGAAAATATGCATCCACATATGGAAAAGAATGTCAAGATATTGTGATTTTTCTCATATTGAGTGCTTGAAAGCATTTTTAATAATGTTGACATTTAAATGCTACTATCAATAAGCATGAGAATTCGAAATGCCTTAAAATTAATTTGCATATTATGCAAATTAGCCATTAAAAATAGAAAACAAGGATGATAATCCAAACATTACAAATGAAATGTCCAAAGCATAATAAAATATGAACAAAAATTAATGATGAATAAATGAGTTCAATGTCTTTATTTAAAAAAAAGCTAGCAAATTTGCCTCATTTGCATATTGAAGTTACTTCATAATCTAAAAATGAAACATGAAATTAAAAAGATGTATTGAAGAAATTAAGTTTTACATGGATACGATTGTGCATTCATCTTTTCACCAATATTTGAGGACCATTTACGGTTGTACGTGTGAATTGTGCAAAACAGTAATAGGTCTATGTATGAAGTTGCCAATTCGGAAAAAAGAATAATCACAAAGTTACAAACCGAACTGACACATTCAAGTAAATAAACTGCATAGAATTTTTTATTTGTTGGGTGTCAAATAATAACAAATCGTATAAAGAAAATTATAAATATTTTTGAAATGAAAATCTGTCAATTCAAGTAGAAATATGGCATCAGTGGCAGTAGAACTGAGAAGATTGAAGGGCTCCACACCTTCCCCCCCTTCTAAAACGTTTTACGGCCCTTGAGTGTGGAATTAAAGAAGCTGATACTCACTGCAATTAGATTCATCCTCGTAATGATCACAATCGTAATATCCATCACAAACCACCGCCATCGGTACGTCCATGTTTGATAGTGAACAAGGAAAAATCTCTGTTTAAGTAAGAAAGAAAATAAAGAATATTCAGGAATAATTCAATTAAAACGATGATACTAAGGTTGACATGTTATTCACATTTGAAATATTTATCATACCAACAGGTATTTGTAAATATTGTTTTGAGTAATGAGGGAAACATATCACACAAGGAAACAAATGAGGAAAATCATCCTATACATAAAGATCTAGAATAGATAACGCCCATTCATACGTAGGTTGCTCCTTTTCGATGATATTTAAGTTTCATTGTCTCACCTGCACAGCAGATTGAGACTATATGCGCCGCTTTTCCGACGGCGGCGGCGGTGGTGTCAACATCAAATCTTAATCGAAGGTTTAGTTTTGAAATGACAGCATAACTTCGGAAGCACATGGACCTAGTTCGAAAAACTTGGCCATAAAGGAAATCAAGTATTACTGAGCATCCTACTTTAGTTTGAATTTAAATGACCGAGAGCAAAGGTCATTAAGTGTCAATGAACTTTTATATGACTATGATATAATATTCTATAGATTGGTATATAACTTTGATGTTCAATTGTTATATCTTTGTAACTTGTCTCCATCTTTCATTACGATATTCAACCTGACACAAATAAAAATAGAGGTTTCCAATCTTACCATAACAGACAGGAGGTTCAGTGAGTGTTCCATTATCACACATGAGCTCTGTTAGATTGCCCATACCGGTGGAGTAGCCCGGATGACAAGCTACAACGATACTTGCACCATGGTCCACTAAATCAACCCTTGTTTGATTTGAGAAAGGAATTGCATCTATGACACAGTTTTCTGTAGAGAGAGAGAGAGAGAGAGAGAGAGAAGAAAAAGATGCCTGGGTAACAATACTTCTAACAAAGCCCTAACTAATGAAAATCCATTCTATTTCAGTTCGAAACTAATAAATAATGATGAAACAATGTTTTTTCTTAAAACTGCATTAGTTTTCTGATTCATAATGGCTTCGAGAGTTACTAGTATGATTAATCAAAAAGTTTTGACCATGTTAGGGGGTATTTGTTGAATTACCATAACTCTGAAAGTGTATGGTTCTAGTTCACAAAAAGTGGAAATACATTTACGAGTAATTAAGTATCACTAAAACTTCTGTACAAGTTTCAGGTCGTTCACTGAATTAAAATGTCATTTAAGGTCAATGAACTTTGGCCATGTGAGGGTATTATTTTGTTGAATAACTATCATAACGTTGAGAGTGTATGGATCTAGTTCATAAAACTTGGACACAAGAGTAATCAAGTATCACTGAACATCTCGCGCGAGTGTTATATATAATGAAATTCGCTATCGGAAACAAATAATGATAGAGGCAAAACAAAATAAATAAATAAAAAAAGAAAAGAAAACAAGAACGCATATTGACAGCTTTCCATATCATATTTTATTTGATATGACTTTGAAATAATATTTTATATAAATTGGTACAAAACTTTGAAATTCAGTTGTTATAACTTTGTAACATGTCTCCATCTTCCATTACGTTATTTAGACTGACACCAATAAAAAAAATGAGGTTTCCAATCTTACCAAAACAGACAGGAGGATCAGTAAGTGTCCCATCATCACACATGAACTCTGTTAGATTGCCCATACCGGTGGAGTAGCCCGTATTACAAGCTACAACGATACTTGCACCATGGTCCACTAAATCAACCCTTGTTTGGTTTGAGAAAGGAATTGCATCTATGACACAGTTTTCTGTATAGAGAGAGAGAGATAAGAAAGAGATGCTCGGGTAACAATAATTCTAACAAAGCCCTACCATTTTGTATCCGTTTCATTTCAATTTTAAACTTATGAGGGATAATATTGAAACAATGTTTTTGTCTTAAAATTGCATTAGCTTTCTGATTCATAATGGCTTCGAGAGTTGATTGATTAAAACATTATGAAAGCAGCAGGGGCGTCGATCCATTTTTCAGATCAACATAACAAAGGCGCTCGATCGCACAAAACAAACCCACACACACATACATCCTCCCCACACATATTTCATATATATATATACAGTGCGTCCCACAAAAAAACGAATTCGAGATCGAGCGATGAATTATCATAACTTAATCTCAAATACAATAGACGGGTGACCTACCAATGTAAAGCTTAGAATCTCCTCTTTCATCTGATACTACTTAGATTATTCCTCGTTCACGCACGAGTGAACAAAACAATTTGAAGAAAGGATATCAAAAACTCAATTGGCGGGGGTATCTGAATTTCAAAAGGAAAATCACATGCCTAAAAGTTATACCTGCTCTTTTATTTGATGCCTTCATCACAGAAAATGGTCAAGAAGTAAAAAATATGTTCCCTCGAAACAATGCTAGTATTTCCATAGTTTCAGTAAACGAACGTTTTTTCCCCCGTTTCCCATTACATCGCACGGTTAACAAACGACCTAATGCATGGATGATCGTCAACAAAACGAAGTGTCTAGTGATTCTGAACGCTAGCCTGTAAAACCTCTTAATTTATGAAATTCTTGAAATCAAAGCCTTATTTTAGATAACCATAACTTTCTTTTTTTCCTGACAATTTTCTGTAATTGAGGTGTCAACTTAAAGAGCAGATATTGAACCTTTTAAAAATGGGATTTTCTTTTTGAAACCCAGATACGGCTTGCCAAGAGACCTTTTGGTATCCCTTTTTCATATTTTTTTTGCTTACCAATGCGTGAATGAGGAATAATTTAAGTTATTTTTGATGAAAGAGGAGATTCTATTGCATTTGTGATAGATTTATGATAAATAACGATAAACATGATAAATATCGGTTTCGGTTTTTTTTTGTGGGACGCACTGTTTATATATATATATATATATATATATATATATATATATATATATATATATATATATATATATATATATATATATATTAGGGTGTGTGTGTGTGTGTGTGTGAAGAGTAGAGTAGAATCAAGGATGAAGCAAAGTATACACTATGTTGTAAAGCTTTCGGCCCTGGCCTTCTTCAATTTTTATTTGCTGACATGGGTCATAGCAAATTCTTCTCAATTAGGGTTGTGTTGTGAACCGTGCGTGTGTTATTTACAAAGTAAAAAGTTTTTACTTTGTAAATAACAACCCCCCCCCCCCTCAGTCTTCTTAGACATCGAAATAACCCAGTCAATTTAGGGTTAAATAATTGACTAAGCGGCAGTGGATTAAGTGTCTAGGTTATCATACTAAAATTTAAAAAACCCTACCGGAATTCAGAGAAGAATGGGTCATGGCAAATTCTCCCGAATTAGGGTTGTGTTGTGTACAGGAGGGTAATTTTTTTAAATTGCAATGATACTATTAAAGGATTTCTTATGAAATTATTGTAGGACTCAAGACTGTGTGTAGACCAAGCAACAAAGTGCCATAAAAATGACACTCTATCAGAGAGTGCATGAATTGACAATGGCTCATATTTTTCCTCACCTTCCGATGTCGTCAAGTCTTTGTCACTTGAGCCAGCCCGGTACAAGTACGTTCTGCCAAATGACGTACCGTACACCACAGCATGAAACCCTGGGTAGGTTCCCTGCCCGTCGCTCTCTACTGAATATCTTCCGTGGGTAGCAACCATCCATTTTGAGCACATTTCGATCCCATCAAGGATTTGTAGAGAATATTCCTCATCCCATGGTACCTAGATAAAATTGCCAGAATTTACAATGGGGGAGGTTCAATATAGTGTCATTCATTTTTCGCACGGCTGATAGTTGATAAAGAAAAACCTCAGCTTAATATCTCTATATAACATTTTTTGTCAACTAAAATCACTTATTGTTTGTTTGCAATATTCTTGTTGAGAAAAGTTATAATCATAAAACGTCTTGAACCATCCTCGTCGCCAATTCATTTAGATTATTTTCCCATGCAATGTACTCCGTGAATGATGGAAATTGTAACGTGACAAAGTCTTTTCTGTTTACATTGACATCGACAGTTCTGCTTGGAATAAAACATCAAACAAGGCTGTCAAAGAAAAAAAAGAATAATACATTGATGTCAGGGTTAGTACAAACCTGCGTTCATGTCAAATTTAAACTGGACACGTTGCCACCTTTTGCTGAGATTTAACATTGCCATGGAATTATTCAGTATTAGATTCTAACAAATTAGGACTTGCCACTTTCGTAGCTCTTACGCCTTCTACTTTCTGTACCTAACTGACCAGCCTAAAAAAAAAGGAAACGTACCGTTTTTTATAGGTTTAATGTTATATAAGACATTGCAACTTTTAGCATAAAGAAAGACAATAAAAGTAAGGGATATGGAGGTCCCTATCCTGTATTGACCGCACAGAAACGCTGTTAGCGCTAACAATGTGCTAACAGAGGCCCTGTTACAACAGGTAATGTTGCAGCGATGCCTCATGTTACATCTCCGGATTACACATATGCATTACTTACGCATTGAACATGTTGAAGTAAATGTCTTGACTTCATAATCCGAAAGGTGTGACTGATGGGCGCTCTGTTACGCTTACAACGTTTCTATGCGGCCGATACAGAGTTCAATTCAGGCTTAGAAAAAACACAGCGCCTACTCACAATGATCTGACACTTGACTACCTGACAGCTCCCTCAATCATACCGAGCATATTATCAGTTTCCAACCAATAACTAATACCATGGTCACATTTGGTCTACGGCGGCCGTACGGCGAGTCGATAACAGTCGTTTGAACATTTTTTGTACCATCTACACATAGGGATTTGGATCAAAATTAATAAAACGGCTGTTTTTGACTCGCCGTATGGTCGCCACGGTATAAACGTTAATCACAAAAGTCTAATCAATTAAAGTCTTTAGCGAGTGCATGATTTCGTTGCGATCGTCCTATCTATTTTATTCATTTATATATTCATCTATTTCATTTTTTTTAATTTATTTATTCCTTTTTTTTTGGGGGGGGGTTCTGTTTGGGCAGGGGGTCTGAAATGTACCTCATGTACACTAAGGGAAGAAAGTTATATTCATGTATGGATTTCATTTTTTTTCTTCAGAGGTGCACAGCGAGTAGTGACATCGTGGTAATTAAAACATGAATGGGTAGAGATCATTATAAAGTTGATTTTTTTTTTACCAACATGCAATGGGGTACCCACCACGGCCTACTTATATACACTTACCGATAGAAGTTGTTCGTTTTGGTAAATTGAAATGCCCCTGAATTGCTTGCACTCTGCAGTCATTCCAATATATGTGGTATCATTTGATGACGTCTTGTTGAACTCGAAGACTGGAATCGTTGTTCTTGTGACATACTGCTTGATTGGGTTAACTCGAATCATTGACGGATCACTGTATGAATTATTGTCTAAACTCCTCCCTTTGCTGTACTGCATCACTGAGATGGGTTTGTCTGCATACACGAAAGTCATGTTTTGAGAGGGGTTATCAACTGTGATATAATCGCCCATGTTCATATTCACAGTATTGTTATCGTACATCGCCGTTGTACCATTCCGACTAGCTACTATCTGGAATACGTAGCCGGAAAGTCGTCTTGGGAACGGGCTCAACACATGGAGCATTCCCCAAGCTTTCACTGGAGCTAACTGTTCAGCAAGATGGTCACAAAACATGATGTCTTCAGGCACATTAGCACATTCGGTACTCACTGTTACTGCAATCGAAGAGTTTGCGGTGATCCGAGATCCTGTTATGTTTGTAGAATTTGAGATCAATTGGAAAGAATCAAAAGGTAGAAGAACGAGTCTCACAGTGTCGCCATCGTTATAGGTATCGTTCTGGAGCTGAATGGACGAAGTTAGAAAGATTTCAACCATCACTATCTTTTTGAAAGCAGATATCATTATAGTGTCATCAAACAAACCAGATATCAGGGTGATAAAGTATTCCTTACCAAGGAACTTCGCGGGTATCAGGGAAAATGTGTCCGATGTTTTGAATGCGATGTTATATGAAACAATTGCTACGTCTTGCTCTGATGTTACAAACACCGTCGAATTGATAATTCCCGCTTCTGCCTCCTGACTTATCAGAGACGCCGGTAATGTATAGTTGTATGGAGGAGACCCAGCTGGCAGGATGACATGGTCTTCATATGATCTTCCTGGGAACGACACTCGAATGTCGGTTTCTTCTTGACCCAATGTTTGGAAAATCATACCAATCACAACATGATAAGGGTATTCGCGGTAATTCGACGTCGGGGCGAATATGTACTGTCTCCCACAGTTTACAGATGGAATGCAGAATGCAAAAAACCCTGAGTTTTAACATAAAAAGAACATATAAAAGTGTTAGTCTGTTGATATCGACTACTATCATAAAATGATAGTCATTAAATGCTTGTATTAATTAGAATTATTCTGAACGCCCTGCTTGAGTAAGTACTAAATTAAAATGTGAACTTACAAAGCAGAGTTCTGTTGTTGTTTTTTTGGTAATTTACCCAGGTAATAAATCTTGTAAGCAGATGATTTGCATAAATCCACTTTAAATTTTCCTGTATAATAATGCTGAAATACCTGACAGAATTAACTTGCTCTAATGAGTTCATTATCAATATAAATATTAATAATTTTTGTTGACCTAGTAGAAATTAGCATTGTCTTCGTTTTTACTTTTACATTTATCCAAAATGTCAAAATGGCTACGTTGCTGAAAGTAAAAACAAGACACCTCTAAGAAATTACCTACTTTATCCTCAAGTCAAATGAATATCTTTGGACAATTGGACAGAGTAAATATTTCTCTTTTTTTTTAATCAATTATATCATATAAAATATTTTGATAAGTGAATTTCAAGCCTAAAAATGAGCATCAAATATGATTTTTCTTTCTCTGTTTTCTTTTGCAAATTGTGCAAAACTTTTCATTTTGAGCCTCAAAGATATCTGTATCACCAAAAAGCCCAATTATTGTACTTCCTCACTTAATATTAAATTCTTAATAAGCGGCACCGTCGGGTCAAGATCACACTTTTCCCACCAAGGTACAAGACGAGATTTATAAAAGTTTTGGAGTAGTATGAAATCTAGAGTTATGATTGGCTGGATAAGGATTCAAAACAATAAGAGCGGGTAATTTGATGAGATTACCACATGGGGTGTGACCTCGAACCGTTGAGTATGTGGTCTCTCTGACCAATCAGAGTGCAGTATTCTTGTTTGCAAGCTACATAATGTACTTGGTTATTTAAAAGTGTGATCTTGGCCTGATTAACCACTGTTTGTTTTGAAACCTATACCATTTTAAAGCATAGTAGATATTCAACTTGATCGTGATATAAAAATCATTCGGGCTCAAACAAAAATAATGGTAAATGTAATGTTAAAACCGCAACTTTCATATTCTTCTTAACAATGATACCAAAATCATGAAATTTAATGTATATTTAGAGCAGCAATGGCCGAATTTAAAGTGGTGCTTTGGTCTGCATCAAGCTCATCAAAAATGCAAAACCTCTCTAGTCATGAATATTGGAAGAAAGAAGCCACTTTTAGTGGGACCTGCCCTCTGACTGATGTCAATAACAGTTCTCGCTACGCTCTCAGTACGCTGTAGCAGTTCCCACTACGTCAATGCCTTTTTTTCTTTCAGGCAGAGATAAGTGCAAGGACGTGGCGTTGGTGTTATGGGGTATCAGATGGCTCTACGTCCAAACAGACGCCATATGGACGTAGCACGCACGTGAAAATTTCATATCTATCGAGAAAATCAAACGAGGTTGGCGCCACGTCCCTGCTTTTCTTTTGAATTTCAACAACGTAGCGGGATCTTCATCTGGTGTAATGGGGGCTTCATAAAACAAGCCCGGATCTCTTATAACCACAAAAAAAAACTTGCGAATTAAGGACATTCCATGCAGAAATTGTATACCGCAATTATCGTATATATATTCTCGTTATGTAAAACAAATAAAAGGGAAGGAAAAATACCATCGCTAGTGTACATCTGATCCGTCGTTGTATCCGTTGTCTCTGAAATGAAAAAAAAAAGAAAATGGGATTGTGCAATTGAGAAATGCCATTGTTACATAACATATGTGATATAATAATGAACCTTTATGATCTATTTATTGATTCATTTAGTTATTCATTCATTCACAACTACCTAAACAAGTTCCCAAGTTTAAAGATAAAATTGTTTTTCATCTTGGTCTTGGGCCGTATTCTGAAAATGTGCACGATACAGCTTTAGAAAGGTTAATTCATAGGCGATATGATTATTATTCCAATATTTTTTGCTAATTTGTTATCAATTTCATTTATGAGTTGTATCCATGTTCAATTACTCTCCATGATAACACCTTGAAAACTAGTATTTCCAACTCTGGAAAAAAAATGATGTCAAGCGTAACCTCTACATCATTAACAGACCAAAGAGCCATTTTGGAAAAAGAGGCCTGGATAGATTTCGAGATGTATTTTGGGGTAAAAGAGGGGAACCGGAATATTTAACATTATTCAAGTGTGCTGAATCTGTTTAGACCGATTCCAAAGCTGATTTCTCATGTGTTAATTAGGTGGTTTTAACCACTTGATTTGCATAACAAAATGGCTGCCAAATTGGCCATTCTGAATTTATGTTTCTGATAATGATGATGATATTAATATTAACGAAACTGATTGCTCATGCTAAAACAAGTTAGTACCTCAAATCAGTCACTAAAATCATCTTCCGTCGTTAAAAAACAGCAGTCAATTGCCGTGGAAATCTGACATCCCCAACACTTTTCGCGAATAGGACGCAGTGTGGGCATATGCTCTGTATTGACTGGGCTGGAAATCTCCTTGTTCTTGCCCATGGTTTTATCACATCCAGAGCTAATCTGTTTTTAGCTCCACGTTTTTATCTTTTCTTATTCTGTATTCAATATCGTTTGACAAAGGATTGGATAGAAGCACAAGGGTATCTACGGGGGGCAAACTGCCACCCCCCCCCCCCTGACGAGTCACAACTGATCCATGACGAAGTAGAATACCTCCTTTATTTATTTATTTGTTTTTTTTTGCTTGTCAATGATTTTTTCTGGTGCGAAATGTTCTCTATATACTGTTGAGGACTTTTTTTCTTCTCACTTTTTTGGCGGACGATTTTGCCCCCCCCCCCCTGTAAAAAAACCCCTAGGTACGCTACTGGCATAGAGGCCATAGTCTTCATCTATTACTTTAATGATCGATTTGGAGGAATACATCGTCACCAATTAAATAAAGAAAATAAACAAACAAATACATAAATAAATCGGTCATGACTAAGAAAATAAGCTATCGATCCGGTAAAACAGGACCCCAGCATTTATACATTACAAATTGTTATTTGGTTAATTGCGATGATTGCAGTTGTAATGGAGCTGAATCAAAGATATAATTTCGTTCCAAGGATGTTAACAATGTATTGATACTAATATCTGATTAATAATTTACACTGCAAAAATGATTGATACTAATTAGAACAATCTGTTATCTAATTACAAAGGGATATACAGTGCGTCCCATAAAAAACAAAACCGAGATTTAGCGATGATTTATCATAATTTAATGGTAAATACAATAGACAAATGGCCTACCACTGTGCTTAGAATCTCCTCTTTCATCCGAATTACTTTTCATAATTCCTCATTCATGCATGAGTGAGAAAAAACAATTTTTGAAGAAAGAATACCAAAACTCATTTAGCGGAGGTATCTGAATTTCCAGAAGAAAAATCACATGACTTTAATATCTTCTCTTTTATTGTACCTTAATCACAGAAATGGTCAAGAAGTAATAAAGTTCTGTTCCCTCGAAACAATGCTTGTATTTCCATAATTTCATTTAATAAACGTGTTTTCACCGGTTTCCCCCAGAAGCTATCGCTCGGTTAACAAAAGACTTAATGCATGGCTGATCGTCAGCATAATGGAGTGTCGAGTGAGTCTGCAACCTAGCCTGTAAAACCTGTTCATTTTGTGAAATTATTGAAACTCAAGCCTTATTTCAAATATCCAGAACTTTTTTATATGTTGACCATTTTTTTGTAATTGAGGTATCAAATTAAAGAGCAGATATCGAACTGTTTAGAAATGTGGTTTTCTATTAGAAACCTAGATACAGTCCGCCAAGTACCTTTTTATCCCCTCTTCAAATTGTTTTTGCTCACTCATGCGTGAATAAGAAATAATCTCGGTAATTTCAGATGAAAGAGGAGTTTCTAAGCCTTAAAATGATAGGTCATTTGTCTACAGTATTTGTGATTAAGTTATAATAAATCATCGATAAATCTCGGTTACGTTTTGTTGTGGGGCGCACTGTATAACACCACTGAATCTATCTTACTTAAAAAAATCTAATTTCCGCATAATTACCAGCTTATCAATTCCTAAACTCCTCTCTTATTACGAGTTCATTGAGTTTAATCATTGTCGCGATTACAGGATCAGCATCCGGATGCTTTTATTTATTGGACATGTCTGATGTACCTTGCAAGCATATAACTTTCTATGAGGGTGTGTGTGTGTGTGTGTGTGTATGTTAGTTTCAGAGTACAATTAACATTTGTGGTAACAAAAAAAAAGTTTATCAATAATTTAATCTTTGAAGCTTAAATTTGTAATGCCATTGATAAGTAGTCTTTGAAAGACCTCGGAACAAAATGTACACAACAAATGATAGAAAATACCAAGAAGTAAATAGAAAAATTCAAAGAACAATAAAATGCATAAAAATTGACTTTGATATTACATTTAGGTGCCGTTCAGTTATTCATAATGATGCAAATGCTATTCGTACCAAAACTAATAAGCGATGAGCTGAAATTATGAAATTAAACCCTAATATTCCACTATGCATAAAATCAATTAACCACACACAGAAATAACCAATATTATAAAAACAACCAATAACCAATGGTACGCGTTCCCTTATGGAACAAACACAGTGTTACCACAGTGTGTTCACATAGTTGACTATGTGTAAACTATGTGTTAACTATGTGGTCACAGTGTTGTCACAGTGTGAGACTTCAGATCACATAGTTAATCACATAATTGCCCACATAGTTAGGTAACAAACACAGTGTTACCACAGTGTGTTCACATAGTTGACTATGTGTAAACTATGTGTTAACTATGTGGTCACAGTGTTGTCACAGTGTGAGACTTCAGAACACATAGTTAATCACATAATTGCCCACATAGTTGGGTAACAAACACAGTGTTACCACAGTGTGTTCACATAGTTGACTATGTGTAAACTATGTGGTCACAGTGTGAGACTTCAGATCACATAGTTAATCACATAATTGCCCACATAGTTGGGTAACAAACACAGTGTTACCACAGTGTGTTCACATAGTTGACTATGTGTAAACTATGTGGACACAGTGTTAGACTTCAGATCACATAGTTAATCACATAATTGCCCACATAGTTGGGTAACAAACACAGTGTTACCACAGTGTGTTCACATAGTTGACTATGTGTAAACTATGTGGACACAGTAGTGTTAGACTTCAGATCACATAGTTAATCATAATTGTCCACATAGTTGGGCAACAAACACAGTGTTGCCACAGTGTGTTCACATAGTTGACTATGTGTAAACTATGTGGTCACAGTGTGAGACTCAGATCACATAGTTAATCACATAATTGCCCACATAGTTGGGTAACAAACACAATGTTACCACAGTGTGTTCACATACACGTAGTTGACTATGTGTAAACTATGTGGACACAGTGTTAGACTTCAGATCACATAGTTAATCACAAATTTTGCTCACATAGTTGGGTAACAAACACAGTGTTACCACAGTGTGTTCACATAGTTGACTATGTGTAAACTATGTGGACACAGTGTTAGACTTCAGATCACATTGTTAATCACATAATTGCCCACATAGTTGGGTAACAAACACAGTGTTACCACAGTAAGTTCTTCAATCATACCCGAGAAAATTTAACAAGCAAGAACAAGGGTCTTCAAGCTCGCGCAGGGCGGGGGGGGGGAGCAGGGAGGAGTACTAAACTTGAAAAATTGTTTGATGCACTATTCCCAATACAATCTCCATTTAGTTTTTAATTTACACTGAAATTTTGCCGGTAATTTTGATATTTGATGATTTTTTATTTTCTTTTAAGATCATCATCGCAATGGATAAACTATCAGTAAAGGCTATAACGTTAATAGAGTTATAGATCTACCATCTATACTAGATATCCGGAACTCTTCGGTAAATCTCGGCCTCGGAAATCTATTTTCGGCGAGGCATGCTAGCGCGCTAGTGTAATACATGTGCGTTTCAAATTCACTCGCTAAAGCTCACCGACGCCCGTTACAGTTTATCGCTTCATCCAATATTTACGCCCGTTAGAATCTGATCTTACTGCACTTTGTCTTAATCTTCTTGAATTGATAAGGATATCAACCATGTGCGTCTTAGTACACTGGGTGGAAACAAGGAACTGTTACTTCTAGCGATTTTGTAACAAACAAAAAGATGTCGGTCAACTTGGTGGACCCGAAGTTTGAGGGCCTGGTGGAGTCCGGAACCCCGCAGAGAAACGGCCGAAACATTGGCTGGGATGTGGAAGGCCAAGGTGTTAGTGGCCAGTGGTAAATATACATTATTATATCCTGATTTGTACCTAATATGTAATTATTTATGCTCTCCCTTTGTCCAGGGGTAATTGCCGAAGAACCGTATGTATATAGATCTATAGGCTATGTGGTGCTCGACTAGCCTGGAGGCGTCTGAAACTGAAAGTCATGATTTAATTTAACCCAGGGAACTCCCGCCCGCGTAGCGGGCGGGAGTTTCCTGGCCTGGGTTACTATGAATTTAGCTCTACATAGTACTCTACGTAGTCGTAGGGTTACTCCCCACTGACGCCTGGGATCACGAGCTATATTCACCCACGTACTGGTACAAAACCTGAAACTTTCGCCCCCGAGATTTCTACTTTCCCTCTAAATCTAGCCCTAAAACATGTAGGCCTACCTGTCATGGGGTTCAACTTATTTTCCAAGTGAAGTAGATTACCGGGTGTAACATTTCTGCAATATTGATTTCAT
Organism: Lytechinus variegatus; assembly: GCF_018143015.1. Classification (NCBI taxonomy): domain Eukaryota; kingdom Metazoa; phylum Echinodermata; class Echinoidea; order Temnopleuroida; family Toxopneustidae; genus Lytechinus; species Lytechinus variegatus. The sequence continues at coordinate 24,566,839 of NC_054750.1, read as the reverse complement.
TTTTAAAGAAGAATTCATAAAAAAACGAATCGCGCGATTTGCGTGCTGTCGCCAAGCGAAAGACAACGAAATCAAGATGGCGACATAAACACGGCCGTAAGCTCTTTCCATCTTTTCTACTAGCCAGGAGGCTTCTAAAGAGTAAAAAATCATTTACTAATACTATACTAACGTAGTCTTGAGGAAGCAATGATGATGATTTTTTTTTAGATATGTCATATACTTCTTCATCATTGACGTCTTGACACTCTCTCCATAGTGTCTTAAGCGAAGGACCAAAACAAAGATGGATTTCCCTAGAAAATCCATCTTTTTAAACCAAAATCACAAGAATTCTATTAATTCTATTCATTCTTACACCTTCCTAGGCCTAATGCGTAGGAAGGTGTTAAATATTATTATATTAAAATATAAAATTTAGAGATAGAAATTAGAGATGAAAATTCTTATTCAACAAATCTTAAAATTTATTTCGTGATCATAAATAATTTATATATATTGATATGAATTATTTATAATGAAAATATAAATTTTAATGGGTTAGTTAATGATTTGTTAAATAAGAATTTTCATCTCTAAATTGTTAAGACGGGTTTGCTTTCCGGAAGTACGTCATACATAAACGGTTCAAGGGTCGACGCTATAGTATTTCCATTGTTTACATGTGGAACGGGGGTCTACGCGGCATCAGTTAGGTAAGAAATCTTCATTTTTTTATATTTTTTTATAATAATATTTAAAACCTTCCTACGCATTAGGCGTAGGAAGATGTAAGAATGAATAGAATTCTTGTGATTTTGGTTTAAAAAGATGGATTTTCTAGGGAAATCCATCTTTGTTTTGGTCCTTCGCTTAAGACACTATGGAGAGAGTGTCAAGACGTCAATGATGAAGTATATGACATATCTAAAAAAAATCATCATCATTGCGTCCTCAAGACTAATACTAACGTATCTTATGGTGTGTTTATGCTTCCATTGCGAGGACAGAATCAGCGATTTCAAACGTCGATTCAAAACGCCGATCGTAAACGTGGTTCTGGGAGTGCTGTTTATGCTTAACTTTTCAGAGCATATCATGATCTCCAGCTGGCTTCGCATCGTAAAGCGAGGTCAAATTGGGCGCGCCTTTTTTCAAAAGTTTTTTTTTCCGATGTTGTTTTTACGTAGAGATAACAAGGAGCAATACGACTGTATTTGCCCGCGGATTTTCATCTCACCGGAAGCATGTACCAAATGACGTCATTTAAACACGTTTATGATCGTGGTTCTGTTTATACTTCCCCAGAAAGCCTGATTCTGGTCAAACAACGTTTACAAACGCACCTTTTTGTGAGTTTACGATCGGCGTTTTGAAACAGCGTTTAAATGAAAGTAAGCATGAACGCAACCGTGTTTTGGACTAATCACGTTTGGAAACGCTGATTCTGGCCTGAAAAGTGGAAGCATAAACACGGCCTTACTCTCACCTAGCCAGGCGGCTTCTAGTTCTAGAGAGTAAAAATCAGTTACTAACGTAAGGTTACTCTCATCCGAAGCCAGGTCTTCTCATTGACCCACACGACGGAAGCCAAACCACCTGAAACTTTCACCCCCAAGATTTCTACTTTCCTTAATAGAAAAGATCTAGGCCTAAATCATGTACATTGAAAAAACTTCATTTCCGACATTTCTACGCTCTCGTTATTTTTGAACAAGAATTCATCAAAAAAATGAGAGAAATATTGTGAAAAGACGGAAGAGACTTGCCCGATGTTTACGCCGCCATCTTACTTCCTATTGTTCTTCGCCAACGTTACCCGACGCACGCGTCTATGAGAAGGAAGACCTGGCTTCGTATGAGAGTAACCTTACGTTAGTAAATGAATTTTACTCTCTAGAAGCCGCCTGGCTACTCTCACCCACGTTACGCGACTCAAGCGTCCGTATCGTGGGTGAAGAACAATAGAAAACAAGATGGCGGTGTAAACATCGGGCAAGTCTCTTTTTTTTCATGACAATTTTTCATTTTTTTGATGAATTCTTGTCTAAAAATAAAATCCATAGCATAGAAATGTCGGAAATGAAGTTGTATCCCAGGTACATGATTTAGGGCTAGATCTTTTAGAGAGAAAGTAGAAATCTCGGGGGCAAAAGTTTCAGGTTTTGGCTGCCTACATGCACATGTATACAATAGAAGCCCTGGCTTCGTATGAGAGTAAGTTACGTTAGTAAATGATTTTTACTCTCTAGAAGCCTCCTGGCTAGACTGGATTAGCATTACATCGGCTAATTAACAAATTTGGGGACAAATTTAATGATGTGAAAGATTCTTACTAGTTTTTAAATAATAATTATCTTATTTAGATCTACTGAAAAATATGTCTACAACTCAAAATAGTTTGTGTGTACAGAATTCAGATAAAATTATTTACGTCTATAACTTAAAAACTGGTGTCTGAATTCTGATTTGATAACTTGTCTATACTCTGTAGTAATAATTCTAATAATGCTAAAACCCCATTTTTACAATGCATTTCATAAATGGCTCTTTGAAATTACTCTGATTATTTATGTCTGTCCTTAATGTGCCTGTCCCTTACAGAAAAAAAAGCTGATGTACTAAAGAAAGAGAAGGAGTTCCTAAACACCGCAACCAGAGTAGATGAGGCTATGGATGAGTCTGATGCCACAGATGAGGACATGGAGGATGAGGCTTCAACCTCAAAAAAAGATGTGAGAAAGAGGGTACGTTGAAACTTTACATTCAACTTAAATTTTTAAGACGTGCATGGATCAGGAAATTTTGAAGCATACTAGCCAGGAAATTTAGTCCAAAGTGATAAGTGTTTACCTGAAGCAGGCCAGACTTTATTCTGTGATTTGCAAAAAAAAAATGACTTATACATAACTTGATATCGCTGCCAGTGGTGATTCAAAAAATTGCTCTTAAATTTCTACTTGAAAAAAAAATTGATGGAATTGGAAAGTATTGGTGGTACTACTTCAATAAAAGAAAATTCATTAGAAAAACTAAAAATAATGATACACTTATGAATTTTGTCTGGATTCCTAGTCTAGATACAGAATTGCATTGGATTTGCACATGACCGCGTACCCAGGTGTCGCAAATTTGAACTCAGAAGATATGCGAGACTTAAATGTGAGTGGCGCGGCGCGGTCACCCCAAAAAATCGTAGCTGGATGGTCTTGAAAAATGTTGAGCGGGGGAGGGGGGGCTACATTAAATTTTAATTTTAAAAATTCTAAACATATTCCATATCTGTTCATATTTTATTTCCATTTTTGGTTGCAGGTTGGGAAAGCTGACAGATCTGCTATGGCAGAGCTTCTAAAGAAGAAAAAGACTGAAGACCAGCGGAACCATAAAGGTCAGTTTAAAAGTTTATTATTTACGGCAAGATTCTGTGGCCAATTAAATGAAAAATCATGACCAGAAAACAAAATTCTCATATGTCCAGAAAGAGTATCTTCTCCAGAGCATTGCATTCATGCTTTTGGTGCAAATAGAATTTTACATCACAACAAAGAATACCTCTTAATTATCGAAGGTTAAACATATACCACATAAAAATTGTATCTGAAATTATGATGGAGTAGATGCTCTTTCAGGACATACATCTATATGAGATGAGAGTTATGTTTTCCGGACATGCTTTTTCATTAAATTGGTGATTTTTTTAAATGTTAAAGTTTTTTTCTGACTCTCTTGGTATATCATTGTAGGATATTGGCACTCTAAATGGATGAATTTCCATTGCTAGCCCTGGCATATCAACATTCACAAATAACACTGTGTCTCACACACAGATTTGCGTTATGGTAAATTCTAGTAGAAGGGGCTATGAAATGATGTGTCTGAGGATATATCCACCGCAAAAATAAAAAAATCACTTTCAATTTTTGAAAAAATTGCATTTTGGCCAATTCATATCGTCTGTGATGTCATAAAATCATATTCTAAAAAAATCTCTGTTCTTTAATGATATTTATCAAACCTTCACTGATGTATTTTTCAATTTTTTTTTGTTTCTTATTACAACCAATTATTCATCAGGGTGAACTTCCCCTTTGATAGCTTTTACATTTTCTTGTGTATTTTGCCAAGAATGATTGTCTCTGCGTGAATCTACAAATGAATTCAGAATATCACAATTACTGTAAATAGGAAGATGCTCTGTAATTTCTCATATTACCAAGCTTGTCAATAATTTCAAGGCGGAGGGTTAGGGTGAATCTCCCTGAAAGAGTAACTACATGTACTAGAATAGCACAGTCTCTCCAAATGGTAATCTACGGTGAAAATAAGTTATTGATGTGGAAACAAAAAAAAAACTAACAGAAAACGGAGGAAAAGGACACCGACTTTGATTTGAATCTACGTAACCATAGAAAACATTTTAATGTTTTAAGTAAGTGATTGATCTTCACAAATGTCTTGTCATTTTACATTTTACAATGATGCTGCCTGTCACCGGTACAATTTCTTCCAGAGCGGCGGACCAAAAAAATGAGAAATTCACAGAGTCAAAGGCTTAGACAATCAACCAGTTTAAGAACTTAATTTCCTTTAAGTCACTTCCTTGTCATTTCATAAGATATTTTCAATCAAGTAGGACTATAGAAATAAGATTACCGAGCCTGAAATCTTGATTTTCTTGCTTTAACTTATCCGCCCCTAATATTATAATCCTGTTTCATGGGTATGCATGTTTTTTTTTGTTGTGTTTGTGACTCTTAGATACTCCACTGCAGCTGAGTAACCAACAGTCACAAACAGACGGAACTTGACTTGGCTTTAATTAATATTTATATATGATGTAGAGTCTTTGATAAAAGTTTGAGACTTTGAGCCAGTTTTTGTGTCCTTTCATTTTCTTATATTCAGCACACACAACAAGCATGACAACAATGTCCCTGCACTTCCACGGGCCAAGTACGTGCACGCATGGGCCAGAAGCTGAAAGATGTCCGTGCATCTCGAAGACGTGCAGAAAAGCAGGTTTAAGTGTGATACCTTTTTTTTTGTTTGGAAATAAGCCTTAATATTGCCTCATACGAGTCATTAAAAAACCCATTTTATTCTGATCATGGGTATATATTACACGAAAATGTCTTTCATGTATTATGACATGTCTGCTAATACAGCCAACTCAGGTTTATATAGTGTGTGCTTTCAAAATTTATCATGACATGCCAACTCCTGCTTTATCACCTTGTGATATTCATCAAACTCAGATTGATATATTTTTATATTTATACTATGACAAATCATTTCTTGCCATGTGCCTTCCGTTTGATACTGTTTCCAAGTTCCAACTAATACAAAGGAATACTTATATGCAGCTATATGGACGCTAGTATATGCACTTCATGCAAGAGATTTGTGGACATTTTTTGGCTCTTGTTCATATTTTTCTGATATTTGTATATAGGTGTGAAAAGGCAAAATATATGCAAAGTGTTCTTATTTTTGAAAAATAAATGTTGGTTACTTGTTCCTGTTTCGAAATTTCACAACTCTCTGTGATGGTAGGGATTTGCTTTACTACATGTATAGGCGTTGCTTTTCCGACTACGGCGGCGTCGTCGTCAACATTGAAATCTTAACCAAGGTTAAGTTTTTGAAATGTCATAACTTAGGAGTTAGGAAGTATATGGACCTAGTTCATGAAACTTGGACATAAGTGTAACGAAGTATCACTGATCATCTTGCATGAGTGTCCAGGTTGAATGATCAAGTTCATTTAGGGTCTAAGTTTTTTTTATGTCATAAATTTAAAAATATAAGGGCCTATTTTATGAAACTTGTACAAAAGTTAAATTGCTGATAATCTTACATTAGTGTCAGCCTGTCAGGTCACATGATCAAAGTCAAAGGTCACAGCACTGAAACCTGAACTGTTAATTTTTTTAACTGTCATCATCATGATCCTATTTCATGAACTTGAACATAAGGGTAATCAAGTACCACTGACAATGAGTTTCAGGTCACATTGTCAAGGCCAATGATCATTTATGGTCAATAAAATTTGACCATGTTTGGTTATCAAAATTGAAATCTTTAACCAAAGTTTTTGAGATGTCATCTTAACTTTGGAATTTTATCGACCTAGTTTAGGAAAATTGGACATGAGTATTTAAAGCCTGTGTATAGCTTTGGTAAAGGGTCAATAATGTGATTGATAATCGAATATCATCTAATATGACAGTCTTACTGAAGCGTAGAGACCGTTAGATATTTTTCCAACTGCACTTCTCTGAGAAAATTTCAAATATTCAAATCTTGGATATATAGCGCCCTCTCTCGGCGATGCTTGTTTTAAATTTAAAAAATGGGCATTCAAGCGCTTATTTTATAAATTTAGTGATGAGATATCCAAAAGTTACAGACAAAGAACATATCTTGAAAGTTTAAGCCCATTCCATGATTTGGAATAGGATTTAATTGAAAGACAAAAACGCACAGATATTTTAATTTGATCGGGTGACCCGATCAAGTTAAATTTCCATGTAAAATTGCAAAATTTATCCTGTAAAACACATTTTCATTTCATATCCTCCACATCATAACTGTTATAGGGCATATCCATTCATATTGGCTAGCAATGAATTGGAATAGTGATAGGTGCATTTTGGTGGATTTACCAAAACTATACACAAGCTTTAAGTTTCACTTATCATCTTGCATGAGTTTTAGGTCACATGATTAAGGTCAAAGGTCACTTAGGGTCAATGAACTGTGACCATGCTCGAGATATTTTTTTAAATGTCATAACTTTGAAAGATTATGGATCTGGTTCATGAAACTTGGATATAAGGGTAATCAAGTATCATTGATAATCTTGCACTAGTTTTTAGTCAAATGATTAAGGTCAAATGTCATTTGACTTTGACTATGTTGGGAGTAATTTTAGAAATGTCTTCATAACTTTGAAAGTAAACTTGAACATTAGGGTAATCAAGTATCACTGTTTTTATTCAAAGTCAGCATTGTTGCTATATTGAATTGCGTGACGCAGGCGAGACTGTCAGAGGCGTTCCACTTGTTTTTTTTTTCAAGTAACCTTTTCTTTTAAGGTTAAACAGGTTATTTTAGTTCGGTGTTTTCATCACTTGTAACCTTGCAAATCTTGTTTCGAATGAAGATACTTGCATTTGAATGAAAGAACAACCTCAAAGATAAATTTGTCAGAATATAGACTCATAAATGTTAGATACCTTAAAGGGGTACATATCAAAATAAATATAGTAAAATCCACCGAGCAAAACGCTGAAAATCTGACAGCAAATAGTGAAGTTATAGAATTTCAAGCGTAGCAATATTTTGTGAAAATGGTCATATGCAAGTCATCATGAATGTGCAATAGGTTGACTAATGATGTCATGTCCCCACCTTCCTTTTTCTTATTTTATTTAATAAAATCATGATCATTTCATATTTTCCTACATGTGTACACGACATGTCTCCCTTGTAACAAAATAAGTTGGCACAATGATTTTCTTACAAACTAAATCAGTTGTCAATCCAATTTTTGTAATTATATTTGGTGACAAAATTTGACTAAATATAATTTTTTGAAATAAAATACAAAAGATTACGTGGGGATATCATCAGCTTGCTCATTGCATATTCATGAAGACATGCATAGCACTGTTTTGCCCTAGTAATGCAAAAGTTAAAAATGTAATGACTTTGTCATCCTTGTCAGATTTTTATGAAATTTTCAGTATTTTGTTTGTCTCATTTTACTTTATTTGTTAAAATTGTATTATGTCAGCCTGGAGTACCCCGTTAATATGTTTACATTTAAGAAATATTTCATACCAGGCTTGTTTTCCCAAACAATTTCATTCCACAACGTATGTTTACTTGTGAAAATCGAGGAGAAAAATTCATGTTTGTATTCACTGTGCTGGTATTTATGACCCAGTTATTTTCATGTTGCTTTTATTTTATTACTGTTTATTAAACTGAACGAAATGAATTTTTTCATTTTTTATTTCTAATTATATTTTCTCGTGTCTTGTGGATTGCTCTCCCTACTCTTCAGATTGGGACCAAAGCACAATGTCTACCATGATACAACCACCCAAGTACCTACAGCCAGTGACAACAGACAAATTCTCAAATCAATTATGTTGTGATCAGGAGGATGGAAATTTTTAGTGTTGATTTTTTTTTCTTTTTTTACAACTGGGTATGCAAAATGATGAAAGATATATTCTAAAATTTGATTTGAATTGGTGACACTATTATTAGCTTCCACTCCTATTGAGATCAGCACTAATTGGCAATGATGGTATACTTTTGTGGTCAAGATCGCGGGACACTGTGCTTCGTTCCAGTTGGCCTGTGTTGCAGTGGTCTACATGGTATGTGCTGCATGGGTATGTAGTGGACTGCATGTGGTAAATGAGCTAGTGGCACATGCATACCACAGTTTGGTGGATTGTGTAGTCAATGTCCGTGTGGTGGACTGTGTGGTAGACATCACAGTAAGATGAGCACCATAGTGTGGGGGACTATGTGGTGTATGTCATAGTGTGGGGGAGTATGTGGTGTATGTCATAGTGTGGTGGACTCTGTGGTATATGTCATAGTGGGGTGGACTCTGTGGTATATGTCATAGTGTGGTGGACTCTGTGGTATATGTCAGTGTGGTGGACTATGTGGTATATGTCATAGTGTGGTGGACTATGTGATATATGTCATAGTGTGGTGGACTATGTGGTGTATGTCATAGTGTGGTGGACTATGTGGTGCATGTCATAGTGTGGTGGACTCTGTGGTATATGTCATAGTGTGGTGGACTCTGTGGTATATGTCATAGTGTGGTGGACTATGTGGTTGATGTCATAGTGTGGTGGACTATGTGGTGTATGTCATAGTGTGGTGGACTATGTGGTGAATGCCACAGTGTAAAGGACTATGTGGTTATAAACGTGTGGTACACAGTGTGTTTAATATGTGTTTCGGACTATGTGGCGACTGTGTGGCAACACTGTTACACAGTGTTGTAAACACAGTGTTACCACACGTCCCAAAATAATATATTAAACACATGTGGTACACGCTGTGAACACACTGTGGTACACACTGTGTTACACACTGTGGTACACACTGTGGTACACCCTGTGTTACACACTGTGGTACACACTGTGGTAACACTGTGTTTGTTCCATAAGGGTTATGTGTGCAGAATTTTGTAGTATCCAATTCTCTTTAAGCGAATTTTATAAAAGGATATTGTAGAAATAAGATTCTGAATGGTCAATTTGACAGCCATTTTGTTTATACAACTTAGGTGGTCAATACACGGAAAATCGGTTTGGGAACCAGTCTAATCAGATTCAGCACATTAAAATTGTGTGAAGTAGAACACCTTTAACCCCAGATAGTTCTAGAACTCCATATTTTCCATGTGGAACTACGTCTATACTCATCTGAAAGGGAACCCTTAAGCGCTGTCCAACACGTAAAAAAGGTAAAGATGACATGGATCTCACTAAATGAATGATGCGAACGCGAAACGTCGGTTGAAATTTAGGCTAGTTTGACCTAAAACCAGGACAACTAATCACTGTCGCTATATATGATGCATTTGGAAAATTCCTACATGGACGAATAGTTTATCATTTTCCGACAGGCGTCAGTCCAACAGCCCCTGCCTTTCATTTTCTTTGTCTGTTTCCTTAATTCTTTCAATTATTTCTTCTTTTTTATCTATTTTTTCACCCCTTTCCCCTTTTCTTCATTTTTTTCCCGACCGGGGCACAGATTTACCGAAGATATCCCTGATATCCTTGCCCCCCCCCCCTTTAGCGACAGCCCTACTTACTACCTCCTCTCCTTCTACCACCTCTCTCTCTCCTCTACCCCCCCCCGCATCCAAAACAACTTCATTAATAAGTAATAGGAATGTTTGCTTATTCATAAAGTGTTTTCGTAAGATATTCATGTATGCTATGAAGTTTTGCCACCTGCGTGATTTCCTTTATCCACAGTAGATAACAGACTCAAATAATAATCAAGTTCAACATGTGAAGAAAATCATGTTTGGAAATTTTTATAATTTATTTGCTCTTTCTTCAAAGTAACATTTTTTCAACGAATGTTGAAAAATTGAATGTAAACCACAGCCCTAACGGTGATGTGTCTTCATGACTAAAATCTAAATTGTTTTCCTCAGTTGCCTACATTTACCAAGTATTATTCCATATCCAATAAAAAATTCTATTGAGGCGACACGAAACTACTAAAAAAAACCCCAGATGATTCAACATAATTATATCCTCTATCTTTACAATTTACATTCCCTGCTTGGGTAAAAAAGAAAGGAAACTTCTTGAAAATAAATGTATTGCTACCTTCAATGGACAACAGACAATGCACTCGACTGCTGCTATAGAAAATCATTTCAATGGCCGAGACTTCCTGAATACTGAATAAATGTACACAGCGACTGTGTGTTATTAACCATGACTGTCTCTCTCCTATGTAAATTAATCTGAATGTTCCTTCACCTATACTGGTTTCAACAAGTATAAGAAATATTAAATTCCTTACTCGACAAGCATGTTTCTATAGTGCACTTTGCATATTAATTTCATACTTACGACTTGCTGCATTGTGGACCGTTGTAAGCATCAAAAGAACGAGAAGAACCTTGAAAAATGGATGACCTGTTTCGCAATTCCTCTCCATCATTCTTGATAAGCACCACCTGTGTGAGTACCCCCACAAAGTGTGAGGATATTACGAGAAAAAAAAGCCCATATCATTAACCTCCAAAAGACTGGGCTATTTCAACGCCAAAGAAGGTTCATCCCCCTCCCTTAGCAACTCGGCTGCGATCGCGACGAAAATCGTCACGCGCGTTACCCATGGCACAGTCTTCTAAATTAGAAGATCAAATTAAAAAAAAAAACATGACGAATTAATTATTCTGATTTACTCGTGAAGTCAAACGTTTGTCAATTAACCACTTAAGGTCCAAAAGCTGTTTTCTTTTTAATTCATGGACTCTTTGTAGGCTTGTGGTCGTGATTTACTTTATATCACAATTATTTTCTTATGTATTGTATTGTTATTTTAAATTCCTTATGTATTTCCTTTTTTCGACTTGTTTCTTATTGTAGTTTCGATGGAAATCGTTGATAACTTTTATCTGACCATTAAAAAGATGAAATCATTATATATTTTATTCTGTATCTGTGTGAAAATAATGAAACATTTACTAATTTGAGCTAAAACACTTTTTGCATTGGATGAGAACGCAAAAAAAATCATATTATTTTGGAACAATTTTTGGTCTGACATGCACTTACGAAATGTAGCGTAATTTTAGAAACGTGTGCCCAGGGGTCGCAAATTTGGTCTGCAAAGTTGGGCGAGACTAGAAAATAAAAGCTTACGTACAGTGCTACAATTGGAGGCCCAACATCGCTGAAGTCACCCAGATACGTCATGAAACCTTTAAAAATCTGTGCAAATTGGACTCTTTTACTTCTGTACTGGTTCGACGGCTCTCTCTAAAAAGTTTTCCGGAGCGTAAACAATAGAGCTCTGGGCCCCGTTATACAAAGAGTTACAATTGGTCCAATCAATCGCAACTCTATGGAAATCAATGTCAATGTCATATTTTTTTCTTTCGGAAATTTTGCTCAATGTCTTTTGAAAACAAAGAGAAGCATACTGAATTGTCAAGAAAACAGTGAACATATGAATATGCGTAATTTCTAGAAAATATTTTGAACAAACATGCATTTTAGATGTTGGCGTTGCTGGCCATTCATGGTTGCGATCGATTGGATCAATCGAAACCCTTTGTAAGATGGGCCCCTGGATGTTAAAAATAAAAAAAGTCATTCCTACTGCATACTATAGACTATGTTAACTTAGTATTTTTTATTTTCATAAATTTCTAATTTCATACTATCATCTGTTAAATCTTGAAGCGGTCTTGTATACTCATAATATCAGAAATCCGAAACTGTCATTATCTGCCTATAGGTAGTACACACATCTTACTGAAGTAGAGATTAATACCTTTGTATAAAACTTTGCCATTTATCTTTAATGGTATAATACAAGATGAGGATGAGCAGTAGCGGTAGTAGTTTTAGGAGTAGAAATGTAGAAGTAGTAGTAGTAGTAGTGGTGGTGGTGGTGGTAGTAGTAGTAGTAGTATAGTAGTAGTAGTAGTGTAGTAGTAGTAGTGGTAGTAAAGTAGTAGCAGAAGTAGTAGTAGTAGTGGTAGTAGTAGTAGTGGTAGTAGTAGTAGTAGTAGCAGTAGTAGTAGTAGTAGAAGTAGTGGTAGTATAGTAGCAGTAGCAGTATAAGTAGTAGTAGCAGTAGTGGTAGAAGTAGCAGTAGTAGTGGTAGTAGTAGCAGTAGCAGTAGTAGTAGTAGTATTAGTAGTAGTAGTAGTAGTAGGAGTAGTAGGAGTAGTAGGACTCAGTAGTAGTAGTAGTAGTAGTAGTAGTAGTAGTAGTAGTAGTAGTAGTAGTAGTAGTAGTATAGTAGAAAGTAAAGGAAGTGGTATTTAGAATGGGGGTTGGGTGTCCGGATACCTTCAAATTGTAAAGGTCTTCTTTTTTTCTTCAGATTACACAAAAATATGAGTTTAATAGTTGTAATCTTCTTCAATTTTGTTCTCTGTATATACTTCCGAACATTTTGTACTAAAAATTGATGAGATTTTGCTTGATAGCTTTTCCAAATGGCTTTTTAAAATCGACTGTCTGTCTGGACAAACACTTACTGGGTATAGTAGTAGTAGTAGCAGTAGTAGTCGTAGTAGTAGTAGTAGTAGTAGTAGTACATGTAGTAGTAGTGTAGTTTACTCCGTGCTTTTTATGAACTGATACTGAAAACAAACAATCACATGATTACAGCTTGAATTTCAATGAAGATAAGCATAAAGTTACCAGACAACTATGTGAGCGCTTTGCTCGTACATGAACATGATGAATGGGTTCAGTACAAATGATCATTCGAAAACACCTTTGTAAAGATCGCTTTTTGAAACATATTTTTTTTTATAATCATGTTGGTTTCAAAATTAATTACCCTTGATATTCTATTGAGTAGTTCTGCTTACAACATGAACAATATTCAACGAATTTATCCTCGTGCGAATGAAATGTGTTGACGACTCACACGGAATGAAAAGCTACTGGTGTATTCTTTAAAAGAGGAAGAGCTATTCGGTAAAGATTCTTCACTTGTGTTTTTTTTTCACCCTTGTTTCCTCATTGACTTCCATGGGCATCAACAAAAACACGACATTGGAAATGAACACTCTGAAATGAAATTATGTGTTTCATAATTCAAACTGCCCAAAAGGGTAATTTTGAGTAGGACAGGACACACACAACCATTTGAACGGATAAGGAGCGCATTGTGTGGACATTTCAGGGGTGAAAATGCGTACCATGCAGCGATTAAACAAATGTTTGGAGTTGTTTCCACACCCCTCCTTCACCCCTAAAACAAATTAAGACCCTGATCTACATGTTTTATAATATACAGCCCTATATTTTTGTATGTTTATTTCAGGACTACATCGCCTTCTTCTTCTTTTTCGTCGTCTTTTCCTCCTCCTCCTCCTTCTTCATCTTCTTTTTTCTAATTCTTCTTCTTTCTCTTCATTTCTTTATCTTTTTCCTCTTCCTAATTTCCATCTCCATTCTCTACTTTCTCTTTTTCTTCTCCTACTTCCTTTTATCCGTTTTTTTCTCTTCCTCCTACCATTATTTTTCGTAGTAGTAGTGTAAGTATTATTATTATTATTGTTATCGTTATAACTATTATCATTATCATCATCATTATTATTATTCTCATTTTTACAATCATCATCACAATTCATCCCTTTCCTCTGCTCTTGGTTATACCACGGACTGCTTGATTGTGCCCCCTGTCTTTATAATTTATTTAATTGGTTGTATATTATGATATTAACTATGATTTTCTGTATGTTTTTCATGTCAATGAGTCAAAAAATAGAAAACATTATATCCCTCTTATGAATATTTATGACCATTTTAGAAAGACGATTGGTCAATTCGTGATCACGTGACAAATTATAATTTCAATAGGAAAACACATCGCTGCAAATAGCTCCATATACAGTAGTATTCTTGTAGCTACGTATATTTTTCGATATACTTTCATGGGCAGAGAATTTCGTATGCTCATGCTCGATATTTTCTCTCAAAGATGAACTGCGCATGCTCCCTGACTTGATCAGATCATATCCGCAATCGATCGTAAATAAAGTAAAATACAAACTTTTGACAATTAAAAAAAAACACTGTCGTGACTGTAGAAATTGGGTCTATATGAATGCAGGAAATGTAATTCCGACGGCCATTTATACAGGATCCTTAAATTTGGAATAATTTGTCCTAACAAGATCATTCAATACTAATTTTTAGAGCATTAAATCTATATTTAGCGTGCGCGTTTTTATTTACATTTTGAGTGCAACTGCAGCAACGGCCAACGCAGCGCAGCGGACCTCTCATTAAGTGCAGTCGGGTAGAAGCCGCGCGCAGCCTACCCAGGAACTGCTTAGCATTAGCTTGACCGGCCTATAGTAGGACTAGGTCCGGCAACGTTAGATTTGGTCTTGAGTGGTTAAACATCAGCAAGAACTAGGTTCACACGTTTTTAAAGAGGGATATAAAACAAAAATATCAGGCGTTTCGTCTCAATGTGTCAAAAATAGAATACAGTATCATTGTAATGCTATCATTAATTATATATTACGTGTCAACCAGCCTGTGAGCAAATGTGCTTTGACATTAAACTGATTTTAATTAATCGAGTTGGGTATAGAAATTAAGTCAAAATTAAGCAAATTAACCCATTCCATGGGTATCTGATAAGTCTTTACCTTTTCATTGCATTTAATGCACAACTGTTGAAATGTGTATTTAACAAATTAAAACACATTCTACAAACTAAATTAACTTTGTCGTCTAACATCACGGGTTTATTAAAGCGATATTGACTGGCCTCGGGGCGATACGACATATATCGCCCAAATTAGATTTATATCGCCCGAGTCGTAAACGAGGGTGATATCAATTTAGTGAGGGCGATATATGTCCTTTCGCCCCCAGGCCAGTCAATATTGCTATTATTAACCAAATCATACATCTAGAGCAAAAATCGTTAAAATTTAGATATTTTAATTTTTTAGAATAAGAATCTAGTTTCTCATGTTGAGCAGACTGGGTCTCTGAACTTTACCATTGTGACGTAATTGAAATGACGCGTCCCTGGCCTAGGGACGCAGTATCCAGCGTTGTCTAAACTGCGCTGCTCAAGGACGCGTACAAAATCGCGTAGAATACCCGGATGTTAGCGCTGCCTATTATTGCCCGCTACATTCACGCATTTTCTCAATGACTTTCCTGAGCGGGCAATAAATTGGGTCCGTGGATAAAAGAATTGGAATTTCATTGACCAGGCAGGCAACAATGTGGCAACAATGTTTCAAAGTTTTCCTGCTCAGATGTCTAATACGGTTAATAATATTTATTATCATCAATATTTGGGGGGGGGGGGGATAGAAATCTGGAACTGGAATATAGAGGCGTAAATCCTACACTCCAACTACAAGAGCTAATCTGGCCCATATTACCATATTCACACTCCTCTTAGAGTAAGAAGATGGACAAGTCGTTTTGAAGTTGGATTTACATCTTTTGAGAGTAGATTTCCCTCCTTTTGGAGTGAAAATGTAAAAAAAAATCACTATTCACTCCAGAAGGAGGTAAAATTCACTCTCAAACGATGTAAATCCCACTTGTCCCAGACGTCTCACCCTGAGAAGAGTGTGATAGGGACCAGATTAGCTCTTTTGCATTTCGAGTGTATGCTCACAAAAATTCATGTACATGTACCAAATTTGTGCTTACAGACAACCAATAAATCACAATCAAATTATATCTAGCTCTCTTTTCACTATTATGGAGATTCATTTTCATTGCAAAAATGACAATAGATAAGAGGAGGCTGGTATAGGTACAATCAGACGTGCGTAGCATTCTTAGGAAGTCTGTCTGCATGACTTATGATTTAGTTGAGTCAGACTCGTGACAGATCACTAAGGGCAACCAAGGTATAGGCGAATTCAGATTTCTTTAGTGAAATTAAGCGTTAATGCTAGCATAGTCCTTTTTTTCATTTAGAATAAAAAAAACACCTCGATGTTATTTTTCAAATTTGTCCCCTTCACGATATAATGAAGTTCGGGGGCCCAAGCTTCAAAAGCATGTGAGTTTGTAAAATTATTTTCAGCTTTTTTTTTTTTGGGGGGGTCATTTATTTCCCCCTTTACCTGTCATAATCTACAAAACGAGCCATGAATTATGAGGATTTTGTATGATTGACTGGGTTACACTTCGTAATTCCGAAGGTTTGTAATTCCTAAGGTTCGTAATTCCGAAACACGTAAATTGCCTTTAGCTCGATGTTCGTTGATCCGAAAACGTAAAAAGGTTTGTTAATCCGACCATTTGTGGCGTTATTCCGAGGTTCGTTATTCCGAAGGTTCGATAATCCGAAAACGAAGTAAAGGTGGTGTCACACCTAAGCGTTTTAGACAGCGTATGCCCGACGTATCAAAATTTCTCTAAAACGTCGGCATACGCTGAACTTTGATTTTTTTTCAACTCTGGGCGTATACTTAGCGTATTCATAACGAGTTGGACGTATACATAATGTATTAGTAACTTATATCGAACGCTTCGTTAACTTATAAGTAACGTATTCCAACGAATGCTTAGCGTATTGCTGGCGTACTCAACTTATCAACCGCGTAGCCAGGATTTCATTTTGGAGGGGGCGGTAAATGCACGCGAAGCGTGCCAACACTTACAGAGTGCGCGAAGCGCGCTCCCTAGGGGGTGGGTGCAGGGAGGGGGAGTTTGCCCCTCCCGCGCGAAGCGCGAAGCTTTTAGTGTTTCATAAATTAAAATGAAAAGGAGCCGTTTCTCTTGTCCTTCCTATTCGGTTGACTATATTGCCATTTTGAACCATGTTTTCAAAAGTGATTGTGAACGCACAAAAGAGGTATACAATGGAGGAAATTAAAATGATAATAACTCCGCGCGAAGCGCGGAAGCTAAAGTGTTTTATCAATTTTTCTTGCCATAAAAAGGGTCCCGAGAAAAGGGTATTCTCAAAAATATATTGAAACTTTCTTTGGAAAGATCAGATTTGATTACAAACAATTTAGCATCAGTGCACACATTTTCAACAACAACGTATGGGGCGCCATATGGTCTAATTTTTTTTAACTCCAGAATGTAACTTCCTATGGAGAAAAAAATGCATATTTAGTTTTAACTCGCAAAACAGAGGAGAAGATTAGTAGAGGAAGATATTCCTCCCCGCGCAGAGCAATGAAACTCTGAAATTTCAAAGGGCGGACGTTTCATCAAATGAAGATATCTCTAATACCCAATCGTCTCTAATTCAATTGATTTTCTAAGATTATTGAACTTCATTACAAGGAAAATAGTGCGCATTAAGTTGAAACTTCTGTGATTTATTGAAATTATCTATCTATATAATAAAGGATGATTAATTCTTTTGACTTATCCTGAAGCGCTTCATTTTTGATATAAAGAAACTTAAGTGTCATTCAAAATTTCAAATTGAGGGCGCAAAACAGGACAGGAGATGAATGCATACAGGGAAATGACATGAAGTTTAATACAATTTGATAAAAAAAATATTGTACTTTTTTATTTAATACGACACGAATTCCATACCTTCCTCTTTTTAAATTAGGAACCTGTTTGCCCCCAAATTATGGTTGTTTATAGTAATGAGCTGAAAAGCGGGAGAAGCTGACTTTATGGAGGTGACGGCAGAAACTGATATAAAGATTTTACCCGCTCGGAGCCGACCAGACTAGAAGTTGCGCGATCAATTGAAGAAAAAAAAAGATAACTTCATATATTTACTTCGGCCTAACCTTACTCAAATTCATGCCCTAATGTATACAATTTTAACTTTAACTGGCAAGAAGCACATAGCTGAGGTGGAAAAACAGGGTTAGAGAAAAGGTGGGGGAACAATGGAGAACTTCAATATTGTCATTTAACCGCGCGCAGCGCGGAAGCAAAATTCATATATGAATTTATAGAGCAAGAAGAGTGAAGGAGTTTCTCTTTTGAGAAAAAAATAAAGAATAAAAAGAAAAAAACACAAAGCTACCTTCCTTTCTTCCCTTTCCCCTCCCTTTTCCTTTTCTCCTCTCTTTTTCCCCTTCTTTTGTTTTTCTTTTTGGGGACGTTTAGGGGGGGCGACCGCCCCCCCCCCCCTGGCTACGCGCCTGCAACTTATGCCCTACGATAGCCTAACTTACGCATAGCGCGCGGCAGCGTATTGCTGACGAACACGTGTCGTAGCCTGTAAAAAGGCTGCCGCTCGACTATTGAAATCATAACCGCACAATACATCACCTATCAACACCACCGCCATGCCGAAGAAAACTCCTGTGAACCCCACCTTTATATACCAATTCCTATAAACTATAAACATGATAAACGTTGTCAATACGCCATTATACGGTTATTATATCTGTTAATTTGTCGCTCTTCTCTCTCATTCTTGATCTATCTGACATCTATCTGTCTCTCAAATTCTCTATCTATCTATCTATCCATCTGTCTGTCTTTCTGTATTTCTCTCTATTTATCTATCTATCAATCTATGTATCTGTTAATTTGTCTATCTTCTCTGTCTCTCTCATTCTATATCTTTCTATCTATCTAACATCTATCTATCTGTCTCTCAAATTCTCTATCTCTCTCCTTCTCTAGCATCTGTCTGTCTTTTTTCTCTCTTTCTCTTTGTCCGTCCATATTTCTATCTACAACATCTCTCTCTCCATCTATCTAATCTTCTCTCTCTCTTTCTTTCTCTCCCCTTCTCCCTCTATATATCGACCTCTCTGTCTCTCCCCCTCTCTCTATTTATCTATCTATCCATCCATCTCTCCCTCTTTCTCTCTCTTTCTATCTATCTATCCACCTCTCTCTCTCTCTCTCTATTTCTATCTATCTGTCTATCTTGTCTCTATCTATTTATCAGTCTTCTATATCTATCTTTCGGCAGCTTCTAAGTGTATCAATCCATCAAACTTCAATTTGTCTTTCCATTATAAGTATCTGTTTATTTTGATTTTGTCTGTCATTCTATTCATTTAGTTAATAATTTATTTAAAAAAAAAAACAACGCGACTGCAAAAGCATGTTCGGATTTCACTCCTGACTGCCGCTCTCTCTGTACATGAAGTGCCGACGGAGGAACTCTGTGCTCTGATCAGTAACTGTGCAAATTGCATGCGGTGGTGGACTCGCCTGTGTCGCACGCTGCATGCAACCAGCGACGTGTGTAGACTCTTCACTAGTCGCTTTTTGGCTACTTTTCCGGAAAATGCCTTCGCCAGGGTGTAAAACGGAAACGCGCGTCCGGAGCACGTCTTCATACGTCAATATACGTTGGAATTAAGTTACACATACGTTCAAAGCACGTTACTCATAGGTTAGAAGTAAGTTTTAGGGTACGCTGGACATTATCTCGACGTACATCGACTTATGAGTAACTTACGAGTAACGTGTGTCAACGATCGCGTAACTTGCCTACAACTTATGGCACGCGTATGCGGGACGTATGAGCCATACGCTGGCATACGTCGAAAAATTTTGTGCAAGCACAAAATTTGTCGACGACCTCGCCGTATGACGACGTATACCAGCGTGTTTTAGCGTACTCTTAACGTATGCAAAACTTACCCGTAACGTATTCGACGTACGCCAGCGTATTCGCCAAATTCTTCATACGTCGGGCATACGCTGTCTAAAACGCCAAGGTGTGACAGCGCCTTTAGGTTCGATGGTTCGAAGGTTCGATAATCCGAAAAGGTTCGTTAGTCCGAAAACGAAATAAGGTTCGTTAATCATTACGTTTTCGGACTAACGAACCATCGGAATTACGAACCTCATTTCGTTTTCGGATGAACGAACCTAACGAACCTTCGGAATTAAGAACCTCACTTTTTTTTCGGACTAACGAACCTTCGTAATTAAGAACCTCATTTCGTTTTCGGACTAACGAACCTTCGTAATTAAGAACCTCATTTCGTTTTCGGACTTGCGAACCTTCGGAATTACGAACCTTCGGAAATACGAACCTTCGGAATAATGAAGCTTCGGAATATCAGAACCTTCGGAATAACGAAGCTTCGGAATATCGAATGTATGCGGATAGACTGATATGATTCAAAATGGCAAATGGACGTAGAACATTTAAGAAGCTGATTAAAAACTAAACCTTTTTCTGGGCTATGTGAAGTGAGAGTGCTGAAGCACCCCCAAGATTTGCCTGGGGATGCTTCGAGTGTTATTCACTGTATACATGATATAGGCAGCACCCCCTGGAAATCAGGTAGGTATGTGAAAGAGTAGAAATTTAACCCAAATCATCTTGTCAGCTTTTCCTGACCCAAATGTATTTCTTTTTCTTTCAGAGAAGAGAAGCCCCCGAGCAAGGGCTAGAGAAGAAATTGACCTCTGATAGTGATTATTTTTGCGAAATCTGTTTTTTTTTATTAAACCCATTTCTATTTCTTTTCTTTTATTTGCTTGTCAATTTTTTTTCTGACCATGTCAACTCCATTTCGTTGTGATAACATTTTCTGGTTTGTCATTTTTTTTCTTCAAAACCAGCACCCCTTATTAAAAATCATTCCCAGTGCCCTGACTTGAATTTTGAAAATCAAAATCAGCCAGCTAATCATATTTTTCCGTAGGAGAACGAAATAGTCCTCATAAATTGATAGAAAATTGTTATGAAAATCCAGGTAGTTGTAGTTATCATACTCGCGGAGAAATATATTCCCTTCCAAAGAGCAACGATATATTATTCACATAATTTGAGTACAATAATAGGTTAGATCCCTTCCAATGATTTTCTGTATAATGTTCATATCAATTTGATGTGGGGAAGTTGTTTCAAAAATGTATATAGTATTTTTTGCAGAGAAGTGTAGCCCCAGAGCAAGGGCTTGGGAAGAAATTAACATCTGATATGGAATATTTTGTGTGAAATCTTTTTTTTTTCATGAGGAAGAAAGAAGTGTAATAAATTGATACCCGACTACACTTATTTTGAATTTATAAAGCTCCCTACATCCACTCTCCTACCTGTTTCTTCCCCCTTTTATACTCCTTCCCTATAACTTACACGTACCTCCACCTTTCCTTTTTCTCATCCCCCCCCCCCTCTCTCTCCCTCTCTCTCTCCCTTCTTTCTCTTCGTCTGTATGTCTACCTATTCATAACACATCTCTGTAGGGGTCGCCTCCACAACGCATAATCAATACAGCGACTATTGAACTATCACGACCAAGGACCTACTTTTTTCCGCACAATGGAGATCCATGATTGTACAAAAGATTCGTTAAAGGAACATAGGTTGTAAAAATGTGCAGTATGAGAGAGGGAATTGAAAGGAAATCCCCACGACATTTCATCGGCCCATTTCCAGTTTAGCAACAGGATTTCAAAACCAGGGGAATTTTTATGGAAGGGAGACGCATAAAAAAATGGCATGTGCCGCAAATATGGCGCGAAGCGCGGGTTTTGATGCCTGGGGTTATTGATAAGAATCCAGAAAATTAAATTTTAATGTGAGCCAGCTTAGCAAGTAACCGAGAAAAACTATCATTTCTAAATGGGATGCATGGCATCCTGAACAGAAATATATACAAATAACGGATAATGATTAATAAGGCATTCCAAATATTGAATCGGGATATAAAATGAATTGTAATGACATGTAAGCGAGCGAGCGGAAGTCCAGAACGAGGAATTATTTTTCTATAAAACGCAGCATTTGGGAACAGTTTTAAATCTATAACATGGGAAAAATCATTTTGCTGGATTGATTTTTTTTTCGTTAGGGGCAGTTTCTAAGATTTAATAAAAACAAATAGAGATGGTCAGCAAATATACGAAGGGCAAGAGCGACCGACATGACAGAATAAAAAAGCTGTCAAGTTTGAGATTGAAAATCGCACATGCATTTAAGAGCTCATTTTATGCTTGAAGGCATTGCTCACTATTTTTAAAATGCTTTACAATTTTTCTTTCAGTGTTTAAAATTTTAGGAAAGGGCAGCGATTAAAATGGGGGTTGCAAAGACCCCCATCCTATCCCAAGGGTGTGACCAGGCTCATTTTTATAAATTAGTGCTTATTTTTCATCTCTCCAATGATCGACCAAACAAAAGAGAACACGACAGTGCTTGAATATGGGCTCTTAGTCTCTCACAGTTAATCAGTCATGGTGAATGAAACCCTTTTCCCTAAATTATTGGATTTTTTGTTCAGTTTTATTTAACGTGTGAAAAATAGCAAATTCAAATATAATACATTTAAAGAAATCATAATTATTTCTCAACTCGGCGATTGTATTAATGTTTTCTTATATCGTAAGGTGAATTTTAAATTACTTCACAGTTTTGCTTTTTTGCTCTCTCTCTAAAGATAAAATATTCCACCTTGGCTTTTTTTAACGTCTAAATTGCGTTTAACTTTTTTAAAGCATGATTTTTTTTCATTTTCTTTTGATTATGGTATGAAATATTGGAACAAGTGAAAAAGATGAAATTAAAGACTTAAACATGCGATGAAGTAGGCTAGGAAGAAAAATCATAAAAAGGGGTATGTTAAATTAACTTTTCAATCATTTTCAGAAATCATATGATATACAATACTAGCTGTAGATCAAATTGCGTGCCTCTAAGAAATAAAAAAAAATCACTGTTAGAAAAGAAGCAAGTTGAAAAACAAATGATAAAATGAATAGTTCGAACAAATTATGATTTATTTTTATTATCATTATTATTTAGAGTGTTTGAAGAACGAGAACCCTGCACTTTAGTACAGGAAACTTGTAAACTACATACAGTTAAACACAACTGTGATATATAACTTCAATTCTCTAATACACTGAACTAATTTTATTTGATAGTTTATACGATTGTCCCTTTATTTTTACTATGATTGTCTTCTACAACATTGTCATGAGTGAAATGTTCTGCTTTGTTCTGATTGACTTGATTTTTCATACAATTTGTACTATTTAAGAAAATGAAACAATATAAATTTTGTCGACTTTAAAAGGGATAGACATGAGATGCATGCATTCTTACAAAGTCATAAATATTATTCCTTTAAGTAATCCCATTTTGTCCACAGCTATTGTGAATAAACTTTAACGGTCAGGTCCAACCCAATATATGTGTGTGTGGTGGGTGCGTGATTGAGCGTGTGTGCGGTGGTATATGCGTGCAGGGGTGTTTGTGATTGACGGTTTTTCTTACAGATGTGTATCAGTCAGATATGATAACGTCATCTACCTAAAGACGTCACCAAGACTCGTACCTCAAACCTGTGCATCAATTTTTATCTCCCTCATATGTAGCCTGAAATAAATGCGCACACCACAACGCCCCCAAAAAGTAAAACATTTTTAAAGTTTCACAAAGCAAATGAGAGCGCTGATGTCCTCACACACTAATTCTTTGTATTTTATGATGCGAATTATTAGGTGTCGTCAGACAATAAGGAAAGTCTTTTTAATCACAGACGGTTTTAGCAATGGCAATATCTAAATGAATAGGGGGACCAAAATTTTCATTGCTTTATAATACTATGAGGAAAACTTGAATCTATTTTGTTTCAAACATTATACAATGAAATTATAGGAAATAATGACTGCATCATGTCAACTACTTACATGTACTTCCTTATTCCATACTGATGTAATTTAAAAATTAAGCGACACCTCACAATGTCATAACTTACTTTTAATTGAATATTCAGCTTCTTTGATTTTTTTATTGGTTTTGATTAAAAAGGAAAAAAAATATGCTAAATCTATTTGTAAAGACATGTTGAAAATCCACAAAGAATAAAAGAACATTTTCATTATTTTTCTATTCTTTGACGTCACATGAGAGCACCTGCCCCATGTGTAAAGATTAATGAATTTCACAAATTCTAAACTGTAGGTTCCACCGGGTAGTTTCACATTTAAATCATTTAGATTAAATGTTATGATCATTTTATTTCGCGATAGCCCTGATCGCCTTGGTTTTCTCTCATTGTTATTCATTATTTGTCACTTGAATGTATTTTCACCCAAATTAATTATCAAACAAGTCTCTAGAATTTAGATAAATAACCCACAAATATAAAAAAAAATCACAAGCATAATCATTTTTTCCGAATGTGGGTACATTATATCTGCAAAACATTATTCAAATGAATCTTCTGAATTTTTATAAAGAGCATGAAACTTGAGGAATTGGAACTTAAGTTATTTATTCCACATGTGAATTCATTATATTTGCAACGTCTTTTTTTCTAATATGTTATTGAGGTGCATGGAAATTAGGAAAATGGGTATTCAAAATCAGATACTGCATAAAGTGGCCGCTGCTTAGTCAACGAATTCCTCGTATAGGCAAGCATATTTTAAATTAGTACATTTTATGTCAAGCAACAAATCACTTAAAATATGTTGATTATTCGGCGATTCTATTTGATGCATAGGCCTACTTTTCCTGTAAGTAACATTTGATATAAATTTGTTATAAAATGTACTAGAAAATATTTTATAACAGTTTAGAATAAAGGCAGAATAAAGGCATCGGATGGTGATATAGAGCCGCCCCTTCCAAATCCGAAACGCATGATATACAAAGTATCACTTATGAAATTGAATTAAATCTAAAATAGCATAAAAACTGAAAAATAAAAAATACATGTAGTCAAGTTGAAAAGATGATTAAAAAAGAAAATAGATATAAATGAAAGCGGTCCACACAGTCAGCATTGTCTGGTAAAAATGGCGAATATACACTTGTCCTTAAGACCTTTGTAATTGAAACACAAAACCCTTCTAAAAAGACGCAAGAATCAGTTGCCGACAACTTGAAAGCCGGACTTGGTACTATTCTTCAGAAATATACCAAAAGTAGTGATGGCTGAGCTCACAGTACCATTTGAGCCCAATATTCCAAGAGCTAGAGTGAGGAAACTAGAACGATATGCACAGCTGAATGAGGATATTAGGGCAATCAATTGTGAAACACAGTTGGTTTGTTTTGAAGTTGGAAGTCGAGGTGTTATTACTAAGAAAACAAACAACAGATTAAGAAGATTTCCCGCCTTGTAAATAGTAGAATATGTAAGGATACCTTTCGTAAGATAAGTAAACTAGCTCTTGTGGGGTCATATGTGATCTTCAATGCTAGGGCAGAGCCGCAAAGGAAAGATATGACTCTTTTAGACTGATCATGGACCTAGAGAGTGGTAGGTCCATGGACTGATAAATCACATTGCATGGGAAGGCTTCTCTCTTTCTCCACTCACCTTTCCACTCTTCCATCTCTCTTTCTCTCAACCCTCTTTTTATCTTTCTCTCCCTCTCCCTTTTTCTTCTCACCTCTTTCCCTTTCCCTCTCCCTTCCTCTCTTTCTCTCTCCCCCCTCTCTCTCTCCCTCTACTATTTCCCTTCTCATCCATCCATGCTATCTTGTCAGCTCATCTAGTCGTCTGGATGTATAAGTAATTGGAGGGTTTTTGTAAAGAAGTAAATTATATGCCAGTAATGCAATATCTCATTCACAAAACTTCGCATTGCACTCCCTTACTTCTTCTCATTCCTCTTTTTCTTCTTTTTCGTTCTTCTTTTCTGCCTTCTCCTTGTATCCTGTTTCCCCCCTCCTTTTCATTCGTCACACTTTTTCCACCTCCTATTTCCCTCCATAAACTTCACTCATTCTATCTCCCCTCTGTCCTCTCTTCATTTCGTTGTATAAGGGAGTGTGCTTGATCTATTTCATTTCTTTTCCTGCAATCACCATGTATAATCGTTTCATGAAAATTTGATTGTGATATGTTATATATTGTGTATCTGTATTTTTTATTAGTCCTGTACTTCGTCCTAAAAAAACGAGTAACTTGGACTTATTTTCATTGTGTGTAACTTCCCTTTGTTTTGTTTTGAATAAAGGTGATATTAAAAAAAAAAAATCGCGATAGCCCTGATCGCCTTGGTTTTCTCTCATTGTTATTCATTATTTGTCACTTGAATGTATTTTCACCTAAATTAATTATCAAACAAGTCTCTAGAATTTAGATAAATAACCCACAAATATAAAAAAATCACAAGCATAATCATTTTTTCCGAATGTGGGTACATTATATCTGCAAAACATTATTCAAATGAATCTCCTGAATTTTTATTAAGAGCATGAAACTTGAAGAATTGGAACCCAAGTTATTTATTCCACATGTGAATTCATTATATTTGCAACGTCTTTTTTTTCTAATATGTTATTGAGGTGCATGGAAATTAGGAAAATTGGTATTCAAAATCAGATACTGCATAAAGTGACCACTGCTTAGTCAACGAATTCCTCGTACAGGCAAGCATATTTTAAATTAGTACATTTTATGTCAAGCAACAAATCACTAAAAATATGTTGATTATTCGGCGATTCTATTTCATGCATAGGCCTACTTTCCTGGTAGTAACATTTGATATAAATTTGTTACAAAATGTACTAGAAAATATTTTATAACAATTTAGAATAAAGGCATCGGATGGTGATATAGAGCCGCCCCTTCCAAATCCGGCACGCATGACATACAAAGTATCACTTATGAAATTGAATTAAGTCCAAAATAGTATAAAAACTGAAAAATAAAAAATACATGTAATTAAGTTGAAAAGATGATTAAAAAAAGAAAATAGATATTAGTGAAAAAGGTCCACACAGTCAGCATTGTCGTGTAAAAATGACGAATATAGACTTGTCCTTAAGACCTTTGTAATTGAAACGCAAAACCCTTCTGAAAAGACGCAACATATACCTAATAATTAACGGTAACTCATGTAAACAAACACACACACCCTTATACACACATATATGCATATATATATATATATATATATATCTTTAAATACATATATCTTTAAATACATATATCCTTTCAATTCCATCCCAACAAGAAGTTGATTTGAATAAAAAGAGAAAAATCAAGGAAGCATTACACCGACAATTTCATCAAAATCGGATGTAAAATAAGAAAGTTATGACATTGAAAAGTTTCGCTTAATTTCACACAACAGTTATATGCTCATCCTGGTCGGTATGCAAATTAGGGGACTGATGGCATCACCCACTTATATTCATTATGTATTTCAGGATCACTAACTTATAAGTTCCTTGTAACTTCTCAGTGATCCTTCCACTATTCTTAAATATACTCACTTTTGTTATAATGTATTTTATTGAAATATCTATACTTCTTGATATGTATGTTTTTTAAGATTGTGGTAAATAAAGTTTCAATTACAATGTATTCTATTAAATGAAATATTGAATATTCTGATTGTCTCCTCCTTGTCATGTAAAATCGAGTTTTATTCCTGCCTGAACGTGTCGAATTAACATTGTTTAACATTATGTGGTTCAGTCAAGTTTTACATTATTTTCAATATTCTGTCAAAATTAAAATATTGTGTAATTCCAACAATAAAAAACTAAACAATTAGTGAGTGATGGACATCATCGACTCTCTACATTTGCATATCTCTGAGTTGTTCATATAACTGTTTCGAGAAAACTAAGAGAAACATTAAAATGTCCTAACTTTCTTATTTTACATCCGATTTTGATGAATTTTTTAGCGTTATGCTTGTTAGATTTTCTCTATTGATTCAAATCAACAATATCCTGGGGAAGACTTGACCTTTTAGTATATTTCTATTCAGGTTATCTTACCTTTTGTCAATGAAAGAACTCCGATGACTAAGATTCCATGATGTGTTATAAATCTGTAGCGATAGATGTGCAGACTGGAAACAACTGTTCTCGTCAGGTAAGCGTAGTCTAGTTTTAATGTATTGTATCAATGTATGGAGCTCACGCCTAATGCCTCGTAACAAAGCAATATCAATCGCGCAAAATGTTCAAACTTATCAATAGGACTGACTCCTGAAGTTCAAAGGTCAGCTTCATCGAGAATGCATGATTTATTCTTGTAATTTCTATTCTTCATAACTGAGTGACTCATCGACTTACATTTGGCACCTTGCTTGAGTCACAGGCTTTTTTTTTTAATCAGAGTTTTTGCTTCATATTTGTTTTGACAATTTTCATATTAGATATTATCAAAAAAAATCCAGTGCTCCGCCTTTAGGTATATTTGTGTTTCCCTATTTGGTTCTTCTGTTCTTTTCTTTCTCTTGCCCTCATACTTTTTATTTTGGTTTTTCCCCTTTTCTTTTCTTCTGTCACCAATATGGGGGAGGGTGCTGCTTGGCGCCAAACCCCTTCTTTGACCAGCCTATGCATGCCACTTATAGACCGTATGCATTGGCGTCATTGAGCCGCTGCCATTGCCTTGTATATGTTGGTGATCTGCAACTGGTGTATCTCTGACAACTATGCTCAAACCATGTACATGTATTCATATATATATCCTCTAAGGGAGGGCGCTATGAGGTTATGACGTCATATATGCATAGGATATATAGATCTCATTCAAATTTTCCTGTAATCATTAGATATACTCGCTTTCGCAGCAGTAACATCAATCATGTCAATCGTGTCATCATGTTCACACATGTTGCATGTATGAACATTTTATATTCTGAGATCATTTGTAAGGTTAATTTGATATGTTAATTTAGAGGTTTTATCATCATAATTTAATTGTTTGTATTGTCTTTGTTAAAATAGCTGCGGTAAATAATGTAAGTTAATATTCATGATACCATATTTATCTAATTTCGATAGCAGTAGATCGGAATCAACACGGTTGATGCATTTTGATATGCCCAGACAGCAATCAGGAATTTTCTTTTTCCCTTTTTCATTCATTGGTATCAAATCATTTTCATTAGAATCGTTATTCCTTTTATGCTTCCTATCAATATTGACCCTCTGTGGTTTATAAATATGTCAATGACACAGTGTAAAAAGCCGAAAGAATGGCTAAGACCGATTGACGACAATCAATCATGATTCATCATCTCGATCATGGTCAATGAAATAAACAATAAGCTGAAAAGGTATTTCCTTTTTATCATTATACATGCGGCTACGCGAATATGTTCCATTGGCCTACACGATGGTATTTTTTTTACTTCAAATCTCCTAGATATTACTTTGGTATTTATTATAACAAGAGACAACATGGATCTTTTTCTTATCGTTTTGTATGGTCACTTTGAATTTCTGAATTAACTTTACCAAACTGATGTTGAAATTCAAAATTATTGCATGACGCTGTTTGATTTAAAGTAAATATGTTCAACGTAATTTTACACTCCATAACTGTGGTAATCACAATGGTGGCTACTCAGTCAATACTTCCCAATTATTTTTTTTGCACAGCGCCATCATTTTCTGTCAGACTGGGTACGTACTCAGGGTAAGTAATCAAATGTATCAGTCAATCAATATATCTTTAGCCCACCCCCCAGAAAAAATAAATAAAATAAAGAAATGAAATTAAATAAATAAATAAATGAATAAATGAATGAATAAATAAAAAAATAATAAATAGATAAATAAATAAACAAATAAATAGATAAAAAAGTATTGCAGTCGTTTGCGTATTGCCACGAATGACTCAGTACACTCAAATTGTAGCTCAACACCAGGAACAGGTCCAGGACTAGGTCCGGCAACGTGAGATTGGTCTAGATTGCTTACAGCAGGGGCCGCGGGCGAAATTACTTTTCCCACCGTAGTTCCGGAACCCAAGTCTACAGGGCACACATTAGTATTACAGACGTCCATTCACTCACGTGTTATATCATAGCTCATCCAAAAAATCATTAAAAATCAATCCCTCGAAAGATTTTGCTTTAATTCACTGACATTAGTAACAATTAACAGTACATTAAGACTTGATATGTTAATCAGGTACTTGCCCAGCTCAATCAAAAGTTAAATGTCCTGAAATAAGGCTAACCATAATGTTGGCCAGTTGTTGGCGCAAATATTCACTACTGAATGACACGCACAAGCTAAAACAACAACAACAACAGTTCATTGCCAGAAAAAACCAGAACTGCATTGTGGGTAATAATAATTAAAATAAAATTTTACAAAAATGCAGTCTAGCCTCCCTAAACGCCTTAATTATAAAACAGTATGAACATAGCATTATCTCTATCGTTTTTCTTTTGATATACAAACATTTGATCTACTTTTAATGTATTATTTTAATCAATAAAGTCATGTGATCTTTACTTCCGCCTGTCCGGCATGCTTTGCGCGCAGATGAATTACTCTCCTGTGCCCTACATGACATGAATATTCAGGACTTCCGTTTTCGGAAAAGGAGTTGAGACTAAATATAATGTACTTTCGATACAAACTGCTTTTTTCTGTTTAACGTCTAGAATCATTTGTACTTTATGTCGTTATGGATAGTAGTCTCTGAGTCATGATTGGAAGGGTTCGAAGTAAGAAAAATAAACCTTTAGTCAATGGGAGAGAATTGGGAATATATCAAGAAAAGGAAAACAACAGAAGGGGTTTTATGAGAATTGTATAATTGGGATTCAAGTCATTTCATTTATTGGTTTCTGCAACACTTTTTCATAAACACATGAACAATGAAAATACAATAATAATATACATATAAATGACAAGCAAAACATTGAAAATAATTGCATTTTCTATAAAAAAAAAACATTGAAAATAATTGCATTTTCTATTAATATATATCGATTGTTAGAAGGTTGCAGAGGTTACCACTATAAGTTAAGCTTGACTGCGTGGCAGCCCCAGAAAACAATAATTATTATTTATCCAACATACATGTATCTTAACGTAAGGGTGCAGGTGCGAATAATAACCTCTTTTGCCTCTCGTATGTCTGCTCAGTAATTGCTCTTCCCAATAAATATCAGTGATATAAAGACTTTATTGGTTGAAATCTTGATTGGCATCACTAAACGTAATGAATGGAGTTTGAAACTGATACCCTTTAAGTCCTTTATCAACATTATCAATGCCTTATTGAATCATCTTTTGTATGTTGATAAATATCGCGGCGCGACGTCCCAAGAGAGGGAAAGGTGTTTACCGTTTATTCATTTTGGCTACGTAGTCTGATCTATTGATCATCTAAGAGGATCATGGGATATCAATCTTCCGATAATCTTCAAATGAGACTACCAATTATGAATCGAAAGTCATGAATCGCTTCCATTCGAAGATACAATTCCAGTCGCCATTGGAGATATCGGCCATGTCGTCACGGAACATTATTGGATTATCCTATCCAACTGACAGCTATACCTTGTTGTTTCATTCATTCTTGCTATGGTTTTAATTGAAAATCTCCAAAATACAAACTGTCGTCTTCATTCTCCTGAAGACGACAAGAACACTCTTGTCGAAATGTCGAGATCGGGTGGTCCTTTTCAGGACCAACACTTGCCCAAGAAAGATACATGGTGTACCGTGAAACCTACTACATTATTCTTCTTCGCCATGGAAACCTTCAGAAGTTATAGATTGTAGATGAGTTGTTAATTGGACGAATTTGCATTAGACCAATTGAAAATAAACCATAACATTTCATTAAGATCCTTTCTCTTTGGTAACTGAGGACATATTTTCCTTACCCTTTTAATGTGATTTTTTTTTTATATTTGCATTTAACAGCCCTATGTCGGAAAATTAATATAATGGCATAAGAATGGTTGGAACCTATTCGATTAGTTTGTAGAGTCTCGAAAGAACAAATAGATCAATATTGTTTTAATTTGTATGCAGTAGTCGATAAAATCACTTATAATACAATTTTTTTTCAAGTTATAGTTTTTCAAACTATTCAGCATTTACATGATTTAGAACAAGATCGAACAATATATTTCTACGGTAAAAATTGATAAACATATTTTCAAAGAATGATATTGTATCTATTTGGGGTTTTTCGATAGAATCTATATTTTTAAGGGGAAAACACATTGTCGCCAGAACAAATTACAAACGCATTACAATATTTGTATTCGTTTTATTTTCCAATTTGCTTGGTAGCTCCGTCGTTGCAAATCACACTTTTTTCAGTTTTTCCACCCCTCATTCAATTTTTCTCCCAGCCAGTCTGTCTCCATGATTACCCCAATCCCTTAAATCATGTCTTGTTGTATAAAAGGCTATCATCATTAATGCATGTATAACATACGAAACAATATCATAGTAGTCTATGCTCTCATTTAGAACTATTACGCTTGACTTGCTTGATCTTTAAGACCGCAATTGGCATCAAGTTTCAATTGCTTTCGCAATGCTTCTTCACTCGCCATTGACTCCTTTTCTCGAGTGCGTCGTGTTTTTGTCGGCTGTTTTTAACGGCCAATTTTCAGCTTAAGAGTAAACCATGACATATGCCCATCGTCCTAAGCCTTTATTCTAAATTGCTCTTTATGAAACTACAAACATAAACACCATTCCCATTTAAAGCTTACCTGTGAGGGAGATCATGCTTTGTAACTGACCCGTTTTCTATGTTGAGCAAACATTCACAAAAATGCGAGTCCGCGAATCGCATTGTCGGATAATAGACTGCTGTCAGCGACGCTACGAGCTTTTTGATGAACGTTGGCGCCATTTGTAGTAGGGGACAATGTTTCGAAAGACTATGGCAAGGAGGTGTCAGAATTCGGAGGAACAATGCTGAATTTAGACAACATAATGATGAACACCCACTGCGAGGGGCGATACATCGTCTGCAAAATAACACATTTCGGGAATAAACACAGGGGCGGCCCCAATGGCTGTCAATTTGTTGAGAGGGTCTAACGCTTTCTTCTTTCTTTCGATGAGGACATCTTATGAGCTCATTAAGAGAACATCATCACATCAAAGAAACCTTAATTGCACGTGCTTTGTTGAGCGTAGACGGTGATTATGACCGGTCATTAAAGGGCATGTTTATTAAGGATGAGTAGTGTCCAGAACTATCAAATCACCCCCTTTATCACCGTTTCTTTCTTCAGAGTGAGACGTGATTTCAAAGAGATCATTCACGTTCGACGAGTGATAAAACATGTAATAACGAGACCGGAGGTGTCTTGTCATGAAATATCTTACAAAAAAAGAACAACAACAACTGGCAGGTGGTTTTAAAAATGTATTATATGCACTAAGATTTTATTAAACACTGATGGTTATGGTATTTTTAGCCCTATCTAGGCCGGGGGGGGGGGCTCGGGGGCCATATGAACTCCCAAAATACCCCGTCCTAGATAGGGTTAAGAGCCACCGGGCATGGTGGGTCAGCGGTAGAGCGTCCGCCTCATGAACGGGAGGTCGTGGGTTCGATCCTCGGCCGAGTCATACCAAAGACTTATAAAAATGGGACCTTCTGCCTTCTTGCTAGGCGCTCAGCATTTAGATTGGAGAAGGGTAATGATAACATGTTATGTTATGCAGGCCCGCTGGTAGAGCAGTTTCCTAACTGAAGTGGCTACCCTGGGTAAATAAAACGTTATTATTATTATTTTAGATATTTTGCTGATAAGCAGTGTTCATGATACCTCGGTCACATTTGCTTTTACAGTGGCCTTACGGCGAGTCGAAAACAGCAATTTTATTCATTTTTTTTCAAACCACCTTTATAATATGAATATATATGTAGCTGGTACAAAAAAATGTGAAAAAGGCTGTTTCAACTCGCCGTACGACAACCGTAGATCAAATGTAAGCGTGGTACAAGGAATGGGGCACGTTATGCAAAGCTGTATCGTACAACTAACTAAGGTTTGTTTTGTTTTTAAGCAAAAAAAAAGAAATTCATCCGCGTTGTTCTTTGTATCTGGGGAGGGATAGTATAAAGAAACACAAAAAATGATATTTACAATTAATTGTGACTTTTTCGAACGGTATTCCATAGAATTACAAATTTGATTAATTGCATAATTGATTTGTTATATTTGACAGGGCTCAGTTATTACAATAACAAAGAAAGTACAAAAGTACAACAGAATAAGGAAATGAAACTGGAGAAAAAATATAAGCATGGCTGAAAGCACATGCGACGGAAAAAGGGAGCAAAAATTACCGAGCCCCCCCCCCCCCTTCAGTGGCGTACAGATTGGGGGCTTGTGACGCTTGCCCCCCCCCCCCCCCGCAAAAAGAAATGAGAGAAGGGTAAAGTAAGATATTATTTTCTGAACATGATTTCAAAACCTATAACACAAAATTTGATTTTGTAATAAAAAAATGCCGAATTAAACTTTTTAATAAAGTTTGTCCGATACACCATATCTCGCCCCTCAGAATGTGTTTATCACGCTGCTGCGATTATTGTTGCGTTATATTTACAATGCACGACGTGAGTGGTGCCAGGTAAATTCAGTTGATTGGTTGAGGGGCAAGACGAACTCATGGTAACATCAATTTGTTTTTTAATTTTAACAGAATATTTAGGTGTACTTTAACGTTACACCTCCCCCAAGAAGCTTTTCTTCTTAAGCCTTCTTTCTTCTTCTTATTTTACAATTTTATCATGTCTAATATGGGTGGTGAACACTGTCCTTTGTATCACCGCCTCTCATGCACGGTAAGGTGAACTTGTAATGAAGTCAACAATTACCGTGACAATAGGCTTTTATAAATTATAATATAGGGTTATTTTGTACTTTCTCGGAAAGATGCAGTTTTACTCGTACGTTTGTTGAGATGGTGTTTGACAGTGTATTGCTATTTGGGCCTGGTTCATTGTTAGAGTAAAATCAATCCATACTATGGCTCCGAGACTTCACTTTGCAGGGCTAGAAGAATGGTGAAAAACTTGTTTTGGAACAACAGCAGTAGTAAAGCAGCAGTAAGCAAGAACAGCCAGGAAAAGTGTACGAAGAAAGGCGGTTATAGCTATTGCATATCATAAACATGATAAACGAAAGAGCAACTTGTAGGCTTACGTGAAACAGGTTCTCTTTCAAAAATGATAATCTCTTTAGTGATATGCACATTGCTATTGTTTAGGAAGTGATAGTTGGTCACATTGCACTAATACCAGAAAAACTTGACTTGCGATATATATAGGCAAAAAAAACCTGACTCACCATCAGAGTAAAAACAAAATTGGTCCACTGACAAATCACCTGAAAGGTGCAAAAAAATTGTTTCAATGGAGTAATGGAAAGAAAACTTTGCTCAAAGAAGGAAACGGTATCTAATGGTGCGTCCATAAAAACTGATTTTCGAGAGAGCCCTGTAGATATCTGACTTTCGAACTCTAGATTAGTGAAAACTAAACATCATTTTAATAATCCGACGGATAAATCACATTTCATGAATTGTAAGAAAACATTGAGGTCATAAAAAGGGCAATATATATTTTTTTCAAATGACTATGATTGATTTGAATAGGTCAATGTCGATATTATTGTACTCTAAAATACCCCTCGGATATGACGTTGGTAACAATGTCACGCATGTAACTCCCGACGTCTGAATGTACAAGTATGCGATTCTTACAGGAAGAGATTGATCATAACTTATTAACCGAATGGGAATGTATTGATATATGATTCCCAAATGAATATTCATTACTGTTGAGTTAGCAAAATATGTCTCTTTCGGAAACACGCTGACGGTTGCGTGCAGTCAGCAACCCCTCCCTCTAAACACGCACCCACAACATCCACAATTATTCATTCTTACTATCCCAGGGGGCCCGTTGCACAAAGAATTAAGATCAAACGCAACTCCAAAATCATCATGACAATATCGAAGTTACGCAACTTGGCTGTAACCTAATATTAACCCGCGTATTAGGGACTTGCGCTTGATTTTTTTTTTAAAGGTCAAGTCCACCTCAGAAAAATGTTGATTTGAATCAATAGAGAAAAATCAGACAAGCACAATGCTGAAAATTTCATCAAAATCGGATGTAAAATAAGAAAGTTATGACATTTCAAAGTTTCACTTATTTTCAACAAAATAGTTATACGAACGAGCCAGTTACATCCAAATGAGAGAGTCGATGATGTCACTCACTCACTATTTCTTTTGTTTTTTCATTGTTTGAATTATACAATATTTCAATTTTTACAAATTTGACGATTAGGACTTCCTTGCCAGAAGCACAAAATGTTAAAATAATGGAATTGAATGTGTTCAGGGAGGAATGAAACTTCATTTCACATGACAATGACGAGAAAATAAAAAATATTTCATATTTCATATAATAAAATACAAAAGAAATAGTGAGTGGGTGATGTCATCAACTCTTTCAGGTGGATGTAACTGGCTCGTTCATATAACTATTTTTTTGATATAAGCGAAACTTTAAAATGCCATAACTTTCTTATTTTACATCCGATTTTGATGACATTTTCAGTGATATGCTTGTTGATTTTTTCTCTTTTTATTCAAATCAAGTTTTTGTTGGGGGTGGACTTGTCCTTTAAGTTTCGTTTGAACGCAACGCTTAGTGCAATCGGGCCCCTGACAGACACTTCGTATAATTATCCATGTCAGATACCTCCAAGATCAATTATCTCAGATTGAGCTTGAAAGGGAAGATTTGTCTGGCATTAGAATGGCTTCGTGATTTCTCGAATAAACTAGCATGACTCGGGACGATATATCATGATTACAGTGATTGCCTTAAATGTTTCGATTAACGGAGAATTGTTGTAAGCCTATCATTCAGAACGAAAATGATCTATTTCGCTGATGTACATTAATCAGGATCAGCGATCCTTGTAATTCAAATCTGTTTGGGGCGATGATGTCTTGTCCTATTGCCTAAATGCAGTTCGACAAATCATTGATTAATATTCATGTTCTACTTTAAATTTTTAAGCTTATAAGGAATGAATGAGGTGGCAAATAAATATTCAAAGAAAACATTTCAACTGGGATGATCATTTAGGGCCTACAAAATTGAGTGAAAGTTTTATAATTTTTAGCATGTTTACAGTAAAATCTAATGATACAAATTATCCAACGGATCTCTTTTTCATATTTTGGGGGGTATTTCTTTACATTTGCTTTTCCTATAATTTTGAATATTTATTCATAACTTCCCGACCAATACAAAGTGGTTGACGAAATACATGGAGGATCATAAATACTCTACCCTTTGTTTGATCTAAAATCTGTATACGTATTTATGTTCTGTTT
Organism: Lytechinus variegatus; assembly: GCF_018143015.1. Classification (NCBI taxonomy): domain Eukaryota; kingdom Metazoa; phylum Echinodermata; class Echinoidea; order Temnopleuroida; family Toxopneustidae; genus Lytechinus; species Lytechinus variegatus. The sequence continues at coordinate 24,529,567 of NC_054750.1, read as the reverse complement.
CCAAACAGTTATGATAAATTCTTGTTGGTTTATCATTCTTGTCAGATCATAAATTATCTCCATGTTCGAATCCAGCGGCATATCAGGAATTTTGTAATTCAATTCAATTCAATAGTCCATTTCCATTCGAATAAAAATGCAAAGTAATATAAATCAGGCACAGATTTAAGGACTGAACATTGTTCAAGAAAAGCATTATAAATAATACATTTATGGACATGGAAATGAGGGCAAGGGTCTACCAAAAACAATGCCTGTAAAGTGTAGATCAGGGTGACCAGACGTCCCGTATTTCCCGGGATCGTCCCGTATTTTGATCCTTTGTCCCGGCGTCCCGACAAACCTTCCCGGGACGCCTATTTGTCCCGTATTTCAGAATATTGAACAAAATGTAGTTAATACATTTAAAAGTGGCGAATTTTCATCAAATTACCAACATATGGCGAAGAATAGGCAACAATAAAATCGATAACTGTAAACTTTTGCAAGTTTTTGCAAGCTAATCCAATAAATTGCAAACGAACTGGCCTGCCTGTGTGGCAGGCTACTATAGCTAGGCATGTAGGATCGGAGCAGATTCTCAACGGAGCAAACAATCTCACGTGATAAACAGTTTTTACACCAAAAAAATCACATAATCGGAGGGAAATATTTATATTTATACTATGGATTCTCAGATTACTGATTTGGTGATGTAATCGGAGGTACAAGTTATTGAGTTTTAATAACTAGATCTAGCTCTTTTAGCTTTTGTTTTGAGTCTTGTGATCATGATGGGAGATATGATATGCCTGTGTATGATGCAGCGATGTTTCATCTAATTTTTAAGTTTGACAATGTTTCACTTCGAAATTTTATTCATTCTTAAAACATTAATTTTTTTATTAAAAAAATATTAAACAACGATCATGATTTTTGTTTGATGATTGGATCTATTTTTGTTTGCTTGGAGTTTGAACTTTGGTCCCCTTTCTTTCTTTCCTTCTTTATTAATCTTCTATCCTTCCTGATTTCCCTTTTTGTTCCATCTATCTTTATTTCCTATATTTCTTTCCTGATCCTTTCTCTTCACTCTCTGTTTATTTTCTTTCTTTCGTTCTTTCTCTTATTTCGTTCTTTTTTAATTTCCTTTTTTATTTCTTTCATTCTTTCTTTCCTTAAACTTTTCTTCGCTTCCTTCTCCCTCTCCTTTTTCTTTTCGTTGTTTTCTCAGTCTCCCTTCAATTTCTTTTTTTCATCCTCTTTTTCGGCCTCTCTTTGATCCTTTCTTTCTGTCATTTTTAATTTATTTTTCTGTCGAATTCTTTTCCCTTATTTTCTCTTCCTTCCTTTCCTTCTAGTTGTTTCTTTCTTTCAAAGAATGAAGAAACATTTTCCTTTCCTTCCTTCATTCTTTCTTTCTTTCCTCCTATTTTCTTTCTTTCTTTTTTCCTTTCTCTCCTTTATTGTTTCCTTTACACATTTAGGCATCTTCCCTTCCTTTCTTTCTTTCTTTCTATATTCATTTCAAGTTCAAGTTCAAGTTTTATTTTCCATTTCCATTATCAACATTACAAGCAAATACAAATCAAACATACATTATAAATATAAACAAAAACAAATGAAATGTGATAACAATGATTACAAATCAATTACAAGTTACAAAATATTTATAGAATAGTTTTAACAGAATCTGATATGGAAATGAGGGGATCCACTAAAAAGCATTGCTTGTAGAGCGTGGATCCCCTAAGAAAGTATATTAAACATTTGAGAAATGGGACTCATTCGCAGGTGTAAATACAATAAGTTAAAATAGAATATTGGAAATAATAACAAGATGGTGAGTGATAGCGAGAAATGATAAAAAGATGACAGAGATACGGACGATACTAAAAACTAAAAGAAAATAAAGACATGATAAAGAATAGAGGGAAGAGAGAAGGAATAAAGTACTGAAAGGGGAGCGAGAGGGAGAGGGCAAAGATAAGTAGGGAGGGGGGGAGAGAGAGATGGATGCACACACACAGACAGACAGACACAGATTATGTGGAGAGAAAGGGTCAGAAAAAGAGAGAGATAAAAAGGGGGGGGGGGACAAGACCGAGAGTGCAAACGTGGATCAACGAGAGTGTGACACAATAGCCATAGCGTGCTTAGATAGTATTAAAAGTATACAAACTAATTAATTATTTTGGTAAGACAGAAAAAGAATTATTTTTAGTTTTCTCTTAAAGAAAAGAATTCAAAGAATGATGGAAACACCTTTTCTCTCTGTTATCCTTTCTTTCATCCTTTTATTCTAACTTTCTTTTATTTTTTCTTTTAATCATTTCCCCTTCATTTTTTCCTTTCTTTTGAATTGATCTCTTTTCTGTCGTCTTTTCTTTCTCTCCTTCATTCTTTCATTCAACCTCCCTTCTAATTCTATACATTTTTTTTCACAAGTCTAACACTGTGTAGCCTTCTTTGATTTTTTTTTATTCAGTCCTGGCTCGTGCAGCGCGCTTTGTCGATTGTCCCGTATTTCATTTTGTAAATTCTGGTCACCCTGGTGTAGATCCCTGTTGAAAATATCAAAATAATTTGTTTTGAATATCATACATGATGCGTATATAATAAGAAAGAAAAATAGAATAAGAAAATTAAAATACTGGGATCAGACTATAAGTTTCAGTCGCACAAAGCAATCACTTTTATTAACCACTGAAAAACATACTCATGTTAGTCGTGACAGGAATCATTTCTTTACTTCAGATAAAAGTATAATTGCCTGTGCATCTTGCAACATACTATAAACATTACCAGATGCCAGGTTCATGGACCTATCCATGTTAACTTCCATTTAAGGTATTTTGGTATACAGTCGAGATACAACGCGTTAAACACCAAATCTGTCATCTTCAATAATGAGTTTATTCCGTTGAGACCACAAGGGACAATGCATTGAAGAAGAGGAAGGCTTTTGCTACTGTCATACCAACGAATCCGACTCCAAACCGACCGATGGTATGCTATTCGAAATAACTATTGATCTGGGCCCCGTCTTACAAAGAGTTATGATTGATCCGATCAATCGCAACTATGGACGGCCAGCAACGTCAACATGTATCATTCACGTTTGTTCAAAATATTTTCTATGTTGTACCGGGTATATTCATGCATTCATTCTTGAAAATTCACCGTGCTTCTCTTTGTTTATTCAAAGGACATTGTCCAAAGTTCCTATAAAAAAAAATATGACAATGATGGGTTACCATAGAGATACAATATTGATTGAATCAATCGTAACTCTTTGTAAGACCGGGTCCCGGTGAGGCTTGGGTCGGTTCGCCGATGCAACCGGGTACATACAAGAGAAACGGTCGTGCTACAGTCATACAAACGAATCCGACCGGTGATTATGCAATTCATATCACGTAATACACTGCAAAAAACTCCGGTGTTGATTAAGCACCTGCCCGGAATCTATATATATCCACACCAGAGAAGTGTTAAACAACACCAGATTCGTTTTGGTCCAACATCAGGTAGGTGTTCATACAACACCAATTAGCATTAAAACAGCATCGGTTTGATTCCAAACTGGAGTTCTTTCAATACTTCTCTGGTGTCGACGTAAATAGATTCCGGATTGGTGTTAATTCAACACCGGAACTTTTGCAGTGTAGCTTTGATCGATCAGGAGTTGGCTTTGTTGGTGTGACTTCAGCAAAAACTGGCTTGTGAGAAGGGATGAATCACCCCAGACATGCAGGGTGTCATCTTGTTCCAAAGATGCGATATTTTGTGCCACATGATACATCCTCCATCCTGCCACCGTCTGGTCGCAATGTGGTAGGCCCCTAGCTTCCGACCGAACAACACTTGCCAAACAACAGACTGAGAAAGAAAAGGAAACGGGAGAGAGGGGGAGATGGAGAAGACAGAAAAAAAACCGAGAGGGAGTGAGAGATATAGGACGAGGAGCAGGAGTAAAGTTTGTGGTCGATCTTTTATTCTAAAATATATTATCTCACATCTTAACAAAAATGTCTACAAAATTATAAAAGTTAGATTGCATATTCAAAAATAACCTAGCAAAATTCAGGTAGGTGTACGGCTCTAAAATTGGGTGGCAGTGATGTGAATTACACTAAATGATAATAATAATAGCTAGATTTATGAAGCGCTTCTTGACCATGTTGACTGAAGATATAAAGTGCTGCTATTACTATTACATGTACTCCGGCTTTAGCTGCGCTGCCTTTTGCATTAGAGGGATTTCTTTCTACCGGGTATCCGTTCACTCCACCTGGGTTGAGTGCAGTGCAAGATTGGTTAATTTCTTGCTGAAGGAAAACCGCCATGGCTGGGAATCGCACTCACGTCCCTCCGATTGAGAGACGAGAGTCGTAACCACTAGACCACGACGCCCCCACTCTAAATTCCGGTCATGAATAGTGACTTGTAGATTACTGAATTCTGATTCATTTCCATATGTAAATTTTATGCATTAATATTATGCTTGATATCATTTTATCAAAGCTGTTACAGAAACGTTCTAGTGGATTAAAAAAACTTCAGAAATTTCGTGAAAGCTAAAAAAAGGAAGAATGTTATTCTTAAGAGATACTGCTCATCAATGTGGTCGTTTAGTAATATCCTTTCATAAATCCCCGAAGTCGTTGACGTCCGGTCTCGCATCAGCCATTTGTCGATTGAACGATCGCACCACAAGAGATATATTACATAAAACGTAGCTAACTCATATCCTCTGTTTGGTATTACTCTTCTTCACCATGTGCGCCATCCTGTCGAGTTTCATCCATGTTGTAAAGCTTAGACAGGTGCCTCGGGCGTTTGAAAGGGGTCGGGGTGGGGTATTGAATGGATTTTAAAAGGGGAAGGGGGAACTAAATGGGAAAGGGGAGTCATGACATAACATTGCGCACACAGTCGAATGGATGAATAACCCCCGGATTATGCTCAATAACGTTTTCTATGATTCATTTTAGTATGTAACACCATAGGTTCATGTTAAAAATGGTAAATATTTTTAATAGATAAATAAACAAAACGAAGAGAAAGTTTAGTCCAAACAAAGACATATTTTATCATGTTCATGATGGTCTGATATTCCATTTCGAAAAAAGAAGCGTTTATGAATGGTCATTTGCGCATGATCTCGATATAGTCATTTTCTAAATACAGCCATTCACACATTTCTTGCAATTTAATCATTAAAGGACAAGTCAAACCACCCCCCCCCCCCCCCCAAAAAAAGAGACAAATCCAAGAAGCATACCACCGAGAATTTCATCAAAATCGGATGTAAAATAAGAAAGTTATGAAATTTTAAATTTCGCTTAATTTCACAAAATAGTTACATGCATGTGCATATCCTGGTCGGTATGCAAATGAAGAGACCGACTTGACCTTTAGATATTTATGCAAAGATGGTGTCCTGACTTTTTCATTCTTGATAATTTATTCATTGATATACAATTGTATTTACTTAGAGAGAAGCATTGCCAATGGCATGCTTTCCATAGCAGAGCTGTCACATGTTACCTTCATATCAATAGTATTTACACTATCAAAGTACACATTGAAATTATTTAATACGGAAGGAGATAAAGAATGGAGAAATATAATATGATATTCTAAATATTATGTCAAAATCTATCTCAAAATTTGATTTTTGTAATGAAAATGTCGAATTTTGCTCTCTCGGATTCCCTCGCTTTCAACTTTTTTCAATATAAAATTTTACGCGATACACTATATCTAGCTCGCTTATTTGTTTTTATTTATTTTACCCTTTTTTTTGGGGGGCTCATTATGCCACTTCTAGTTTAGGTAATAATAAAACCCCTGTATTATCGATCATACACCCATTGTGAATTCAGTAAGGAAGAATCAAAGGGTCTCCTTGTAACTTGTAAGATTTGAAGCTACCATGTAAATGTTTTGATTCTCACATTCTTCAGATCAAGGAGTGACCTCCATTTAGGTCGTCACATTATGATTCAAGGGAACACAAATGTGTTTATATATAGCACATGACCTACTGTATCACACGTGACCCTCTGTATCACGTGTCACGTGAGGTCGAACATTGAAATTACATACGGAGAACTGAGAGAGGTTTGAATTGAAAAAGTTTTTTAGCTTGTAATGGATCCAGAGTATTTAACAATTCCACGACAGTAAATAAAGTTCTGCATCTCCAAGAGGGAAGGAAGGCCAGGGGTTGGGTATTCAATTATTCCCACTTTAACGTAAAGAAAAACACTGAAACGTGAAAGCGTATAAAAGACAACTTTGTTCCACTAAAAGAAGAAACATTCCATTACACGATTACATTTCAGTTCTCCAGCTTGACTTGAAATCATGTTTTCCCCAAAAATATTAGAAAAAATAAAGAGAATTGCCCTCATTCACTTCTTTGTTAGATTTGTCCTTCCTCAGAAATTTTATCTTCAAGGAATTGTCATTAAATCGAGCAAAGAAATATCAACGTATTCTTTGCAAGTCAACGTAGTCTAATCTCTGTGCATTGCAACGAAGAGCCCTCCCCCCTCGATGTTAATAATTTTACTCTATCTTTTATATGAAACAAAATTTCAGAGTCGCACATTCTAAATTTTTAAAAGCTATCCCAGCCAGCCCCCCCCCCCAAAAAAATGATAAAAATGGAATGCATTTTTTTTTAGAGTTCATATCCACGTCATTCGAACCTATCGTTCTTGTTTTACCATTCAGTATGAAAGGAATGTCCTTCGCTCATGTTGCTTAATAATAGTCGGAAGTATTGTCAGGAAAGAGAAACAGGTGAAGACAGTACAATTCAATCAAAAATACCATATAAATGCTATTGCTGTGAAATTTCGACACTTTAAATTAAAACGATTCTGAAATGGCTCGCCTTAATTACCAACACACCCCCCCCCATGCCCAAAACAGCCTTGCCTCTCTCACCCTTCTCGTATGTTTAATTTCATTTCTTTTTACTATTGTTGCATTTAGTGGAACAAAAAGAGAGGCCCACATAACATATCGATTAAGTTCCGGTGGAATTTAAATCGATTTTGAATTTGAATTTGGACTTTAATTTGGATTTGAATTTCAATTTGGATTTGAAGTTTAATTTGAATCTGAATTTATATTTGAATTTGGATTTGGATTTGAATGTGAATTTGAACTTGAATTTTAATTGGAATTTTAATTTGGAGTTGGGTTTGGATTTGGATTTCTATTTGGATTTTTATTTGGATGTTGATTTTTATTTGGATTTGAATTTGGATTTGGATTTTATTAAAACATATCAGTACAATATGCCTTCCGATTGATACCGACAGATTGTGCTCAGTCCTATGAAATTTTTAGTCATGGTGTAATTCTTTATAAAATTGTATCTCCCATGATAATGACATTTAATTAGCTTTATCTCGAATATGTCAAAAAGACTAAAATGATTAGAAATTGTTTTCTAAAGAAATTTTGCAAAATCAATATTTAAGAATATACGATGTTCGAGCACGGGGCAGTGATTTCATGCAAAAAATAGTGAAATTGTATATTTCTCAAATTTAATTCATGGTAGGCCTATAGTCTAAAGTGGATTGGATTAACCCTGCTTCTTATATTTTCCTCATTCCCACAACTACCCTATACAGACATCTTCCGATATTACGAAAAATGATTCCATCATAATCAAATTTCCGACTACTATTTGCTCCCCTAACTCGACGATCCACCCCTAACATTTTCCTCGCGACATTTACCAATTCGCAGCTGCCGTGGACCGGACAACTGTTGGCCACGAATTCCCCCATATGGGTCTCTGAAATGGACATGTGCACGAATGAGGGTGAGTGGTGGTTTAAACATGAAAAACAAGAACAGGTGATCAACTTGAAGAACTGAGCTTGACCGTAAAAAATATTATTTTGTATTCGCTTGAGGCTGGAGCCATAAATCAGTCTAAAGTTAATCCCATGAAGAAATATTACGACGAATAGTTCCTCCAAGGTCGAAAAGTGATGCAGAAACCTAACGATGAACAGTCACTGTGGAAAAGAACAAAGCATATGAACTTTAGTGTAATCTTGGATTCCTCAAAGGAGTAATGACAAGGACTGATGAATCCCTTCTGGATAAGCCGATATGTATTTTCCTTTGTTATTTTTATTATTTGCATAAAGGGAAATCAATAAGAAATCACATGCAGAATTACATGTGTTGACAGGCAGGTGCCCAAATATTGATAAGTTCAATATTCTGCAAGCACCAAGCTTACCTCTTTACCCCCTCTTTACAAGTTTTCGAAGCACTTGAGATCTGGTATATATTTTAAATATTTTCAAGGAGGCCACCCCCCCCCCCTCCGTTGATACAAGAGTATACGTCTATCTAAATTTCATATAGCCCACCTGTGTCTTTCACCGTCATACTTTTTTGTCACTGATAAAAATATTCTTCTGCCCGACAGGGATGGTTAGACTTTCATACCATCGTTCGCCGAATCATTTATAATTATTATTATTGGGGGATATTGGGAATTGATATTGGCTCACTCGCTTTGCTCACTAGCTTCAGCTACCATCAGCGTCTAAACAAAGAGGTGCAATCACAAACACTTAGCCCTGACTTTTAAACCCATTAGCTATTGGAACTGTAATCCTACCAAATTGAACCGAACAACCCTCTTGAGTCACCGATATAATGGTAAAAGAAATACTCTCTGTGCAAATACTCAGAAATACATGCAGCACTGCACGGATTCGAGCGAGGGATCCGTATTATTTGCATTTTCAAGAGGAATTGTATTGCTTTAGAAATGGACATGTTTAGTAAAGGAATTTTGTTAAGTGGGCTTAAAGCATATGAAAGGTTTGGATCTATTAATGGTACGCACATCCCTATGTACGTTTTCCTTTGTTATATTGGTCAGGTATTATTGAAAATACAAATTTTAAGTTTCTATTAAAATAAAACTTATAGGTCCGTTTACAATGACTGAGTGTACATTCAGGAGAAATTTCATGAATGTCAATTCGACATTGCTTATAAAAGAAATATGATCGGTCTTGTATCCCTTAAAATTATCAAGGAAGTTGTATTAAGGATTTCAAAAAAGTGAACGATAACTGTCAACTATTATACATGCATAGGACTCATTTTGTGTTTAATCAACAAGCCATCCTAATCAATACTTTATTCAAACTATACCGCTCAAATTGATGCCAAATAGGCGCACTTGGGGATCACAATTTTAGGTGGGAGGGCCTATTGTTTATGTGAACACATGTACGTCCCAAAGTGACGGTGAAGCGAAAATATGTTGCTCAATTAGCTGCCTTGGATTTTGCTCTTACTGCGCTTTAAACCTTTTTTTCCAGACAAGACCGAAAGCTGAACGACAAACATCATTTACCGAATTGGAAGTTAACAAGGAAAAGAGCATTACATTAGAATGAATAAATAGAAATAGATGTTTGTTGACGAGCTGGACCCTTGAATGATCACAAAGAAACCTAACCTTAGGGACATTCTTGCATACTTTGAAAGTTTCTTCATGTTCTTGGTATCTATCCCATAAGCCGATGTTCAGATTCACTTTTAATGGACCTTTGAGTGAGTGTGTTTGATGGACCGAAATCTAGTGGATCAAAGAATAAACATTATTTTTGGCAATTACAATTTCATATTTTTTTGTGTAACAAATCAAGAAATACCAAAATTGTAGATCCAATTTTAATTTACACTTTGTTTATATTGAATAAGATCCAGGTTCACCCTCCATCGAACAAAAGTGGTCAATTGTCGAGTCCAGCCCCGCAATGGCGTAATGAGCCAATAATTTGGAGGGGGTTAGATATGGTGTAATTGACAAAATTCTTTTTCTTTTTAAGTTGAGAGCGAGCAAAGTTTTGACATTTTAATTACAAAAGTCTAATTTTGTGATAGATTTTGAAATAATATCCAGAAAATAACTTTTTTTTTAAACCTTTTCTCATGTTTTCTTGGTCGTGAAAAAAATGGGGGGGGGCACTCCAAGCACCCAACCCCCATCTGTACGCAACTGCCGCTCCGACCCCATTAATTTTAGCAGATTTCATTATCATAATTTTTGTTTTCACTCTTTCTATAAAACAGTTAAGTTCATGGAATAAAAATTTTCTGGAGTCTTACAAATAAAGTGTTGAATTTTCAAATATATATCATTTTTTCGCACAGTTGAAGGCAATAAAAACAAGCAAACACAATTGAGAAAGAAATTATATAAAGGAAAGTAAATCTGTATGTGGGTGGGGTATACACAAGATATGGGGGTTCCAGAGACTGAGAGGTTACTTTGTATACGCTTATTAACCTCGTTGGTTCCGGTCAAGTGTCAAGCTCTTTTCTAATGTGAATTGGTGAACCTGGCCGAGATCTTTTACGTTCGATTTGCTGTCTGGCCAGCGTTGGTCAGTGACCTTTAATTGTGGAATGCAGAATGGACATTAGTTTTTGCCTTATGACATCATTAATTTGGGTTCCATTGTGAAACAGAGTCATGCATGAAGTGTGGCCCCTAGTTTTGTTATTTCCAACTGACTTGTGAAAACTGTAAATTATACTTTTCAGATAGATTCCAGAACAGCACAGCAACCGTGTCATGTGCTTTTCACATCACCAGTATATATATCTGTATACGTTTGTTTTCTTTTTATATTTCAATTAACCTTATGTAAGCATGTAAATTTAATATAATTCCGCCTACTGACAATGATTAAAAAAAAATTTCAATGTCCCTTTGACGATATATTTTTTTTTACGTTTTCAAGGTTTCAGTCCACCCTCTTTTATACTTCATTGCAATTTCATTTTTCCACTCTTTATATACATTTTTTTCCATTCTCGCTCTTTCTGACTCTCTCAATCTTCCTCTCTATATTTCCCTTTCTATCTTTTCCGGCACCTACACCTAGCCTGTGCGACATCAATAAATATTTTCAAAATTAGTTAACAGGGGGTGTCGAAAAATCCAACTCAGGTGTCGAACTATAGTCGACAAAAAAGTGATATGTGAATATCTCTAGGATGCACCGAGACTTCTGTATTTAGTCAGTCTTCATGAACAGATCAACACTTTATCATCAGTTTCAAGTACAAAAAGCAAGGTCAAAACCCTGAGAATATACCTGGAAGGTCCCATACGTGTCGCTATAATATTTACAATCACCATGAGGCCTGCCCCCTACGGTACGGAATTCAATAGAACACCTGTTGCGTGCGCGCAAGTCGAGCGTTAATGAACGCCGCGCTCTAAAATCGTCTGCAGACGATCGCGATACTTGTGAAGAATTTATTGTCGAATGACTTGCCGCGTATTTACCCAACGCTCCCCCATTCACCTGTTGCTTCTTTGCAACAACTTGGGAGCAAATAATCGCGACAATATACCAATCCTCTCTTTGTGAGTGCTCAGTGCTGATTTCGCCACCGCCGGCTAGCCAGGATAAAGGATCTTACTCCTCCGGGTGAAAGGCGAGGTTGAGGTTTCCATGAAAAAGTGTCGCCAAACTGGATTCTTGACTCCTTGGTGATCTTTCGCGCTCAGAAGCAACACCATTTCTTCCGTTGACTTTCACAGGGTTGCTTGCCTCTGTAATTCGGCTAAACTGGATTAAGAGTCTTTGAGTAAGAGATCTATTTTCTTCTGTGTGGTAAGTAAAAATCTAGACAATAAAAGTTGTCCGAATTGTAATTACTTCGTTTATATATTTCTTTTCCATTCACTTTACCCAGAGCTTATACATTTATTAATGATACGAACAGTAGATCTGTCAGAGGAATAAATGGATATTCAAGAGTCATTAGTCTGTAAACTTTGCCTTTAAAGGTGAGATCGAGATCAAATGTCTTTTAGATATATCTTCTTTTGGTTATCGTAAACTGACAATGTAACGTGAGTGTATGCTTTTCTTTTTGTGATAACAATTTTTCTAATCCTGACGATATTCTAATTTCATTTCATGATAAGAAGTCTTTAACAAAATGTGACTTGCCGTCATCTAAATACAATTCAATTTCGGTCTCATAAAAATAAAATATATTCCAAGTAATAGTCCGGAAACTAATTTGTGCAATGTTTACCTAAAGTACGATTTTCATTCAGATATTGTATATAATTTAAAGTTATCTACATTTGGAATTATTTTAAGTTAATGGGCAAAGATAAATACATAATATTTGATGAGATTAAACCAGCTCGAGATCGCAATTAGAAGACTCTGTGTTAAAACAATCCGCACTGAGCATATCAATAAAGTCATGAAAGTGGTTAACATTTTGCTAAAATATTTTCATGACCGGATTTGTAAGAGTTGCCGGTGTCATTGGTCTCTAGCCTTGTGACCATCCGCAGCCTCGTGATGGAAGATGACCATGATGATCATGGTAATTGGCTATATGGAAGGTCTACACCCAGGGGATAACGATTTTAAATGCATATTACAGCACATCGCTTGACAAAAGACTAAAGTTCGTATCAAGTCTCGCGAAACCTTCTTAATCGGTGCATCAATCATCTATATTAGATTGGATTTTCGGATCTATACTGTCGTGGTTGTAGAATGTATAAGGAAAATGATTGACTCGATCAAATTTGAATTTGAAAACGTTTTACAAAAATGAAGATTCACTCGAGAAAAATGAACTATTTATGACATGCTCAATTAGATTTCGTAAAAGTCTGATATTATGAAAGAAAGGAGAGAAAGAAATCTGTTTTGAAAATGTTTGTCACTCATACTTATAGGCCCTTCCGACAGTGATTTATTATCATTCTATATAGTAATTTTTCATGTCTTTTTATCGCCATACAATTTCCTGATGCTTTTTTCAGAAATTCTGTTATATCAAATAACAATCGATAAATTAAATATTGGCATGCTATAGTCATGATAGTGACACGTGCATGTGGTCAGTTCCCATCTCCACAATCTCAATGACATTGGATCGTGCGTTCTGATGTAAAACATCGGGCTTTTCTTTTTTCATTCCTATTCCTAATGTTTCTTCGTTCTATCAAATGGCTGAAGGGTCACACATCAAGATCTGTACTTTATTCCTGTTCCTATTCTTGATATTGAATTTGTTATTCTTTCTCCTTTTCGACAAATTACTGTATAGAGGAAAGCATGTTACCATGATATTGTAGCACTACATGCTGTGCCTCGTCCAAATCAGTATCGCACGAAGTGATGGGATTAAAAATATCATTCACTTTTCTACTAATCAAAACATATATGTGCAGGCATAAGCCTAGCTCTTTTATTCATTTCATGGTGAGATTTCTACTTTGGCATTCCACGCGATTCAGTTAACCACGCTATAAACTCTGATAATCGTACAATGTGTTGTCAATATTTAGATTCAACGGTGTGAATAATTTGGGAACAAATACGTAAAAGTTTGAATACTCCTTCATTATTTATCTACATTGTTCCGTCCCCATGTAACGCATACGAAGCAAATATATATTTCACGAATCTAAATTGATTTACCTGTGAATGGCATATCCATAATACGTATTTCGTCAAGGCATCTGGTTCCCATAATTTGTTCAAACAGACCCGTTTTCAACACTTTTGAAATCATGACACATGTTGTAAATCATTTTCACAGGCATAACGTGAACCAAGCAAATTTGTATGTGATTTATGTCACTAAACTAATGAGTTATTTGTCAAATGTTTCTGTCAATATATGAAAATCAAACTATATTTTGCCAACAGTATACCTACTACTGGGTTTATCCTTCACATGAACATAATCCCATGAACATTATTCCAAAACACAAATATATGATGCATTGCCTCACAATATAGTAATCTGGATGTTGGTTTGAAAGCAATTCGCCTTGGGAAAGAATACGGCATTTCTGTCATCAAAGAATTATTACGACGCTGGTAAATCAGGTCTTGAAAAGGAGATCAATTCATTCATCAGATGGGGGAAAATTTGGCAATATAATGTTCAGACCTTCTACACTGTAAACTGTTCCTAAGGTTTTTATTGTTTAGCTTCATTTTTTTCTCTGTTTAGTCATTCGTTATAATTTTTATTCACGTAATTCCTCTCCATCTCCCCTCATCCCTCACACTTGCCCCCTCCATGTTTCCCTGCCTGCCTCCCTTCCCCTCATCCCTCCACGCCCTTTTCGAAATAAATGCCCTTTCAATTGTTTTGGAACTGACAAGTACACGAGTCTCTCCGACAAAATCATGACTTGAAATCTGACACTCGGATCACTTTCATCAGGTTGTCAGATGGCCGCTGGAAGTCACGTTGTAATTATTGATACGAAAAGGATATTCACTGATTACAATCTTAGTTTCACTATCATGACTATGGACCTAGTCAGAGTAGTAGGTCCACGGTTTCACCCAGGAGATCCTGATGATATTTGCGTTCTTGAAATTACGATAAAGTCAAACAGTTATCCACTACTTATATCGAACATTTATCTTTGATTAAACCGAAGATTGCAATCTGTATGTTTTCATATCTTCTCCAGCCATCTCTGTAAATGTAACGAAGGCCCATAAACAACCAAGTAGAGAGTATATTCATTTTTATAAAGGTCATCATGCTAAGTATCATTCTGAAGAAATTAAACACTTTCAATATATCTTATCGCACAAATGACTTTTGTTATTGTCACGGTGCATCATTATTTTTCTGTCGACCAATGCCAATGTGAACTACAGTTTAAGCGTATACATGACTTCGTTTGGGCCAACGAGGCATTGATAGATTTTTTTATGGATTCATCAGTTCTATTTCACATAGCAATTGCTGATTATCAGTTGGACTAAAATATTCAGATATTGCTCGCCGTGCGATCAATATAACAACATCTGTTTTTATCTTTCTTTCTGTTAATTTGCATTTGTTCTAAGTACGCGTGTTTATCATCTGCCGTCGATTTTTTACTTTAAAAAAAAGGAGAAGAATTCAGTCTTCGTAACCCTTCCCAGTTTCAGAGACCAATCCATGGTATAAATAGAGGAGATAAATTTAGTAAGGAAAAAATTTTCTTTCCCCTGCAGAGGGCGTAAACTTCGTAAATGTTCCATTGTTGGGCTTGTTGCGCAGTCACCTCTTTAAATTCAGACGACCCGTCTCAGATTACTGCCCTTTTTTAAACTACTGTGTGAATATTTTTTTCCGGGAAGCTCAGCCGAGAAATGGAAATGAGACCAATTCCAGTGTTTCAGGATCATTCCCCCCCCAGGACTACAAAACCTATGAAACAAAACTTTATCTCTCCAAAATATATCAACCGACCAACTAATCAAACCATTAAAAAAGGTTTGGGTGCTCTTGAAAAAAGGAGATACAAACTGTTATTTTCATGACACTGTCACGTGTCCCCTATCTCCGAGATTTGCTCCAGGACACAGTAGATGTCAAATACTTTAACGCAGAATGCTTGTGACGATCACGTGCGAAGAATTCCAACAAATAATATGTTTTCTTTCTGAAACGAAATCACGAACATAATGGGCTCAAATGAATATTACAGACCCCCATTCACCCACGTGTTAAATATAGCTCATCAAAAAATCATCAAAAATCAACCCCGAGATAGATTATTCTTTAATTCACAATTAACAGTACATAAAGACTTGATATGCTAATCGGGTACTTGTCCAGCTCAATCAAATGTTAAATGGCCTGAAATAAGACTAACCATAATTTTTGCCAGTTCATTACCAGAAAAAACAGAACTGCATTGTGGTAATGATAATTAAAATGAAATACAAAATTGCAGTCTACCACCCCAAACGCCTTAATTATAAAAGAGTATGAACATGACATTGTTTCTATCATTTATATTTTGATATACAAACGTGTTGTCTATTTTAAATGAATTATTTTATTCAAACTAATGTGATCTTTACTTACGCCTGTCCGACATGCTTTGCGCGCGGATTAATTACTCTCATGTACCCTATATTTGAGCTTGTTTTTTGGGGTGGTTTGGGGGGGGGGCTGCGATGGTCTCACTCCGGTCAGTCCCTTTGCACAAATCTTTCGACGTGAGAAGAAAAGTTCGGACTGTCACCCGGTAGTCAGTTGTCTTTTCCCTTACAAAAAAATATATCAACAAGACTGTAAGATTGTATAAATCAACAATTAAGAGAACAGATGGCGGTTTGTTATAAGTTTATCCGCGGGAAAGTTATACCTAAAATGAAAAAAAGTATAAAGTTGAATACTCTATTTTGTCATCCAAACAGTTTGTTCCAAAGCACAAAGGGATAAAAAAAATAAAATATGAACCTATTGTCAATCATATATAAATCTTTTTGCCGAGAACAAAACAATCTTACTACCTCCATTTTTGGTTGATTTTTGTGATGTTTATCAGGTTTAAATCTCTTTATTTCCTAAAGTTGAATACAAACAGCAAAACTGAGTGACAGCCTTTCTCACTCAGGATCTGACACCTTCGTATTTATCATTAATGGGCACTCCAAACGTGTTAGGGCGTTAGTTCTGCATGCCTCTGTTGTTTATATTGTCAGTTTAGTTTAGTTTTCGTATAGCGACAATGACGATTGTCATTCAGAGGAGAATATAAGTGCATCTTGCTCCAATAGACTCGAATAAAAGATAATTTTCCCCTTGGCGCGTTTGAGACTTACAAACCTTTTATTATGCTTTACGCATCTCGATAGAATCAAAATCTGACATGTCTGAACTGCAGCTGGAGAAAAAGAAAGAAAGAAAGATCGGTCTCAGAAATCTCAGAGAGAGAGAGTTCTGAAAGTTAATTCGACAGTTGCATCTCATTCATGCACAACAATGACTCATTATTCCTTCCTTTTTGTCCATAATGTACCACTTTTGGACTGGTTTCGAGCAAAAAGTGTTCCTTTGATAATGGAAGGAATATGATTAGCATTAAGGGGCAAGGAAGGGTGAACGGAAGTCACTTTCCTTTCGAAAAGAGGAAGAACTGAGCTGTAACATGACATACGCAGATAGAAGCTGGACTCGAGTTGTTCTGTGGGTGCAGACGATCCCCGAAGAATCGAAGTAACATTCAGCGCCAAAATAAATTTGGAATGCCTGGTACAGAGTTCGTATTTCACTACCTATACATGGAAAATCTGCACTTTTAGCTCCGGTCAACATAAAACCTCACCTGCAAAACTAAATATACCCTAATCTTTACATTATTCTGCATCAAAACCTAAAATACTATACTATTTTCGACTATAACCCTATTTCCTCCGAGATATTAAGACAGGAGCAATGATTTAAGCAGGTACAAATGTCGTGTCACCACTATACAGTAACAAAATGATCGGTTTATCATTAGCATGATGGGTAGCACAATTAATATCACTCCATAAAGAAAAGTTAGCCTGAATTAAAGGAAATGAAGTCAGAAGGAGAAGGAAAAAGGACTCATGATCACGACACACATGTGGATGACGATGACGAAAAAAGGTATGAGGAAGGCAGTGAGCATTATGACCCCCCCCAAAAAAAAAATGATGGCATGGTATCTGTGACAAATTCATTTAAAGTCTCGAGCAAGCGAAGTGAGCAAGGATCAATTTAGAACTTTTCAAAATAAAAAAAAATCCAATTGTCTGACAGATTCTGAAATAACATCATACCCCTTTGTTCTTAAACTTTATCCTTTTTTATCTTTACGTCATGTTTTACCATGAGATACCATGCTATTTGAAAAGAATTAGAAATCTCACTGGTTTTTGGTTAGATCATAAGCTGCATGATAACCCATTTACAAGAAATTGTCAATTTTCAAAACACCATTCCTAACAATTGTATAACTGGTTGGAGTTGTTGGGTTTCTTCATGGACAATGATGGAAGTTCTTTTTATCGAAAAAGGAGGAAATGGTCATCTAATGTCCCGTCATCTACCTATTCCATGGGCCTACCTCTGTAAATAGTTGTTATACCTGTAAAATGATGAAAACTTATTTCTTGTATTCAGGCAGTGTTTTCAGTGATTCAGATGCTGTTATGAATTATTTAAAAAGTCATTCATATCAAAGAAAAGAGAGGAAAAGGTCTACCTTTAGCACATGTTGCGAAAAGGGGGACATGACTTTTGGATCTTCGATTTAGAATGTATAATTGTAAAACGCCATATAGGTGTTTCTACTTAAACTAACTTATTCTTCGAATTTGGTTTTATACAAAAGACCGTCACTCTAACAATAATCTTTTCAACATGTTGTTAAAACTTTTCAAACAACTTGTTTAAGTTTGAACATGCAAGCTGTTTGTTGATTTTCAACAATTGTTTAGAGCGATGGACTTTAAGACACGCTTTGAATTTTAAACAACTTTTTTTTGCAGTGTATGGCTTTTACGGGTATTGAACCCTTGGCAGTTGTTTTGTTTACTTGCACAATTCTTGTCGAAACGGTTGACTTAAGTGCATTCCAACTTCGATCAGTCACCCCACTTAATTCTTACGTGTCAAGCTTGTCTGACAGAAAGTCAATTTGAACAAATATAGAAAATGATACTATAAACAAGCAATGATAGCATGATAAAATTTCATCCAAATCGGATGAGAATGAAATAAAATTTTAAAGTTTAGTTTATTTTCACAACAAATTGATATGACTGGTAGGCCAACAATCATGAGTTGCAGACAAAGAAACCGAAAAACCGAAAATACTTAGTATTTTCTTTGTTTAATTGTATAAAGAAGGATACATTATCATTGATATGCTTGTGTCATTGTTCTCCACTCAAATCTGATATGGTGCTGAAATTGACCTTTTCTGATGATTTGGGGCTAAGATGTTTCTTAAAAAATCAAGGAAAATAGGCATGTCCTACGTACTTTCTCTGCCTGTTTTTTCTACATCTTCTTGTTTTTTTTCTTCCTCTTCTTCTTCTTCTTCACGTCTCAGGTGTTTTGTGAGAAATCAAGAAAATCCTGCATGTCCTATAAGTATTTTATATGCCTGTCTCAGTCTTCTTATTTTCTTTTTCCTCCCCTTCTCTTCTTCTCCTTCTTCTACTACCCCCCCCCCCTTCGTGGGGGGATTAGGGGATGCGCAGCACATTAATCATTATCATCCTTCATATTCTCATATCTAGCCATGTTAGCCATTCTACGAATTCAGCTGACTAATTCGGCCCTCCCATGTTGCGGATAAGTATCTAATTCGATTCCAATTAAAGCCTACTGATTCCGCCGTTGGACGAAGCAAACAGACACTGTTGCAATTTTACAAAGTTTTTGTTGAAAAGTTACCTCCCCAACAGCGGGCGCTCTGTCTCTGGGGGCGTCTTTGTCAACGTTCAATCCGCTAAAAATAGGAGAAGAAGAACGATATTGACCCTATTCTTCAGACCATGAATCTCTTAATTCTTTAATTCCATCTACTTAAGGTGACTGAAAGCATGTCTTAGTGGCTTGAATTATAGGCATGTCTCTACCGATTTATTGACCAGTTTTCAGGACCGGAACATCCTAAGACCCGGGGGAAATGTTATCTACTGATTTAAGATCTTGAAAGTTATTGAATTAAAAAAAATCCAAAGGAAATTAATTGAAATATTGCATAATTCCTTATCCAAATGACCTTGGCTGTTAAAGGAGTGTAAACTTTATTCGAACTCGAGGATGAATAAAAAATAATAATGTGCCTTCTTTCAATACTGAGTGCATTAAAAAGCAAGTTTAGAGCCTTATGCGAGTAAAATTGCGTTATTATGTACCATGGAATTGATAGGAACAGCTCTATGCATGTACATCATTAGGTTTCTGTTTTTGTATACAGTGGTACAATGAGCCATGAATATTGAGGGACTGGGTCGCGAATATAATGGCTCAGTGGTCTGTTCGTTAAAGGGGTACTCCAGGCTAAAATAATATGATTTGAACAGATTAAGAAAAATCAGACAGACAAAACAATAAAATTTTGATCAAAATTAGACAGAGAATAATAAAGTTATGGCATATTTGCATTATTCCGGTGAAACAGTTCTAGATATGAATATTCAATGAGCAAACTAATGATGTCATATCCTCACTTGTTATTTTGTATTTCATTATATGAAATAAGGTTTATTCGATTTTTTTTCCTTCAAAAACCAAAATATTGGAATAACAACTGATTTTGTGCATTAGATATACATTGCTGCAACTTATTCCATTACAAGGGAGATTATCATTCGCACATGTGTGAAAAATTAAATAATTATGATTTTATGTAATAACATAAGAACAAAGAAAGTGGGGATGTGACATCCTCAGTCCATCCAATGAATATTCATGACGACGTGCGCAATAACTGTTTTCACAGTATATTGCTAAACTTTAAAGAATTTGCTTTGGGAATATTACTATATTTATTTAAATATAAATATTTTCAGCCCGGGGCATCCCTTTAATGAGTACTATGACCATGAACAAAAATAAGTACAGCTTGGAATAGGTGTCGAATTTGGGAATGGCTTCGTAATCATATTCTACAATTAAAGGGTGTTAAACGTCCCTTTCGAAACGAGCGCCGCGGTATATCAAAGAAATCTTATTGCAAACGAAGCCCATATGATTTTTATTTTTGCCTTTGCACCATTCAACTTGCCCTTGCGACATTAAACATTCCTACGACTTCCGAACTCTTTAACTTTTTTCTCTGGGGAGTAATTTCGGTGGGTAATTTCTTGAACAAGGTGACATGTCTTTTCATTGAATGAGCGCGTATTTGTTAAGTGTTTCGAGGTATGGCCTCAATTTTTCATCTTTTTTTTCAATTGAAGTATTTTATATTCTCAGTCATAAAAATAGGAAGATATGAGGTGAAATATAAAACTTGATCTCTAGCTATGAACTTTTTTTTTCTTTTTCAAAGCTCGTTCCTGTAAGACCAAGAGTTTAGACAACGGTCCGTGTTCTGAACTCAGGATTAATTCACTGTGGTTTAAAAGCTGTGGGTTAACTATTGAAAGACAATTGTTGCACAAATCCATTACAGTACATGTTCAATTCATAAACTGATTTCATGAGCAAAGGATTTGTTATAGGAAAGATTCTTTTTTATGAGAACTTTAGACATTGAAGTTACAATGGGCGACGGTGACGAAATTTTAAGTTCGTAGTTGAAGATCGAAGTGACGAAACCTTGCCTTTCATTTTGTTCGTAGCTTTGACTGAAATTATTCGATAAAAACTATGGTAGAAGACGACATAATGATACCAATTTGCAAGAGAGGGGGGGGGTTCACATTTTCGATGTATATTCCGCTCTATAGCCCTATTTGGTAACAATTGATCAGTATTAATTGTCCAGTTTGTCAACTCTAATTCTTGAATTTATTTCC
Source organism: Lytechinus variegatus (assembly GCF_018143015.1). Taxonomy (NCBI): domain Eukaryota; kingdom Metazoa; phylum Echinodermata; class Echinoidea; order Temnopleuroida; family Toxopneustidae; genus Lytechinus; species Lytechinus variegatus. The sequence continues at coordinate 24,508,214 of NC_054750.1, read as the reverse complement.
ATTATCATTATGCTGTACTATCTTTGTGTAGTATAGTAGCACAATAAAGAAATTCAATAAGCAAATATTGGGAATAATGACAAACAGCTTATGAATATGAAGGCAGGGAAAGAAACCAGTAAGAAGGGGGCTGAGGGGGGGGTGTACAGGAGAGTAAACTACCGATTCGTCTACTGCCAACTCGTCTACACATCACATGGTCTACTTTCATTTAATCTAATACCATTCCGTCCATTGATATTTCTTTAAACAGCCATTTAGTCCAATAAACATTTGGTCTAATAATCACTTCATTTAATCACCAGTCCGTCCATGACAAGTTGGTCCAATACCCAATTTATTTTCATTCATTTCGCCCAATAACACTTAGTCCGATCAGACCAACTGGTATATGGACTAAATGGCTATTGGACCAACTGGTTACCAGACGAAATGGTGAGTACACGAAATGGCAGTTAGACCATGTGGATAGTTGACGAACTGATGGTAGACCAAATGATAGTAGACGAGTTGGGAATTGGACGAATTGGTAGTAGACCAAATGGAACTAACCCTACAGGAGAGGGCAAAATGGGGAAGTTGGTTTAACCTATTGGTAAACTGATATACTTCCACCTGTTGCGTTAGGTATAACAGGTGGAGGAAGTATTTCATTCACCGGGGCTTAGAACCAACAATTATGGGGTCGTTATCCTCAAATTTATATACTCGCCATATTTCATTCATCGCCATTTCTTTACTAAACCTTATGACGAAAGTGCCCCCTTTCTCTCTTCCAATTTGACATAAAGTCAACTTTCTGGGATTAGAATGTCAAAGCAAATTGTAAATATCCTTATAAAACATGATTAAGATTACCCAATAATCATTTAGATATCACTCGGGGGACTGATCACATATAGTGCGTCGAAATGGTAATGCATCATCAACCAAAGTATGGAAGTCATTTTTTAACTTATTAAACTATTAAATTACGTTGAACGTAGCGATTGGTCGGTAAGAAATGGTAAAGAATGCCCCATTTCTTTAGCTAGCCCTATACTCGTAATAATATTCTTTACCACTATATTTTCATGTTTTATGAGTCCTTTTTTCAAATTGCTCTCTTGACTTTATATTTCCAGGAATGTGATATAATACCCCTACAGGTAAGCCCAGAATCGATAAAATATAAACTTTTTTATATACCCCTTTAAGGGATTGCCCTCGACAATCCTAAACTAATTTAACTCTGTCATCAGTTTTCCAGAAATGTCTTTATCATTCACATTTCAGTTATGTCATTCAAAAAGGTAAGAATAATAAGACAGTTTCTTAAATGAATAATTCAAAAAAATACATCAAGTTTACAAAGAATTTAAACAAATATTGTGTGTCGAGAAAAAGCAGAAATGTGGCGCCGCTTTCATTCAAAGCTACTCTCATTCCAAGGCCTGTCCTCCCAAAAGCGAGGGCAGCGGGGGAGGGGGGGGGGCGAATGTCGTTGTTTACGATATCATAACGATCAACAAAGACATCAATTTACAACAGCATTCTTGGCAATTTAGACAACCCTTGCCACCACGGATGTCAAGCTGTGTGCCTCGTAATACGAGGCTGAATCGCAGCAAGTGCAAAGTCAACGCTGATCATGCCCCCTTTCCGGTTTATGAATTAAAGATGATAATTGGGCTTTTATTATGATTTAACTGTCTCAACGCAGGCAATGAAAGATAAGGAAACCGCATAATTCTAAAGCGGTGAGAGATTAAAATCTGGAGCTGATTTGGGAGATATTTTCTGGCCCAGCGGACCCTTCACGGACTGGTTGTCAGCCTTGGGCAGGACAACGACTATCTCTCCATTGTTTGATATTTATCCCAGGTTTTTATTTACATGAACTAGTGATCTTCCTTGGCCTTTTAAAACAGTTTATGCCCAATACATAGTGTTGCAAAAGTATTTTTGGTCGTCATATCATTTGTGACATCAATTCCATTTAAACAGGTTTGTCTTGAATTTGATTTGTCTGAATTTCAGGAAATAAATGCATGCTAATCTTATAGCGTCACTCACTGGCAGCGATCCGATGGGGGAGCAGGGCTTTGTACATAATCCTTTTCATCTCGCCATCAGACCAGCAGATTATACATCGAGACGGTTTTTATTAATCAAGTGCATGTTACGTAAATGTGTTACTCATTTTCAATGTGAGATATTAGTTAATGTTATCTAATAGCTTTTAAAGGTGTCGGCGACACTCGTGCCAGCGATTGTCCCTCAAATTAAGCCATAATCATAACTAATTCACTGCTTAGTTAACATGGCTAAAGGGTGCCTGCTGCGATCATTGACAATCTTATTATGTAGAGGTCGCCATCAATATTATGGTTTAGCCTATGATAGTATACATGGTATAAGAAGGCGTAGAAATTAGGACTAACGTAATTATTTACAAAATGCCGTCAACTTGTCGACATTTTCTTGAGCATATTGAGTACCATTTTCCGCAATGCGTCTATCATTATAGTCAGCAAAGTCATGATATAGAATGTTTCTTGTCTTTCCTTTTTAATATGTCACAGAAGTTCCACGACGTGAATCATATTTAATTATTAAGAACAAATGCATTGTCAAATTATTTCTTTTAAACGACCTTATTTCCCGATTCAGCAAAGCATTGCCATAAAATTTGACGATCATCGAATATACTGGCAAATATGCCATTTTTCGGCAAAGCGGCAACTTTGAGCATGTTCACCATTCAAAGCCCATTCCACTATCACTACTGCAACTATACTTTCTGGCCATCCAAAGCCATGAACTTATGTTTGTTTGGAAAGGAAACCGTGACCATCAAACAGTGTTGGTATTGAATCTTTCCACTACCTCATATAACCACTACTACTTTATTTATTTTTTGTTGTAGTCCCTTATGGTTTTCCAATTTTCATACCTTGACCAGTACAATTTCAATATTACACAAGGAGACGAATTATTGGGATTTTTCGCGTTCTATATTACATTCTGTCCCAGTTTTTGTTGAAACACCTTGTGCTTCGAAACAATTATTGAACTAATTCAGCTACTTGTTCAGCAAATTATACTCAATTGTGCCTTATCCGCAGCTGCGGCAAACCAAAATGTAGGTGACTAAATAGCGTTTTAACTGGATGGTATACCAACTATAGGATGTCATCAATTATAATGAAAATCAAATCGTTCTGTCTCTTCTTTCAATGCCCCTGAATTTTCTTTCACGATGATTAATGGGCCGATGTTGCCGTCAGCTCTTGTGCGAAACGGTCCACCGCAAACTTCCCGAGCTCTTACCCGCGCGAGACAAACCCTTCGTTCGTTTTCTGGTTTAGCGGAGGACACTGAGCTTTCAGAGTTCAGCAAAAACGGACGCGGGGCGCACGTCGTAAACCAATCTCCACCGCACAAAGTCTTTAAACTTCAGACATGATCTTGGATCTCAGAAAAAGTTGACTCCACACTTCCAGAGCTGGATCTAATATCAATTGTGACGCGATTTATGGACGGTAGGAATATTTCTCACATCAACGGTGTAAGTTTTATCAAAGGAAACTTTTAATTGACTATAGTGACTTCATTCCAGTCAACGAGGACAAATATGCTGTATTCTCCAAAGTTTACCTTGGAATATTTGTTGCTCAGGTAGGGTATATTTTTGAAATGCTGGAAACCGCGTATCGATTTCTGATAAATTTAAGGATAATCCGTAAAAAAGTGAAATTGGTACACTCATTTTGAATTATACTGTGTAGGCCTATATAGAATGTAAGTTTTATGTTTTTTCCAAATATTTCACAAAGCAATATATTGATGCTCTTCAGTCGTAACCCCTTTGTCGAAGTAAATTAATGTAGGCTTACAAATTAACTGTTGGCCATCTGTCACGTGATGAGCACATGAAAGATGGCAAACATGCAGACTGCATCTGTTTCTAGTCATCATCCTTGTTTGTCAATAATATTTTGTTTCTATGCCAGGGATATATTCCAGGCACGCATTTTTATGGATTCTAAGCCTTGGTTTAAAATCAGTTTTGAGTAAGATTTGGTACGTGTTTTATAGAATCAAGCATAATCAGTGTCACAATGTCTACTTCATGTACTGGTTTTGGCAAAAAGCAGCTCAACGAGGATCGAAAACTTAGAACCATCTTTTATTCACCGGGTTGCATACAATGATATTTCAACCCTTAGTTAACAAACCAAATGTCCCATTTTTTTTAATGCATGGAGTATTTTCTTTCCTGTTGAGATCTGCACTGGAAATAAGCTTTCGAGATTCCGTGGCTCACACTGTTCCAACCCACTGATCTGTAATTGTTCTTGTTTAATTCGCTATATTAAATCCATTGTTGTATTTTTAGAAACTTGGTAAAGAAAATCAATCGATTTAGAATTACTTTAGGTTTTAACGGTAGATTGAAGCGTTCAGATTATTTTGATTTTTTTTTACGTTTCCCTGTCTGAGCAAGGTATTCGTGTTTTGGTTAGAAAGCTAAAATGTCGTGAAGCTCCCATTCTTGATTTGCTAATTCATGCACGCATGTGTCAAAATTTGTCATATAATATGTGCCTAATGTGGATAATAGGCCTTGTTATTATAGTTTCAAAAATAAACGATACCCCCAATGACGATAAAGGAAATTAAAAATATGAAGAGAAAAGGCAAATCTATGATGATGCAGCCGACGACGACACACATAAGAGGATGATGAAAAAATGAGGCAGAGAAGAAGGAGGGAAAGATTTAGGGGAAGGCGAAAGATAAAGTTAAAGAAAAAGAAGAGGGGAGAGAAGGGGAAGAAAAATAAAAGTGAAGAAAAGAGAAGATGTTGAAGAGAAGAGGAGGAGGGGGAGAGAGAAGAAAATGAAAAGGATGAAATGACGGAAAGGAGGGAAAAAAAGAATGGTAGGAGAATAAGAAGAAGATGGAGAGGAAGAAGATTCATACACAGCAAAAACTGTGGTGTTAACCGGTGTACATAGAGGACCACACCTGTAATTTTACACCGTTGTTAAATTGATGGTGTTAGTTTTACAACTATAGGTGTTATTACAACACCTTTTGTTGTTACACTTACACTCTTTGGTGTTACGTTTAATCTGTAGGGTGTAATTTTAACACCTCAGAATGTGGTCCTCTATTAACACCAATTGGTGTCAGTTTTAACACCGCAGTTTTTACAGTGTATGGGATGAGGATGGTATTCAGGTAAAGGATCAATATTAAGGGTTTGGGATGTTAGCCTTGTCCTGTTACAGTTTCACCTCAGGTTACGCTACTTTGTGACGTAGATCCTTGGTTGTTCCGATATGTGATACGGTCATTGATTTTTATCTCGAGAGACTATTATGAACACGGTCGATAGCATCATTGAATGTTCATTGAACCAGGGACGTCCCTCTCACGTTCCTGATTGAACCATGCACTTCAAAACTATTTGGACATCTCTATCTCTGAAGAAATATCAGATTAGGCCTATAGTTCTGCATAATTGCATATTCTTGTCAAATTGCACGATTCAAACTGAGGATGACAAAACACATGTCATTTATGATCTTCGCAAATCAAATTTAATCATTATCAAACTCATAATTCGGTGATACAATGATGGACGTGGGATTTAGTTATATTACAATATCACAATTATCACTCACCGATGGAAATGAACTTGGAAAATACATGACTGTATGAAGAAACGTGCCATCTTTCTGTCAGTTTCCAAATTTCACCCGGACAACCGACGAGCTTATGGCTTGAGCAAGTTCTCTGCACCTCTGTCATGTCTGTACACCGAGGCAAGTTCATAGGGTGGTGTGTCTTCTTATCCGTGTCACCCTAGGACAGCAACTACTATACAAAAACCTCAAGGTTCATTAACACCTGTTAATAGCATACCACTTTCTTTTCATTGCTAGGCATGAAGGATTACACACAATACATCTAACCCTCAATCGAACACTGATCACTCAACCATCAATGGCAAATTCCCTCTCTCTTTCTCTCTCTCTTAACATTATAGGTGCCGTGGCCGAGTGGTCTAAGGCGACTGGCTATACATTAAAAAAGTCCAGGGTTCGATCCCCAGTCGCGGCACCTATGCCTGTGAGCAAGACATTTAATGTGCAATGCTCTTTTATCCTGCTATCAAATAAATGGAAATGCTATAGGCATTATTGGTAAATTGTTGTTTAAAATAATAATAATAATCTGCCAAGCACACTTCACTTTATCATGTTTATGTTTTGGTGCAATAACATTATCATATTTGATAATATTGATAGAGAATTTGATATATTAATAATTGATAACTACTTTTCTTGCATTTTCAGCGTGACAATTCTAATTCGGCTAATATTCTTAAAAAGTCTTTTCACTACAGTCTAACCAGGGAAGTGGGAGGAGGTTAAACGGCAGCTTTCCGTCCGCCTCCGTGTAAAAAAAAATGTCAGACGACGTAATGAGGGCTGAAAATTTCATTATAAACATGTTCCTAATTCTCATAAACGCTTACTAAAAGCTTGTTAATAATGTGACGATGTTGATCATGTTAAACATGTTAAAGGGGACGAGGAACTTTACTACTTGCCAAGAAAAAGAACACAAATGTCCCAACTATTTGCGTATAGATTGGGGGGCTCAAGGTCATTGAACACCCAATATTTTCACGACAAACGAAAAGTGAGATAAGGAAAGAAGAGAGAGCATGTGAGAGATAATATTTTTCATATGATGTAAAGATTTGTAACAAAATAAGATTTTAATATAAAAGATGTCATGTTTTTGCTTGCTTCGCTCACTTGCTTGCACCTTTTCCTTCTATACTCTTATTTTCTGGCCCCATTTTTTTTTTGAGGGGGGCTGGGGCTCTTTACGCATCTAATCTCAACGGATTTGAGTGATATTCTAGAGAAAAAACGAAGGCCAGAGATATGGAGAAAATATACGTTGTCTTGCGATGCTGAGTTGTCCTGGTAAGTTACCAGGACAACTCATCATTGCAAGGCAAGTGGTAACCATGGTGACTAAAAAAAATATGAAGCTACAATAAAGAAAGAACATAAAGAGGGGGATGAGAGACAGGGAAATTAGAAAATGATAGAAAGGCATAAGACAGTATTTATTCAATTACAAAATATGAGCCAGATTGGCATCTTTGTCTTTGCAATGTAATAAAGATGAAGCTGAGAACAAAAAAAATCGCGCCCGAAAATCATTTAGTTTATCAAAAAGTGAAATATAAAGTGATCGGAAACACCATTTTTATTTCATCCACTCGCTAACATGTGTGTATCAATCTTCCAAGGGGATTTATTAACTGATGATTTTTCAGTTACAGATATCTTGAAAGTGTCTGCAAGATTTGGATTTTTTTTTCTTCCTGGGTGTTTTTTTTTCTTTCATACGAACAATATTGAATATAGCATGAATCAAAGTTATGCATATTTTCATAGTCCTTTGTAATGTTATTCTATAGGCTTTACCTTCAATGTCAAAACGATCTTCACTTTTCATTCCTGGGATGGGGGACAAAAATTGAGAGAGATATCTCAGGTCCCCGTGGAAGGATGAATGTAAAAAAAGATGCATAGATGTTATCGTACATTCAAATCGCCTGTCTCCAAAAATCTAATCTAGACAAATCGAGGCACCTTTGAAATCAGTTCGTCTGTTTACAATCAAAGCAATAAATCATTCATCCGACACCCAATGATTAATACCTCAACAGTTCTGAATCCTCAACAAAACTCTGGTCCATATTTTAATAATTGTAGTCATGACAATGGGGAAATGGCCCATAGATTCGGAACATCCAGACAGATCGATTGATGATCACTCATGAAGTCAATTTACCGCTTTTTAAGGACGTTTCGCCACCGTAGAAGATTCTATTTTCAATTTAAGTATATATGTTTACCATTGCACCTGAATATCGAACTATAACAAAAAGGCGGCGCCTATTGTTGGACAAATACTATGGACGAGACAAGGAAGGAAAGTCGAGTAAAATAATATGAACTAATACGATGAAATACGAATGAAATTAGATAACAAAAGTCATGCCAGTTATTCAGCGGTCAACCACACTAAATAGATTTGACCTCTCCCAAATCCCTCTCCGGTGAAGCAAAACTATGAAAAATAAGAATTTTCAGGCCTGGAGCAATAGCCTTGTGACTTTGGACAATTTATTTGGATTTTGAATTAATTCCGATATGTTGACCTAGTTGCGTGTTTGATGTTTGATTCGATTTAAATGTCTTGGCATTAAAGCACGTGGATATTATTTGTTTTATGTTTAACGTCTAACGAGAAGTCGTTAGTATTTCAGTCGTTCCTAAAGTTTGTTTTTCATAATTTTCATGATGATTTCTTTTTTTGAAAGACTTTTTTATTCCGAAAAATGTAAGATTGTTTAAGTTTTGTAATGCTTAGTTATTTATTCTTAAATTTCGTTATTATCAGCAATGCTTGCTGTAAAGGGCGATCATGAAATAGGTATCGTCGTTGAACTAAAGTTTATCAGAAGTTCTACAATGCTCTTTTACTTGTATTTCTAAATAAGAAGCTTCAAACAGAAGCTGTTGGCTATTACATTTCTTTCTTAGAATATATACTGTGTTACAACAAAAATGTAATCGCCTCCCTCCCGTTTGCTTTATGCCTATTGTTTTATCCCACTCATTAATCGGTACCATACCAAGTAATATCTAAACGCAGTCGATTTCAGATCATCTTAAAAATTTCTGTAAAGCAGTTGTTGAAAGGAAATTAGATGCGATTGCTTCGTTATCCCCATTTATCGTGTCCTTTATCAATATAAAGAACCACTTTTTCAAACATTTTATCATTTTAGTCTGGATCGCCAGTAGACAACCACATATTCGTCAGAAAGGAGAAGACGCCAGAAGCCCAACTACTCCTCATATCACCGGGACCGCCAAGAACCTCTTCGGAATATCTCTCGACATCTTTCGACGAGGGATTCGTGATTAAAACGGAAATCGTCGGTGACGCAGAACAAATCGTCTCTCACAGAACGTCGCCGACTTTACGTGACTCTGTCATCTGAAAAGAATAGGAAAATTGCAACATCATTATTGCACAACAGGGCATGACTTATTCCTCTGCAGATACCGTGTACATTACTTGTAACTCTAAATTGGAATTGGAAGTCGGGCCATCGTCACTCTCCGCTACTGTTCGGCGTCCTTCGTCTTCGTCCGGAATCTTCGTAAAATACATCGTGGGTGTCGGACACTGACCGAAAATAAGCAGCTGATTCGTCGCTCGGAAATTAATTCATCTTGCTAACTGATGTAATTTGGAAGCCCGATTGAAACTTCGATACAAGCATTATGACGAAAATACACAACACCATTGTCTGTCTCACGCTCACTCTTCTTTTCGGTAAGTGGATATACATATTCTAAATTTATACGATTTCGAAGTGTGTTAAAGATAGAAGATTGTTCTCTCGATTTTATCACGATGATATTACCAGAAACCTTCTAATTGCCACATCTGTTTATATAAAATTACTTACATGAATCATAATTTTTATTATTATTTAATCGCCCACTTTACATATCCCAATACAAGATGTAAAGTAACGAACCCACTATCATGCCAATTAGTATTATAATGACCATGACCAGTACGGCAAGACCACGGCAAAAGTTTGTTTTCGGTTGTGCCATAAAACGTACCGCCTTTATACATGTGGGGAGTATTAATTCGGTTGTATATTTAACGGCGATAGAATAGCATATTTATAATGCTGCAATCAAATTCTCTAATTTGGCGTGCCATTGGAAGCACCACAATTACCATTACAGTCATAAAACTGAGAACGATTCTAATCACTATCATCACAGATGACTTACAACTTGCCTTGCTTTCACCTTCGTCATTGTCGCGCGTTACAAGAATGACTTTAGGCGCGAAGATTTTAATCAGGCGATTAAAATCTCTGATGAAAGAAAAGGTGGATGCATCATACAAATGTAAAATTTTAGTCAATCAAAATGCTAATTGGTGAGTCAGAGTGGATATGACGATGCTTTTCCGTGAAAGATACCACCTACTGACTGGAAAACCCTGATGCGGCGTAAAGGCCTACCTCATTGATTGCCGACGCTATTTATACAGATTCAGATCAATAAAATCTGTTTTATTACCCATTTAATACATATCATCTTCACTTTATTGGTTCTTTGGAAATAATACTTTTTTAGATAAGTTACGATTCAAAAGTAACGAAGCCAATCAAATTCGATTTTATTCGAGAATACAAAGAAATTGGTATTCCCAAGTGACTTCTGGGGCCTGTTGCATAAAACTTTTTACCTGAGAAAACTCTGGTAAAAAGTGAAAACTAAGGTTAGTCTGATTTCTGCCATTGACTTTAACACAGGGCAAAAACTCTGGTAAAAATATCCTGAGTTTTCTCAGGTAAAAAGTTTTATGCAACGGTCCCCAGATCAGCTTTATCTTATACCTTTGCATTTAAGAATTTGTCTTAACAAAACAGAAAATTGAAGAAAAAATATTCAAGGGTTGACGAAAAGCAAACAAAGTTGGGTTTTTGTAAGCTTCATACTTTTACGACGTAATTTGTGGTTCTCCCGAGAAAATCCGAATACAGGTAAGAAATATAATGTAAATCTGCTTATGATAATGGTGAAAAATATCTATTTAATTATTCACACACCATTACAAAATGACAATTTACGGATTCTTATGGTTAACAGCATATATGTTATATGGAGGTGATCTCGACAGTGACATTACAATATAAATCTCTATCTTCGTTTGGTGGATCTTTAAATGAACAATTAGCACTCTATTAAGGTTTCATTATTTCTTTTTGTTATGAGAAGCAACTTGTTTTCACGTTATATGACATTTCACTATAATTAGGTCCCCTCCCTAAATTTGAGGTGGGGGACGGACCCCCCCCCCAAAAAAAAAAAAAAATTGAGATGGACCCCCCCTCCCTCTAAAATTCGGGTTGATGACCTTTTTTTCTTCTTTCCAAATTTTTTCACCTGTGTCCATCACAAAATATCAGGTGGACCCCTCCTAATTTTTTTGGCTTCCGCCGCCAATGCCCTTCATCATCTTTTATCATCCAGATTCAGTTTCATTATTGGTCCACATTAAAACACAGACATTTGTCCTTCACTGGCAGTACATACAATAATGCAAAGTTTTATAAATAATGTTTATTTCAATTCAAATAAACATTTATTTTCTTCCATTTCACAAATTTATACATTTTTCGTAAACATAAATTCATACAAAATAAGTTTGTTATGAAGAATATGAATATGTGCATGTCAGGTTTAAAGAAGAAGGCGTTTACCCTTTTTTTTCTATTTCCCAGTCCCTTATTCCACAACTACCCCTTAATGTTTTTTTATATTTTTTTGGTCAGCCAGAAGAATTAAAGTTGAAAGGAGTACCTTTCAACTTTCCGATTGTCTTTTCTTCTATCTGTACCTCTTACTTTTTCATTCCTCGAGAACTCTTCCGCCATCTATCTCATCCCTTTTCTCTTCTTACTTGTCTGTCTCCGTGTATCATATAGCCCAATCATTGCGTCAAGAACGCCCCACCCCCATCTTCACCCCTCGCGACCTCCATCTCGGGAATACAACAAAGTTCACATTGCATGGTGACTGCATTATGAGAAGAAAAAAAAAGTTTAAAGATCTTACGCGAAGAGGGAGTAGCATCCTGCAATTTCAAAAATATTGATTTGTTGTCTGGGGCATAATTACCGAAAAAAACCTCATGACCCATATTTGGTTTCGAAAAGAAACATCAAAACTAAATTGAAGGAGGGGTAATATACTCCTGGGTAACCAAAGGATGCGGGGTGAGGATGTATGTCTTCCACTAAGTCCATTGAGTCACTCCAAAAAACATAAAAGAGAACATTGAATTATGGGAAATGAGCAAGCACCTCTGATAAAATGTGCAAATCGACAAATTCCTCTCCCGAGGTCGTTCCTTTTTGCACTTGTATTCCTGCTTGTATACTTTTTAAATCATTTTGCACTTTTCGTTTTCCTGTTGATGTGTAACAAAACAAAAAAGAGGGAGTCTGGTTGTTATCCAATTCATGCGAGACCAAGCCTGGATTGCTCTCCTTCTGAAGTAATTTGAAGTGTAGTTGTCAAATTCAGGACCGAGTTTCTTCACATTATGCGCATTAATGTTGTCTGGTAATTTGTTTGGGTTATTTTTGGAATGGAAATGAAATAATGAAAGAACCATTTTAATCGAATCGTGTCCTTACTATCAGAGGAATGGGGTCGATCATTGGCAATTGTTAGAGAAGAGAGTGAAACAAAAATGAGACGAAGAGTGAAAAGTGGAGTGTTAAGTAGGGGCACCAATATTCAAGAAAATGTAATGTGATGGCCTGGCTGAGAAAACCTAATACAAATTTTCATCCATAGTGTTTACCACGTCATTTTCCTGTTGAAAAGAAATAAAAAATATAATTATTTAGAAAGAAGCAAATGTGTTATCTTTACATCAAAACAGATAAAATCAAAGAAATATATATATAAATGGAGAAAGAAAGAAAGAGAAGGAAAGACACGGAGAGAGAGGGGAGAAAGATGTGGAAATTTTACAAGAGGGTTAAAGGCGTCTGGTTATTCAGACCAATCTTCATGATAGGGGCATGTGGAAGAAATTACACAAATGTTTCAAACTAGGATGCTAACCATCAACTCGGAAATTATGGATTTATCAGCAGATATGAGCCACACAAAAATCGGCTCGTTTTGTTGTTAGCCGTGACATTGAGCCATTTTGGTAAGAATGCCAATATTGACCCTAAATATTAGGGCAGCCAGTCGTACTAGCCGAAATTGTAGCCAATATATAATGCCCTTGGTTTTTTTCTTCTCTCTCTCTCTAAAGAATTAGAGGTGAGTGGATTAAAAACATATTCCACTTCTGTATAGATGATTGTTTACCTTTTCTTCATAGCCTTTTCCATGAATGTACCCGAACTTTTTTCACTAAAGCTATCTTGTAAAGATTTCTTGTAAATGTCTCGCAGTTATAGTAGTGTACGGACAATATGTTGAATTCCACCCATTCATTCTTTTAGTTTATGATAAAGATGTGTTTTCTTGAAAAAAAATATTCAATACCTTTTTTAAAAATTCCAAATCCCCTTGATATATCCTGATTTCCAAAAAAAGAACTCGCCTTGGGATTTATTCTTAGTAACAGTTTAATGATCCTTGTACATTCTTCAGAACAAGATTATATACGTGACCATGGGGACTTAACATTCCTTTTACCACGAAAATGTAATTCCATAATCCTCCCTCGGCTACTCCCTTTATCTTATTCACAGTTCCTCCATTGGTAGTGATATGATTGAGGGAAGAAACGAATATATTATGCCACTGTATGTTTTCGGGGCCAGATGTTGTTGTTGTTAGTTTGTTTGTTGCTTGCCCTGTTTGTTGTGTATTGTGTTGTTTACGGGATCATTCATGACCTTACATTTGAACTGCATTTCACCTTTCAACAGTGACTGTGAATGCCGGGGGAGCCGCTCCTAATTGGTTGCATTCTATCTGCTCTTGGTTCGGTAAGAAGACCATTAATTTTTCAAAGTTATTTTTCATTTAATGCCAGCAGAAGAATGTTTCCCCCACACATTCCACAGATAAGATTGGGAGGAAAACGTGCCTCTTCCATTCTATTAATAAAATGGAATTTTCCCTCCTCACTTTCTCTAAGTCATTTAATGTAGGCCTACATTGTTATGTTATACACTGTTATTCATTGTCTATTTTATGTGTTATGTATTTAATCTCATCTCTTGAGGGGAAATAAAATAAACTTGAACTTGTAAAAGGGGTATTGACAGTCCAAACCAAAAACATCTGACTTAATTAAAAGTAGTACAGATAAACTATCACAGTGATAGTTTATTTTACATGAAGAAAACATATAACCTATAGCTGTCGGGATGTTAGGATTGCATCAGCGTGTAGCAGAAGACCTTGACAATGATCTTTATGGTGGACGTTATGATCAATAAATTACACGTGTGGATACTCAAATTAATACATTCAAGATGGAGTTCCCATTCAACAAAGTATTTGATTTCCTCCATAAAAAATCGAAGGATATCTCTAGGAAACCGATGCTCATTATTGATAACAACATTTCAGTTTCAGTTATCATCATGTTTATGATGTATGATGTCAAGTGACTCATTAGAATAATTCCGAACAGTCATCTGAATGTCATCAATCTTTTATTTGATATTTTGTTTGACAGGTTTCTGTAACGAGGTGTGTTACGGAGACCTCGGGTGCTTCGACACCTCGCTCAACTGCCACCGGGACTTCTTTCCGCCCCTCCCACCCGAAGACATCAACACCTATCAGGTGCGGATCCAGGATTTTGAAATAGGGGGGGCGCCAGCGGCGAGGGAGCGAAGCGACCGATCGGGGGAGGGTGTGGGAGGGGGATACCCCCCTCCCACGGCAAGGACTTTTTCAAAAAATCATGTCCAAAAGTCGTATTTTGAGAGCACCTTTAGAAGAAAAATGCACACTTAAATCACTGTAAATTCATGAATAAAAGACACATACTGACTCATTTAGGAGCTGGTTTCCAGTCACACACCGTATAAGCGGACATTCAAAACATACATTTGGCAAAGGCTCTTTTTCACTTGCTTGCATTATGTGATTGAAACGTCAAATTTAAATGATACGAAACTGAGACTTGTAATCGATAAGTTCCGAATAATCCATTCTGTTTATTGTCATTTGTGTATTTACATTGTGTGTTTCAAACGATAATTGTTTAGTCGTATGGCAACATGCATAAAATTTGGTTCTTTTTCCCCCAAAATGCACAGTAAATTGTTACAAACTACAGAAAAAACGACATCATCTTCTGGTAATCAACCTTTTCCCTCGTATTATTTTCAAATCATCTTCAATAATCCAGTCATTCTGCACAACCTCAAAGTAATATAAATGCTTCTTAAGGGGATTCTCATCATTTTTATTGTTTACGTTCAAAGTCTCTCATCGCGTTGCCATCTTAACTTATGACCAGCCAGGATGAAATTGTATTTATATGTATTTTAACATAAGATAATCAATTTTTACGAAGCACTTGTTAAAACTATACCACAAATAATTAAATAAGGTCAATGATAAAATGCTAGAAAATACATGTAAGGAGCTTTGATATCCAGTCCATAATTGTATAAGTTATAACTATCAGTGGCAGAAAATGTAAAATAAACCGAGGCTCGTCTTCGGTATACAGAGTTCAGAAGGCATTTTGTAAGCTTTTCATTTATGAAATTACAACTTGTTTAGACCATGAATTCATATAGGCTTCCAATTTGATGTTTTTTCTACATGTTGAATCAATGTATACTAGCTTTCCAACCAGTGGCGTACCGTTGGTCACGGCATTTGGGGGGCACCAGCAAAAATTTCGGGTGACTTAGGGACCGCGCGAAGCGCGCTCAGTTGTCAGGTATTCTGACCTAATAAAAATATTTTAAGGCATGCAGTGCCATTAAACGGCTATGTATCTCACTGATTAAATAATGCGAGTGCGAAGCGCGAGCTGGAAATTTTTTATATTGAGGGCTAAAAATGGTCATTATAAGCAAATTGTTTTGTAATCATGATACTTAACTGTCTCGCTAAACAAACAATGCGAGCGCGAAGCGCGAGCTAAAATTTTTGTATATACTGACCCTAAACAAGGAAATATTAAGGATTATATTTTAGAATCCATTAAGAGTATAAATATCCACCATAGTCATCTAATGCTAGTGCCATCCTTTGCTGATTTTGTTAGAATTACATCTTAACACAGTCATGAAGCACCTTTTGTAGTCATGTAATCATGATTATCATAAAATACGCATCTTACTAATCAAATACTGCAAGCGCAAAAGCGCGAGCTGAAAATGTAGGAAATTCACACATGAAGAGGGGCATTCTAAGGGTTGTTTGTAGGAATTCTCTAAGACCCTACGTATTTGACTAACCAAATGATGCGAGCGCGAAGCGCGAGCTGAAATTTTTGTTTATATTGACCCTAAACATGGATATTTTAAGGACTATAGTTAGGAATTCATTAAGTCAGAGTATACATATCTCACCATAGTTATCTAATGCGAGTGCCAAGCGCTTGCTGATTTTGTTAGAATTACGTCTAAACACATGGAGTACTTTTTGAAGTCATTGTAATCATGATTATCATACGCATCTCACTAATGAAATACTGCAAGCGCGAAGCGCGAGCTGAAAATGTAGGAAATTCAGACATGAAGAGGGGCATTCTAAGGGTTGTTTGTAGGAATTCACTAAGACCCCACGTATTTGACTAACCAAATGATGCGAGCGCGAAGCGCGAGCTAAATTTTTTTGATATTCAGATCAGAAAAATTGACATTTTGAGGACTGATTTTAGGAGTTCATGAAGAGCAGAAATCTCACCAATCAACTAATGCGAACGTTAGCACGGACAGGAAATGTTTTATTTTAAGACCTTTAAATAGGGCAACAACTTTCAGTAGTCTTGAAAAAGAAGAATATATCACTACTTAAAACAATAATAACTCTAATTGCGAGGAAATATATTATTTTGTTGTATATTGATTTGAAAACGGGAGGCTTTAGTACAGCAGGTTTATATATCTCGTTAAACAATCTATGCGAGCACCAGGAACAATGAAGACAATTAAGCGAATAATGTTTCATTAAGTTATGAAAAAATGCTTCTTATGTTATATAACATAATATAAATAATATAAGACTATAATAAACAATAATTTCTTCTTTCCCCCACTACGTTTCTCTTCCCTTTTCCCTCTTTTTCTCCTTTTCCCCGTTTTTTTTTTTTGGCCAGCCGATTGGGGGGGGGGGGCACGTGCCCCCCATGCCCCCCGTAGTTACGCCACTGTTTCCAACCAACAAAGTAAATGTTGTAAACTGTATTGATTGCCTTCTGTTGGGCAAAGCTATTCCTGCCAAGTTTGAGCTCAATCATGACTTTTATTTTTTTAAGATGAAAATATGGAAAGTTTATTTATGCAAGACAAACGAAGAACAGACGAAATAGTGGAATTTAATTACTCACACTATAATATATAAGGATATACTTTCCAGTATGCCGACGTCAGAATTGAGTTGTACAAAAAAGTATGAGCACGTGCACGCGTATAGCTTGCCTCAAGTCCAAAGCTCAAGTCACGTCAATCGGACGGGTGCGCGGAGGAACACATCAGGGAGGGGGAAATCTGTCTTCCACCAACCTCCTTGGTCAGATGGATTTGGGTTTACGCGCATATCATCGGCAGCGATCGGGGGGGACGGGGGACGTGTTCTCCCTCAAATATTTCGGGGGAGGTCGTCCCCCCCCCTAGATTTTAAAACTATTTTTTTTTTCGATTTTGCTGGCAATTTTTTTTTAAAGATATATTGTAATCAGCAAACCTATAGATTATCAAACATTAAAATGGGGTAAGGGGGGTTAATGTCACAATTTCTACTTTTTAACAATACACAATGTGTCCTCGGGACGTTTTTCCCCAGCACGAAAGTATTTTTATTCTCCCCCCCCCCCCCCCCCCTTCACATAAAATCTTCGCTCCTTACGCTGACATATAGCTGCCTATACACAGCAAACGCTGAGTGGGGTCGACTGGTGATTGAGAATATACAATTTTGCTCCTTGATAATTCGTTTGAATGATTGCTTCGGCGAAACTTAGTTGGGGCGCCCTGGATAATATGCCTCTGAATCTACCAGAAAGTGTAAAAGTTAGTTTACATTAAATACAAATATGTCTGACCTATACATTTCAGTGAAAACGTACATGACCAAGGCAGAATGATAATGCTGCGCACGTGGCGCCCGATATAGGGCTTCATCTTTGAGTGAAGAATAATCTCGGGGATAGACATTATCATTCGCATCGTTGACACTTTCTCTCGCGATCTGTTACTTACAATATACATGTATTTGCCATAAAGACGGACAAACGCATGTTACAAAAAACACAAAATTTCGGGAAAAAATGATATCCAATCCAACATCTTCACACTGGTCACTGCACTGCAACTCCCGATTACAAGTGGTGCAACTTTCCAACCAATCGACTTGCGCGCCCTGGAATTCCGGAATTTACATATTGCAATACAGTATGACAGAGGTGCATTTGTGCGAACACAAAGGCCATGAGCGTAAGTTAAAATATAGTTTTGACTAGATCGAGCCCTTGAAATTGACTACATTGTACCAATCCAGTAAATATAACCATCAAAAAAAAAAAAAAAAAATCCGGCGAAAATAGGGGGGCGCGCGCCCGGGGCGCCCCCCTCTGGATCCGCCACTGCCTATTACGTCATCTATACGCGTCAAACAGAGGGGATTCCCCAAGCGGTTGTCCGCTCTAATGCGACCAGGGAGACGATGCTGGAGATGATTGGTGAGAGACGGATCACCTTCATCCTACATGGATGGTGCGAGGGTATCTGGAAGCAGTGGATCCTGGACCTCAGAGATGCACTTCTGGAGAAGGTAACTTAATCATCAGGACCAATTGATCATTGGGACAAAATGTTACTAACATTTTGTCACGGGTGTTGTAACAATAGCTTTAATTATGGTTAATTAAGTGCTAGTATATAAAAATGATTCGTTATGAGGTAGTTGAAAAAAAAAGTTTTGTCAAAGTAGATGCCAGAATGTCGTGAGAAGATTCAAAGTCAAAATTTAATAAGATGCTTTCTATGCCTATCCACAGATTTATTCATTTACCTCTCGGCATTTGCCCAAACGATACATAGATGGAGCGTTGTGGCCCAGTGGATTAGTCTCCGGACTTTGAAACAGAGAGTCGTGGGTTCAAATCCCAGCCATGGCGTAGTTTCCTTTAGCAAGAAATTTATCCACATTGTGCTGCACTCAACCCAGGTGAGGTAAATGGGTACCTGGCAGGAATTTATTCCTTGAAATGCCATCGCGCTGTAAAAGGCTGCGAGGCTAAAGCCAGGGTAATAATATCCAAGTCCTTTGGAAGCGCATAGAGACGTTATTTATTAATGTATTATGCGCTATACAAGAACTGTCTATTATTATTATTATTATTATTATTATTATAGATATATCATGAAAGCATAGGCCGTGATTTCGTAAGATATTTTCTAGTCCATCTATAGGGGACGAGACGACCATCACTCAATAGGCTCCAGTACAAAGTTGGAAAAATCGAAGGGGAACGTCCCCCCCCCCCCCCATCGCGGTCAACGTCGGTCAGTGAAAGGTTGGGTCTTCATCTAAGCAATCCAAAGTACAGTGTTAATCTATAAAATTAAAAAAAAACACTGTAAGTTGCAATCAATGTCTTTTTCTCATATCCGTGTCGATAGGAAGACTTGGCCGTTGTGATGGTAGACTGGTCTGATGGTGCCGAGTCTCTTAACTACCTGAAAGCTGTCCAGAACATGCGCGTGGTGGGCAGGGAAGTGGGCAAGTTCATCCAACTTCTGCACGAGTACACGAACCTACCCTACGACCAGTTCCACCTTATCGGACATAGTCTCGGAGCCCATGCCGCTGGGTTTGCAGGTCAGATGCAGCCCGGGCTTGGCAGAATCTCAGGTATAAAGCTTATTAAAGTAAACTATACGCATTTTTTTCTGGAGCCTGTTTCATAAAAAGGTACATCTACTAAAACTTTATCATTACGGCAATTACTACTATGGTAACATGACTTAACATCCAATCACAATCAAGGTTACCATGGTAGGTGCGATGATGGCAGAGTTAAAGTAGCTGTAACTTTCTATTATTAAACGGACCCCAGATGTGTTACTGTAAAGTTGCCAGGTTGTATATTACACTTACGAGATAGCACCTAATTAGATAATGTCAGCCAAGGATATAAACTTTTTTTTTATTATTATTATATTTTTTTTGCTCTTACTAATGCTGAAATAATCACATGCTTCAAAACGTGTGGACAACTTTGAAGAGCTCATAGAGATAATACATTTGTCACCCTCATCACCTTTTCCTGTTCTCCATTCTTGGCAATAATGAACAGTCGTACGCAGATTAGGATACTTTAAGGAAGAACCATTGTTTCTGTTTCTGTTTGTGGTAACTCCCGTAGGAACTCGACAGCTGGTATATAACCAATTACCTTGGAAACATTTTACGTCTAGATTAATCAGTCATAGTGGCTGACGTAATAGTGGAGACAATGGCAGAGTATGGGATTCGAACTCATAATCTTGCGGTTATGAGTCCAATGCTCTAACCACTTGACCACACGACCCGTTGTAATTGGTAATTCGTCCTGTAAAAGATATTATATTTAGTATAACGTTTAAAATCTAAACGTTGTATAGAGAAACCAAGTACCAATTACTTATTCTAACCAACTTCATTTGTTGATTTCCACCCAAGCTCTTGATGCCGCGGGTCCCAGCTTTGAAGGCACCCACGAAGACTGCAGATTGGACGAAACAGACGCCCTCTACGTCGATGCCATCCATACAGACTCGGGCAAACTGAGCGAAGGTGGCGTTGGTATTTCTCAAAGAGTAAGACCTTTGATATTTCCTGAAAAATAGCGTGTCTCAGAAACTTATAGGAAATTAAATTATAACAACAATATTCCAATTGTAATATTGGCAAGTTTTGACGAGTCAACGGTTGGAACATCATTCTAAATATTACGGTTAAACAATGGATAAACCTATAGAGCTTCCTCCATAGAAAAGAAATGTGAGCAAAAACACAATGCATAGTTTGTTATACATATTTCTGCAATCAGGCAATCTTGATTGTACTTTGCTCAAGGGGATGTCTGGACAATATCAACAACAGGGGAAAAGAGTTGCAAAAGATGATTGTCAGGACTGTTAGAAACATGGGGTGGATTAAACATTAAACTACAATTCTAACGTATTTGATAGACAGTTATTCTGATTAATTTTCGGGATCACCCTGATAACACTGTCGTTTTCTTTCTAAATTCAATAGGTTGGTCACAGCGATTTTTATCCCAACGGAGGCTACGCACAGCCCGGCTGTAGATGGTGGATGGTAGGGTGTAGTCATGCCCGATCGCACCTTTACTTCATCGAGTCCGTCCGGCTACCTCAGTGCCGATTCGCCGCCATACCCTGCAACAGCGAGGAAGATTTCGTAGCCGGACGATGCCGGTCGTGCGGCGAAAACGGTTGTAAATTGATGGGCTACTACACAGACGAGCACCACAATAACGGATCGTTTTTCCTCAGCACCCGGGGTCATAGTCCCTACTGCACCAAGATGAAGTTCTACTGGAGGCGGTTCTATCTGCTGCGGCAGAAGCGATCGGCTGCTATGTCACCGGAAGGCAAGGGGAAGAAAAACAGAAACAGCAACCTCGTGCCTCTCTCATGACATGATTCTGTCCAAAAACTTTAGAACTTTTGTTTTGAATTTCTGCACTTAATTATATATTCGAAATGGCAATCCAAGTCATTGGGTTGCCCTTTCCAGACCATTGTACCACCGAAGATTCATCTTCAGACAAAAGGCATCCACAGTTAACAATCCTTATATCATATATACATGTACATGTTCCAATGTTTCTTTATTATATCCCCTTCTGGATTGTTTGTGAGCTCACGGCCACTTCTTACAAAGAGCTGCGATTAATCTATTCAAGCTCAAGTATAGAACCCCATCAATGTCATAGTTATGCCCACAACACTTTGGAAAAAAGGAGGAGCACACTGATGCATACAAGAGTATTAAGAATACACTTTGATCGGAAATGTTGGAGTTGCTGGCTTTCCATAGTTCGGATCAATCTCAACTCTTTAAAGGTCGTGGCCAGTGTGTACCCTATCCATCAGGGTTAAGTCCCTCAATATCCGATCTACGTCTAAGGTGTCGACCGATTTCTGCAGATGAGAGGTGGCCAAACATTTAATTATCGGATATACTATAAAATAAATGTTCCTGTTCGCTTGCTTTCTGGCAGACCACTTGGCACCGTCTTACAAAGAGTTGCTGGTGATCCGACCAACCACAACTATGGAAATCCAGTACAAAGTCAATGTCTAAGATGCATGTTGTTTGAAATGTTTTCTAGGTAAAATGTACATTCATACATTTATCGTTTTCTTGACAATCGAGTATGATCCTCTTTCTTTACAAAAGCAAATTGCGCATAATTATGTCCTGGAGGAAAAATTACAACATTGATGAATTCCCATAAATTGAGGTTGATCGGATCAATCAAGACGAGAGCCAGAAATTCGGCAATGCCCTGCCGAATAAGATTCGCCAGGAGACGTCGTGATATGTGTAATACAGACTTTATAGATCCTCCGCTGAGAATATTGAGATATGAATGGACCTTCGTCTTCCAAAGCTTCTACTATAATTTTACACATTTTCTTACTCTAGATACCTTTCGTGCCTTTAAGTACGTTGAAGTACACTCTAAATTACACGGATGTAAAATAAGTCCACATGGACTGTTCTTAGGGACCAATCGAATTTCGGATTTAGTTTGAATCCTTAAGATTCGAATTTAAATCATTTGAGATTTAAATCTAAGTCTTTGGGATTAAAAATAAATCCGGAAATCGATTGGTCCCTAAGTACAGTCCATATGGACTTATTTTAAATCCCTGTAATTTAGAGTGTATTGTGCCTTTATATGAAAGTGACTCCCTCGATGCCTTAAAGTATAGATGAAAATGAAATTTTGAATGTTTGAAACTGATATGCATTGTTATTACTATGTAACATTGGAAGCAAATATTGTATGTATACTCAAATGTCAATGGGTGGTATTCTGATGAATTAAACCTAGGTTTATTCCTAGTCTACACTTCAAAAACTCCGATGTTGATTTAACACCAACCCGGAATCTATATTATGTCCACACCAGAGAAGTATTGAAACAACACTAGTTTGGAATTAAACAGATGATGTTTTAATACTAATTTGTGTTGTATAAACACCTATCTGGTGTTAGACCAAAAGGAAACTGGAGTTGTCTAACGCTTCTCTGATGTGGACATATATAGATTCCGGGCTGGTGCTAAATCAACACCAGAATTTTTGCAGTGTAAATCAAAATTTTAAATCACACTTCTGATGCTGTCTCCTTTATATTTCTTTTACATTTTTCTCTGGGTTTTTTCTTTTGTGTTATCCCCGTTTCACGACTCAATTATTTTTTGATAACTTTTCGCGGCAGGATAAGAATATTTTTTTTTTATTGTTGAATAAGTTGACATATGGCACTCCATAACAGTGTGGTCTAAGTTAACCATAGAGATATATACTTAATAACGATAATCTATACATCTCTATGAAGTTAACCCAGGTTTAACTAAATCATGGCTATCAGAATAACACCCCATGAGTTGTTCAAAGTGTATCTATCAATTCTGCATTCGTATTGGCTGCTGCATGATTAACATAATCATTTTTGTTGCAAGTATCAGAGAAATACCATTTCAATTAAGTTTCTATCATATAGGAACGATATTGGGTTTATCTTTAATGATCATAAGTGCAAAGTTCTTTTGGAAAAGTTGCTGGTTGAAACAAAAATCATTATATTCATGATTACTCTGTTTTTTTTTATCTGGATATTCTTAGCCAAAACTATTGACTCGTAGAACTCTGTTTTCAGCGGGAGTCAAAAATCATTATTCATTTTTTTATGGTCCTCAAATGATATTTCGACTGTTGTCACCATGGGTGCGGGGAAGCAAAATATGTGTAGTATCTTGTTAAATTTACGTTGATGTATTCACGATATTTTCAGAGGTTATATTTACATTGTTATCTTTAAATTAAAGTATCCATTTTTATTGATTAATTGCAATTGGATGTTTAATCGTTTAAGCTTAATAAAATTAAAAAGTAAATAATGTTTGTGGATATATTGGAATTGCGAAGGGTCTTCTCTGGAATAAAATGAAATGCAGTTACATTTCATAGCGTTTACAAAATTATTGAATCGTCTCAAATCGACACTGTGGTTCTGATCATTTTTTGTGAAATACGTTAAAAAGAGAATTGTGTATTTATGTTCATTATCTAAGTAAAATGTTGAATCACATGGATTCAATGTTTAAAAAAATGTAAAATTCCTATATTTGTATCGCTATATTTTTTCTATTGTACATAAGGATATTTATGAAACTCCTTCCAATAAAATATGCTTACTGTGTACAACGTATTCATGAAGCGAATAGTGGTTTTTGTCATAGTTGCCTGATCTAAAATATCTTTTTTTTTTAAATAATTATGATGATCGTTATCCCTGATTTCAAAATAATAATCTTAATGACATGTGGTTGCTTTGAAAAATAAGGCCTTAGAAAAATTGAAGATATAAATCAAAAAAGAAAGGGAGAGGTGATCATAGTGGTAAAGAGAGATGGTGAATGTGTCAGACAGTGTGATTTACAAGGACGAGAGAGATAGGCATGGAAAGAAAGGGGATATTGAAGGAAAGCAGGGGAGAAAGAAAGAGAAAGGGGAAAATGCAGAGAAAGTGAGGACGAGACCAACAGAGACACAAAAAGGGGAAGGGGGACTGGGCCACGTGCACGTATCGTCTCAGATTGGCGCTTGTGATTCGCTGAATCGTTCGCGTCACGAGCGCGCAACAAAATGAATAAATTAATGAGTTTGCCAAGTTGACCTTTGTCATTGCGCTGATGTGCGTATTGTAAGATACACGTACTTAATCACAGTTGACGAGGGAGCATCGTACGAAATGCATAATCCATGACCTTTCATTAATATTGATGAGGGCTTATTTTAACTTCTTATGGATAATCAAAATGGCGGTAGCTTCGGGGCGTAGCCTGGCTTTACCTTAGGGAGCCCGAAATAGGGAGGCATGCACACTAGAAAAGTCTCCAAGTCAAGTAAGGTTTCGAAAAAATTGGCTTGGATTAAAATCAATCATAGTTAATTAATTATTGATACGAATACAAGCTAGTAAGTGATAAAAGAAAACGGAAGAGGCGAATTTATTCTGCAAAAAGCAAATAACGATCTGATTCAAATCCCTCTACACTTTCTTCATATGATATATTATTAACAATCTTCATTCTTAACCAAAGTTGCTAGTTAGATGGAACTGACTATCAAAATCGCCCCAGTGTTCCTATCAACATTTACAATACCTAACATCGAGTCTTATACTTATCATACCCCCGAAAAAGCATTAAAACAATCCTTCATAAAGCGGATTTTTTTTAATCAAAGAAAATGACACAGATGATAACTATATGATAACAGAATTTCGAATGAGAATATAGCACTAACAGATGTACCACAAAATAGTGAAAATCGTGTAAATTGACATAATTTTGCACGCGAACTCGATTTCCATGTTGAGGTCTACTTAATTGCTAAAACAAAGACAGACAATTTTCAAAGAAGAAGGGAAACGTATGCCTAAAACATCGCCAAGACTTAGTGGTAAGTGGATTAAACATGATAAGAAAACAATGAAAGGTTGCTCACGAGGACAATATGACAATATTGTTATGCAAGCAAAGTGTGATGGGTGGAAGCAGAGGATGGAAGGGTGGTTATTAAGTTAGTCATTTTCTTCAGTATTATTAGGAAGGAGGTGACCTTTCATACCCCCATGAAAATTTCTTTGACTCCATCTTTAGTAATAGCTCTATAGTTTAAGTAATTGCCCAAAAGTGCATGTCACTACTCCAAGGGGGTGATAACATGTCGTACGGGACATTTCTGAGTCCCGTACGACACGCAGCATCTTCACCTCTAATTCATCAATGGAAACATATTTTTGTTGGTTGTCATTTTTGTACATGACTACCCATTAGTAATTTAATATTACCACGGAAAAAATGAGTTTCTTTGTTTTGTTTTGTTTTTTACAGCAGCTAGGTTGAAACGAGTTGTGAAACTGTGTGATTTTTGTAGAATGGGATCTCCCCGAGCCATTATTATGAATTACATATTCTTTCAACCAACCTATGTTGTGAAAACGTGAACATACATTAACTATTGAAATTTAAAAAAAAATCAATCCTTTTTCCATTCTTAGAATGTTAACAATGGATGACCCATAAGCCCCCCCCCCCCGAAAAAAGAATCATAATAAATGAAGTATGGAAAATAAAAAGGGCACAGTTATGTTTAATTATTTCCATAGTGACCGTTTGCTCATCCTTTTCTGTTTTTTCTTTTTTTTCTTTATTTTGGCTTTGTATATCCATTCTCAGAGGAATAGCAGCGGACGAAATAAAACTACCAATTCGATGCAAGCATTAATTATTCATTTTTATAATGTCCTGCATTGCTTTAAAAACTTTCTGATATTTGTTATAAGACCAACATCATAATTCATGTTGAAACTCTTTTGGTATGAATTTAATTGACCATACCTAATTACAACAGACAGTGATCACAATTTTATTAATAAAATTATACCGCCTATAATAAATCAATCCTGTCCAAGAATGCGCGCGTCATTTCATGATAATGATGACTAAAAACAAAACTTCACCAAAATCTGGACAGCCCGTTGTGACATATTTTTGCAATACACAAAAGTGTTCTTGGCATTAACCATCTGTTTGACTGGCGAGTAATAAAATACTTGGCAAGAGAAAAAGTGTTTTATTCTTCCGCTCTCCATTTTGGTCAAAATACGAAGAAAACCATGCAAGCTTTCAAATTCAATGACGGATTGATTGAACGGAACCAGAGTTCCTTTTTTGTGGACTTCATATTATAATTCTCATGATAATCAAAATAGATTGGGGTGGGGTACACTATTGTTTTGCTTTGATTTACTTAATGCATCCTCTTTATCGTTTCTTTATTCCTTTGTTTTTGCGATGTTTACAATTTTAATCAATTCGAAATAATTTTCAATTATATGTAAATATTGTGATTGTATGTGATTGAATACTAATAAACACGTAATTGAAAAAAAACTGTCTGAAAGGAATCGTTAGTATTATATATTATCTATAAAAGTGGTCATTTGGCGTATGGAAGGGGGTTTGGGTACTGCATGGACACCCTTAAGCCCATGGCCAAGCCAATGAAGGGGAAAGAAAAAGTAGGAGTGAAAAAATGAAAAGGGAAATGGGTATTCATATCAAGCCACAAAATTTATTATCTCAAAATTAGAAAAAAAAGTACCCCAAAAATCAGTAACTCGCAACTTTGGAAAGTGCCCCACAAAATGTTTGGCTCATTACGCCCCTTAAAAGGGGTTTTATGGCAATGATTGTACACGGTCATGTTTGTTTCTTTTCGTCTGCCTTTTTTAATATAAATTGCAAAAAAAATATCTTATCTTACAACATTGCAATTCGACTTTATATTTCAGAATTATATTTTTATGAAGATCATCGATTTGTAAAACTTTATTAACATACACATTTAAAACAAATCAGTCAAACTGACTAGAACAGTATAGTCAGCAAGGTGCAACTGATACGTCTAGTCACATTTGTGCCATCATTATATTCTAGTCAGAAATAACTAAATTCTAGTAAAATACGACTAGAAATTAATTAAATACGACTAGAATAACAGTTCCACCCAGCTGACCCTATCTAGTCATTTTTGACTGATTTGTTTTATAGTGCAATATTCTGTTTTAACATCTTTAGTTTGATGAATGCTGTGTACCTTGAGAACTTTGAACGTCTGTAATATGCTTGCCATTCATAGTGTTATTTAATCGAAATATAATTAATGTAGAATATTAGAATGTATACATAGGGAGGTTTATCCAGTTGGTTGGCAAATTAACAAATCAAAGGTGGCTACGCATTGCCTTTACCTCACTGACATATCTAAACTTTAAACTACATCATCACGTAATTGCTCCAGACATAGTAAAAGAGTAGAATAAGAGTGCACATGGCACAAGGCCGAACATTTGTTTCCGAAAGCAAGGTTCAAATTTCCCTTCCATATTACTTATAATTCATGGAACCTATTTATCGAAGAAAGGTTAGTTTGGAAGGAAAAGTTCAACATTTGTTGTTGTTTCTTCTGTTTCAGTCTGCAAGGACCTGGGACTCGTAACACAAAAATTAGCAATGATCACAAAAATTAGCAATGATCGTAAAACATTTTTCGCCGATTGATTCTATCGACTACGATGTACAATCCATCGTTAAAATCAAGCTTACGATCAATCGCTAACATTTGTGTTACAGGACCCTGGATTTCACACATAAAATCAGCAACGGTCTATAAAAGAAAATCAAAGTAAATTCAGTGGATGAATTGTAATACGAGGTCATTCACAAAACATTTTGTATTTTCATCAAAAGAGGGTTCTTCATCAACTTAAAATAGATGAAGAAAGACAAAAAATGCAGGTTAATCTTTCCATTAACTGTTTGGCATTAGCTGATCTTCTAGCGAGCCCTGCAGAACATGAATTAGTTTTCCTCATCACCAAGCGCCGTGGTAACATGCACGGCAACCTAGGTCCAATTTTCAAATTTTGTTGGTATTATTTTCCACCAGTATGCACAGCAAATATCTTCTTGAAGAAATAACACCCCACCCCGATATAATTTTACCGTTTAAATAAAAATACTCATCTTAATTTTCGGATTTTTTTTCAGTTCTTATTTCAAGTCCAACTATACCATGCCCTGATACGTACAAATGATTCATTATGCAAACGAAATGATGGTTGACACGTGCAATGTTTTCTGTTAAAAACATAATGATTTCAAAGGAATCCAAAACCACTGTCTTAACTATGATCATACTCGTACTTTTCGAACTTATCTCTCAATTTCGAGACCTTGTAAAGTTTATGATGATGAAATGACCCATGAGGCTGATCTGTGACATCAACGAATGACGGGTTATGACATACATGCCATAAACAATTGGAAAGAAACCCTCGTGAGAAATTAAGATGTAGCTCATGTCGGGAAGTGATCATGGAAAAAGGGAGGAGGAGGGCTGTCAGAGGACATTTATTTTCTTTCTGCAATTGTTTTGTAACATGACAATTTTTCCTTTTCAGTTGTGTAAAAAGAGGATGGATTATACAACATGTCATATAAAACGCAATTACAATCATTTTGTTATTTCGGGCGGGGGGGGACCCTGGACTCCAAAAAGTTTCATGACTAAAGAATAAAGGGATAAAATTAAAGAAAATGAAAGAGAACCTATGATATTGACTTCTGAATATTATGTAAAAATCGATCACAAAATCATTTTTATTCATTGAAAAGTTCAAAACTTTTGCACGATCGTTCGCTCGCTCGCAGCTTTTTATATTTTTCCCCAATATGCCATGTCAGTTCCGTATTAAACATGTTAAAAGGCTCTCCTACAAAACGATAAGACACCAAAGATCGAGCCGTGTGAAAAGTGTAAAGTGAAGAAAAATGTGCACAGAGAGAAATAAACAGGAACATACCGTTTGATGTCCTAGGCGAAACAAACTCTCATCACTTTGTTCTTATAACAAACAGACCGATGGTCATGATGTTAGTATAGAGTTGTTTTGGAACCCTCAGGCCCTTATTCTGAAGTCAGGTTTAACTTAGACCATGGTCGTACTCTGTGCTAAATTATGGGGAGCCAAAAATTCAAAAATTCTGTTTATAGTGTATATTTCTTGTGTTTATTAGTTTGTTTCCTTTTGCCTTCATAATAAAGAAAAATACTTCAGCTATCATTCCCAGACAATTTGGGCGTCATATGAATTAATAAATTGGATGTGTACTCCTAGGAATTCGAACCCCAATTGGCCCTCCATAGTTAAATCATAACTTTAAACCAGGGATTATTTCAAACCCGAGTTCAGAATACGGGCCTCAGTGATTCGAATGAACAGGTTGGCCTATACGATATACTTTGGATTTCAAATATAACAAATTGTCTTGATCATGGAACGAAAACGAAAATGTAAGCCAAGAAATATCATTTTTTTCTTTCATTTAATCCAACGAGTTCGTTTTTTATATAGGCCTTACGTATATCCAAACACTTTTCCATGCAATCTAAATCTAAAATGACTAAAATCATACTTTTTTAACGACTGCACACTGTACAGTTCCATAATGTAACTTTAATTTCCTTTTCAATAAAAAAAAGAACGTAGTAGACCGGCAAAACGTCAAAAAGTGCTCTAGATAAGGATTCGACGGCAAAATTTGTTAATGCTTGGCATCCCAGCTAAAAGTTTTGCAAAAATACCCAGGAATAGCGTACGGCCGGATGCCAAGCGCAATTTTGCGTGAAAGTGTCATTTTTAGCGTAAAATCTGAAAGAATGTCGAAAATCATGCATGTTGATATTTTGACGGATTATCATCATATTTTTTATTATCTTTGATATGCAATTATTTTTATTCAGAGTTTCAAATTATAAGTCTCATAAATATGCATTTCAAATTTGAATATTACACACACACATGTAGCACAGGGAAACATAAAACCGCGATTTTCTCAAAATTAAAGTTTGTGAAAACTATCAATAGTTTAAAGTTTTTTTTACGCAACTTAATTTCTTCGATTTAAATGCGTTTCTCAATCGAATGTATAGTAAATGTCCTAATGCCACAAATATTTATTTAAAAATGTTCAAGTAAGATGGAATATATCTCATTTTATGTTATCCGAAAGGAGACATGTGCATT
The DNA here is from genome assembly GCF_018143015.1 of Lytechinus variegatus. Lineage (NCBI taxonomy): Eukaryota > Metazoa > Echinodermata > Echinoidea > Temnopleuroida > Toxopneustidae > Lytechinus > Lytechinus variegatus. The sequence continues at coordinate 24,477,452 of NC_054750.1, read as the reverse complement.
TTACCAGGTGCGCATTTTGAAAGAAAAAATGAAAATACCGTACATTATGTACATAATTACATGTATAAGTACATACTAATGCGAGTTTTAATTACATGTATAAGTAAACACTAAAGCGAGTTTGGAAATGAATAGCACAATTTGAAAATTCTTTGCATCCAGCTCAAATTCTTGCGGAATACTGAGTAATAACGTACGGGCGGATGCTAATATCACTTGCGTGAAAGTATCATTATTAGCATGAAATCTGAAAGACTGTTTTTTTCTTGTCCCTTTTCTTTGTTTTCCAATTTAGGTTTTGACTAATTCCATTCTACCTTCATTTCCCGCTATTATTTGCCATTTTGTCATCTTTTATTTATTTATTTCCCATCATTCTATTGCATTATTTCGGAATGATTTGTTCTTTTCCTTCCTTTTCCATTAAAAAAAATTCTTCGTTTTCTTTTCACTTTTCTCTTTCCTTTTCCCCTTTTCTTCCCCTTTCCCTTTCTTTCTTTCTCCCTCCTTTTTCTTTTTTTCCCTGTTTTTTTTTCCCGATGAAATCCGCCGGGGAGGGGGGGGGGGGCAGCTTGCCCCCTCCCCCGCCTGTTACGCCACTGTTTCCAAGCACCCTTCATAATTATGTACCAGAGTGCGGCCGTTTGATTTTGGTCTTGGGAGTAGAAAAGGATATTTTTGAGGTTAAAATTATTTTTCTTATATAACGTATATTCTCCCTTTGTCGAATACTAGATAGATAATAATAGGCATTTATATAGCGCCATCTATCTAGAAATATTCTATTCCGAGTTGGGTTGTTGTTATTATTATTACCCCGGCTTTAGCTCGAGCTGCCTTGCAGCGCTCATGCATTCAAGGAATTAATCCTGCCGGGTACCAATTCACCTCACCTGGGTCGAGTGCAGCACAATGTGGATAAATTTCTTGCTGAAGGAAATTACGCCATGGCTGGGATTCGAACCCACGACCCTCTGTTTCAAAGTCAGAAGACTTATCCACTGGGCCACAACACTCCACACTGTTCTTCCATTCCAGTATATCATTGTATATGTTGAAGTATAAGAGCGCGGATTGAGCTTCTAATAACGCTGAATATTGGTTGTTTGAACTCATTTTCTTTTTATAGACCAGTGATGTATTCGCGATTTTCACCATTATCGGCCTACATTTTGTTCTCATTCGAAAGATTCGACAGATTCTAGCAGTTACAACTTTTGATATTATAATGCTTTTTTTTATTAATCGACAATTAGGTCGGGGCATTTGTCAATCTTTAATAGACGATATCAGAAATGACGATTTTTTTTTCATTAGTCCATAAAAATGTAATTTAATACCTACATGTCTCGTTGAGTGCCAGGATTTGTTTCTTTTCAACCGTTAAAGGTCAAGTCCACCTCAGAAAAATGTTGATTTGAATCAATAAAGAAAAATCAGACAAGCACAATGCTGAAAATTTCATCAAAATCGGATGTAAAACAAGAAAGTTATGACATTTCAAAGTTTCGCTTATTTTCAACAAAATAGTTATATGAACGAGCCAGTTACATCCAAATGAGAGAGTCGATGATGTCACTCACTCACTATTTATTTTGTTTTTTATTGTTTGAATTATACAATATTTCAATTTTTACGAATTTGACGATTAGGACCTCCTTTCCTGAAGCACAAAATGTTAAAATAATGGAATTCCACGTGTTCAGGGAGGAATGAAACTTCATTTCACATGACAATGACGAGAAAATCAAAATATTTCATATAATAAAATACAAAAGAAATAGTGAGTGAGTGATGCCATCAACTCTCTCATTTGGATGTAACTGGCTCGCTCATATAATGCCATAACTTTTTTTATTTTACATCCGATTTTGATGAAAATTTCAGTGTTATGCTTGTTGAATTTTTCTCTTTTTATTCAAATCAAGTTTTTGTTGGGGTGGACCTGTCCTTTAAATATTTTTAAATCTATCATTGTCTCGTAAAAATGAACAATCACTTTCTGATTTTGTTATCACCATGGTTTTTCACGATTCGACACAACCATACTCTCAAATAAATGATGATGCTGTTGCCATTTGGCGACCTGATTATTAAGTGGCAATTAAACTCAATAAGTCGCACTTTTGCTATTTTGACCTAATTCCGTTTCGTACGCAATGTTTTGAACTATCTACATCACGATTATGAGAACTCTGTATTATGTAAACTAGACCAAATCATAATATCTGTCCAGCAGGATGAATTTGCTTTTCAGTCGACTAAACATGATTTGAAGTCAGATGCAAGATCGTGAGCATGTGATGTGTTTCTCAGACTAACTTGTGAAAAAAGAGGTAAGTTTAATTGTAAATCTCTGGTATTTTCTTTTGGTAAACTATAAATCACTTACTGTATTCATCAGAGGATACCGCTTATTTTTTTAGAGAAAGAATGATCAAATTTTAGTTAAGAACCATCAATGAGAATGAAGTTGACTATTTAACTATTATCTACTTGTAACATTAAAAAATGTTTCCTGTCCTTGGCATATGTTCCTCTTCTTTGGTAAATTCATCCAGTCTACATGAAATTATCTTGAAATGTCAAATATTTGGATAAATAATAAATGCTTTAAAATGCTTGGTTGAAATCGACCATAAATTGAAACCTAGAATACACACACACACACGCACACACACACACACACATATATATATATATACATATATATATATATATATATATATACATATATAAAAAAAATATATATATATATATTCGACTTTTAAAGTACGACAAATTAATTTTCTCAAAGGATGAATCGGTTTTTTAATTCAGGTAATGTGAAACAGGTCACCAATTTAGCCAGATTCGCATCAGCAATATATGTAAAAGTTTTACTAAGTGATAATGAAATGTAAAGAGTTATAAGGATCATGTAAATATAGATTTCATAATGTGTAGATTGTTGTTATTTATTTTTTCATTTCTTCACATTTCTCATGTTTATTTTTTCCTCTTATTTATTTTTTTTTTGTCATTTTGCCTCCGACGAAGATTCTCCTAGGATCAAAAGCTTAGGCCCCTTATCATGCTTATTTTGACTCTCTAATTTACTCCATTGGCTCTTTTTTTTAGATAAGCAGTTTTCAGCAGCTTCTTTTTGCTATTTATTTCAATCGTAACATTTGCTTTTAGACTCGTGATATCTATTTTCTTGCAACGTTGCCTTTATTTGCTAATATTCTCGACTGTTGATTATTGTAAATTTGTCGGGTTTTTTCATCGAGATTTTACTTGATTCATTTCATCCGAATTTTTTCCATGCCTTTTCAATGGTGAGATGAGAAAAAAAAATACACTGTCAATGTCAACCATCGTTAAAGATTTGTTTCACTGATGGCTACGCTCAGGAATTTTATTTCTTCACAGCAAAAACTGTGGCGTTAACCGGTTACATAGAGTACCACACCAGTTATTTTACACCGATGTTAAATTGGTGGTGTTAGTTTTACACCTATAGGTGTTATTACAACACATATGGTTGTTACATTTACACTCTTTGGTGTTATGTTCAATCTCTAGGGTGTTATTTTAACACCTCAGGGTGTGGTCCTCTATTAACACCAATTGGTGACAGTTTTAACATACAGTGTTGCTTCAACAATTATTTCCTTAATTTCAGGTAGCGCGGGTGACTTGTGTTCTCACCCCACATAATAATTTACCGTTGAACATTGTATTATTGTGATGAATCATAATTATGAAAAGTGTGATCATGATGATAAGCAGGGAGTACAAGAAGATCATGATCATGATGTATCGATTGCCTTAAATACGCATAATGACCATCATTTTTTCTCCTAGAAGTTTCTTATGTCTATTGATATTGAGTGAAACACTTTCAGAAATTGTTATAAACAAATGGATGGAGATGTAAAAAGAATAAAATATAATGTCATGTGTTTTGTTTGTTTGATTTTACTTGATATTACCTGGAGCCTCCCTTTGATTTTGGTTGGCTTTTTGTACCCTGATAACTTGGTGGTTACTTTTATACGTAACAGCAGTGTTAATAAAGCCTTAAAGAACAGGTCCACTCGAACAAAGAGCTGATTTGAATAAAAGGAGAAAAATCAAACAAGCATGCATAACACTGAAAATTTCATCAAAATCGGATGAAAAATAAGAAAGTTATAACATTTTAAAGTTTCGCCTAGTTTCTCAAAACAGTTTTCAGCACATCCTGTTCGGTATGCAAATGAGGGGACTGATGACATCACCCACTCACTATTTCCTTTGTATTTTATTATATGAAATATTTTGATTTTCTCGTCATTGTCATGTGAAACAAAGTTTCATTCCTGCCTGTACACGTGGAGTTCCATTATTTTAACATTTTGTGGTTCTAGCAAGGGGGTCCTAATTGTCAAAATTGTGAAAATTGAAATATTGTATAATTCAAACAGTAAAAAGAAAAGAAATAGTGAGTGGGTGACATCATCAACTCTCTCATTTGCATATCACTGAGTTGAGCATAGAACTGTTTTGTGAAAAATAAGCGAAACTTTAAAATGTCATAACTTTCTTATTTTAGCATTATTCATTATTTTTTTTCTTGGGTGGACTTGACCTTTATGGTTATTCGGTGTGCGGCATCTTTTATCATGCTTATATGAATCGATATCTTTCTTGTTGGGAAATCGACATCGCAATAAACTTGCCTGATTAAATTTCCTTCTTTTGCAGAATTTCTAAATGGATTTTGTTTTAATCTCCATGATCACGAAGGTGATAGGCCTACTTCTTTCATCAGGTAGGTTATGTCGATTTACTTTTTTGGGGGGTGGGGGTATCAGTTGTATAGGCGTATATTTTTTAATTTTATTTAAAAGCCTTTTATTAAAGTAACGGTCGCAAAAATCTCACTGTTGGTATGAGTTCTGGAGTTCGTAGATGCTGCAATCTTCAGAAAAAATTCTTGAGAAATGAAATGAATTTCGATCATACAACCGCGCTAGAATTTCTACGCTGTGGAGGAATGCTTTGAGATATTCTTTAGTCAGACATAGGGCTTCATACGAGCTTAGGGCCATCTTACGATATTTTGTTGTCGCAAGATGGTCGTACGTGGAACTCGCAGCACTCTTATCCCTTTATCCCTGCATGGCTTTGAGATGTGATTGGAAATTTTGAATCCATACTCGGATATGATGAGAAAATAAGCTACGTTCAACTTTTTTCATCAATATTTATCCCTGGATATAAGATGTGATTGGAAGTTTTGAAGCCATACTCAGATGCATGAGAAAATAAGCTACTTTTAACTTTTCCTTTAATACCGTTCACACTCCGAAATAGGAAATAGTAAAATATGCATAAATGATAAAATAAGATATTCGACTCTCGAGAGTACAGTTTGTCGGGGGGGGGGGCACTCACGTGGTGACACGACAGGCTCCGGTGACAATTGCTTGGTTAGGGTTGCAATAGGGTTTTCTGTTAGGGTTAGGTTAAAGGGGAATCCAGCCTTGGCCATAAAAAGTTGTGTTGGGAAGGAGAAAAATAAATCAAACAGAATGGTGAAAGTTTGAAAGAAATCGGACTATCTACTATGTAGATTTCAGATTGGCAACTAAGTAAGTAAATTATGACAAGGGGCAAGGACAACTTTCCCATAGGCCATGTACTTTATTATCAGGGATTTGTGGTTTTCTTTTAAGTACCCATTCTCCTGGGGCAGTAATCTAAATATAATCCAGGTAGTATTTTGTCTTATGTCCTCATGAAAGAAAAATATAATTTGAAATAAAACTTTTGGGAAAAATGACATTTTAGCCATAATATGTATTGGAGTACATGAAAGGGTAGTCCTTGCCTTACATCACTATGACATCCCATATGCGGCCAATTTGAAGTCTCCATGGGTATAGTGATTACCAATATTTACAACTTTTAAAAATTCATATCTTTCTTGTTGTTTGTCCAATATTGTTCAAACTTTCACCTATCAACTTGTCTGATTTTTCTTTTCCTAATAAAAACAAATTTTTATTTGGGTTGGATTCCCCTTTAAGGATAGGGTATGTTAAATGTAGGGTTGAAGTTGGTCATTCCATTAACGTGTGGAATTCACAGCGGAGCAATTGTCGCCGGAGCAAATTTCATGGAACACACTCACATATGATGACAGTACGAACGGTACTGTACGGGCCCCCATTTTGACGCTTTCCCCAGCAGGTCCCAAGGGTATGTTTTAAACCCTTTTTCATTGACCAACCATTTTCCCTGTTCCTAAGCCCCTCGTTTAAAGGTCAAGTCCACCTCAGAAAAATGTTGATTTTAATCAATTGAGAAAAATCAGACGAGCACAATGCTGAAAATGTCATCAAAATCGGATGTAAAATAAGAAAGTTATGACATTTCAAATGTTCGCTTATTTTTAACAAAATAGTTATGAACGAGCCAGTTACATCCAAATAAGAAAGTCGATGATGTCACTTACTCTCTTTTTTTTGTTTTTGTTTTTTATTGTTTGAATTATACAATATTTCTATTTTAACGAATTTGACGATTAGGACCTCCTTGCCTGAAGCAAAAAATGTTGAAATAATGGAATTCTACGTGTTCAGGGAGGAATGAAACTTAATTTGACATGACAATGACGAGAAAATCAAAATATTTCACGCTTCATATAATAAAATAAAACAGAAATAGTGAGTGAGTGATGTCATCAGTTCCCTCATTTGCATACCGACCGAGATGTTCATATAACTGTTTTGTGAAATGAAGCGAATCTTTAAAATGTCATAACTTTCTTATTTTACATCCGATTTTGATTAAATTTTCAGTGTTATGCTTGCTGAATTTTTCTCTTTTTATTCAAATCAAGTTTTCGTTCGGGTGGACTTGCCCTTTAAGCATGTTAAGGGTACGGTTTAAGATTGTTGGGACGCACTTCCCACCTCCGTGAGTTCGTCCAAGGGGGGAAGTGACGAAAATGCCGAGAAAATGCTGCTTTGTTTTGTAGGTCGCTCACAAGATCAAAGGAAAAAAGTGATTTGAATTGTTCTCTAGATGTGGTTAATGTATTATGCCTAATCTCATTCCAATATACACCCAGTTCCTTTACAGTGAGAGCATTGCAGCATTTGCAGGTAAGCCGAAAATGAAAATTGAGTGCGAACGTGGCACTGCCTACAGGGATGGTGTACAGCATCTTCAAACCTACTACAGCCTTCAAAAAGTGCTGCCGATATTACCCAAAAGTATGGTGGTGGCTGTCAAACAAGCAAACATATCGTTTCCTGTAGTCACCGCCTGTGTACCAGCAAGTGAGTTTAGAGAAGCAATTTAGATAATAGTTCGTGTACAGAATCCAATAAAATGACCTCACAAAATGTCTTTATGTATAAATAAAAAACTATTATGTGCCAAAGTATTCTGGAAGAAATTGGGAAATAGTTGAGAAATCAGCAAAGTAAGCATAGTATTCCGACCAATATTAAATTATGTCTGGTCTTTTTCTAATAATAATGATAATAATAATAACACACATAAAATATGTGGTGTCAACTGGTGTACATAGATGACCACATCAGTTATTTTACACCGGTGTTAGTTTAACACCTATAGGTGTTATTACAACACCTTTGGTTGTTACATTTACACTATTTGATGTTATGTTCAATCTCTAGGGTGTAATTTTAACACATCGGGGTGGGTCCTCTATTAACACTAACTGGTGTCAGTTTTAACACCACAGTTTTTACAGTGTAATTATGATAATAATAATTATTATTATTGTTATCCCCCAAACTGTAAGGCTAATTCCTGCCCAGCCTAACCGAGTTTAGTCTCTCAAGAGGAGAGAAGGGGGGGGGGTAGAGATGGAGGGAGGGTTACTAATGTTCTGTTGACCTTTATCTCATCAACGTACTTCACCTACTAAAGTCCTATCTTACCCCCCTATTCTCCTGACTCTCATGAACACATTGCTGAGATCCACTTGATAAAGTCAAAATGCTGCACTAAAAATTGCAATTTATGATCACTCATGCATTAAATTTCAATTCAATAACGCATGAAATTTTATCAAACCACAAACTGATCACAATAATCATTAATTTATCACAAAACTCTCAACTTTGCAAGTTTCAAACGAAACCCTGAGAGAATTTGGAAGGCTAATTCCAGCCCAGCCTAATTTTCATACCCTTTGTTTCAGTGGGCAGTACTCGCTCAAGCATGAAAAGTTTTCCAACTTTTTGGTGTCAATTGAAAGTTGACTTTATTAGCTTTCTATGTATATAAATCTTTCACCCTAAAGTGATATATTTTTTATTCGGCAGCCATTTCAAAAGTGTGTAGTTTTTTGGGGGGACGCACTGTAGATTAAATGCCTTGCTCACGGGCATAAGCGCCGCGGCCGGGGATCGAAACCCGGACATTACATGTATAGCCAGGCGCCTTAGACCACTCGGCCACGGCACCTCCTACGCTTGATTTTTACGATCGATTGTACATTGTAGCCAATGCAATCAATCGTATAATGTTCTACGATCATTGCTAAGCTTTGTGTTACGGGCCCCTGTACTACGTTTTGCCGGCCAGACTGTTCAAAGCATAAATAAGCGTGATTGAGCACCTTCCCTAAAAGATGAATTATGCACCCTGTCGCTATAACAACTGCCCTCTTAAAGGTACAAAAAACATTTAACGGTCCAACTGTGCACCAAAACGGAGCCCCTAATCTGGAGTTAGAGGGTGCAAAGTGATGCACACGTGTACAGACAGGTGATCAGTTCAAGCAGTATCAATGTGATTTTGATTATCCCTGAACTGCTGAACATAATGATCCTTTTCATGATGTGTTTCGAAGTTGACGACACCCAAGCACACACCGGTCTCTTATGTACCAAAAACAGCGCTATTTAAGAGACTGGCGGACAAGATACAAAATACAAAAAGTCATTTTTCTTCTTGCGAAGATTCGGCATTGTCAGTAAATTATGATAGGTTGTGTGCGAGTAAAAGGGGGGTGGTGGGTAGAGAAGACTTAATACTGAATTTTTTATTTTGTCAATTTTCCAGCAATTACCGGGCCATTTTCTGCACTTATTATTTGGCACACATTTTTATTCATACCTATACAAATTTAACTTTCTACAGGTGTATTTTATTTGATTCTGTTCGATCTCGTTTTTGTCTCACCTGCATAGCAGAGTGAGACTATATAGGCGCCGCTTTTCCGACGGCGGTGGCGTCAACATCAAATCTTAACCTAAGGTTAAGTTTTTGAAATGACATCATAACTTAGAAAGTATATACACCTAGTTCATGAAACCTGGCCATAAGGTTAATCAAGTATTACTGGACATCCTATTAGAATTCCATGTCACATGACCAAGGTCAAAGGTCATATAGGGTCAATAAACTTAGATCAGGTTTGGGGAATCAACATCAAAATCTTAACCTGAGGTTAAGTTTTTGAAATGTCATTATAACTTTGAAAATATACGAAGCTAGTTCATTATAAAACTTGTACTTAAGGTTAATCAAGTATCACCAAACATCCTGCATGAGTTTCACGCCACATGACAAAGGTCAAAGTTCATTTAGGGTCAATGAACTTTGGCCGAATTGGGGGTATTTGTTGAATTGAAATCATAACTTTGCAAGTATGTTGGTCTAGTTCATAAAACTTGGACGTAAGAGTAATCAGGTATCACTGAACATCCTGTGCGCATTTTAGGTCACATGACCAAGGTCAAAGGTCAATGAACTTTGGTCATAATGGGGGTATCTGTTAAATTACCATCATAACTTTGCAAGTTTATTGAGCTGACTTTTGAAACTTGGATATAAGAGTGATCAAGTATCACTGAATATCTTGTGAAAGTTTCAGGTCACATGATCAAGATCAAAGGTCATGTGAGGTCAATGAACTTTGGCCACATTGGGGGTATTTGTTGAATCACCTTCCTATCTCTGTAAGTGTATTGGTCTAGTTCATAAAACGTAGAAATATGAGTAACCAAGTATCACTGAACATCTTGTGCGAGTTACAGTACTTTTCAAAGTCAGCACTGCTGCTATTTTGAATCGCGTGATGCAGGTGAGACGGCCAGAGGCATTCCACTTGTTAGATCGTTATTTCACCTTGGAACTGGATTTATGTTTATATAGGCACATATCGTTTCGTGATCAAAACACAGTTTATAATAGGTAGCATTCACATTTATCCTTTGGCAAATCATAACTAGCCGGCCATCTATCTTTCTAGCTACCCAATATTTATCTTTCAAATTATATGTGGTTTACGTCAATCTTTATGAAAACTAGTCATGGTCGATTGTCTTTCTGTAGAATGCTCGTTCCAGACGCTAAAGGTGGTGTACTGGTATTACCGCTGGCTTCAACCCTTATTGTTACCCAAAGGCTTAACGCGGTTTTCATTCGACGTTATTACTACCGATATTGTCCAGGTCCTATTGCATAACAAACAAAGGTTTCCTTTAAACGGAGTCGTATTTGGTGAGTATTCATCTTTCATTAACAGGTTGGTCATAGTGGAAGTACACCCCAAATTCAACTTGGTTTTCATAACAGCAACAAACACGACAAAGGAGAAAAACGGAAACCTATTGAAATGAAATATAATTACGCATTCAAGGCATTTTAGCATTTTGCTATACGATGTAGGATTCATTCCACGGAGTTGAGCGAAAACTCGCTGATGAATTGACTCGGGGGGGGGGGGGGCAGTCAAATGTATTGCTATACACATGCGTGACCAAATTATTTCCAAACACCCCTTAAACGGGGTTTTCTCTGTGTGCAAAATAACCCCCTTAACCAGGGGCGGATCCAGCCTTAGTTAGCCAATAGGGGGGTGGATTTTTTTTCAGCTATATTTTCCCCGATCGGCTGCTCGAACATGATTTTTGTTTGTTTCTTTGAATGGGTAGTTCTAATGGTTACTTCTTAGCTTTATTCTTATAAATCAACATGAATATGATATCATAATCCTTATTTATATAATGCGAGTGCGAAGCGCGAGCAATATTTTTTGGAAATTTTATGTATTTTTTCCTAAAATTTTGACATTCTACGCAATGATTGTTTTGAAAAAAGATGTGTATGCAACTACTGTATACTACGGACGCGAAGCGCGAGCAGAATTGTTTGACACATTTTTTGAACTGATCGAAAAGGTAGGCCTAACTACTGGTTGCAGATAGCCAACATGGCCAAGAAGAAGTTACATATTTCAACAATCAAATAATGCGAGCGCCAGGCGCGAGCTGAAAATTTTTGACACTTTAACCTAAAAACTGGAAATTCTATGCACTTTTTGTAAATAATGAAAAGGATGAGTAATTGTTATAGGCCTATAACTTAACGATTGATGCGAGCGCGAAGCGCGAGCCGAAAATTTCGAGATTTACACCTAAAAACGAGACACTCTACTCATTATTTGTAAATAATGAAAAGGATGAGTAATTCGGGATCTTCCTTACATTAACAATGCGAGCGCAAAGCGCGAGCAGAAAATTTTTATATACGTTTTAAACTAATCGGAAAGGCAGGTCTTACCTGTCTGGACTGCTTGCACACAGCAAAAACTGTGGTGTTAACCGGTGTACATAGAGGACCACACCAGTTATTTTACACCGGGGTTAAAATGGTGGTGTTAATTTTACACCTACATGTATAGGTGTTATTACAACACCTATGGTTGTTAAATTTACACTCTTTGGTGTTTTGTTCATTCTCTACGGTGTTATTTTAACGCCTCAGGGTGTGGTCCTCTATTAACACCAATTGTTTTTAAGATGGCCGACTGTGACGGACGCCACGGTTCCGAATAGCCGTCTTATTTCTTCTTGGAGTTTGGTGAGTTTTCTTACATCAGTGATACTTTTTTCGAACTATATGGAACTTTAAATCCTGATTGTCTGGATATCAGCCTTTGGCAGATTTTTTAGACCATTTCTACGTTAGAAAAGACACTTAGTGGTGAGATTGCTGTGAGTTTTAAATTAAACGGGTTCTCTTGATTGATACACCCGGGAGTTCACGGCTGCGATACTCTTCGGAAACTGTATCTGGTTACCCGGCTTATTATGGCTAATGTGAATGACCAACCAAAAACCGGGGGTACTACACCTAGAGTTTTGCCTGTTTTCTTTAAAAACAGTGACTTATTAGATGGTGTGAATGAAGTTTCTGTTTATGAAGTGTGTCTTGCTGCAGAGAGAGTTTGTGGTGATTCCACTATTGATGGAGCTCAGAGAATCAGGAATCTATGGCGTATCTATCCACTTGATAAGAAGTCTAGACAAAAATTACTTGTCACTGGTTTATCCATCAGAAGTCAGCAGATAGATCTTATGGACACTAACCCATACCTTCACACTAGTGAGAAGCCTACCACTAAAGTATTCATTAGTGATGTACCACTGTCTGTTGCCAACAGTGACATAAAGTCTACTTTCATAAAAAGAGGACTAAAACCAGTAACTGAAGTGAAATATGAGTGTGCGAGAGATTCTGACGGAAAGCTTACTCGTTTCAAAACGGGGAGGAGGTTTGTCTTCATGGAATTACCGTTAGCTCCGTTACCCAATATGGTTGAAATCGTAGGATTTCGTGCAAAAATCTACCATAAAGAGCAAAAGGAATCGAGTGACAGAAACAACATGAAAGAAAACATCAGATGTAACAAATGTTTGAAAGAGGGTCATTACGCTCGCGAGTGTCGAGAGAATCAGATTACATGTTACGATTGCTCCCTTCCAGGGCATAAGAGAGGCGACCCCCGGTGTGCTGCCTTTACGGAAGGTTCTTCCCAACCAGACGACAGTGATCATGTGGTCGTGAATGCACGCAATGCGCAGATGGCTCCCGCTTCCAAATATGCCAGCGAAGATATTTGTGATGTACAGGTAGCAACTCCGCAAAGATCGACAGAAGAATTACCATACACACGCACCAGTAGTCTCGTTGGTGAAAGGTCAGGCACTGTCAAGCAAATAACGCTTGACGAAGTCATCAAACAAGCGCGGGCCCGCAGTAACGAGAATCAACATCGAGTAAAACAGAAGAAAAAGAGAAAAAGAAGGCATTCTAAAAACACGCCAGAGAAAGAAGAATTTATTCGACTGAGTTCCGACGAAGAATATGAAGATGCATATAACACAGCTTAAGAAACATTAAAACGATGGAATTAAGTATCTTGACAATTAATTGTCAAGGATTAAGAGAAAGGAAAAAGAGACTAAAACTTTATAAATGGGCAAAAGATAATAAAATTCAAATTCTTTTTCTTCAAGAAACTCATTTTACAAAAGAAATCATTCAGGTTCATGATAAATTTGATTGGAAAGGTCAGTCCTACCACTCTGTTGGAACTTCTAAAAGTTGTGGTACTAGTATTCTAATAAATTGTCACTCAGTTGAAGTTCTTAATCATATATCCTTCACTGAAGGTCGATCAAATGCTGTTAACATATTATATGGTGGTGAGTCGCTATGGCTACTTAATATTTATGCTCCGAATATTTTGACAAGTAGAAGGATTTTTTTCAAGTCTTGTTTTGCCTTCTTAGATGACAATATCCTTCCTAGTGATTGTGTAATTTTTGGTGGCGATTTCAATACTGTTTTAAACTATACATCTGACAAAAGAGGAGGGATTTTGAAAGATTTTTCAGATGCAAAGTACCTACGAGAACAGTCTGAGTTAAGAGATTTCGTTGATATCTGGAGACTCAAACATCCCAACTCTATTGAATTTACTCATCAACTAATACGACAGTCTCCTATTGAGACTAGAATAGATTTTTTCTTAGTTTCTGATAGACTTAAGAATAATACTATCAGCAGCAATATAATAGGGAGATTTTTATCAGATCATAATCCAGTTCTTATAAAAATTGAATTCAACAAATTTAGAAAGGGCAAAGGTCTATGGAAACTCAATAACTCTTTGTTACAAGACTCTGAATACAAAAAAAATAATTATTGCTTTAATAAAAGACCTTGGGGAAAATATTAATAATCAAGTAGCTGATATAAGATTACTTTGGGATTTATTCAAAAAAGATGTCAAACAAAAATCAATATATTTTTGTATAGATAAATCTAACAATATAAAATGTAAACAAGTATATTTACAACAAAGACTTGATTATCTTACCAAGCAGAAAATTATATCTACGAAACAGAATCAAGAAATTAAAGAAATACGAAGAGAACTAAATAATCTTTATGATTATAAAGTTCATGGAGCTTTAGTAAGATCCAAAATCAAGTGGTATGAAGAGGGGGAACGTAATAACAAATTTTTTCTAGGTCTTGAAAAAAGAAATTATCAACAGAAGAATTTGTTTAAAGTGGAACACAATGGTAAAGTTTTCACAAGTCAAAACGATATCTTGACTGCTGAGGTGGAATATTTCTCAGAACTTTTTTCAAAATCGGAAAATATAGAAAGTAAGGATATTAATGATTATTTTGAAAATATTCACATAGAAAATTCATTAAACGAAAAACAAAAATTAATGTGTGATAGCACACTGACAATTCATGAATGTAATAAAGCTATCCAAAATTCAAAACTTGGTAAAAGTCCAGGTCCAGATGGTTTAACGTTTGAATTTTACAAATGTTTTGGGATCATTTAAAAACTATTTTGTTAAATTTATTTAACCATTCGTTATCAGTTGGGAATTTATCAGTTAGTCAAAATAGAGCTGTTATTACACTTTTGCATAAAAAGGGACGAAAAGATTTACTATCCAACTGGAGGCCTATCAGTCTTTAAACACTGATTACAAAATATTGGCATCAGTTTTGGCAGAGAGATTGAAACCAGTATTAAGATCATGTATTTCGTTCGATCAAAATGCCTACTTAAAAGGCCGTTTTATTGGAAACAGTATAAGACTTATTGATGATGTGATAAATTATATGACAAAACATGAAAAATCGGGGGCTATTTTATTTTTGGACCTAGAAAAGGCCTTTGATAAAGTTGATAGGAATTTTCTTTATAGAGCCCTTGAAAAATTTAATTTCGGTAATAAATTCATAAGTTATATAAAAGCCTTATATGCTGATGCAGAAAGTTGTATAATGAATTTAAATTGGCAGTCAGTTTATTTCCCTCTAACTAGAGGAGTGAGACAAGGTTGTCCAGTGTCTGCCCTGTTATTTTTAGTAGTTGTAGAATTTTTGTCAATTGATTTGAATAAGAATAATAACATTAAAGGTATTACTTTGACGAATAATGTAAATAATTCAGTTGAGATCAAGATAAGTCAATTTGCTGATGACACCACAGTATTTGTAGCGGATGAACTGTCTTTAAAAAAAGTAATGGAAAGAGTCCAAACCTTTTGCAAAGTTGCTGGACCATCGTTAAATGTTTCGAAAAGCTCAGGTTTTAGCTTTGGAAATTTTAATTGCAATTTTTTTCAAAAGTTTGATTGGAAAAGTGTGTTTAAAAAACTCTAGGGGTGTATTTTAGTAAAAATATGTTTGATGCTTATGAAAAAACTTGGAAAGAAAAAGTTACAAAAATTGAAAACCAAGTATTATTGTGGAAATGCCGGTATTTAACATTTTTCGGAAAAGTTACTGTATTAAAATCTTTAATTCTTTCAAATATCACCTATTTAACATGACTGTATTTCCCATGCTTGATCACATTAATAAAAAAGTTGAACAAATTATATTTAAGTTTATTTGGAAAGGGCGAGATAAAATAAAAAGAAAAACAATGATTGGTAGAACTGAAAAAGGAGGAATAAATATGCCTGATTTTGTCTCACAATGTAACGCCCTAAAAACAGTTTGGCTAAACAATCTATTTGAAAAAAAGGATCACAATTTTAGATGGAAGTTCCTTCCTGAACTACACCTCAATTACTTTGGACCGAATTCACTTGTTCTGAAAATGTCTTTTGAAAAAAAAAATGTCAAATGCCTGAAATGAAACAACTTCCATTATTTTATCGTCAATGTATAATTGCTTGGAAAATGTGTAATAACAAACCCTCTTTTGAAAATACAGGTGAAGATATTAGGCAACAATTGTTATGGGGTAATAAAAACATTTTGTATAAGAATAAATGTTTGTTTTGGAAGCATTGGGTATGCTCAGACATTCTTGTTATTGGAGATATTATTAACAGCGATGGACTATTGGATATATTGCGTATTCATGCAAAATTAAAGAAAAAAGGAAATTTTTATGTGAATCGAAATTAATTTGGAGTTGTATACCAGAAAAATGGAAAAACATTTTGGTTAAAGAAAAACATTGCTTAAATCATTCAATTGTTAGCTACTTTCAATTGAAGGATCATGATCCTGTCATATATATAAAACAAAGTAAACATTTATCTTTTAAACTTTCTAAATTATTATACAATTATCTTGTGGATAAAAAGTTTATAACCCCAAATGTTGAGCAATATTGGTCACTTTATTTCAAAGAAAATCTGATTTGGAACAATATCTGGAAAGAAAAAGTTACTTTCATTGAAGAATTTCGTTTAGCTGAATTCAACTTTAAATTTTTGTATAAACTTTGATGTCAAATGAATATTTGTTTCGATTTAAATTGGCAGAATCTCCACTTTGTCTTAGATGTAAAACTATTGACAACTATTATCACTTATTTTATGATTGCCATTATTCTAGACTCTTTTGGTTAAAATTCAATAACTTTTGTGTTACCATCAATCTGAAAATTAAAAATGTGGATATAAGTTATAAAGATATTGTGATTGGTAGACATGGTGGTAATGGACAAAACGTTATATCTTTCTTTAATGTATTAATCAATTTAGCTTCTTATACAATTTTTCAACAAAAAAGAAAATCAAATTTTAAAGAAATATTTGAAATATTCATAGAAGAAATAAAATGGAGAGCAAATATAAAAAGAAGTATTTTTTGGAAAAAATGCAAAACAAAAATTGAATAGTCAATTTAGGCATTATGTTTGCTTACTATTGAACATGTATTTAAAATTCTTTCTTGCTATATTTATAAAATGTTTTTTATGTTGAATTCTAATGTATATCATGATGTTGATTTTTTATTTTTGTTCTATGTACAGTGACGATGTAAATGAGAACATACAAATAAAAAAAAAAAAAGTCTTTTCCAGATTATGAAAAAAAAAAAAAAAAAAAAAAAAAAAACACCAATTGTTGTCAGTTTAACACCAAGGTTTTTACAGTGCACTTAGCCATGAAGACATTAAATATTTCAACAATCAAGTAATGCGAGCACGAAGCGCGAGCTGAAAATTTTTGGTATTCCGATCTAAAATTTGAAAGTCAATTTCAGCTCTAAATTTCAAGCAATTTGTAGAAAAATTGTTAGGTGGATAATATCTGGATCACACTTAATAAAGAGCTGATATTTTTCATTATTATTACTTTGAGTTTTGACATAGGACAGGACATCCTTAGGACTTGTACTCATAAGAAAATGATGACTATCTTTCTTTTCCTCTTGCTCAGCGCGAGATGAAACAAGAGAGACAATTTAATTATTAAATTTATATCTTATTAGTTAATGCATAGTCGAGGGCGCGGAATTAATGCGAATGCAAATCGCGAGCCGAAATTTTTGACAAACTGTCATGAAAAAAGGTTTAAGTAGTTTGTTGTGTAATCAATATTGACACATACATAACTCGCCAATCAAAATGCGACCGTGCAGAACTAGCTGATATGTTTTGACAATAAGACCTGAAAAGGGGTATTTTGAAAACTTAATTGAATACCCGAAGATAATAAGCACCTGATAAATCAAATTTTCAAGCGCGCAGCGCGAGCATAAAATGATGATTTTCAGACCATAAAACTGACATTTTTACAGAGCACTTTATAACAAGTGGAACGCCTCTGGCAGTCTCGCCTGCATTACGCGATTCAATATAGCAGCAGTGCTAACGTTGAAAACTACTATAAAATAATCATTCACAAAAACACCATTCATATAATGACATAATACCACGTTCTATGACCATAGATGACATTTGAACGGTGACCTAAGGCTTGTAAACTATACCCGTGTCCACATTTCATTCACTCTATCCAAACTTTCAAAGTTTTGATGGCAAATCAACAATTACCCCAACATGACCTAAGTTTATTGACCTTAACTGACTTTTGACCTTGGTTTTGTGACCTGAAACTCACAGGGAATGTTCAGTGATACTTGATTACTCTTATATCCCAAGTTTTATGAAATAGATCCATAAACTTTCAGAGTTAGGATGGTAATTCAACAAATACCCCCAACACGGCCAAAGTTCATTGACCTTAAATGACCATTGACTATAGTCATGTGACTTGAAACTCGAGCAGGATGTTTACTAATACTTGATTATCTTATGTCCAAGTTTCATGAACTAGATCCATATACTTTCTAAGTTATGATGTCATTTCAAAAACTTAATCCTAGGTTAAGATTTGATGTTGACGCCGTCGCCGTCACCGTCGGAAAAGCGGCGCCTATAGTCTCGCTCTACTATGCAGGCGAGACAAAATCAATTAGTAAATCACACAATATAATGAGAGCTAAATTTCCGAGGTGAAATATGTTTATATTGACTTCAAAACTTGATATTTAAGCTCCATATTGAACAAGCTATGTAAATCACTTAACAGTGCGAGCGCGAAGCTCGAGCGAAAATTTTATATAGAGACACAGGGGCGGATCCCGCCTTCGCCAATAGGGGGGGGGGGGGGGTTTCAGCCACATTTTCCCCGATTGGTCGCTCGAAGCTGTCTTTTGTTTATTTCTTTAAAGTGGCCACTTCTAAGCTTTGTTCTTGTTATTCAACATAAATATAAAACAATCTCATAAGCCTTATTTAAATTGTGCGAGCGCGAGCTATTTTTTATTTCATGTATTTTGTCCTAAAATTCAAACATTCTGGGCAATGTTTGTGATCCTAAACGAGATGTGTATCCAACTAAATAATTACAGCTAGTGCAAAGCGCGAGCAGAATTTTTTTATGCACGTTTTGACCTGATCAAAAATGGATCTATTAACGGCTGCTTGCAGTTAGCCCTGAAGACATATTACATATTTCAACAATCAAATAATGCGAGCGCGAAGAAGAATTGAAATTCTAAGCACTTTTTGTAATCATGAAAAGGATAAGTATGTAACTAAAAAAATGGTGCGAACGCGAGCGGAAAAATATCGAGATTCTATTCATGTTTTGTAAATCATGAAAAGGATGAGTAATTGGAAATCGTCCTACATTAATAATGCGAGCGCAAAGTACGAGCAAATCTTTTTTTATATTGTGATATGAAACTGGATAATGATTTAAATAGGGAACAAGCTACAGATCTGAAAAGGGTTAATTTAAACTCTGTATTTCAAGCACTTTGTAGGAAAATTTTTAGGTGGATATGGATCACATTTTTAAAAAGACCTTATATGTTTACATAGAGTTTTGTCATAGGACCAGTAAATTCTAAGAACATGATGTCATCAAATGAAAATGACTATGTCTTCCCATTTCCCTTCCTAAGCGCGAGATGAAACTTGTCGATATTCCATCCTGAAAAAAGGATAATTTGATTATTAAATTGATACCTTATTCATTAATCTAATATACGTAATATGAGAATACGAAATCAATATTATGGCCTGAAAACTGGACATGTAATAGGGGGGACTCAGGGGAAAAAATTTAAAAAAGGTTACCAACAAAAATTTAGGGGGGTCGTCCCCCACCTAAAATTTAGGACGTCCCCCCGTTTTCGCCGCCTATGGGGCCCCGCCCCTCCCCCCCCCCCCCCTCTGGATCCGCCTAGATGCCCTTAACAAGTTTTTCGCGGGTTTCATTTACACATTTTGGCCCCTAAACAAGTTTTGTCTCTGGCCCGAACACTTTTCAGAAACGAGGAGGAAAAGGCTCCGGGGAAAAAACGTGAGGGAAGAAACATACCCTAAACACGTTTGGCTAGTCTTTAAAAAAAAACTTTGGAAAATAGATCATTAATACATTTTACCCCGCGATTAACCATTGACCAATTTTTCAAAACCACCATGACCACCCTATTTTTGAAAAATCGGTGTTTTTTTTCTACCCTTAATGAGTGCACGCGCGGCCCGCGTCCAAAACTGAAAAACACTCCTTTAAACGCGTTTTTTTTTGTCACGCATGTGTACAGCAGTATATGTGACTGCACCCCCCCCCCCCCCTGGGAATTGACAACATGGTGAATTTAGAAGAGTCCAAACCGGAGTATATTGAAAGAAAGAAACTGTGTTTTGCATTGGTACAATATAGTGCGACAAATATTGGTAAAGATATTTGGAACAGCAATAGTTGATTTTTACTGACATTAGGATTACTCACAGTGGCGGATCGATGGGGGGGCACATCATGTCCGTGCCTCCTTTTTGAGAGCCATAATCAAAATTTTAATGTAAATATGCCGTTCTTACACAAGTGCGCCCCCCCCCCCCCCTCCCTTAAAAGTCATTACATATTTTCTTGAATATGTCATTCATACAAAAGTGAGGACCTTTTTTATGCATTTCAAATTTTACGTGAACGAAATGACCTTCAATTTTTGGTGAAAACTTTTTTCTAGCTTGTCAAATTTCGTTCGGAAAAATGTGCCCCCTCCCCTTAAGAAAGTCCTGGGGAGCGTTTCATCAATATTTTCATCCGACAAGTTGTCAGATCTGACATCTTTCCATGATTTTGATTGGCTGAGAGGCACTCTTCCTATGGTAACTGTCGGATAAAAAGGGACTTGTCGGATAAAACGTCCGACAAGTCCTTTCATGAAATGCCCCCCTGGATCCACTCCTGGTTACTCAAGAAACATTTTGTCCGGGCGTCATTTCATCCCTATGAAGTAAGCATAATGTCACATTGTCTTTTGAATACGGAAATATTTGAAAATATTTTCCTCTTCGAGTTTTGATTTTTTTTTTCAAGAAAAATAAAAAAGCACACATTTGCAATGATAATTGCATCAAAATGATTTTGTGCCGTGAGAAGTCCTATATGTGCAGTATAATTGATAGTTTGGGATCTAAATAATTGGTGATTTAAAAAACAACAAAAAATGATAATCAATTTTGAAAGGCCTTCATGATTTTGAGCATCTACGCAGGTAGATTTGTGGTGCGTCCCAGAAAAAAACGAAACCGAGATTATGCGATGATTTATCATAACTTAATCACAAATACAAAAGACAAATGACCTACCAATGTAAAGCTTAGAATCTCCTCTTTCATCAGATAATTATTCCTCATTCATGCATGAATGAGCAAAAAACAATTTGACGAAAGGATACCAACAACTCATTATGCGGGTGGTATCAGAAGTTCAAAAAAATCACATGCCTAAGAAGTTCGATATCTGCTCTTTTATTTGATACCTTAATCTCAAAAAATGGTCTAGAAATAAAAAAGTTATGTTCCCTCGAAACAATGCTTGTATTTCCATAATTCCATTAAATAAACGTGTTTTCACCGGTTTCCAACAGAAGCTATTGCATGGTAAACAAAAGACTTTAATGCATGGCGGGTCGTCAACAAAACGGAGTGTCAAGTGAGTTTGAACGCTAGCCTGTAGAACCTCTTCATTTTATGATATTATTGAAATTCAAGCCTTATTTCAAATAACCTGGGGCCGATTTCACGAAAGGGTCTTTGCAAAAACCGTCTTTCGTGTCGCCCATCTTTTATGATGCGCCATGTGAAACGCATTTTAAATAAATCATCTGCAAACATATTTCATTCGTCCGTTAAAATAAACAAAATATTTTTTTATAAAATGATGTGATATATCATGACATTGTATAAAATTGGATTTAAAAGCAAGCTTACGGATCTTATTCTTTATCATAAATTTCAGAAACATCCCTCTTACAGCGTATCATAAAAGATGGGCGACACGAAAGACGGTCCTTGGAAAGACCCTTTCGTGCAATCGGCCCCAGAACTTTGTTATTTCTGGACCATTTTCTGTAATTGAGGAATCAAATTAAAGAGCAAATATTGAACTTTTTAGAAATGTGGTTTTCGTTTTGAAACCCAGATACAGCCCGCCAAATGAGTTTTTGGTACCCCCTCTTCAAATTGTTTTTGCTCGCTCATGCGTGAGTGAGAAATAATAAGTGATTTCAGATTAAAGAGGAGATTCTAAGTTTTACAATGGTAGGTCATTTGTCTATTTCATTTGTGATTAAGTTATGATAAATCATGGGTGAATCTCGGTTTCGTTTTTTGTGGAACGCACTGTATATCAATAAATCAACACAAGTAACACCTTTCCATTTGTATACCTTGTCAAGGGCGTAGGCTGGGGAGGGGGTGTACTGGGCTTAGTTCCACCTCCCCAAGATGTGCACCCCATACAACTTAAGTTCCACCGATGCGCACCTCCCCATGCTCAAACCAGCCTTCGCCCTTGCTTGTGCCTCTCCTGTGTAATTACACATTAATTAAGTTCATTTTCGCCTCACCGAGCCACATTATGAGAGGCGTGAATCTTTCAAACACCTAAAATAAAATATTGTATTTTTTTCTCATTTTATAAAGTCATCTTCTACCGCTATTCCATTCCTGAAGTACAAATCCTCGAGAACTGTGAGAATCCACGAGTTCTGGTCCGAGGACAAGTTCCTTGCAGGGACCGACCGTGCCATTCCTTCTGGATTGACTTCGACGACGGATTCTACCAGATTGGTTTGGCTGATTCCCCCGCACCTTTCCTTAGCACACGTCATCTATCGCATATCCCCATCGACGAAATAAGCGTGTTTGCTAAGGAGGCGACTACTTGGGTGTTTAACCTGCATTGTAAAGGTTGGATATCACTGGGCTCTTCTTACAAATAAATATGACTGATCCAATCTTGTTCGACCATGGAAGTCAAGCGGAATTATTTATAACTTGATAAATATGATATTAAGATTGAAAACCCCAGCGGCGTAACAGGGGTTGGTGGCCAGGGGAGGGGGGGGGGGCAAGAGCCAAAATTGTCAGCAGATGAGCACGGGGGCGGGGCTTGGTATTTTGCAGGGGGTACCAAAATAGATTTATTCATCAAGTATTTATTACTAAGTACATATTAGCTTTATTCTCACAAGCATGATTAAGTATCTGATAAGGCCTATTTATAATATGCCATGAAATTTAGAGCTGAAAGTTAGAAAGTTACACAATTCGTAAGTGTAATCATGAACATGATTCGTATTTAATTGTAATGTTCAAATTTTCAGAAATTTTTTATATTCTGACGTGAAAACGGAGCATTTAATACATATTTTTTTTAAATTATATGTAGGCTTTTGATGCAAGCGCGAAACGCAATCTGATTTTTATATTCCAATCCATAAACTGGACATTTTGATGACGTTTTGAAATAAAGAATGTTATGTATATGTTTAAAAAAAATTCAGCACAAGCCGAGCTGGCTTTTTTTTTAATTAGAAACGAAACATTCTAAGGCGCGATAGCTCAATCGGCAGTGAGGGGGTTTCGGATTCCGGTGGCCTGGGTTCGATTCCCACTTGGTACGCTAGTGCCAAGTAAGGCATTTAAATGCCTTACTAGTAATGGTAGTAAGGCATTTTAATCCTCATTATAGGTCCCTCGGAGAGTACCTTAAGCCATCGGTCATCTGGTTGCTTGCTTAGAAGCATTCACGCTTTCTTAGCAAATGAGGTAAAACAAAATTCGTCAAATCATGAACAATAATCAGTATTTAATTATAGCATTTGATGCGAGCGCGAAGCGTGAACCGAAAATGTCGAGTTAAACGAAGGATTTTAAACATGTTTTTAATGTACAAAAAGATGAATATCTTAATTAACAAAAACGTTAGCGCAAAAGCGCGAGCTAAAATTGGGAGAGACTAAGAGCTAAAGATTGGACATACAGTATGCACATTTATTTAATAATGGACTGGATGCGTATTTAACTAAACAATGTGAGCGCGAACGGCTAGCTATTTTTTTTCTGAGAAGGTGACACTTCAAGCCACGTTTTTGTATAAACAGATAGCAAGTTGTTTATCTAATATATTAATGCCAGCGCGAAGCTCGAGTCGAAAATTTATTTACCATCTTTTTGTAATCACGTGTAGGGTGCCTATCTCGCTAAACTGCAATAAAATATCGCGAGCAGAATACTTTGGGTATATTACAGCGGCGTACCCAGGATTTTACAGGGGGGGGCAAATTTTTTGGAGGATATTTCGTCCGCGAAAAAAAATTACAAGCAAAAAAAAAAGTTTTTCAACCACAAATAAAGAATTTTGTACAAAAAAAATCGTCAGGGGGGAAGGGTATACGTCCCCTGCAAGAGTTGTGACTCATCAGGGGGCAGTCTGTCCCCCCCCCCTTTACGCTAGTGGTATATTATTTTGAAAACGGGATACTTTTAGCTCTATGTTATCCTTTCGGACACTACACATGACCTGACGCGGCGAGGGAGGGGGGAGAGGCAGTTGCGGCCAGAAATTTTGTAACTCGTTTTAAGTATGTACTTATTCATGTAATTATGTTAATAATTTACAGTATCTTCAATTTTAAATTAAAAATGCCCCCCCTCCTCCCCGATAAATTTTGCATGTCCCCTTTCGGAAAATATTCCTTCCATCTTACTTGAAAATTCTTTTAATATTTGTGACGTTAGAAACGATAAAAAAATTTGAATTATTGATAGTGGTCACAAACTTTTATTTTGAGTAAATCACGATTGTTTATGTCATATTGCCATATATGTGTGTGTATTATTCCAAATTGAAATGCATATTTTGTAGACTTATAATTTGAAACTCTGAATAAAAATAATTGCATATCAAAGATAATAAAAAATATGATGATAATGCGTCAAAATATCAAAATGCGTGATTTTCGACAGTCTTTCAGATTTCACGCTAAAAATGATACTTTCACGCAAAAGTGCACTTGGCATCCGCACGTAAGTTATCCCTCAGTATTTCCGCAAGAAATTGAGCTGGGATGCAAAGAATTTACAAATTGTGCTATCAATTAAAAACTCGCTTTAGTGTGTACTTATACATGTAATTAAAAACTCGCTGTTATACATGTAATTAAATACATAATGTACTGTAGTTTCAATTTTTCTTTCAAAAGGCGCACCTGGTAAAATGCACATGTCTCCTTTCGGATAATATAAAATGAGATATATTCCATATTTCTTGAACATTCTTTTAATATTTGTGGCATTGGGATATTTACTATACATTCGATTGAGAAATGCATTTAAATCGAAGAATTTAAGTTGCGTAAAAAAACTTTAAACTATCGATAGTTTTCACAAACTTTTATTTTGAGGAAATCGCGGTTTTATGTTTCCCTGTGCCACATGTGTGTGTGTAATATTCAAATTTGATATGCATATTTATGAGACTTATAATTTGAAACTCTGAATAAAAATAATTGCATATCAAAGATAATCAAAAATAGTAGAATAATCCGTCAAAATATCAAAATGCGTGATTTTCGAGATTCTTTCAGATTTCACGCTAAAAATGATACTTTCACGCAAAAGTGCACTTGGCATCCGCACGTAAGTTATCCCTCAGTATTTCCGCAAGAAATTGAGCTGGGATGCAAAGAATTTACAAATTGTGCTATCAATTAAAAACTCGCTTTAGTGTGTACTTATACATGTAATTAAAAACTCGCTGTTATACATGTAATTAAATACATAATGTACGGTATTTTCATTTTTTCTTTCAAAATGCGCACCTGGTAAAATGCACATGTCTCCTTTCGGATAATATAAAATGAGATATATTCCATATTTCTTGAACATTCTTTTAATATTTGTGGCATTGGGATATTTACTATACATTCGATTGAGAAATGCATTTAAATCGAAGAATTTAAGTTGCGTAAAAAACTAAACTATCGATAGTTTTCACAAACTTTTATTTTGAGGAAATCGCGGTTTTATGTTTCCCTGTGCCACATGTGTGTGTGTAATATTCAAATTTGATATGCATATTTATGAGACTTATAATTTGAAACTCTGAATGAAAATAATTGCATATCAAAGATAATCAAAAATAGTAAAATAATCCGTCAAAATATCAAAATGCGTGATTTTCGACATTCTTTCAGATTTTACGCTAAAAATGACACTTTCACGCAAAATTGCGCTTGGCATCCGGCCGTACGCTATTCCTGGGTATTTTTCCAAAACTTTTAGCTGGGATGTCAAGCATTAACAAATTTTGCCGTAGAATCCTTATCTAGAGCACTTTTTGACGTTTGGCCGGTCTACTAACTAACGAAAAGAGTATAAGATCCAAAAACAAGCTCTATAGAATTTTCAAAATTTTCAACGTCACAGATAGTATCGTAACTTTGATTTCGAGCAATCAAATTTTTAATAGAACGATTAATCAGTCATCTTGTGACAACATACGGGCGGAGAAATAAACAAGGCAAACGCCAAGCGTTGTCTCGCCTGCATATTGCAGTCATGAAGAGACTGCATGTCAGAACTATGCTATATGACTTCTGAGGCTGTCAGCAGTTTAGGGGGTGAATTGTGGTTCTGACAGTTTACATATGCATTAATGGTATAGGCCTACTTTATCCCTAGAAAATCAGATAAAACTAAGAATGCTGTTAATACTATGAAGCTATAATTATTTCCATGCAAGTAAGGAAATGAATTTATAATAATGTGAGTAAAATTGTAAAATTAAATTATTAAGGTGTTATGGCAAACTTATTGTTTGAAAAAATGGAGGAAAGGTTGTTCATGAAAGATAAATATAAAAACTTATTGTGTGTGATTTTTAGCCATCTTGCCTTCACTTTAGCAGTAGGGTTTTCTAAATTTATCTGTGTGCATATAAGTAAATGATGCAAGAGTGAAGTACTACAAGCTACAGAAAGTTATTGTGTGTACAACACAGCACAGTGCCAGTCATGGAAAGTTCATTGACCTTGGACCT
The DNA here is from genome assembly GCF_018143015.1 of Lytechinus variegatus. Lineage (NCBI taxonomy): Eukaryota > Metazoa > Echinodermata > Echinoidea > Temnopleuroida > Toxopneustidae > Lytechinus > Lytechinus variegatus. Next base: position 24,450,456 of record NC_054750.1, on the reverse strand, counting down.
TATTCAAATTCGACTCATATTCGAACTTGACCTGTGCCTTCAGGAGATGGACCTCTGGTATGAATTTGGTGATCCCACCTCGAAGCTATAGAAAGTTATTGGGTGTACAACACAGCACAGTGCCAGTCATGGAAAGTTCACTGACCTTTGACCTTAATCAAATTCAACTCACATTCGAACTTGACCTGCACCTTCAAGAGATGGACCTCTTGTATGAATTTGGCAATCCTACCTCGAAGATATAAAAAGTTATTATGTGTACAAAACAGCACAGTGCCAGTCATGGAAAGTTCATTGACCTTTGATCTTAATCAAATTCAACTCACATTCGAACTTGACCTGCACCTTCAAAAGATGGACCTCTTGTATGAATTTGGCAATCCTACCTCGAAGATATAGAAAGTTGTTGTGTGTACAGCACAGTGCCAGTCATGGAAAGTTCATTGACCTTTGACCTTATTCAAATTCGGCTCACATTTGAACTTGACCTGCACCTTCAAAGGATGGACCTCTGTTATGAATATGGCGATCTCACCTCGAAGCTATAGAAAGTTATTGTGTGTACAACACAGCACAGTGCCAGTCATGGAAAGTTCATTGACCTTTGACCTTATTCAAATTCGACTCATATCCGAACTTGACCTGTGCCTTCAGGAGATGGACCTCTGGTATGAATTTGGTGATCCCACCTCGAAGATATAGAAAGTTATTGGGTGTACAACATAGCACAGTGCCAGTCATGGAAAGTTCATTGACCTTTGACCTTATTCCAATTCGACTCATATTCGAACTTGACCTGTGCCTTCAGGAGATGGACCTCTGGTATGAATTTGGTGATCCCACCTCGAAGCTATAGAAAGTTATTGGGTGTACAACACAATTGTTGACAACGACGACGAAGCCGCCGACGACGCCGGAAAAAGTAATACCTATGTCTCGCTCCGCTACGCAGGCGAGACAAAAAAAAATAGATAGTCATAAAGAATGCCGAATTTAATATATGTTAAAAAATCATTGATTTAGAGACCATATAATTTTTATCAAGAGCACCCACGCGATGCAGTGATATTTTATTGTCAGGAGAAAGATGAATGAATCTTTTATATTTGTTGAAAGAAATTACGAGGTAAACTTATCTTTAAAACTTAATCATGTTAAATGGTTATCTATCTATGCGTTCGATAGTCATGTTATCTGATCACTTAATACTCCATTTTAAGCTGTCATTTCCCGTTCTGTTGCCTTTTTGTTTTGTTTTTTAACTATAGGACATTGCGTTTCTCCATGGACCTACTTTCTCAAACAGTCAAAGGGCTGGTTAAACTCTTTAGTAATTGATCAGAGTGATTCCTTCCGGATCACAACCAATATTCATTGACATAGGACCTCCTTAGGGCGTGAGGAAAGTAAAAGTGACATTAATGAGGCTGATAATGAGACGACCATAATAGACACACCTTATGTGTATGCATGGAAATTAGCAAGGAAATCCTTGAATATTGATAGTTGTATACATTCAGCAGACGATATCATTCGAAAGTGAAGGTAAAGTATTTTTCTGGACATGCGCAATGCCAAAGGCGGGGAAGTGACTGGTAGGACTAACCGGAAATTAAGACGTTCCTCTTTCCAGGACGAAATCACAATTTGATGTGATATTGATAATGGTTGGGCAGTGGTCAAAGAGACTTGGCATGTCAACCATGATATGACAGGACAGAAGGAGGGGACGAGTTCCGCAAAGATATGTTGAGTAATCCGAAGCATGGCTTGACCCACCTGTGGATGTCATTCTTCTCAAGCGGCCACTGGCGTATGGATGGAGAAGGGGAGTTTGGCCCTTCCCATCCCCCCCAAAAGAAAAATAGCTGGCTCATGATAGATAGATGAGTCTTGTGGTCCAGTGGTTAGAGCATTGGACTCATAATCGCAAGGTTGTGAGTTCGAATCCCCACTCTGCCATTGTCTCCAATTTGATAAAAAGGCCCGAGAGTAATATCTGTCGTCTAGAAGGTCAGCCACTGTGGCTGATTAACCTGTGTATCCTAGGTAATTGGTTATATGCCAGCTTGGCGTTTACCAGCAAAATGCTGTCCTGCCGAGTTCCTATCTCTCTCTTTTCTCCATTTTACTTTGTATAAATTATCTCTTTCTCTCCTATCAAAATTATGCAATTATACATTATGCACTTAATGCATGTTTTTCTCTAGATTTTATCTTGTAAATTACCTTAATTATTTTAAGGCTAGTACAGTGATATTCTTATCCTTTCTCTTTATCTTCTCGATTCGTTAATCCAATGCTTTCTTATCCCAATTTCCTATCCTGATGAGTTTTATCATGTTATCATGTTTTTTCACTGTACATGTATCGTTATGATAAATCAAGTGATTATATCCTGAAAAAGTTTTCGATATTAATTACATTTTACTTTGGACTTTTACCCCCCCCCCCCTTATTTTTTCAGAACTCCAGTTACACCAGATCTGATAATCATATATATTTGAATTTCCAATTTCTATTGCAAGTTTATTTAAAAATACCCCTTTCATTACTGTTCAGCACCGAGGTGTTATTTTTTACTATGTTATATTTTTCCAATTTTGCAGTGGTATTTTTTTAATGCATCTCAAGACTATCTAATTAATTATTTTGGCACCCTTTTCAGTATTCCCTTTTTGTATAATAACTAACGAAAAGAGTATAAGATCCAAAAACAAGATCTATCGAATTTTCAAAATTTTCAATATTTTGTGTAATAGTATTTATATATCTTTATTTATGTCTTGGGAGCGGCATGTGTGGGGGCTCATGCCTTCGGGCAACAGTGATGAATTTCGCTTTTGTGCTCCCTGACCCACATGCCGTTCCCGCATTTCTTTGCATGTTAATGTACTGTAAATTTTCTTATGTAATGTGTATGTATTTTTTATATTGGTCAAATAAATAATAATAATAAATAAATAAAACAGAAGTTCCAAGATCAAGAAAAACTGAAAAAATGAAATGAAGGAAAGGGGATAAACTATGACAAAATTTTCTTGTGTTATGTCAAAATCTATCACGAAATTATATATTTCATTTAAAAAACAAAGATTTTAAAAAAATAGTCGCTCTCTTGCGACGTCTTTGTAGTAAATGTACCAAATACGCTATCTCCTGCCCCCTCGATTTCAAGTGACTAATCGAAAATAATTCATTTGATTTACAGAGACAAGATGAGGTAATGGAGACACAAAACCTGCTTTCAATAATAATAGTTTTCTTAAACAAAATTTTAATGCCATGGGTCTTATTAGCAAGAGGACAGCATTATCAGTTAAATGGGAAAATAATAAAAGCCAGTTGATGTGTGTCCTCAGGGTTTCAATGATGGTACTTGATCCAATTAAATTTGATGCAATTCGATGTTTTCTCAAATTGGACTTTGCTGTCTAATATACAGCCCCCTTGACGATTCGACCGCCTAATAATTCGATCCGCTGGTTACCCCACCCATATCCCTTACACTAATAACTATTATTTGGACACACACCGTCCTCATCACCGTGATTCACAGGAAAAGCATGTGGAACATTAACTTCAACAACCCAAGGACACTTAAAATGACGAACAGGTGAAATAGATGGACTGTCCCGAGACAGATACGAAGCAGGACCTGGTCTTGGGAAGACGAATTCTCGGCGGGACGAGGTGCCTGGGATGACCTAATTTCACGTCATGATGATGAACGTCTTTTTATTGGTCGCGTCAGACAACTCCGCCCCAGTCTCCCGAAAGGTCTAATATTACCCCCTTTAGAATATTTAAGGGGAAATAGGTTGCTTGCATGAATCATAGGCCTTATCGTATACATAGAACTAGGACAATCGGATCATATTGTTAAACGAACATTAAAGGAAACATAATTCACTTTAATTCATACTCAAGGTTTCAAGGGAAGCATCCCTCCATAACCAGTAGGGCGTTAACTAAAATAATATTTCCCCTGTGTTTACCATCAAGAATCCTCTGAACAGTCATATCTGGACTGAATTACATGTATAATTGTAATTGAATAAATGAATGAAATAGAATCAATCGTACCTGCGCGCTGTCCAGGGCCCCGTCTTACAAACAGTTACAAGTGATCCAATCAACCTCGTGGAAATCCATCAATGTCATAATTTTTCTTCATGAAATTTGCATCTTTGTAAACAAAGAGAAGCACACTAAATCTTCAAGAAAGCTATGAATCTATGAATACACACTATATCTAGAAAACATTTTGAACAAACATGTAGTTTAGATGTTGGTATTGCTGGCTTTCCATAGTTCGGGTTGATTGGATCAATCGTAACTCTTGGAAGATGGGCTCAGATCTATTGAAAATGAATAGTCGTTGGAATAAAAATGAGGCAAAGGAGTAATAAAGTATTTGGGTATTGAAAAAAACCTCGTGATTAGTGATGAACCAAAAATATGTACTGTGTTTGATTATTTTCGCAGGTTCATTTCATGAGAATAGCCCTCATACACATTGATTTACATATTTTGTAGACCTTCTCAATGATGAGGGGGGGGGGGGCATGCATACAAAATAAGGAGGTCATTTAATTCCACCATCTCCTTTCTGCAGCACTAAACCAAGAATGAACAAACTTGAAGTACTTCTCTTTCGATTACCATTATCCAATGTAAGCCTTATTTTAATATGGAGGTAAATAATATGTGTAGATTTTATTTCAGAAACCAAAAGGTGTATTTATACATGTAGATGATATTTTTTTACATTTACTAAGACCTTTCACTTCATATTGAGATACTCCTCTCTGTCTCATCTCTCTCCCTCACACTCTCCACCCCCACCCCCCTCTCGCTTTTTCTCTCCTTTCTCTTTTTCTTTCCCTCTCTCCTCCCTCTCTCAGCCCTTTCTTTTAGTTCTCTCAAACTTTTCTGAATTTTTTATTACTCACTATTTTTTTACAGAATTTCCCAGATATGTTCACAGTACCCTAATATTTTGGTAGTGATTGTGGTAATTGGCAATTGTGGTGTATATGGGGTGGGTCAACATCTCAGTATGAGTGTGAGTGATAAAAGATAATAAATGTAATCAGTATCCAATGAAACACAAGTTTCCTTTTATATTGCAAAATCAATTTTTGCCTTTGCTGTTTCCACTCCTAATAGCAAATTCAATTCACAAAACGACTTTCAATGTGATATATATTCACCGACGAGAAAAAAGTAAGGATATGTTAAACAAGATCACCCTGATGTCCAGGTACATTAGTATCAATGAAAGCCAATTGGTTTTCCTCTGGAGAAGAAGATCCTACCGAAGGAAAGGCCTTTATAATGAAGTCTCTATCGAGGTTTAATATCACGGGACATTAAGTATTGGAAATTTATTGAAATGATATTAGATGACAGCATAACCTATACAAATTCACAACTCTTATTCGATAGAATGTTATCAAAGCGTCATCAATATGTTCCTGTTGTTTTCCTCCTTTTATCATTACCAATTTAATATCAATGACTTTCTCTTCAAATGTGCAAATAGTAACTGATTTGTTTCCACTTTCCACTGTCATATTATTCTTGAACAGTGCATACATTCAATAAAGAAAATGTTATTTCAAATAAAGGTTAAAACTAAAAGATCACAATCCTTGCATCACATGTAGCTCTGGGGAGCGTTTCATGAAAGGACTTGTCAGATGTTTTATCCGACAAGTCCTGTTTTATCCGACAATTACCATAGTAACAGTGTCTCTCAGCCAATCAGAATCAAGCAAAGTTGTCAGATCTGACAACTTGTCAGACAAAAATGTTGATGAAACACTCCCCTGAAGTTATGTTTGGTTTGTAACCAAGCCTCCAAGAGAGAGCAAATGCCAAACATGAATCATAATTCATATACTAAAACCCATTGCATTACCTGAAATCTGTTGAGGAAGAGGGTTTTCCAGTCTAACGTTTGATTAAAATTATTGAGCTAAGTGATATCATGAGCAAATTGACTTCCTATTACTTAAAAGGCCTAGTCTGGAACAAAGTGAAATATCTAAAGGAATGCTCAATAAATACAATGCAATCACATATATAATCTTACTCGAATGAGGACATTTAGTATATCATATTACAATGTGATCTTTCAGTTTCCTCTTTGAAAGGTCAGCCAGACAAATACACAAGAGAGCAAACCTCTACGACTAAATGAGAAAATGGTTCATAAAGCATTCATACTTGCCCAAGATGAGTATTCCAAAAAGAAAACAATTTACAGGAAAAAAATTGACTTACATGATCAAATAAAAATAGCTAATTACACAGATAATTGAAATACAAGAGATATCGTTCTCCAAAATCGGTGATTAGAGGGAAGATTTGCAAAAAAATTATATCTTACAGATGACGAACTACTTTCACTCTTGTACATTTCTGTGCCAAGAATGGCACCAGGTTAATATAAATACATTGGCATGTATATATACATTTGCATTTTTTTTGCATCTCTGTATTGTGTATAATTATTTCGACATCTTATTAGATACTAGGAGTGCCCTCCACCCAGTTGAATACTGTAACAGTGTGACTTCTATGTAACCTTTTGTGGCCGAGTTAATAACAAAAAGGTTAGAACGCCATCTTCAGCAAGACATCTTGAGTTTTCATGACAGGTAAAATGCCTGATTTCCCAAAGAAAAGGAATAAAGACAAATAAAGAAACACTCCCGTAACAAAAGATGTCTAAAGAGTCTTAATTGATTGGCTGCAGCTACAGTGAAACCTTCTGGATGTTATTCTTCAAAGATGACAAGATGTCAGATGACAATTCAGAAAGGGGCCTGCAGTACCAGCAGTTGGAATGGCAGTTTCGCTCATTGTTTATGTTGTGTATATCATCTGTCATTTTTTTCATGTCATAGTGCAGTCATGTGTAATTTCATCATCATAAACTTTACAAGGTCTCGAAGGAGTTGGCAGCAGGCTGCCAACAAACTTATAAATGCCCGTATTGACAAAGTACATATCATAATTAGTCAATAATCAAACAAAAGAGAGAGGAAGTATAGCTATAGATAATGCATCGATGCTGCAGGAGTCTTAGCGAGACCAAAGACGCATTAAATCTGGATGATGACAGCATCACTAAAATCGAAGAGAGGAGTAACACATCGAGCTCATGAAGGAAGCTCATGACCGAATGAAGGTTCTTCAAATAGGCTCCATAAAGTCAACAACATCCAGACATTCCTCCAAACGTTCTTCATAAAAGGAGATTGAATGCAAATGGTGGGGTAATGCTCAGAACCAAGATGATCCTCGCATAGTGCTCCAAGAGATCAAGTTTTTGGAACTGGGGATCAATTAGCAGCAACCATAATGGACTGGATAAGTCTAATAACCTGCTCCCTCCAGAACCACCTGTGTTTGGAAGTTCTCTGCAATATCAACACATGGAAAAAAGAAGCTACGACCTGCTGATAGAAAGAAGGAATATAAAGAAGATAAGTTCTATCTATCTTCTGAAGTACTTGAAGGGCCAACCCTTACAACTGGTTCAAGGCTATTTATTATTAGACGATACCTAATCCTATGCTACAGCTAAGCAGGCCTTACAAAGTAGGTACAGTGATCCCGTCATCTGGTCCAACGTCTACAGAGACAAGTTGGGATCCTGGCCAAGAATCAACAAAAGAGATAGCCAAGGCCTACGAATGCCATCTGATTACCTAAAACTGTCCTGTACAGCAATGCTAACAATATGAAATCTGGCACAATTGGGTAATGAGAGGGAACATAGAAAGATCATGGCCAAACTTCCAGACCACATGGTCATAAGCTGGAGTAAATGAGTTGCTACAGGGAAAGAAACTCATAGAAATGCCTTCCGTTCATGTCAAGAATTTAGCAATTTTATCGAGGAAGAAGCCAACATCGCATGTGACCCTCTTACCTCACTGAATAATGTAAAGGAGCTGAGGGTAGAGAAGAAGCAGCGTTGGGTGCAACATCCATGTACGCCTCAAGAGATCAATGCCCAGTTTCCAAGAAAGGGAAGGAAGCAGGAGCATGTCTGTTCGCTTCGTAAGGAACACCACAAGCTAGGAATTTGACAGAAGTCCCCATCGATGGCTTTGAAAGGAAGAGCTATGTTCGAGAAAATGGACTGTGTTATGACTGTCTCAAACGAGGGCACACTTCAAGGGAATGTATCAAGAGGAGACACGCAGGTAGTGTCCGCAAAAAACAACATCCCACAGCTCATCATGAATACTGGAATAGAAGTAACCAAGAGAGAACCAGCGAGCAGATGGAGGCCCAGCCAGCCATTGACAGCTTTGGGCCAATAGAGCAACTCAGAACATCAAGTTCTCATACAACAGTTAGTCATATGACTAAATACATGCAGGCTGTAAGGTTTTCATCAGTCCTTCCAGTCTGGATATCTCAGGAGGACATCGTTGATGAGAGACTGATATATGCACTGTTAGACACACAGTCTGGCAACAACAATCTTGCTGGAATCTAAAAAGGAAGCCATGATCCTACATGGTTCAAAAGTAAAATCTTCTCCTTCCTACCAAGTCTAAGAAAGATGAAAGGATACCTAGCGAGAAGATTCAAGGACTAACAGTTCATGCCCACAACAGCATCAAGGTAATCAATCTTCCTGCAGCGTATACCCGAGACATTATCCCTACCAACAGGGAGCATATTCCTGTACCTGAAGTAGCAGCCTCTTTCCCTCACCTGACTGAAATTGCAGAGGAACTGTTACCACTACAAAATTATAAAATATGACTGCACTCTTGCTCTAGCTCAACGCAACATATTTTCTTCCCCTTAAGAAAATGGAACAAAATATTAGTATTCCTTTTGTTGCAGTCAACCTTTATTACCAAAAAGAGGCAAGGTCAGTGTTTACACTCAAATTTGACTAATTTGTGAGAAAAGTGTGTGCTACAATATTTACATGTTAAACTATTATCAGTAGACTGCACTAATACATACTGTACGAGTAATATTACATGTACATGACCCATCTACAAGAATTTATGTTGTTTATTGAAGTCATTACGAAGGTCAAATTCATTATACATTGTTTCTTTGATACATGGATGGACTTAATATTGAATATGGTATTCACCTGTATGAGACAAGTATTTAAGTGAGTCAATCTCTAAACATTTAGCTATTTCAGAAGTGTTCACGTTAATTCACAAAATACAAAGAAGAAGGTAATTTGAAGGGTATATATAAAGGCAGATAAAGGGACAACTGTGTTGAAATGCTGATGAGTCACACCCAAATTTTTAACAATTATGAAGATTTTATAATATATTCATGATAAAATGGACGTGAGGAAGCTGTAATTGATGACATGATCTAAATTTGAACAGTTCAGTCAAGCTTCTGGATATAAATGATTTCCATTTATGTATTTTTTATCTATCACAGTTTTCACTGAGTCAGAGAAAGAAAGAGAATTAAAGAAACACTCCTGTAAAAAAACATGTCTAAAGAGTCGTAATTGATTGGCTGCAACTACAAATATGGTGACCACTTACTACACATTTTAAAGATAATAATAATATGAAACATTAATATAGTGCTAAAGCAATGCATACTATTACCCTGGCTTCAGCAAGGATATCATGATCAGGTGAGCATTCAAGGAATTCCTTCCTACCAGGTTCCCAGTTACTACACCAGGGTGGAGAGTAGCAAATGTAGATAAATGCCTTGCCAAGTGATGCGAGTGCCATGGTGGGATTCAAATCCCGGACCTTGTGGTTCATAGTCCCGAGAGTTTACTGGGCCACATCACATCTACAGTAACAATACTTGAAATGTCAGCCATATTTCATCGGACAAGCTGTCGGATTTGACCACCACGTCATCGGATGACAACTTGCTCTTGGTTTTGAACCAGTGAGAAGTAGTCATCTCTGGTTGTAACTATGGTGACATGATGTTTATGCAGGTAGAGAGCAACACTGAATCGCATTCTCAATAGTTTGGGTTGAAATGCTGATCACAAAATTGTCCCAATTTGTACAGTTCTCATTTTTGAGATGCTCTAAAGGTCAGAGGTCATAGGTCTTGATCATCAGGGTGGTATAGCTCGCTCAGAAGTCTGTAGACGTATGATGGGGCATTGCCCCCACTGAAAACACAAATTAAAAAAAAAAGAAGAAATTGATACAAAAGGCAAAGGATATTCAAAGTACATCAACCATTATAATAAAATAGCATTTGTAAAGGCACCTTCCTTTTTCTTTTCATTGCAATTTTTATTAAATATTCCTATCAATCCCACACCCAGACAAGGTCAAGTACAACTGTGTTATTTTGCTCTATTTAATTTCTTGACAGGGGAATTTACCCTCTCTTCCCCTCTCCTTCCACTGAGTATTTGCATTCTTGCACATGCAATATCAGGATCAATATTCACTCTACATTAGAACACATATATGTATGGATTGCTGATTGCATGCACGTGCAAAAATCAGATTTGGATTTTGTAATCCACCTTTTATATATTGTACAGGGGAAGGACTTTAGAACAATTTTTTTTCTTGAGTAGATATACAGAATAAAAATGCAAGAAAGTGATGAATAGTTTAATGTTTCATTGGAAGAAAATTCCCAATATCCTCATCAGAATATTATGGAATCTACTTACATGTTTGATATGAAGAGTGTGACTAGCTCTGGAGGTACATAGTCAAAAACAGGATTGTAGATATGAACCTTGGAGAGTAACTCCCCATCGGAATAATCTAAGATCTCTTGTGGTGACTCGAACTTATTGAATGCATCCTGAAAAAAAAGTAGAAAGGTTTTTATTTCCAATAGTTTTGCCAAAAGAGCATTTGGAAATTGATCATTATTGTTAGAATCATTGATTTTTTAGATGTTTTTTATTATGTTGGTTCAATAAAACACATGATAAAAAAAAAAATTATGAAAGGCAGGAATAACAAAAGAGATTGCGACTTACCTGATCAATACTACAGAGGTATTCTGGTGACAGCTTGAACATCGGTGTGCATACTATCAACTGATAAAACAAATAAAATACATGTAGTACATTAGAATACATGCACAACTCTTACTTCAACGCAGGGTGTCACACATTTTTACTTATACACAACAAATTGACGGAGTGATTTTCCATTTTGCTTCAAATGTACATGTATGTCACTAATTATAACTGCTGAGAGCTTGTTTGTAATTTGTGATAGGCATAGAAATGGAAAGGAAACAAAATGAAAACCAAGGAAAAATTAAACAAAATCGAGGGAAAAATATGCAAGTAGTGTATCAATGAATCTAAACAGAGTGAGCAATAACATCAAATGAAAAATTACTATCTCTGTTATTTTCCATAGTATGGAGAAAGTTTCTTGATAACTGTCATTATTTTCTAAACCAAGTGCACAGAGAAGATTTAGCTTCTTTTCCTTATCTTTTCAGAACTTTACTCAGAGTGATACTGCAAATGAGAAAAGTATTAAAATCTTTCAAAACTTACCGGTACTGAATGATGCTTAGCTGCTAATGCTAAGGCATGAGTGCCTCCAATAGCCTTCAATCTGAAATGATAATATATCATAGGAAATGACAAGTATTAACGCAGACCTTCAATATATTAATCAAATATACCACGCTGAGAAAGCATAGTAGAGAATTTTTACTTGCGGATGGACTGGCAATCATTACATTTTTGTATAGTTGATCCATCCAATGATAAAAAAAATACATTCACCATTTCCACTCTAGTCTTATTTTCAAATAAAAGCCAGGCATACATGTTTTTTTTTTTTTGTATCTTCCCTTTGAAAAAGAAACACAATTCTAGTTTTAGCTACTCTTAACCCATTCCTGGCTCCGTTGAACATGGTTACTGCCCACCCAAAGTTAATGCACATTATTCATTATTCATCCAGAAAGATCTGAATGCATACAAGGCTTACAGTGTCAGATCATGCCTCTCTGATCCCTTATTAAGCAAACTGATTTTCTACGCAATATTAAACTTTCTTTCAATGCTCATCCTCAAAACATTATTTAACAAGCAATTAAGTACCCAATCTTCCCTAGAAAACTTTTTTTTAATCCAAATATACACATACATATAGATATGAGGAATAGACAGCCAAGTAATATGAACACTCTTAAGACATGCCAAATCAACATTCCAATGAACACTTAAGACATTCCAATCAAGTGTCAAATATTACTTATTTTCACAACCACATTAGTGAAGTCCAAATCTTTTCCTCACATGAATGTTATGTTTGATGATTTTAATTGTGAATATTTACAATGTTTTTGTTTATTTAATATGTAGCACCTTTCATTAGAAAGTGCACATAAGAAATACTTATCATTATTACTATTATTATTATTTCCAGATGATTAAAATCAACTAGCATACCCTCCATTTGCCATGACTGTGTGTGTTCCAATGATGACCTTGTTCACCCGCGACATCATAGCAAAGACGGCCGAGTCAGTGATGACCGTCGTCTCGATTTCGTGCTTGGCTAGTGTAGTGGCTAACTCGTGTCCCTATAATAAATGGAAAATTAAAAAAAAAAAAAAAAATTAGTTAAACATCTGGATAACCATGTACTGATGTAACGTGCGCAGTTTGTTAAATTCTTGAATCAAAGAAAAAGTTTGAATAAAATTTTTGAAAATGAGCGAAGAAAATGAAGATTAGAAAAGCAGAAAAAGTGGGGAATATAACTTCTCTAAAATTCTGAAATCTTACAATGATGAGGCATTCACAAAACTTAAATATACAACTACATTATTCATTAATAAAATTGCCCCTTCTTTCAAGAATGAACTTTCAAACTGATCTCATTATTGGTAGAAAAAAAAATCTGTATTTCGGGGAAAACCAAAGTTGCTATACATTCATAAATATCTTGTCATCTTTTAGATTAATACAAATAGCATGAAAGTGATAAAGGATTAATCATTCAAACTCCCAATTCTATTTCATTTACTTGCAATCAACACATTCTATGCATGTGTGACATCCATTATCGTTTTGAAGAAACAGGATGAAACAGATTTTTTACAAAAAAAAAAGGAAAACTGGTAATTCTTGGTTATGGTTTTCATTGAAGTAAAACAACCATGCGTAAAGAGACTATGATCACTGAATACAACAAGCTATATCATTTAACATTATCAACTAATTAACTCAAATCATAAAAAGTAAATCACTCCATGCAATATCACAAATAGGGGGAATGCCAAGTCTTACCTTATACAAAGGAGAACACTCTGCAACTATTACATGGAATTTCCTTTTTCTAGCTGCATTCTGTCAGAAACAAATAAAAGATAAATAATGAATTACACTTAATAAGCACATAAATCAATCATGATTTCTTAAAAGTTTTCTTCAAAAAATATCACAAAGGACAAAATACAATTTCCAGTATTCCTAAATACCAATAACATCCTCAGAATTTACAAAACATGAACAATCTGATACCTAGCATGAAAAGATTGACAAACAAGATGTAGGAGAGGACAACCAATTCCTGCAGAAAATGGCTCACAGGGGTGAAGGTATATGTAAATGGAGAGTTATTTGGGACTTAGGGACTAAGTCAATACTAAGGTCAAATATGCCTTTTCTCTATCTATTAAATATGAGAACAACAAAAAAATTCATGATGTATACTTCACATCTACTTTAAAAGGAAATCTGAAATTATGTTGTTTCACATTTGTAAAGCACTTTGAAACATTTTGTATTACACACTCTAAAAAGGAAAGACATTATTACATGTATATCGTTATTATTAATCTGTCAACGTATGTCTGGAAATCAAAATGTGAATATACTTACAAGAAGGAATGCCTCTAATGTTCTTGATTTTCCCAGTGTCATGATGACCTCATTAGAATGGATATGTTCCAATGATTGACTAGCAATAGCTTCTGCACTTCCCTCTAGTTCTGATAACAACTCATTAATACTCTCTATTACTCGACCCTATATTGGTTTCAAGAATTGCGAAAGAGTGAAGGAGAGGTAGAGAGGGGCAATGAGGGAGACAAGGGAGCAAAAAGAGAGAGAGAGAAAATGAAAGGGAGACAGTCGGAAACAGAGAGAGAGAATGGAGCATAATGGAGAAAGACAAAAAAACAAGGAAGATGAAGAGAAAGGAAGAGACAGAATGTAAAACTCTGTTCTGTAAAAATACATTATTCTAAAGTAATTGACTGTCACACTAATGCAACTTTTTAGGTGCTCATCCACTCTGGAAAGTGCTCAGGTGTTACATGTAATTGTCATAATCAACATGGCTTGAGAGCAGACACCACCCAGTTTCACAAGCATTTCAAGGAATAAATATTCCTTCCAGATACTTCTCGTAATGATAGAAAAAGACAATGGGGCACATGATTTTTAGAGTTGCAATCAATCGCAACTCTAAAATTCATGTGCAACTTGATTTTCAACCAATCAACAGTGCGCATTTGGGACTTGCGACTGATTTTTTGGCTTGCGTTTAAACGCAAACTCTTTCTGCAACGGGCCCCTGGGGCAGAAAGAGTTTGCGTTTAAATGCAAGCCAAAAAATCAATCGCAAGTCCCAAATGCGCACTGTTGATTGGTTGAAAATCAAGTTGCACATGATTTTTATAGTTGCGATTGCAGATTGCACAGCAAAGTACATCAGGGCCCCATCTTACAAAGAATTGCAATTGATCCGATCAATCGCAACTATGGAAAGCCAGCAAAGTCAACATATAAAATGCATGTTTGTTAAAAATATTGTCTAGACATGAACGTATATCCATGAATTTGTTGATTTCTTGACAATTTGGTGCATTCTCCTTGGTTTACAAAGGACATTTTGCAAATTTCCTGTCGAAAAAATTATAACACTGATGGATTTCCATAGAGTTACGATTGATTGGATCAATCACCCCATCTTTGTAAGATGGGGCCTAGGTGTGGGTCTTCTTAGCCCCGCCCCCCTCATTCAGAAGGGTCACTACCTCTCATATATAATTGTAATTTTAAATTATTTTTTTACTAATAAAGCATCAGAAGCATTGCAATGTTGTTAGACAGCAATCACTCTTCTTTACTCAGCTTCCAAACTTCTTACAAAGTATACTTACCTTTAAATTTGTACAAGGTTTGCTGAAATCCTCTACTTGACCTTCAGCAAGAAGCTTTTTCTGTAAAAAAAAAAGAGGGGAGAAATAGAACTTTTTTTAATTACGAACATGAATACTTAAATTTTGACGAGCACAGCAATCTATCTATGACAGATTTAGAAGAACAGAATGTTTAACTTCAAAAGAGATGCGGATAAACTTGTTTGTCATTACTAAAAGGATTGCTTTAACAACATGTAAGGCTGCTTTATGACTGCCTCCCAAAGCAAATCCCATGGCCAGGATTTGAACCCAGAACCCGTTGATTGAACAGACGCACCAGACAGTAATCATTGATTAAAAAAAAGCTGGATGGAATTTGTTTATATTGGCCGCCACACATGCAACCTTGAAGCTACAGGGAAAGTACCCCATCACACTACTAATAGTATATGGGACCATACCAACACGTAAAGCCCATCTCACAATGTGCAATTTTTACTAAATCACATTTTTTATGGAATATGAAAGTTCCAAAGAGAAAAAGTACTTTATTTAAAGTTTGGCACAATGTTCAAAATAATGAAATCCCCGGGGGGCCACTTCCATTCACGAGTGGATACCATGCGCGACCATGGGGTCTCGAAAAGCACCCTAAACACGTAATTTCCATATTCTGAAAATGCACCCCTTAACAAGTATTGGCGTGTGAAACACTACCCTTAACAAGTATTGGAAACAAAACGATACTCTTGGCAAATATTCCCTGAAATGAACCCCTAAACAAGTACAGGAATGTTTTATTGTTACGGGTCCTTCGGTCGTTGGCTTTACCTTATTTGGTTTAGTACGACCAAGAGGTGATATCTCCTTGGTACGACCTCACCTTCTACACCTCGCACAAATAAGACTCTAAACACGTAATTGGGGCAAAAGGACATCCTTTATAAAACATTTTAATTTTGTTTTACCATCCCTGCAAATTCAACCCTAAACACGTAATTTTCCTAGCGAAATAGATACCCTTTTTTCATTATTTTTGTGTTTTTGACACCCTTATCACGTTACGTACGTAACGTGCCCTATCGTGAAAAGGACATCCTTTTTACGTGTTTTTTTGGTCGCGCATGGTATCCACTCGTCAATGTAAGTGGCCCCCCCGGGATGAAATCATAATTTTGCTTTGCGGCAAGGCCCCGTTGTTGGAATACAGTCCAAATCGACTTCAATAATAATAATGATAATTAAGATCATTTATATAGCGCTTATCACAAAGAATGTCTCTAAGCGCTTAAGGAAAATAAATAGGAAGACAAGACATTTCAGCTAAAATTAAATTATACATTATCAAGTCGCAGCCAATGATGATGTCATTACAATTTAGAATTGAATTTGCTTTTATTCCTACATTGAGGTTTGAACTACAGTACATTGAATTTTGATTTCAGTATTCTGACCTCGGATCGGTAAGATTTTATTGGTTTGAATGTTCATGTCCAATTATGATTTCTATGAAAATCGTATCGCAACGAATCGCATAATGTGAGCCGGGCTTTAGAAACAATACGCACAAGCAAGAGAAAAAAACAGTGGAATTTTGTACACACCCGACCTAGGAGTACCGTAAGGGCACTAGTATTCAACCCGTTTGGAGAGTTTCCTCAAATATATAGAAACATAGAATTTACCTGAATTTCAGACCTGTCTTATTTCTAAGAGCAAATGCTGGTTATTCTTTTTCCGTTATTTTTTTCTTCAACCAGTCGACTGTGTGCGCGGGCGATCGAATTATACGGCGACGGTTTTTTGCACTAGTATTCAACCCGTCTGCACTAGTATTCAACCTAGCGATGAAAGATGGTCCTGTCTCTCAATCTGCCCTTGTCCCATCCGACTATGGACTAGACCATTTGAGATGAGACCAAACAGGGAATTAATCAAAGCCAGAGACTTACAAAGATCTAGATCTAATTTACCAATATAAACCCTTTTGAGATTTGCTATCTATCCTCACTAGGTTGAATACTAGTGCAATTCAGTGCAAAAGGCCATCGGCGCATAATTCGATCCTACGCGCATACAGTCGACAGATTGATAAAGAAAATACCGACAACAGATTACCCTGGAAATAACAAAGGTATGAAATTAAGATAGTTTCCATATTTCTAAATATTTTTGGAAATATTTCAAAATCTTTGAATTATGCCGGGTTGAATACTAGTGCCCTTACGGTACATTAAATTGGCCTCATAAGAGTGAATTGAAGCTCTATCCAGCTTTTCGATATTGATGACTGTATTGCTTATAATGGATATCAGTTTTTTAAAAAGGGTTCCTGTTTTTAGTTTTCTTATCGTACTTACATGAAGAGACTCTTGAGGATCACTAGAAGAATCTACACCCTGGCCTTTGATGATACTGTCAGAAAATACAAACAAAACAATAGTCTTGGTCTTAATTCTGAACTTGGGTTTAATTTAAACTGTGGTCTAAAGTTGAGGTTTCACTATGGATAGCCAATTGAGACAGGTATTTCTCATAGTATTAAGTTCAATTTGTCAGTTAATTGACTAACAGAGAATAATTACTTAAATAACACAAAGATTATGCTAACGTTGATATTTTTCTATTAGTCTATGTTATCTTTTGTACAGGTATATTGATCATTAGTTTATATTTACCTTCTATTAAATACAGACAGTGACTTTACACTTGATGCCATGTTAACCAACTGCTTTTAAGTGATCACATACAAATCAGTTATTAAAATGTAATTCTTTAATGAAGTTATGTATTAGCATGAATTTTTATTCTTTAATTCTTATTTCAGTACCCACACTACATGAGTTTTGCTCTGGTTTTGCAGCATCACTAGTGAGTGATTGGTTACGATGGAAATCTTGTCTGCAGTAACAGTATATTCGAATAATTAAATTTCTTCCCAACTTGTATACTGTTCCATATTGATCCCTCCTAAAAAAGGGTAGGAAATCATTTTTATCTTTTAGGCCCTACTTTGGGGGGCACATTGAGGGACACCTTGGGTGGTATTCTGAACATTGTCTTTTCTCCATATTTTATCTTTTCTCAGAGATATGACAAAATTGGTATTCTGGTGGATGTCATAACTTTTGTCACAAAACTTGTCATTATTTTTTTTTTGGGGGGGGCGCACCAAAAATATGCAGCTTTAAATGCGTGTAATCATTTCATACAAGCAAAAGATATGACAAAAGTTATGACAGGGGGGTAGCAGCCATAAATTTTGTCATATCTTTTAGTACCAAATATCTCGATACCCTGCCGACTGAATAACAAAGCATATAATGATATTATTTAGATTAGATTGTGGTATTAGTTTCACTCATCATCCATGACAATTTTCAATATTATATTTTCATGCTACAATTAGTTTAGGCCCTACATATTAATTCCTCCTTTTTTTCTCTGTTTTCCTTCTTTTTCTACTTCTCTGAAATCCTTCACAGCTCCCTGTCTCTCTTTGTAATTAAGCGCATCGATATTCGCGTAGTTGTGCGATGCCAGCAATTGTATTAGGGATACGCCCTTCCTATTGACTAGAATGGCTCCCACTGGGAACTAATGATGATTTTGATTGGTTTGCTTCTGAAAAGATGGGCGGGAACTTATAGAGATATGACAGGGAAAAGACAATGTTCAGAATACCAATTTGTGACAATCATAGCGGTGTCACATCTCTGAGAGAAATGACAAAATCTATTACAAAAGTTATGACAGTGTTCCAGAATACCACCCCTGAATTTTGGGGGCTCTTTCTTTCAAGGGCTTTGTTTTCTCAATGAATAATTATGTTGCACATGCACATCTCATTATTCTGCTGAATGTAGAATATGGATTTTCTAAATGTTCTTGGATATTGTTTTCGGCAGATCTTGGGGCAATTTAAGAAGAGAAGCTTGCCCAAACAATCCATTTTGCAAATTTCAGGGCAAATTCGGTTGTGAGAGCGAAATCGCCGGTCACCCTCATGTTTTTCCCTACAATGCTCCTAAAATCATGGTACCTATGGAGAGCTACCAGGTATGTGCCAATCGGCTACCAGATATATTAAATCATTAAAGTTCTATCCTAGGGCCTGTAACACAAAGCGTAGCAATGATCATACAACATTTTTATACAATTGATTGCATTGACTACAATGTACAATCAATCTTAAAAATCAAGTACACAATTAATCACTAACCATTGTGCTACAGGCCCCTAGATCATTACCCCCAGACTCACCTTGCATACTCCTCCCTGATGATCTTGAGTACCCTTCTCACCATGTTACCCACGGAGGACTCAGCAGGTTGAGCACTGGTTATCCTCTTACCCTCCTGCCTGATCAGCCCCATCAGCTCCCCGGCGTGCGCCCATCGGCTACCGGATATGATCTTCCTGATCAGGGAGAGGGTGCTATGGGCTACATCATAGGACCCCTTCACACTCCTACATACATGTAGATCCAGGATAAGACATTAAACAAATGGTTAGCTTTGAGCTAAATAGTGCAGGCATCCTATTGTACACAAAACGGAGTAAAATAAACTGTTTCGCACTCCTTCATACGTCCAGTAGAGAATGAATCCAACATTAAACTAGAAAACAATATATTGAAATCATCCAAGTGTCCAAAAACAGGGTATTGAGATAGAGATAATATAGAATTAGCCTCCACATTTCATTGGGTTATTTTACTTGTCTTGACTTATTTTGCCACTATTTACTCTGTTCTTGTCTATTCCTGAAAAAACCTTACATGTACCAGTAGTCATTATTACTTAATATGATGCTCGAGTTCTGACCATTGCTCAATGGAGTATCACATTCGATATAACCACAATGTAAAGATAGTTTTAATAAAAACAGTACAATAGAAAAGAAATCAATGAAAGTTTAATAGTATTCTGGACATCAAAAAATCTCATAGCTATGATTTTGTTGACACTTTGAATTTTGCATCACCACAAGCAAGCTGCTCCTTCCTCTAAACTGCCTTTAATTAAAAAAAAAACAAAGATTTCAATGTACTTTCACCATGCTCGTATGAAAATCTATACATTCATTGTCAGCCCACAATGAAAGGAAATTTACGGAATTCACAAAACACAGTATGAGGGAGCAGTTTTCAGATGATGTCCCTGATTAAAAAGAAACTTCCAAAATATAATTGTTTCTTTATAGATTTTAACCAAACTTTTATTAATTTCAGTTTTTTATAACGAGCCTCCCCTTTACAGGTGGATCATCTTACCCCTGCTTTAGATCAGCAATAAAAGCATCAATCTGCTCAGTCAAGCTACTTGGCAGCTGGGCCTTACTGTCACCAGGCATGGCGGATAAAACAGGCCAACCAATTCGTTGGTACTAGATGAAAAGTAAACTCTGCAAAAAGAACATATATAAAAAGTTAAGGAGAATTAATTATTTTTCTTTAAGTAATAACAAGAGCAGGTTCTGGCACAATTGCATAAATATTATTGATATCATCCACAAGATCACAACATATCAATAGTATCAATAAAAGACCAATGACTCATGAGTATCATCTAGGTTGAACTCTCATGGTAAGATCACATCATGTTAAAAGACCAAATTTGATCCAAATATCATAACAAGCATACTATTCTATTTACCAACTGTCACAATACCTTAACTAATCAATGCAAGGGAAATACAAATGCAAATGTGGGCACAAATACTTTTTTTTTATAACATGCTAATAATGGAGCTCTTCCACCAAAATATATGCATATATTTGCCTGAATGCTGATTGCTAACTTCACGTTTAGAAATTTCACAGGGAAAGTAGAATTTTGCATGGCAAAAATTTGAATTCTGCCCTTCCTGTGCACACATGATACTCTCATTCTTTGAACATGGTTATGATATAACATGATATAGGCACAATCCCTTGCTCAACTGTGAAGAATAAGGAGAGTAAACACATGTTAGAGAATGACTGTTAATCACTAGAAGCCTCCTGGCTAGGCTGACTATGGTCTAGAGTAGACCTAGTCTGTTACTTGTGCAAAACAAAAAAATCAAAATCAGAATTTCATTTGATTTTGAACATTTTTGTACAAAAACATGGCTGAAATTTAGATGATCGATTGTTGGAAATGATTAGAGGCCTCCATATCTGTTCTGTTTCTGTTTATGGTAACTCCCGTAGGAACTCGGCTGGACAACATTTTGCTGGTAAACGCCAAGCTGGTATATAACCAATTACCTTGGAAACATTTTACGTCTAGGTTAATCAGTCATAGTGGCTGACGTTATAGATATCACTCTCGTAGTCTTGAGGACTCCATGATGATATCTTTTTAACAAAATTTGACATTCATCATGGAGTCTTGAATCCCTGTCCATATAGCCATAAGAGAACCAGATAAACAAAGATGGATTCCCCTAGGAAATCCATCTTTTTTACTAAAAATCATGTAATTGGTCGTGATTTTATTTATCTCTACACCTTCCTACACCTAATGCGTAGGAAGGTTTAAAAAACAGGCAAATAAAAAGTTGAAAAATAAAGGTTTCTTCCCAGACCAATGTCGCGTAGACCCCTCGATCCACATGTAAACAACGCAAATACAATGGCGACGACCATTGAACCGCTTATGTATTACTATTACATACTTTCGATATGCAATGCCGTCTTGAAGAACAATTTATAGATTAACATATTTCACAAATATTAAAATTTCTTTCGTAATTATAAATAATCGACATGATACTGCCAATTATTTATTATCAAGAATTATATTTTATTTGTGAAATAATTTTATCTATAATTTGTTCTTCAAAACAACATCGCTAACCGGATGTGCGTCATACGTAAGTGGTTCAAGGGTCGTCATTGTATTTGCGTTGTTTACATGTGGATCGAGGGGTCTACGCGACATCGGTCTGGTAAAAAACCTTTATTTTTCAACTTTTTATTTGCCTTTTTTTTAAACCTTCCTACACATTAGGTGTAGGAAACTAGAGATAAACAAAATCACAACCAATTACGTATAATAATAAAAAAGATGGATTTCCTATGCCTGGGAATCCATCTTTGTTTACTTGGTTCTCTTATGGCTATATGGACGGGGATTCAAGACTCCATGATGAAGAAGTATATGTAAATTTTTTTTGAAAGACATCATCATGGAGTCTTCAAGACTATCACTCTCGCCAGTCTTGGGCCTTGTTATCGTGGAGACAATGGCAGAGTTGGGATTCAAACTCACAGTCACAACCTTGCGATTATGTGTCCAACGCTCTAGGCACTGGACCACCCGACCCGAGAGGCCTCCATATTACATAATGAAGAATAAATCTTGGTCAAAACTGAGCTAAAATTATTTTACTAAAATGGGAAATTTGGCCGTCAACGGAGTGCGATTACACCCGTGTAGAATCTACAATATGCTAACAGTACACAAATATGAACATATGGGACCACTTTGCAAATTCGTTAGTCGAGATAACTAAAGTCACAACAGCGTGCCAGTCTAACAGAACATAAACAATCACCTTTCAACAGCAATAACTTTCCTACTCTTCCTCTCTCTCTATCTATCTTAAAAATATTATAAAACAAGTAAAATAGTAAGAAACAAGGATACAAAACATACGGTTCCCATATTACCATACTACCGTATGCCACATATACACAGGTCTTCCTCTCGCATCCTCTTAATTCTTCATATGGTATCGGCAACGCACAGTACATGCATATGGAATGCACTTCAAATCCACAATTTGCATTAATTTCTCTCTCTTACAACATTTAAATCCATTTGATCCCGGATTTAGTAAAAACATAATCATATAAATATAACAAAAACACCAATGAAACAGCTAACTCTTAACCAATAAAATCGGAAACTGTGGCACACGAACACAATCCCCTTTTATTGGCTTTTCCTTCGTCTTCTTCTTTTTCTTCTTCTTCTTCTTCTCCTTCTTCTTCTTCTTCGTCTTCTCCTTCTCCTTCTCCTTAATTCTCCTTCTTCTTCTTGATCTCCTTCTCCTTCTTCTTCTTCTTCTTCTCCTTCTCCTTCTTCTTCTCTTCTCTTTCTACTTCTCCTTCTCCTTCTCCTTCTTCTTCTCTTCTCTTTCTACTTCTCCTTCTCCTTCTTCTTCTTCTTCTTTTTCTTCTTCTTCTTCTTCGGTTAAGTACAGTCCTATCTTTAGTCGAAAAAAGGCCGCAATCAGGAAAATACATGACATTTGGTGCAGTTGAACAAAACTAAACTATACTGCACGGTAAAAAGATGCATCTCAACTGGAGACTGGCTAACGGAGGGGAGTGCATGGTTCCAGGTGGCTCCTAAAAAGACTCAGTTGAAGGAGCCAAAACCACTGTTGTAGGCAGGACATTCCACAAGCAGATAGTATACTTGGGGAAAAGCTGTTTTGGTAGAAGAGGATTCTACAATGCTGCTGTTTGAATTGTAGGTGATGTCCTCTGGTTGGTTAGACGAGGCATACAGGAAAGGTGAATGAAACCAACATGGACCTATACTTGCTAGTTTGGTCCATGATGAAACATATAGGCCTATGAACTCCTGGTAAATAATGAAAAACGCCTGCTCGATCTGCGCTTAACATTGCCACGACAAAAGAAATTTGACAAATTACCAATTAAACATCTCAACGATTATTTACACTTTGCCCCGGGTCGCATGCACGCAGTACTTCACTGAAAACGTGCAAAATCTGACAACATATATTTCTCTCTCATTTCATTTGCCAATATATATATATACAGTGCGTATCAAAAAAAAGTTTACACTTTGAAAAAGCCCTGGGAATTAAAAAATATACAACATGTGGGTATTTTTTTCACATATAATTATGGGTTTGGGTCTCATCTATCCAATGAAAGTAAAAGTTTTGACAGAATGTTACACTTGAGTGAGCACTGTCCATTTTTGTAAAGCTCGCAGAAATCTGTTTGCGCAGAAATGCTTGTTTTCACGCTGTGTCAAGGGGAAAGGGCGAAATCAAACTAACCCTGCGAAGCATTTCTCATAAATTTCCCTAGCACTTTTAGCCAATTGAAATAAAATGGATACATTCAAGCATTTTGTAACAATTTTGCCGCCCAAATTTGAAATTTCAACACTTAGTAAGCACAACCTTTACCCCTTTTGTGCCAGCTAGATCTGAGGACATAACTGAATCTGAACAAAATTTTATATCAGACATCTCCAGCATTTTTTACTAAGTTTTTATCATTTAAAGTTGGTTTACATTTCATTTTTCATTTAATACTTGTTTCTCCACACTTTTCCCAAGCTTGGCAATGATTAACAAAATGAAAATCAAGCCTAAGCCATTTCATGTAAATCACAGCTCAGTGTAAAGCAAATATCATCACGATGGACTCGGTGTGTGGGGGAGTGGGGTGGGGCGCAATGCACTCTTCGAACTGTTTTGGGCAAGGAAACAAGTTTAAAAAGGTAAAAGATATCTTCAAATCAATTTTACTAGCTAATTTTTCACGTGTTCTTCATGATTAAGGTCTACTTTTATTCGCATAACTATTTCAAAGTTCTGCGCAAATCATTTTTCACCAACTTTTCAAAAGTAAGTGGTGCTCACTCAAGCGGAAATATTTTTCGACAGTTATATCGTCACTTGCTTAAACGGATCTGTACCAATGCTAAAATGTGGAAAAATCGTCAGGATATTACAAATATATAATTTCACAGGATTTTTTCTAAGTATAAACTTTTTTTGATACGCACTGTATATATAATGACAACGTACACATCATAGTGCAACGTTTCAACTAATGACAAAATTTTAGAAAAATGTGTTATATCCTACTCACGGGTGTCAAAATGGTCTGTGAACGGTATAGGGCTGATCCAGCCCCCCCCCCCTCCCGGGCCCCCCTTATGAATGGCGGAGCAAAAAAGGGAAAAAGCCCGGAAAAGGGGGGAAAGAAATAAAAAAAGGAGGGAAAGAGAGGGGGAAAAAAGAAAGAAAAACATGAGAGGAGGAAGACGAGTGAATAAAATCAGATGAGGAAAAGACTTCGAAAATGATTTTTTTTAACCTTTCAAGTCAATATATATACGACTTTCAATCGCGCTTCGCGTTTGCATTGCCTTTTAGGTGATTTACATATCTTGCTCAATATAAAGATTAAAAGATCAAAAAATTAAAGTCAATATACAAAACATATTTCAACTCGGAAATCGAACTTTATTATTATTTTGTTTGATTTACAAATTGATTTTCAAAAAGTGCTCTGTAAAAATCATATTTTATGGTCTGAATATGAACATTTTCTGTTCGTGCTGCGCGCTGGCAAAAAACTTTATGGAATACAGTAAGATAATAGGTACCTGACAAATCAAATTTAATTTGATTTGTCAGGCACCTATATTATTTTACTGTATTCCATAAAGTTCTCAAAACATCCATATCAGGGTCAGATTTTCAAAACGTATTAGCTAGCGCTGCATGCTCAGATTTTGATTGGTGAGTTATTATCTCAATATTAATTCTATAACAAACTACTTAAAAATCCCCATTTCATGACATTTTATCAAAAATTGATAGTTGAAAATATATTAACTCATGCATCTCATTTATAATAACAAGGTGCTTTAAATGTCCAGTTTTCAGGCCATATAAATATTAATTGATTTCGCGCTCTCATTAGGCTTATTAGATTGATAAATAAGATATCAATTTAATAATCAAATCGCTTTTTTTATTTTTTTATCGACACGTTTCATCTCGCGCCTAGGAAGAGAAATAGGGTTAGTCATCATTTGTATGTGATGATATATGTTCTAACAATGTCCCGGTCCTATTTCAATACTCAAAGTAATAATAATGGAATATATCAGCTCTTTTCTTAACTGTGATCCATATCCACCTCACAATTTTCCTATACAAAGTGCTTGAAATACAGAAATTAAATTGACCCTTTTTCAGATAGGATAGAATTTCCATTTTTCAGGCAGAAATGTCAAAAATTAATGTCAGCTCGCGCTCGCATTATTTGACTGTTGAAATATGTAACGTCTTCATGGCTAACTCCAAGCACCGGCTAACAAATCCCTTTTGTATGGAAGCTTAAAAGTGCCACCGAGATGTTGAGATAATTATCTCGGGAAGTCGACATCTTGATAGCAAAAGATAAGATGACGAGATCCTGGATCTCATCATGTCAACATCTTTTAGAAGAGATGATGAGATGACAAGATCCTGGATCTCATCATGTCAACATCTTTTAGAAGAGATGATGAGATGACAAGATCCCGGATCTCATCATGTCAACATCTTTTAGAAGAGATGTTGAGATGACAAGATCCCGGATCTCATCATGTTGACATCTTTTGGAAGAGATGATGAGATGACAAGATCCCGGATCTCATCATGTTGACATCTTGTAGAAGAGATGATGAGATGACAAGATCCTGGATCTCATCATGTTGACATCTTGTAGAAGAGATGATGAGATGACAAGATCCTGGATCTCATCATGTCAACATCTTAAGAAGAGATGATGAGATGACAAGATCCTGGATCTCATCATGTCAACATCTTAAGAAGAGATGTTGAGATGACAAGATCATCTCATCATCTCATCATCTCTTCTACAAGATGTCAACATGATGAGATCCGGGATCTTGTCATCTCATCATCTCTTCTACAAGATGTCAACATGATGAGATCCAGGATCTTGTCATCTCATCATCTCTTCTAAACGATGTCAACATGATGAGATCCGGGATCTTGTCATCTCAACATCTCTTCTAAAAGATGTTGACATGATGAGATCCGGGATCTTGTCATCTCATCATCTCTTCTAAAAGATGTTGACATGATGAGATCCAGGATCTTGTCATCTCATCATCTCTTCTAAAAGATGTCGACATGATGAGATCCAGGATCTCGTCATCTCAACATCTCTTCTAAAAGATGTTGACATGATGAGATCCAGGATCTTGTCATCTCATCATCTCTTCTAAAAGATGTCAACATGATGAGATCCAGGATCTCGTCATCTTATCTTTTGCTATCACGATGTCGACTTCCCGAGATAATTATCTCAACATCTCGGTGGCACTTTTAAGCTTCCATACTTTTGATCAGATAAAAACGTATCAAAAATTTTGCTCGCGCTTCGTGCTAGCAGGACATGTTTACTCAATACTTGATACTTGCCAAGCATTGTAACAGGGGTCGGTGGCCAGGGGGTGGGGGCAAGCATTCGCGTATTCTGGGGACCCTCGCCCCCCCCCCCCCCCCAGGCAAAAAAGAGGATGCCAAAAAGAGGAAGAAAAGAGAGGAAAGGAAAAGAGGGGAGAAAAAAAGAGCAAGAGAAAAAGGGGGAAGAAAGAGAGAAGGAAAAAACAGAAGAGGGAAAGGGGCCGATTCGATGTCCGACATTGGGAGCGCCGAATTTATTTCAGATTTAGGGGCGCCGAATCGATTTTCGACACAGGGGTGCCGAATTGATGTGTGCGACATATAAGGAGTCCGGATTGATGTTCGGCATAAGGGTGCAGAATTGAGGTTCCGTAGGAGGAGACGCTGAATAGAATGATGTCCGACTTCAGGCGCGGAATTGGAGTTCGACATAGGGGCGCCGAATTGATCTTCAACCTAGAGAGCGCCCAATCGATGTTCGACACAGGGGTGCCAAATAGCTGTTCAACCTAGGGAGGTGGCCGAATAGGTGTCCGACCTGGGGGCGCGGAATTGATGTTTGACAAAGGGGGTGCTGAATTCATGTTCTACCTAGGGGCGCCGAATTGAAGTTCGATATAGGGGGCGCTGAATTGATGTTCGACGAAGGGGATGCCGAATTGATGTTCGAGATGTTATGTTCAACTGGGGTAGTGGGCGCTGAATAAAGATGTCCGACCTAGGGGTGCGGAATTGATGTTCAACCAATATGGGGCACTGAATTGATGTGCTACCTAGGGGCGCACTGAATTGAAGTTCGATGTAGGGGGGCGCCGAATTGATGTTCGACATAGCGCTGAATAGATGTCCGACCTAGGGGCACGGAATTGCTATTTTAACTACGGGCGCCGAATTGATGTTCAGCATAGGCTGGGAGGAGCGCCAAATTCATATTCGACCTTTGGGGCCCTAATTTGATATTTGTACTGGCCGGGGTGCCAAATTCATGTTCAACCTAGGGAGGGGCGACAAATTTAGACTCGACCTTTGAGGCGCCGATTTGATGTTTGACCGGGGCCGTCAAATTCATGCTTGCTCGCATCAAATTAGAGGATTATCCTGTTTAGGATTACCAAACATGCCAAAAGTGCTTATAGGTCAGAATATTTAAAAAAAATATCTCGCTCTTCGCGCTCGCATCTAATGTTTAATAAGGTGACGATCCTGTTCATGCTTAAATAAGTTCATATTTGGGTCGAAAAAATTAACAAAATTCAGCTCGTACTTCGCTATCCCATAATATGTTTTGTAAGATACTCATCCTGTTCATGATTATCAAAAATGATTACTCTAATGTCCAAATTTTAGGTTAGAATATCACACATTTTAATAACCTAAACAGCGACGGCACCTTTGGCAACCACTCCACAAGCATCCAAAGCGGCAAACCGGTACCCCTTCCTCCAGAGTGTATCACGAGAAAAGTATTTAAAAAAAGGGGGAGGGTTGCAGGTATATCTTATTAAGTATTAGAATTAAATACTGTAAATAATGATGTTAAGACACTAATATAAATTAAATTCAGATCAAACTAGTAATGTGAAAACGATCTGCTACCACCACCCCACCTTTCGCAAGCAATTAAGAATCCATAACTCTGTCCAGTCACTGCCCAACATGTCGTACACATGGGAGAGAAAAGACACAATAAACTAAATAATGAACTAAATAATTGCTGCAGCATGATTATGAACACGGACATGCTCTGACAAGGGGATAAATCGAGTCTATAATAATGACGTGTATAATGTTTATCGTCGTCTATCTGGATGAACAAGAGGAGCAAACATGTCAATCACTAAGTAATAGCCCATTTATAAATATGGTCTTATCACGCTACATTATGCGCGCTACTTTGTTTGACAGTCATTGTTTAATGACGTGGCCGTTACATGCAATCCCGATTTCAATGAGATACATATTCATAAATGAAACTTTTGACAGGTATGAATAAGCAATAATTCTTTTCGTTTTAATGAATAGTCACACATGTCTTATACTTTTAATGGACGAATAATGTTAGGATTTCACATCCTGAAGACTAGACAAAATATTAACCACCCTTTCACACGGTAAAATAATCGTAATTTGAATGATGATTCCAGTGAAAAATAAGGCTAATGACGAATTTTTATAGCACGTGGGAAACCCAACTAGAACATGATTAGTATCACGAACGCTAATCACAGTCACGATGACAATATACATAATTATAATAATGATTCAAGATTCACGTGTGAAAACCCCCTAAGAATGTCACATTTAAACATGACAGTGAAAAACTTAAGCTGTGACCTGTAATTAGCCCCCCCCCCCTCCCCGGGCGTTTATCATTATTTTCTATTGATTGCTGGAGTATTAAAGATGAAAAGACGAACAATGAAGTATCGTGCTCGTGGCGTCATAGGGCCTTTTCACATGTGAATCTTGAATCATCATTGTAATGATGATTGTAAATCGTCTTTAGAATCATCGGACCTTTCACAACTTACCCGAAACTGTGATTTGAATGGAATGGAACTGAAACTCACCTCCAGAGTATAGAATTTGAATTCGTGACTGTGATTGGCGTTCGCGATTTTAATCATGTTTAGTTTCGTTTCACACGTGCTAAAAATTTGTCATTAGCCTTATTTTTCACTCTGGAATTATCATTCAAATTACGATTTATAATCATGTGAAAGGGCGGATAGAGATGTTTGCCTTTCAATCATTATTTTGTATCATCGTAATGGCACCAGCTATAATGTGATATTATATTTTCATTGTTATACCGTTGACTGTGTTTCGTTCCATTTCAACTACGTGTATGAAATACTGTGCACGGAGATAAGATTTTCGGCTGGCAAGAATTATAATTTCGACAAAAATAAGATTTAAGTTTAAAATGAATAATCATTCATGACTTTTAACAGTTCTTTCATTTCTTAATGGGATTTTCTCATAGCATCGGTAGCCTTTATTGTTTTGACTGATAGTCATTTCAGCTCGACAGCCATTGACGACCGAATGTGAAGTCCTATATCGGTACTTTAGATACCAGCATTTTATTTATAACCGCATTTCATCGTTGAAGGGCATAATTTAAAGACCGATTTCACAATCTCTGAATCGCTTTGAGAGGTTATCATTATTTTTTTTCTAAATACAGCATCAGCATATCTTGTGATTCCGACCAATGGAGATAAATGACAAGATCGATCTTCAAGATGGTAATAGAATGCTGAAAAGTATTTGCCTCTTCTCTGACAATATGACACGACAGAGTGGCCCTCCCGAACCAAAGTTTGATGTTACATTCCTAATTATGCTTATTATCTCTGGTCTTACGGTATTGACGAATGCCCTTATTCTGGCGGGCTTCTACGTCCAGAGGAAACTAAGAAATTACACCAACTACTATATCATGAACATTGCCATCGCAGACCTTCTTGTAGGCCTGATCATAATGCCACTCCGTTCGCTGACCTTTCTTTACGGGACATGGATCTTCGGGCACACTAGAACTGTCTTCATTTTAGGATTCCAGAATACTTTACTGAGTGTATCTGTATTTGGTGTCATCGCTATTTGCCTGGATCGGTATATAGCCACCTTCTATCCCATCGAGCATTTCCAACGGAAGAGTATCCGCAAGGCTACCTTGGTGAATATAGGTACCTGGGTGATATCCTTTGCCGTGTGGTTTCTGGTGTTTTCTGTATGGGATCTCGTTGATCCTAATGATAATCTCACACCAAGTGGCTTGTTCAAACCAAACTACTCGCTCAGAAAACCAACTCTCATATTGGTATCCTTTATTAGAGCACTTGGGCCGTTTCTTTTGATATGTGGCCTTTACACTCGTATTTACCTTCGTGTCAGGTCGATTGGAAAAAGGCCCATCTCGACCGGTCTAAAGACGAATGAAAGCCCTAATAGCGTTGCACTTGTGAGACAGCTGGAAAATGCCGATTTGGCTTATGTGAGTAGCGAACAAGATAAGAACAAAGATATCGAAGATGTCTTCAAGAACCCCGAAGGGAAAGTAATATCATTAGGCCAAGCTATTTCAGGTATGCGTTCTATCCCTACCGACAACGTAGCAGATAAAAGCACAGAATATTCCCTATCTAATGATAGATCGAGGAATTATCGTCCAAGCATGGAAAATGCCTCATCTCCTCCAAGAATCATCGGGAAATCAACAAAAACCGATGTAGCTTCGATGAAGGGCCAAAAAGTAATGAGGACCTTGACGTTGATAGTTCTGGCTTTCGTCGTGACATGGTTACCAAATGCTGTCGACCTCATGGTACATACAGCATCTGAAGATTATTACGACATCATGAATGAGTTATTTCCTTTCTCGGAGCTATTTCGTTGGGTAACCTTCTGCAACAGCCTGACCAATCCAGTCGCATACGCAATGGCTCAGCCCCTGATTCGACAGACTGTCTTAATGATACTCCGTTGTAAAAGATGAGCGTAAAATATCACATTAAATCTCCCTTTCACTCTCAGTTCAAAGGCATACAAACCGTGCAACGGTCCTAAGCGATGATAAATGATAAAAGATAGTGAAAATATGTTACATTCGTGGTGTTTCTCCTTCCTTTAAAGTTCCACTTTTAATCTCATGTTCCTCCTTTGACCGGGAAAATGACGCAAGTCTTAAAGCTAACTGAACTCAAATTAAAACAAAAATCTACTTGCGCAATATTATCTTCCATCTATGACCTATAATTTGGGCGTAAATTTTAAAAAATAGGTTAAATTAAGATTAATTGGAGGCAAAGTTAGGTGGGAGTTGGCAGAAAAAGTTTTTAAAAATGAAAAAAAGCAAACAGACTTAGGACAATGAGGCAGGTGTGCTGCTCTCCAAGGCCCTTGGTCAGCGAAAATTTGATAAACTTGACATTCCTTGTTTGGGCCGGGAATTAAGGTTATATCATGCATTTCTGATCTGATCTCTTTACTTGTAAAGCAAATAACTGTTTAGATTTGAATTGCTTATATTATAGACATGGAATATTATCATTGCTCTGCACAAACTTTTTATGTAGAAGTGTTGTGGTGTAGTGGTTCTGACTTTCTTCTTGTTATCCCACCATGGAACGTCCTGTGACAAGGTTTCAATCCTAATTTGCCACTCTCCACCCAGGTGTTCTAAGGGTGCCTGGTAAGATGCGATAGCCTATGTAGGCTAGCAATTGAGTTTGGATACTAGTGATTAAATGTTCCCGCGGGAGTGGAGAACAGATCTACATTGTGTGCGGGCATGCCATGGTCTGATGACTGAGTACAATGTTGTAATCGTGTCATGTAGATAATCAAATAATTGAGACCGTGGATTTTCATCTATCGCACCACGCCTTTGAAACTCCCTCCCTTCTGCTGTGGATCATCATCATCATGTTTATCTGCTGTCGGAAATAACATCGAAAATAAAAAATTAACTCTTTAGAACTCTGTAGGCCTTATAGGGCCTATGATTGTCGATGGTAAAATATTATGTAAATTTGTGAGTTCTTAGTAACTTATCATGCTTATGATAATGATTTGAGATGTTACCATCAGGTACATTTGTCCCTCTTCATTCCTTAGTTTTTATTCTTAGCCATTCTTTATGAAGAATGGCTTGACGACCCATGCATAGTAAAAGCTTTGTTCAAAGTTTCATGCAATGCTGTATATATATATACTTCAAACTTTTTAGTAATTGCATAAGAGAAAAACAAGTTTTTTTAAAAAATTGTTCTTCAATTAATCAAGCATCGCTGTTTAGGCTTTTAAGCTGTAAAATTCACGCAGTAAACAGCGCTGTATAAAATTTTAAACATGTTTTTTTGCACTGTGTGCTTCGTCTAAGTATTCCGTCTCCACTGACCATAAAAAATTGTTTGCTTGAAGGGGAAAGAAACATATGGAACATGCTGGCTTTTGTGGAAACAGAAAAATAAAATAATAATATCAAAGCAAGTTTGAGGAAAATCAAACAAATAATGAGAAAGTTATGAGCATTTGAATATCGTGATCACTAATGCTATGAACATCCGCCCATAGGCAATGCGAAAAATATTTGTGATGTCCCATGATTGGGAACAACTTTCCATTTGATGGACTACAAAGTACCACCAAAATGTACATTTTTGTTCTGTCTTAGGGTGATACCAACTCTTTATCCACAATATTTTTCCTTGGAAATTTGTATTACATGAACTCCTTTAGATAGTATACGTGATATATTAATGGCGTACCTAGGATTTTCCAAAAGGGGGCAAATTCTTTGGAGGATATTTCGTCCGTGAAAAAATCTGGCAAGCAAAAAAAGGTCTTTGGGTTCAAAAGAGGGGGCGAACCTCTATTTTCATTGCTTTTTTATATCACAATATTTTTTTTAATTTGGCTTCTCAAAAGGGGG
The DNA here is from genome assembly GCF_018143015.1 of Lytechinus variegatus. NCBI lineage: Eukaryota > Metazoa > Echinodermata > Echinoidea > Temnopleuroida > Toxopneustidae > Lytechinus > Lytechinus variegatus. Next base: position 24,416,678 of record NC_054750.1, on the reverse strand, counting down.
GAGAGGCACGTCCCCTGCATGAGTTGTGACTCCTCAGGGGGGGCAGTCTGCCCCCCTTAGGTACGCTGGTGATCACACATCTTTTTCGTATTGCCAATGGGAGGATCAACATTAGAATAATGATTTCAAATGCTCATAACTGTCTTATTATTCATTTAAAAAAGGCAAACTTTCGTCTATCTGTTTCTTTGATTTGCTGTATGTGCACAAGTTATCTTTTATAAAGGTTTCATTTTCCTTTGTATTCTTAAACAGAGAATGGTTATGTATAGTTATGTATGTGCGTAGAAAATTTGATCATGACATTAGGTACGTTCTTTTCAATTCAATTCCGTTGTATTTTCATGTTTTTGTGCTATTCATTTAAGCTCTATAATGCAGTTTTTAAATCAAATAGATCTCCCTTCTTCATGACGCCCACCTGTATATGACTAAGTATATTGTAATCGCCTATAGGTCCGATACAGATGTTGCCTTCAAATAAAAAATAACAATAAAATGAATGTATCCAATTATCTGATTCTGATTTGTTGAAAATACGTTTGTTGATGATTTAGAGCTTGATGGCAACTTTATATTTGCAAACGGCTTTTCGAAAAAAGCGGACTGAACACTCTTTATTAGACACCGCCATATTTCTTTCTGATAAGCTACTCTGCTTCACAGCAAAATTTGTGGTGTTAACCGGTGTACATAGAGGACCACACTAGTTATTTCACACCGGTGTTAAATTGGTGGTGTTAGTTTTACACCTATAGGTGTTATTACAACGCCCTTTTGTTGTTACATTTACACTCTTTGGTGTTATGTTTAATCTCTAGGGTGTAATTTTACCACCTCTGGGTGTGGTCCTCTATCAACACCAATTGGTGTCTGTTTTAACACCGCGGTTTTTACAGTGTTGTAATTGAATTGATGTTTGTAGTGCAGAGCAAATAACTGGTACCCCTAATCAAAAATGTGAAATATTGTGACAACCCATTTAATTTTTTACGCCTCTTCTCTCTAAATACGTAAGAGCTAATCTTGCGATTGATTCGATCAATCGCAACTATGGAAAGCCAGCAAAGTCAACACATAAAATGCATGTTTGCTCAAAAAAAAAATTAGATAAAAATATGATGTATTTTCATGCATTCACCGCCCATGTGATCAAGTAACACGTTACGGTGTGTCCATTCCTTGGCTTAGTTATCTTCTATTCATGAACCCTTCAGATAATCGTATCTGTCAATTTTTGATAGCTGTCGTTTTTTATTGTATTGTATTTATCTAATCATTCAATCATAAACGATTGCTTTTCAGCAAATCCGTGAACATTATCTAAAAACATGTACAATTGAGACAATACAAAATATTTAAAAGTATTTCAGTAACACATATAAATGATACATTTACATATCAAAATGAAAAACAATTATAAGTAAACTACATAAAACCCAATATTACTTCCAGACACAAATTTGCTTGATAGGAAATGAGGTTGAACAAAAGTTGGCATTTGATGCTTGTTGGTAAGAAATCTGGCTTTTTTTAAATTGGGCTGAAAGCTATTCCTCAAAACATTTCCGTGATTACTGCCATAATCTAAGAGTTGATTAAACATTATACCTGACAGCTTATCTCTTCATCATGAGGTTAAAATACTGACCCTTTCGATATTCATAAAACGATCGTGACGACGAAGAATAGAATTTTCCCTGTTGGGAGAATTAATTGGTTAAATGCATGAACTACATGTTGAATAATAAACCTCCTTAATGAAATGCAAGTTGATCATACCTACTGTTAATTTTATAAGGATTATTCATTTTCGGATAAACTCGTTTGCTCAATTATTAGATTGTTCTTTTTTTTGAAAAAAGGTCTTTACAGATTGATTTACATTATGGAATGTGAGAATACATTAGTCCTTAAAAATTGTCCCTCTGAAGCTTTTGACAATATGTCAGAAGAGAGGATCATACGAGAAATGCAGAAACCCACATTCTGTGTTACATTCTTAATCTTGGTAATTCTGTCTATTTTAACTGTCATCACCAACACACTCATTCTGATAGCACTGTGCGTTGAGAAGAAACTGCGGACTTATCACAACTCTTCAATATCACCGTTGCAGACATCCTTGTTGGACTCATCTCAACTGTTCACCTCTATGACAGGTGGCGCTTCGGTAGGGTGGCAAGTATCTTGGTTTTAAGATTTCAGTACTCTATCCTGAGCGTTTCAGTATTCGATACGATCGTAATTTGCATAGACTGTTACATTGCTGCCATACTACATCCAATCAAGCACTTCCAAAAGAAGAGTATATCCGCAAGGCTACCGTTGTTACCATTGGAACATGGATACTGCCCTTTAGTTTTTGGATGGCGATTACTTCTGTTCGGACTTTGCAAAACCAGCTTATAGAAAGTCAGCATCTGGGTTTTCAAGACTGAATAATACTTTTAATAAAACTAACCATTCTGGTTTTAATCCTTAGATTTGTCGGGGCCTTTTTCTCAATATAGCCAGATTCTATATCCGTGTGTATCTTCAGATAAAGAAAAGAAACGCAGTTTCACCTCATTTAGAGAGTGGCGGTGGCGTCGATGAGGCTAAGAAAGCTCGATGTAAAAAGGGAAATTCTGTTCTTACAAGTTTTATGTTAACGTTGTTAATATTTCTAATATTTCATTTGAAATTTCAAGAGATTCTCAGAAAACCAGAAAAAAGTAAAAAGTTGGCATGGACATCTCTCTGACAACTGTCAGTGACAGTTAAGACAAGAATAAGCCTACCTGGCAAACACGAACCAGCGGAAGTGACATATTGAGTGCACGTAGATGCAATATTTCATAATTATATTAGGGCCCGGCCAACTGGAAATCAAAGGGTTTCAAATGCAATGCAAACCATGACCTTCATAGTTCTCGTTTTCCTTGTGACCTGAGGAGCATTTCATCAATATTTTCATCCGACAAGTTGTCAGATCTGACATCTTTCCTTGATTCTGATTGGCTGAGAAGCACTGTTCCTATGGTAACTGTCGTATAAACTGGTACTTGTCGGATAAAATGTCCGACAAGTCCTTTCATGAAACGCCCCCTGGTTACCTAACATGGTTAGCATCATGATACACCCACTCTCCCAAGTGGGTGGTGCGATCCAGTGGTTAGAGCATTGGACTCATAATCGCAAGGTTGAGAGTTCGAATCCAACTCTGCCATTGTCTCCACTTTGATAAAAAGACCCGAGAGTGATATTTGTCGTCTATAATGTCACCCACTATGACTGATTAACCTAGACGTAAAATGTTTCATAGCTAATTGGTTATATACCGGCTTGGCGTTTACCAGCAAAATGCTGTCCTGCCGAGTTCTACCACAAACAGAAACATGTTTAGCCATATTTTACCCTTATCAACAGTGTCTTCAACTTCTCGGAGATTTCCCGTTGGTTTGTATATAGTCAGCCTCATAGTCAGCGCTTGCGTATGACGCAACCTCTAATTCGGAAGACTGTCCTGAAGATCCTACGCTACAGGAAACAAGCATGAGTCAACATCTTTTATCATCCATACAATAGCCCATTCTCGCAACAAGCTGAAAACCATTCTAACTCAAGAACATCAGTAGTGCCATTCTGGAAACGTGGATGATTACAAATCTATCTATCATTCACACAATGAATCATCCTCGGAACAAGGTAAAAACCATTCCCACTCAAGAGCATCAATAGTACCATGATTCTGCTCCCTGCAGTTAATGGCCCTTGGACATGTTGGAAGGAGAGTACTTTTAGCTGTATCTTCGATATAAATAGTTTCAGCAAGACCCCCGAGTGTCGTGGTATATTTGTATTGTTTCGCAAATGTGTTGTATGTTTATGGTTACATGTAATGACTGTGGTGTTCTTCAGTTGTGGTTTGTTGCATCGAATGAAAATACTCCTATTAGCGTGAAATTAATTCAATTAAAAATGATGCCAATTACTACAAGCAAAATGGTTTAAGATATCGAAAGTGGTTTTGTGTATTTCGCTGGTATGTTTCCGTTATTTTATACTTACCATTTTATTAAATATTATCATTTCTAAAGTAGAATCTCTTCATTTTCGAATAGATTGTTTGAAATTGTGTGTTTTCATCTGTGTACCCCTGGAAAGGTACGTATTTGAATTTAATTAGGCCTATATTAGGTATTGTTTTTAAAACGTAAGCTTATATAGCCAAAACGTCTTTCGCTAGTCATATTTGTAAAGTCGTGAAAGTAGGGAAGGGTCTTATTGATGTTTAGATGTAGTGTACATGTGTATGTTTCTGTCTGTAATACAGTGCGCCATCTCTCATGAAAAAACATCACGAATAAGTATAATAAATAATTAAATATACAGTATCCATGTAGGCCTTTTATGTGTGCATTTCATCTGTTTACGAATAAACGTTAATCAATTATATTCAATGTATTATCGGAATTGCTACTATAAGTGCTATTACGTCTACCACTTCCACTTCTATAACAGTACGACGACGAATACTACTACTACTGTTTAACTTATACTACTACAATTATATTTCTCCTTCTACTAGTCTACGACTATACAGTTCTATCAATTCTATCACTATTACCTCTATTACTAGTACCACTTTTTCTTAATAATAGCATTTCCGTTTCTGTTATGGTTACTCCCGTAGGAACTCGGCAGCGCAGCTTTGTGCTTGTACAACGCCAAGTTGGTAAATAACCAAGTACATAGGAAACATTTTACGTCCGAGTTTATCAAGTATCGTGGCTGATCTTATTGACGACATAAACTACCCTCGGTTCCTTTTCTCCATGTGGAGACAAGGCAGAGCAGGGATTCGAACTCACAACCTCATGATTATGGGTTCAATTATCTAACTACTACACCACATAACCCTCTTAATTGATATCAAAAGAAGTAATTATAATTCTAAAAAAATCACATCACTGCATGAGATTGATGATAATGCTAATTACATAAATGATAATGATAATTAAAACGATAATAATTGTACAACTATCATTATCAATTACTCATTATCATCAGTGTCATCATTGTGAATTACAATAACGAAAAATTAATGAATTCATTGTTGAAATGATGTGACACGCCTGATTAAAAATGAAAAAAAAAATCAAAGCACTTGGACGTGTTTGTTTGGCCAACTGGACAGTACTGCAGTCAACGATAGCCTGTTTGCGATCGCGATACTGCAATGAAAGCAAAATGCACAAAATGCATGTCGCAATATACAAACAACATGCGCACCCAACGCCATTCTCGATATTGCAGCGGAGTTCAAAAGGCGAGCTATATTAAGAAGAAGGGATATATGTGTTTGCATTTTGTATTGGCACAGCAGACGATTCCGGATTGCAGCACCGAACATTGTCGTTTGCCTTACCTGCCCGGCAGTCAAGGGGAAATCCATTTCGGCGGAATGATGTTCCATTCCACTACATAGCTGAAATTATTTGGCCCTGAATAGCTAATCATCAATTGCGTGTGGTAAGTTTCAATGTGATTTATATTTATAATACGTAGCTTAGCGGCAAAGTCACAAATTTATTTCGATACCTAATTGTTATTCTTTTCTTTATTTCGCGCTATGTTACCATCTACCGTAGATATCACATACAATTTGATAGTCCCCTTGTTATATGGCGCTTAAGATACAATTCATGATAGCTATTCATAAATTGTTTTGCCTTCCGATAACGTAATCAGTATTTCCAGCAAACATTACACGTATCAGCGTTATCTACTCCCTGGGGAGGTTTCCGATCAGTCACATTGTGCCACTAGCGGATCGTGGGGGGGCAAAGCCGACCCGTGAGAGGCACAATTAAAATTTGTAATGTAAAAATCCCATTAAAGCAGAGGTTTACCCCCCCCCCCCCTCCTTGAAATTAAAGGCCTTTTTTTCTTTCACACAAGGCTTGCAATTAAATTACAATAATTTTTTATCTCGCCATGGGTCGAGAGTGTCAAAAATCCTTGTTGAAAAGAACACCAAGACCCATAGTGCGTCCCACATGTATTCACAGAGAGAAGTTGTCTTCACACTGTTGGATTTTAGTATTTTAATAGTGTGGATCCCGTATTCACAGAGTCTGCTTTGTAAACTCATTGTGAACACTCACACTTTACAGAGGTGTCCACGGTGTGAAATTATCTTTAAACTGTTAGATTGGAGTATTTTAAACAGTGTCAATCACAACTTCAAATATTCCACTGTTTAGACACACTAAATTCTCACACTGTAGAGGTATCCACAGTGTGATTTTCTTCTTCTTCATCTTCTTCTTCTTCTTCTTCTTCTTCATCTTCTTCTCCTCCTCATCCTTCTTCTTCTTCATCATCTTCTTATTCTTCCTCTTCTTCTTCATTTTCTTCTTCATCTTCTTCTTCTTCTCCTCCTTCTTCTTCATCTTCTTCTTCTCCTTCTTCTTCTTCTTCTTCTCCTCCATTCTTCTTCATCTTCTCCTTCTTCTCCTTCTTCTTCTTTCTCCTTCTTCTTCTTTTCAGGGGGGGGGTGGTAGTTAACCGCTGATGTCCAAGTGAAGACAAGGGTTATGCTGCAGTCACATATCCCCCACGGTCAATCGAGAACAGCCATTTTAGGAATTTTATACAAACCACATACAGGAAGCTGGTACAAAATTATAAAAACTGATGTTTTCGAATCGCCGTCATAGGTGAAATATGACTGCATCATAAGCAGATGTCCTGGGGAGTGTTTCATCAACATTTTCATCCGTTGTCAGATTTGACATCTTTCTCTGATGTTGATTGGCTGAGAGGTACTGTTACTATGGTAACTGTCGGATAAAATGGGACTTGTCGGTTAAAACGTCCGACAAGTCCTTTCATGAAACGCCCCCCTGGTTTGAATGTTAAAGTGTTCATGTGTGATTCCATTTGTAAGAATAAACTGTTGGTTGCGATTTCCTTTATGGTGATGTTCAGCAATTTGTTTAAGGTTTGGTTTCGATGAAGGATGAACAAACTGAAGTAACGCATTTAAAAAAAAACGTGGAAAATCACCGACACATTTTAGGCTGTATAATTTATAACATTGGTTATAAATAGCAACAAGTGTAGTTTTAACTATATCTACATGTATTAAGGTAAAAATTAGTAATATAGGGGAGAAAAGTGTCTTGTAATTTTTTTTTCTGTGTAATCAAACTAAGATAATGTTAGGCTTCTTGGTTACTAAAATTCATAATGAACTTCACCGCAGTTGTTCAATTATTCAAACAAGTTTTTTAAAAACAGCAAAATTTTAAGCTTAATTTTTATCTTCTATGAATTATGCATGGTTTATTTTTTCAACTGTTATACACCAGTTAAGTTCATATACTAAACAACATTGTCAAGGACTTGGGCTGGTTTGAGCAAGGGAAGGTGCAAATCCTGAGGAGGTGGAACTAAAGTGGTATGGGGTGCACATCTTTGGAAGGTGGAACTAATGTTTAGAAAATCAGCTGTTGATAGCAGAAGAAAGGGTACAATTTTCGTTTTGCTTGCAGGTGTCGGAGCTCCTCGGCCTGGGCGGAAAGGTGCACCCCCTTCCCCGGCCTACGCCCTTAGTTGTATACAATTTTAAACAGAGTTTTTACGGTATATTCAGAAGAACCTAATGTGCCTGTTATGAAGGTGCGTAAGCTTATTTATCACGGAAACACGTGATGGAAAAACAACACACTTGATGTTTAATGAATAACCATCTTTTTTTTTTGGTCATTCCAGAATGACCATTTTGATAAAGGCTTAAGCCTATGTGAAAAAAAAAATACTTCGTCAATTAAAATTCTGTACGCCTGCAGCTGGACTGTGTGTGACAAGTATTTTAAGGCCAACGGGTCAACAGCAAATCGAATTTCATTTTCATTATGAAAATTGTTTGTCAGGCGCATGGCTGTACGGTGAAGACCAACTTGACCATATATTGATATCAATAAATTAATATACGGTCAAGTTAATAATTTTATAGTCGTAACCACTCGGTCAATAAGAGGCTGCCTTTACTTCATCTTCATCATCTATCCCATAATTGAATTTTCGCTCGTTTTAATTAATGTTGATTAAAGTCTTATTTGATTATTCTGTGTATCTCTGCTTGTATCAATTAAGTTGTTTATTGATAAAAGATCGATATAGTCTCCCCCTCACTATTCCTACCCCCCCCCCCCGCCTCTCTCTCCATTATTCTCTTGCACTCTTTATCCGCCCCCCCCCCCCGTCTTGGTCTCCCTATTTTTTTCTTAAATTAAAGCATTGCATGTTTTCCTTGTTCTTGTCAGCAATATATATAAGTGGGAATAATTGTTAACGATCATTCTAGTGCCCATGGGTTTAGCAGTATGATTGAGAGTTCCTACATATCAAATAACCTACGATTTATTATTACAAAGCATTGCCTTCTATTCCAATGTTTGCCCCAAATGTTACTAAATGTCACCATCTCTCAAAATATCAGAAATTGATTTTCCAGAACGGGTGATAGCAATGAGCTGTACGAAATTAATCAAGATAATTGCAACGATATAGCTGCCCGAACAAACACATTCCTTCGCAATTAATTTGACGCACATTGGAAAATAATATCGCACGTCAAAGCATTCAATATTGTTTGCTGCAACATTATTCAACTGCGTTGTTAAACAAGAAAGGTCGGTTAATATATAGGTTTATTTCCAATTTGTCTGATGCCAATTCGTCTAAGTACCCTCACGTCTACTATCATTTGGTCTACTGTTATATATAAGAATCGTAAGGGCAATTGCATTCATTTTTTTTAGTAATTTTCTCTTTAAGGATATTCATGACATATAATGATTAAGAATATTCCAGACTGTCTCTCTAAAGCTTTGTTAGGCATGTTCTTTATCAGGCTAAGGAATTTTGTTATTTCTGAATAGAGACTGCAACACAAAAGAGATTCCTATGGCAGTGAAAAGGGCAATAGGATTAGCTATTTTGTTTACATTGTTAATTTCACTGAGGTCATTCAAGAGTCTTCTAAAATTGGACTGCTTTAGAAATTGGCAGAATGTTTTTTTTAGACAATACTAGAAGCCTCCAGAATAGTGAATGATTTATATATAAGCTGGCAGTTTCTTCAAGGACATCAACACATCATATCAGATCCGAACCCAGAGTTTCACACCAGACTTTATGTCAAGAGAGTAGTTTATTTCCACCTGGAACACAACATTTATCTTCTGTGGAATTATTTGCACGCCATCAATGAACTGTTTGCAGTTATTTTGAGAGAGGAAATTCTCAGTTCTCATCGAGATCATCAACCTGTTTTAATGAAGCTTTTCAACACATGGATAGATAAAATTGACTGTTAGTCATCATCAACATGGACATTTCAACTCGTTACAGTGACTCTTGTTATTCATCGTGCTTCAACAACAATTTCATCATTGCCATCATTGTGAACTTCAATTTAATGAATTTTTGCCAGCCAACTTGGATTTAACTTTGAATTGTACATCTGGCACTTCAAGAGATAGATGTAAGATCATTGCTTTGTTTTATTTTGTTTAAGTACATGATCTATTTCCTGTAATAAAAAAGGGAAAATCAAACTTAAAACTAAATTTTCATTGTTATTTGTTGCAGTATCGTAACACTACCATCAATTCATCCACTATCCACATGGTCTAATTGCCATTTTGTCCACTCATGATTTCGTCTAATAACCAGTTGGTCCAATAGCCATTTAGTCCATATACCGTTTGGTTTGATTTCCCTTAGCGTTAATTGGGCGAAATGGATGAAAAGAAAATAAGTATTGGACCAACTGGTTATGAGACGGAATGGTAATAGACGAACTGGTGATTAGACAAAGTGACTATTGGACCAAATGGTTATTAGACCAAATGGTTGTTAGACGACATGTTGATGGACGGAATGGCATTAGACTATAGACAATGTGATGAGTGGACGAGTTGGCAATAGACGAATTGGCAATTTACCGGTTGATATTAATCTTATAGTGCCTAGCAATCAGTCAGCGTATTTTGAACGAGTAATTATCCTGATTATTCAATCCTTAGGGCTTTATCGTGGTTGCAATGGGGCATATTAAAAATTGCCAACTTGTCGAATTACTCTCATTAAGCGCGGGTGTTTTTAACGAGGTGTTTTCCCCGGTCGTTCGAGAGATTGATCGTTATAAAACGAGGAAGTAAAGAAGGAATTCGCGTCCACTGGGGAAATATAATATGGGCCTATCCATGTTCATCAAGGAGAAATCACCTAGATGTAAATGAACAGAATGGATCTATTTTATACAGTGGGCAATGGCGGGCAGTGGCATAACCAAGTCAAACAATGAAAGGGCTTGGGTTTTATACAGTGCTATATCGTCTTTATTTTGTGAGCAAGCAAAGCAATCGAGTTCAAACATTGACATCTTTGAAAAAATAAATTTATTTTTCAATTATTTTGGCTAGTTAAAATGGAACGGATATTCAACGAAATCATCATTTAGTTGAAGTTATAATTTTTAATAAATGTTATATGATTTCCCCAAATAAACGGTATTGGGAGAACTTCGGAGAAATTAGTCAGCACCCCCACCCCCTTCCCTCCGCCCCTACCACCACCACACAAAGGAAGGTTTTAAAAAATGTAAGCTAGTAGCAGTTGGCATGTATGGTAAGAGAAATAATGGAGCAGGAGAAAAGAAGGGGGTTGGACGGGCTTATAGATCTACATTCGTCAGTCATTTTGTTTCTAATGTGTATTCTAAACAGTCGGGGATTAATATAATACTATACAGTCTATAACCGTTAGCCTACATATGAAAATATATAAAATGGTAATTCCAGTAACTCCCTATTCTTAAACGCAAACCTTATTTGCTTTGGGGTTTTTTTTTCATCATCTTTATTATGGAAGAAAAATTTATTCATTCGAAAAAAATGATGAAATCAGGATTTACATGTTTTCCAACTCATTGTGATAACACACAGGCATAAGGTGCATCCTAATTGTGGAATATACTAATTTTACACGTACCCGATGCACAGTATATAATTATTCTTAGTACTAAATCGTTCTTACAAACGCTATGCAGCCGATACATTACTCGTATACTTGCAAAGACATATTGCCAAGATGTCCAAGCCCTTCAAGCAGTACTACAAAATAACAATAGTTCTTTAAAATTACCCCCAACCGTCGATAATAGCAAGTCTCTATGACAACGGGGATCGAGTCGCGTGTGCTATTGAAGTGTTATGACGTCGGTATTGCCTGTATCGTCTTATGCTAATTTCCTTTTAGCTTTTTTAAAGCTTTCTGTCAGTGATTTGTCAAACAGAAAAATATTGCAAGCACCTGTTATCATGGTTACTCCTGCATCTGATTCTGATCTGAGCAAAATTAAGTGCAAATCACTGACATACATATATCCACATCACTGAAAGTCAATATGTATATACATCACGCAAAAGTCTTGGTCATGAGCGTCAATACAGAATCTCACATGAGAGCAAAACTGGTTTCTTGACCATGTTGACAGAAATGTTTTATCCTGAATGGAAAAAAATATATAGAAAGAAAGGACATTAAAGGTATTAAGTAAGTATGTAAGGCATTAAATATTCACATTCCTTGAGTTCAGATTAAGGGTGTGCATATTGATTTTTTTCGAGAGAAGTATAGGTTTAGATTTTATATAAAATTGCTTTAATTCATTTTGCATTCGGCAAGTTCGATGGAAATCATTTTTATATTTTCTATTTTTATTTTACATGAGTATTCATACATATGTCTACCTCACTCATATTCACTCCATTTTCTCGATGTGTCTTCACGATGTAAAGTGAGAATAGATGCAAACTATATTATATCAAACGTGTTAAAGAAACGGTCCCTATAAAATTGTGAATATCATAGGTTGGTACTATCTGCTGGCATATTTACACTGCAAAAACTCCGGTGTTGATTTAGCACCATCGCGAAATCTATTCCACACCAGAGAATTATTGAAACAACACCTGGTGGGTGTTTCATAAAGCTGTTCGTAAGTTAAGAGCGACTTTAAGAACGACTGGTGATCCTTTCTTGTGGCAAATGGTATATTCATTGGCGATGGTTTAGCGCGTAAGAAAGGATCACCAGTCGTTCTTAAAGTCGCTCTTAACTTACGAACAGCTTTATGAAACGGCCCCCAGTTTGGAATCAAACCGAAGCTGTTTTAATACTAATTGGTGTTGTATAAACACCTATCTGGTGTAAGACCAAAACTAACCTGGTGTCGTTTAACACTTCTCTGGTGTGGGCATGATAGATTCCGGGCTGGTGTTAAATCAACACCAGAGTTTTTGCAAAGCCCGATAACATCAATATTATTATGCCTTCTCTACACCAATTACCATGACTTGACCCTCATTTACAGTGAATAAAGACACATCTCACCTAAGAGCAGTCAGCTACCCCCATCGACACCATGGACCCTTACGAAGTGGACGACGAGCCACGGATGGTGACCCGGAACCCGATGCTCATCCCTTGTTTCCTCGCCGTCGACTACCTCTGCATGGCTGGCGTGGTCGTCCTCTGGTTCGTCCTACTCTTCACAGAGAACCTTCCTGGTCCGTTCCATCGTGGTTTCTGGTGCCACGATCGGAGCCTGATGATGCCCTACTTGGAAGATGATGTCTTCACCGAGGAAGTACTGTATGTAACCTGTTTTGCTGCTCCGCCCATTATGGTGAGCTCATTATTTACTGTTCCTCCACGTCGACCTTGGCGTGAAGTCCGAGCGCGAGGACACTATGTGTCCTTGATGCTAAATCCTTGCCCTTGACGTTGGACAGTCTAGTCTCGGGTTTCCAGTGTGGCGCACAACACAGTCATTTTGATTGATGATGGTATCCAAGATTTTTATTTTGATGGAAAACTAAAATGATTGGTCCTACATTCTAGTGGAATCTTGTAGATTGGTGGATAGTCTATGTGATCATAATCTATTAATGATGCGGAGATTTGGCAGATTTGTTTCCAAAGCTTGGGGCTATCTCATAGAGACCAAGCCACACTGTTTCCATTGGACATTTGATTCTTAAAAAAGAATACGCGAAATCTGCTCCTCTTTAAATAGTGAAATGATTAATAAAGAGGGAATGGGAATACGAATATTTACCCACTTTTAGAGTTCCCAAAAGTGTTCGCTTTCCTACATTTCACACGATGAAGGGTGGATGTTTTCACTAATCTGGAGAGCATCTTTGTCATATTTTATGCTAGCGATGTAAGGCTTGTTCTTCACATTCTGAAGCAGGTAACCTTGACATCATTCTTCACCATGCATGTTACCTCTTTCAATGAAAATCTCAGATCCTCTACGGTGAGTGTATGCTGGCCCTCTGTTCGTGTAAGAAGACTCCACCGGAGATGAAAGTTGGTAGAAGGAAGGTTGTCAAGAGTTGCTCGCTAAAGCTCTACCCCGTCATCAGAAGAATGTTCAGATTTACGGGTAAGGACTGAAAACACCTCATTAACTTGTTTCCTGCTACAAATCAGATTATACTGATGGCATCGTATTTCAATGGTTAAATTTGACCAAAGATTTAGTCATCTGATTTCTTATTGTGTTTTGTTGAAAATGAAAGTACAAACTGATCTGAACTGAACTGTTACTTTAATTGTTCATACACACAACCATAATGCTTTAGATCAGAGAGATTGCTTGATGATGTTTGCAGCGTCTTTTACACAATGCAGAGAGATGGGATATCTTTAAAAAACATAAGCACTGTTTGATGGAACATGGTTGTAATAAAGAGTTCAATGTATTCTATGCCCCCTTTCAATGGCCAACTCCCTGAATCATTCTACATGTTCTAGGTGTCTTCGCCTGTGGGGCCTTCGCCACATGGATCGTTACTGATGCAGCTCAAAGGGTCACTGGAATACAAACACCGTACTTCTTGACAATCTGTAGACCAAACTATACAGCACTGGACTGTCGAAGGTTCATCACTGATTATGAGTGTACAAAACGGAATGATGATCTCTTGAACCAAGCTCGGTAACGAGGGTTGTACTGTATGTGTGTGAGGGTGTGTGTTGGGAAGGTGTTCATAATCTTCTTCTACTAACTTCTGCTTCTTCCTCTCATTCTTCTTCTGATCTCCTCATTCTTCTTCTTCTTTGGGGAACATAAATGCTATAACTTTGGTATAGAAATGACATCTCTGTTCGAGTGTACTCTATCAAGCTCTATAGATCTAATAGTTACTCTTAATTGTGTTTTTGTGTCTTGTCGATGATGCTGAATATGACTTTAGGCCACTAGCGTACCTACGGGCGGAGGGCAGGGGGCATACTGCCCCTCCCCCCTGACGAGTCACAACCCATGCAAGGGACCTAAGAGGTTGAAGACCTTTTTTTGCTTGTTATTTTTTATCTGCTGTGAAATGTCCCTTAGATCCTGTTGAGGAACTTTTTTTTTGCTTGTCAATTTGTTTCAAGCACGAAGTCCTTTATTTGTGGTTGAATACCTTTTTTGTCAATTTTTGCGGACGATTTTGCCCCCCCCCCCCTGTGGAAAATCATAGGTACGCTACTGCTTGAGGCGCCATGTCATGCATGGCGCCTCAAGTCATATTCATGTGTGTTTTTAATGAGAAGTAGATCTCGTATCTCTTTTCTTAAAATCTAATGTGTGTTTTTAGTATTATTGGTGTTGCTGAATAAATGACACACCATGCACATTAAAATAAAGAAGAAAGTAAAGTAAAGAGAATTATTTTCCCCCTTAATTGTAATTTCAATTCTTTGCAAATGTGCATTATTATTAGAGGTATACTGATATCGTAGCTTATGGGATGATGAGGAAATGATAATCAATTCGATATCGCTTGTACGATACTTGCTTTGAAGTATGAAACTAAAAAAAGAAAGACGGGCCATCCATCAGCAAACAAAGTACTCGTCAGCCCTATACCCCAACATAAGATAATTGTACCTGCAGGGATATAGTCCTTGATAACAGTCCTCGTTATGATGTTATTAAGTTATTCGTCGTCTCATCTGTTTTTCTCCTCAGGTTGTCATTCCCATCTCTCCATGCGTCTCTGGGCTCTTATGCTGCAGTATTCACTACGGTAGGAAAAGGTCCATGTTCTAGCGATCTTATTAAAAAGAGAACGCCGCCTCCATTGAAAATGAAGCAAGATGAAAGGCAATGCATATTTAACCATATTTTACAGAAAATGCATATTTACATTTGATATAATGACAAAATACATTTATTTGAACAACTTTAGTGTTTTATGTTTGCCTCTCTCAGAGGGATTTATTCGTATCAATACTTATCTGATTAGGTTTTTTTTATTACAATCGCCATCGTTAACAATAAATGAACAATTGTAATAACCAATTATATGACAAATATCTATTTTTATCTATTATTATTACCTTATTTTACATAGAAGATTATAGGGGAAAAAATGATGGTTTGTCACTGATGTTTTACCCTCCATTCTTTTTAAGAAAATATGGAAAGTAGTCTTTAACCGAAATGTGGGCGCGCCGTGATCTAGTGGTTCTGACTCTCGCCTTTCAAACAGAGAGTCGTGAGTTCGAATCCTAGCCATGGCGTGTTTTCCTTTAGCAAGAAATTCATCCACACTGTGCTGCACTCGATCTTGGTGAGGTAAATGGGTACCGGCAGGAAGTTATTCCTCAAAAGCTGTGCGCACCAGAATCGGTAGACTAGCTTAGCCGGGGTAATATAGGAGCGCCTTGAGCACCTAGCAATGTGGATACGTGCGCTATGCAAATCCTATGTTATTCATTAAAAATCATAGACGTGCACGTATGTTATTGTTTTTCCTTAGATTTCAAATGATCCCACTGGCTTAGTAAGTTGATGTTGTTATTGTTGTTCCAGATGCAGCTGTTGACATTTTTATGTTATTACCTGTTGTAATGCAGGCCTACATGACAAGTCAAGTCAGTATTCCCTGTACCAGACTGCCAATCCCACTGGCTAGCCTAGGTCTCCTGTCCGGAGGGTTTCTCTGGGGTGTCACCAGGGCATCAAGGTACCGGCATCACTGGAGTGATGTGGCCGTTGGTTTCCTGTTGGGCATGGCGGTGGCGCTCTATCTGGTAAGCAACATAGAAATTCGACCATACTACTCCAGTTGGGACACCAACAAAATCTACTTCAAACCGACAGATGGATTTTCATTGGAAATGCTATATTAGATTTTGTTCGTCTGGAGTCGGGGTGACATTACGATATTGAGTATGTCTTTTGAAGTAATTAGGACCATTTCATATTTATGGAATAATAACACCTATCCGTCTGTTTTCTTTTTTTCTTTTTTTTTCTTTTTACATTCATTCATTTTACACGATCACTTTTTTCTTTTTACATCACTTATTTTCTTTTTACATTTTTTTTACATACAACGATTTTTTTTTAATATGAAATATTCGAAGGAAGAGAATTGATTTTGCAAGAAATTTATTACCTATGGTTTCTTCATATCGGTGACATATTGAACAGTTTTTGGTGATACTATGTTATCTTTTATGAGGATAGTAACAAAATATCCCTAAAAAATACTTAATGTTAGATAATATCTCTTCTCAAAATCTGTTTGATCTAACAGGCCCCAACTGTTGTACTTTTGTTTTCATATGTAAATACTTATATATATTGTATTAATAAATTTTTTTTCATCTAGGTGCTTTATAGTGTATTTCTTAATTGGATTATGATCCATATTGCACTCTTGCCTGTCAGGTATTTGCAGTTCTCGCATGTTTTGAAGAGCGCCCTCAAGATGACCCAAACCACCTGCCAAAGAAATCCCCAAGTCCGAAGCGATCGTCACCTCTTTCCCTGATCAGACTGCCGAGACTAAGGGCGTGTAATGGTCAACATCCTGCACAAGTAAGTGGGTTCTTGGATGGGATATAAGAGGAAGTTTTCGCAACTACAACTGGAAAGGATTTAAGAACACAGTTAATGTATTGAAAATGTTAGTCAAATGATAAAGAAGAGCTGGGAGGTCTTTGTCGAAAGTGATAAACCGGAACAGATGTTTCGTCCTAGGTTTCAGCAACACGAAAATTTTAAAGTTTGTCGTTTGTCCAGAATCAAGGACTAATCTGGTGTTTTGATTCTCCAATTTTCGACAAAGACTTTTTGGTTGTGCTTTGGAATGGAAAAATTAGTTATATATAATTTCTTTAGTGATTCTTTCGGTTATATTTATTTTAATGCAGTTCATGATTGCCCTAAAATTGCATTGCAATATTATGCAATTTAAATTTAAGCGTCAATGTGATTAAAAAAAACTCTAGAAAACACAATTAGAATTTACAATGATAATGATAATGAAAAAATAATAATTGTGATAATGAAGTTGAAACTAATAACTATGGTGATGATAATGATTATAACAAAACAGACAGAAACACTACTGTGAATGATATTGGCAATGATAATGATTAAATCACCCTTCTAATTTTGGTTAAATGACCTAGCCGCTTTGAAGAAAATGTTGCAGATTCTTGTATCTTTATATCTAATCATTTCGGGATGGAAGGTCCTTTACAACCCATATAGCTGTCGAATCTGTCAAAAATTCTATTTTGGGTTATTGTTCTTCCTCTTCAGATCACAGTCATGACTGGACTAAAAACCTTTATGATTGTATTTCATCACTTTTTACAGAATGGCCATGCAACTTTCCACAACCCATCATTTGTCGGCGATAGTTTAAGAAGAGACTACTAAATTTCATCCTATTATGTCAACTGGAGGTCTGATATAACATCGATATATTTATATAAAGTGTAGGCTCTTATCATATTAAAAACGATGATAAAAACTTTTGTACAATGCTTTTTATTACATGAACTTTACGGTAGTTGTTTAAACAATTTAAATAAGTGTCTAGGATCTTACACAACTAAGTTTATTATTTAATATTTAATTCTCAATAAATTAAGCATGGTTGTATTAAACTGTTTAAACAACTACTGTAAGGTTCATATATCGTAAACAGCATGTATAATGTTAAACACCGTTTTTACACTGCAGTGATGCGGCGATGTACACTCTTAAAATAGTTAGGCAAAAGATGCCCAACTGTTTACCAACCCTGGACAGCACACTGTCCACACAAGTATTGGTTAACATGGGTGATAAAAACTAGTAATTGGGCAATAAATTTGCTTAATTGGATAACAATTGTCCAAAATATGTATATGTATTTTACCAACGTGCATTACCCAACAACACAGTGGACAGTATGTTGCCCAACATTTTAAGTGTGTATTTTATCGTAGGCCTGTACCAGGTACACTGTATGCTATTATCAATGGTCATCATGATTGCATGTAATTTGTAATGGGAGAATATCATCACCCTTACAATTGTAAGGGTAGATTCAGGGTTTATTATTTTTATTTTGATTCATTGATTATTTTCCTTTCATTCACGTATATAGCAATATTTATTGATTTCAATCTAATTGAAGAAGGTTTAGTCCTTCAAAAAAAAAAATAATAATAATTTTGGATTTTAGAGCCGGCATAGTAGACTTGGTATACAGTTCAATATGAACTCTGGATCGATAGGCATATAAATCTTGCCATTGGATATTCTACATTTCGACTATGACATTACGTCCTACCCCCTTCTTTTCCTTTCTGATCACCCCCATGCACTTCCCCCCCCCTCCATCTCGGGTCTCTCCCCCCCCCCCCACCCCTCCCTCTCTCTATCTATATATCTATACCGTATAAGTAAAAAAAATCGACACCTCACGAATCCCCGATCTCTGAAGAACAAAACATGTCGTGAATGCAAAATCTTTACATACGGATGGAAAGAGCATCTTCTCCAAAATAATTTGGTACCATATTTATGCGGTATGTCTTCACGCTTGGATAATCAGTAGATATTCTTTGCAGTGATGTAAATTTTGATTTGCGCCAAAGTAAGGCATGACTGCAATTAATGAATCCAGATGTCAATGATGCCATAATCTACATATGCAAATTCCTTTTTAATGAAATTACCAAATAAATATACCACATAAATATGGTATCAAATTATTTGGGGAACACACGCTTTCCGGCCATATTTAACAATTAAGTGGTCATGACATATTTTTTCCTTAAACTGGGGATTTGGGAGGTGTCAGGATTTTTTTTACTCACACGATATGTCTATCTGTCACGTAAACTCACACACTGTTACACACAAAATCACCTTAAAAGTATTTTACGATAAACATGTATGTGCATGTGTATATAATCTCTTTTTCACAAAACCGATATAATATACATTTCATGTAAATAAGATGGTCACTCGTTTTTATTATTATGTCATATTATAATATGTTATATTATATCATATTACATTATATTATATTTGTATTATATGAATTGTGTAAAATTCTTCGTTTGCAGATTTGTCAAATTTATCAAATCACAAAATGTTACAACAATGTTGATTCAACATGTTTAATGAAGAATGATTGACATTATAATCAAAAGAAAAATATAAAAGAAATTTGTGAGTGGGAAATTTCTTTTTCACATCTCTACATTGACCAGGAGACGAAGCGAAACATTAAATGAGATAATTTTCTTATTTCTTAACTTATCTGATTAAAAAATGAGTTTCAAGACTTTGTTGGTTTATTTATTTATTTATTTTATTTATAAGTCTTTTTTTAGTAGGGTGGCTCCATTAGTTATTGATATTATTCTCTTCGTTTAGGTCACCCTTTTTGCTGGGGGTATATAAACTCTTAATCATCATAACCATTCAGTTCAATTAAAAATTAATCCATCAATCAATCACAAAATACAGATATATACAAATTTACTCAAAAAAACATAGGATTGGGAGCCCCGAGAAGTTAGAAAAAAACTTAAATCAAAAACAAATCAATATGAAACATGCAGAAAAAAATTAACAACAAACAATACTGAAATATAATACAAAACACTGGGCTAGTACAGGGGAAATAAACAAACAAATAAGCAAATCATAGTTATAAATCATAGTAACCAACAATGTGCTATTGGCAGGAGTTTTATACTGAAAAAAAATCATCTTTTAGAGGTTTTCAAATTGAGAGTTTTACTTTGTTTAATATCATTATTCAAATCATTCCATAGCTTGATTCCTCTACAACGTAGAGAATTTGCAGGTAATTTTAGTTTTTGGAAGATATTGGTGAAGGTCTGCTGAATGACGCGTGAAGTGTGAAAGGTAAGAGGTGTTTGTGCTGAAAATATTATTAAAGATATTTGACAAGAGATTTAAATTATAGTTGTACATAAATATATATAAGTATACATAAGAAACAAGTCACAGGTTTTCAATATTTTACAATCGAGAGATAACTCGTGACTATTAAAATTTGCATTACGAATATTATTGTTCTCATTGATCGTTTTTTATATGAGAAATAACTTATATAAATGTGTTTTAAAATCCATTCCCCATAGCATACAGCGATAAGTGAGATGAAGTGAACGAAATTATCATATAGTGAAAATAAAACGTGTCTGGGTAAAAAAAAATCAGTTTGCGTAGGACACCAGTACTTTATTTTGATGAGCGAGTATACGTAAATCATCAATATGAGGTTTCCATCAGGGTAGAAATTAATTTATATAGATACCTAAAAAATGATATTTGATAACCTGGAAAATAATCTTGCTATCCATAATAAACTGGAGGAATGTCAGTACCATTTTTTTCTTTTAAACTGTACCATTTTTTCAAGGTTCGGTGACAGTTTATTGCATTGAAGCCATGAATTACGACTTTATGAGGTTTAAAATATATGATATCAATGAGAGAACTAATATTTCTGTGAGAAACAGTAATACTTGTATCGTCAGCAAAAAGTATGAAATTAAGGATTGAGAAATATTTTCTAGGTCATTGATATACAAAGGGAAAAGCAACCATCAAAACAGAATAATAAGTTAATGTTAATGTTATTCCGCGTATATCAAAACCGTTACAGTGATCGTCAAGCAGTGTGATATTATGCTACTAGCAGTGGGTTAGATAGAGATAATGGCGATTTTTGTGCACTTTTTTAACATATATTCAATTCAATTGAAATAATTAAGAACAAAAAATGTGATGAAATGTCCTCATCCCGATATCTTGAATATTGTATGTTGCAACATATATCTAATGATATATCTGACCATTGCGTGGAGTGATACAATAAACTCAATTTTACAAACTTGTCTTCATTGATATTCTCTTTTTTATCACCCATTGTGGTGGCGCTAGGCCTACAGGACTGATGTAGGAGATGATTCTTTCTTTTTTAACATTAATGAATTTTTTTTCAAGTCCTCCAAATACAAGGTAGTGTGAGGGAGATGTAGATGGGAGAAGGGAATGGAATGCTCCAACACCAGAAAGAGGGAGAAAGAAAGAGCTAAAAGTGTACTTTTAGAGAATAGTAATTATACAATCAGGGGGTAACTGGACAGACAATGGGGTATATGAAAGCTGGGGGAGAGAAGGGCTGTAAAAAGGGGAAAATAGACTTGAGCCATTCTCAGAAAAGAGGCCTACATAAACTCTCAAAGGCATTTTGAACTCAAAGCTGGGAGCCGGCCTATTTTACACAATTCAATGCTGAATCTGATTGAATTTGCATAATCAATAAGCCCCAATAAGAACATTTTTTTCAGAATGGTACGTTATTTATGTAAACATTTTGCATTATCCATGTCAGTAGAGGCGAATTTCATGAAATGATATTGTAGGAAATAAGATTCTTAATGATCAATTTGGCAGCTATTTTGCTCATGCAAATTACGTGGTCAACATGAGAAATCGGCTTGGGAACAGATTCAGCACATTGAAAGTGTGTAAAATAGCCTGGTTCCCAACTTTTATCCCAAAATGCCTCTCGAAGTCACATTATACTCGTATGGGTCTTGTCTAAATGAGAGAGAGAGGGGGCGAGAAAGAGAAATGACGGCGATAAAAGGGAGTTGATGCAGTTTGAGAGTCACGATATCATAAAATAAAATATTCATGGCGAACGATTAGAGAGAGGGGGAGGTTGATGAAAAAACTGACACTGTAGCAAGAGAGTGAAAGAAACGAGAGGGACAATAGACCGGGACAATAGAAATAGAGATAAATGGGACAGAAATGGTTCAGTGGCGTACCTAGGATTTTTCCACAGGGGGGGGCAAAATCGGTCGAAAAATTTAAAATTTACAAGCAAAAAAAAGGTCTTCAAGCTCGTCAGGGGGTGGCAAAATAGGTATTTAAGCTCGTCAGGGGGGGGGGGCAAAATAGGTTTTCAAGCTCGTCAGGGGGGGGGACAGGAATATGTCATTTGCATGGGTTGTGACTCGTCGGGGGGGCAGACTGCCCCCTCTATACCCCCCCCCCCGCCCGTAGGTACGCTAGTGGAATGGTTGCATTTATACATTTTTTTTTACAAATTATGTTAACGACCTCTATGAGGGAATGTCTCCTTGGCGATTAGTCTCAACATGCTCAAAGCAGATTCTCCACGCCATTCCAATAACGAATGTGAATCAATATTTGTCCCTTGTCATAACTAAACTAAGGGAACAGAGCAAAAATATTATAGCGTGAAGCAGGGGGCATGGGGTGAACGCTAGAGGCATGGGGTAATAAGAATTAATCCCCCATGCCGGATGCAGCCAGCATGAACGGTTGTTACTAATTAATTGCCCCGTTCAGCACGCAGGCAGCATGGGGTCAAAGCCATGCGAAATTCAATTTAATCCCCCATGCCGGATGCAGCCAGCATGGGCCTCTCTACAACCCCATTCAGCACGCAGGCGGCATGGGGTCAGATCATGGCACATTTTCAAGATAATCCCCTATGCCGGACGCAGCCAGCTTGGACGCCCACTAATAGGTAATTACCCCGTTCAGTGCGCAGTCGGCATGGTGTCAAAGTAAAATGCATTCAAAGCTAATCCCCAATCCCGGACGCATTTCTTCCACAAAAAGACGCATGGTATTTCGGGCCTCCTTAAGAGAGAGAGAGAGGTGGGGGGGGGGATGAAGTGACTCAATTTTTCCCCCATTATATTCTCGCATCTGGCAATCATGTGATGTTGTATATAATTGCTCATAAGTGCTAAGGTATTTTCGCTTTATTTTGTTTTGTTATATGTTAGTGTTGTGTACAAGTCAGATCATTGTTCGGGGGGGGGGGGATGGGGGACTTTAATTGACGACTGGATACCATGCGCAAAAAACACTGAATCAGAAAACACTGAATTAATGAAAAGAGTATATATTTCTCTATTTCTACACTGTATAATAATCAAATAAATAATATCATGAACATACTACAGACACGTAATAATATTCTCGTCCACTCCAAGCTCTAATTGGTTCTGGAATAAATTACCACTCAGGCTATACCATTCCCGTATGCTTTGCACCATATGAACTCTTGTGAGCGGCATTTTCATTCGACAAATTAAAATAATAAATAAATCATTAAAACAACAATCAAAATAGTTAGAATGCATTTTTGTCTCTATCGTTTTAATCGTTCATTCTAAAAGTACAGAGACGGCGGAGTTGGTAGGAAGTTTCAGTCCTCACCCCCTTCAGCAAACACGTACAAGAAAAAGCCGAAGTCTGTATAAATTTGTGATTTTTGTTGGCCGGTCTACTCCCTCGATCTCACATTAAACTCAACCCCTCTATTATAAAAAAAATGCTAAGCGGTCCATGTTTTTTGTTTATTTAAAAAATCAGATATTTTGGTTTTGATGCTAACCAGGGTAAGCGCCCCAAATGTTTGTTTGCAGTAATGGAAAAAAAATGCGTGGGTGTTTTTTTCTATATAACGAGTTTAGTTGCAAAAGGGGTTAGGTCCACTTTTGACCATTCCGAGAAAAAAACATGTTTTTTATTCTCACTTACTGCAATATTCTTATGAGAAACTAAATTGTCATGATGTACTACCCTATCATGCGAACATAAAATTGGGTATAAAAGAAATCTACCAGTCTTCATTTTTTCTATATATTCTTTTAAAATCATTATCGTGGACCTAACCCCATTTGCAACTAAACTGAAATGACTCCAAACGATTTTGATTAAAAAAGTGATTTTTCCTTGCCACTTTTATTCATGTTTGCATGTCAGTTTCAAATTTTCTTTGTTTTCATCAGAGCGACTAAAAATTTAGAGGTTTTGAGACAGAGAACAATAAAATTTATGAACAATGGACCTAGCTCCTTTTGAAAAAAGTGATTTTTCTTTGCCATTTTGGATCACTTTTGAATAGGAATTTCAACTTTTCTTTGGTATCATCTTAATATAGAACTACTAAAAATCTATACATTGAGGCCCAAAAATCAAATTTGATGAAAAATGGACCTAACCCCTTTTGCGAGTGAGCTCTTCATATGATTCTTTTCTACCACGTTATTCGTCGGTTAAAAAAGGAAAGAAATCGGCGAAAAGGTAGGAACATCAATAAAATTTAGATCGGTATCAACATATTTTTTTTTTTGGGGGGGGGGGGGGTGGGGGGTGGTAGGTCACAAATGAGTAAAAGATTGTAGGATTGAGAGGGTTCTGTCGGGACACGCCAGACAAACATGTTTTCTTCAGGGGATGCCTTAACGTAATTTCTCCTCCTATATTATTTTATTTCCTCCATTTCGGGAGAGGAAACGTTTAGTTCATTATTGGTTTTATTTGAAGTGATTATGTTTTTGTCAACTTTTCAATGCACAAGTTTTCATCTGGGAAAGAAAAGGAGAATGAGATGACAAGCTTCTAAAACCTAACATGTTATGAATTTATTCTGTAAAATGACATGAATTAGAAATATTGTGATTTTTTTTAACCGATTCACCCCCGTCCCACAGCTTAACCCCTGCACAAAAAAAAACATGGCTGTCCCTGTATAACACAATTCTTTTCCAAAATATTTTCGTTTGGACACTAACCATGGTAAGCGCCCAAATGCGATTTTTTGGGGGGGGTCGTAACGGGGAAAAAATGGCCAGGATGATTGTTATTCTTATTTTTTATACCGCTTTACAAACAGAACATCGGAGAGAGGAGACAAACAAGCAACATTAGAGTGTAGGTCAGAACATTTGAACATTACCATCGGGGGGGGGGGGGGCTGAGTTAAACAAGAGTAATAATAAAAAGTCATCAGTCCGACAAGGGTCTGAGGACAGAGTTGTGACAAACAAAACGTGTTTTTTTTAAGTGATATAACGAAACAAATAAAGTCATGTTGTTATTCGTTTAAGTAGATATTCATGGAATTTTAGCAAAAGCGCACTTGTCTATTCCCCCTTTTTATCTCTGTCTCTCATTCTCTCTCGTTCTCCGTTACATCTGAGCATTTTTTATTCTAGAATTGCCCTAAATGATTCTTCTTTCATCCTTATACTTGTTATCACCCAGGGGAAGCGCTTTTACGCAATATGACTCACTGTCATAAGCACCTGTGTTGTTGGTGAATGAAACAAGGTGTTTTTTTTTAGATACTGGTTGTTGGTCGAAATAAAAAAGAGTATTCATAAAAGCTTTTTGTATTGCTAAGTTCAAAAAGCATTCAACAGATCGTCCTGCTGATAAACACTAATCTTCCTTTTGTTCGGGGCGTTGACCATCTGTATCCTGCTCTTTTCGGAAGGAATTTGTTTGAGTGGCCGCCCAGACATTCTTTTGTTCGGGTAATGCCGATATATCATGCACTACATGGACGTTTACCTTTTGAAAAGAGCATATGAATGGCGTGCTAAACTGCTTTCTTTTCTCTCTTTTTTTTCTTCAAAATAATGAGAAGAAGAGGGATGATGGGGTCAAAAGTGCACCGAGATCAGCTCAAAGTACTAAGACATTACTCTCGTCACTACAAGATTTTTGTTTTTCTGAAAATACAATTACAAATAGATATCATTCTAGAGATATATCTCCTTGATGAAACAAATAATAAGACAAAAGTGGTGAATAAACGCATAGCTTATTACGTGACGATCTTGCAGAAAAGATGTTAGCGTATACTCTCAGAACAACGATATGGATCAAATTA
The DNA here is from genome assembly GCF_018143015.1 of Lytechinus variegatus. Taxonomy (NCBI): domain Eukaryota; kingdom Metazoa; phylum Echinodermata; class Echinoidea; order Temnopleuroida; family Toxopneustidae; genus Lytechinus; species Lytechinus variegatus. The sequence continues at coordinate 24,390,552 of NC_054750.1, read as the reverse complement.
CGTGATCAGGTGCCTATTGCAGAAAGAGTTGCAATCCATCGCAACTGTAAAAAGCATGCGCAACTCGATTTTCAACCAATCAACAGCACGCATTTGGGACTTGTGATTGATTTTTTTGCTTGCGTTTAAACGTAACTCTTTCTGCAACGGGCCCCTGGCCTAGTGCGCGCGCGTACGTGCTCGTCATAAAACTTATTTTTCCCGTCTGACTCCAACGAAAAAATCGGGTAAAGTCGAAATGATTTCCTATTTTCGGGATTTTTGTTATTGAAATAAGTTTATAAAGGAAATAGTACGTGTCACAGGTTTTAGTACATAAAGATTTCAAAAAAATTTAAAAAAATCCATTGAATCAAACCACACAAATATCGGCTTCTGTAGAAGCCCGTCGTAGCCCGTCGCACCCAAATGATTAAAATTTATCACGGCAGCACGCAGGGGGCATGGTGGATTATTTTCAAGAGCAACTGGTGGTAGGCTGCAGGTGGAATGGTGGATTAAATTGGAAAGATTTTGCACGGCGGCACGCAGGGGGCATGGCGGATTATCATTTAGAACATCGGTGTTAGGTTGCAGGGGGAATGGTGGATTAATTTATAGAGATTAGACGCGGCAGCACGCAGGGGGCATGGCGGATTATTTTTAAGAGGAAGTGATGACCGCCTGCAGGGGGCATGGGCTTCTTAATTGGAGCGTGCTTTAGGGGAAGCCTGCAGGGGGAATGCTGTGATATTTTTGCTCTCGTCCCTAAGATCCACCTCTCCCTTTGATTTGTAGACATATTAATATTTGCACAATGTCATTATGTCATACAGTGACACGAAAGCTTGATAACCATCAGTGATTAGTGTATTGCGAAGGAGAATTCTTGTCAGACCTGGGAATGGTAACCAAGCAACGCCAAGCGGTTATAGTTATTCAGTAAAACGTGTACGGCCACTCACTGGAGTGGGTTATAATGATATACCATGTACAAGGTTGCTTGAAATATATCTACTTCAATCAGTCGACCGATTAAAGGCCTGCTCCGGGCTGAAGATATTTATATCTAAATAAATAGAGTAAAATTCATTGAGCAAAATGCTGAAAATGTCATCAAAATCGAATAACAAACAACAAATTTATTGAATCTTAAAGATTTGCATTATTCCGGTGAAACAGTTCTAGGCACGTCTTCATGAATTTTCATTAGGTGGGCTGATGTTGTCATATGATTATCCAGTTGTTCTTTTGTATCTTATCATATGAAATTAGGTTAATTCAATTTTTTACCAAGACCTAAAACAATTGGATTGAGTGCATTAGTTATTTCTTGCTGCAACATATTTCATCATAATGGAGACACATCATTCACACATCTGAAGAAAAAAATCAACAATTATGATTTCATGTAATAACATAAGATAAAGGAAATTAGGGATGTGGCATCATCAGCCCACCTAATGAATATTCATGAAGACATGTCTAGATTTGTTTCACCGGAATAATGCAAATCTTTAAAATTCAATAACTTTGTTATTTGTTATCCGATTCTAATGAAATTTTCAGCATTTTGCTTTGTGAATTTTACTCTGTTTATTAAGATGCAATCATGTAAATATCAACACGGAGTATCCCTTTAGGAAAACAGTTACCCAGACTACAATTGGGAAAAACGCAATCCTGCATTCGATATCTTTGCTCGAATTTAAATTTCGTTCGCATGTTCCCCCGGAATGCTAACTGTTAGTTTAAAAGAAAACAAATGGTTCCCATCTTGTGGTTTTATATGATAACGATCCAAGCGCTGATACAATGGACATGATGGAAAGAAAAAATATATATACATAGGCTACAAACACTGTCAAACAAAATAAAAGAACGTATATATCCTGCCTATGCATTCACAGATAAGTGATAATTTTCTCCTCCAAGGCAAGTTTTAACGAAACCCAAAATAAAAACATGAGAATACTTTTGAAACACAAATATGGCAGTATTTTAGATAGGGGTGTAATCGTTTTCAAATTAATTCGATAATTTGGAACAATTTAACCGTATGTATTGGCATTAATTGTTTACATTCAATTTTTTTTTGCCAATCGGCATCTGCATCCAGGAGATAACTCTGTATTTCCCTGTTGGTGATATACGCTTCATAATGGAAATTCACCCTGAAGAAAGGTTTGATTAAAAGTAATAAATGGCAGAAAAAAATAATTATGTTGGTGAAGGTTTGAAGAAAATACATTAAAGATCAGAAAAATTTATTAGACTTTTAAGTCGTGAGTGATCACGAATCAAATGATTAAAATTCTAATAACCTTTTTATTCTTTGATGGATTTTTTTCAAACCTTCGTCTATATTTTTTAATCATTCTTTTGCTATTTTTACAATAAACTTTATTTCATCAAGGTGAAATTAAAAGCAGATTACAACCAAGAGCCTTGAGAGCAACCTATAATCTTCAACTATAGACCTACTCAGTTCTAGCCAGGATCTATACCCACAATGCAACATTCTGATCAGTGAAATCTCGCAATAGAGGCTATCCTGAATGCTATTTCGAAAGATAAAACCATAAGTGCATAACACACACAAACAAAACTAAAAAAATTAAACACTACAAAAGTATCAAAACAAGTACATTTCTCTCAAACATTTCGTTTCTCTATTAAAAAGCTATTTGTTCACTCAAAAGTAAAAGACTAAAAATCTATACTGTACATAACACACTACACGGTCAATGGGTGAACATACGGTGTTGGTCAGATGCCGGGGTCAGATGCACTTTTGCACAGAAAACATGACGGCATTTTGGTTAATCTAAGTTGATCTTGGGGGGGTTAGATTGATAATTTTCAGGACAAAAAACTTTTCTTATCCCCTGCAGTTTCAATTTTTCTAGTATCAAAGTTGTTCTTGGCCTTTACCCAGAATTGTTGACAACTATCAATTCATATGAAGTTAAAGAAAAATCAAGTTGATTATTACCGTTTATCACTGAATGGGAACGGTTTTTGAGTTGGGGTGCTTGAAGTAAACTTGAAAAGCGAAAAAAACAATGGTTATCACTAAATGGAAATCAAATTGGTCTCGAGAAATTTGAAAAAAAGGGGTTTCACTGCGAATTAAAGGTCGTTTTGTTTTGTTTTTTTTTACATTTTTACACACTTTCCAGAGTACCACGGGGGTGCCGCCCATGGAGAATAATACACACAGCACCCTCAATGTAATTTTGGGGGGTTGTTTCAGCACCCCCGCTTCCCAGGGTCATTGATAGTTTTCACACGAAAATGATCAATAAAATAAATAGCTGCAGAGGTTTATCAGAAATCAATTACAAACATGCATTAACAATCATTCCATTACTATATTTACTTGCATTATTATAGAGGGGTGCATGTATCGTGTTAGGTTTAAGGTAGGGTAAAGTGTAAACTCAGGATTTAAGTTGTAATTTGCTTGTTACATGCCAGCTTGGCATTTAAAAGCTGTCCTGTCGAATTCCTACGAGAGTTACCAGAAACAGAAGATAGTGTGTTGAATTTATACAGGGGCAAATGTCATGGAACCATAGGGAATGGTGGCAGTAAATGGAAGGTCGATATTTAGTTTTGTCAAGGATTAAATCGGATTAAAATTGTACACCATAATGGCACTGGAAAGCGGGGTACCCCACAAAAATTCCTTGAAGTGTTGCGTGTATTATTCGACACAGGCAGCACCCCAGGTATTCTCATGATTATGGAAGGTGGGTAAAAGAAAAATGGAACCAAAATTACCTTTATTTTGGAGTGAAACGTGTTTTTTTTTGGGGGGTGGGCTTTCCAAATATTTCGAAACCAGTTTGACCTCCATTTTGTAGTAAAAACCCTTTTTTGTTGTTGCTTTCAACTTACTCGGAACCAATAACACCCCATTTTGGCAGTAGTAAAAAAAACATTTTTTTTTTCATTTATAGCATAATAAATGAAATATATACACGACAAAGCTAAAGTCTTTCCGTCTACTGCCTCGGTCTCTAATCAGGCTACACTCTTAGTAAAAAGAGGTAAGAATTTGAACCCAGTTTGTTCCTTATTTAGAACCAACGAGAAAAAGTTCCCAGAAAAAAGGCTTCCTTACGTGCTGATGTACCTTAATTGGGTTCATAAAGAACTTAAAAGGTTCCAATGTGGCGGTTTAAGGGGATAGGGAACCTTTAAATGTTCCTAATACCGGACAAGCATAGCATAGAACCCCCTAAGAACCCATTTTTATAAGTGATTACCACGGCGTTATGTACACAATTTACATAGAAATAGGCCTGCAAACGGCGTTTTTACGCATGAATCTCATTCGAAGTAAACTCCGTAAATGGTTGCCACGCAGAAGACGGATCCATTCTGGAAGCTGTAACTGACGAACGAATCTCTGACCGGATCCCAAGAATTCCTGCTGCCTATCTGCGTCCCCTGTCCATGCATCTGTCCGATGTTCACCAGGGTGATCAGCTTATAACGACCGATGTCGAGTGTCTTCACGCCTTCTTTGATGATCTCCGACAGCTCCTTGGCTTCCCTCGAACACAGCTTCGGATCGTACTTCATCCCCCTGAGTCGACGCTCGACTGCGCTTTCGATGATGTCGTGGATGATGGTGCTATAATTCGAGAATAGCTCCGCGGGTTCGAGTCGGTAAGTGCTTTCGATCTGAGGGACCTGGTACTGCATGCTCGGTGACCGACCCCGAGGGCGATCCATGTAGGATACGAAGCTTTCCCCTCGTCGATCAGCGAGTCGTTGAGAGGTTCGCTGGCGAAGCGATCTCGCCATGCGCTTGGTGATCATTAAACTCTCGAATCTTTGTTTCAAGTTTGTCTCTCCTTCGTTGTCGTCGCCGGACTTATTTTTAGATGTCACTGACGTCGCTGTTCCCTGGTTGGCGGATGCAGCCACCGACATCTTCCTCGTGTGCGATGACGCACTGGACGCTACGCTCATCCTCCTAGCAGTGACGGGTGTGTCGCTGCTTCGTGACAACCTGCGTTCTGGCAAACCTCCTTTAGTAGAGAGGGTGGACGACTTGGTGGTCGATGGCGGAGCCTTTGCCTTTCTCCCGTCCGACATCATTCTTGACGAGGTGGACGACACCCTCTTTGACTTTCTCATTCGTGAACTCATTTTAGATTTTCCTTACAACGAAACTAGAATTCTCAAAGAACATGTATGGAGTCGAAAGTACTTTGAACAGACTAGTCTGGATCACTTCAGAATGCATCCATAATTAAGTTGAGACAAAATACAATGTATTGATTAATTTAGCAGCCTTAGTTTTATGATATCATAAATACGAATCCTAAATCCTCTGTGATATTACTTTTTTTCATTCACAGTATATGTTCTCTTCGCCATAACAATGTAATATCTACTCGCTGATCCCGCTTTCGTATGTAATTATGGACAGGATCAACCCGAATTGATAGCGACGATTATTCCTTCTCCTGATCCGTAACTTGTTTCGAATAATATCGGCAATGTTCGCTCCCCTGATCATGCTGATGGCCTCATGATTATCCAGTTAAATCACTTAGCTCATCATAACGTCATAAGAAAAATGAACAATGCCATCTTTAATAGTAGATGCTCATTTACTGTGTCTTCGTAAATAACATCGTCCAGTTCAACATAAAAAAATCTCCATAGATCACTGATGCGCTTCACTTGCATATTGTTATAGGAAAATGAAAATGAATTAAACTTTTCAACGCAGATTCATTATGCAAAAAAATTCCCTCAGGGCAATCACGTTATGTTAACTGATATCTTGTCATCGGGTTGAAGATCACCAACCGTGTCCTCATTATGAAATGACATTGTTCCTTGTCCAGTTCATCATCTATCGATATCATCAGAATCACTGACGCGTTTCACTTGCATCGTACAGACATGACAGAGGTCCATGCTTGCATAACAGCGAAATGACAATCAATGATCATTTTCATGGAAATCGACCTAGATCTATTTTACATAAATTTCCCTCAGGCAATCACATTATGTTAACTGATCTCTTGACGTCGGGTATAAATTAGGTTCATTGACCGTGTCCTCATTATGAAATTACATTGTTCCTTGTCCAGCTCAACATCTATTTGTAAGATCACCAGAAAAATAAAGCACTGACGCGTTACACTTGCATACAGCGAAATGACAATGAATGATCATTTTCGTGGAAGTCGACGAAGATCTACTTTACACAAATTACGCTCAAGCAATCATATAATTATGTTAACTGATCTCATTATAGTCTTTGCTGTTAACTGACTGTGTCGTCGTTATTGTTCCTCGTCCAGTTCAACAACTATGAAATCACCGACTTGTTTCACTTGCAAACAGCAAAATGACAACGGATCAATTTTTTTTTCATGGAAATCGACGGAGATTTATTTTACACAAATTGCGCTCAGGCAATCACATTATGTTAACTGATCTCTTGTTGTCGAAACAAATGTTTAGGTTCCCATGAACGAGGGTCGTCCACAAACTCATAGCAATCCAGGGGATTCCATTCACCGATTGGGTGTCTTCTTTGATACGCGGTTTCAAGAGCAACTGATCGAGCATGACGATTAAGTTTCTTTGGGTAATGAGCATCTGAAAAGCGCGAAAACAAGCTAGAGGTTGGCGAAGAAGATGGGACCGTCTGCGAGGACCAGGTTTCACATACTTTTTACAAGCTGAAATGTGCGCCCATAGCCATATAGCAGTTGCGAAGATCTACCCCCCCCCCCAAAAAAAAGGGGGGGTCTTACTTTGGTTGCTGCTCCCCATCCCCTTCCCTCCCCTCTCAGGAGATTCAAAATCCTTCATTTTATCACATTACTGCTTTCCTTGTATTATCACCTAGTTTGGAAAATTAACAATGTTTTCATATTGAATTAATGCACTTCCAATATTGTTCTCCTGGAGAAACTGATGTTATCAGTAAACTCTACACACACCCTAACTCTGATCATGCTAATGGGTATGTTCGAGGCAGATTAATCAAATAATGACAGTGAACAAAAATATGCAACATCGAATTTTGCTCTCACCAGAGAAGGTAACTTTTCGTCATCCATTTACGAAGCCATCTGCACCTGCAGATTATTTCTTTATTCACTGTGGTTTGTTGAAATTGGTCCGGTAAATGTTTGGACGCGGCAAGGATATAAGTAAGCACTTAGCAATTCGAAAAAGTAAGATTTCTTTCGGGTTTATTTAAAGGATAAAGGTATACTGCGTGTTCTGAATTTTCGTGCGTGTCAACAAGAGAATCAAAGGCATATCGTTTCTCTTTCTCGTTTCTACAACAATGCTCAAGAATATTTCTTCAAATGAATGATACAGATTTACTGTATGTATATTTTGTGGTTTTTTATTTGGATGGTAATAATATAATACACAAGCAAATAGCCCCCCCCCCCACACCCACACACACACACTTTTCGACAGAGGCGAGGACAACCTTTTCATCGTAGGCCAACTAGGCCTGTGTATTGTCTGTTTTAGTTTTACCCATATTACTTCATTCGTCTATTTCTTCCTTCATTTATTTATTCGTCCATTCATTAATTTCTTGTTAATTTATCATTTCATTTATCTAATCATTATTCTACTCAATAACGAAGTTATTGTTTTCTTTATTTGTTTATTTAACTTCAATTCTGAAGCAATTATTGCATGTCCAACTATACCAATTCTGTATTGTAAATAAAGAGGCTTTAATAGAAAGAAATATACCAATAATTTTCAATTTGTTTGAAAGAATGTGCTGAAGTTTCCTTCCTTCATTCTAAACTTGATTCAGGCGGCACTACGTATTTTTTTCTTTGATTATGTTTTGGGATGCACCTGCATTATCATACTTGTGGGGGCGTTGCAAGAGACGTGCGGTCAATTGCAAGTCTATTTTGGTCCCTAAATCAATAATATGTCCTGTAGTTGATTACAAATAAGTGATTGCTAATCTGCTCCTTGAAGCAAGAAGTTTAATCTGATTTGCTACAGTCAACTTTAATCTATCAGTTGTAAAATTGCAACAGAATATTTGCAATTGAAAAAAAAGGAGGATGGTGCATATTTGCGATCCATTGCATATATTCTGTTGCAATTTATCGTCAGCTAACGTTAATCTATCAGTTGTAAAATTGCAACAGTATATGTGCAATTGATCACAAATGATTATATTCTTGCTATATCCCCCTGGTCTGACTTCACTAACGTGACTGCGGTCAAATAATGACAGTTGGGGTAAGGGGCATTAATCCGGGCATTAATCACTGTCATGGCGTGGATCGAGTCAAGTACATGGCGAGTTAGACTTCTTATATCTCAATGTTTGACAAGGGATGCACTTGAAAATGTAAATAATCATATTTGGAGCAGGAAAAAGGAGAATACAGGGGGAAATGGGAAAAAGAAAAGCTATCCAATAATGCAATGCGAGTTACAGGGATTTTCCCCGGATCTCGGCGAAATCGCGGCACCACCGTATACCTGACATTAATATGTCATGCCCGATGTCATCCCAAAAGATGGATCATTTTTATATTTTGTGTATGGGAGTTGAAATTCATAAAAGTGCGACTTTTTTCTTTCTAATTGATCTACTCAATTAATTCAGGGTTTTAGGTGCTAAATGATCATTGATAATTTCCTATTGAAAAAATAATTAAAAACAAAAGATGGATAGCAAAGATAAGAAATTTCAAAAGAAAGAAATACATAAGGATAATTTTGGCTTTCGCAATTTTTCATTTTGGAAACCTTTGAATAAAAGTAGAAAGATGACATTTGTAAAAAAAAAATGAATAATTGAAGTGAAATTGGATAGTAAATTTGGAATATTGTTTTTCACGAATAGATTTGCAAATTCTATTCGCCTTTCCCTGAGTCAGCCCAATAACTCTTCACGCGGGGCTGACCCCTTCAGTTTGAATGACAACCTTTTTTTCATTTTTTAAAACTTTTTTTGCTTGTCAAATTTTTCTTGGAATAATATGCCCCCCCCCCCTTGAACTTTTCTTCTCTCTCTTTCAATTCTTGGTCTCTTTGACAGTTCTGATTTTGCTGCCCTTCTTCTTCTTCTTTCTTCTTCTTCTTCTTTCTTCTTCTTCTCCTTCTCCGTCTTCTTCTTCTCCTTCTTCTTCTTCTTCCGGTGAGTACAGCCTTTGGCGGCGGAAGCCAAACAAATTATGAGGGGTCCGCCTGAAATGGTAACAATTTGACAAGCCCCCCCCCTCGAAAGGTTATGAACTTAAATTTTAGGAGTGGATCAACAAATTTTTCGACAAGCAAAAAGAAAAAAAGAGGTCATGAACCTAAATTTTAGGGGGGACCACTCAGGGGGGGGGGGGGGCTGCGTGAATTTAGGGGGGCGCAGGAAACAAAATTGACAAGCAAAAGAAAAAAAGGTTATCAATAAAAACTTTAGGGGGACTGCCCCCCCCGCGCTTCCGCCGCCTATGGAGTACAGTACTGTATAGTCGTACTTGACTGAGGCCACAATCACAAAAACACATGATATTTGGTGCAGTTGAACGAAACCAAACTATACCGTAGTGCAAGTAAAAAATCCATCACCATAATTTTTTTTATCCCCAACGTTCCACGAATATATACCGAGAAGAAACACCTGATATATTTCTAGTTTAGTATGAATTCACCGGGAAGAAACTACCGAATCTTTTCGGTATGTCGCCATCTTTTGCTCTTTGACTTGTAATGTTGACATCAATCAGCTGAAGGCAGCGCATCTCGCGAGATCGAGACAATACACGTTGCGTGCCGTACCGGTGCTTTCGGGGAATTTGCTTGTATGGCCAAATGAGAAGAACGCGGCGGCTAGGGGCACATTCGACGCAGTGCTGTTACCAAAGTGAAAGATGATAAACGAAAGTTCTTATGTGATAATGACTGTTTAAGGCTCCTTGTTCACCTTATCCTCAGGTAAGCTATACCTATAGCGTAGTTTAATCTTGTTCAAATATATTTTTCACCGTTTGGTGAGAGAGATTTGTTCATTTCTCATTCTGTTTCGTAATAATTATTTTTGTGCATCGTCATGGCTCTTTCCACGCACCAGTGAGCAGAATTCACGTGTAATGAAGAAGTCATTCGGCCCGGAACTCTCCGGCACGTATGTGAATATGCGCTCATTTAACGCGTGCGTCCATTTTCCATAGTGACGTCATCGAAAATGGAGCAAACGGTCCGTTCTCAAAATAAATATTCAGATAAAATTTACCTCTTCTTCCCTTTCAACCAATCACATCAAAAGAAAGCAATCGCGAGAAAAGTACCTCCGCAAACCTTATGAATATTCATATATTTTCCGATAAACCTATTTAGGCCGGCTTTTTCAGGAGAAAATATCTCAAATCACAGGGCGAATTTGAGACGTATTTTTGCAATAAAATAGCGTATTTTTAGAAAAAAAATACAGGGTTTGGGAAAATTATCACAACTTTTTAACCATAGATTTTGGTTGAAAACTGTATTTTATTATATACGAACGAGGATCTCATTACCATACCATAACAAAAAACCTTCTCCACTACTTTTTCTTTGATAGCCAGTGATATTCTGATTTGGAGGAATTTAGGGCAAAATTCTCATTTCATCTCGGAAAACGACGATAGAGTGAGAATGTGAAATTTACGTGACACATGCTGATCGACGGTAATCATAAGTTCACATTAAAAATCATCAATATTTATTTGATTTGATACGTGTCTGCACTGTATTTTAACTTCAAAATGGATTTTGGAATTTAGTTCGTATCCAGTGTTCCGAGCAGCGAAATTCAAATTCCAGCGGTACGCCATCCAATGCACTGCCGGTGTCGTCGGCAATGCGAACCCAGTCCCGCATCGAAGTACGTGGAATGGTGTTCGCTGCTTTTGCTGCATTTGACATTATCTTCAATGTGATGCAATGTTTCTTGGCTATTTTAAACGTTTAGTAGTATTTGTTCCAAATGACTTTCATATGACTGGAGTTACTGAAGTCCACTTAATAGCCAGATCGATTTTTTATTTGGTGGTAGGCTTATACTAAGTAATTCTGATTTCTATTTTTTATTTCGAGGGGGGGGGGGTCCGGGGTGTCATTAATTTTTTTTAAAATCGTTTCTTGTAAAAATACAGACAAGTAGGCACCTAATGTTTATTCAACTTGATTTAGGGTTCTTTTTAAACATGTATTTTAAAATCCTTGGCTTTAAAAATTAAGAGAATATTTTTTGGGGGGGTTCTATATTATCAGTAGGCCCAGGGGCATTCATTATTATGAAAATTGAAAATAGGTACATTATCCTGAAATAAGTCACCTTTCTTCTCTTGTGTGTGCTCGTTGTGTACAAAGTCAATGGGAGAGGAAAGAAGTCACCGCCGCTGACGAAACGCCCAGTGAATGGAGTGGTGAAACCAGGATAGTGCCCTTATTTATTATCAAAATATAATTATTTTACATTTTACTTCATTGATGTATAAAGACGCTGTTTATCTATTCACATAGTGGTACAGAATTTTTACAATAATTAAAGATAAAAATAAATTGTTTTTATCATGGCTGTACGCAACAGGGGTGGGGGGGGGGGGGTTATTACCACAAAATTCACGAAACATGTTCACAAAATCTTCAATAAAACAAAATGCAAAACTGACCCAGTATCATCTCCTTAAGAGTTTCTTTGACAATTGCGTGTGTCCTGTATCCCCGGCTCCAGAAAAATATTACTTCTGCTTAGAGTCATGGTTTTTAATCTTAAGATTTTTGCAATTCAAGAACTGGTGAACAGTTCATTGAGACCATGTTGTGTAACTACTTACAGCTTTTTGCTCAAGATGGTGATCTTGTCTTCTTTTTAATTTTTTTTATGTGGGTGTAGCCTCTAGATTGAGCCAACGTAGCTTATGATACTGATATTTTATGAGGATCAGTTTGGTAAGAGTGTTGACAGTTCTATGAAGTTGGATTAAAATACGTTGGAAATATTTTTACGTGTGGCCCTTTACAGATGCAGACAATGAAATCTCAGAGTTTTTTTTTTCATCAGCGAAAATTCAACCCTTGGCCTTGAGAGGGTATATCACGTACACCTTTATTTCTGACCATGAGCAAGATGATTTAAATTTCAATTTTTATCAAATAAATATAAATTATTAACCTTAATCAATTACCTTAGTTATATATTTACATGTACATTACCCAAACATCTATTTTTATCCCCTTCATCCTATATTTCCCCTGTTCTTCTCCATCCCCCCCTGCCCCACTATTGGAAAGTCATAGCGTGCGTTTGCCCCCTGCCTACTCCCTCGTAACGCCTCAGTTATTTCAATGTATAAGCCAAAAGATGATTAATTAAGATCAGGTTAATTAATTGAATATTCAATGAATGAACAGAATAAAACTAACACATTTGTCATCAAATATTAAGGGAAAGGTACGTAATAAATTTATGAATAAATTATTTGGTACAGATGAAGATAAAATTTATTCATTGTAATGAGACAAATTAAAGTGAATAAATAAATAGATTAGTAAGTAAAAAAAAAATTAAGACAAAGACATTGGTTCACATGTTATGAGGTGAGTGCAGTCAATGCGGTACAGACAGTAGTAAGTGGAGTAGACATTGACTGTTTTGGTGGATGGATTTAGAGGGATGAATGGTGGATATCTGATTAAATGTACAATATTACATCTTAATAAACCTTAAATCTAATGAATTATTGATTCATGCAACGCTCTAAATATATCTTTTAGCTATTTTAATTCCATAACCATGCATACAGACTCAGATTCATTCTTCAACTTGAGCTCAGCCCCCGAGCTCAGCCGCACAGCCCATTTACGCCCTTAAAACCATACACAGAAAATGACGTATGGGACGCCCAGAGCAGACGACGTGCTTCCATAGAGCCGCGTGTATTACCCCTTGCAACTGTGCGCAGCAAGGCCTTACAGGGTCACGCAAGAACACAAATTCCTTTTAAGAAAAAAGTGATGGATGGGATTTAAGATCTGATTTGTATCAGCTAATAATCTCTTATTCGTTGATCTAATTTTTTAATCTGGAAAAACTATGGTTTAAAAGGATAAACCATAACTTTCGGGGTAAATTTCGCTTACTTAAAATAAGTCGCACGAAACCGGAAGTTTGGACGGCTGAGGTAAAATGCTTCCCAAGAGATAGTTTTGTGGAATTGAATGTTGTTACTTCTAACGGTGGTAAAATATGTCTGTAATGAAAATATTATATTGCTATACGGTGTTGAAATCCATTTCGGGATTTTATATATGAATTAATCTTTGGGCAATCTCGGAAGTCTTGGTCGTAAAATGAGCGTGAGTAATTTTTGATCTTCACTAGGATGCGCGCCCTCTTGTGCGCCATTGTAGATACATTACCCGAGCGCTTCTCCCATCTCGTGCACATACGTGCCGGTGTAGAGGTATGGGGCCGATTGCACAAAAGGGTCTTTCCAAGGACCGTCTTTCATGTCGCCCATCTTTTATGATACGCTATAGGCGGGGTGTTTCTGAAATTTATGATAAAGAATGAGATTCGTTAGTTTGCTTTTAAATCAAATTTTATACAATTTCATGATATATCACATTTTATAAACAAATATTTTGTTTAATTTAATGGACGAATGAAATATGTTTGCAGATGATTTATTTAAAATGCGTTTCACATGGCGCAACATAAAAGATGGGCGACACGAAAGACGGTCCTTGCAAAGACCCTTTCGTGCAATCGGCCCCTGGTATTGCTACGAACTTCATGAACTTAGGCCGAGACGATTGTCATGTCTGGCATCTAGCGGGCAGAGAGCTTGTTTCATAAACTCTTATTAGTCTCCCTTCACAAGAATGGAGGAGAAGTGACAATGGTGACAATGCAATGTTAAATAAAGATAATTGTACATGTATGACATGAATGAATAGAATATAGATACGGTACTTTGTTTCAAACAAGATTTAAATTGACAGTCTGTAAAACTGTCAAGGACAAGGCTCTAAAGTCAAGTTTTTCTGTTGACTTGATCTCACCCAGTGGCAATTGGTGTTGCCAATATAGCAATAACCATTAACCAAAGGTTCTAAGAGTTGATATAAATTTATTTTAATTATCATTACCAGATTATACTTAAAAAGTGACTTAGATCTGGGCCTATGTCTATAGTATTACAATTATTTTGAATTGATATAATTTTCATTTTTATTTAAGAAATTTGAGATTTGGCATTGAGAAGTGTGTATGTATATTGATCTGGTTCCTGTCTTCCTGATCAGAATTTTGAAAAATTCACAGCCTTGACACATTCCCAAGGCCAAGGATGGGTGAAAAGAATAAGGATATGAATAATTACTGTCTATTCAACAGCCACTACACTTGTGTACAATTGGAACGTTCAATGAATGAAGCATGTTATTAACCCTTTCACAAAGCTTTAGATTGGCCTTAAATTCAGAACTTTGAATTTATATGAGGCTGTTCATAGGCAAACCATTTTTTTTTAAAACAAATGTCGCAATCACATTGTAGATCAAATCTGTTCAATTTTGATGTAGTGTTTTAAACCTCGTACAATATTATGTATATATATTCTATTAATTGATTACTTTTTTATGCCCATACAGTACTTCCATTGGAGACAAGAGGCTCTTGTGGTAAATGTAACAGAGGAATTGTAAAGACTGAGTACGGTATAAACAAGTTTAAATAGATGCCAAGACACACACATACAGTCTTGTGCTGAGAGTGAGTGATCGAGCTGTGTTACTCAGGAAGGAAGGATACAACATGGGGTTTCTCAGGCAGCTCTATCTCTTGGTCTGGAAAAACTTCACTTCAAGAAAAAGACAGAAGGTAAGGCTGGATATATTGCCAATTTCTGAATTATGAATATTTTCATGACTCTGTCTATGCTACACGTACTGTGTAAATGTCAAGCTATGCAGTGAAAATGCAATAAAACAGCAATTTCTGTTTCAGCAATTTTTTTGAAAGCTTGATTAAAAATCAAATGAACCCTAGTGTAGTAGGTTTCACAGTAGGCCTTCACCATGATTACACATAAAAGTGAATACAAGTTGAATTAATTGAAATTTAAAGTGAATGAACATACATGTCTTCTTTTGTAATTCATTTGAATGCAGTGATTCAGATTTTCATGAATACTCTGATTATTTCATCAATAAATAAAAAAAACTTTGATTTTCAAATTATTCCTAAGTTGACCTTCAGTTGCTTAATAAGTCCTGTAAAGTGTTATATGCTGTAGCAGTGACTTTATACTGAAGATAATTACCGGTATACAGTCCATATTGTTTCTTTGATGATATTTATAATGTCTATTGACGGCAGTGATTCTTCATGTATTGTGAATCTTCCTAAAATATGTACATGTATAAATGTATGCACGCTTCATTCCCGAAACAGTATATTCATATTAAAGTTTGAATAGAAGACCAAAAAAGTGTGGCATATTGTGCAATTGTTGAAAACAGGAGAAAACCTTGTTTATTTTTATCCATACATACAGTACTGTACATGTGGTAAATCTTTGAACAATTTGGTCTCATCAGTCACCGGTATTGACACTCATAGGCCCATATTGAGGGTTTGAATTCAACCCTGGTTTGAAAGTTGTGGTTTAACTATGGAGAGCCAATTGGAGCACAAATCCCTTGTCCCCACATTCAATTTATTTTGATATTACACCCAATTGTTTGTAATTGTCTGGAAATGATAAACCTTCTAAAGTATTGTTCTTGAAATCTTCATTATGAAAGCAAAAAGTAAATAGTAAACATAAGAGATATACAATATAATTTTATAAACAGATGTTTTAAATTTTTGGCTCCCCATTATTTTAGCACATTTTAGACCATCTATAAAGTAAAACCTGAATTCAGAATACGGGCCATAATGTTTTGATTTTGTACATGACCATCTGTTGTTGTCTCCAGTGTACTTCTAGTAGTGTAAATTTACAGTATAAGAAGATCTGTGGTTGACTGGTTAGTTCATTCTCAGTGGGATGTTTGTGCCTGCAAATTACAGATAGACCTCAGGCTGAGACAGGTTTATGACTCATTTTATGACCAGCTGAGCGGGCCAATATCAGCTGATAGGATACTTATCTTTTCTCTTTTTTATTTCCATGGTTCAACAAAGACAATTCACTTTAATCCGGGAGAGGGTATAGGCATGAAGAAACATGATTCAAGCTTTAGAAACATACCTTGCTGTGTTAAACAGGAAGTGCCCTTTCTTTGTGTTTTCAGCCTATGAAATATTGTCCATTTATCACTTGAGGCCAACTGCCAAACAAGGGTTTTACATGTATTTCCCAATATTTCCACACATGTACAACATTTCTTTTGTTGTACTATGTTTGTGTAGCCGTCTGTAGTACCCTCCCCCTTTCGTATACTAGGCCTTTAGTCTTTGTTTTACTGACTGCAAAATACAGGCATGCCCTGACCCGGATTCTTTGTTTTTATGTATTGTGTCTTTTGTCATTCTTGTTCTTGTATATGAGGGCTCACAACAAGGTCTTTCAGCATTACTGGTAGTAAACTCAGGTGAGGTATAAACAGTACATGTAGTACATACATAGGCCTGGGTACCTGGCAGGAATAATTCTTGCTGGCTAAAGCCAGCCATGGAAATTAATAATTATTCATAAATTCCTTAGCATAATTTAGAGATGTTAAATGGCACACTGGCTGTACAAGAACTGAATATCAATTCCTGAACATGTACAGTATCTCCTTTTGTACATCATGGATGGCCTATATATGTTCATATTTCTTCATGCACTGTCGTTATACTCAGAATTGATGATAGGATGAGCACAACTCTTTCCAGACAGAATGGTTGAACACTCAGGAGTCCCCCTTATGAATCATAAATTAGGAGCCTGCGTATTCTGGTTCCACTGTAAATCATTTTCATCTGTTTGTTGTTAGTGTCTGATGACCAGTGAGAGCAACGAAACCATTCAATATATGCTCAGCATGGGTTAGCCATTCGGTTGACTCCAAGAACAAAGAAATTTCACTTTTTTCTAGGATGAGTTCAATCCACTCTGTTTTTAGTAACACAAGAAACATGGTTTTTAAAGGTGTTGTGGCTCAGTGGATAAGTCTCTAGACTTTGAACCACAAGGTCCGGGTTCACTCCCACCGCAGCAGTGTCGTTTTGGCAAGGTATTTGTCCACATACTCTCTTTAAATGCTTGAGTGACTGATCAATATACATGTATTGTAGATAATATGCAGCATTGCTACATGTACATGTAATAGAAACTTGTATCAAGGTATTCATTATGTATCAAAATGTTATAGAATCATGGTTGTGTTCAACTGATCTTTTGTCAGTCATAGAAATAAAACATAAAAGGAAAGAGCTTCAGATGCATTTTAAAGGCGATCCTGCAGAATATACAAAATTTCGATTGAAACCAACGGATGGGCCTTCTCACGATTTCATTGTGTAATCCAAGTTGACCATATCTGTAGGCAGCTGGAATGACTTCCTGGGTCAAACTGCAGTGGATGGGCTTGAAAGTAGGGGAAAACCAACTTTGATAGAGGGGGGGGGGGGGGGGGGGGGAGTAGAATATTGAATTCAATCCCCAAAGTGACAGTCTCATGTTTGCTTATTACAAGTAGGCCTACACTGTATATATTCATTTGTTATTAGGTGATCTGTCAATCGACAGATCAACTAATTAATTTCGAAAGAATTTTCTTTTTTATTTTTTTATTTCTTAATTTTTATTTTTCCACCCTTTTCTTGTTACCATTAAAATCTCCAAATCTACACCATCAATTATCTTCAAAATATCATCAGATATGGGGACTTATCATGTGATGTGAACGAAAAAAGTTCAAGGTCAAAAGGTCATCATGACGTCATCTAGACGCCATTTTGTAAAATCACATTATCAATCATTATCAATGATCGAAAATTAACCATATTTACATCACATTAACTTCAGGTCAAGGGTCAACTGTCCATGTCATCAAAGGTCATGTAAAGGTCACGACGTGCGCGTACGCGCGCGTCAAAATTTTAAAATGCTCAAAATCGCTTTTTGACCAAAGTAGAGTATGTTTCAGGTGATTTTAAGCATTTCAAAAATTTGCGCGCGCGCACGGTTACGCGCGCGTTCCCGCGCGTAACGGCATTATAAAACATAGGATCGCCATTTTTTTCATATCAATGCACCGATAATATAATTCTGAACAATTTGATACCTTGATCAACCTTCTACGACAAGTAATAAAGGAATTAGCCTCCATCAAAGTTTACAGCACGCGCGCGCACTAACCATAGACAATATATGTGCAAAAAGATGCCTATACAAAATTCATTATAGCTCTTAAAGTAGTCCGTTGACCCCCATTCTTTTTTTCATATTCGAATAGAGTATGGATGGGAGATGTGATTTCATGTCACATTTGACCCGAAATTTTATCATGACGTTATCAAAATGGCGTCGGAACTCAAAATTCCCATTTTGCTACTTATTACGTCATCATAATTATGCAAATTTGACTCTAAGTCTCTAACTCTGTGAATATTTGTCAATTTTCGCTCAGTTTTCAATATGTTGTAGCTGAGAACATGCTCTTTTTAATTTGATGGCTTATTTCACTTTTAAAGGAATGGATCATCCTGAAAAATGGCAAGTTATAGAGGCATGTCATTTTCGCTCATTTTGTGTGCAATCTCTATGGGAAATGACTTTTCTCAAAACTGGATTTTACATTCCTCTATTTCGCGAGCCATATCTCCATTTCTGTTTGTTGGTTTTCTCTGAGCTTTGAGTATGTTGTAGCTGAGATTGTAAGCTATCGCAAGTGTGGTCTTCGTTTTCCGATCAGATGCCGGGATCATGCCCGTATTTCACTTGCAAAATTGGATTTCAGATCTTCTTGTTTTGCTTATGTGTAAAGTCTATGGGAAGCGTGTAGCTCAATGGGTAAGGCATCAGACTTGCGTCCTTAGGGTCCCCGGTTCGAACCCAAAAGTGGACATAAATTTTTTTTCTTTTTTTCTTTTCAACATTTCGCAAATGTTCCTTAATCACCATTACAAGGTATATAAGTTCAAATATCGCACAATTAAGTAGATTAAAATCGTTTTTAATAAGCCTATAACATGTACAATGTGTATCGCCTACACCTACATGTATTTCACATATTCTCATTTCCCTCTTTTTCAAGAGTATTCAACATATTCTTTTCGTAAGAAAAGTTCAGTTTTCATCATGATGATCATATTTATCTCAATAAACATGCTGATTGTCTTCGTGTTCATAAAATCAGAGACAGATCACCTAATTCGTCCTCATGACGAATTAAAATTCTAGTTCATGATTATATTCTTTCTAGCTCAAGAAAAGGAATTGAATGCTTCCCAAGAAAGAGATCAAATTTATCTTTCCTAGTATGGAATATAAGTCGATGTACTGTTTATAGTTTCCCGTTGTGTTGCAATGTCATGTATGCCTAGGATTTTTGAATCCAGATTCCACAGTGGTATTGGTTAAAATGTTTTGATTTCAAGAAGTTAATTTTAATACTGGAATATTTGGGAAACCAATATGAAAATTTCACTTTCCAAATGATTATTATATCAACATTGTAGACTAACTACTGGGAGTATTTTCAAACCTTGAATGAAATTTTGAGCCAAATACTTAAAAATAGCATCCAAGCAGCAATTTATTCTTTGTGGGACTTTACATTTGCTTCTGTTTCTGTCTAATACTTGGAAATACAAATGTACTTGGCGGCTTGGCGTCGTAGACCTACATGTACACTTTATGGTTAAAAAAGATAAAGTTCAAACAGAAGTATTTCCTTTTATTGTAAGTGTGAAACTAGAAAAAAATTATTTTGTGGAAGAATAGTACACAAAATAATTTGGAACATGCAAATCAAGTCCTACATATACGTAACCTGAATTCCATGAATCAACCAAGGAGCTTCAAACAGAAGCTCCTTGAACCGACCCAGAAGAGCAAATCTGTAGTGTATATCCTGTCAATCATCTGTTATCCTACTGAAATTTGGTATGGTTTCTATGAAGCCATAGTAGTGCCCTTTGTTCAGGAAGGTTTTAGCTTACTTTCTAGATTTCAAATGATACCATAATTAGAAGGACAAAGTATCTGTACTTGAAAATGATTTTCCTCAATGTACATGTAGGCATTTACACATATATGATATGAATGGATCTACATTCCCGAACTCCAGTCTTGTCATGAATTCAATCATATCAAACACAATATTCTCTTCAAATTCAGCAGACTTTCACCATAAAAATGAATCCAAAAATACATGTACCTACAAAATATATATTATGTAGACGTTTTTGCCAATATAGTTTTTTCTTTTGCAGATCAACAATTTACAATAGCATATACATGTAGGCCTACATCATTTGTCAATTTTGTTATTGATTTTAATTTGTTCTGATGACTCAACAAAAATCATTCCTTTTCTGTGGTCCAGACACAACCACAACCCCCCCCCCCATCTTTATGTTTGTGTATTTGTTCACAGCACAAACATGAGACATTGTGCCATTGCACACATTACATAATCCCTGCATGCGATCTACATGTACAGTACATTATCTACTGTGCACATTTTGAGGCTTCCATGTTAAAATCTCTAGCTGTCCATGGACACAAATCACTTTAATTGATGTGTACCGTGCTGTTATCAATGCCAAGAATATGTAGGCTTTAAATTTTAAACGCTACCCAGACTGCAACGTACCTGGGCATCTGTATCAGGTAAACAATGCACTGTATAATGAAAGGCATATGCACGGATTGCTTGTCTCGTCATAATTTAGCAACCATATGTTATAGGTATCACTAGGTGGTTTCAGACCGCCTCGAAGTTCGCCAGTTCCAGGTATTCTCTGATCGGGAAATTTACCCCGATCAGAAAATACCAGGTATTTTGGTAATGTGAAAGCAAACTACGCGTAATCTCCCCGAAAGAAAATACCGCTAAATAGTAGGTACTTGGCGAAATTACGAGAACTTTCGTGGGGATTTTTCCAGGTCGCAGGTATTTTGGCGATGTGAAAGCAAATGACGGGAACTTTTATCCCAGCGTGTCGTTGGGCGCGGCGGCGTGGGTGGCTGCTGGGCTAGAGATTTTGAATCTCCCGCCTTGCCTGCTTATCAGACCACACTGCGCATGCTCGTAACTTGGGGAACTTATCCCGAAGGATGTGTTTCGGGGCGGTGTGAATGCAGGAATAATTAAGGGTATTTTTTAGCCTTAAAAAGTTCTCGTAATTTAACGGGGATTCTTGTGATCGAGGCGGTTTGAAACCGCCTAGTGCAATTATATGTCCATGGTGATCTTTCTCCTTGTGGCTGATAAAAATACGTGTACTTGATTCCTGATTTGTGAAGCGACATACTATCGTAGGGGCTATAGGCAGCTCTGCTAACGCTATCAAGTACATGTACGTACATTAATGTTGATACATGACATGTACTACTAAAAATTTCATTATTCACAAAATATCTTGAATCATTGGATACCTGTACACCTGGGGCCTGTTGAATAAAACTTTTTACCTGAGAAAACTGGTAAAAACTGAAAACTAAGGTTAGTCTGATTTCTGCCATTGACATTAACACAGGGCAAAAACTCTGGTAAAAACAACCCGAGTTTTCTCAGGTAAAAAGTTTTATGCAACAAGCCCCAGGCTAGTCTGCAGGCACAGACCCTGATTGAAACCTTGATCAGCAAGTGTGTCTCCATGCCAAGACTAGCACATACAAAACTTGCTGCTTAAGACATGAGTAGGCTGCACATATTCAGACCCTTAAAGAGATGGTCCCGGGCTGAAAATAATTATATTTTAATACATAGAGTAGAATTCACTGAACAAAATGCAAAAAAAATTTCATCAAAATCGGATATTTTGTGAAAGCAGTCATCATGAATATTCGTTAGATGGGCTGATGATGTCACATCTTCACTTTCCGTTTTCTTATGTTGTTACATAAAATCATATTTTTTCATTCTTTCATACTTGTGTGAGTATAAATGTCTCCCTTATAATGAAATAAGTTGCAGCAATAAATATCTAATGCACTAAATCAGTTGTCAATCCAATTTTCTAGTTCTTGGAGAATTTTTTTTTAAATAAACCTAATTTCATACAATAAAGTACAAAAGAACAAGTGTGGGATGTGACATCATCAGCCCATCTAATGAATATTCATGACGACTGTTTTCACAAAATATTGCTAAACTTTAAAATTCAATAACTTTGTTATTTTTATCCGATCTTGATGAAATTCTCAGCATTTTGCTCAGTAAATTTTACTCCATTTATTAAGCTACAGTATAAATACTTCCAGCCATCCCTTTAAACTCGAGTAAAGGGTTTGTATAGAAGACTAGCATCTGGCTGGGGTGCCAGACAACGGCATTATGAAAAGCATCGTTGGTAGGGAGTAGGGACCTCCTGTACATGTAGGCATACATGTATGTCCTGTAGCTGATACAGATCTGTTGAATCTTTCATTCTTCATTTCCAACAATTGATTTCCTCCAGTAAACAGAATTCACAAACCAGACCATCCCACTCCCGGGGGGGGGGGGGGGGGGCCGTCAAATGTATTACTGTACACGCGTGTGGCCAAATTATTTCCAAACCCCTTATAACGAGTTTTTCTCTGTGTGCAATATGACCCCCTACAAGCTTTTCGCGAGCTTCATTATTCACTTTTTTGCCCCTAAACAAGTTATCGCCAGAATACGACCCCTACATGTAAACAAATTTTGTCTTTTTGCTAACAATACATGAATATCTAAATATCGACAAAACTATATGCATGGTATTGCATACCCCCAGCGCAGTTAGGGTTAAAATACCCACAACCAGGAAGAACCTGAACACTTTTCAGAAACAAGGTGGAAAAAGCCCCACGGAAAAAACCATACCCTAAACATGTTTGGCTTGTCTTTATAGAAAAAAAAGCTTTGGAAAAAGAAATGTACCCTAAATATGTTTGACCCCGTGCTTGACCATTGACCAGTCTTTCAAAACTACCCTTATTTGTGAAAATCAGTGTTTTTGATACCCTTAACGAGTGCACGCGCGGCCCGCGCCAAAACCTGCAAAAAGCATAACACAATTTTTGGGGGGTCACGCGTGTGTACAGCAATATATTTGACTGAACCCCCCCCCCCCCCGGACCCCACTCCCAAATTTGAAACACATGGAAGGTGATTTGTCTTCAAAATATCCCAAAGGCCTGTTATTTTTAATTCGCAAAGGAGGCCCAATTCCCTTCAATAATTGAGCAGATATTTATTTAAAAAATGGCCCCATCAATATAGAATGACCCTATGAATATGAATTTTTGTAATTTATCACCAACTTGGGTTGGAATTTGGAAATGTGGCCTTCATTCAACATTTTGTTTTCTTCACATACTCTGTACATGTATGAGTACCACGCCATTCTGTGAGTACCCCCCCCCCCCTGAACCCCCACGATCAGGCCTTTGTTTTTAGATTTTCAGTTAAAAATCGTAATATGTAATTAACATATTCTTGAATAAAATACGGCCAATTTCAATGGATACAATTACAGTGTACAAATATTTCATTCAAGCAGAGAATTACATGTTTTTGTAGGCAATTATTCCGGTTGTGCAGTCATCTTCATTATTTATTGTGTACTCTCTATGCATTCAAACATATTCTGCTTTTTCAAAACAGCATTTTATTCTCTGGCAATCACCCAATACATTTCATTTCTATCATTTTTGATGGGGAATTGAATAGGTTTTGTAAAATGAGCGGTACCTGGTACAATGTGTGAATTGAAGATGGACTTTGATTCACGGAATAAAGGACTAGAATGCCTGAAATTTTTTATACTTGAATTGAATGATTTGTATGAAGCTGATTTTCTCCCTTATTGTGATTTCGACCATCCCTGCTCTTGGCTATGAACACATCATGCAGATGTTTGTTCTGTACTACATGTACCTACTATTAACCTGTTAAAACCAATACGTGACTTGTGGCTTTTTTTGCCCAAGTTCCTCATTTTGGAATGCTTTCAAGAATAAGGAAAATATCATACAGTACATCAATGCAACAAACATATTTCTAATCATGCTTTGAAATAGAACAGCAATCCCATGTTTCTTCTTTTCTCTTCCTATTTTTCTCCTTCAAAATCTGTGATTTAGATTTTTCAAACAATCAATACACAGTGTACCATAAAAGTAAAATCAGAATTACATGTTCACAGAGCAAGTATGTACACCTACATGTATGTCTGCATTTTTTTATACAACATAGGCCGACCATTTTATGGAACACTATCCCTAGTCCTGTCCCTAGTACAATGTACATTGCAGAGCTACCAAGTCTCACGCATTATGCGTGAGACTCAAGCATTTTGGACTCTTGTTTATCCCCTCAAATCTCTGTCTCACGCAACTATCACAGCCTATCCCCATATACATTGTACATTGTACACAATGTCTGTGATCTCACTCAGATTCACAGAAAATCTCACGCATAGCTTGTCTTTGAACTTGGCATCTCTGACATTGTATCTAAAGGTCAAGTCCACCCCAGAAAATTGTTGATTTGAATCGATAGTGAAAAATCAAACAAGCATAAAATGATGCAAATTTCATCAAAATCAGATGTACATGTAAAATAAGAAAGTTATGACACTTTTAAGTTTCGCTTTATATTTTTTCACAAAACAGTTCAATGCACTAACTCAGCGATATGCAAGTGAGAGAGTCAATGATGTCCATCACTCACTATTTCTTTTGTTATTTATTGTTTGAATAATACATGTACAATATCTCAAATTTTACAGATTTGTCAATAAGGACCAACTTAACTTAGCCACAAACTGTTTAAATAATGGTAATTGCATATATGTTTAGGGAGAAAATAAACTTTGTTTCACTTGACATGGAGGAGAAAATTAGAATATTTCATATAATAAAATACAAAAGAAATAGTGAGTGGGTGACATCATCAGTCTGCCAATTTGCACACCAACCAGGATGTGCATATTATAACTGTTTTGTGAAATTAAGCGAAACTTTAAAATGTCATAACTTTCTTATTTTACACCCGATTTTGATGAAACTTTCAGCGTTTTGTTCGTTGGATTTTTCTCCTTTTTTTCTAATCAACTCTTTGTTGGGGTGGACTTGTCCATTAAAGGTCAAGTCCACCCCAGAAAAATATTGATTTGAATAAATATCAAACTAGCATAAAGCTTAAAATTTCATCAAAATCGGTGAGAGTTAATCACTGATTATCATTTACAAAAGGGTGCTCAAAATTTTTCAGCCCCCCCCAAAAAAAAGGTTCTGGCTCGTAACAAGATATAAAATCACTTTTCCCCCAAATCTGGGTTGGTTGGCAAAAGAGGGGTGCAGAAGTAGATTTTGTTGCTGTGTATCAAAATACTGTGAGTATATACATTTACAGTACTAGTATAGTCTTATACCCCTTTCATAAACCCAATTATGCGGCTAATAGCTGCATAATTTGGTCGTAAAATCGGAGGAGGACCAGAGTTATCCGCATTATTTTGATGCTGCAATTATCCGCATAATAGCAGCATCGGGACCAGATTTTGACTTTATGAACGCATTTCGAAAGTAATACGGATAATTGCCATGGAGCAGTCACAAGGTCACCCTTTTCCAACGCAACTGCATCAGAGGGGGGTATATGCGGTTGCCATGATGATTATCCTCCTTTTTCAGGACGGGCGCTCGTAAAAATAGTGCGGATTATTTTTGGAGTTTATGAATGCAATATTTATTGAATTATTCGCATTACTCTTAGGCGGCCAATTGGAGGATCCAATGAAAGTGGTATAAATTGTTTTATTGATCAGAATGTTTTCACTCTACTTTCTAATTGTTCTTCCCTCAGATTCGGATACTGATAGAGTTACTCTGGCCGTTGGTAATCTTCATCATTCTTGCAGCAGTCAGACGGGACGAGCCTCCCGAGTTCAGACATGAATGTAAGTCTCTATTTTTATAGATCATTCTCAGTAGTATGGAAACCTAGATAATTAAAAAAGTACCTTTGAAAAGGGCTAAATTGATTATGCATACATACATGTACAATTGAGGCCAAAAGTTTACATGCCCCTATGGAATTCAGTGAAATTTATTCGCTTGCCAAACATCTTAAAATTTACTTTATCTTCAGGAATATAATATGACGAATTTGGTATTCAATTAAAAAAGCATATTATTAAAGCTCTTTCACATGATTGGGATGCCATTGGGATCTAAGTATATTTTAGGTGGAATTTTCTTTGAAAAAAAAGTAATATTCATGTCAAATGTATTCTATTTTTTGTTATTATGTTTTCAAACATTGTTTCATAGAAATATACAAATGTCAAATCTATGATTTTCCCTGTACTGTATTCCATTTTCTATCATGATACAGTATGTCACCACTGAACAAAAAAGTGTAATCTGAAATAGTGAAATGTTTGTGTTGAGAAGTAACTCACACAAATATGAAATGTTTTTGTCAAGTTTTATTTTTAGTTTGTCTAAAATATGAATATTTTGGGGGAAAATGACACCTCAATATTTTTCAGCTCCTGATGATAAAGCAATGTGATGAAGGGGCATGACATACAAATGTACTCATTTGTTCGACATCATATTCGTCATGATAGCACATATAAGATACAATAAATTTTGTGATGTTTGGCAAGTGTCAATGTCAACTTTTCTTTGAATCTTCTGGTGTTAATAAAATTCTGGCCTCGACTGTATATGTATTGTTTTTGTTATACATTGTATATGAATGGATTGGGACGTGTTCCCCCACCCCTACCAGTACCACCCTACAGAACAAAGCACAAGAAAGTTTTGCTTAAAATTATTTCCCATCTTTCAAAAAAAAAGTACAACACTACTGTAGGTGATACAGCGAACGCTTGATCATGTCAGGTACATATTGGAGAGTTTCTGTGGTCTAGTAATGATTGATTGATGGATTGATTGATTTTTATTTATTGATTGATTGATTTATTTATTATTTACTTATTTATTTATTTATTTATGTATTTATTTATTGATTTATTTATTTATTCATTCATTCATTTTTTTTTTTTTTATTTATTTATTTATTTATGTATTTATTTATTCATTTATTTATTTATTTGTTTGTTTGTTTGTTTTATTAATATTTAATCATTCATTCATTCATTTATATACATCTTCCAGCAGGATAAAGTATGTATGTAGGCCTACATGTACATGTAAATACAATCAGTAAACTGTGCACTATAATGAGGCCTACATGTACCTCTATTACAGGACAGTACAATGAGTGTGCACTTCATAACTATATTACGGAAGCTTTCAATCCATCTGAGGTTGAATCACCTTGTCAATGACGCCTTGAATAACTATCATCATTATAAATCCCTTCAAGTACATGTACATGTTCACCCGGATGTCAGGAAAATGATAGACTAGTCAGAAAACTGGTGTTTGCACCAGTAGTACCGGTACTCAAATATGTGTACACGTGTATGGGTATTCTGTCCATAGAATTGATAATATACTCAATGCTATTTCAATTTCTCTCATCCAGCTGGGTTCAACACAATCAATTTTTTTATTATGTTGATATTGATGATTACACTATGATGAAGGTGATGATCATGCTGATGCTGATAATGATGATGCTGATGATGATGCTGCTGATGATGATGATAATGATGATGCTGATGATGATGATAATGAATAATGATGATGCTACTGATGATGATGATGATGCTGATTATGCTGATGATACTGATGATGATGATGATGGTGATCATGATGTTAATCATAAAAATGGTAGTGAATTGCCCAGCTGCTAAATTGTCCTCCAGGCATTGTACATGTTCTATTATAGTGGTCTTCATTAAAAAAAGGGACAATTACAAGCAAATTTTTCAAAGTCGCTTGCAAAATGTCAACATACATACTACTGTACATTATTTTGTTTACTATGAACAAGGACACAATCTGTGTCACGCAACATTGATTTTTATTGATTGCCGAGGCCATGCAATGACAGACACAAAAGTGTAAATCTTTTTTTTGTCCAGTGCGGGTGTACTTTAACTGGGTTATTTGATGTACATGTACATGCAGCCCTACAGTTGCACATACAGTCCCAATGTAGCTGTTATTGAACCTGGGTCATATAACATGTAGGAAATTTACCAAATCCCACAAGTTGACCTGATAACAGTTAAAGGGGAACAAAACCTTTGGAACAAGTATGCTTGTGTCAAAACCGAAAAATCAAAGAATAAGAACAAAGAAAGTTTGAGAAAAATCGGACAAATAATGAGAAAGTTATGACCATTTGAATACATGTATTGCAATCATTATTACTATAGAGATCCTCCCATTGGCAATGCGACAAGGATGTGTGATATCACATGTGAACAACTTTCCCTTTGATGGACTATGAAATACCTCAAAATGTCTCTTTTTGCTTTTTTTATGGTGATACAACATGATGTACATGTATTTAAAAATCTGTATTACATGCCCTACTATAGAAAGAACACATGATCTTCTAATAGATGTGATAAAGGATGCAATTTAAGTGAAATACATACTAAAGTTATGGGGAGAGTTGCTCACAAGTGACATCACACATCTTTGTCACATTGCCAATTTGAGGATCTGTGTAGCATTAGTGATCACAATATTCAAATGCTCATAACTTTCTCATTTGTCTGAGTTTTCTCAAACTTTTGTTGATCTGTTTCTTTGATTTTTCTGTTTTCACACAAGCTGTCTTTTTCCAAATGTTTCATTCTCCTTAAAAATGAATGTCTCAATGAAGTATGACTTAGGCCAAACAAATTATATACTGTAGGCTTTATTAATACCATTCTCTGTCTTATGAGCTTTTCTGTCTTTTACTTTTTCTGGTCTTTTTTTCATAATTGAAGGCTCATTTGTGCAGGCATTGTAATAGTTTCTATCAAAGCAATACTTGTAGTACTATCAGCACATTTAATTTTGTCATATTCTATTTCTGCTTTGGGTAATTTTGATTTTAAAAAAGGGGGGGGGGGCAGCGTGCTGTATTATGCCCCATAAAATTTGTTATTCTCCTTCAGTACTACATCTGTACATGTAAAAGGTGATATTCTTTTTGATTGTGGTTATTTTCATTTCAGGAGGGGGGGGGGGTGGAGGGGCAGTGTGCTGTATGCCTCATAACATTTAGATTTAAAAAAATCATTTAATCCCCTTCAATACTCTTATGTTTTTAAGCATGCATACTTTTCTTCAATTCCCTTTAGTAGGTGATATCTTTTCACTTTCAAAACTAAATATAAAGATAATGCTACTTTCAATTACGTCTTGTCAAAATTCTATTTTTTTTATGTGCTTGTCCGTGCATTAATTGATCCACACTCTGCTGCTCTTAACCCAGGTGAGGTACACGTACAGGTATATGGGTGGTACATGTACTAGGGGTACCTTGCAGAAATTTCCTGGAATGCTTGTTGGCTTGTAAAGTACACTGCTTGCTGATGGGCTATATGAGCTCAGTACATCCAATTCCCATTGAAAGTTCACATGTACGTGATGTATGCTAGATCTAAATTTTATTACTATTATTCATGTTTATTACCCCCTTTTTTCTTTCATTTTTTTCAATACAGGTCATTTTTCCGCCAAAGCGATGCCATCAGCCGGCATGGTTCCTTTCCTTCAGTCTCTCATGTGTGATACTCTAAACTCATGCCGAAAAGAGGAGTTGGAGAGCGATGTCCCAGGGAAGGTCAATGACTTCTCACAAGCAAAGTAAGACAAATTCCCCCCACTTTGATGGTGTTGGTTAAAGAGAAATGCCAGTAGTTGCAGTAAACACTGATTCCATGAGAAAGTCTGTAAAACCAGGCTTAATTGTCAGTATATCATTGAGGATCTAGATCTGGTACAGTTACATAAACTGAACTTTGTGAAATCTTGAAATCTACGCTAAAAAATGTTCACACTGAAGATCACCAACACAGATAGGCACATGTGGGACAGTGTATTATTATTGCTGAAATAAAGACCCGACGGAAGTGACCGAATCCGCGCTTATTTTGCTTATTTCTCAGCAATTACACCATTTCTTCCAGAATCCTTTGGATTCTGTTTGGAACATATTTTTTATTCATACAAACAGACACTTGGGTGGTCATTATATTAGATTCTGTAAAAAGTCATTTTGAGATCGTTACCAATACTAAAATTTATCTTTAACATTGGTTTGACTTTTAGAAAATGTGAGCCGCAAGGTCCTGTGTATCACCTTTGCAGGGAAAGATACACAGGGGTGGACCATGGAGGGGGGGAGGGGGGATTTAGCCTCTGAAATGCTCAATAAAGCCCTGGAAAATCCCCATTTTATTGCAATATTAAAAGCTTATCCAATTTTTCAGATACATGTATATACATGTAAGTAATAAGCCGTGAAAAGTAGCCCCCGAAAGAAAAAAAGAAATGCCTGCATGTTAGTCTGTATGTTTTTAGGAAGGCATTTGTGTGCATTTAATTTCATCACTTATGAAAACTGGTCACTGTGACCAATCTGTACCAGGACAATAGCTTTATCATTCTTTCATCAAAGTAATCAAGGTCCTGAGATATGTACATGTATTTATTTACTCATCCAAAAGTTTACGACCCCCAACGGAAAGATCAAACATGCAGCATGATCCTGATTGTGTGCGTAAGGAGGAAGGGAAATGTATACTTTATTTGATTTCAATGGGCTGACTGTTTGATTACTGATATCCATTCATCCAATAAACTTCCCCACAACTTCCTGGATTTTGATTTCATTTTAGGATCAGATACTACATGTACAGAGTAGATGTATTTCATGGTTACGGTTTTAATCGATGGATTAGGAGAATTCAGTAATGTTCAATATTGAATTATCCATTAAATACTGTTGGTACCAAGAAAAAGAGCCATAAGTCAATTAGATTATAAAAGGAGAATTACACCCAGTCGACCCTGACGTCAACTTATATTGAATCAATGCAAAATAAAATGTATTATAGCAAAGATGGCAATAATCCATTTCTACATAATTATTTTACCTTTTAATAGTTTTAGGGCTTTTAAATTTCTAATTTGTAGCTTCATATGGGAGCTGCTCAACCGTATTTCATGCCCATGAAATTCCATAGCAATGTGCATACAGTGTACATATGATTTAATTTTCTCAGAAATTAAAATGATTTCACCCATGTATTTGATATATCACAAGGCACATTTTTGATAAACAACTCTTGTGTACATAAATTATTTTCGGTCATGAACCATTAAAAATGTGGTCATTTATATTGCTTGACAAATGGGGCATTTGTTCACCAATGACGTCACAAAATAAAAACTTCAAGACTTTATAACTTTTCTATTCTTTGATTTTTGTAACTTAATTAATTTGATGCCTGGATGGACTTCCAAGAATCTTGACTTTGATTGGTCGGGTCATGTCTCTCTTCTTTCTTATTTCACAGGTTATCAATTCTTATAGAAGACATTGAGAAAATTCTAGGAAACAAGACGTTTGTAGATGATGTAGAGAAGATTTTGATCCAGCTAGGGGATCTGGAGCGCCAGGGAGACTGGTGGAATAGGGGCAATAACTGGTGGGATCAGGCACAGGGGCAAATAAACACCGGTGGCCCTTCGTTACCAGGTAATTATGGAAATTCCACTGCAAAAGTTGGGGCATTTCCTTTTGTGTATTTGTTGTTTAAACTGTTTTTATTTTACTTGTCAAGTTTAGCTTAATACTTTAATAGGCAAACTGTCATTTTCCCCAACTGTTAGCAGAAACAGTGTACCATGACATTTGCTCCAGCAATAATTGCTACGCTGTAATTTCCACATACAAAGGAATGGCCAACTTCAACCCTGGATTTAACGCTATTCCCTGTCATAAACCTAAACCTAACATGAAACCGTATTGCAACCCTAACCTAACTCTGTCTTAGACAAAATAAAGCCCGAAGCGATTGTCGCTGGTGCAAATGTTGTGTCACCGAAACAGAGATGCAGGTAAAGAAGGTATGAAAGAGAGAAATTAATATACATGTACATGTACAATGTGTTGAACTGATTGTATGTGAGCATCGGTACATAATATAGACAATTCAATTTGATTTAAAAAAATCAGTCATCAATTAGATTTAACCATGGTTAAATCTAATTGATGACTGATTTCTTTTGTATTTGTTATTTTCTTTATTTTCAGTTTTGTTTATTCTGGTCCTGTCATTTATCACAAAACTTTCCTCCCTCTCTCCATTTCTCTCTATCCAAATCACCCCCTTTCGCTTCCTCCTGCACATATTTCACCATAAACAGTAACACCGAGTTTTAATACTATGCTGATACACTCTTGTATCCTCTAGGAGCAAACCTTGCATGGTGTAATCACTGCCTTCCCTTACCCCTTCCTTCCTTTGTGAATCCCAGAAGTGAGTGGATTGACAACCCATATTAAAATTCTATATTTTCTGGAGTGAAACCAATCACTTCACGTTTCCCCCGTCTTGTTCTAATGAGTTGCAACAGTTTCCATCCCATTCTTCCATTATACAGTATCTTCTGAACCAGATGTTTTTTTTTTTTAATCTCTTTGATTTTTTTGTATAGATATTTCTTTTGGCCTGATGTTTTCATTAAATGATAAAAAGTGGCCCATAAGGGCCATAATGATGAACTGCAATTAAAATAAATTTACCCCCCCCAAAAAAAAAGTGTCGGTATATGAGAATGTGACTGTCCTTAGCGGTAAGATGTGAATGATATGGGGGAAAAAATTATATTTTCTTAATAATCTATACATGTATATTATTGCAAATTGTATTTTGGTCAAGATCCCATACAAAATGAAATACATGTAATACTGCATTTATTTCTACCAGGGGGGGGGCTGTAAAAAGCCATTTCTCAAGCATAGAATGGCCTAAAAATTTCATGATATCATCATGCTTTTTGTAGCTTTTTCATAGACAATCTCTATAGGTGTTTTAAGAGCCCTTTTTAACATTTAAAAAATGAAAACATTCATGAGAGAGAATGCTTTTAAAAAGTTATTCAAATTTCCCAGAGAATCAATGGATGAGAAAAGAGTCACTGCACTTATTTTAAAGCTTGAAAATGTTTGGTGATGCTTCATTATTTGATTTACAAAATGTTAAGACATCCTTTGAGATATGGAAATGAAGGAGAACCTTTATAAAGTCTTTAAAGAGCCTGGGAATTCCAATGTATGTCTTTGGAGAAAACTGTTTCTAAATCTTTAGTAGACCGGCTATCTGGTTCTTTATCATCTAACGGAGCCGGCACAAAGTCGAAGAACAAAGTGAACTGTTCATATCCTGTTTGTCTGTTCATCCAACTTGTCAAGGTGAATTTTGTTAGCTTGAAATTATATCTCCTCCATTAATAGTTGTTTTGCTTTGAGTTAATATTTGATATTGGGCCATTGTAAAGCGGAGATTTATACATCAAATGTGTTTGAGATACTGTATCAAGATAGCTGATAAGAAAAATAATTTGAGATTTGTTTTTCATCATCTTTTAATCTTTTAAAGGTCAAGACAATTCCAGCATGATGTTAATTTTAATGCTAGACACAACACATTTGTATTGTTAGACATTGGATTTACATGTAAATGAGAAATGGGTAGGCATTTAAGAGTTTCACTTAAATTTATTATTTCAGTTTATTTGTAACACAGGTGAAATGCTAATTTTTTTTCATGAAATATTTCAAGTTATATTTTGGAGATCTTGCACAGAAGTTCTTACTTTTAGGAAATAAAAAATTAAATGTAATATTGATTCCCATATTCCATACATGATGCGTATCACTGTAAAAAGAAATTGTTTTGGATTTAATAGACCATTTTGAATTATTATTGTTTTGCAAAAAAGTGTAATGGCCCAGCCCTAGTTTGGTGCGGAATATTTTTTTAAAGAAAAAGAAGTGGCAGACCCGATACTTGATACTTTCCTCATTATTATTTTGTTTTACTTAAATTTCCCCTCAAACATTGAAACTGCTTCTTTTCATTGGCTTGATTTTTTTTACCTTGTACAAAAGTATAAACACTTCAATTTGCTATCATTATTAATGTTGGAAAATGAATAAGGTTATAATAAAGAAATGAAGTCTCTTTGTATAATTACACGTAGGCCTACATGTACATAATAAAAAATTTGATACTGTTTTTGACACTTTTATCAATAATATTTCATTACTGTAGGTTGTAAGTTCTCTGCTTTCATCTTTTGATGTTTAGTGCATGGAATATTAATATTTCATACATCATGACCTGAACATTCGTAATCAGTAACCAAAGAAGTCTGATGGCATTATTGAGTACAAAACTAGCTTCATTTTCATATGAAGAAAGGTGATGCAAACTAATCATACTGCAAGTCAGAAAATGTATTCAAGATGGATTTATTTCATGCGCGAAATGTTTGCCGAAGACGGAGAGGCGTGTTCATGAGCGTGTGTGCGGGAGTGGTTTAAAATGTTCCAGTGCTTTTTCCTACATAACTGTATGGATTTATGGAGAAGCTAGTACAAATATAGATCTTGAAATCCATCATGAAATTGTGCCATACTGTATGGTAGACCTTTTGTCAGTTGGTATTCTAATGTGAAATGTAAACATGGCTTCAGTTTTTGTTTATTGCATTCCACTATGGGGCTGGGAGGCAGGCGGTACTATACATGGATATGCTGTGTGATGTTATCCTAATATCTCAAGCAAGCGTTTTCCAGTTGTTGGCTTTTGTGATTCTTACATAGTTTTTATTTATGTAGGCCCTAGTTAGGCAAAATTGAATTACATTGAAATAGAAATTGCAAAATTCACACAAATACATGTACAACATATATTGGAAAATAAGCACAGGTGCATGTCGAGTACCAGTAGTTTTATTTGGGCATTTCATTAGTCTTAGACAGCAATCCCTGACGTTTCTCTGGAACATGAGATTAAAATAAAGTTGTTATTTCTGAACTCATTTGCAAATGTTTCTTTATTGTTTGAAAATAAAACCAAGCAAGATTTTATTGAGTACTCCAAAGTCTCAAGGCAGCAACAAGTCAAGCTGCACCTTCACTTCCCATGAATGTTACGTCTTTAAAACATGAAGTTGCTTGTGTATGAACATATCCTAGGGACACATCGATTCCAGAAGGATAAAAATGATATGATGCATCTCAATCCAGACTAAATAAGAGTCTTCCTATGATAACTGAGGGATGTTATTCTTGTCGCCTCCTTGTAAATGTCGAATGACAGTTACAAGGAATGACTTCAATGTTCACAGACAGACAGGAGACAGACGTTTGACTTTGAGATCATTTTGGGGCTTTTACCATTTTCAAATAGACTATTGATAACCCTTATTATGCATCTTTTTAAACTCTCATTTAAGGTTAAGCCAACCCGAAAAAAAAAATTGTTGATTTGAATAAATAGAGATTAGAGAGATTAGAGAGAATAAGTCAAACTAGAATAAGGCTGAAAACTTCATCAAAATCAGATGTAAAATAAGAAAGTTATGACATTTTGAAGTTTTGCTTATTTTTCACAAAATGTACATGTATATGCACAATTCAGTGGCATGCAAATGAGACAGTCAATGATGTCCTTCACTCACTATTTCTTTTGTTTTTTATCGTTTTAATTATTTGAACCCTTATTTTTTACATATTTGACAAGTAGGACCAACTTGGCTGAACCATAAAGAATTAAACAATGCTAATTCCACATGTTCAGGGGGAATTAATCGTTATTTCACTTGACAATGAGGACAAAAATTGTAATATTTCATATCGTTTTCATATAATAAAATACAAAAGAAATAGTGGATGGATGATGTTATCAGTCTCCTCATTTGCATACCAACCAGGATGTGCATATATACAGTAACTGTTTTGTAAAATTATGCGAAATTTTAAAACGCCATAACTTTCTTATTTTACATCCGATTTTGAGTCAAATTTTCAGTGTTTTGCTAGTTAGATTTTTCTCTTTTTATTCAAATCAACTTTTTGTCCTTAATGCAACATATTATATGTATGTTTTAATTTTTGCCCATCCCAATATTTTCTTCTTTTCCCTTATCACCTTCTTTGCTTGCTTTTTCATTTCCATCCATATTTGATTCTATTTTGTTAATTTCTCCCTCCCCTTGAATATAAATTCTCACCAAATTTAGTATCCTTATTCAAATCATATCACGCACCAGGATCCTTTGTCATGCAACCTGTTTGAATGACAGTACAACAATTTCAACAAATTTGGTCTCGGCTCATCAGTGCCTTGATTCAGTAGCTCATAACAGTATCAAACAGTAGCCTTGTACTTGTTCTATTACACTTTCAAAAGCAGAGTATACAGTATCAAAAGTAAAACTATTGTACTGTGATGATTGGTTACAGCCACTTCACACTTTCATACACTCCATCTAAAAACAAATGCCATTGATGCCCATTAATTTTACTTTCAGATGCTTCATCTTTGAGTGGTTTAATAGACGACCCAGAGGCGGTGCGTAGATACCTCAAGAGCCAAGTGGGTCTGTCACCTGATGTTGTCGATGCCATCCTCAACTCACAACCAAACCCTGCTGAGGTAAGCAAAAGTAAAGGGGCGATATAATGCCGCATTAACAGTGTGCATAGGGCCGGGCCAAGCCCGGACGAAGTTGCAGGCTAAATTTTGCATGTTAATAGTAAGGGGCCCAGCTCAGCTATTTTTTTGTGCGTGTTTACTGTGGGGGGGGGGGGGGGGGCTCAGCTCGGGCTCAATTTTTCTGTGTTCATTAATAGTACATGTAGAGTGCTCAGCTCAGCCTTAATTTGAACTTTCAATATTTTGTTGGAATATGCCTTGCATGTATACACTTTACAATCAGTATTTTGGGGGTGTGCGGTCCTACGGAACGCCATGTTAAACTATTTTACACGAAAGCGTGGCTGAGTCACGGCTTGGCCCCACCTGTGGTTACAGTGAGAAAAGGCTGAGCTGAGACACAGTAGTATCAGCTGAAGCAGCTGGGGAATAAGTACATTTACCTTGAAAATTTGGCCAAATGTGTTGCCTTTGGCCCCACATTAGGCCTTTTCAGCATTTTTCACCTGGCCAAGCGGCTCCTAGTCTACAAATGTAGACCCACATCTGCAGTGTGTGTACCTCAGCTGATTCAACGAGTCTGCATAGCAGTCTAGGTCTAAATGGCTCGCTTCGCTCGCCCTTTCAGGCTGGTTTGCTGCAAACCAGTAGCAGATCCCACCTCACAAGCCATTCAGAGTCTGCATAGCAGACTAAGTGGCTCCTCAGGCGACATTTTTTAACTGTTTAGGGTCTGATTTTTTTTTTAAATGCTAAAGAGGGTTTCTGTTTTTGTGGAAGAAATGATAGCACTCAACTTTGCCGTTAACTACATGTATTGAAATGTTGCTAGAGAAGATGATCCATTAACATACAAACTGTGCACACAATTTAAAAAAGACAAGTATTCTCATTCAACACATACTACTCATTCCCTAAAAAAAGAATAAATTGCGATGTAGTAGCTCAAAGATTACCCTTTCACCTGTAGTTTACTTCCATCTGTGATTATCAGAATTGAAGTTACCGTTTACGTACAGGATATTTTGGTTGTAGGTTGCACCAGGGTAAATAAGACACCGTTCTCACCACCTTAAAACTAGTTTAGTGGAAACTATTTTAATGCATAATGAGAATGGTCGAAGCGATCTACCGAACCGGTTCATAAAACCACCTCGCGGTGTAGTTTTCAAGATCACTTTGCCTCGTTAAACTGGTTTTATCATAAGTGAGAACACAAGCATTCTTTGGGAAGCAATCTTCGCTCAATTTGAGCACGCTACTCCACACACTGTGTGTAGAATGCCTACGCTGGGGTATCAAATTTTGTGCGAAACATGTCACCCCACTGTGAGTGTTCCCGTAGCAACAAATCGCTTTGATTTGTGAAGTTATTTTGAAAACTACTTTCGAGTGATCAAATGGGAATGCTATAGCAAAGCGATCTTCCAAACTGGTTTCCTGAACCGGTTTCCAGTAAACTAGTTTTAGAAAGTGTAATGAGAACAGGGTCTATCATTCTCATTTTCAAATCAAATGCATTTCACCTTGCCATAAATATGTAAATTTTATATTTGAAGCTTAAAATTGAACCATTCTTCATCTTTGATTCTTGCTTCAAATCTGAAATCTTCAAGTTCTTTCTAGTGTACACTTGTCATTTTATTTTGTTTAATGATCTTAATGCTCAGAGTAGACCTAGAGACTGTTCCCTAAAAGCAGTTTACTGGAAACCGCTTCAGGAAAGCAATTTGGAAGATCGATTTGCTAGCGTTCCCATTTGATCATCCGAAAGTGGTTTCATTCTCATTTGCAAAGCAGTTTAATGGAAACTGCTTCAGGAAACCAATTTGGAAGATCGCTTTGCTAGCGTTCCCATTTGATCATCCGAAAGTGGTTTCATTCTCATTTGCAAATCAAATGCATTTCACCTTGCAATACTATAAATTTTATATTCAAAGCTTAAAATTGAACCATTCTTCATCTTTGATTCTTGCTTCAAATCTGAAGTCTTCAAGTCCTTTCTAGTGTACACTTGTCATTTTATTTTGTTTATTGAAATGCTCAGAGTAGGCCTAGAGACTGTTCCCTAAAACAGTTTACTGGAAACCGCTTCAGGAAAGAAATTTGGAAGATCGCTTTGCTAGCGTTCCCATTTGATCATCCGAAAGTGGTTTACAAAACTACTTCACAGCCGCTTCATGGAAAGTGATCTTGTTGCTGTGGGTATGGTTAATTAGGTATGGTCTCAATTTCACGCAAAATTTGAAACCGCGGCGTAGGCATTCTACACACAACATGTGCGAAGATTGCTTTCCCGGAGAACGGTTATGTCCTCTCTTACGCTAAAAACACTTTAACGAGGCAAAGCGATCTTGAAAACTACATCACGGGGTGGTTTTCCAAACCTGTTTGGAAGATCGCTTCCAAGACTGCTACAACCATTCTCATTACACGTTAAGTTGCCACTAGTTTCCAGTATTAGGACGGTAATGAGAACGGGGTCTTAGTCAATTCTTTAACATTCATTTGATAAATTAACAGTGTAATCCATTATGTATTTCATAATGTTCTGCCTTTTCTCAATTTTCTCTATTAAAAACTTTGATCCTAGCAGTTTCAACATTTTGATAATCCAGAGGAAATAATCAAATAGGAATTGCAATTAATGAGCAGATCATGTACCATTGAAATACTGTAACTACACTTCTAATTTATTATGGATACTTATATAACATAACAATTATCCTATAATTGCGTTGCAATGCTTAATTTCCTGTTAGACCAGCATGAACTCATGTGGGAGATATCATTCCAAGGAGCTATTTTTAGCAGTGAGGCAACTGAATGAAATTGACTGGGAAGTACACATGAATGAGACTCGGCCAGTGATCATGCACATTTTTTTATCGATTACATACACCCGATCTATGAATGCTAATCATGCTGAGTACATGTGGTGACACAGCATTTGCTTCTGCGATAATTGTTCTTGGCTTTTTTTGTCTAAGATAGGGTTAGGGTTGCAATAGAGTTTTATTTTAGATGTAGGTTTGTGGTTAGGTTTAAGGATAGGGTACGTGTAGTGTTAAATCCAGGGTTCAAGTTGGCAATTCCATTAGTGTGTGGAATTCATAACGGAGCGATTTTCGCCAAAGCAAATGTCATGCAAATCTGTATTGACCTAAATATATTTGTTACACCCGTTTGAAGGATTGATTTTTAGAAACCATTTTCCAATATTTTGTCAAATTTTCACTTTTTGAAAATACTTCCCACATATACAGTGCGTCCCAAAAAAAACTATACACTTTTGAAATGGCTGCCAAATAAAAAATGTAGCATTTCGGGGAAAAAGACTTACATATATGGAAAACCAAATGACACCAAAAAGTTGGAAAACTATCAATGCTTGAGCGAGCACTGCCCATTGAAACAAAGGGTATGAAAACTAGGGTGGGCTGGAATTAGCCTTCCAATTTATGTCAGTTTTTGAGAGCCAAATCCTTTCCGACTTGCAAAGTTAAGGGCGTTGTGATAAATTAATGATCAACCGTGACCAGTTTTGGTTGCTTAAGCAATTCTTTTAAATTATTAAATTGAACTTTAATGCATGAGTGAACATAAATGACACTTTGGGGGCAGCATTTCTACTTTATCATTTGGATCTCTTTTAGGGCAGCATTTCACCTTTATCATGTGGATCTCAGCAATGTGTTCATGGGAGTCGGGAGAATAGGGGGTGAGATAGGACTTAGGTGGGATAAGGAGGTTGATGGAATAAGGGTCAACAGAACATTCAACCCCCGCCCCCTCCCTCTTTCCCGCCCTCTCCTGTTGAGAGACTGATGGCGATTGTTATGTACGCGTGGAGCACAATGTTGATTTAATGATTAATTCTAAATTGGGGCATCAACTTTTTCCTATCAATCATTTAATCAACAATTTATCAGTAAATCAACTCATTCAATGGGCAATGTGATCAATCAAACATTCATTTTTTTTCAATAAATTACCTCATTAATCATCATAATCATTAAATTTCTTGGTAATCATTCAATTAAAAAAAAACCTGACCATCAGCCACGGTCCTCCCCTCCTGTTGAGAGACTGATGGCGATTGTTATGTACGCGTGTAGTCCAGAGCACAATGTTGATTTAATGATTAATTCTAAATTGGGGCATCAACTTTTTCCTATCAATCATTTAATCAACAATTTATCAGTTAATCAACTCATTCAATGGGCAATGTGATCAATCAAACATTCATTTTTTTTTCAATAAATTACCTCATTAATCATCAAAATCATTAAATTTCTTGGTAATCATTCAATAAAAGAAAACTGACCATCAGCCACCGGTCACTTGGTAGTTAAGTTTTTAATAGGCTACAATCCAGGAAGTGAGACAGAGAGGGGGGCTTGGAACTGGAGGTGGAGATTGAGAGGGGAGGGTGCATATGACTTTTAATTTGTAAAAGGACAAAAAGAAGAGGACTGGCCTTTTAACCAAGTCTTAGCATATCTCACCCTCTTGCTTGTAACAGGGACCATCAAATTACTCTGAATCTCACAAACACACTTCTGAGGTCCACAAGATGAATATGCTACACTAAAATTACAATTTCTGTTCACTCATGCATTAAAATTCAATTTAGTAACTCGTGAAAATTGCCTGAAGAAACCATTACTTATCTCACTCATAAATAGCATAACACCCTTAGCTTTGTAAGTTCCAATGGTCTAACCTCTCAAAAAAACTGTAAAGCTAATTCCTGTCAAGCCTATCCAAGCTTAGTCTCTCAGGAGGAGAGAAGTGGGGGGGGAGGGGGTAGAGATGGAGGAGGGGTTGCTAAATGTTCTGTTGACCTTTTTTCCAATCAACATACTTCACCTACATAAGTCATATTACCCCCCTCTTCTCCTGACTGTCATGAACGCATTGTTGAGATCCACATAATAAAGACAAGATGCTGCACTAAAAATTGCAATTC
Organism: Lytechinus variegatus; assembly: GCF_018143015.1. NCBI lineage: Eukaryota > Metazoa > Echinodermata > Echinoidea > Temnopleuroida > Toxopneustidae > Lytechinus > Lytechinus variegatus. The sequence continues at coordinate 24,348,781 of NC_054750.1, read as the reverse complement.
ATGATCACCCATGCATTAAATTTCAATTTAATAACGAGTTAAATTTTCACAAACAACAAACTGATCACATCTGATCTTTAATTTACCAAAAAAAAAACGAACTTTGCAAGTACAAAAAAAAAACCTGAAAGAAATTGGAAGGCTAATTCCGGCCCACCCTATTTTTCATACCCTTTGTTTCAGTGGGCAGTGCTCGCTCAAGCCTGAATAGTTTTCCAACCGTTTGGTGTCATTTGAAAGTTGACTTTATTGGCTTTCCATATATATATATAAAAAGTCTTTTCCTCCAAAGTACTACAGTTTTTAACTGGCAGCCATTTCAAAAGTGTATAGTTTTTTGGGGGGACGCACTGTATATGTTTTCAACATTAAGATTTTATAATACACCATGATATATCTACATGTACTTGATGTAGTAGTACTTGATGTAGTAATCCCTATGGCAGCTCATACAGAAGCTATACTGGGATGATGAATAAAGTGAGCCACTGGAAGGAGCATCATGAAGTGCAGAAATGGTGATGAATAGACATAGCAATTTTGTATGTACAGTAATACCATGGTCACATTTGTTCTATGGCGGCCGTACGGCGAGTTGAAAACAGCCGTTTTATCAATTTTGATTCAAACCACCTATTGTAGTTGGACAAAAAATGTTAAAACGGCTGTTTTTGACTCGCCGTACGGCCGCCGTAGAACAAATGTGACCATGGCATAAAACATGCTATGCTGAGTGCTAGTAAAAACCAAGCTTAAGACTTTAAATCATATACATGTAGGATCCAACAGGGGGCTGCATCATTCTGATGGCAGGGAGAGTACATACCAAATTCAAATAGCAAAGATAATTTGTTTTCAAATCTAAACATGAATTTTTATGAAACAGAGAAATAGAAGTAAAAACAGGATATTTTATTTAAATATTGGCTTTGATTTTTGTACTTTAAAAAAAATTCTTACAAAGATTTCAAAATATGAGATTTTCAGATTTTTATTTTAAAACTTCTTTCATTTCAAAATGATCTTCTTTTAATCTATTAATGTTGACCAATCTTTTATGCATGTATTACGGGTAACTTTCCTTCCTGATTAATCAGGATATGCATTTGGAAATAGATCCAAGAATAGAAAGAATAACACTGGTTGAACAATAGGAAGGAAATTGGTGTGATGAATTTCTCTGATTGCCTACTTTCTCTAGGTTTTGAAATTGCTGGATAATTTGATGAGTACTTATCATGTTTCATAGAATGATGATGATTGTAAGTGTTTAAAACAGGATGTTTGTTGTCTTTTCAAAGGTTTCGCAAGTATTGTGTAATTGCCAAATTATCGTCCATCAATTCAAAGGAATTATATGAAATGGTATTCATGAATATTTCTTAATATTACATACATATCAATGAAATGTTTTGCGTGTCCATTTCAAAGTGTATCATGCAAAAATTGATACCAATAATATGCTTTAGCACACCACTGCCAAATGCATCCATATGCGTTCAATTGGATATTGATCAGTAGAGTTTACAGTCACTTTCATCATGTAAAATTCTCTCCCTGCATCAAATGAAAGGGACCAAAAAAGAAGGAAGTTGCATTAAAAAATAATAATTAATTTCATAAATTGCTCTGATAAAATTAATTCAAGGACACTACATTCATAGTCTTCAGGGAATAATTTTGCTTTCAATTTGATTCCCATTTTTGGTCAAAGAGAAAAGCTCTCATGATTTTGTTCAGTCCTGTGTATTAAAATACATGTATGTACATGTATATAGATCTGCAACACAAAAGACTTTTTATGTACAGTAGCAGTCTTTGAAAAATGTGGAGCAAACTGCGATGCGATACCAGGAAAATTATTCCCTGGTCTTTGAACATGAGGAGCATGGATACATGCATCAATCACCGTTATCTTTTCATCCTGACCTACATGTATAATACGTGCATCTGCATATTTTTCAATTTACCGAGTATCGCTGCAATATTGATACTTTAATAAGGCTGTCAACCGACACTAGAGAAAATTGTGTGAGTGACGTCAAATTTTGACGTTCATGTATCCCTGGAACAAATTCTTGACACAATGCCAAATGGAGTGTGTAAGATATAGGTAAAATGCAGGTAAAGGCACAGGTGTCTCCCTCAACTTCCCTCAGACAATGAACTTGATCTACTTTCATAAGCTTTTTTGTCAGCGTCGGTCCCTGTATAGATATTGATCTGTGATAGTTTGATATCTGAATGGAGGTATTTCCAGGAATGAAAGGAAAAATTATGTTTTGATCAAGATGATCAAGATGATAGTCAAATTGCATTTGCCCGTGTATGCAAAAATGATCCTTTTTCACACATTTTTTCCATTCCAAAACAAAGTTGGTAATGTCTACAGAATGTGATTTCCAGGAATAAAAGGGAAAAAACTGTCATGTTGAGCCAGCTTATTTGTTTGTAATCAGGCAAATTGCATTTGCCCATATACGTGTATACAGCAATTATTCCTTTTCACACCTTTTCAATGTGAAAATAAATGTGTGTATGTGGGAGATTAAAGATCACGTCCTAAAATGAAAGAAGGGCTTTAGGTCTGTAAATGGAAAAAGAGAGAGAAAAAAGACACATACATGCATGCATCATCCTCCTAAAGTCCATGTTTGCATGCAAATAGACAGACAGACAGAGGTACAGTACAATGAACAAACAGACAAACATACAAATGGACATGCATCATTTAGAGACTGACTTGAACAAATAGATTTTTTTAGATGGAATATATGCAGATAATCAAAAGTTGGGTGTAAATAAATACATGAACTACATGTATGATCATGCTGATTTAATACCAGTGCAATTCTACTTGTCTAACATTTCCAATGTCTGTAATTAACATTGTTTTAAGGTAATTTCACTTATTACAAAAAAAATATTCCTCTTGGTAAATGAATATTTTATTCTACAACCAATATGCTTTTAGAAAAATATCCTTTCCAACACTTGTACGACTGATCATGCATTTTGTGCAGTTTCTCTCAATCCGTATTGGGGATTTGGAGGCTTAGTGGGGGAACTCGATATGCGCACAATTATCCCTGGGATACCAGGAAAGGAAATTCAGTCTCGTTTATGGATTTACATCCCTCACATATTGCCGTGAAATATTGATGATTGGAGCTCTGAAAAACAGGATGAACAGACACATTGATGAAAATGATATATTTCATCCCTGTGGATCCAAGATCAAATTTGTTATCGTTCCTCTGGCTTTTAATAAGAAAATTCTATTCTTCGTGACTGGGAATGTGGTTTTGAAGCATAGAATGGCTAAAGTGATTTTTACTGCAGATTGCTTTGTCATGTTGTCCACCCCCTCCCTCTCAACCTGCCCTTCTCCCCCCCCCCTTGCTCTCTTTCTTTCTTTTGATTGATTGATTGACAGTATTCGTGAAGAAAATCACAGGTTATATGAGATACAATGGATCTATTACCTTGATAGGATAACCCATGAAAGCTGAAAGGCTTATTTCCGTATAAAGTATATAATTCGTAAAATTATTAATTGCAGATTGCTTGGTTACATTGTACGTATGTTCTCCTTCCCCTTCTTTCCTTCCTTCCCCCCTTTCTCTGCCACTCCTTTCTTTTCTCTTTGCTTTCCTTGGCTCCTCTCTCTTCTTCTTGTCGTTCTATCTTTATTTCGTACTCTTTCATGTATTTTATATTTATTTTAAATCTTAGTACCTTCTCTGTTAATTTTCTAGTTGGCTTACAGTATATTCCCATCGATCAGTGTAGTGATTAATTTTAATTTTTATTGGCTCTTTTGTCTTCACATGTGGGGTGATTGCTGAAATGCGGGGGGCCATTTTTTAAATTTTAAATAAAGGGCTACTTTTTTTTCATCTAGCAATTTATGCAGTACAGTACAGTATGCCATCAGTCTGCATTTAAAGATCTGGTGATTTTCTAATTTTTTTTTTTAGATCTTGGGGCAACTCTAGATAAGATGGTCACCCTAATGCATGTTATTGGGGAAATTTTTAGGAGCCATTTGGGGGTGAAATTATCCATTGGCCTTTTTTGTATTATAAATTTCAATGTATTCTTTGAGGCTATACTATGCCCTCATTCAATTTTTTTCTTGGCAGCAAAATATGTCCATGATAAACAACAAAAATTATGTGTCAGTCACAAATTAGATTATAAATCTCATATGAATTTATCTTCCTTTTTGATTAATGGTGTGAAATCCTATTACAACAAGCCAATAAACAAGCAAATTTACAATATTATTGCAGACTTTTTATTGGTCCTTGATCATAGTCAAGTACTCTCATTAAATTCTTATCCTGTTCAGATTTTTGGTGTCACATGACATGAAGTTTGTTCACACGAGGAGTAGTTCAGACAAATGATAATAATCTGTAGTCAAGCATGCATGTACAAAGTTCAGCCTCTCTCAGAAGATGATATTAACATTTTCTATCGCTCACATTATTTATTATAACATACATGTTCACTGTACATATCCATGAACTTTTCAGCACTCATGGAATTTTCGCACCTGCAAATACTACCACAGTATGGATATTTTTTGTTTATTCATTTTAGATTAGCCTTACAATATTCATCATGGCTATATATAGCATGACATTATCAATAAGTGCTCAGCAGAAATGGGGCAACATAAATCAACTAGTTGAATGAAGCTTAAATATAAAGGAAACTACTGTATTTGATAAATTTATTTAGATTTACTTTATGTTTATTACCATACCCATTTCCTTCTCCAATTCCATCTCTTTTTTTTCCATCTCTTTTTCTATTTTGGTTTTTCCCCATTTTCTCCCGCTTTTCCCACAATTTTTTGTGGAAACAGATTCTATGCATGCGGAGCACTTGCACGTTAGTCTAATATCTGTATTCTTTATTTCTTTCCCCTCTTCCTGCCACATGTCTAAGATGTTTGCACATGCCATGAACCCTTTCACTTTTTTTTCTTTCTAAGATTTTTCTTTCATGTGGGTGCAGAGGATTCATACAAAGAATTCACTGCTTAAAATTCTGCACAGGTTTTGTGTAAAAACTACATAATGTTGTTTGGTTTATTAATTAAACAATAAACTTCATAATAACTACATATATCAGAATAAATTGTCATCAAATTTTCATGTTCTCCTTATTACAATAAAACCCAGCATGTGAAGACAATTTATTATTGCCTGCATTTTTATAACTAGAGCACATTTTCATCGCTCTGGATCGATATGATAACATTTCTACCAGGCTTCATCTAATGAGACCAGCTTCAAGGACATGATAAAACATTAATCAATTTTATGATGCCAATTGACTCCTGTTTTATTGAAATGTACATGGTACAAATACATCTCATTCTGATCGGGACTGGCAGACATTACATTGTGAAGTTGTACTTTATCACAGAATAAATTTATAGCTGATGTTAATGTACTGCTAGAGAAAGCTCCTCACTTAAGCTAATAAATTTGTTCGCTCTAATAACCTAGTTGTGAATTGATATATTCAGATTATTTTTAAAGAAATTGTAATGATTATTAATACTTGCAAGTGCATTAGTAGGTCCATACATTATTCTGATCTGTATCAAATTATTTGTTTGTTCCTAGTTATATCTATTTTCATGTGTGAATGATTTTTTTTTTCATTTTATTTGTTTACTTGCTAGTTTTTACTTTAAGTCAGTGGACTTCTGACCGAAATATTCTTCTTAAATTTGTTTGTTTAAAACTGCAAGGCGCCTTGGTGAAGCAGTTTTTTTTTCAAAACTGAACAGGCCAACCCTGCAGCATGAATTAAATGAAAAAATGTTAACTCCCAATTGTTTGAACCTATTCCATATCAAGAGTTTCTCTTTATTTTAACACAACAATCTTTTTTTTCCATGCAACTTTCTATAGCTCTTTGCATTGACTGATCCAACCACCCTCTCACTGGCATGTGAATTTGGAACGCTTGGAGACCTTTTTGGTATTGAGGATCCAGAGCTACGAGCGAAGACCACTGAAGAACTGTGTGCCTTGAACAGGGAGCAGTATACAGAAATTGCTCAAGAACTCCTCACGCACATAGACCCCTCGGCAGTTGCCGCACTGGTAAGACTTTGCCACGTCAGGGATCAGTCTACTCACAGATTCAAACTATCCGTGAGTCAATTAATCAAACAATCAATCAACCAATCAGACAATCAACCAATTAGTCAATCAGTCAGTCAATCAATCAACCAATCAGTCAATCAATCAGTCAATTAATCAACCAATCAATCAATTAATCCATCTATCAATCATTCAATCAATTTATTAATTAATCTATCCATCCATCTATCAATCAACCTACCGATCAATGAAGCAATCAATTAATTCATCCATCTATCCATCAATCAAGCAAGCAATCAAGCAGCCAACCAATCAATCAGTCAATCAATCAACCAATTACCGGTAATCAGTTGGTCAATACATGAAACAATCAATCAATGAAGCAATCAATTAATTCATGCATCCATCGATCAATCAAGCAAGCAAGTAAGCAATCAGCCAACAAATCATGCAGTCAATCAATCAATTTGAATTAAACCAACCAACTATTCAAATCAATACATGTAAAATCAAGAAGAGCCCTAATATAAAAAGTAATCAAAACTCAAAATGGATTTCTCATGGAATTAAGTATGTGCTTGAAAGGTGAAATGTTTTTGCCCTGTTTTGTAATACCTTGTCTGTATACCAAGAAAAGTAATGACAAAAATTGCATTTGAATATCTGCCCTATACCAAAATTCCAGACCACTTTTGAATGTTTTTCTCTTTCTTGGCCCCATTTTATACATGAATAGAACACACATTTGGAGGAAGGGGGGGGGTTCAGGAAATTGTCTTGGTAATCCTGTGTCAGACGATGGGCTGGACACTTCATTCATAAAGCTACCTTTACTGTACAGTATATTTAACTAGCTTGACCCAGGAAATCTTGATTGAATTCAGATTATTGTTTGTATATCCTGGTTACGAACCCGGAACATCCCATGGTAATTGACCGTGTCCGTTTTACTATCATGGACACTTCCTTTTAACAAAGTCTATTCCTAGAATACAGGTTCAAAGATGGCTATTTGTTCTAAATACAGGTGCAAGTAACCCAATATAAACTTCCCAAAGAGGTATGGTCTCTAGAGAGACTGAAATTCCAACATTAGTATTGTTACTGTTATCATAATCATTATTATTTCTGAATATTACACTTTTGAGCTTGGACTTTGATGTTGTTTTCAGCACTTTAAAGACTGGGCATAAATGACATGTATGTGAGAAAATAAAAGTGCTCCATCATATTTTACATTCTTGAAGCAGGAGAATGGAATACATGTAAATGTATTTTTATATAATAAGTAAAATGTGTGTGAAAATTTTAAGAGATGACAGCCTCAGCTCGCTCTGTGCCTATTCATGATTACATGAATTTATGTAGAACTGTTTCACGGAAAAAAAAAAAAACACAAAATAACATAACTTTGCTATTGTTCTCCCGATTGTGATGAAATTGTTTACAGTGTTTTTATTTTATCTTACTCTATTCATTCAATCACACATGATTATTGTCAGGCTGCAGTTGGGCCTTCTCCTTTTAATCACTTTTCTCTTCTTTTTTATATAGACGGGTACTTCATCAAATAGTACATCTACAGGTAAGAAAGTCGTACTTATCTCCTTATCCCTTGAACATTTATACATGTATGAGCATACCATGACACACAGATATTGACTTTTCAAGTTGAGATGGTTTTTTTTACAAATAAACTTTTGCTAATTTGTATTACAGTGATTGCGTGATGAGATAACCCATTTCATCTTAATTAATGAAATAAGTATAAGTAGAATCCAGAGAAAAGGAGTTTCAAAATGGAAATCATATGTAGCTATGAAACCTGATCCTCATTAGGCCTACACTTTGTTAACCTTGTCAAAGTAAAATGTTTTCATGCATGTGATAAAATATCATTACATGCATGTATATAATTCATAGCATTTATGAGGCTCCAATTATCTAATTGCCTATTCGATAGCGCACTATATACATGTATGATTACGCCGGCTGTATATATACATGTACATACATGCACACCTTCACAGAAAAAATGCCTGAGGATACGTGCAGTCAAGAATATCTATATTCAGCTTATTAAATATTGTCAGTTACTTTTCTTTTTCCCTATTAGGATTGATGTGTATACATATATACAATCATTCTGTACAGAGGATGGCAACTACTTGTGTATGGTTGGCCATAGGCTTTAAATTTGTTTTATCGCCTCTATTGCTTCTATAGCTAAAAGACATACCAGTAGTAATTTAATTCAATTGATTGTAACCTTTTCATGGTTTGTAATGCTCTAACAGTTGCAGTTAATTTTAGAAATGATTGTATTTTTATGGTTACAGGGTCCTCATCAACCAAATGCAAGTAATCTACCCAGTGTATGTTTGAAGAATTGACATTTAGACTGCATGTTGACTGATCAGCGATACATGTAATTTAATAATGCTGAAAACCAGCTTTAATAGGCCTGTCATAGTGTTGCCATTCATTTGCAGAATAAAAATATTATGCTATTATTTTATGTAAAAAAATAGAATCTAATGTTTTTTTATTTTCATATTTCCTTGTACATGTAGGTTCAGTCACATTGTCTGATATTTTGACGGACCCTGCAGCTTTTGAGGAACTTTTAAGCAGTGACCTAGGGATTAATCCTAATGTGACTGAGGAGCTGATAAACACCCCTATTAATCCTCGAGAGGTAAGATCAATGATGTCTCTTTATCATTATTTATTTTTTATATATATTTAATTATTATATATTTAATTTATCATGTATTCTTTTTTTTTTTTGGGGGGGGTTGATAATAACTTGATGGAATGTACTATCAAGGAGTACACAAAGACTGCAATGAATTCAAAAACATTAAAATGTCTATAAAAGAGGAATATTTGAAAATGAGCTCAAGAATAAGAATTTTGTCACGGGGGAAGGTTTATATAAATTCTATTAAAGAGAAACATCTGATCGGACTTTTCCAGTAATTATCATTTTCCTTGGCTGCTGATACACTGACGTCCTGCCAGTTGCGGGGTAAATTTATTTATTTAAGCTATAAGTGCTCCTGTTTCATGTTTATCAAAGTCTGCTTCAAGCAGATTAAAAGCCATGATTTTCAGCCATCTTCATGTTAATTGTATTATAAGATGTTTTGCTTTCATTTTATTAAACTCTGCTTGAACGAGGACATCATCACATCCAGCTAATTTTGTGTTAATTTATTGTTTTAGTTTCATGTTACGAACGTTGAACTTGGACAACACCATTTGAAGCCAATTTCAAGTTGAATTCATTAATGTTTTATTTTCATATTTATCGAACACTGCTTTTACAAAGAGATCTTGATGTCAAGCCAACTTCATATTAGATTATCAATAATATTTGTTTCATGTTTTCGAACCCTGTTTGAACTTGGACAACACCATACACTGTTTGTCCTGATGATCACTTATTGGTGTGAAACTTGATAATGGTAATCCCATAGACAAAGTCAATCTAATCTAGGATGATTGTGTAGACAGTAATCTATGTATGTCAATACTGAGACTCTGGCATGCAAATCTAAGCAGGAGCTTTATGGGGATATAAAAGCAAGGAATCCTCTTAATGCGCCGTTTTAAGAGGTGGCATTGGATCTTATGATGCATCGTTTTTTTTTCCGCCTCCGTCTCGATGGTTTTGTTTTTCTCTGGTTTTATTTCATTATTTCGTTCCTCTTCTCTTTCCATTCTATTCCTCTCTTGTCATTAGCATTCTCACCAACTTCCCTTCGCTCTTGCCCAATCTTGTCTTCAATAATGGGCGCTCTGTTTCTGAGTAAATTTCATATATTCTCTCCCGATCCCCTCTTTTTTAGTTCAGTTTTTCCTCAGTCAGTTGTCTTCGTTCCAATCCCAGAATTCTTTGTTTCTGCACATATCTCTTCAAAATCTAAATAGAGATAATGTTGAGATGTTTTAAAATAATTTTACTACACTGTAAAAGTGCCTTTAAACACAAATGATTTACCGATTTGTTTTGTAATCTTTTTGTTTATCTTTTTTTATTCATGTATTTCTTTTTTTCCATGGTTCAACAGTAAAAATGCAATGATCATGAAAATATTAGCAAAAAAGGAGATGATGAATTGCTTGTGATTGTACTAAATATTATTAAAGGAATGTTTGAAATGGTACTTTTGTAGTTTATGTAGCCCTGTGTAGATTTCATGTTCTTTTCCCCTATGCTTTTTGTACTGTGTCAGGAAAGCAAAACCCCTAAGTTTATTCATGTTTATTTAATAATTTATGTTAGGTAAAGTTCAGCTGATTTGGCAGGGGTGTTAACCATGATTGTTTGCAGACAAACATTGCTCAATTTCATGCTTACATGTACATGCTGTGTAATGTTATTTTTGGTTTGAGTCTACATCAAGCCCTCAAATCAGACTTTGACACTGACTAAAAACATGAATATATATATGCTTGACATATCTGCATGTATTAATGACAAAGGGACATAAAGTGACTTTCAGATATGCCTGTCACATGATGATATAATATGGGCTAGTATTTTTAGGGATAGGGGATAATAAGATGCAGTGAAATCTGTCTTTATAGTGACCACCCAATGGAAATAAGAAATGTGTCCTTATGGACAGTTGCCTTCTAAAGATTCCATACATATGGGTTCCCATACATATACATGTCAAGTAATCAATCAACCAAAATCAATCAACTAAGGTCACCAAACACCTTACGTTCACGATCCGATTTTGGAAAAAGTCGCATTTTGCTCATTTTCTGAAAATGTGAATGGAACATATCATTTTATTTGAGTTTAAATTAATTGAAAGAATACTAATATAAACATTTTGAAAGATTGCAAGCCTTTATTTTAGAGTAAAGGCCAAATTAGTTTCAAATCGTAGCCAATCGTACTACTTCTATGACGTCATTACGACTCGATATTACATTTGCTTTTATTCTAAGAAGGATGATAGTAGTCACAGATTTGAACATACGTACATGTATTTGTACGATGATTTCGAACATCACACAGTAAGATATTCCTAGTCTCAATATTAGCATCAAATTTTACTATGTTTTATTCCAAAATTGAGTCGCAGACCAAACGTAAGGTGTGCCATCACTTTTATACATGTAGATAAATGTCAGTTGGGGTCATGATCCCAAAATGATTTCGAACAGAAGACAATGAAATAACCACCCAAGTGTTTGTATGTGTGCCAAATTCGTGACTCGAGAAAAAATGTGCAATTGCTGAGAAATGGGCGAAATAAATGCAGAATTCCATGAAATGTTGGGTATTTTTTCAAGCTATATTAATACACTGTCCCACGTATGCCTTTTTGTGTAAGTGATTATCAGAATTGTCGGTTTTGAGCTAAGATTTCATGATTTCACAAAGATAAGTTCATTTCAATGTTCCAGATCTAGATCTTTGATAATATGGTGGCAATTAACTTTGATTTTGTTTTTAAAGACTTTCTCATGAAAGGATTATTTGCTGCAAATACTTTCTTTTACCTTTAAGTATGTTTTATTACATTTTTCATGGTAGCTTCAACTGTAACTTCAAGGTAGTCAAATGCATGATACTCTATGCAATGAGAATGCTCAGGGTGAGATCATTCAACCTCGTAACCCTGAACATCTTTACGATATAAGAAAAGTCATCTGTACCCTGACTATTAGCCAACAAGATGAATTTAGAAATCAAGTTTAAATCATGAATATCTTTTGTTATCTCTCATTTCAGCTTCAACTGTTGCTTCAAGGCAGTGGAATGCATGATACTGTATGCAACGAGACTGCTCTGGGTGAGATCATCCAGCCTCAGAACCCGGAGGATCTGGATGATATCAGCAGGGTCCTCTGTAACCTGACCAGTAGCCAACTGGATGAGTTCTCGAAGGATCTCTGGCAGTCATTAGACAAACAGAAATTTATTGATTGGGTGAGTACATTGATTGTCTTTTAGTATTTTGTATTGCCGTCAATGTCTGTACATCCTGAGAAATTATATTACAGTCCTGAGTTAGCATGTTTTAATATTACATGTAAATGAATTGTTTAAATTCCTTGCTGCTTGGTAAATCATATTTTGAATACATGTAGTTTGATTGATTTATTTTGATTTTGTAATAATTGTGTGTTAGTTTAATCAATGAAAATTTGAAGTAAAGTGAAGCGGGTGTAAGCATATTGTGAAAACACAGTGTAATTTGAAATTAATTAATGTAAATACATTGCAATATGTACATGTATGCCTGTCTACTCTGATATCTAGTAGAATATATAAATGTCTTCTGTGTAAAGCACTGTATTCATCATTTTTCTTTCTTTTGTTACTTTCAGGCCAGGAATAATTCAGATGTACCATCTAATGTTTACGATGACATCAGACAAATAATGCAAGAGGTGAGATATGCTTCAATTTTACTGTTGCCATGGACTTGAATTAATTTGATTTAATAACTTGCTGCATATTACTCTTTGTATCGTTTTAAGCTTTACACAGGAAATGTGGTAGATGACATGTTTCAATTGAATATACACCACTTTTAGAGATTACATTTGAATTTGTTTTGTTGTGCTCTTTCATTTTTAAGTGCCTCTTTTCTTCCCTGACGATTCATAATTTTTATACAGTCAGAGATCGCTGTATTGTGATGATAGGCAAAGCATGTCATTACAAGGAGTGAAAGGAAGGAAATAGGTTGCAAGTGACAGATGTCAGCTTGCAATATACAATCAAATATATAATTTGTTTGCAAAACTCAGTGTACTTTCAAATTGTGTTGGAGCCTGACATGATACATGTAGCATTCCTCTTATTTGGTAAAAAATTCATATGCCTGTCATAATGCATGCAGCACCAACTTTCATTATCATGAGGGTCTTGCGGGCTTGATCACTCTTTCCTAAGGCATGCAAGATGGCACAGTTCATGAGTAAAGAATTGAAAAAATTATGGTACTGTTCAAGTGACCAATGAATCCTAAGCGTATGGAAGAATAGGGGTTAATCAGTAAAACTTTAAGAGGGATCCCCCAGAAAACTGTAGTCTTTAAATCATGTTTTGTTTTCTATCATTTCAAAAGAGAAACTCTGTGATTAATGCATGGTGTTGAATAAACTGGAGCTGATCAGTCTCTCAGTGGAGCATTTCATGAAAGGATTCGTCGGACGTTTTATTGGACAAGTCTTGTTTCATCCGACAGTTGCCATGGTAACAGTGCCTCTCCACCCATCAAAATCAAGGAAAGTTGTGAAATGCGACAACTTGTCAGACAAACATGTTGATGAAACGCTCCCTGAGTATTGGTAGTAAGTGATATCACAATAAGGGCCAATACACAGTGAGTGACTTCATAATAAGGGTACAACTTGTAATAAATATGAAATATATTCATGTGGTCTTCTTTCTTGCAAACCTTCACTTTCCACTTTAGATTCGAGAGCTGGAGAGTTTCAAGAACCTGACCACAGAGATTGAGGATATCCTCAAGAGCAACGACACGGGCAAGCTCATCTGCGGAGACCTGCCCTTCCTGGGCTTCAGTGTGCCGAGTTTTGAACAGGATGCCCAGAAGCCCCCACCGCCCCCAGCAGGACCAGGAGAAGCCCTGGAGCCTGTGGATGCCCTGGAGCCGGTGGATCCGGAGGAGTCAGTAGATCCAGTAGATCCCCCAACGTTCCCTCCCATATCAGATGATCTGGGGGACAGAGATGACAATAGTATGTATGCAAAGGAGAAGGTTTTGGCATACATGTAGATATGCATGGGGCTGCTAGCAAAAAGCTTTTTGATTGATCACACAGATAATACAATAAAAAATTCATGATTGTACATAATGATCAATGCAATCAAGTGTAAAAATAGACCTACATGTACATGTATGATCAAGTGTTAAGCTTCATGACATAGGAACCTTGTTGTATCAGTTCAACATGCTTTCAGGCTCACTAAGTATGAAGCAGAATGATAAACCATGCTGTATAAAATACATGTACATTTACCACACAACAAAGGACTCTCCATCAAAATATATTTTGTTTCATTTTGATATTGTGCTTTTCTGTGATTATTTCCCTTGATCTGAGCATTTACATGAATATTAATACTGTTCTTCATACAGAGCGATGCCATCAGCTTGTCGCCAGCCTTCTAACAGAGAACACACACATTTACCAAACAAAAACAGATCATACATGTATCCAATCGGCTGTACGGCTAATGCCACCACTACAGCCTATGATCTCTAGATCATACATCTACCACTACGAGGCATTGTCTAACGCAATATTTTTATGTATTATATTCAGATACTAACCCCGATGCAGAGCTATGCCCTTGGCTTGTTGATCTTTTACAAGCAGGTCCCAAACAGTCTCAAGAATTATATAAAAGATGTGGTACACTACTGTTCCTCTCATACAAAAATTAATATTCTGTGGTGACCTACTGTACATGTAGCACCACCACAACAAAGCAAACTCTGACAAAGCCTTCTTTACGTCTTATCTTCAGATACCATTCCAGGTACAGAGCGATGTCCTTGGCTTGTCGATCTCCTACAAACAGGCTCAGGGAACACCAAACAGACTCAGTACATCCTATCACTCTTCCTACCTCTCATCCAAGGGTACATCTTCTACACACCCAACACCACTGCAACCAGGCAGATCATGGAAAAGGTAATGAAGAACAAGGAATTAATTGGCTTACGTATGTAAAGTGTACAGTCACACATGTTTTAGCAGCCAGAAGTCTATTGTAAAAACCTGTATTCAGTGGCCATCAAATTTATCTCCCATTTGGAATAGGATATGTGTTATAGATAAAGGCCAACTCTCTCAAGTGGCCACATTGGTTACCTCGCCGGTTACCTTTTCCTTGGGTGGCAGGCTTGACTGTAGTCTGAATTTGATGCTGATTGGCTTTATGCGAAGATACCTCTATATGCAATTCTTACAAAACTTCACTTGGCACAGTCAGAACTTTTTATTAGACAATATCAGTATGAGTTTCATTTCGAGTTGGCTCGTTCATGATAGGTAATTGTATTGCACAAAAATGCTTGCTAAAGGCCCATTTAGTACGGGATATCCCATTGCATTTGCACATTGATTTCAAAGTTTAGATTGAAATTAGTACATCAAAGAGAATATACAAATCATTTCATAAAAGAAATTTTGAGATATATTTTTGGATCAGTTTGCTTTTTTTTCATCAACTGTCATGGAGCTTCCATATAGAATCTTAGGTATTGGAGTCCAGTGCTACGTAGCATCATAAATGACTTCAATAAGTTGCATTCTGTATGAAGCATAAAGATTTTAATACTGTTTAATGTATTATGAATATTATTCATCTGTTTGATATAGGCTGATGAGATGTTCAACAGTTTGAGAGATATGAAAGACTTAGCTGAGAAATGGACAGAAGTATCACCTTGCATCAGAGTAAGTATTGTTACAATTTAGCTGTTGGGCAGTAAAATCAGTCATAGGCTTTTATTCCAATAGAATAGTACTCAATTTCATTTTATTAATGTATGATATAAACATTTCATCCTTGCATATTAGGAATTAAAGTAAAAAATCCAAGCATGGACATAACAAATAATGAACAAAATATTGCAGCTTTGATTTTTTGGATCATTTAGTTAGACACACTTTTTACTGTCTGTGTGAACAGATTTATGTATTGACTGATAATGATAGGCATTTGTGTAGCGCTATCTATCTAGAACAATCTATTCCAAGGTGCATTGTTATTATTATTACCCCACATATGGTGAAATTATGAGTTTCAATGTAAATGTATCTTGAAGAATATTTACAGAATTCGAGATGAAATTGTTAAAGTTATCTCTCAAAAACGATGATGGTCTTTTACACTTTTGACTACTGATCTCCAGAATTTATACGGAGATCATGAGGTCTAAATAGCTATAAAGCTAAATAAGTTACTTCTTTACAAGAAGAAGAGGCACTTTATGACTTCGGATGAAGACTCCCCAAATATATTTTTGTGTATCCGTCTGTTTTACCTTCTATCCAGGCTTTCGTTGAAAACCAGGACCTCCGTACCATGGCCACCTGTTTGAACCGATCCAGCGAGGGCCTACCCCCTTTCCCTGACAATCCACCCGATCTACCAGTCACGGCGCTTCCAGGGGGCATCCCTCTACCCTCTAACTTCTCCACGGTGGTGCCTCCCACCCTCCGGAATAACTCTTTCCTACCAGACCTGTTTGGGAACAACACGGAGGATATTCTGAACCTCCTGGATGCCATGGACAGCTTGGCCAACACCACTCTTGCGATTCTGAAGGTGAGTGTTCCTAGAGCTGCTGCAAGCTCCTGGGTAGCATTTCATGTAAACATAAGTCAAGTGATTTTTGCTGACTGATTCACTCTCAGCCAATCAGATGCAAGGATTTGCAGGAGCTTGTAACAATAGCCAGTGAAAATCATTACCATTGTGTCATGAAATTTTCACCTGTTCTAGTTATACATTATAATGATTAAATACATGTATGTAACGGTTTGGTTGACAATTTTGCCAGGTTGTCGGGTTGGCTTAGCAACAATTGGCGGGCTTTCATGTTTACAGCTGGCTGAAATTCTAAACAAAGCCCAGATCATTTCTGTGCTTTGTAACACAAAGATGGGTGATCAATCGCCAAATGGACTGACCAATAAAGATCAATGTTACACTCACATTTGGTTCAAAATGCTGAACAAGAACCAATCAGAAGTGTTCTTTCATATTTGCTATTCATCGCTAAGCTTTGTGTTAGGGGACCCTGGAGTGAATCATTACTTTATCTTTGTCAAAATTGTATGCATTATTCTGAATGTTTATATACACAGAATGTATGTTCTTGTATTGCTTATTGTAAATGCATCTATTTTCTTACTGAGATGCCTATAATCCTGTTTGGCTGTCTTTAGATTAATCTTATAAATCTTATCTTACCTTAATCATAATAGAAATAAAATAGAAATAAATAGAGAATAAAACAGGTTTCTACAAATGATAATTGAATTTAAATAATTAGAAGCAATTATTCAAACTTAAGAGACCAGGGGGGTGTTTCACAAAGATTTAAGTATGACTTAGAGTCGCACTTAAATACCGGGTTGCGAACGGTATGAAAGGCTTGACCACATTGATCAGATCGTCCCAAGAGGACGTGCACTAATGCGTATCTATCATTAAGATCGCGCATTGCATATCTTGTACGCGTCGGCATTTAAGTGCGACCTAAGTCATGCTTAAGTCTTTGTGAAACACCCCCCATGTCCCCCCGCCTTACAAAGAGTTACGATTGATCCAATCAATCGTAACTCTATGGAAATCCATCAGTGTCATAATTTTTTCTACAGGAAATTTGCACAATGTCCTTTGTAAACAAGAGAAGCACAGTGAATTTTCAAGGACACAATGAATGCATGAATATACATCATAGCTAGAAAATATTTTGAACAAACATGCATAATAGATGTTGATGTTGCTGGCAGTCCATAGTTGTGATTGATCAGATCAATCGCAACTCTTTGTAAGACGGGCCCCAGATTTTTCCTGTGAATTAACGTTGACTCAATCTTTCTTTCTTTGTTTTAACAGTGCTTTGAACTAGACAGATTCCGTCCATACAAGAGTGAAATGGATCTTGTTGAGGATGCCAAGATTCATATTGAAAATTTCACATTCTGGGCCGGTAAGTATTCCTTCTACAATATCCTGTTCAGTTCTTCTTCTTGATCTATTCTTATTAGATGTAAACAATTTCATGTGTTTTACCTCGGACATGTACTCTAAATATCAATCGTTAGACTAGTGCTTTGTGGAAAATCTTTTAAAATTCAGGATTACTTAAAAATTACCTTCTGAAAATGGCACTGTGATGAATAAAAAAAGTTGTAAAATCAAGTTAATCAAAGATGAATTAAGAAATATTAGCTCTTTTAAGTGGATGAAAATTTTCAGGAGCAAAAGAGCATTATGTACAGTAAACTTTACTACTGTACATTTGTCACATATACTTTCATCATAAAAATCAAACTTGTCAGTTATATTTCTCTAAAAGTGTAATGCCATTTACTGGCACATTAACTGAGACCATTCCAGTAGCTCATAACATAACAGTAGATAAAATTTGCCCTATGAAATAAGTTTTTCAAAAGTTAGATAAAGTTATATTTACACGTTTTATATCGTTCTGTTATCTGTGTGTATGTGAGTGGTATGAAGTTCATAAAGTCAAGAACTTGAGTGAGAAATTATCGAGTTCATTTTATTGTATAGGTTTTTTTTTCATCTCCGCCTAACAAAAGTGAATGGATTTATAGCCAGCTCCCCCAAACAAGGAACCTGCAGACATTACAAGCTCTGCTTTTTATGCAGGTTCCTTTCACTGCCATTATCTTTTGTAGTTTGTATGTAATCAAATGTATTTCTTCTTATTATTATGTTGCTATCTTGTGAAGAATGAAAGTAAATTCAGTTCAATTCAATTCAAACATGCCTATGTGTACTTATAATAGAGTAGTGTTAGTAACTCATCTCTAGGTTGCACAATCTCTAATTTATGCATTGTACATTTTGCGTGCATATACACATCTCCAAAGCACCATAATGTTCTCAAAAACAGACATTATGGTGATAATGGGTAGTTTCCTCTGACAATAACACACCACTGAAAATGATTTTGGAGAACTTGTTTTCCGCTAAACAAAGGAAGTCAGGTTCCCAAAGAATGGAGTTGGGCTTCCTTTGATCCCATGGAGGGAACCAATTTACACCTGAGTTAATCCCAGTGGGTCTATTGATTGCAGCTATTGTGTGGGTTGTGTAACCTGACCCCAGCAGATCTCTTCTTATACCGTGTTTACACATTGACTCGGCTCGGGTGTTGAATCCGTGAGCCGGGTTGAACACTGCGAAGAAGGGATCAGAGATCGCGTTTATACGTACATATAAAAAGGCGAGTTCAACACGGCTCGCGGATCTCGAACGGAAGAAGAATTATGACGTCGCAAATTAAACGCGGGAAATTCACCGCTGGAATCGAATCTTGTCCGTGCGAACAACAACAATGCCAAAAGTGAAAGCGCGCGCAGTGACCTGGTCAAGAGAGTTCGACACGCCTTTCTGTTTACACACGAAAAAATTGCCGAGTCTGACTCGGCTCGCGGGTTGAAACCTACGATTTTGGCGGATCAAAAAAGCCGTGTTCGACACGGCTCGCGGATCACACTGATCGCGTTTGCACAGCATAAAATTGCCGTGTTGAGCACGGCTCGCGTGTCGAACCCCCGAGCCGTGTCACTGTGTAAACACGGTATTTGTTAATGATAACAATAGCAGCCCCATGTTGAAGAGCCAATAATGTGTTTACAATAGCTTTGAAGTTCATTTACTTGCCAGTGATATTGCAGTTACAAAAAATGCACATGTACATGCCTTTGTGTACATTTGTTTGTGTATACTCTGTGTAATTATATACAAGTACAGTAATGTATCAAAGGTATTCAGGCAAGCAATAACAGCAATGAAAATTCCAACAAAACAGACACTGAATATGGCTGCCAGCTTGTCATAACATTTTATTTAAAAAATGAAATAGTCTTCCATAGCCATAGATGGTGTAGTTAATTTTATTTTTCAAGATAGAGAACTAAGGGTTTCGTGTATGACATTACATCAATAATAGTGTAAATTCATAGAGAGCACATAAAATTCAAATGCACTCATGATACAAGGCCAGCAACAGGTCTATTAAATATAAACAAACTACAATATAAACAAAAACTACAAATTGGCCTAAATATTATTTTTGCTTAACTACAAACTCTTGCAAGTATGCAATTTTGTATCTCTTATCACAATCATATTCAAATAATTTTCTCCACAAAATTTATTTGAAATTTTCTGTTTATTCATCAAACTTTCAGTAGATGATATTTATATTATATTGGATGACTCAGAATGGATTACCAGAAATATTCACAAATCGCAGATGAGTGGAATATTTGCCCTCAAGAGTGGAATATTTCTGGTTGTCTGTGAAATTATAAAGCCATCCAATATAATTATTATCATCTATCCACCCCCCCCCCCAAAAAAAAGGGGGGAATTTGATTGGACAAGTCATTATCACTTGCCATATTATGGCATTATCAGTTTGTAAGATCAAATTTGGCAATTGACATGCGACTTATATGTAGTTCATTATAATAATTATAGGCATTTATATAGCGCTATCTACATGTATCTAGAAATATTCGATTCAGAGGCGAGATATTATTATTATTACTATTATTACCCCGGATTTAGCTTGAGCTGCCTTTCAGTGCTCATGCATTCTAGGAATTAATCCTACCTGGTACCCACTCACCTCACCTGGGTTGAGTGCAGCACAATGTGGATAAATTTCTTGCTGAAGGAAATTACGCCATGGCTCGGATTCGAACCCACGACCCTCTGTTGCAAAGTCAGAAGACTAATCCACTGGGCCACAACGATCCACTCTATGATGTCATTGAGTGTCATTGTGCTCTATGTAATATATTTCTTCGATTCCTTAGCACATGATATGTTGGATGATGGTGATTAAAGTACTCTTTGATCTCTTATTTTTATGTTGTCAGGGATTGTGTTTACTAACATTGATGATGATCCAGATAGCAGTTACATTCCTCCTCTTCTAGACTACAAGATCCGCATGGACTCTGCTTTCAGTGAAAGTACCACAAGGCTCATGGATGGGTAAGTATGATGGTGGGCCCCAAGTCTGCGCACCTAACAATTTGAGTTAAGATTTAACATGAATTTATTCTTATTTCACAAAATCTTTCAGTTGATAATGTTCCTTACATCATAATGAGTTAGTGTGCCAAATATCTCATAAAAATTTGAAAGAAATATATGATTTTCTTGGAAAAAACCTCGGGCAGTCATTTTCAGATTGAAAAAAAAATGGCACCCCATGTCTGCGCACTCATTCACTTTGCACACGATTCGGGGATTTTGATGACAAAGGCTGCATTTTGAGGCCGTCACATGAAATGCCCTGAATTCATTATTTTTCCACCATTTTGAGTCGGATTTGTTTAAGAATACCTGTGTATGCATTGCATGTGTAAAGTTCGTGCTCGTTGCGTATCTTCTTTTACTAGAATCGCGCAGATACGCAGGTACTCAGATGGTGGTGAAACCATTCTCTTTCTGTTCGTGCCAACTCCCGTAGGAACTCGACAGGACAGCATTTTGCTGGTAAACGCCAAGCTGGTACATGTATATAACCAATTACCTATGAAACAGTTTACGTCTAGGTTAATCAGTCATAGTGGCTGACGTTATAGACAACAGATATCACTCTCAGGCCTTAGAGGCAATGGCAGAGTTGGGATTTGAACTCACAACCTTGCGATTATGAGTCAAATGCTCTAACCACTGGACCACACGACCCAACAACCATTGTTACTGATGATTTTGATACATTTAGATAAATGTAATTAAACTTGCTCTGGTCAGATTCAGATTTTTTATTGTCCAATTGCAATCAAGTACAAATGGAAATTCAATTTGCTCGTACAAAATAATTTAGAATATGACATGATGCACCCAAAGGATTACACGATACATTTAGTAAACATTATACAAATTAACAAGCAAAGATAAGAGAAAATAAGTTAAAGGCAGGAAGGGAGAGGGGGTAATATAATTTCCAATAAGGCTTTTAAATGCACGGATTGAAACTGGAACGAAAGAATTTACAAAGCGTGAGGTTCTGCCGGGAAGGGATCTCAGACGTTTGCCTGACCTCATCAAATTATAATATTTATGGGGGGCATGGTTCTCATTGGTCAGGATCTCTGGCCTTTTCAAGGATTCTACCTTCATTCTCATCTGGTCAACTCCTCATTGGTTGATACTGTGCATGAGCTGGCAATCTTCATTGTGATCACTTTTTGGCTTAGATTTCATGATATCGCAAAGAGGTTGTAAAAGTACCGCATTAAGATCTACTATGTATATCATGGAAGTAGATTTTTATTCTTGTTACAATTAAATCATTATAATTCTGTATAATGTATTTAATGTTCTATCGATTGGTAATCATACATTTTAATTATTTGTAAATTGACCCCTTTAGCCATTGCCACTGGTCAATATTTCCAATATACCATTGAATAAAATAAATTAATGAATGGATGGATGGATGACTTAACGAATGAACGAATGAACGAATGAACGAACAAATGAATTAATTAATGTAGGAATGAATTAATGGATAAATGAACAAATGAACTTTCTAACAAATGTATGAATGAATGGTATGATGACATTTAACCTTGATTTTCAAGGCATGAAATCCTTGCTTGTTTCAATATCTTTTGTTTAGCTGAATGCTTAATTACAGTACATCTATTATTTTCCATCTCAGGTACTGGACACCAGGCCCAAGGAAGGGCATCAGAGATAGGAAATACTTTGAGAGCGGATTCATCTTCATCCAAGATATCCTGGAGCAAGCAATCATCAAAGTGAAGACTGGGAAAGAAGACCTCGGAGCAGGAATGTATATCAAGCAGTTCCCATATCCATGCTATATCAGTGATCTGTAAGTATAAATCTGGTTTGAGAATCAAGACAATTTCAACTCAATTTCCACATTATCATAGAACTAGTATCAGAAGTACATGTATATGACAATGATTTATATCCTTGTGTTCCAATTTTTAGGGCTTTCTTGCATGAAAAAAATTTATGATAACTTCGCCATCAAATGGTAGCTTTTATGAAATCTTTCAGTTTAATTGGTTGTTGAGCATTGTTACTATGATAGTTACTGAAGAATGGCACAGTTATCATGTAGCAAATTTTATGCATTTGGGCCCTGATGGTTTGATACTTCTTTCAGTTGATGCCATTTTGTCTACTCTATGTTAAATCATACGTGGGCTATATTCAGTCATTGTTTTAATGTTTGAACAAACTAATAGCCAGTGTATCTATTTACTTTTCCTCATTTCATTAAATGGCCCAATCAGATAAACTAACATCATACCAAGTTAGTTGTAAAGGAAATTGATATAGCCTTGCTGAAAATAAGATGAAATGAAAGACTTGTCTATCAGATTAACTGGACTTCCATTAGAACAGTGGAATGACCTTTAATGAAAGATACATGTATACATGTAAAGATAGATGATAAAGTTTGCTAAACAGATGTGCAACATTATGGATATCACTCAATATAAATTTATGTTGATGATGGGGATGATAGAGCTTCATGGCTAGCTGGGTGGTGGTGATGATGATGATGTCGATGATGATTGATGATGATAATGACAAGAATGATAATTATCACATAAAAACTGTGATTGTCTTCCTTTCGCTAACCCTGTGTTTTCTCTATCCAGGTTTGTCCAATCTTTATCTGGAGTTCTGCCTCTCTTCATGATCATCTCCTGGATCTTCTCGGTGGCGATGATCATCAAGGGTGTCGTCTACGAGAAGGAGAGACGTCTCAAGGAGGTGATGAAGGTGATGGGGCTTAGCAATGGGGTTCACTGGCTGGCTTGGTTCATCGATAGCTTCCTTGTCATGTTCACCAGCTGCGTGCTCCTGGTGCTGGTCTTGAAGGTGAGGATGGGGTTGATTGTGATGAAGAAGATGATGATGAAGGCTGCGATAATGTTATGGGTGATAATGATCATAACGGGGTTGATGATGATGATGATCATGATGCAGGTTATGATGAGGCAATGGATGATGATGATTAGAATAATGATGGTTGAGGTGGCAGTGATGATGATTTTGATATTAACCAGGGTGATGGTGTTGATGATGATGATGATGATGATGAAGATGATGATTAGGATGATGATAATGCTGCTGATTTCATGTCAATGATGATGACGGCTGATATGGTTCTTGTAGTAACTTTATCAAAATAATGAGATCAGTTTCTGCATTCAAAAATCTTGCCTAATGACCAAGAAACTATTTCCCATTTCCTTTCTTGTTCCAGTATGGAGCAATCATCACCTACTCTGATGGAGGGATCGTCCTCCTCTTCCTGGTCTCCTTCTGCATATCTACCATCATGCTGTGTTTCCTCATCAGCGTGTTCTTCTCCAAGGCCAATCTCTCGGCTGCCTGCGGAGCGGTCATTTTCTTCCTCACCTACGTCCCTTTCACCCTGGTCATCACCTGGGATTCCTACTTGACCAGAGGAGCCAAGTTTGGTGTGGTGAGTTTGGATTCATTTACCCGTATTCTGAAGTCTTACTTAAATTTGGACCATAAATTAACTCTGTGCTAAAATTATGAGCAGCTAAAAATGTTACATATTTACATTGTATGTTCCTCATCTTTATAGTTTTCCCTATTCAACTAATACATGTAGTTCATTAATTTTGTTTACATGTAGATGTCATTATTCAGTACTATATGAGATGGTACATGTAATACTAAACAATCAAAATAGGAAAAGTTGTAATTTGACTTTTAAATTATTTTGTACTAGTCTTCAACCATGACCTTGCCTGACCTATCTCTTTCAGTCTCTGCTGAACACCATTGCCTTTGGCTACGGCTCCGTCTACCTCTCCCTCTACGAGGTTCAAGGAACAGGTGTCCAATGGAACAACATCAACACCAGTCCCTTGAATGGGGAGCACGGCTTTACGTTCATGCAGGTCTTGGCCATGATGTGGTTGGATGCGTTCATCTATGGACTTTTGACGTGGTATATTGAAGCTGTCAAACCAGGTAATTTTTTTTCTGCAAAATATTAAGATGCTAAGTTACTGGCCTTTTTTTTTCTTCTGGCAAGTCCCATCCATGATGCATTAAGCTTGCCTGGTATTAAATTTATTTAGATATTTTCATTCACATGTACAATGTATGTTATTTGAAATAATACACTTTAACATCGAAGCTTAATATTCAAGCATAGAATAGTCCAAAATTGTAATAAAGTTTATTGTTTAATTATGATTTTACTGGTATAGGGGAATTTATTCATACAGATTCTTCATCCATCTTCAAATAGAATTATATATTTTGTCCTTTTATTATTTTATCAAAGATCTCATGAATATAAAAGCTCAAAAAGGTTTTCCTTGAGCTATTGAAATGTCAGACAATTTTTATTCTACTTTGAATTTAGAAACCAAGAAATTAACTAGGCCTTTGGCTAATGAACATTTAGTAAATGGACTTGAATTGAATTATAGTGAATACCGGTATAGCAACCATTTCAAATTAGAATTCAATGTAAATTTATTTTTTTTAATCTATACAACAGTAGTTTTTCTTTTATACAGCACAATTCTTTTCTCTTTGTGTTTCAGGCCAATATGGAATGCCCAGACCGCTTTACTTCCCGTTCATATACAGTTACTGGTTTGGGCATGGTAAATCTAAGGATATTGATGGAGAGCGTATTGATATGAGTCATGCAAGGTTTAGAGGTGGTGAGTTTATACAATGATGCAATCATCTTGAGTTTTCATATCGGGAGAAGTATCGCAATAGAGGCTTCATGGCATGGTACACATCATTTAAGGTTTAACCCTAAATAGGCTGGGCTATTTCGACGCCTAAGAAGACTGGGGGGGGCTGATTCAGCCCCCCCCCTATGATCTCGGCTGTCGATCGCGCGATCGCGACGAAAATTGGCACACGCGTTACCCATGGCATTATCTATGAAACTATAACATCAAATTCTGCAAAAAAATCGCTTGTCTCATTAATTATGCTAATTTATGCATAAAATCATAAGTTTGCTCTAATTAATAAAATAATGCCCTTGAAATGCTAATTTTTGTTTCACATTCTCTAGATAGGCATCTGATCAAATTGAATTTAAAAACATTTCAAAATCACATTTATTTTCTTATGTATTCTATTGTTTTCTAAATTTATGTATTTCTCGTTTTTTGACTTTTTGTCTTTTATTGTTTTTTCAATGGAAATTGTCGTGGACACTATTTTGACCGTAAAAAAATAAAATTAATTGATTTTAAGCAGTAAAAGGAAAAATAATGATACATTTATGAATTTTGGCAAAGAACACTATTTGCATTGGATTTGTACACAAATTCAAGTTTTTGAGTAATTTTGTGTCTGCATGCACTTACAAAATGTTGCGTAATTTTGGAACCACGTACCAGAGAGTCACAATTTTTGTCTCAAAAGTTGCGCGAGACTTGAATGTAAAAAGTCAGCGAGCGACGCGGTCAAAAAATTTTGCGCGGCGGATTTATCGCAAAAAATGTCGAGGGGGGGCTGATTCAGCCCCCCCCCCCTGTCTTTATAGGGTTAGGGTTTTATTAGAATATCCACATATTGCAGCCATTTAGGCTGAATTGGATTGGATTGTATTGGATTTACAAAATATAACAATAAAATGATAACATGATATAGCAATCAAACATTATAATATGTTATTTGCAAATAAAAAGACAAACACTTTGGGTAACTTGGCAGATTAAAGGAAAGGATGACGAGAGTGATGACCAAATTCTCTCTTTGAACAAGATTGGTTCTGAAAAGATCTGCTCACTCATGATGTTTCAATAAGGATGTTTTTACTTTCCTCGGAAGAATGATATGTAATGGCAATTATAATACATGTAGTTACATTTATATAGTACTTAATGCTTTTCTAAGTGTTTTGCATTGTAATTATTATGACCCTGGTTATCAGATTCTGGCATGCCTGCACACAGTATGCGCAGTTTCTCCACTTCCTGGGGAGAGTAAGCGCATGCTTTTCAGGACCAATCATTCAAGTCTTCTAAAGTAGAATTAAAACTTCTTATCTAAGGTCTTTAATTATTCTTTGTTAGTGCTGCATGCAATCATTTAATTACCCTTTTGGTTGTGCTTTGTACTTATTTTTCATTATTTTTTTTGAAACAAGTGCACACCTAGTTACCAATAATGCATATAGCATTTCCATTTATTTGAAAGCAGGATAAAACAGCACTGTATATTAAATGCCTTGCTCATGGGCATAGGTACCGCGGTTGGGGAACACACCCCAGGCTTTCCATGTATAGCCAGGCGCCTTAGACCACTCAGCCACAGCACCTCCATGATTATTGAAGTTATGGAATGATCTGTGTATCGTTGTTGTATCCTATAGCACCTAACTCTGACTTTGAGGCAGATCCTGCCCACCTACCCCTTGGTGTGGCGATCCGTCATCTGCTCAAGATCTACTCTACCGGTAAGAAGCTTGCTGTAGACAACCTCAGTGTGAATTTCTACGAAGGACAGATCACCTCGTTCTTGGGCCACAATGGAGCCGGCAAGACCACAACCATGTAAGTCTTCTCCTGCAGAGTACTCCAAAGCTTCTACAAACCTTGAGGTTTGCTGGAAACCTTCCTTCCACTCCTGTGGACATTTTGAAGTAAAATTATCATTTACTTGGTTTGTAGTGCCAACGCTGTTTTGCGATCACTGGACCGAAGACTCCTGCTTCAGACGTGACAACACTACCTTCAAGTTGGTTATCTGTTCTAAACTGAACTTGAAGGCATCCATGAAAATTGTCTGTAATGATGTCTTTATGAAATGAAGCCAAGACCTCTAAATTGTACATTGCTTCTACTTCTAGCTAATGTGAGTACAAGATGAAAATGATTGTTTTTTATTTGCAACATCCACACAGTTTTGTGACCGGGTCTTTTTAACCCTATTAAAGCTACAAAACCTACAAAAACATATGATTTCCACCAAATAAATGTACAGTAGTAGTAAGGTTGTACCAACCGACTTTTGATATGCATTCCTAAGATTGGATAACAATTTTTTCCATCTGTGTACCTCGTAGGTCCATATTGACTGGTCTGTTCCCGCCAACGGAAGGCACGGCTTACATCTATGGGAGGGACATCCGTACCAGTATAGATGAGATCAGACAGAGTCTAGGAATGTGTCCCCAGCATAACGTCTTGTTTGACAAGTAAGACTGCCGATGCTATGGTCAAATTTGAGCTTGGCTTTTTGTTCTCGACTTCTGTTGAGAACTTGAGATGCCAATGTTTTCCTTTATCCAGTAATACTACATGTACATGTACAGTACATGTATGTTTATAAATCCCATCATCAATATTAAAAACATGATCTTCTTTTGCAGAATGTCCCATCAATTCCTCATTATTATTACATGTAAATGCTATTTAATAAAGCTGGGTAATAATAATAGCAGGGCCCGCTGGGAGAACTGTTATCAGAACTAAAGTGGCTTCCCTGGGTAAATATACCTATATAATAACTATTATTATTACTATTATTTACAAGTGCAAGATAAGCATTCTTATGTCATGTACCTGTACTTGTTTTATTATTCATTCTAGTCACACTATTATTATTTCAACGTCCTGTTCTCTTAATTTATCTTTACTTTAGTGTTTGATTTTATTCTCGAATATTAGATCTTTTTCGTAAGTTGATTATACTTTTAATTTCATGCTTGACTAATGATTTGAAAGCCCAGTGCTTCTTATTTCTCTCTCTCTTTTAATTGTTTTTCAATTTTATTTGTTGTTCACTCTTTATGTATATCTTATATTAATTTGTATTTAATTGTATCATGGTGGTGCTCCACCCACAATTTTTTTAAATGAAACCTTCCAGGGGCTCCCCATCCCATGTTTTTATCTGATTTGTATACACCTGTATTTTTATGATTGATTGATTGAAATAAATTTTGAATTGAATTGAATTTGAACACTAATTAAATGTATACCATATGTTTGAACCCAAGGTTGACTGTTGCGGAACATCTTTGGTTCTACGCCCGTCTCAAGGGTGCTA
This sequence comes from Lytechinus variegatus, assembly GCF_018143015.1. NCBI lineage: Eukaryota > Metazoa > Echinodermata > Echinoidea > Temnopleuroida > Toxopneustidae > Lytechinus > Lytechinus variegatus. The sequence continues at coordinate 24,319,789 of NC_054750.1, read as the reverse complement.
CTCCTAATGATGTTGCCATAGAGATGGAACAGATGTTACAGGACTTGAACCTGCCTCATAAGAGAGATGAATACTCTGCCAATCTTTCAGGTACTTTGGATTGCAATACTTTGCAATATTTTGAAAATGATAATCTAGATGCTGCAAATTACATGTAGTAGGATGTTTCAGGGGAAAATGGCACCTAATAGGATTTTTTAAACTTGTAAAATATTGGGGTATGTTTTTTCAGAATTTCAAAGAAAAAACATGATTTTAGGCTTGAAAAGGGGTTAAAGAGAAAAAAAGGATTTCTCACAAATAAGATTAGCAACTCTGGATAATCTCTGCATCTGAAATAATTTCAGTTTGTGGAATAACATTTTTTTTTATAAAGAGTGTAAACCTTCATTTGTATTAGCCAGCAGTGCATTGTGTTTTATAAGTGCATCGATATCATTAATGGTCTTTCTCCATTATACATGTAGGTGGCATGAAGAGAAAGCTGTCCATAGCCATTGCCTTCATGGCTGGCTCTAAGACTGTCATCTTAGATGAACCTACTGCTGGAGTAGATCCTTACGCTAGGAGAGAGATCTGGGACCTTCTCAGCAAATACAAGACAGGTAGGAAAAAGGACATATCTTGGGCCTGTCGGATAAAACTTTTTACCTGAGAAAACTCTGGTAAAAACTGAAAATTAAGGTTAGTCTAAGTTCTGCCATTGACTTTAACACAGGGCAAAAACTCTGGTAAAAACCACCTGAGTTTTCTCAGGTAAAAAGTTTTATGCAACGGGCCGCTTGTATTACTCAGTTGTCATCATTATTGCATTGCAGTATTATGCCACTACCTGGGAGACACTGTTCACTAATAGTACAGTGAATTTAGCTTTCAAATTACTATCCTTCCTCTACCTCCAGTATTCTGAATATTTGGTTCAACAAATTAAAACTTTTACTGAATAAATTAACATACTCAGAATTCAAAGATAATATTTATACCAGTGACGATGTTGATGATAAAGAAAATAAGAGCCTACTCATAGGGTCTTGACTTTTTAAGGTTAGGAAATATAGAAGGATTAGCAATAATTAGTTTACCTTCATTTAGGATAATGATTATATTTTGGTTAATTTGTTTTTATTTGAAGAGGACAATATATTCAATGCACAATTTGTTCATTCTTTACAATTACATGTAGTGTGAGTGGATACATGTACATGTATGTATAGTGGTCATTTTATTTTGTGACTTGGGCATACTGCATAAGTTTAAAATGATCTGTATGGTCATTGCATTGAAGCAAAGCGTGAAAAGTGTATCAATAAATATACAAACTGTTGTCATGAAATTATTAATTTTATTAACTTTTATCCTCTCAGGCCGAACAATCATCATGTCCACGCATCACATGGACGAGGCCGACATCTTGGGAGATCGCATCGCTATCATTGCTAAGGGCAAACTGAGATGTTGCGGAACGTCTCTGTTTCTCAAGAGTCATTTTGGCTCTGGGTATTACCTGGTGCTGACAAAGAAGACTGGAGAATATGGGCTCAATAGGAATGCGGATGATGATGTTGCACCGGTAGGTTTTCTATGTTACCCTCTCTCCCATTTCCCACCTCTTCCTCTTGCTCTGCCTCCTCCTCTTTCTTCCCATCCTTCTTCTCTTCTGGGCAATCTCATAAAATAATCAACTTTTTTGTACGTCCGACCCCCATTTTTCTCAAGTTTTACTTCACATCATAGACTGACCAAGTCATGGTCATTTGAGAGCATTACAGACTATCAAAAAAACAAGAAATTATAGACCGATAATTTCATGAAAGTCCCACATATAGGGGGTCGGACGTACCTACTTTAAGGAATTGCCCTTCTTTATCCTCATCCTACTTGTCTATCTCCCCCACCTAATAAATCATCGAACATTAGACTTTTTTAAAATGAACCCCAAAACTTGAATTATAAATAATAATGTATTTATATGAAAGTTACCTAGTAAATTTCGATATCCGTGCTGTGTTATACTTGAAATTAGTTTGAATAGTTTGAATTGAAACCATTTGTAATACAGCTTCTGAAATATTCATTTCTACATGTAATTCTAGATGAGTAATTTATTGGTATATATTGTTCCATGCAGCTTAATCTAAACCCTGATGATAAGACCGATGGTGATGTGATCCATGCTGAGAAAGCAAGCGAAGCTGGAGATGTACCAGGTAAGGAATTCAAATATTAGAAATTTAAAAAAAAGAAGAAATATAATAAAAAGTCAGGAGCCTATCAATGCATGTATTCCTTTGATGGAATAAGTTATTATGTCTAGGGTCTGGGGAAATTCAAATCATAGGTAGTTGCATGCGGTTTCATGATTTAGTTGACTACATGTACATGCCCTCTTGATGTAAATCTATTTTTAAATTACATTTATCATTCAGGTTTATTGCTAATGCTGCAATAACATTGTCCTTAATGCCAGATGTTAATTTATTTTTGTTTTCATCATACCGGGGACATTGGGAATCCTTTAACTTTATTGATAAATAGTCACCCCTTAGTTACAATTTTTGAGTTGCAATACATGTATGTGCTTCAATATCTATTTTCTTGATTACCAGATCTTGGGTATTGCAGCGTGGCCGTCATCACAGCCTTCATCAAGAAGTTTGTTCCCAAGGCAACGGTGGCTGAGAACATCGGGACCGAGATCTCCTTCCAGCTCCCTCTCTCATCGGCACGCAATCAGATGCTCTCAAAGTTATTCAGAGAACTAGAGATGAACATGGATAAACTGTACATCAGCAGCTACGGCCTCTCTGATACGTCATTAGAAGAGGTTGGTTTCTAAGAGAGTTCAAACAGTGGTTTGATCAGTTTAATCTATGAAAGATAGGGCATGTAATATAGATTCTATAAATTCCAATTTTGTAATGGTTCATAATGACTGAATTATATATTTTACTTACGTCAAGCAAGAAACTTCCTTTGCAATTGTTCGCAAAGTTAAATGTGCATCACATCGTAGCAAATCAATCCACAATACGTGTATCTATGGCAAGCAAGACTTACAATTAATTTTCAGACCTTACAATATGTTGAAATTGATTGGAAGCTCTTAAAGAATAAGTATGTGAATTTGAAGTTAGACCAGCTGGGCATTAGACTTGATGAGGACTAGACCAAGAGGGCATTAGATCAAGTGTAGCTAGACCAAACAGTATTTAGACCAATTGATAGCAGGCCAAATAGAATAAGCCCATGTGATATTAGACTATTTGAGAGGTTCCATGACATTTGCTCCGGTGACAATTGCTCTAATGGAAGATCTGCAAGATAGGACAAACATAGACCCAAGACCCAACCTTCAAAACTAAATAAACCTGAAATCCTTTATATTATTCTGAATAGAAACCTCTATTACAATCCTAATTCTAACCCTATGCCCACTAAGGTGTTAAGACCGGTGCAAATGTGGGAGGAGCAAGTGTCGTGTCATACTGTACACCAACTGCTTGTAGACGAAGCGCCTATACATGTAAACCCATTGTAGTGTACATTGTTATTTATTTGAAGTAATATAAAGAGGGCTTCTTGTAATCTTCCGATTAGGTGTTCTTGGCCGTGACAGAAGAGAATGAGATGGTAGACATGGAGCCAGGCTGTACCGACATAGCAACAGATGGAGGCAGGTTGCCACGCCCATTCATGGGGAGGGGTAGCATCAGGAGGAGGCATTATAGAATGCCATCGGCATCTTCTATCAATCTTAGCATCACTGATGAGAACCAAGGGCTGCTGGCTAATGATGGTGAGTTGATGGTGTGGGTTCGGTCGTGATGGTCAGGAGGAGGAGGAGAAAGAGGAGGAAATTTTTAATGATGGTGATGATGATGATGATGAAGATGATGATGATGATGATGGTGATGGTGGTGGTTTTGATAATTTTGATGATGAGTATGGTGAATTGTTGATCATAAGGACAAGAATGATTATTATGACGATGATGATGATGAAGATAAAATACATGGTCAAAATTATTATTATGAAGATCTGTATTAAAAAAATGCAATTGTTTATTTTGATCATAATAGATAATCATGATAACAATCATTCATATTATCATATGATCGGTTTATACCATCATAATTTTCAAATATCTTCAACCATCCATATTATTTGGCATATGTAGCAACATACCTATTAATTCATAGTCGCATATTCCATCCAATATCTACTATTCTTTCATATATCTAGTTACTGATGCTGTCCACCAGGAGGCCATGGCTCACCCTGCCCAGACGGAGCCAGTCCGGGACGTTACTCAAGACGGTGGGGATGCTGGAGAGGATGATCAGAATTCAACTCCCATGACGCCATTCCAGCGTGAAACCATGCAAACTCAAAAAGGTAATAAAGTCAATAGCCAATGTTGTACATTATATGTTTCACCATGAAACCGTGCAATCAAATCAAGTTACAGCATTCATGGAATTTCGAAGTAAGCATGTCTGTATCTTCATACTCAAATATGTTCAAAACATTCAAGCATCAATTTTTCTGCATGTTTTCAGCTTGAAAGAAAATGAAACTATGCAAACTCAAACAGATATTGAAGACTAATAAAGTCAGTAATAATTTTGTCTATGTTATGGGACATGCTACAGAATTCAGGTCCAATAACATTTCATCTTGAAATCATACAGATCAAATTAAGGTACATGCGCAACATTCATGTAATTCAGTATTAAACATGTATGTGTCTTCGTACTGTATGTGTTCGAAGCATTCATCAATCATTTTCAACTGAGTATGAAATTCATTTTTTTTTCACTCTGTGGCTGGTGGAGATACTCAAGACTGGTTGAATTCTGTGACCAGAGAAATGATTATCTGCGGGTCAAATATTGTGACCACCTGAATACGAAACATGTATTCAAGAACCTGTCTATAAAGACCACATGTTCATAAAGTCAGGTTTATGAATTGGACATACTTGTACAGTGGTGTCATTCCATTTCTTGTTCAAAAAATATTTCATATCATCTGTTCATTGTGGTTATTTCATTTTTTGTTGCAATCACAACATTGCTCACTACAGCGCCGACCGATGCCATTGACTCAGAGCCTCAGGGAGCCGTGGCCAGCAGTGTACCCCCAAGGGTCAAAGGTCACAGCAGGAACAAAGGCCACGCTCGTCAGGTCAGCTTCAGTCAAATCGATGGTAGGTCTGAATTGTGTTTGCTTTATTTTGATCAAGTCGCAAATGGTCGTTATTTGCTATGTTACATGTATTTGATGCAGATCCAGGGCTCTGTTGCACAGAACCTATGTAGCATTGATTTTAACTTTGTTATCAATATTGAATACAGTAACTGTCAGTTCTCTAAAAAGCAGCATGGTTGACAAAGCCAGCTATGACAAAGTAAGCCAATGAAGCAACAGGATCCTGAAGTGAAGCATAGGTCCAAGATTTTTTTATGCATTTCTATGCGAGTGAAACATTTTCAAATTTACGTATAATTTTCCACTAAACTCTTCTTGCGTTTTCTGTTTCGTGCAGTCGGACTACAGCCTCTTTCGCTATTTCAAAACACTTGAATTTTGGACATATTTTTGTTTCATTGCATGAACTGTTCTTGCGTTCTCTGTTTCGCGCAGTCGGACTACAACCTATTTCGCTATTTCAAAACACACTGGAATTTATGACAAGTTTACGTTTGAATGCAACTATAATGCTTCACATCTATGCTTGTATGTTTCTTATATTTTGATACGAATTAGGTACATTGTATATGTATTTTCTGTTTTCTTATCAAGCTGGATAGTTGTGTTATCTTTGAATTTTGATTTGTGGAAGCCATGCTCTTATTTTTAAGAATATTTACCTTCTTGTCTTTGTTTGTATGTGCCATTCTATGAGGGAAGGGGAGGGATATCATTCAGTGGATACTGGTACATGTGAATATATTCTTGCCTGAACACTAAAAAATGAAACAATGCTATTATGGTGAAGGCAAAATTTTCTTGTGAAGTGGTAGCTATCCATTATTTTTAAATGCTGAACTTGATTTTGTTTGCTGTAGTACAAGCAAGTGTGAACAGCTCTCAGACCCCAGATAGCTCAAGCAAGTCAAGTGTGAAAGGTCAAACAAAGGGCAAAGGTCATGCCCGGCAAGTGAGCTTCAGTCAACAAGAGGGTAGGCAGGGATGGAGTATCCCAACAAGATACTGTATCTGCACAAACTTATCAACATTGCATGCTGACTAACCTGGGGCCCGTTGCAGAAAGAGTTGCAATTAAACGCAACTCTAAAAATCATGCGCATCTTGATTTTCAACCAATCAACAGCGCGCATTTTGGACTTGCGATTGATTTTTTTACTTGCGTTTAAACGCAACTCTTTCTGCAACAGACCCCTGACTAAGTATGTAAATGTATGTCCTTCAGGCCCAAATTCCCGTAGATGGTTTTCAACCTGTGGCTTGTAATTAGGTTTTATGCAAATTTAATTTTTTAACTTAAGATGCTTAGTTTAGCACATAATAATGGGAAAGGATGCAATATTACATTTATGCTTCTATCACAGGGCATTAAATTCATTTTAGCTGCTGTGGATCGAGTCAAAGTTTTTATGTATTTGAATAAGTGGTGGATTTATTGATTCAATACTGGGCTGATGAATGCTAAAAATAGAAAGAAACCTGAATGAGGTGCATAAATTTGCATAAACCTTGGTTTCAAAAACCCATTAATGAATTTGGGCCTATACAGAAAATGTGTTTTAATAAAGAAAAAACAGTTGTTATTTATTGGAAAAAAACTGTAACTAACTGGCATGCTGTACATGTATGTACATGTGATGAATGAGATGCGATGTCGTTGATAAATTACAGTATATAACTGCAACAATGAATTTACTTAGACTACATAGTACTACATGTAGTCTTGGTTTGATATAAGTCCGTGGAATAAAGAGAAAATGCATTCATATTCTGTATATCTTTTCAGAAAAGATGTAATTGTTCATAAATGGTTGTTGAATTTTAAGCAATTGCAATATTTATAAGGACCCATTTCTTGCTACAGGTATATATCCTGACTCATACCACTAGGCATAACAAACAACTGATTTCTTCTAACCCTAACTAGCACTGCTTTTCCAGCAAAAATATAATATTCAAAAAAGGTTACATGAAGCTAGATACAAGTTAAAACTTAGACTAAGTTGTGCCAGCCAGTAGACAAATTAATTAATGAAAATATTGTGTTATTGGACAGTGTCCACTTGTGCAGATCATGTTCAATTTATGAAATAATGATAATAATATGCAACAAGTATTTAGTGCTGTATGCCAAGATTTCTAAGTGCTGCATATTAAATTTCCCCAACTTTAGCATATAGCTGCCAATGAGATACTTTAGCATATCAAGGAATTAATTTCTGCTGGGTACCCATTTACCTCACCTGCATCAAGTGTGGCAAGTTTAGATTATACTTTTCCAAGGGACTTTAGTGCCGAGGTGGGACCTTGACATCTATAGGCCTGAGACATATCCACTGGATCATGATACCTCTGCATACATGTATATCATCAGCACTCAAAGAGATTTCCAATTAGAGTATATTTTGGCTGTAATTAAATCAATTCATCTTCTTATAAAAAAATTAGACTATTATCAATGTTATTAAAATCAATGGCTCTTTTATTTTTGCTTTCCCAAAACAAAATCACTTTTAAACTTCTTTGGGTTGAATTATATCAGATATTCATTGTATATTGTAAATTGTCAGTATTTGGTGGGGATGAAGCTACATGTACAAGATAATGTTTGCTGAGTTTGTTGTTATACTTAATTTTTTTTTAAGTTGCTTTTTAATGCTACATGTAAAACTCTACACCATGCAGTATGATGTCCATGCTTTAGCACTATTGCATACTGATACTTTCAGTGCACTTATGACTTGCTTCTTCCCACCATGTGAATGAAATTAATTTGATTCATGTGCATTATTTGTTTTATTTTATTGATGTTTGTTGTTTCTGCTTATCTTCATTTAATCCAGGCATTTACCCTCTTACTTGTCTCCTTAATCTTGCTTTGCGCAACCTAGCAACAAAACCATATTCTGTCTTTTGTTTGTGCATTACTGTATATGTGTCATTCTTTTATTTTTTTTTCAATATACATGTACATATATGTATGATCATTGTTTGCTTGTTGATAACCAACATTAATTCATTTCAACTAGATGTTCTGAATCTACTATCAAATTTTTAAATTGTAATATGCAAGGCCTTGCATTTCCATTTTTAGAAAGAAAAGCATTGTTTTTTATTATAATTGTTGAATGAACATTTAAAAAAAAATTATTGGTAGAAATATTTGTGAATATTACAAAATAAAATGTTAGTGCTTTCCCCTTTGCTTGATTTTATCGATAATTTGCTGGATACACCATGTATTTTACAAATTGCTAATTCTACAAATTCTACTTGAGAATATTAAAAGTATCGTTATTTGTTTGAAACCGATCTTAGAAGAGAGACAAAACAGCAGTCTCCTGTAACATTTATCATAAGTGCATAGGAAAAATAAATCTAAATTGATCTGTCTGTATCAGCTGTATATATTTGTAGAAATAATGCATGAATATATATGAAAATGATGTTGCAATGCCAATACATATCCCATGAAATCCTTCAGTAGTTGATGCATATAGCCATGCCATCAAGAATATGTCTTGAAACTTGCACCTGTTACATCATCTGTAACTATTTGTGTATGGAATATTTCATTTTGCAGCTACGGTTCTAGCACCACCAGTCCATGCTCATGAAGTCCTGGACCTTAGCGACAAGAGGGTGACAGGACTAAAGCTGGTCCAGCGACAGTTTTCAGCCCTCTTTTTCAAGCGATTTCACCATGCCCGACGCAGCAAGAAGGGTTTCATTGCTCAGGTATTTTTTCTCTATTTGCTTAGAATCAGAAGGGCGTATATCAATTAAGCCTTCAGATAGATGCTGGTTTTCTTTAGTAACTATTTGGAGAGAACTCTGTAATGTATGTAGATGGATATGATCTATCTCTTATTAGTGTCGCGAGTTAATATTGTGATTATTGAAGCAAGCTGTAACACCAATGTGGATTTATAGAAATATTTTATACATGTATATATTATGAACAACCACAAATACAGATATAAATAGAAATATTAAATCACTACAAGTACCATCCTGTATCATCACCACTGAAATTCCCAGCTACATCCTTCGACAGAAGTTTCTGAATCCAAGTTTTTTTGTCGTGATGTTTTGCATGTAACAAATCTAGACACTTCAAGATTTGATATGGATTTTTTCAAACCAACACCCACCTGCATGTATCTTCTTTCTCTCTTCATTCAGGTCATTCTTCCAGTTGTCTTTGTCTGCTTCTCCATGTTGTTTGCGACCTTGATCCCTCCCATCCAGCAACCATCAGCCCTCCGTCTTGTTCCCTGGCTCTACGGCTCCAACAATTACGTCTTCTACAGCCAGGATAATTCCAATAACCCAGTCTCTGCCAGGATAGAAGAAGCCTTGGTCGATGGACCGGGGATCGGAGTGAGGTGCATGCCGAACTCAGATATTGGGTGAGTTTACAGAGTTTCATTTAGACCAGGGGGGAGGGGCACCACCCCATGATTTTCTACAGTGAAATATGAAGGGGATTACAAGAACAGGGAAGTAAGGTTAAAGGATTGCTTGGGATTAATTCTTTTCCATTCTTAAATATGAAGTCTTGAAGAGATTTTTGGAAATACAGGGAAGAAGAAATGTTCAATTGTGGGACATTTTCCACGATAATTTTTAAGTAAATGTAGTCATTTTCCAAGTAGCATTTATCAGTTACATGTAATATAGATTGACTCATATGGCTGTTAGGGTTCTCGTTGGAATCCATGTATCAAATCTGATGTGGGCCCCGTCTTAAAGAGTTACAATTGTTTATTTAATATGTAGTGTGTAATGATCCATTAGAAAGTGCGCATTAGAAATACTTATTATTATTATTATTATCAAATCAACCTCAATTCTATGGAAATCCATCAATATCATATTTTTGTTTTCTACAGGAAATTTGCACAATGTTCTTTGTAGTGTCATGTTTTGTATTTCAATAATTTCAAATTAATTTCAATTTTTGTCTTCAAAGCTATCCCTGTGAGCCTCACAGAGCCACAGAATGGGGGAAGCCCCACAAGCCAGCCTTCCCAGACTACCTGTATGATGACTATGAGTCGAGGAATCTGACCTGTGACTGTGATAGAGGTTTCCAGTCATGTGATGTAGGAGCCGAGGGACCACCCCCGCCGACCAGAATGGAAGCTTCCACCGACTTCCTCCAGAACATGACCAGTGTGAATGTCAGCCACTATCTGGTCAAGACCATGGAAGATTTCATTCTGAATAGGTGAGTTATTTTATTCTCGATTTAGTGGGCCTTCAAGAAAAGGGTTGTCGGTCGGGTTTTAGCGTGACCTTGAGTGCACATTCGGACAAATTCCAAAAAAATGCAATTTTACGGTTAATATTTAATTTTTATAAACTTATTATTTATTGTTAACAATGAATTTTAAGCACTCATTACATGCAACAACACATTCAGGATTTTAGGGACCCATGAAGGAAGTCCGATATGTGTTCCATTATATTTTTCCCAAAATTGAAATATACATGTATATGTTTATCTGTGGGTACTGTTTATGGGGATTGGTTAGTGGGAGTGAAAGTGAAATTTTGGGGAATGAGCCGTAGAACCTAATGTGGGTGTCTCACACCTAATGCAGAAGAGTCTATAGATGATGTCTAAATGATCTGTGTATTTCTAAATTTGGTGGGGTGAGTTTCATTGAGGACAAGAATTTTGGGATGATGTATATTATTATTGTTATTTCAGTGTCGTCATTTTTTTTTGTTATTATTGTTATATTTCTAGGTTTGGAGGGATGAGTTTTATCGAGGACAATGAGGATGCGCTCCTATCCATCAATCAGAGCCGTCAGTTGATCGGAGAATGGATGAGAGGAAATGTTTCTTCTAGACCAGGCGAGGGCAGTCCAAACAGGGTGAGTTGTTTGACAATTTGTCGGATCTGACAACTTTCTTGATTTTTATTTGCCGAGAAGCATTGCTACCATAGAAACTATAAGATAAAACAAGACGTGTTGGATAAAATGCCCGACAAGTCCTTGAAACTCTCCCCTATGGAGTGATGATGCACTGCCATTTAGATCATTGTCTGTTTGAATAAGATTGTATTTTATCTGCCAAAAATATACAGATATAGTACTCGATCAATTTATAATATAATATATATAAATGATAGATTTGTATAGCGCAGCCACTATATAAATATACTCTACTGCGCTTTGGTTACTCCTACTGCTTATACTAACTAAAAATGATGATCTTATTATTACTTAAAAGCTTCCTTAAACAGATGCATCTTCAATAATGCTTTGAAAGAAGGAACAGACTGGGTCATTCTAACGCTAAGGGGATGTTGGTTCCATAATTTCGGAGCTGCGTAGCTAAATGCACAGTCTCCAAGAGTAGCCTTGGTTTTTAAAGTAGGGTATTTCCAAAAGGAATCTATCCTTCGCACTTCGCAGGTTGTAATTTCATTCAGTTTCATTGTTTGTATTATTTTCAGGAGTTCTTGCCTTCAGGGGATACCATCAGGGAAATTTATGAGGTCCTCTCTTCTCTTACTACTCCTTCAAATGTCAAGGTAAGATCATCACCTATATATCTACATGTATATTGCTGTTTCATCATTTTTAAAGGGATTTCAAACATTATTTTTCTTCTAATCCAGATATTTAGGATTGTTAGTTGTCAATTTAAATGTTTGTATAATTTTTCTTGTTGTAAGCATGTTTAATCATCTAGGGAATAGCACAATATATAAATTATTGAATTTGATATCTTGGCAGTCAAGTAACACAACCATCCACGTGTATTAATCTGATTAAAGGCAAAGAATTCTTCCATTCTTGTCCAAATAATATGAAGACAAGAATAGAATCCTAAATATGGCAAAGCCATTTAAATAAAAAGGCCACCATGGCCTAGCGTCCTTTGGCAAGGCGTCAATCCTCTCTTTGCCACTCTCACCCAGGTGCTAATTGGGTACCAGAAGGAAACGACCGTCATTGTGGTTGGTTTAGCAAGTCTGTGCCTTACAGGCTGCTTGAAATGCTATGAATCCAGTGACCGGGTTATAATAATTTTGAAGCGCTTTGTGCAGTCATAGATCGATAAAGCGCTATATAAATGCCAATTATTATTATTATTATAATATATTATCGCTCTCCAAACATTCACTTGTTTATTTTCCAATTTCTAGGTTTGGTGGGATAACAATGGATGGCATGCTCTGCCTATCTTCATGAACGTGATGAATAACCTACTCCTACGAGCCCACGTCGATTCAGCTAACAGCAGCCTATACCACGGGATGACGGTTACTAACCATCCTATCAATTTCACCAGCAGCCAGATAGATGAAGAGATCAGGTATTTCTACCATTACGGTTACTTAACATTTTGACAACATTCTTTTTTATATGAAAATAAAAGTACAGTTGTGCTCAGAAGTTAATAATAATAATAATAATAAACAGTTCTTGTATAGCGCATATCACAACTATGAATAATGTCTCTATGCGCTTCCAAAGGACTTGGATATTATTACCCCAGCTGTAGCTTGGCTACCGTAATTACTATGATTACAGCGCACACGCATTTCAAGGAATAAATTCCTGCCAGGTACCCATTCACCTCACCTGGGTTGAGTGCAGCACAATGTGGATTAATTTCTTGCTGAAGGAAATTACGCCATGGCTGGGATTCGAACCCACAACCCCCTGTTTCAAAGTCCGGAGACTAATCCACTGGGCCACAACGCTCCAAGTTAGTGAACCCAACCACAAAATGCCCCCCTTCATGTCGAGTGTTGAATGTAGAGAACGGCGCTACAATGTTAAGCGAGCCCAGATTAACAAAATTTATTGAATGTTATATTTTTACTACACGTACCTGACTTCACAATAAAGTATCTAAAACATGGCAGAACTGAACACTGAATATGCTCATTTTCTGGTAGTGTTCACAAACTGTAGGGCCGTATTCTGAATTCGGGTTTAACTTAAACTCGGGTTTAAAGTTGTCATTACGAAAATTTGTGTTTAAAAAAGGATCTTATCTGACACCCCAATTTCAAATTCCAAGCTACTTTCACTCCCCCCCCATCAGTCAGACCGCAGGTCCCTGTGCTAATGAGCAAAAAGGCCAGATTCATCCAAATCATCTCGTGGCTGAATCCTCCCCTTGGCAAAATCTCGTGATTCATGAGATTTTTTTTCTCTAAGAATTTACCTGTTTTAACCTCAAGTTAAATGAAATATTATTGCACCATCGGAAAGAGTAAAAGTTACTCTTGCATATTGGTCATTTATTTTGTATACAATATTTTGTTAAATAAGTAAATTTCTGGCCTGAAAATGTGCCTCAAAACTGAATTTTCTTCCTCTGTTTTCTTTTGCAAATTGTGCAAAACTTTTTATTTTGAGCCTCAATGATATCTATATCACCATAAAGCTGAACTTCTGTACTTTCTCACAATGCCACTCTTGATATGCGGCACCTTTTAATCGGGTCAAGATCACACTTTTCCCACCAAGGTACAAGACGAGATTTCTGAAATTTTGTACTTGCATGAAATCCAGAGTCCTGATTGGCTGGATAAGGTTCACAGAACAACAGACGCGGGGTATTTGAGGAGATTACCACATGGGAAGTGTGGCCTTCCCACGAACCCAGGCACTGGAACCGTTGGAATTTGCCACTGGGTGGTCTCTTTGACCAATCAGAGTGCAGTATTCTTGTTTTCAAACTGCTTTTTGTACTTGGCAAATGAAAAGTGTGATCTTGACCCGATTAAACCAATTCTTATTTTGAAACCTATATCATTTCAAAGCATACATATTCAGCTTTATCATGATATAAAAATCATTTAGGCTCAAACATAAATAAAGTGTGAAAAAAGCAGCTTTTGTCAGGTGAAAATATTTATTTTGTAGCATATTTTAGATCAAAAATTTAACCTATATTACAAAATCTTTGAATAAATCTAAACACATGACCTGAAAGAATGATTCTTCTTCTTTACAATGGTACCAAATTCATGAAATTCGATGCACAATTAGAGCAGCAATGACCGAATGAAAAGAGGTGTTTTGGTTCGCATCAAGCTCATTAAATATGCAAAACATCTCAAGTCATGAATATCACTTGGATGAAAGAAGCCACTTTATTGGGACCTGCAGTCTGACTGCCCATCCCCCGATATCAACAAGGAATGGTTATCCTTAAGTAAACAACCACGCACTCTCCCAGATAATCCACCTTCCCCCAAGGAGAAGTGACCTTCATAAGGCCTGGCAGAGAGAGAGAGCAAGAGAGAGAGAGAGAGAGGGAGTTAAACTGGGGGTGATTTTTTAAAAACTTATTGTTATTTCGGCAATTGTGGGTCATTTTGCATCGTTCAAAATTTCAGTTTGATCTCCATCTAAATTACGAATCGTTTTTAGACATGCTAATGTCCTAAAACAAATAGAATACAAATTTATTCTTTCAAGATTACTGTCAGCCAGGAAGCTCTGAAGAGTTTGTTTACACTATTGCGTAACAAGGACAGCTGCAATCCCACTCCATGCTGTTCATCAGCCTGATGCAGTGGCATGCAGTGTTTTATCAGCTCTTATCAGCAGCTGCAGTCACTAAATCGACCCCACCCCAGTTTAAACGAGAGAAATGAAACTTTCCCCAAAACTGAAAGTGGGGTGTCAATACCCCACTTGAGCTCCCATTGACTAACACGCAAGGCATTATCAGCTGTCAGATGAACCCCACCCCAGTTTAAACGAGAGAAATGAAGCTCTCCCAAAAATCTGAAATTGGGGTTTCAAATACCCCACCTGAGCTCCCATTGACACAACACGCAAGGCAATGGAGTTCCTGTGTTATAAGCTGGTGGGGTATTTTTTAAACACAGGATTTGCGTAATGTGGTTTAATTATGGCCAGCCAATAAAGTACTAACGGTAGAGATGTCATATTTCAGCTCATTTGACTCTCTAATCATTCATAATTGTCTAGGAAGTATAACTAGATGATTGTCTTTACCATCGATGAATCAAGAAAAAGCACAGTAAACATAGGAAACACACAACTTAATAAAAAATTCTATACTTTTGGCTTCCCATACTTACACCACAACTTTAAACCTGAGTTTAAGTTAAACTCGACTTCAGAGTACAGGCCTAGAGCTTTACTGTGTATTTTCTTGATTGGTGGTGATCCTTAAGAAATATCAGAAGGGTATCGAGAACCATGACTTAACTTGACTCGATTAAAAGTACTTCACAATTGTAATGTAAAATAGTACTGTGTTGCACATGACACAAGAATGACAGGAAAAACATAGAAAAAGAAAAACAACGAAAGCATTGAATCGTCCTTCTAACTACTTGTCAGAATAGAACTTCACAAGCTGAAGCTAGTCAATTTGATGGTGACATCCTGTAATACATTGTACAAATGTTGTTTTACTTGAATAAACAGACTTTGAAATATGGAAGTATCAATAGTATTACCATGATTATGAATAAATGGAAACCATACAAATATGACACGATCTAGAACTTGCAAAACTGCTATGGATGGAAACTACCATTATAAGGTATCTTCAGCCAATCAAAATCAATGTTTTCATGGCAAAGTTGAAGATTTATACAACAAGGCCCATGTGTCAACCAACATTCTCCTCTCTTTATATCCAAATATCCAGGTCCAAATCATCAGTCAACTTGGCAGTGGCCATGTTTGTCATGTTTGCTCTAGCCTTTGTTCCAGCCAGCTTTGTTGTATTCTTGATCAGTGAGCGCACTTCCAAGGCCAAACACCTTCAGATGGTGAGCGGCATCAATCCCACCATCTACTGGGTCAGCAATCTCTGCTGGGATATGGTAAGTGTTTTTAATAACATTTTGTCATTATTTCTGCGTCACATTAGTCAAAATACATTCATTATTACTATTCTTTGTATTTATAGTATGATCACTGTCATGTTTACTGTACTTTTCCCTTTTGGCCCAAAATGCCTAAAATGGATTGAATTGTGTAGAAATATGTAATCTTTAGACTACAAACTGCCCTCAAATTGGGTTGATAGTGCCTTGCTGAATAAGGCTTTTGTGGAAAAAACACAAAAACTGGGCAAATAATTATAATTGTTTTTACATGTGAAGTTATATATAACCTTACTCTTGGTATGTATGAGAAGACAGACCTTGTAAATACAATGTCTTTGTTCTTACGGTTCTCAATATCTGTTAGGTTCAAATCTATGTGCCCTCTTCTTTTAATCTATGTCTTTGACTTTAAGTACGTCCTCCTACAGTATATTCTTGTATCTCTTTTACAATCTACCTCTGTCCCTTTCTCCCATTAATATTTTCTTTCCCTCCAAATAAATGTACATCTTTTGTCACAACATTTCGTGATTTATTTGAACTATTCTGACTCTTCCCTTATTCATCCTGTATTCATATTTAAGAAAGAGATCAGAGTAATTTTGTAATGTTTTATTTATGTCTGAAGAAAAGAAATTTCCTTTATGAGAAAATACTAATGATACCTCTATTGTGTACCCCTCTTTCAAACTTTTTTACCTTTGAAACTGATCAATATGTATGTCTGAAGAAAAGAAATTTCCTTTATGAGAAAATACTAATGATACCTTTAATGTGTACCCCTCTTTCTAACTTGTTTACCTCTTTGAAACTGATCAATGTGTACACGTACTTCTTCGAAACTTATCTTCCTCTTTCAAATCTTGTCATCCCTGTATCCAGGTTAACTACATGATACCAGCCATCCTGACCATTGTCATCTTCCTTGCATTCAGGATGACGGCTTTCACCGGCGGTGATAGCTTACCAACCATCATACTTCTCTTGTTGCTTTATGGGTAAGGTGCTCTCTTGTTGTTTGTTCCCTTTTTTTTGCTGTATAGAATGTATTTATTGAACCATAAGGAAACTCTTTAAGTAATCATTTGATGGCCCCACATGACTGTCATAATGGTGTGAAGTCTCCAAGATGATATGTTTTACAAAATATTGAAAATAATAGGTATTCTTGTAGATAGAATATGCAAGATGGTGTGTGTTTCTATATTTGCCTGTCTCCACCCAGGTTTAGTAAATGGGTACCCGGTTGGAAGAATTCCTTGAATCCTAGAGCGCCCAATTTGGATAGCTGTATCAAAGCCTCTGTAATGGTATGCAGCACTTGGAAACATTCTATGAAGCAATATGATAATGTTACATGTTATTGTTATAATTAACTTGAGTTTAATTGTCTTTATCCAGATGGGCCATCACTCCCATGACATACCCTGCAGCATTTGTATTCAAGGTACCCAGTACTGCATATCTTTCCATGGCATGTGGTAACATGTTAGTAGGCATCACCACTGTGACTTCCACGTACATTTTAGATTACCTTGGCACAGACGATCAGGTAAGTGTACAAGATCTTTTTACTTCTTGGTATTTGTTTGCTCACTCAGACGACTGTTTCATGAAAGTTGTCATCTGACAGTTACCATACATGTAGAAACAGTCTGATACATGGGCTTATCAGCTAATCAAAACCAAGGATAGTTATACACCTTGGCTCTGTCTATTATTGTGTTATTAATTATTCTTTATTTGATTTTCTGAATCCATGATTCATGCTCTTAATACTTTGAACACTTATCTTTTCTACAAAAAAAATTATTCATACAGTGTACCAATATTTTTTGTAGGATCTGTGCCATTCTTACTTTTCTGCATGGATGTATCATTTTCATCTTGTGAATGATTGTGTTGCTCTCAGCTTTTTGATAAGTGTATTTATGCAAATTAAACTTTGAAAGAGATAATCTGTGTACAGCTCAGTTCTTTTTTCCTGGTAATTGTAAAATTCCTATGTACTATTGTATTATTAAGTGTTTATTACTTATTATTTAAAGACCTTTTCATTTGAGGTCTGTATCTAAAATATTAATGCGAAGAGGTATGTTAGATCTTGTTCTGTACATCATTGTAATGGTGTTTAATGGGGTAATAACGATAGGTTTGCCTGTATTTGTATATTCTTTTTCTATAATCTCAGTTGTTTTACTTTATTTTTCCTATTGGTTAATTTCAGTATCTACATAATGTTAATGAGGTTCTGAAAAGGGTATTCCTGCTCTTCCCTCCGTACTGTCTTGGGCGTGGCCTGATGGACATGGCGTCCAATGAACTGAAGGCTCAGGTTCTCAGTGAATACACAGGTAAATAATAAGGAGATTAGGGGATGGGATGGACAGGATAAAACAATACACTGAGTTTTTAATTTATTTTATTTCTGTATTCTATAAATCAAAAGAGCATATATCGTCGCACGGCCGGCAGAAGGGCTTTAGCTCGATTTTCTACAAAAAAAATTGGGGGGGGGTTGTTCAATGCTGTATGATAGAGTTTTGATAGCTCTTTCATGTGGTATAATTGCCTACAATGACGAATAATGACGTAAAACGGTACAATCACTTGCTGTGAGACGATTTACTAAAAAACTCCTTTCCAGGGTGTTAACGCCCTTCTGTCAGCTGCACAATGGTATATTACAAATATTGATTATCTGAATTGAAAGAACAATATATAAAGTGGGGCAATGCCATGAAACAAACAACTTGTAGTATTTCATTTTCCTCAATTCTTTCTTTATTTTGCATAGTGCTAAATCCATGATAATTCAAGGCCATTAAAAATTTTCCTATGAACAAGAAAACGGAAACAAAACATTTTGGGAAGAGCCCACATGTAGGGAGTTGGATGCACATACTTTCCTTTCTGGATTGTCCTCATTTTCAATTTTTAAAAATTCGCATTACACACAGTGTATTTATGTGACAATAATGAGATGTAATATGAAGTTTGATATCAAATTGATTGTTTCATAAGTCTTGACAAGTCTTTTTTCCCCTTTTATTGTGTAGATTACACAGCTCCCGATCCATTCCAGTGGGATCAACTTGGAAAGAGTCTCTTTGCTCTCTTTATTGAGGGCTTCGTTTTCTTCATCCTGACTCTCCTCATTGAATATAGATTCTTCATTACACCCAGGTAAATTATTAATCCCTGTTTCACAAAACTTGTTTCTTATAAGAAGTTGTTAAATGCCATTATAAGCTACCTGAATTGTGTCATTAGATTGGCTGAGAAAGTGGATTTTCATTCAAAGTCATCATTTGTTATTGATACTGAAGTGGGTTTAATTGTGAAGAGTCTCTTTGCTCTCTTTATTGAGGGCTTTGTTTTCCTTATTTTCATTCTCCTCATTGAATATACATGTACATTGTAGATTCTTCATTACACCCAGGTGAACTATTAATCCCTGTTTCACAAAACTTCTTTCTAGTAAGAAGCTGATACATGTACATGTAGTTGTTAAAGGCTACTGAAATTATGTCATTTCATTGGCCGAGTGTTAATTTTGTATTCAAAGTCAGCATTTGTTATTGATATCAAGGTTTTGTGAAACATGACCCTGGAAAAGCATATTTATAATGGGGAAATTGAATAGCAACATAGATTCATCTGTTGGAGATAGTGTTCATATTTGTGAACTTGGGCCTATAGGTTGAATGCACCATTCTAGAAAACATTATGATTGCAATAATAATGCAATAATTAAACAAATGTGGCAATCGCTCCTAAATCTTTTCGATTATACCGTGATTTTACAATTAAATCTGGTCTGATGCTTCTAATGCAATATATCTAACCATTAAACATTTATTTGTTTCTATGCCAGGCAAGTTAATCCTCCACCCAGCTTGTCTGAGCAAGAAGATGACGATGTTCAAAGAGAGAGGCAGAGGGTACTGACTGGAAGGGCCATGAACGATGTCATCCGCATTGAAAACCTTACCAAAGTAAGATTCCTTCCACTTGTAAGCGCAATGTATATGTACAATATATCTTTTTGAAAGGAGGTCACATGGTACCAATTTAGCCAATCACAGCTCGTATTTACTGTATATCACTTTGTTTGCAAATCTGCACATTAAAGGAATGAAATAAAATTGTTTGCCTTAGAAATTGTCTGACCAGCCGCAGCTCAGTCGGTAGAGTGGTGGTTTCACAATCTGGTGACTTATGTTTGTTTTCCACTTGATGTGCTTGTTAGTACCCTTTGAAAAGGCAGTTATCCCCACAACTAGGTCCCTCAAAGAGGAACTTGAGCCTTTGGTCATCTGGTTGCTTGTTTTACAAACAAACATGCTTTCTTAGCAACCAGGTTAAAAAAAAATCACCATTTAATTTTCAGTATTTTTTATACAGTTTCATTTCATTTATTTTTTTTTACAAAAATGCCAGTGAAAAATGGCAAATTATGTGGTATACATGTACAGTAGCTAGAATAATAAAAAGTTTTAAAACAGCTTTAGCTCTAGGAGATATATGGTTGGATTCAACTTTATCAAGATATTGTATCTAATATCTCTATCTCTCTTTTTTTCTCTTTTCTCTCTTAATCACAATCCGTTCTACTTGTATAGGTTTACAGGACTAACAGAGGCCCTATGACAGCAGTTGATAAGATGTGTGTAGGCATTCCAAAAGGAGAGGTAGGTTTTGTTTTAATTTCCTGCATGATGATGTTCTAAAATGTATATTTCAATTGCTGGTTGTTGATAATGTAAAAATGTCACATTATTTTTAGATCTTCAATGTCCAATGTCAAATATATCTGTGCATTACTTCTCTACTGCATGCACCTCAAGGCATAAGTTATTAATATACACAACACTATTTTCAATATATGCCACTCAGATCAAAGGCTCGGGATGTTCTGAGCAGATAAAAATTTAGAGGGTCAGACCATTGTTCACACACAAAACCTCATCGCTCCAAACCTTTTTCTAATGAGAACGTTCTTGCATCACTGCCATGGGTGACATCTAAAAAATGCCTAACATATCGGCGTTAGTCACTAAACCATCAATCGAACCTGCTTTAGTGTCAACCTGTATAGGAGGACCCCCTTTCTTTAAAGACCACAAATTTGGTTTGCTGTGGAAATTTCCCCCATTGAAATATGTATTATTGTAAACTATCTATTATCATCATTATCATCATCATCACCATCATCATCATATCATCATCACCACCATCACCATCATCATTTTTAAAAACCTGTAAACTGAAACTCTATGTCATTGGTTTTGCAGTGCTTTGGTCTGCTTGGCGTAAACGGAGCTGGCAAGACCACCACTTTCAAGATGCTTACAGGGGACACCAGTGTGACCAGCGGGACCGCTCACATCAATACCTTCAGTATCCTGGATTCTATGCAGGATGTGAACAGGTCCATGGGCTATTGTCCTCAGTTTGATGCTCTGGATGACCTGCTGACTGGCCAAGAGCATCTGGAGTTCTACGCCAGGGTGAGGGGAGTCGTTGAGGAAGAGATACCAAAGGTAGGTTGAGACAGTCCTGTTTCCCAAAGTTTTGGTATACATGTAGATCTAGTTCTCACAAATCCATGAATTCTATAACTATTTTATTAACTATGCTATAAACATGCTGAATCCTCAGTTCTGTTCACAATCTTTTATCCTGAAACCCCTAGGTTGCTGATTGGGGTATCCGCAAGCTTGGTCTGACAGAGTACAGAGATCGGTCGGCAGGGACGTACAGCGGAGGCAACAAGAGAAAGCTCTCTACTGCTATCGCCCTCATTGGGAACCCACCAGTTGTATTCTTGGTAAGTCAAGTTACAGTGTTTGGAATACCCTATTGCAGGCTGTGTTCAGGATCTTTTCCAAAGGAATTGCATACTTTAGTGTATATGTATATTTTCTTCAGATGCCTGGATAAGATTACTAGAGTGTAAATTGTATTTTTAATTTGAAGTCATTACACCTCAGATAAATTTTTGCTACCTTATATTCGGCCGACAGGCTCAGCTACCCATTGGTCACCACAACACATCTAACAAATCCTTTTTCTTGGTATCAAGAAGGTACTGCAAATATGCAGTATACCCCTTTCCATTCCTGCTAAATTCCTTTTCTAAATCTGATTTTTATTGACCGTTTTTATCTCTGTTTCAGGATGAGCCAACCACAGGGATGGACCCCAAGTCAAGGAGATTCCTCTGGAACTGTATCACAAGCATCGTCAAGGAAGGAAGATCAGTGGTCCTTACTTCACACAGGTATAAACAATGATACACCGTTCTTGATTGTATCGAGCTCATTATGATATAAGATAGTGGTCCTTACTTCACACAGGTATTAATGATAATGCACCGTTCTTGGTGTATCTAGCTCATTACGATATGTGGAAGCGCCGTTGTGTAGCGGTTCTGACTCTCGTCTTGTAATCAGAGGGTCGCGTTTTCGAATCCCACCATGGCCTAGCGTCATTAAGCAAGGCGTCAATCCACACTTTGCCATTCTGACCCAGGTGCTAATTGGGGACCATTAGGAAACAACCGTCATTGTGGTTTGCTTAGCAAGTGTGCGCCTAACAGGCTGCTTGAAATGCTATGAATCCAGTGACCAGATAATGATAATTGTGAAGTGCTTTGAGCAGTTGTAGATTGATAAAGCACTACATAAATGCTAATTATTATTATTATATAATGTCTCTATTGGCTTTCAAAGGACTTGGATATTACTACCCTGGCCTAGTGGCTTTGCTTCATAGCATTTTACAGTTAGCAAGCATTTCAAGGAATGAATCCTTCCTGGGCCTAGTAATACAGACCTAAACGATTGATTGTAGGACTGATTTGTACGATTCATGTTTTTGAGTAATTTTGGGTCTGCATGCACTTACGAAATGTTGCGTAATTTTGGAACCGCGTACCCGGGGATCACAATTTTGGTCTCAAAAGTTGCGCGAGACTTGAAAGTAAAAAGTCAGTGAGCGACGCGGTCAAAAAATTTCGTGCAGCGGATTTATTGCTAAAAATGTTAAGGGGGGGCTGAATCAGCCCCCCCCCCCCCAGTCTTTTTAGGGTTAAGAGAAGAGAGGTTTTGGAGAGATGGATGGAGTTTGTTCCAAAGACGGGGGGGGCAAGAGATTGAAAAGAGTTGAAACCAGCCTGTTTTTCTGGATTTTCGAATGATATGGACCATTTTGTACTTTGAAACATGTATGTTTCTATTAAGAAATTCTAAAGATAATGATAATAATTGAATTTCTGTTATTTGCAGTATGGAGGAATGTGAAGCCCTATGTACCCGGCTAGCCATTATGGTCAATGGCAAATTCAAATGCCTGGGGAGCACACAACATCTCAAAAATAAGTGAGTACTGAGTTCTTCCACATTATGCTGTTAGTGGTTATTGGGTTAATTACTCAATCAGTAATTCTTTTATGGTCAATGATCAAATGATATTGAATTCAAAATTTTGAATATTGAGGAGGCTTGATAAGGATATTTCTGATAATGCTCTTCAGTGTGTCTATAAAATGGCAGTCTCCTGTGTTCAGTTATTATATATTTTAAGAAAAAAATTTACTGCACATGGTTTTGTATTACTGTTTATTTTTTGGATTATTTATGTATATTTTATATTTAAACATTTTATACATACGGAAATGAAAGCATACAAAGACAATAAAGCATATTGAAATTGTAAATGAGACTCCTTTAATTACATAGCCCCTATAAAGATGACATGACATTTTTTTCTAACTCGTCCCCCGAGTTACTATTACCTCATTCCCTCATCTTATAAGTCATTACCTTGTCTGAATAATGTGTTACCTCGCCTTATAGTTATAAGTCAAGGGAAAAAGTTAGTAACTCAAGTTAGAAAGAAAAACGGTGTCACCAAAG
This sequence comes from Lytechinus variegatus, assembly GCF_018143015.1. Lineage (NCBI taxonomy): Eukaryota > Metazoa > Echinodermata > Echinoidea > Temnopleuroida > Toxopneustidae > Lytechinus > Lytechinus variegatus. Next base: position 24,295,798 of record NC_054750.1, on the reverse strand, counting down.
GGGATTCATACTTGATTAATATGCATCAAAGATGAAATTCAGGCTACTCAGCCACTGGAATCATTTTGAAGTCAATCATTTCCCTTCTCTCTTTACCAAGATTTGGTGATGGTTACACCCTGACTATACGGCTTGGAGGTGACGTCCCGCAGACTGCTGCCCTCGTTGACTTCATGGATGTGGAGTTTCCGAGCGCTTCCCTACGAGAGCAGCACTTCAACATGCTAGAGTTCCAGCTGTCGTCCGCAGACACCATCCTCTCCAAAGTCTTCCAATACCTTGAGGATAAGAGATCGAGGTTTAATATTGAAGACTACTCGGTCAGCCAGACCACGCTAGATCAGGTTAGTTTATGTTATTTGTACTTTGTATTTTAGGCCCAATCGCAGCAGCCCACACCTATGTGGGCTGCTGTAGCTTTCTTGTTACATATATTTGATCTTAAATTTGTATAACCAGCTTTCTCTGCTGTCCTATTGTTAGATTAAATTTGTTAACGAATATTTTGTTCATGTATCCAGTGCTTAAAAATAATTTGTATCTTGCAGCACAATATGGTTCAATTTCTTGCCAAAGGAAATTGGGTCATGGCTACTATTTGAACCCAGCACCCTCTGGTTTAGTCCGGAGACTAAATCCACTTGGCCACAATGCTCCAATGTGTGTAGGTTGTTTCCAGTGTCACTACAGACAACAACAAAAAATATTGAATTTTTCCTTTTGTTACAGGTATTCATTAACTTTGCCAGTCAACAGAGGACTGGAGATGAGACTACTGTTGAGTTGACTCTGTTCCCACCGTCGGCTAATAACGTCCAGGCCAACAACAGAGTCGCCCTCTCTACAGGTAAGAAACTTTCTTTTGCAAAGCTATATCTTTATTCCATAAAAAAAACTTTTGCACGTCAGACCTGTGTACCATTCTTACATGTATGTTAACTTCTTATGTAAAAATCATTGGAGGAAGTGTTTCTATTAAATAGTATAATTATGTCAAAGACTAATAAAGTGAAATTTAATTGATATTCTTCTCCATTCTTGCTGAACTTATCAACTTACGATGATTTGATAGCAATCCAGCCTTTCATATTAACTTGAAAACAGAGAAAATCCATTTCCGGAAGGCCTCTCGTGTGGGGGTTGGGCGAACATACTTCTTGGAATTGCCCAAATGATTGATTTCACCAAAGAGGAAAAGCTTTTACTGCCTTGATTAACTTATTAATTTTCTCACATTATTATTCTGCTAGACATAATGCATGCACTAAATTTGGGATAAACAAAAGATTTCATATTCCTGGTGTCTTTTTATCTCAATTTTGAAACTCTGTTTGCAGATTAACATAAAGAGGGATTGGGGTGTGGGGGCTCAAATATCAAATTTGTCCGTAACCTTGACAATTTTTTTTTTTCACTATTCATTTTTCTCACAAATTTGATTGTTCTGCTTTTCTGGCTCTGGCTTTTGCAATATCTTTTCTAGCACCTCATTTCCCATTAACTTTGTACATAAAATGATGCAAAGCCATATCAGAGCAAGCAGTGATTTCATTTAATTTCAATTCTTTTTTTAATAAATAGACGGAGCATCGGCCCGTTACATTCCTACACCCCACGAACTGACCAGTATCAACAGCAACGATGTCCCTCTACAGCCAAAGAACACTAATATGAGACATCAAAGACAACGTAGTGGCCAGCTCGATAAGGTTACGGTCAATTCCCTCTTCGCTGCCCCGCCCCCTCAGCCTATGGCTGCCTCGTCGCCCATAGCAACGGCACATCCGCAGAACACTAATAAGATCATGACGCAATACGCGGGCTACAGCAATCCCATTTACGACGGCAATGGCCCACCAACGGAACCGGTCGTCAGGTTCACGTCCACTGACCCCGGTGTGACTCCAGAGGGCGGTCTCCAGATGGACGAAATTGATCTATCATCTCAGTGTTGAAATATATTGACTTTATTTAAAGCTTTCTCGCCTTGACATTCTGAACACTCGACAGTGTGTGACCCTGTACTACTATTGAATTCATGTTGACTTTCATGGCACTGAGTGTGCCCTTTCAGAAAGAATTTGATTTTATTCAACTGCGTCACAGAGATGATGCAATATTGACTTTCTGCTTTGAAAATGGTTTATGCTTTCTACTTCCGGTACACAGAAATGAGACATGTAGCCAGTTATATGATTTTTATATACATCATTCTTCTTTAGGAACCTTGTACTTTTTATTTTTATATCACTAGGGGCACATAACCCAAAGCTTAGCAATAATCGTAGAACATTTTTCTACGATTGATTCCATTGACTACAATGTACAATCATCGTGGAAATTGAGTATACGATCAATCGCTAACTTTTGTGTTACAGGACCTACATGTAGGACTGCTATTTTACCGTCTTTACTACAAACATTCTTTTTCCTGAAAATACTTAATCGTAATGCGCAAATCCACAACATTATTATATCCTATCTAAATCATTCTATGTTTGTATGTGCAGCAGAGGAATATAGCATAGATAATGTGACAAATGAAGTACTGGGTGAAATGTATGTTGATCACCAAACCTTTGAAATTTAACCAATGGTTTTTGTATTGTCCCTTGAAGCCAGCGTTAACATCATTTACTGTATACTTCTTTCTGCATTCTGATGACAATATTCAGCTGTATTCATTTATGATTAGATGTATGTATGATTCGATTTAGATTCTTACAGGTGGAATAAGAAGTCAGAGCTAACATTGCTGTATGCTGCCTTCATGAGAGCCTGGAACTGCTGCATGCAGAGGAAATATCTGTGCAATTCATAACAATTTCTTGGTAGGATATTATTTATCCATTTCCATAGCTCATAATCAGTGGAGGATGTAAATTAGTTTTCTGGACCAAATTGATTTATTATTTCCCATTCCAGAATGAACACCCTTGTTTCATTTTCAATAGTACAGGTAAGATATCCTGTTCAATTTATGATCCTTTATAGAAAAGTACAAAGCATTGTCACAGAAATTAGGAGTGTAATGAATTACAAACCCCTGTTTTATAAAGTGTCTTGTTTTAGCAACTGTTATAACCTACATGTACTTGAAGCCTCAAGCGAATTGACATTTTTTCTCCAAATACTACGCCACAGTCACATCTTTGCATATATGTATATGTAAATTTTAACATAACGATGAATGCTGCGTTAGAGAGAAATATTCTGCAATATACACAACATATACACTACAATATAAAGCTCAAAGGAAGATGCTTTTACGTATTGATATCTTTTCAAGTGGCCAGCTGGTGAGCTACTGTCACATCAAAGCAAACAGGATTCTTTACCGTTCTTGTTGCTGCTGCAATGAGAGTGCATGCTACAGCATAACATTTGTAATTATGCGAGTAACAGCACAAGCAAGAAGAGGTAAATGAGTTTGAACAAAAACGCCTAAAGATCGTTATTTCAATTTGTGTTTACTTGTCACAGTTTCTATTTCTAATACTTGCTAAATGTAGCACAGTCCTACATGTACATGCGATTGTCAGTGTGTTGAGTACATACATGTAGTGAGAACACTCATTGCTCTGTATTGGATGTGGCCGTCTGTCATTGTGATCTGGCTATTCCACAGGTCATATGCAAATATGTGGCTGTGGCATTTATCGATAAAGATTTCATACCTCTGTAGATTCTTCAAGCATTCCATAAATGTGGCTAAGTTTGCTGGCCTGGGCCCAGTCTTACATAGAGTTATGATTGATCCAATCAATCGTAACTATGAAAATCCATCAGTGTCATAATTTTTTCTACAGGAAATTTGCAAAATGTCCTTTGTAAACAAAGGAGAACACACCAAATTGTCAAGAAATCAATGAATTTATGGATATACATTCATATGTAGAGAAATCTTTTGAGCAAACATGCATTTTATATGTTGACTTTGCTGGCTTTCCATAGTTGCGATTGATTGGATCAATCACAAGTCTTTGTAAGACAGGCCCCTGAAGTTATCCTCTTGGTTTATCATTTTGACCAATCCTTGACTTGAATCATTCATTGTCTCAGGAAATTGCAATTGATTTTAATTCATTAATTAATGCTAAGTTACAATAGTATTCTAATTACTTTAATACAGTAGTGTTATCGTCACAGTCCATTGGCATTTGTTAACTAGTAGATTGTTGATTATGGTATAGCGAATTCATGCAAGTTTTAATCATTAATCATTTAGTTTGCCGGATGCTTGATGAGGAAGTTCATTTTAAAAACTTGTAGTGGTGGATTTATCAATTAGAAATCAGTAAATTTTCATTTTTCAACAAACTAATCCTTTTGAAAGTGGGCAAACGCACTTATGTTTTAAGTGCAAACTGTTACATGTAGAGTATGTAGAATTGGAAGCAGAATAACATCCTTGCAGAAGGAACAATTGTCATTATTTCTCAATAATGCTATATAGTATTCTATGGGAAATAAAACCTACATGTATTTGCTGTTGTATTTTTTAAACTCTTTCATGAACGTCACCTACATGTAGTTGAGTTACTGGTTTCTGACCAATTTATTTTAACTTCTTTGTTTTTACAAAATGCTGATTTGACATTGTATATAGATGCTTTTACTCTGTATATAACCAATCTGAAATCATGTATAGCATTAAATGTCATCTAATGTATGATGGAACTAAGAGGTTTTGATCTGAACCAATGGCATGGTTTTCTCGTCATGGTTTTCCTTTCTCTTGAGCGAAATTAACGATTGTTAGATTTCCTTGAATCATTTTATTTCTTTTATGTTAATTCTGTTTTTCATGGCAATATGATATCATGCCTTTGACATTATATACTGCTCTTTCTAATGGTAATATTTCACATATCGATGTTATAAGAAAATAACAAAATTTGTTTGCACAATTAGTGGAACTATATGTCTTCATTGTATGTCACAATATTAGCCTTCTGCTACAGAGCTTGCTTTTTAATACCAACTTTCATATTGCAATGATATAAACAGCATATCATATAAATAATAGCCAACAACTTGTATATGAAGATATTGGCACGAATATGGTAATATCTCATAGAACAATGCCATGTTCATAAGGATGAAAAATATGATTTTGATACAAAACCATTTACTAGGAGCTCATCTTTGATCGCCACTTTAGAGGCCCCATTTCACAAAGAGCTACAACTAATATGGAATCTCTGCTACGGCAACTTCTATGGAAACTTTGATGGTGATTGGCTGCTGAGCCCCGTTTCCATGGTAGTTGTTACAACAGCAAAGTTACTTTGGTTGGTATTATTTGTGAAACTGGCCCCAGAGCAGAAAATGTTTGAAAATATGTTTCAAAATGAATAGTAGTATCAGGAGATCAGGTAATTAAATGATTATTTGTGTGTCTTATTCTGTGTGACCATTCACAGTGGTATTTAATTAACATCTATTACTTAAGCTAGTATTGTATCAGTACTCTTTAGGTGAGCTCTTGTATTTATTGATAGATTGAATATTATTATTATGTATGATTATCAAATCTTGTGTACCTTGATTGCTGTGAGAAGTTATAGTCCGGTAGATATATGCCATTTTTAACTGTTGCATATATTCTCGTATTTGAGCAAGCGCTGTGTAATTTTAAGTGTTGCGATTGCATCACAAGCAGCTGCCACATGTGCAAAGACAAATTGGCAACTTTAATTTGTTTTCAAATAGGAAACTTTTATTTGTTTCCAATGCTTCATCAATATGGTGTAGTACTGTGTATGGCAAGCAAAGTTGGCTAGCTTTCCATACTCTGGTCAAAGATTGACCTGTGTCATCATAAGTTATAATGATAAATTCCATTGATTTTTTTTTGTAATTTAGTTATGGAATCTGACACACATATTTCACAAACATGTGTTGTTTTTTCATTGTTATGTTTTTTGAAGTTTTTATGTGTTATTTAAATATTTATTTATCTCAATGAACATTGCGTGACATGGATCGAGAGCAGCTTCTGTGCAATTTTCATGGCTAATGTGTTTTGTTTAAAGTAGTGATCAGTGTGGGTTTTTCCTCGGAGTGAAAATCTAGTTCAATGTATATCATGTGTATAATATTAGATCTAAAATAGTGATATTTTTGATAAATTATCTAAAATAGTAGAAAAGTCTGCTGGACAGAGAATGGAATTATAAACAGTGGGGATGACTATAAGAAATGTGTAACTTTACCATGGAAATTTATGATGTTTAATTACTAGTAATGCCTTTAAATGACTCAATTATGTTTATCCAATATACTTTGAAGTGGGAGTGGAAATTATCTCAGGTACACTTTTCATAATTGAAGTAAAAAGGAACATTATGATTTTTTTCATGGATATATATAAAGTACTTGCTCGAGAATTATCTTTGATTCTAATATCTAAATTGCCATAGATGTATAAATCTTTGTAATATATTAGAGATAAATTAAGTGCATGATAACATTACATAAACATGTAATACTTTCTGATGTTAAAAGGCTTAGCAGTGTTGTGATTTTCAAGGATTTTCTTTGTGTGTTCATGTTATACCATCATACAAGTACATGTAGATCAAAAACTTCATGACAAAAATATTATTTACAGAATGGTTGGCCTTATGGCCTGCAGGCAACGCAGAATGTTATTATATCGCACATAAGCCATTCACGCTTATTATAGTATGGATTTTTATGGATTATGTTAAAGTGATGGAGGTTTTCGCCTGTTTGCAGAGTAGTGTCATAATTATAGATTCATATCGCTTATAATGTACGATCATGTGCAGTTGATCACGCCAAATTATTGAAAAGTTTTTGAGGTAAACTGCTTTCATGGTTAACTACTGCTGAATCCAGAAAGTGATACATAAGCATACTGTATTCTGAAACTTGATCAAGTTCAATCAAGCTTTCCAATACTCATTTCGTCGCACGCACCACGAACTGTCCTCTCTGCGCACTTCGATGCGAATGTTAAGCGCACTGTATCTATTCCACGAACCGTCCTCTCTGTTCAGTTGCCCACTGTGGCGTAAATAATTAACTTCAAGAAAATATAAAGATAAGGGATGAAACTTTGGAACCTGAACTTTTTAACGAAGACACTGGTAAATAATTTGCTCTCCTTGTAGGTGCACTTATTGCTGGTTTAAAAAAAAACTTTTCTTTAAATGCGTTTTCTGCCAAAGTAACTTTTGCATCGAAGTACGCAGAGAGGACGGTTCGTGGTGCATGCGACGATTTATAAAGGTATTGCACAATCTTGTGAAAAGTGAGTTCACTGTGTTATATCAGATTTGAATTTGAGTCTTCGAAAATTGAGAGTCATAGATAGTCAGTATTATCTGGGCTTCTTATTCAACATTATAATAAAGGCCCGGTCCCACTGCACGGATGCAGAGAGGATGTAAAAACGGAAAGAATCTAGCCATCCTTTGGAAAACGTTATGTATTCGTTGTGTACAATTTGAATACGTGTTTCATACGATCTATCTCCGTCAAGCATCCGTCCACTGTGATTTCATTGTTCGCCCATTTTGTCCCATTGTATGGAGTGGATGAAAACGGATGGAGCCACCCCGGAATTTTGCTTGTCCGCTGTATCCGTTATGAATAAGTTTTGTGTCCGTCGGCCAGTGGGACCAGGCCTTTAACATCTGCTCTACAGTGTGTACATCTTCTAACAGTGTCTTTAGAATAGGAATTGTATTAAGATGGTTGTATTATGTACTTTCTTTTTGGCAGATATTATACCATAATGGTGTAGTGAAGTATATCAAATTACCTTTTACAAGGAAATGTTTTGTGTTTTATACACAGTGTAATGCTGTAATATAGCTCATTACACAACTTACAAAATACCAAACTGTTATCATTATAATTACTTTATATATTGCAACATTACAACCTCTATCTGAGGAGTTTTAGTAAAAAAATATATACATTATGGTGAACTGAACTTTCTATGTACGCATTTAAGCTTCCATATCAGTATGCGTAGGCACAAATCTTAACACTTTCGTTTCTAGCACTGTTGCGTAATATATTTAGTTAGTAGATGTCATGCCCCTCACATCTGGAGTGAATTTGAGATTTTAGCTTGGGTGACAATGTATCGTGTGCCATGTAGGAAATATGTATGTTGGTCTTCATTTATTGCTTGGATTGATTCCTTTTCAACGTTTCTAAAGCAAAGTGAATGCTATGACTCATCGTTTGTGTATTCTCTTCATACCTAAAGTGTACTTTTTGTAAATCTTACCATTTATGCCATCGTGGATCTGTGCAGTTATCTTTATCTTTCATTGCTGTTCATGGTGAATGGATACGTAAAATGTGAGCATAATTAAAAACAACAGATGTTGCCTTGTCAAACTGAAGAATGAATTTTCTTCTAATTTGTTATTTATTATTGAATATAATTTAGCTTTATCCTTATACCTTATACCTCTATTGAGCTACTGTGGTTTGCAAAGTGTTAAATGTATGGAGGAATGTAATTACACATCGTTTGATGTGGGTGGAGGGGGAATGGAGATTTGTTTTGAAGGAGAATGGATCAGTGGGCAGAGGAGAACGAGATACAGGTTGAAAAGGAAGATGATTGGTAGAAAGGGAGACAAAAGAAAAAGATGGAGAGAGGAAGCACAGGAGGGAGGTGGGGAAGGGAAGAGAAATGGGCAGATAGGTAGGACAGAGAGGGATCATAGGGTTGATAGATTCATCTACATTACAGGCCTACTGTAGGAAACCGAAGTTTAAGAAGTTGATGACTGAGGGGTAAAGAATTCCAATGTTATGATGAATCATATGAGAGAGAGGAGGGGGAGGAGAAGAAGAAGGGAAGGAGGGAATGAAGGAAAGAAAGAGACAGAAAGAAAGAAAGCATTATCAATAATGTCAATATTTTCAAGGGAAGAAATTGAACGAGGAGCTTTGTTGCCCAGTCTTAATGGAAGTGATATGTATGCATATGACCTGATAAATAATGCTAGTGTGATACCTGCAGGTTTTGTTATTTGTCATTTTTCCCATACCTTATTTTATTCAATTTTCCTCTCTGTCATTCCTCAATTGAGATTCTTTAATCATATACTTTCTGTTTGTTCCTTTTCCGTCTTCTTCCTATTCTTTCTCTTCCCCGGGGGGGGGCCACTTCCATTCACGAGTGGATACCATGCGCGACCATGGGGTCTCGAAAAGCACCCTAAACACGTAATTTCCATATTCTGAAAATGCACCCCTTAACAAGTATTGGCGTGTAAAAACCTACCCTTAACAAGTATTGAAAACAAAACGATACTCTTGGCAAATATTCCCTGAAATGAACCCCTAAACAAGTACAGGAATGTTTTATTGTTACGGGTCCTTCGGTCGTCGGCTTTACCTTATTTGGTTTATTAAGACCCCACCTTCTACACCTCGCGCAAATCGGACTCTAAACACGAAGTGTTGGGGCAAAAAAGGACATTCTTTATAAAACATCTTAATTTTGTTTTATCATCCCCGCAAATTCGACCCTAAACACGTAATTTTCCTAGCGAAATAGATACCCTTTTTTCATTATTTTTGTGTTTTTGACACCCTTATCACGTTACGTACGTAACGTGCCCAATCGTGAAAAGGACATCCTTTTTACGTGTTTTTTTTGGTCGCGCATGGTATCCACTCGTCAATGTAAGTGCCCCCCCCCCTCCGGTTGTTTTACACAGGGTTTTCCCACTAACATTTCTGTAATTTATGCTTTAGACATTTAAGTTTTTTTTTTTACTTGCCCAAAAGAAGAATTGACTTGCTCCAAGAAAGTTCAAACATTAAACATACATGTAATAATAATTCCCTCTTTAGTAATCTTAAGCTTGGCCTTTCAGAGTGTTGGAATATTGTTACAAGTGATTCTGCAGTTTTCAAAAAAGATTATGAATTAGGCATTTAAACAGCCAAAAGAGTTTCAATTTATTAACATTGTACTTGCATATATGGGTGAGTTTCTTCATTTTAATTTTTTCACTTTCCCCGACATAAAATTTAACTAGCCTCAAGGAAGTGTGTAAATGATTGTGTCAGGCCCTGTTTTACTTTAAATAAACCCCTCAAAAAAAGTTCTGCAACTCAAGTTTGAGTGCAAATAAATTTCTTAGTGTGCCATCATCATATGTAAAAGTGGTATCATTGGAAAGTATGATTATTCCCCTTTACGATCATGTGTCATTTGTAATGCTAGTGTTATCATGACATACACAGACATGATAAATATGCAGCAATGTAAAAAATGAAATGTTGCAAAATTCGTTGCCATGTCATGTTTGAATTCTGCAACTCAAACTGCAAGTTTGATTGCTCATAAATTTCTTAATGTGTTATCATCATGTGTAAAAGTGATATCTTTAGAAAACATGATTATTCTTCTTTACAATCATGTATAATGCTAGTGTTATCATGAAATACACAGACATGATAATACGCAGCAATGTTAGAAATGAAATGTTGCAAAATGCGTCGTTTCCAATAGCGAATTTCCAATTGTTTCGAGGATGGACCGAGTGCATTCACTGTCACCTGCATGCAGTGCATGGTGGAAATTCTATAGAATGGAGACTCTTGTTAAAAATCAATGCATTTTGCAACATTTCACTTCTGACTTTTCTCAATGTTCAGGGTGAGTGCATATTCCATGATTTCATTATCACAGCAAATGGCATGTCATTGTAAAGAAGAACAATTCAGCTTTCCAATGATACCAGTTTCATTTTTTATACTTCATTAGCCGAAAAGATATCATCCCAAAAAACTGAGTTGCAAAACTTTTTTTGAGGGGTTTAGTTGAAATTCGCACAGCTCAAATGATTTTAAGTTCCTTTCGATTTGACTTAGGCAAGGTTTACTTGACTCTATTAACTGGGTTGAATGCATGAAATCAAGTTTTCATGAATTACATGTATGAGTACAAGACTCAATAGAGTCTTATTATTTGTTAGATACAGTTGCATCAATGAAATGCATTTTTCTTAATATGTATGTGTGTGTGTGTGTGTGTGTGTGTGTAATTTTAAGATCAGGATTACAGGAATTACCATGATTATTAATTAATCACCGGTATTATGTGCAAAATGCCAAGTTTTACCAAAGTTTTTACTGTGTTCAATTATTTTTAATTACATCATTCAAAATATCAAATCTTGTTTTTCTCCAGTTGTATTACACTATTATAATCTTTATTAAAAAACAGAAAATGACTTTTGTTTTTGTGGATTATTTTGCAGATTACTAAGGATTGTTGCTTGTCTGTGTTGATTTTAAAATGGCTCATGGGAGATCAGGACAACTACCCCCCGGACAATTACCCCCCCCCGAGGACAATTACCCCCCGGACAACTAACCCCCGGACAATTACCCCCTGAGAACAATTACCCCCCGGACAATTACCCCCCGGACAATTACCCCCCCCCCCGGACAACTACCCCCCGGAACAATTACCCCCCAGATAACTACCCCCGAGGACAATTACCCCCTGACAATTACCACCGGGAACAATTGCCCCTCCCCTAGGACAATAACCCCTGAGACAAAAGGAGTGCACAGAGTCATACGTCGGTCGGACGTACGTTTGACATAAGAAGTACTCGAGTATCTTGGAATCAAACGAACGCCGTAAGAAAGCTGTAAAAGTGATCTCCATCCATAGGCGGATCCAGGAGGGGGGCGAGGGGCTCTCCCCCTCCTATTAGCAGAGCAAAAAAATGGGGAAAAAAGAAAAAGAAGGGGAAAGAAAAGAAGAAAAGAAGAGGTAAAATAAGAGGAGTGAGACGAGTGGAAAAAAAGGTCAGGGAAAGACTTGGAAAATTATTTTAAAATATATTTCATGTCACTATATTAAATTTTTCGCATAGCCTGTTCGATGAGATACATATCTTGCTAAATAGGCTGATATGTAAGTTTTGAAGTCGATATACAAAGCATATTTCAGCTCGGACATTATTCATTATTTTGTTTGATTTACAAACTGATTTTTTGAGTGCTCTGTTAAATGGTGTGAATATAACTTGCAGCTTGCGCTATGCGCTCGCATTATTTGATTTGCCAAATTATATAACAAACTACTACCCCCCCCCTTTATTACAATTTACCAAAACTTTCGTCTCACGATTTGCGCTCGCATTTTTGTTAAAAATATATCAACTCACAAATCCTATTCATGATTACAAAAGTGCTTAAAATATCCAGTTTTTAGGCCTCAGTGTCAACACATTTCACTCAGTCATTAGGCTTATTACATTAATAAATATGATAATAATATTTTCATAAATTCTAAATGACTAAATTGTCCCTTTTCAGGAAAGAATATCGACAATATCACAGTTTCATAAGTTTCATATTGCGCTTAGGAAGAGGAATAAGAAAGTTGTCATCATTTTCATATGATGACAAAATGTTCTTAGACCTAGAATGTCCAGGTCCTAGGTCAAAATAATAAAGAAGATATCAGCTCGCGCTTCACACTCGCATCATTTATTAAGTGCCTTCCACATCCACTTCACAATTTCCCTACACGATACGATTGTGCTCAAATTCACAATTCTCATACAGGAATATCAAGTATTTTGCATTATTAATTATTTTCGTGATGAAAATATCAGAATGCCCAGATTTTGTCTAACTCTAAAACATGCGCACAACATTGAGATACGCAGCTTCATCTTTATTCAAAACGTGCTAAAATTGTCCAGATCAGATGGCCCTTTGCGCTCGCATAATTAATGTAGGAAGAAACCAAATTACCCATTCTTTTTCATGATTTATAAAACATGATTGGAGTGTCCCATTTTTGTCTCACCTGCATAGCAGAGTGAGACTATATATAGCCGCCGCTTTTCCGACGGTGGCGTCAACATCAAATCTTAACCTGAGGCTAAGTTTTTGAAATGACATCATAACTTAAAAAGTATATGGACCTAGTTCATGAAACTTAGCCATAAGGTTAATCAAGTATTACTAAACATCCTATTAGAGTTTCATGTCACATGATTAAGGTCAAAGGTCATTTAGGGTCAATGAACTTAGACCATGTTGGGGGAATCAACATCAAAATCTTAACCTGAGGTTAAGTTTTTGAAATGTCATCATAACTTAGAAAATATATGGACCTAGTTCATTAAACTTGGACATAAGGTTAATCAAGTATCACCAAACATCCTGCATGAGTTTCACGTCACATGACCAAGGTCAAAGGTTATTTAGGGTCAATGAACTTTGGCCGATTTGGGGGTATCTGTTGAATTACAATCAAAACTTTAAAAGGTTTTGGATCTGATTCATGAAACTTGGACATAATAGTAATCAAGCATCACTGATTAATTCTCCACCCCGATTCACCCTTGATGATACCTCATTATATATCTTCATTTTTTATGTTTAATTTTGACATAACTTTGTATATTATTTTCGTCTATTTATTTTTCATTTTTGTTTACTCCAATTTTACTTTTGCCAATTGTATTTTACCTATGCTTTGATATATTTTTGTTTTTCGTTTTTATTTTTGTATGCTTGTTTTATGTTGATATCATTTGTTATTATCATTTGTCCACGGCCTTGCTGGAAAGCAGCTTCTAGCTGAAAGCAGGCTTTTTAACCGGGATTAAATAAATAAAATACAAAATACTGAAGAACCTGCGCGCATTTCAGGTCACATGCAAGGTCAAAGGTCAATGAACTTTGGCCGAATTGGGTGTATCTGTTGAATTACCATCATAACTTTGAAAGTTTATGGATCTGATTCATGAAACTTGTACATAAGAGTAATCAAGTATCACTGAACATCCCGTGCGAGTTTCAGGTCACATGATCAAGGTCAAGTAAGGTCAATGAACTTTGGCCATGTTGGGGTTTTTTGTTGAATAACCATCATATCTCTGTAAGTTTATTGGTCTAGTTCATAAAAAGTGGACATAAGAGTAACCATGTATCACTGAACATCTTGTGCGAGTTAGAGTAGTTTTCAAATTCAGCACTGCTGCTATATTGAACCGCGTGATGCAGGTGAGATGGCCAGAGGCATTCCACTTGTTAGGTCTCAATCATTTTTTCCGCTCGCGATTCGCGCTCGCATCAATTGTTTGGTTTTGTACCTATACCGTTAATGATTACCAAAAGTGCTAAGAATGTCATTTTTGTTAGGTCAGAATGTCATAAGAAATTCAGCTCGCGCTTCGCGCTCGCATTATTTAATAGTTGAAATATGTAACGTTTTAATGGCTAACTGCAAAACCTCCTTACAGGTCCCTTTTCGATCAAGCCAGAAACCATATTAAAAATTTCTGCTCGCGCTTTGCGCTTGCAGTAATTATCTAGTTACATACGCATCTTGTTCAGGTTCACAAACGTTGCCCTGAATAGTCAATTTTCAGGTTAAAATATATACATGCAATTCCAAAAATTTTCAGCTCGCGCTTCGCGCTCACATTGCTTTTTCGATGAGATTCATATCTTGCTCAATATAGGCTAATATGGAGCTTAAAATATCAAGTTTTGAAGTCAATATACAAAACATATTTCATCTCAGATATCGAGCTTTCATTATTTTTCAATTTACAAATTGATTTTTTCAAGTGCTCTGTAAAATGTCCGTTTTAGGTCTAAATATTAATATTTTCAGCTCACGCTGTTCGGTCGCATTATTTGATTTGCATAGGCCTACTTCTTTATAAATTCTTACAAACCGTCCTTAAAATGCACCTTAAACGAATTGTTTACTATCATGATTGCCAATTTGTTTAGAAAAAACACTGTTTTTTATTATGTCATATTGTTTACAATTTAGTAATTTTGGTACTTAATTTCCTTCTTTAATGTTGCTTTCATCCAAGAATAATACATAAAAAACAAAAAACAAATTTTACCATTTAAGACTTAAATGGTAAAATTATAAGGTGTTCTTGTGTGTATTATCTTTGCATAAAGTTTTTTAGCTTACTGGAAAGTGCACCAATTGTTTCATAATTTTTAGCTTCTTGTTAGTTGAATTGTTTTAAAATAACAGGATTATAGGTCCTACTTGACAGTGTTAGTGTTGATAGTTGCGTTATCGACTTTCAATATATTTCTACCTTTAAAGGTGTCTTTTTTACGTTTTATCTATTCGCCTGATTTCTTTCCTGAAACTGAACCCAAAATAAATATTTTAAAAATCAGATCAGTTGGAATCAGAGATATTCAGCATTTGTGATTATTATGACTAATCGTGTTCAATTGATCTATGAAAACTTAGTATGAGGGCCAGTTTACACATTTTCTGATGAATATATGCGTAGCCAAACGGGAGGTTTCGGGTGCAAGACCCCCTCCCCATTTTTCATGATACAGAAGGCGCCGCTAAACCAAAAAAATAAAAAAAGAAGAAAGTGAGAGAACAGGAAAAAGAGCAATATAAAAGAGAAAGAAAAAATTATGAACGTAAGATAAAGTAGAAAATATTTCAAAAAACCTGTGCCACCGACCAAACTTAAAATGGGTCCCGCTTTATTCTAACATTGATGCTGAAGAGGATTTTCTGGGGGTAATTGTCCAGGGGTAATTGTCCTCAGGGGTAGTTGTCCGGGGATAATTGTCCTCGGTGGTTATTGTCCAGGGGGTAATTGTCCTCGAGGGTAATTGTCCGGGGGGTAATTGTCCTCGGGGGGGGGGGGGTAATTGTCGGGGGGTAGTTGTCCGGGGGTAATTGTCCGGGGGGTAATTGTCCTCGGGGGTAGTTGTCCGGGGGGTAATTGTCCAGGGGGTAATTCCTAGAACCAGCTTATGGTGTGACGTTGGTGAAACCATCATATCTTATTGTATATCGATCCAGTGCTTTCATCCACCTCATTCGGCAATCTCGATCATTTGTGCAATTTACAATAAGAAAAGAATTACTACGTTCGAAATGCCAGTTTTCCTCCAAGAATCCTAATGAATGGGTCTGCATGAGGTTGATGAATGCATAATTTAAAGGGCAAGTCCAACCGAGGAAAAAGTTCATGTGAATCAATAGAGAAAAAATCAAACAAGAAAAATGCTGAAAATTTCATCAAAATCGGATGTAAAATAAGAAAGTTATGACATTTTAAATTTCGCTTATTTTTCACAAAACAGTTATATGCACGACTCAGTGATATGCAAATGAGAGAGTTGATGATGAATTCACTCATTATTTCTTTTGTTTTTTATTGTTTGAATTATACAATATTTCATTTTCCACAGATTTGACAATAAGGATCCTCTTGGATGAACCACAAAATGTTTAAACAATGGTCATTCCACATGTTCAGGAAGGAATAAAACTTTGTTTCTCATGACAATGACGAGAAAATTGAAATATTTCATATAATAAAATACAAAAGAAATAGTGAGTGGGTGATGTCATCAGTCCCCTCATTTAACCCTATCTAGGCCGGGGTATTTTGGGAGTTCATATAGCCGGGGGGGGGCCTCCCAGGCCCCCCCCCCTAAGATCTCGGCCGTCGACCGCGCGATCGCGCCGAAAATTGGCACGCGGGTTGCCTTGGACATAATCTACAAGATTGTATAGTAATTTATTTCATGCGAATCGCTAGTAAGTGATTATGCTAATTTATGCATAATTAGTATGCAAATTATACTTTTTTCTCTAACTCCCTAAATAAAGCTCCAAATGTACTAATTTTTGGTATAGAAACTCTTTGTGGTGTTCTTAGCAAGTATACATGAAAAAAAAATGCGATATCAAATCATTTTCTTATGTATTTTATTGTTTTTTGCAATTTCTTATGTATTTCTTTGTTTTTTGACCTTTTGTTTTTCATTGTTTTTTCAATGAAATTTGTTGGGGACTCTTCTGTGATCATAAAAAGCATAAAATAAATACATTTAGACCAGCAAAACTAAAAATAATCATACATTTATGAATTTTGGTTGAAAACACAATTTGCATTGACTTTGTACACGAAATCACGTTTTTGAGCAATTTTCGGTCTGACATGCACTTACATAATGTTGCGTAATTTCCGAACCACATACCCGGGTGACGCAATCTTGGTCTCAAAAGTTGCGCAAGACTTGAAAGTAAAAAGTCAGCGAGCGGCGCGGCCAAAACATTTTGCGCAGTGAAAATATTGCGTGATTCGTTGAGGGGGGGGGGCCTCGGAGGCCCCCCCCCCCCGGCCTAGATAGGGTTAAATACCAACCAGGATGTGCATATAACTGTTTTGTGAAAATAAGCGAAATTCTAAATGCCATAACTTTCTTATTTCACATCCGATTTTGATGAAATTTTCAGTGTTATGCTTGTTTGATTTTTCTCTTTTTAATCAAGTTTTTGTGGACTTGTCCTTTAAGGACATGCTAGAGGCGCAATGGCACAGATTACTATTATGAGCATTGAACATTAAAGCTACCACAATTAGCCATCCAAAGCAAATACATGATAAGATATGAGGTGAGTGGGTTGAACTTAAAGTATAATTTTGTGCTAGAACAGTTATATGCTTGTGTAGTTTTGTAGATAATGTGATACTATGTGGTACTAAAAGTACTGTGGTACTTGGATGAAAGGACCGTGGTACTACCATGGAAGTACCGTGGTACTAGGATGATAAGGACCGTGATACTACCATGGAAGAACCTTGGTGGAAGTGCCGTGGTAGGATGTAAGTACTGTAGTACTACCATGGAAGTACCATGGTACTACCATGGAAGTACTACGATAATGAATGGTACAACCATTGTAATACTATGGTATTACCATGATACTATTATGGAAGTACCGTGGTAATGAATGGTCAACCGTGATAATACTATTGTAATACTATGGTATTACCATGGTACTACCATGGAAGTATCATGGTAATGAATGGTACAACCATGGTAATACCATTGTAATACTATGGTACTACCATAGAAGTACATGGTAATGAATGGTCAACCATGCTATTACCATGGAAGTACCGTGGTATTTCCATGGAAATACCGTGGTAATGAATGGTACAACCATGGTAATACTATAGTATTACCATGATACTTTTACTATGGTAAATCCATGGTAAATTTACATCTGTCAATTTACCGTACTATGGGTACGATGGTAATACTAATACTATAGTATTACCATGGTATGGTAATACTATGGTATTTCCATCATAAAAGTACTATGGTAAACCAAATATAAAGGGCTTAGAGACATTGTTTCATGCATAAAGCCCTCATTCAAAAGTGGAATAGTACAATTATAAAACCAATTATTACCCTAGTCGAAAAAAAAAAATTAAAACATAGAAGAAAAATAGCCTAAAAATATACCAAAAAATATATTTTTAGGCTATTTTTTTCTCCTGAAATTAGACAAAAAATAGGTTGAAAATAGGACTAAAATAGAAAAAATGGGGAAAAAATATATTTTTTTGTTATTCAATTTGGTACAAACAAAAAATAGATAAGAAATAGCCAAAAATATGACAAAAAATATATTTTTATGCTATTTTTTCCCTAAATAAAATATGTAGAAATTATCAAAGAAATACAATAAAAATAGGAATATTTTACAGCTATTTTTCCTCCTGAAATCAGGGAAAAATTATGTTGAAAATAGGACTAAAATAGAAAAAAATAGGGAAGAAATATATTTTAAGGCTATTCAATTTGGAACAAAAGTAGATACAAAATAGAGACCGCGTCTGCGAAATATATATTTTTTTGTATTTTTGCAAAATATATAAAAAAATATAATTCTTAGTTGCACAGCTTTTTTTTCGCTATTTTCTAATTATTTTAAAGATATAACTTAAAATATATACATTTTCCCTATTTTCAAGGAAGAAATATGTTTCCTCTATTTTTGTTGTGTCAAATCATATGGATATGTTCATGATCTTTACACTTTTTGTATCACTTCTTTTGTTTTCTTTGCACACACACATACTTCAGAAAATTGGTAACACTCCCCTCCCCCTTGGCTGTTACTTGAATTAAGAATTTTTACAATAAATGTCCACTCCTGTTATAACAAGGTGCAGGGAAAAGTGAAGTACTGGTAATTATCCTTCCACATAGGATTGAAGAATTAAGGAAAGTTGCCTCATTGTATTGAAACATTGTTGTTAATTGCCACATGCACAACAATACAACAGGAATTGACAAAACTTGCCCTAAAAATTCAGTCTCTCAGCCTTTTGAAATCTGTTTAAAAAAATATCAGAGTGACAAAATCATATAAATTTTGTATTGTATTGGAATTTAATGAATTAAAATTGTTACAAACTATGTTTGAGACATAACAAACTGTGCATTATTCTTGCCTATGTGTCAACGATTATCTTACACAGTAAGAAGGTCGTCAATCGAATTTTTACAAGCTAACTCAGGGGATAAAATTTTAATATAATGCAATGCAACAAAAACGAACATTCATGAGGATAAGCACTAAACTGTCTCACCAATAAAGGAAAAATATTTGAATTGTCATAACTTTGTTATTCCTCATTTAATTATGATGAAATTTTCAGGGTTTTTTTTTGGGGGTATCTGATGTACTCAATACATGTATGTTAAAATCACATAAATTTCAGTCTTAGAGTACACTTAAGGATCAATACCAGGCCCATCAACCAAATGAAAGAGACAACCGGTTATCGAAATATTTATTTTACAATGTGAAATGGTCCAAAGAGATCTATGAAGAAAGATTCAGAGTGAACAGAAAAAAAGAAATCCCCCCCCCCCCGTCCTGTGTAAAGTGAAAGGCTGTACAGCAGATATGATGGAGGCACCTTTTTTGTATTATTTTGTATTCAATAAATAAAATATGTAGATCTAGACCTATTCATTTTTTTGAAGGAGTGATAAAGGAGTATGGGTTTTTAACTAATAAGTATGTTTAAATTGAGATCCTGGGGTCCTCGATCACTGCGTCTAAAGTCGAGTTGGCCTGTGATGGTACCTTCAGTTCTCTGTACTTCTAGCATGGCACTTGTACTTTGCTGGTAGATGCGATGTATCTGAAGATTTAAAAGAAAAAACAATAGAAAGGAGAATAATCACTACAGAGAATAAGCAAATGTACCACGGCGGGGAACGATCTAACGTTTAAATCAGATCAAGATTTTAAAAAAAAATTGTCAGACTCAGAGAACCAAATAGAGGTCTAATTTCAAAGATAAAAAAGCCATCTCAAGTCCTTACGATTTTGAGGAAAAAATCGAGAAATGTAATTTCATTCAGCTTAGTTCAGATAAGATAAATGTGCATGTTTCATCTGAATTATACTTCGAATTCCATGTCATTTTTTCTACAAGTCACAATGCATGATGCCATGAATTATCATATGCTGGGCATGGCAGGTTTGTTTCATTTTCAGCAATTTTTTTATCATCAGCATTTTATTTAAAAAAAGAAGGGCCTAGAATCTAGGCCTACAAATATATGAAATATTACCAGAAGCATTAAAAATCATTCATATTCAGAGATCTTCGTAAAACATTAATACTAGTATGGATGGCTGAAATTATCACTCGTTTTATGTGCGAGGTGCTGCACAAGCAGGTCGGTTGGCATAAGCAGAGATGCCACCCTCTTGACACAAAAAATCAGACTTAATATCCTCAAAAATCATATTTTTTAGTGAAAAATCAGATTTTCACGAAAACTCAACATGACCAGTGCAAGCCTTGAATTAAGCAGCTGCAGGCCGGGGGCAATTTTTTTTTTTAAATTGCCCACGGCTCGCGGGCTTTTTACAGGAACCGGGGGCAATTAAAAAAAAAGAATATAACTGTGAACCACACTCCAAATTTGTTTATAGTAAGCGCAGCTCCTGCAATTTTTTAATTACAGAAATAGCATGCTATAAGTAGTAGGCTTATTCAAACAAGAAATTTAAGTGTGTTTTGACACCCTCACTCCACATCCTTTTTACATGGGCTTATTTACTTTTCATCTTTCATGAACCACAATGAACCCCCCCCAAAAAAAAAAAATCTAAATAAATGAATAAAATAAAAATATAAAAAAGAGAGAATTCAGATCAAATAATAAATTTAGAAAAAAAAATTAAGGTTTTTTTTCATGGTTAGAATCATGGTTGTGGGTGTTTGTGTATGATTGTGACTGTGAGGTGCACTTGGATTGCATATAAATTATGTTAAAGAAATGAAGAAATTAAATCAATATCTAACAGCACATAGCCACAGGCTACATGTAAATTTTTAAATGTACATGTATTGTAGTTTCATGTACCTTAAGTTTTTCACAAATTATTTGAAAACGCAGATCTTCACAGAAAATGCCTTTCATTCTGGGAGAGTCTAAATTCTGTGAAAATGTATTCATTAATAACTTGAATATTCATCACAATGAAGAAATCATGAAGTTTTTTTGACAGTTGGGCAAAACTTGAGCCCTTTAGAGAGAAGAGAGGTTTCTGCTTGGGAGAGGGGGAGGATGAGAGATTAACAACCAAATGGGGGATGCATCATTGTTGTTGGTATGTCGTCTAAATCTGTTTGACCGTTGTCGCTTCTTTGTGAGGTTACCTATTTTCTTGTTCCTGCGTTCAGTGAGGAGAGACCTGTGTTTAGAGAGTTCAGATTCAATTTCATCATTATACTGAAGCCACTGGGTGTGGGTACAACAAGAACGTAGTTCGTCTTCCAAGCTACTGATGTCAGCTGAAAAGGAATCAAGAGAAGCAATGCACTGTTCAGAGA
This sequence comes from Lytechinus variegatus, assembly GCF_018143015.1. Lineage (NCBI taxonomy): Eukaryota > Metazoa > Echinodermata > Echinoidea > Temnopleuroida > Toxopneustidae > Lytechinus > Lytechinus variegatus. The sequence goes on along the minus strand of NC_054750.1, from coordinate 24,274,079 downwards.
GAATGTTAATTAGTCGAACTGAAGCTCCATGTAAGGTCTGGTTCCATCGTTTGCGAAGTTCAGGTGTGAGAGTACCGAGACCGGGAGTGCAATGAAGTTGGAGGCCTGTGGGTATAATGCGATTGAGGGAATAAAATCTGTAATTGTCCTGGTGAAAAGAGGTCTTGAGGGCCTTCAACTTGATCTTCCTGAGCTGGTGAAATAAAGATAGATGGTTAGTCATGGTAGAAAAGAGACCTAGAATAAAAAAATGTGTAAAACAAAGAAAATGGATATTCATAACAAAAATAAAAATATAAAGAAAGAGAAAAGTAAAGTAAAATTGAACTGGACCTAAAACAGAATAAGAATACACAAAGTTAATTAAATCAAGCTGAAAAGTAAAATCGACACAGAACAGATTAGGACCCTGGGATAGAAAGGAAGTATTACAAAATATGGGAGAGAAGGTAAAATAAGAACAGACAAAGAGACCGGAAAAAACAAAGTTATACAAGTTTAACTGTGGAAGGAAAGTAAATAATAAAACACTAAAATACAAAATATAAAGAGAAAAGTCGAGTAAATTAGAAGTGGACCTAAAACAGAATGATAATAAGAATACACAAAGTAAATAAATCAAGCTGAAAAGTAAATTCGACAAAGAACAGATCAGAAAAGACCCTGGGATGGAAAAGAACCGACAAAGATACCCGAGAATACAAAGTTATACAAGTTTAACTGTGGAAGGAAAGTAAAAAAGAAAACACTAAAATACAAATACAGAAAAATCAAACACATACGGATAAAACAAGACAAATTAGATAAGGAGGATCACATGGGAGTGATACAACAGCAGAAAGGAGATCAATGGCAAAAAGAAAAAGCTGCTGTAAACTGCTTATCTAAAAAAAGAGCCAATGGAGTAAATAAGAGAGTCAAAAGGGGCCTAAGCTTTCGATCCTAGCAGAATCTTCTTCGGAGGCAAAATGACAAACATATAAGGTGGAACAACCATAATATAGACCACAGACATACAACAGCAACACTGGAACAAGGAGACAAAAGGGGCATTAGTGAGAAGAGATGACCAATCAGGTTAATGAAGGGGATGAAAGAAAAGGAGTAGGCAGACACAAAGGGAAGTTAGTGGAGTAAGGCCAAAGAAAGACCTCAAGCCAAGAGGGATTAAGATAATGAGGCAGGCAACATCAAACAGGATCTGGAACAAAACAGTGATAGAGGGTATGAGGAAGATATGAAAAACAAGAGAATTAGTGAGAGGTGGGTCAAACAGGTAACAAAGAAAGGCATAATAAGCTTGTGCATAAGAGTGGGGAAAAAAGGGAAAGAGAAGGGAACAACTGATAATGTGCAAAAGACACAAGTATGTATGATAGAGCATTAAACTAACTAAGAGAAGAAAGTAAGTGATAAAATAAATCTGTAAGTATAAAAGTATATAAATATATTAAAAATGAAAAAAATAATATATATACAAATGGGGTAACTGATATTGTAATCCGCTGGGTGTGAGGGGAAAAAACAGAAGACTATATAGTAGAAAAAAAACCACCTGTATATATGGAAGGGAAGCAAATTGCCTAAAAGGGTAAAAGCAAATAAAGAATCTGATGCTGTATAAGAGAGGGGGCGTATTGAGAAAAAAAAACTAAACAAAGTAACCATGAAAAAAAGCAAAATAAATAAGTGGTGAAGGGAGAGAAAAAAAAAAAATATATCAGCCTTGCTGATTGAGAGCTGTGCAACACGTGCATAGATCTATTCTCTCAGTCAAGCCAAGCAAACAATACGGCATGTGTTGTGATGGGTTTTTTTTACGATCACATATGCTACACAATGATGGGGATGATCTTTTACATCTAACTTTAATTTACCTCAACGTTTTCCTCCAAACAAGGTTTTATCGTAATTAAAAAAATGATAAGAGATGTTACTATATTTTTATATAGATAAATAATTCCCCGAGTTTCGTAATTTTGTCAAATTAATGAGATAAAAGTTACATCTAACAGAACGAGTGACGATCTATCCCAGCCACATGAAGTTTATCGTCGGTGCATATGCCATATCGTCTGCTGCTATTCGTTGAGTTGATTTGCCTTCAGGTTCGGATTATTCACCTGTTTGTAAGTACAGTTATATCATTATTTTCCTTCTTATGATAGACTCTGTCTGGATGTGGTTATTCATTTTCATGAATTCAATTTTGCCCGCGCTGTGTTGCTAGCATTTCCAGCTGCACAAATTTGTAGCGAATCGGCATGTACATGACTTGTGTCTTGTGATCGTGTTGCAAGTTGAATTTTCATCATCATCATCGGCGTAATTCCCCCAATTATACCTCCAACTACGTCACTTTGTTGTTCACTTCATCATCATTCTGTTCATCTCAAAATCATCAATTGAAAATCCAAATCTAGATAAAATTCTGGTTTTCTTTCATTTCGGGATCGAAGTATTCAGTGACAATGTGGAGAAAACGTACCCTCGCAACAGGTTTTGCATGCAAGTTTAGCTTCACGAGGGAGAGCCAATCACGCCTCTCGTACAGACAGTGACGTCATAAAATATCCCCAATTTCGCGGACGTAATTCTGCGTGTTTGAAGCATTCAGAGAGAGAACTTTAAACTATCAATTAACTGAGTTTCATCGGTCTCCATGATAAATGATGTACACCATCGTGTTCTCCTTATTTTTTCCTTTATTTTGATATATGATTCTCCATTTTTACAATTTTCAATATATTTCTACTTTAAGGATAACCATTCCTTGTTGATATCGGGGATGGGGGGGGGCGAGTGAAAGTAGCTTGGAATTTGAAATTGGGGTGTCAGATGAGATCCATTTTTAAACACAAAGTTTCGTAATGCGAAGTCGTCTCATCCAGAACTTCTCTCTGCTAGTACGGACTGAGTCAGGACGGGTACCTAAAGATTCGATGCCCTGTAGCATCATGTCAGTGATGGAGTGGTTGGGAAGGTTAAAATGGCGGCCAACTGGAGTGTCCAGCTTTGCTGTGTTGACGGTGGATCTGTGCCCGTAGAATCGTTTCTTAAGTGTGGTCTTGGTTTCCCCTACGTATTGTACCCTACAAACTCTGCAAGTGATGAGATATACAACATTAGTGGTAGTGCAAGTGATGTTGCCCTTGGTTCGGTGAGAAAGGCTGGTAGAGTTGCTGGTGAGAGTGTCGCCCTCGTGAATGTGTATTTCACATATAATACACCTGTTGCTGGTGCATTTGAAGGTACAATGCTGTGTGGGAGAAGAATGGTTAGTGAGGGAGGGCAATTCAGCACGAACAATGAGGTCCCTGAGATTCGGTGGGCGTCGGTATGCTAGAATGGGAGTATCGGGAACGGCCTGTTGGAGACGATCAGAAGTGTGTAAAATGTGGTGGTTATCAAACAGGATTTTGCGGAGAGGGGGTAGATTGGGATGGAAGGTGGTCACAAGTGGTATTCTGTCGGTAGTCTTCTTGTCACTTTTAGGTTTGAGAACTTCAGATCTAGGGAGAGAACAAACTTTGTTGATTGCCAGTTGGACTGCCCTGGCCCCGTGGCCCCTGGCACAGAGATGTTTCTGCAAATTCCTGGTATGGAAGGAAAAATCAGGGTCCTCGGAGCAGATACGGCGAAGTCTGAGGGCTTGACTGTAAGCGATACCAGTTTTGCAGTGACGGGGGTGGCAGCTGGATGAGTGGAGGTATTTTATATTATGGCGGTCGAAGTAAGTGCGCATGCGTATCTAGCTGCTTCATCTCATGCGCATGCACGTGCGTGCTTGCCCATTTTTATCTATTTATATATTATTTATTTTGTTTTTTATTTACTGGTCTGGCGCATGCAGCAATCATGAAGGTGCTTAAAACTTCCGCGCGGCTGCGGCGATCACCCTTGTTTTTTAAAGTCCCTTCAACCTTTTTAATTTTCACATGAATAATTAGAGTAAAAGAAAATATTAAACAAGTGGAATGCCTCTGGCCGTCTCACCTGCATCACGCGGTTCAATATAGCAGCAGTGCTGACTTTGAATACTACTCTAACTCGCACAAGATGTTCAGTGATACATGGTTACTCTTATGTCCACTTTTTATGAACGAGACCAATAAACTTACAGAGATATGATGGTTATTCAACAAAAACCCCAACATGGCCAAAGTTCATTGACCTTACATGACCTTTGACCTTGATCATGTGACCTGAAACTCGCACAGGATGTTCAGTGATACTTGATTACTCTTATGTACAAGTTTCATGAATCAGATCCATAAACTTTCAAAGTTATGATGGTAATTCAACAGATACCCCCGATTCGGCCAAAGTTCATTGACCCTAAATGACCTTTGACCTTACTCATGAGACCTGAAACTTGCACAAAATATTCAGTGATGCTTGATTACTATCATGTCCAAGTTTCATGAATCAGATCCATAAACTTTCAAAGTTATGATGGGAATTCAACAGATATCCCCAATTCGGCCAAAGTTCATTGACCCTAAATGACCTTTGACCTTGGTCATGTGACGTGAAACTCATGCAGGATGTTCAGTGATACTTGATTAACCTTATGTCCAAGTTTCATGAACTAGGTCCATATATTTTCTAAGTTATGATGACATTTCAAAAACTTAACCTCAGGTTAAGATTTCGATGTTGATTCCTCCAACATGGTCTAAGTTCATTGACCCTAAATGATCTTTGACCTTGGTCATGTGACATGAAACTTTAATAGGATGTTCAGTAATACTTGATTAACCTTATGGCCAAGTTTCATGAACTAGGTCCATATACTTTCTAAGTTATGATGTCATTTCAAAAACTTAACCTCAGGTTAAGATTTGATGTTGACGCCGCCGCCGCCGTCGGAAAAGCGGCGCCTATAGTCTCACTCTGCTTCGCAGGTGAGACAAAAACTTAGATGAAGGTAGCGCCGCGGGGCTGGGGAATTTTGATAGGCGGTGGGTGAGAAAACAGTGATTTCATTTTTTAAAGAAATGACTAATACTTTTTCACTTTATTTGTCTACACCAATTAGAAAAAAATAGTCTGAAAGAGATAATATTACAAACATTGAAAAATATTTCTGGTTAAAAAAAAACCTGACCGACATCGTGACTCGTGATAGTTTGAAAATTGATATAGGACCTACAATCTTTGAAAAATATAGGTAATAAAAATACCCTGACATTGTGACACTTAATTTAAGCAAGGAAAATAGATTGGAAATAGATACAAACTTCTTACAAATTTTTGTTTAAAAAATTGAAAGAAATAGCCTTGCATTAAAGTTAGAAAAAAAAATATTATTGGTGGATACAAAGTTCTTTAAAAAATTATATAGTACAAAAAATCACCTGACATCATGACATTTATCAAGAAAAATAATTACAAAAATTTAGTTCTTACCATTTTTAAAAAATAGATAGGCCTACAATATAGCCTGGCATCATATGGCAAGTAAGATGGAAATTTTTAAAATGAAAAAATGATGTAAAATGGTCTGCCATCATGACACGAAGTATGAAAAATAGATTAAAAATAATAAATTACATGTAGGTAAAAAAATAGCCGGGCCTTTTTGACACGAAGTAAGAAAAATAGCTTAAAACTAGATACAAACTTGTTTGATTAGAATAAAATAGATAGAAAATAGCCTTGCCAACGTGACGAAGTTGAAAAAATAGGAAAAAAATAGTCTGTGCGTTAAAAATAGAACTAGTTCATCCTATTTTTTTCTATTTCACTTGTAAAAATAGCCAAAAAATAGCATGTGCCTTAAAAATAGAAATAAAATAGCCTAATTTTTCTATTTCACCTGTAAGAATAGCCAAAAATAGCAAGCGCGATAAAAATAGGAAAAAAATAGCCTATTTTTTTTCTATTTCACCTGTAAAAATAGTATAAAAATAGTCGGCGAGTGAAAAATACGGAAAAGATTGACTATTTTTTTCTATTTCATTTGTAAAAATAGTTTAAAAATAGTTCCCTATTATTAAAATAGTCAAAAAATACAGAGAAAATAGGGGAAAAATATATTTTCTCGCAGCAAAAAACTTACATGTCTGTCAGGTATGGTAGTGGTGACACTGTAACCATAATCCTTGGTGATGCCAAGGCTATTATTGGACAGCACGGATCGAACAGAGACGATGTTTCCATTCTCCCCGGTGAAAGTGGTCTGAAGCAGAAGAAATTGGTAACAACTGATTAGGATCTTCAAGCCACACCCGATACATGCATTTCATAATACCAGCCACTTTGCCCATATTCAGGGGCGTGAGTTGTCACAAATAAAAAGATCTGAAGAAGTTGAAGAGTATTGAAAAAGTCTGAAATAGAAAGAGCTCCCATACTTTTTGTACCGGAGAAAGCCAAATATAAGCTGAAATTCAGCTGAATATCAAAACAAAAAATTTGAAATCAGATAAAAATCTGAACTCTCACACCCCTGCATATTCTGACCTTCCTTATATGGATTAGTAGACAACAGCGTACTAAATACCATGCGTTAATTGCAGTCTGTGGTTCCCTAAGAAAGTGATTACAATATTTAATTAAACACTACAATTTTTCCTGGATCTCATTGCTACATGTAGCACCACTGGTTACTCCTTATATTTCCCTTAGCTTGGAAGACATCATTTGGATATACTGTATTTCTTTAATTTGCAACTTGGTGCCTACAATGTCTTCTACACCTAAGAAATGGTCAACCCCCAAGCCTCTCATGATTATGACCATTGCTGGTGCATTTATTCTGAAATGCATGAATTAAGCAAGAACTGCAGGAAGGAACTTACTTTTTGAAGAATCCCAACGACATTTAACGTACGTCTCAGTCAGTCTGACGCATGTTTCTTAAATGTTATTTCATTGGAATAGATCAAGATCAGGATTGGTCAATTTGGAGTAATCTTGTAATTTAAAAATATTTGAATGAGATTGTCATTGTCATTATATTACACCTAGTTCAATTAGGTAAAGTGTCCGCCTGACAACCAAAAAGTCAGGAGTTCAAACCCCTGCCGCATGAGACCAAAAGACATTAAAACAAAGGAGTTGCTACTACCCTGTTTGGTGCTCAATGATTCAAGGGATATAGCTGCGTCAATCAGGCAATGAACCATGGCTGCTGGGCCCACGATTAATTGGGCAAAACAAATTTTCAGAGTATTTCTGATAGTTGTATCACTGTTGAATTCATTTGCAGTCTCAGCGGTTGATCGTACGCTTGATTTTCACAATTGATTGTACACTGTAGTCCATGGAATCAATCGTAGAAAAATATTCTACGATCATTGCTAAGCTTTGTGTTACGGGCCCCAGATGTGGTGTGCTACCAGAGAGTTAGTGTATGACACTTACATTGCAGCCTGTAAGAGATTCGGTACTGGTCTTGTCAAAGTTCAGGGTGTACACTCTTCCAAAGCCCAAGATGCGGCCCTCATTTCGGAGCATGAGGGTGGCCCCAGCTCCACCCTGGTTTCTTCTGCCGGTGAAACGCAAGGCAACGGTCTGGGTAGGGAGCAGACTACCCCACATCAGGGTGGTGTTATGGGCGACTCCTTGCTCGTTCATGGAGCAGGAATCGACAAGGACCACCTGATGCAGGTTGATGCTGGGATTGGTGGGCTGTCTGATGACAATCTTGGTGGTACGGGAGTTGGGCTCGTCTGATGACCCGTTGGTGAATGTCAAGGAGAACTAGCATAGAAAGAGAGAGAGTCAAACTAATTGCTTTGCTCTGTTCTTTTTTCAATACTTGTCTTGTCTTAGAAATCTAGATTAAGAGAATTTTTCATAACTCCCAAATTCTAGAAATGTTGTTTGTGCACATGCCATTAATATTTGGGTGGCACTGATCATCATACATGTGTAATTTTCTATCATCCAACCTCTTGTAACAGGATAATAGATAAGAGAATACTTTCATCTTTCATCTTGGCATGCAATTTTCAGTGTCATCATGACAAAATAAACTGAATAGTATGTTGAATTGTGCTTTCAAAACAAGTGATTAAATTTTTGTGAACCAATGCCATGCCGAATGTTTACTACAAAGTCAAGTAATATGAAACAAACAGTCAGTAAAGGGACCTACCACGTCCCTGTTGTCCACATTATGTGAGTAGAAGAGAGTAGAAGCCAGCTCAGTTTTCTCAAAGTTCAGAGAGGTCCTGGTGTTGTAACCTGGCAAGAAATCTGACCTGGTCTCCGTGGTCAGGTCAAAGCGCTTCTGGCCAGGGAAAAGGTCAAGCTCCCAGATGGTGTAGAGGTTCTCCCGATCATTCTCCTGTATTTGGAGGTTGAACTCGTAGGAATTGCTGATATTACTCAGGGTCACGGTCAGCCCAGAGCCATAGGACATCACGCTCTCAAGAATTTGTAGGCTGTAGCTGAAGCCGGCATCGCTCTCCAGGAAGTTCTGGGTGTAGTTGGATGACCAGATGATGACGGAGTCTTTGGCGAGGGTGATGTTGCGGGACTCCATATTAAACCTAGTTCCAAGGCTGTACACGTGAGCTGGGGTTGTAAGGCTTAGGTCACATGCAATGCCCTCATTCAAGGGGTCGTGGACATATACTGCTCCATCCAAAACTACCTCCTCCTCTGCAAAGAATGAAAACATCATGCAAAAATTAAATATATTATACAACAACTAGAATCACAATTTTCCATACTTCAGCGTAAATGCAACTGGTATGATAACAATACAGTATCTGGCAAATAATACCAATCTAAAAAAAATAAATCAATGAAAAGCTATAAGCTATAATTATTATCATTATTGAAATAATTATTATCAGTAGTATTATCATTATTATAATCACAACAATTAATGATTGTCACTATTGCGAATATCATCATTATCCCCACCATTACCATCATTCTCATCATCATCATCATCACCAATATTATCACCATTACATTCATCATCATTATCATCATCATCATCATCATGAATACTACTACTAGGACTTACCACCCCACATGCCAATGAGAGAAGTTGTCATAAATGGCGGTTGATCTTCAGAAAACATGTACTCAACTGTGTGTTTGAGACCATACCCAACATTTGCAGGAGACCTGAAGGTGAAGGTGGTGTCGTACGCCTGGCTTGATGAGGAGCTCCTGTTCTTCATGGCCAACTCAACAGCATAGGTTTCAGCTGATCTCATGAGAGGTTGTATTTTAATGCTCATATTGCCGGACGGGACACCCTTCTCGAGCTTTCCTTCAGTGAGAACAGTGATGGCAGTCTTCGGGAGAGTAAGAGTGGCGATGATCTGGCCGTCCTCCTTTGCTTCCGTGCTTCTGTTTGTAAAATCGGCAATGAGGGAGATCGGTTTCTGGCCAGGGAGGAACCGAAGCTGCAGGTCTGCATTGGCATTGCCAGTTTGACGATCGATAGTCACCGCTTGGTAGTAGCGTATGTCCTGGACAGGTTGGAACGTGGTCCTTAAAGCACGGATGTAACGAGTGAAGATTCGGGTTTCTGATATCTCCACCGTGTCTTCCTCAAACTTCTCCAGTTTCAACTCAGAATTCTTCTTGATAACCATCGAGTCCAACTTATTGTCGTTATGTTTGTCAAAAATATATTCAAGAGTATAGGCATTGTTCCTGATGTCTGTATATTCCAAAACAGTGTTCGTCCCGAAGTCCGTTTCAGATTCAGCAGTCATAATGAAGCGCACGAGGAAGCTCATAACCTGCTCGCCAGATCTGTACTTCGATAACCAAAGGATGTCCATGGGGTTGCTGAAATGGAAAATGTCTGTGGACTCGTAATCAAAGTAACCTGGAGCCGTGAGGAGGATCGCTACGGAGCCGTTGGTGGATGGTCCTTCTGCGGTGTACCTTATGGTGGTGGTGAATAGATCCTCTTCATGGTCCCTCAGGGTCAGCTCCATGCCGGAGGAGGCACCAACGACACATCCGGTGGTCCATTCCATCGACAAGTCAACACCAACAGCAGGATGAGTGTAGGACACTTCCATGTCATGACTGTATGAAACGTTCCTTACATGATTGAAGGTCAGGTCATGGCTCAAAGTGATCTGGAGTGGTGGAGGGGTGATGAAGGGGGAACAAAAATACGGATGAGAGCAGGAATATGACATTTTTTGTTCTTCATCTGAAGTTAAAATCGCATCATAGTGTGCAAAGGAGAGTTTTTCATCAAACCCTTAGTCACTAGCCAGAAAGAAATATCATAACTTTATGATATGCTAAATATTAGTATCATGAATTCCGTTTCAATGGCATTCACATTGTGCATGCATCACTTACCTATTCTTACAAAACATCATCAAAATAACATGGATTCTGAACTATGCTTCGTGAATATTTACACCTCCATAATTGTAAGATGTGAAATATATTATGAAATTAATCAATTGAATTTTCATACATTTTTATGATTCCCAATATCCTAATCAGATTACTCAAAGTCAACCTCAAATTTGATCTGTTTTATAGAAGCCATTATGAGAAGTTATTGTGAGAACCAGCAACTTTTATGAATGACATTTTTTTTCAAGTTCTTGAACTTCAACCCAGTGATCCCAAAATCTTCTCAAACACCACTCCCATATGAATACATGAGTGATCCTTCAAAATGAATAAAAATTCAGTGCTCATGATAAAATGTATTTTTCAGGTACAAAAATTCTAGTTACCTTCAACCTTGAACCTTGTGACCTTAAAATTATTGACAGTTCATAGATCAACATCAAAGAAAACAGAGATTACAAAAAACAAGAGGTTTCTGTGCTCATACCCTCTTATCAGTAGATGTACAGTCAATTCCATCGTAGCAGAGCCTGAAGACATTTCCGCTGGATCGGCCATCAGATAAGGCGTATTCGGTGTCCATACGGAAGCTCAGCTCAGGATGGTGGGGCATGTCCAGCTCGATCTTGCCGTCCCATGCAAAGATCTCACCCTAATCAAGAAACAGTGATAACATGGACAGGTTTACTGTTCAATTCTAGAGAGTCAGGAGATGATAAACCCAGTAGGATGCAAAAGCCTATGTAGTGTCCCGAGCAAATGAGTCTTGGAACTCTTTTTGGAATGTTCCAAAGGGAGGGGAGAAGGTGCATACATTGCATGCCAGGATCCAATGACTGGGGTATCAAATATTATCTGTACGGCGCTTAGCGACGTTGTTCACATGTATTAAGTGCTATATAAAAGGGGAATATTATTATTATATCAATTTATGCAAATTACATTGTTGAAACATCAGTTCTATGAACTTAATACTGTAGTCTGAAATAAGCCTTGTTGGCCTTCAGGATAAATCACAATAGCATACCTGTGGCCCCAGTAACATGAAGGTTTACAATGGATTGTAGATACATGTATGAAGGAACATATTTTGATTGTTTACTTGCCAACATTTTGAACTAATTGCATATGCAACAATGATTATGACTGGCGAATGCTATTTAGCGATTGATCGCAAACCTTTAGGTTACAGGATCCTGGGAAACATTTCAGGAAAGAACGTTTTATCCAAGAAAGTATGTTTTATCTGACAGTTACATTGGTACTGTGTTCTCAGTCAATCTAAATCAAGGTAGGTTGACATTCCATCTTTTTTCTAATATAAGGAAACACTAAAAGTGATGGAAAGGTGACCGAGAAAGATATGACAACCAACAAAGCCATGGATGAATGTAGGGTGACACTGCATATATATGCTCCTGCGACAATTGCTCCGTTCTCTATTTCTCAGAAGGCATAGGGCTAGAGTTAGGATTGTAATAAGAGTTTTTTATTCCGAATAATGTAAAGATAAGGATAAGGGTTTATTTAGTTCTGGAGATAAGGTTTTATGTGTGGCTTATAGTGCAGATTTTCCATCGGATCAATTGTCACCAGAGCAACTGTCATGGAACCTATTTAATGGAGAGTTTGCAATTAACTTGCAATTTTCTCTCCCTTCACCTCTTAGATTTAACACTTATTCATTTTGCTTTTTTTATGTTTACTAGTTCAGTTTTTTTTTCTTCTCAATACGCCCCTTCTCTCATACAGCATCAGCTTCTTTATTTGCTTTTACCCTTTTAGGCAATTTGCTTCCCTTCCATATATACAGGTTTTTTTTCTACTATTTAGTCTTCTGTTTTTTCCCCCTCACACCCAGCGGATTACAATATAAGTTACACCCTTTGTATATATATCATTTTTTATTTTGGATATATTTATTTACTTTTATACTTTATTTTGGATATATTTATTGACTTTTATACTTACAGATTTATTTTTACACTTACTTTCTTCTCTTAGTTTGTTTAATTCTCTATCATACATACTTATGTCTTTTGCACATTATCAGTTGTTCCCTTCTTTTTCCCTTTTTTCCCCACTCTTATGCACCAGTTTATTATGCCTTTCTTTGTTACCTGTTTGACCCACCTCTCACTAATTCTCTTGTTATTCATATCTTCCTCATACCCTCACACCCAGCGGATTACAATATCAGTTACACCCTTTGTATATATATTATTTTTTATTTTGGATATATTTATATACTTTTATACTTACAGATTTATTTTTACACTTACTTTCTTCTCTTAGTTTGTTTAATGCTCTATCATACATACTTATGTCTTTTGCACATTATCAGTTGTTCCCTTCTCTTTCCCTTTTTTCCCCACTCTTATGCACCAGTTTATTATGCCTTTCTTTGTTACCTGTTTGACCCACCTCTCACTAATTCTCTTGTTATTCATATCTTCCTCATACCCTCTATCACTGTTTTGTTCCAGATCCTGTTTGATGTTGCCTGCCTCATTATCTTAATCCCTCTTGGCTTGAGGTCTTTCTTTGGCCTTACTCACACCAACTTCCCTTTGTGTCTGCCTACTCCTTTTCTTTCATCCCCTTCATTAACCTGATTGGTCATCTCTTCTCACTAATGCCCCTTTTGTCTCCTTGTTCCAGTGTTGCTGTTGAATGTCTGTGGTCTATATTATGGTTGTTCCACCTTATATGTTTGTCATTTTGCCTCCAAAGAAGATTCTGCTAGGATCGAAAGCTTAGGCCCCTTTTGACTCTCTTAAACTGAGGCTCCAAAAATCAATCATAAGTAATGAAATCGATTGCAAACTTGCATTTAATTGGTGGTCTGCTTTTTGAAACAAGAAGTGAAACTAATTTGCTATAGTTTAAATGGATCTATCAATCGTAAATTTGAAACAGTGATCAGCAACTGATTGCAAATAATTTCTCGCAACAACCCCTAAGATTGAACAATCTTGGGTCAAATGAGTTTCAATGGAACTACAAACCTCTGCGGTCGAGTTCTGAAGTTCAATGTTGAGGCTGTAGTCAGGTTGGCTTGATCCATCTGATGTCAAAGATATCTGGAAGGTCAGAGTGTTATCACGGTGGGAGGCAGACCCTGATACACCCTCGGTGACGTAAGCATTGCCAACATTAAATGTCCAGTCGATGGTCCTTATTTCACGGTCCAGGGAAGCAGAGCCTGCATGCAGATGAAACAAAGAATTGTTATTTGTAAAGTTAGGGAACCCTATACATGTAAGTATAAGTATTTATTGTCCATAAATGAAAATTATTCTTTTATGTTTGAGCACCTACTTTAGATGAAATAAAAATTCCTTAAGGTTTGACCTAATGGTGTACATTCTGAGAAATGAGCCAACAATCTCATAACATTTAGGGCAACATATATGAATTTCTGAAGAACAACTGCAGCTTGTCATTTGTGGACTGTAGGGAAAAATGTGGTACCAATTTTTTGTGCGCCCATTCATTTTGCAATAAATTCTGGGGTTTGGATTTTTTTTCTCAAAATTTTGACACTTGACTTTTTAAATGATTAAAATGATTACTGCCATCTTTATTGCAGATATAAAGATTGGGTTACTGACTCGTTATTTTGTTTTACCCCCTTATACTGACTTTTTTATTTTGATTTGCCATTGCTAGCTAACTTACCTTTCTATTCTTCTCATGTTTTACCTTTCACACAAATCATTTCAACACCAAAGTTAGGTTACCCTTTAATCCATTGAACACAATTTGATTTCAGTACCATATCACCCACTGCTCATGGACACTATCTTAGGCATATAGGTCTTAACGGCTTAACATATTAGCAATACATACCACTGAGAGTTACAATATCCTCAGTACCAACCAGCCTCAGGTTGTTGATCAAGATTCCACTTCCTACTAATACATTGACTGATCCTCCCAGAGAGAGACTTTTAAGCTCGTTTGTTTCCAAGAGGAAGATCGGGGTGAACCTGTTCCCGGAATTCATGGGCTGGACCTGAAGACCGTTCTTGGTCCTGAAGATCTGATTGCCTCTGAACTTGATGATGGTGTCCAAGTACTCATGAATGTTAACTTGGTTCTTGAATTCACCTGTCATGGGAAAAAAAGAATGTTTCATGTTTAACCCACTGCCTACTTGAACCACAAGGCCCCGGCATAAAGTCTATGGGAATTGCGGAATTAGTGGCAAACAGGTTTAAAAGGAGGTGTGTAAGCTCAGTCGGTGAGGCCGGGGTTTCGGATTCCAGTGACCCGGGTTCCATTCCCACTTGATGCACTAGTGCCCTTTGATGAGGCATTACCAAGTACATGTACCTCAGAGAGGACCTTACGTCTACAGTCCCCTGGTTGCTTGCATTCATGCTTTCTTAGCTTTCAGGTATAAAAATAGCAATCAGGTAAAAAAATATCACCACCATATTACCAAACCCTGTTACAAAGAAGTTGGGAATGAATTTACTTTACAATTACTTCATCCTAATAAATGGAAAGTCATCTGAAATGACTGACACATCATTAGACCGTGCTTGATCGAGTCATGACATCTCTATTCATGAGAAAGTATTCTGACTCAGATGCAACTTAAACAAAATCACCAATCAACGAAAAGCCACAACATACAACAAGATCTTCAACAGCAAATGCAAGTACAACGGTGGATATTGAATTATGAATTTCCTACAGTTTCTTCTTCTAATGGTATGCATTCAACAGAGGGAAGTACAAGTTTCTCTGCCAGGTCCTGGGGCTAATAAGGTATGATGAGAAACAGAGCTAGCTCTGTTCAACTTACAATAGGTCAGACACTTAGTTGACGTGATAATTATTTCACACTCACTTGTTACATTGTAGTACTCATTGCCGTTGACTGACGTCACAACCTCAATCCTGCAGATAGAGTCCGCTGACTTGTTGAAGAGTGTACCCTGAATGTTGTATGAGCCCATGAAGTTGACGGTCAGATCCACGGAGTACTGTCTCTGCTCGTCGTTGGTCATCTCAAACTCAATGCCAAAAGGAATGATTTCTTTGATCATACCCTGGACACCAAACCTCCTCTCACTTTTCTCGAGGTGTAGGTCTGAAGTTGAAAGGTCAAACAAAAAATCTTGAATTTCAAATTTCTATGTCACAAACGGAAGAAGTTCAAAAGGATCCTACTCAATATCTCTGCATATGTATACTTGATATCATTTTTTTCTCTTTAGGTAGAAGATTAAGTTGTTATTAACTTGAATGAATTGCAAATCATTTAAAGTTAGGTACAGGTGGTGATACAGAGAATGGGTAAACAGAAGTTATTATTACAGCAATAACGGCAACTAATAAACAAAACACTTCATGCGAAATTTGAAAAATGCGCAGAAATTAACATATTCGATGTAGCAGATTTGAATCCCCAACATAGTCTGATCATTTTAAGGCAAACAGAATTCAAATCAGACATGAAATGACAAAAAAGAAGCGTCTTCAAAATGTGGAAAGACAGCGAACAGATGCCAGATGACAAAAATCACGCCACAGCATAGTACATCAGGGTTCCGTTGCAGAGAGTTACGTTTAACGTAGGACACAAGTCCTAAATACACATGTCTGATCAGCACAAAATCAAGATGCATTTGATTTTTTTTAAGTTGTGTCTGATTACAACTCCTTCTGCAACTGGCCCCTAGCCCTACAGTTCCCTGACATTTGGTCCAGCGACGATTGCTATGGCACTAATTACTCCAATGAAAAATCTGCATGTTAAGCCAAACAGAAAATCAAACGTCCACAACAAAATAAATAATAATCCTTATCTTTACATCATTCTGAAACAAAACCCCTTTAACAATCCTAACTTTAACCCTATGCGCTATGAGATATTACGACCAGAGATACTGTCGTAGGAGCAAATGTGGCGTCACCGGCCCTACAGACCAGATAAGCTAATAAAAGAGCGATAGTTCTGAATCATTCTCACTGGATATCTCAATCAGTCTTGAGTTGGCTGAGGTGAGGTACAGTTCACCCATGGTCACACTATTGTCCGAGAGGACAAGAGGGCCTCCACCAAGTCTCAAAGAGACAACAGGGAAAGCACTGGTAAGGCTGAAGATGGGAGTGATCATGCGAGATGAGGGTGTGGTTTCCGACTTGTAGCCCCCCTGGAGGGAGCCGGAGAAGGCACCAACGTTACCGGACACGGACAGGAGGCGCATGGTGTCATTCTTGATGAAGTCACCTAAAGAAAAATAAAAAATCAAAGGTAATATTATGATAATAATAACGGCATATTTACCCAGGGTAGCCACTTCAGTTCCGAAACCTGTTCTCCCAGCAGTCCCTGCTATTATTCTTACCCAGCTAAGCTAGGCTATCGATTCAGCTGACATATGGTCCAGCGACGATTGCTATGGCACTAATTACTCCAATAAAAAATCTGCATGTTAAGCCAAACAGAAAATCAAACGTCCACAACAACATAAATAATAATCCTTATCTTTACATCATTCTGAAACAAAAACCCCTTTAACAATCCTAACTCTAACCCTATGTGCTATGAGATATTACAACCAGAAATACTGTCGTAGCAGCAAATGTGGCGTCACCGGCCCTACAGACCAGATAAGCTAATAAAAGAACGATAGTTCTGAATCATACTCACTGGATATCTCAATCAGTCTTGAGTTGGCTGAGGTGAGGTAGAGTTCACCCATGGTCACACCATTGTCCGAGAGGACAAGAGGGCCTCCACCAAGTCTCAAAGAGACAACAGGGAAAGCACTGGTAAGGCTGAAGATGGGAGTGATCATGCGAGATGAGGGTGTGGTTTCCGACTTGTAGCCCCCCTGGAGGGAGCCGGAGAAGGCACCAACGTTACCGGACACGGACAGGAGGAGCATGGTGCCATTCTTGATGAAGTCACCTAAAGAAAAATCAAAGATCAAAGGTAATACTATGATAATAATAACGGCATATTTACCCAGGGTAGCCACTTCAGTTCCGAAAACTGTTCTCCCAGCAGTCCCTGCTATTATTCTTACCCAGCTAAGCTAGGCTATCGATTCAGCTGCACACAGCTTTTTGAGGAATTATTTCCTGCCGTACCCTTTTACCTCACCTGGGTTGAGTGCAGATAAGGGTCAAATAGTAACTGAGTAAGCCACAATGAATTGCTATGTACATGATTTGTCCGCAGATGAAACTATCATATCCGAATGATGAATGCAAAGATCTTTCACAGGTGCCTGTACAAATATTGGTACATTGAGCAAAAAGCATTTAATTGAGAGCATGCACTTGATACGTGCTAAGATACGGACCTCTCGTAAATGCCCTTTGCAAATAAAAAAAACAATGCTCTTAAAGACAAGCAAATACACACAGGTTACCTGTAATGAGCTTTACAAGGAATTCCTCAAAAGGGATGATATCCAACATAAAAATTGTTAGCCGATTAAAAACTATATCGAACGTTGTCCATCAGAATACATCAACAGCGACAAGGGCTAGATTTTTAGTTCTTTCCAGAGTTCTGGGATAGGAAAATCACAATCCACTTCTCATGAACTCTCAAGAATAACAAATACCTGCTTAATATGAAAAAAAATTGTGATTTACCTCTCAGGGAAATAAGCCTTTGTTCTGATCCATCGACCAGGCTGAGATCCACCACCTTATCCTGGTTGGTGCTGCTGATGTATCCCTCTAGGTTGTAGCTCACAAGCTCTGGGATCGTCAAGGAGAAGACTGGGATGAACTTGATACTGTTGGACAGAGGGATGGTGTCCATACCAGCATCCAAGACGTAGGTCTGAACAGTTCCGGTAGCATCTGAAGTTGCTTGCAGGTGAAGTCTCTTGTTGGTCTGTTCATTTTGGAGTGATCCTGGAGAGAAGACTGAAGAATCAAGATGTGCGTGCAATTACTTGACTATAGTATTTTGATATACAGGGGCTGCGCACTCGGCGAAGGGGGGTCTTTTTTCCAAAACCGTGCCCAAAAACAAAAGCATTAACATCTGCTTCTTATTATTTGCATGGTCAGCCCCCCTCCCCCACTTTTAAAACCGTTCTCTGGCCTCTAATATTGATCTTTCATTATTTTATCGAGTAATGTTTTTTTTTAACTTCTAACAGTAGCACTGAATACTGAACAGAAATACATGTATCCCACTAGCTCTAAATTAGACAAACTGGTACAAGATCTGCTACATATTATTAGACCAAAAGTTGAAATGCATTACACCAAATGGCAAATCTAAAACACATTCACAGCATGTTGTTCATACCTTTGAAATATGTGCTGCCATGGAATGGAGTTTTTGCATCGATAAGAAGTGTTGAATTGGCACGGTGATAGAACAGATCCATGCTGTACACCCCAATGCTCTCACTGCCTTCAGCACCAACTGAAAGACGGACCTCGTCAACTTTCACAATCTCACCGTTCCTGACACTCTGTGACACACACAACAAAGAAAAGAGTAGAACTAATACGGACTGCCATATCATTATATATGACACACTGCTATAATTATTCTTATGTTATCAATGAATACATGTATATATTATTTAACAATATTGTCATGTCCAGTGAATAAAGTTTAATCGATTCAAATTTAAATTCATTAAGAAATCTCGAGATGAAAAAATCAAATAAAATACAGATATCTATCTGTAAAATGCTTCTAGAGACATCGCACTGATGCATCAGGTGCTACATAAATATGAAGTGTTATTATAATTACATCTACAGCTTCCTAAAATACGATGAAGAATTCTACCTGCTTTGTCCTGAATCCAACCTCAAGATCGTAGGAAACAAGGCTATCCTCAAGCTTGTCTAACGTGATCTCTATTCCCCAGGTGTGAAATAATGCACCGGGCTATCAAAACAGAGAGGGAAAAGAACTGATTTGTGAAACATGTCACAGTATATAAATGTAGAGTACCAAAGTGTGACATCATCAATTTTCACTTTCTGCATATCAGCACTTTTATACCATTTTTTGGTAGAGCATGATAATAAACCCCCACTATCAAAATTTGTTTGGAATCGGTCCATAGGACCCTTAGATATGACCTCATGAATACACAATTAGCCCCATTGAAGTCAATGTATGATCGGCCTGGAACACTGACTTCAGTGGGGCTAATTATGTATTCATGAGGTCATATCTAAGGCCCCCGTGGACCGATTCCCACCAATTTTGGTAGTGGGGGTTTTTCATCATGCTCTACAAAAATATGGTATCAAAAACACAGAAATGCTAAAAAAGGTTTTTTGTGATGTCATCACTTCAGTACTCTAGTGGTGGGCAATGGAAATATAGTTGAGATTCTTTATCTCAGCCAGGAATATTCCTAGGGGGTGTTTCACAAAGACTTTAAGGTTGACTGAGAGTCATGCTTTATGTGCCAATGCGCACATGATATTAAGCACATACATGTAACCTAATTGATGGATACATGGTCGTGTGCATCCAGTGTGATTGATCTTACCAAAGTGGCGATGCACTATGTACCGCAAGCAAAACGAAATGGCAGAACAACTCCAAGCCACAATCCTTAAATCCTTGAGAAACACCCCGAGATCCCATAATTTGAGCCACCATGAACCCATTAATGTCTAATTTGCTTTTTTGTTTTTTCACCATGTGCTCCTGATATATGATCATGACAATTACTGACAATATTACAGTTCAATACTCCAGGATGAGTCAGAAAAGCCTATATATGTAGGTGACGATAAGCTAGACTTCTGTCATACTACCAAACTGTCATGAATGGAAAGTTGAAATACCAATGGTACATGTAGCCCCATCTGCCCCATTGGTAACAGAAAATCATCATATGAGAATTTCATCACTGTGAACCATACTCAAGAGACAAATTAACATTTTTTTTAGATATAAGTGTTTAAAGAGTTTGGTAAGCAGGGGGATGATTTACTTCTTTTTTTTTATTACACGGTAGTAAAATATCTAAGGAATCAAGTGAGACCATTAAATATTCCAACCAAAGATTGAGATTAAAGGCATTTAACTACTTTAACCCTATCTAGGCCGGGGTATTTTGGGAGTTCCTATGGCCGGGATGTCGGCCGTCGACCGCGCCGAAAATTGGCACGCGGGTTGCCTGGGACATAATCTACAAGATTGTATAGAAATTTATTTCATGCAAATCGCTATTAAGTGATTATGCTAATTTATGCGTAATTAGTATGCGAAATCATACTTTTTCCTCTAACTCCCTAAATAAAGCTCCAAATCTACTAATTTTTGGTATAGAAACTCTTTGTGGTGTCATTAGCAAGTGTACAGGAAAAAAATTGTGATATCAAATCATTTTCTTATGTATTACATTGTTTTTTTGACCTTTTGTTTTTCATTGTTTTTTCAATGAAATTTTTTGGGGACTCTTCTGTGATCATAAAAAGCATAAAATTAATACATTTAGACTAGCAAAACTAAAAATAATCATACATTTATGAATTTTGGTTGGAAACACAATTTGCATTGACTTTGTACACGAAATCACGTTTTTGAGCAATTTTCGGTCTGACATGCACTTACATAATGTTGCGTAATTTCGGAACCACGTACCCGGGTGACGCAAAA
This sequence comes from Lytechinus variegatus, assembly GCF_018143015.1. NCBI lineage: Eukaryota > Metazoa > Echinodermata > Echinoidea > Temnopleuroida > Toxopneustidae > Lytechinus > Lytechinus variegatus. The sequence continues at coordinate 24,253,150 of NC_054750.1, read as the reverse complement.
TTGGTCTCAAAAGTTGCGCAAGACTTGAACGTAAAAATTCAGCTAGCGGCGCGGTAAAAAAATCTCGCACGGCGAAAATATCGCGCGATTCGTTGAGGGGGAGGCCTCCGAGGCCCCCCCCCCCCGGCCTAGATAGGGTTAATCAATTGAAAGTGTACTTCCTATACTTTTCATTGAGCTGGACGTGGTCATTATCAAAATGTGACAATTTAATAAGAAATAAATGTGTAGTGTCACTGCTTCTGTGTGTAAGGTAAAAAAAAAAGTAAAACCCTTTTCATAAACCCATCCTCCAATTAGCCGCCAAAGAGTAATGCGGATAATTCAATAAAAATTGCGTTCACAAACTCTGAAAACAATCCGCACTATTTCTACGAGCGCCCGTCCTGAAAAAGGAGGATAATCGTCATGACAACTGGACACGCCCCCTCTGATGCGGTGGTGTTGGAAAAGGGTGACCTTGTGACCGCACCATGGCAATTATCCGCATTATTTGGAAATGTGTTCATAAAGTAAAAATCTGGTCCCTATGCTGCTCTTATGCGGATAATAGCAGCATCAGAATAATGCGGATAACTCTGGTCCTCCGATTTTACGACCAAATTATGCGGCTAATAGCAGGTTTATGAAGGGGGTATAAGGAGGCTATAAAGAAGCAGATTCTCACCAGAGAGAAGGGTGCAGCTGGTCTGGTTCCAGTTATATGAAGAGAGTATCTTGGATTGGCAAAAGGTTCATCCATGGAGATTTCTGGCTCAGATACGGCAACCAGTTGATCATTACCCTGCATGAAGGACAGGGAGGATCTGGCAAAAAAAAGAAAAAAAAATGTAATCATATGCAAAGATGCTAATCTGACATGTTCCCGCTGGTTTAAATTTCTCCCAAAAATGGTGTTTAAAATGTCTAAGGCCTAACTTTGATTCAATTATCCCATGTTTTACTTTCATCTTGAATCAGTAATTCCTACACTCAATATCAGTTTTGGAATTCTTACTAATAGTTCTAGTTTTAATTCCATAAAATATTAATGTATTTATGTCTTACTATGTAAAGTGCATAGAAAGATGTCTATCTATTATGTAATCAACAAATCAATCTTTATCATTCTTATAATTACCATATAACTTTATTTCAGGTTTAATTATGATTGTGTTTATTTAAGTAATTTATCAAAAAGATATTACTATAAATGATTTCGGATCAATTCCCATTATCTTCATCCAACAGATGAGATATGATATTCTAAGAACTGTGACTTCTTCCTATCCTCTGTAAATACTTACGATGCCTTGATGACGGTCTCTCGTCTTGGTGGAGCGTCGACCTTGACCTTGAGCATACCATCCTCGAAGGACAGGCTGCCTCCGAAGCTGAGGGATGTGGCCATGTTGACCTTGTGAGACAGACCGCTACGGGCGCAATGGGCATCCACCATCATGTTACTGCTCACCTCAATGGCCGCACTAAAACAAATCAAGTTCAGGAAAATATTCAAGTATCCATTCTGCGTACAACACTAGTCAATAAACTATCAATAAATTGGAAATATTGTGTCCATTAGATGGTACTGTCAAGATGAACTTGAGCGAAATTCATGATCCTAAATTGCACATTGAATGATTTATCAATACTCTTTCAGCTTAGTTTGAATGTTTACCGGGATCGGCTGTCAAAACAATCGATCTTAAACATCATGATGATATTACTTGATTATGATAATACATCGCCTGCACTCTCATAATTATAAAAAAAATGGATGTTGTATTGTGTATACAATATCAATATAAGTATCCAACATAAAGCAACATATTTTAGATTAGCAAGATATAGCAAGTGAAATGGCTTACCTTGGCTCAAAAACTCCCTTGATAGCCAGTGTCCTTGGACTGGCCACCATGCCCAGGACGTCCAGCTTCCCTGATGCCTTCAGGATGCTGTTGAATGCTCCTTGGATGTTGACCTCTAGAGGCATACCAGCCATTGTCGGGATGGACACCTTGGATGCCTTGAAGTTCTTGTTCAGACTGTATTCATGGGTCCTGTGCGTGGTCAGGGATGCGATGATCTGTGGGCAGTTAACAATTGGAAATAGGAATGTATGTTTAATGAAGGTTAGCCCTTTGGAACCGAGATTTAGAAGGTTGTTTGATGAAAATTTAAAAGTCAGGGCTAAAAGTTTGGGGGTTTTTTTCAAGAAACTCCTTTTTGCCTTCTCTGCAAAATTGGATTTGAGGGAGCATGTCAGATATGCTAAACTTATGCAAGTATTACTTTCAATGAAATAATGAATGCTTTCGCTGAATACTTAAAAGGTAAATATTCTCCAATTTCACACTGTTTTGATGTCTTTAAGGTCTCAAAGAAGACAACTCAAATTTGAAGAATTTGTCTCATGATATAAGCTACTGAAATTGAAAATTTGATGGGTCAAAAGCAATTCTGGTATTAACTCTGGCATAAGTTATTGATTACACCATTCTGCTAGAAAATCTATGCATAAAAAGGTCAGTTTGAAACTGGGATTTTTTCATAAGTCTCCACTGGCTAGAGCCGGTGCAACAATTAATTTCCACACCCTATCATTCATTAATACAAAATATCATGTTTACATATCTTCCACTCCCTTTATTAATCCATCACAAAAATATAACTCTGACGGTCAAAAGAATGTTATATTTCACAACCTATTAGTCAATAATACTCAATATATACCAATCTTCAACCATCCTCCTTTGCAATCTTGGGCCAACAGGAAAATATAACTTACAGTCACGTATGCTATGTTGCCCACCCCATCATTCATTAATACATATTATATACCACATTCATGTATCTTCAATTCTCTTCATTTCCCGTCAGGAAAGAGGACTCTGGCAGTCAGAAGAATGTTATATTACACACCCTATCAGTCAAATATTATAATATATACCATGTTTAGATCCTTACCTGCATGATGTTTTCCCTGCTGAACTTCTCAGCCATACGCTCAAAGTCATCACGGTCCTTGTAGAAGACGTCATTACCAAAGACCTTCATTGCCAACGAAGCTTGCTCGATCTCCTCATGCTCCAAGTCATGGTTTGATTCATACTGTTAGAGTGAACAATGAATATTTAATTGTAAAGAACCCAGTATAATCATGATTGTATATTTTTTATGTAGAATACAGTGTAAATAATAAACAACTTTAAAATGGAAATACAATGTTTTTGTGTATGATACATAAGAATTACACTGGAGTGTGCAAAGTCCAGTAGGATATACATGTAAGAGTACAGAGGTACAAAATCTTGATATTAAACTTCAATTGAACTATACACACTTACAAAACCAGATGCATGCAGTCTACATACACCACGATTAAAACCACCGATCAAAAACTACCTTTGAGAATTTGGAGCAATACCATTTGTAACGGTCATTTTAAAGAAGTAAAGGAATGTTCAATGTATGTGGTGGAATCAACCAGATCAGGAAAGGAAATAATCTGAATTTTTAAAGGCTGTCTTTTTTTTCTCCCATTGGGGCAATTGCAGAATTTTGAGGGCTATTTCTTTCATTTTAAGGGCTACTTTGGGGGGAGGGGCATCAAGCATATACAGTAAAGGCAAACATCATTATTCTGCCATAGTTAGCATATTGATTTTGTAAATAATTTTGAATATTGTTTGTAACAGATCTTGGGGCGACTCAAGAGATATTGGTCACCCTGAAGCATGCATTTCGGGGAGATTTCAGGGGAAGTAGCCCATCGTCCTCATTTATTCCCTAGGCTGACCCAGATAGAAATTGTTCATCACCTGGTTCCTGATCTTATTCAGAGCAGAATTCTTGATGCCTTCCCTCCTCTGTCGCCTGGCGCGTTTCTTGAACATCCTCTGAACCGATCCAATCATGTCGGCATCACGGTCCTCATCGCTGTGTGCCATAAGGGACTCCAGGGCTTCTTGCCATCCCTCCGTCCTGGCATCCAACTAAAGAGAACACCCAATATACCATTGCATATTAGTCATATTAAGTGGTCTAGTGCTATAACACTTGTCTTTCAATCCGAGGGTTTCGAGTTGAAATCTCAGCTACAGTTTTCTGTTAACAAGGAATTTCCCAAGTAGGTGAATGGGTACCCAGCAGGGTTAATTCCTCAAATGTACCAAGTGCTAAAAACAGCAGCTCAGGCTAAAATTTTGGGATAATGCGCATTTGAATAGAAAAATAGATAACCTAGGTAGACTGTATGCTATATATTATCGATGCACTGTCAACATGAATACTTAGAAATTTGTCTCTTTCGGATTTCATGCATTTACTTGAAGTGGCCAATTCAAATGGCACGTAAAATGATTTTTTTCAATTATATTTCAACATTGTTCACCAACACAGCGATCAAAGGATCCTTAAGATAATGACAATCTCCCGACAAAAACACTTCAAATCATGGTTTTGGCCAGATTCCTCGACTCAAAAAGGCAACCCTGATCCATAATGTACTGCATTAACAAATAATTTTCAGGACAATTTTTTACAATTTTTATATATATAGAGCATCGTCATAATTTCTTAATCTCTAAATTCTACATATGTTTTCATGTGCAGCATTTCCTTATACAGATGTGATTTTTTCTGCAATGTTCAAAACATACAATAAGCAAAGAGAATACTTCAGATAAAATTCACAACTGAATGGGGGGGTTAGCTTACATAGTAACAATAATGTTCATTCAATACACATAGCTGTGAAAATTTCAAATTGGTGTATCATATACCTCAAAGAGATCAAGTCCGTATCCGAAGACGTCCACGTTCATGGCCAACCTGCCACTCCTTGGGAGGTAAGACTCGGAGGAGAAGACAACATCACCATCAAAATGGATGCCATTGCCACTCTCATCTACAAAATAGAATGCAAGATGCAGTTTAAAGAGAAATTCCAGTAGTTGCACTAAACACTGATTTCATGAGAAAGTCTGTAAAACAAGGCTTAATTGTCAGTATATCATCGAGGATCTAGATCTGGTACAATTACATTAACTGAACTTTGTGAAATCTTGAAATCTACGCTGAAAAATGTTCACACCGAAGATCCCCAACACAGATAAGCGCACGTGGGAAAATGTATAATTATTGCTTAGAGCGTCGGGCCCGACGCTCTACCCGAATCCTGTGCTTATTTGCTGATTTCTCAGCAATTACACAATTTCTTCCAGAATCCTTTGGCACATGCGTTTTATTTATACAAACAGACACTTTGGTGGTCATTTCATTGGATTCTGTATGAACTCATTTTGATATCGTTACCAAAACTAGCATTTACCTTTAAAGGGGACCTTCACCATGCTGATGAGTTGTTTTTAATAAGAGAAGGAAAAAATAGGTAAGGCTTGATAAAACTTCATTAAAGAATAACCATTTCTACAATCTTGTTGAAAATTTGATATTGTGAAGTCACAGATCCTCCATGTGTCATGTGATATAAGTTCCCGAAAATAATTTGTTTCCCCTGCGGGTGCAAAAGAAAAGTTATTTTATTTCAGCAGGGGATAATCATAAATCACATCAATCCTCACCCCCTTCTATAAGAAATATATTCTTTTATTCATCACTTTCCTTTCAAATATTGAAATAAATGAAATTTATATTACGTGACACATCATAAAACACAGAATATTTGGTTCAAGAAATCTAGCTCATTCAGCTGAAGTAATGGTCACCCGTCACTTTTAAAATCCTGCTTAATCTACAGACTTGTGAAATGGTCCCAACATGTCCCAATTAAATGCATGGGGCTTCGCACTCACCGTCAAAGTATGAAAGGCCGTAGTTGTGGGAGAACTTCCTGTAGTCCATGCCACACTTTGTCACATTGGCAAGGGGGCTCTGGCTGAGGGCAGACTGGAGGTCATGCACCATGGGGTCCTGGGAGTTCCTCAGGTTGGCAAGATGGCTGGATACATAGCAGGTCACTGGAAGATACAGATTAAAAGGTCAAAGGTCATATATTGTGTCCAGCCTGTAAGTTCTATAACGCAGTTCATATTTGGGATAAGATGCAAATACCATTACCTCTGTGTTGTAGAGACGGGTCTTGAGGAAATCCTGGTTCATGTCACACTACCCCCCCCCCAATAAACAACAATGATAAAATTTAAAAAAAGAAGTTCTTCTAGATTGAGGCATGAATCTCCCTACCTCGGAACTTTCCAATTAAAAAGATACATTCATGAACTTTGATGCAAATATAAGTCAAATTAGATCACCAACAAACTACAATATAGATTTAGTAGTAATTGAAAAATCTCATTAGTCGTGTCAAGGTTCTGAGTTATTTCTTTATCGACCAGAATGACTATAAATCCCACTCCTGCCACCATAAACACAACTTTTAACATCGTCTTGGCCCCCCCCCCTGCCTTTTTACTCTGCACCAATCTGCAACAAGGATTTCAGTAGAGTACAACAGATATCTGCTTGAATCATGTATGGACCAACCCTTTATGAAATGCTCTACAACCCTACCTTGGTTGGTGGGTTCCACGGCCATGGCATTAGCAATGCCCTGAAGGAGCTCCTCTGAAGGACACCTGATGATGGCCCGGTAGGCAGCAATCCTCAACTCGCTGTCGTTATCGACGGTGCTGAAGACACGCATGAAACGATCGACCTGAAGATGAAGAGAAGACAACAAAGCATGAAGAATTTAGATATCTTCAAAAATATTAAACTCCAAGTTGAGGATTTCATGACGACTTCAGGATCAGGAAGAAGGTGGAGAAAAGGTATTAAGCTCTAGTTTATGTTTGGCTTAGGATGAAGTGCATTTCCAATCCAAGCAGTATCTGCAAGAGCAGTTGACATGGAACAATGCAAGTTTACGCCATCCTTAGTAAAGATATATATTCAAGACTTTATCACTGAAACTGTGTTGAAACTTTTGAAGATTAACAATGTATCAAAATATTTCCTACAACTTCCGGTAGATGTTCTCTCGTACATGGAAACAAACTTTGAAAAGAACTACCCTCTGTGTAAGAAAATGATAATAAACAGCATTTTACATAACATCATCCAGCAAATAAACTAGTAATGTGGCAATATCAATTACGAAAATGATACCAAACACAAATTGTAATAAAACAAAAACAATAGTTCTTATAACATCAATTGACAATATAGCCCTTTCATTTTCCAAATGACAATAGGGTCATCACTGGGTATGACCGAGTTGTTTTAAGAAAAGAAAAGAATTGCTTACAGGGACATCAGCACAAGACGCTCTTCTGTAAGCTTGGATAGAAGCAACACGTAGTTGGTTAGAGTTCTGGTCCCTGTTGCATCGGTTGAGGAGGCTCTTGGTTTGGATAAGACCCATGTTACCAATGGCCCTGACAGACATCAGTATCTACATTCAACAAATGAAATATTGGAGAAAAAAATAATGGAATAGCAACATTGACTTTCAAAATCTGAGCTGCAAGGGCTTTTGACCCGTGTCTGTGATATATTTCTACAAAAATGAAGCCCAGAAAAAAAAATTCACCTGAAAATCAATATTTAGTACTTCACAAAAGTGAAATGTAAAGTGACAGGAAACGTCATCTTAATCAAACAAAAAAACAAATGTTGGTCTGCTCAGAACATTGCAACACCACTACGTGAAATTCACAAACTCATTGATTGTGGGTATCAAACGAAAGACTTCTGAATGATTGTCCAAAGATCAAGTGGGTAATCCAGACAATGGTATTTGTTGCTATGTCAGTATAGCATCAAGATAACTGAAAAACTTTGTATTCAATATTGTACAAGGTTGTGTCCATTAAATTTACAAGCCACTTGCTGTTAGAGGAACCTCCATATCTATTATATTAATAATACTATGTTATATTTCTGCTGGGGTTTTTTTAAGAATGGAAAAGAAATTGAAATTAAACATGACCTGAGACAGGTGAACATACCCTATTTTCATCTTCTTCGTTCTCTGGCAGACAGGATTCATGGAGATTATCTTCAAAGACCATGGCAGCCTGCTGGATATCAGGGTCCCTGGAGCAGTCGTCGTCCGAGATGCGACAATATTGGTGGATCATCGATGAGAGGGCGTAGTAAGCCGGGAGATTTACCTCCTCGGTTCCATGGACATAGCGCTGAAACAAGTAAATTGATTCACATGAAATCGATATATAACTTACAAAGTGAATCTAAAAACACAACAAAAATCCAAAAGAAGAAAGATTGCCTCATGCTATCAGAATATACCTTCTTTCCATCTAGATGGGAAATACACTTTATAAATCCTATGTATTATTATCAAAACTGTCCATATTTCTGGTCTTAAAACTAAATCTCTCTTCAAAACTCATCAATCACTTTAGTGATGGAAGGTCAAAGTTCTTGGGTCAATTAACGTCACTCAAAAGGAATACACAATGTGGGACACATGTGGGTCACTATCTGACCAGTAGCCTATCTTAGAATGTCAGACAACATACATGTATTGTGGTATCTAACGGCCATTCAAGAGAGTTGGCCTTATTGAAAAGTTTCCAATGGTTGCAGGAATTTCAATTGATTGCTTTTTGGCAAACTGCACACTTGCAATTGATAGATGGAACAGCGAACTAACCCAAACTTTCAGTTGGGAAAGCTGACCAGCAATCAATAAAAAAATTGCAAGTGATTCCAAGGCCCCGTCTTACAAAGAGTTGCGATTGATCCGATCAATCACAATTATGGACGGCCGGCAATGTCAAATTCTATTATGCTTGTTTGTTCAAAATATTTTCTATTTATGATGTATATTCATGTATTCATTGTTTTCTGGAAAAATCACCGTGCTTCTCTTTGTTTACAAAGGACTTTGTGCATATATCCTGTAGAAAAAATTTTGACACCGATGGATTTCCATAGAACTGACTTGTAATATCTTGAAAATCTGATGCAACACAGCGGAAGATAGCTTGCCCCGTATTCAGGTGCATACCTTGACAATGTTGATCATGTTTTTGGTAGGGTTCTTGTGAAAGACGAGCTTCATGAACCACTTCCTGAGGTAGAATTCGTTTTCAGCCGAGTTCTCGGAATTGATGATTGAGTGGAATCCCTGAGCGCACTGCTCGGTGTCGCAATCAGTCAAAGCGTCCTTCACCATGTTACTGAAAGGATGCAAACATAGAAACTTAACACGAGTATAATACATTCACAGTGAATTCTTATTTGGTCTTATTCCACTTGGTCTGAAATATGCCAGGCTCAGCCTTCACACTATAATATTCCGATTTCTCCCAACAGCTCATCTACTTTTATAATTCTTTGCCGTAAATGCTACTTAGAATAACCCACATATCATTTCCTCTACTTTCCATTTGGACAATAATTGTTTTGTCTTGTACCCTTTGATGTGACAAACTTGTATTCAGACAAGGCCACAACAAAGACAAACTTAGAACTGCAAGACAGATGTAGTTCCATTTAGACCATTGGCTAATAAATCTTTGATGGGTAATTCCATAAAACATGACTGTCAGACAGCTTTTCGGACAATGAATATTGATGTAATGCTCCCCCAGGGATTCATTCTTGTAAAATGAATGTGGTCTTGCAAAGGTCCTACCTACTCAAGCTTTATAACAAGCAATCATATTACTTTAGTTCTCAGGTGTATTGGGAACCCCCCCCTGGCCAATTTCGCAACTTGGAAAATCTTCATGAATGATTATTCCTGGCTCCCTTTATTGATCCACCTTATCACATCAATTCATTCAATTGCATTGCATTTGAGTTGAGGGAGGGGTGATCTCTGTGAGTGCAAAGTAAAGCCAGCCACCCCTGTTGTCGGGGACTTAACCGGATTTAAAACCTGGATGACTGACCGACTACAGACATGACACTGACATCAACCGACTTACATGACTTCATCCGTCTCAGGGCAGATTCTGAAGAGTCTGTTGATCACAGTGTACATGTTGTCCATGTCCAGTTCTCCGAACTGCTTGGTCAGGGTTTCAAAGAGTCCAGGAGTCTCATGGCTGATGCCGTTGGTGATGGAATCGCAAATCTGGGTGATAGTCTTTCGGACATCCCTACTGCTTACCTCAGAGACTGGGCTTGGATTCTCATAGAGAAGACTGGTCCTACGAGCAAACTCGCTACCTGTGGGACACAGGAGCAAAGATGTTATGGTGTGATGAGCTAATTGGATCTATTACATTTCTCTGACAGCTAAATCAACCTTGAGAAAAAAAAAGGTGACTACTGTCTCTGAGTATTGTCAAATAAAGAAGATATAAAAAAATGCAAAGCTATATAGCAAATCACCAACTCATAGCATCATGTTTTGCACATTTTTAAAAAGAGAATTTGAATGGTCCCACAGCATCACTCCCTTGTGGCAAAAGGATTGTCTCTCTTACCATTTTTTGTCGCATCATGCATGTACCTTAAAAAGTTGTGAAGCATTGCTCACAAACTGTCTTGCGTTTTGTCCTAACAAGGCTATTGAGTGACTTCCCAATTCCTTCACAAATACTAGAGAAAGATTCAGCATTCACATTTCTCAACTTACCAAGTGATGATGAGATCGTCGGCCTGACGTCAATCTTGGCAATTGATGTGCGTACACTGACTTCTGGATGGGACTCTGACTCAGCGAATGGCTTGAGTGTGTGAGTCTCCTGGCATTCTATGGTACTGATACTCTGACTGTCCATCGTGTACTCGCATTCCATCCTGCTTGTCAGGGGGCTTGCAGTAGGCTGTAAATGAAGGTAAGGGGGATAAATCAACGGAACTGGCATCATCAAGGGAGGGTTGCATGAAACAACTCGTCAGCTATTTTCATTGACCAGTCTGCTCTCAACAAATCAGATGCAAGTATTTACGGAGCTTGATATGTGAAAAATCACTAACAAATCAACTATTAAGACACTCTCATGGGTCGCGTTTCATGAAAGGACAGTCGGATTTTTATCCCACCAAGTCTGTTTATGTCAGTTACCATGGTAACACTTCTTCTCAGCCAATCAATATCAAAGAAAGTTGTTAGATCACATGACAGATGTTGATGAAATGCTTCCTAGAGCCAGCCAGCATGAGATGTGTACAATGAGTTCAATCCTGTGAATGTCTCTAACACCAAAGAATGTGGTCATTATTCGAGATACTATCTGAGGGACAAGATGTTATCAACACCCTGTTTTTAGGAATTAGAAGAGGGGCACTATTGGTGCCCTCAATATGCTACTTATACACAGCATTGAGCTCTCAAATGATTCATTAAATGATATCATAATTGCTACATCTTGGGGGGTATTCATCATGACTGTTATTGCCAAGAAAATTCGGATAGGCAGTAAATGATAATCTAAGTCGGAGCAGATCAAATATTCAAGTTGCATTTCTGAACAAACCTCATGTGCTCTCAATTATCAATTCCCAACAATACCTGTCAAGAAGTAACATGCTTCCCCACATCATTCAATTAACATAGAGAATACTTACAGCAAGAAGATGGACGGGCACGGCATCCACAAACATGTTAAGGTTCGTCCTGTGCTTGCACATCAGATAATCGTTACTCTTAATGAATGACATCTCTCCTGTTGGACTGTACACAGGCATGCAAGTTCCAGTGACACTAGTCTGCAGATTGAGATAAGATGAAGTGTACAAAATTAAATCTTAACAATAACATGCCAGATTAATTGCAGCTCTATCAGACTATATGTGTATTATTTGGCGACGATTGGGGACATGGAATGTTGAAAATTAATCAGTCTGAATATGATTAAGGATCTAGAACAGTGTTTTCAGCTGCAAGTTGAAAGAATAAGTTTCATGTTTTTAGAAATGTGTATTGCATATACTGGTTGTAGAAAGTCATGTTACAACTGCATTTTAAATATAATTTTAATTTGACACCTACTCACTATAGTATAAATTCTATATGAAATACAAACTGCCCATGGTATCATGGGGAGTGGATGATGGATCAAGACTTGAGAGCATCATCTCAGTAGCACAGATATTTGTCTTTTAAGAACATACATTCCTTAGCCTGCTTGGGGCAATGTCAGGCTACAAAAGTGAGATAATATTAACTCTAAATGATATAAGAATCCATGGATAAAATAGACAAGAGCATACACAAATAACTGATCATAAGACTTGATTCCATCCCGAATGACAGACAACGTATGTTACTGGGTGAACACCAGGGTAAGAAATCATTCTTATTTTTAGGGGCTATTTTTTTTCATCATTATTGCAGTGATTGTTGAATTAAAGGGCCATTTCTTTCATTTAATGCACTATTTGTCTTTGCAATAAGCACTTATGTAGTAAATGCAAACATCGCAATTCTGCTATGTGCAGAATGCTGATTTTCTAAATTATTTCTTGGATACTGTTTATGGGAGATCTTTAACAGGCTCTTGAAAAGGTGGCTGCCCCAAAGATGCGACTTGGAGAACTTAAGAGGCGATTTATGCGGTCATGAGATCAACTCGACCAGCACCCTCATTCATTTCCTATGCTTGTGAACATCCTTGTGCATCAAATTCCCCCTACAAGCTAGCTTTTGAGAGTATTCCACTCCTTAAGTTTTGGCCCAGGCAAAGATGCATTAACGCTTACCTCAAAGACACCAGCCACGGATAGAACATCGTTTGAGGTAGTTCTCTTGGTCTGCATGTGAGACAGGAATCCTCTCTTCACATTGAGGGCCCAGATCTCTTCCCCGGCCTCAGGGCAGACAGAGGTGATGGTGCCGTTGCTCTCCATTGAGAAGCGCAGAGGATGGGCATTGAGACTGAGGGCGAAGGTTGATTCCGTCTCCGCGGGTACCATGACGCCATCGGACTGCCTTTCAAGGATGCTGATATCACTGAGCTGAAAAAGAAGAGTCAACCATAAACTTGGGTTAAAAATGAGGAAATGACAAACACATAAGGATATGAACTCACAAGCTGAACTTAGTAGGAAAAAAGGGATTTTTTTGTAAAACTCTTTGTATGAAAGAATGTAAAGCATACTTTATAAGAATACAACAATGAACATGTAGCAGAGATCACCAATGAAGGCTTTGTTCTCATCCTTCAAACAATTCAATACCAGTCACGATAAGCATCTACATGTAGCTTAACATTTATCATAGCCTTGATTCACAGATACATGGCAAAACATCTTACGATGTCTACAGTATATTCATATTGTTTATTACACCGAATTTTTGGTTTAGACAATATCCAACTACATAAACTCTCAATAGGTTATTGTGAATTATGTAAAATAAATTTTAAGACAGATTTCTAAAGAGATCTATAATAACTGTATTTGATGTCCATGCATGCATTGCAAAATGTTATTTAACTGCTTAGAATTTGAGGGGTAAAATCAGATAACCCCTAAAACAAGATAGCTGCCAAAAACCCATAAGGACTGCGACTTTTGTTGCACTGCTTACTATGAGCATCTTGTCACAGGCTGAGAGGCCTTCAATGACGGCTGTAGCTTCGATACGGACGGTTGAAGACTGGGTAATGTCGGAGCCATTGATTCTGCTGTCAATGTCCACGGCATATGAAAAGTAGTAGCTCTTGAAGGATCTGAACATCCCTTCATCTTCTGAAATGGATAGAAAAAATAAAATAACAAAATTCACAATCAATCTCTTCGGATTCATTCATACTACAAAAACATACCAACACACATCTCTGGTACATTGACAAAAGGGTTTGGTTTTAACAGTAACGGGATAGGGGTTGCTGGACCATGTTAAAACAGGAGTGTGTATGTAGCTACTCCTTACTGCAGCTACTAGTCTTCAAGGGCCTTTTTTAAGAATCCTCTATTCCAAATGAATTCAATAGTTTATTGAGTATAAAAATCAATACAGGACACATGTACAGCCAATAGGCTAAAATTAACATGTTCATAATGAAAATATATAAAGGTCACCCATAAGCAATAGCAAGAAAACATACAGGTACATAAGAATTTAAAGCATGCTCAACATAGCTAAATTAATACATTTCCCAAAGGTAATTGCAGATAAGATCATCTTTACCCGAACTATTAAAGTGGCATAAACATTGAAATCAAGAGTGATACCCGAGCAAAGTATCCTTTCTTAATCATTGAAGGCCTCCTGGACACAGTCCACATTGAATAGGCTCACTAAAAAGACTTGATAATTCATAAATAATGTGCCTGAGGAGCCCAGAGTAAACCAGAGCTACCAAGTCTCACGCATTATGCGTGAGACTCAACTCACTCAAGCATTTTGGACTCTTGTTCATCCCCTCATATCTCTGTCTCACGCAACTCTCACAGCCTATCCCCATATACTTTGTACACAATGTCTGTGATCTCACTCAGATTCACAGAAAATCTCACGCATAGCTGGTCTTTGAATTTGGCATCTCTGAGTAAACAGTACTGTCCCTAACAATTAGCATCCCTAAATGTTGTTTAGAAGGGAAAACCCTAATTTATTGCTGATAATAGTGCCTGTGATGAAAAAGCATCCTTTTTTTTCAAAAGACACCAAAAAGCCCAGGTGCCTGAAATGAAACCTTTCCATTCAATGGTTTTCTGGATGTGAATGCATAGCAGGGCACGAGGAAAGCCCCCCCCCCCCCCCCCGAGCCGAAGCTTCATTATGCCACTTGAACTATTCTATAATCTTATAGAGCGTAGTCTTAATTGACATATTGTTAAAGTATTTTTTTCATCAATTACATTACTGAGAAGTAGTTTGTTTTTCTACATTTTAAAGACCACTTAAAATTTTCTTATACATCTAGTAATTGCAAATATCAGAAATCTATACATGTACAAAAACTAAGCCATCTACAGACCCCCAGAAAAATGACAGACTTTAAAAATTTCATTAGTCCATTTCATTGCAACTTTTTCTCATAAACATTTTTACCTGTCCAATCTTGCAACCAACTCATATTATGAAAATGATAAACAACTCTTAACTTAATAAAGATCTCTACATTAAATAGGCTCACTAACAAAAATATTAATGTTTGTCATTTTGCCTCCGACAAAGATTCTGCTAGGATCGAAAGCTTAGGCCCCTTTTGACTTTCTTTATAAAGATCTCGTCTAACATGTCAAACTTATTACACTACATTTTGGCTTTGCCTTTTGTAAATATTCAAAACATGAATAATAATGAGAATTATGCAAGAGTATCGATCATCTAACATTAAAAGCTAATTTCAATCAAAATTTAGCGATGATTTATTAATGCTAAATCTCTTCATCCAATCAACCAATGTTTCTTTGTCAATATATTTCATGTTTAAATCTAGCACTCCTCTCTGTCATTAAAAAAATTACCATTCGATACTGAGATAATACAGGGCTCGACACTAGCGGCGGTCCGACGGTCCCAGACCGGTAAAAATCGCTGTCGGGCCAGTAGATTTTCAGAAATTGGAAGATTTACTGGTCCGACATGACCAGTAAAAAATATCATTGTTGGGCCAGTAATTTTTCCAAAAATAGCAAGATTTAAGGGTCCGACATGACCAGTAATAAAAACCATTGTTGGGCCAATAACTTTTCCAGAAATGGTCAAATTCACAGCAAACCATTTCCCCCCGTTAAATTCTGCCATTCACACACAGAATACACACAGAATGAATCGCACATGTTACTAGAGTACTATACAGCATGCATACAGTGTACATGTAGTCAGCCAAACAACCCACATGGTAAATTCTCCACTGGCCGCACGAACGAAGCCTGGCTAAACTCTGGCAGAAATCTCTCACAGAACTGTCAAAATTCAAGGTTCATACTCATGAAAGGCTCTTATAATGTCCATATTTCCTAAAAATTTGAGCAACTCTGTCATTTGTAAGCAGTAAAAGGAGAAATTTTCACTTCTGTTTTGGTTCAAACAGATCGGGTTTCGGGTGATATCGTCTGAATACATAATAGCCCCACATATGCATTTATGTCTGTGTTGATACACTTGGTATCTGACTTTCTTTCGTAGCTATTTTAATTGAGCTAAAAAGAAACTGATAAATTGTTTATGATAATAGTTTTAGCTTTCTTCCTATTTTTCTTTCCTTCTTAATCTTTCTTTGTTTCTTCCCTCAAATTTTTTTGTTACTGTCTTTCTTTTTTAATTTCCCTTTTTTTCTTTAATTCATTTTTTCTTTCTATCCTTTTATAAAATATTTTCTCTATTTCCTTTTTCTCTCTCTTTCTTTCTTTCTTTCTTTCTGATATTTTCTTTCTTTAGTTTTTTAGTCCATCCATCCTATATTCATCTCTTCTCTTCTTTCTTTCTTTCCTTCCTTCTTTTTATCCCTTTCTTCATTCTTTGTTTCTTTCTTCCATCCATCATTTATTTACCCTTTCTTTTTTTATTTCTTTTCTCAGCCCTTTCTTTCTTACATTCATTCCTTCCTTTCTTCTATCTGTCTTGTTCTTTCCTTTTTCCCTTTGTTAATTATATCCTTTTACCTTTCCTTTCTTTTTTTGACTGCTTGCTTCCTTTCTCTCCTTTATTCTTTCATTCCTTCCTTTCTTTGTCTCTCGGTCTTTCTTTTTTTTCTTCCTTTCATCTATTCTTTTACCTTTTTTTTATAATTGCTTGCTTCTTTCCTTCCTTCCCTTCCTTCCTTTATTTATTTCTTTCCTTCTATCTATCATTTTACCTTTCCTTCATTTCTTCCTTAATTCCTTCCTTCCTTTCTTTTGTCCGTCTTTCCATCTCTCCTTTTACCCTTTCTTTTTTATTGCTTCTTCTTTCTTTCCTTTACTACTTTCTGGATTTGTTCTTTCTTTCTGTATTGCTTCCTTTATTTCCCTCCTTCATTTCTTTTTTTCTTTTCTTTCTTTCTTTCTTTCTTTTAATCTTTCTTTCTTTTAATCTTTCTTTCATTTGTTCCTTCTTTATTCCTTCCTTTCCTTCTTTAGTTCTTTCTTTTTTTCTTCCTTCACATCTATCCTTTCTTTACCTTTTTTTATTCCTTCCTTTCTTTTATTCTTTCTTTCTTTTCCTTCCTTCCTTCCTTCCTTCCTTCCTTCCTTTCTTTCTTTCTTTCTTTCTTCGTTTCTGTCTTTCTTTGTTTCTGTCTTGCTTTCTTTTTGTCCTTCATTTTTTTTTTTGGGGGGGGTAACGAAAGGCTAGAAAAATAAACTTGCGCCTTTTCTTAATGTTTTCTTTATTTTGGGGGACCAGTAGATTTTAGGTTCGGACCAGTAAAAATTTGAAAAACTGGGTATCTACTGGTCCGACATGAATAGGTTGGACCAGTAGAAAAAATGGGTTAGTGTGGAGCCCTGGATAATAATATACTCTTATAATATATGCATAAAAATGTTATAAGACGCAAGACACTACTAGTACTATACGTCATACAGTAAGAGAGTCAGTCATGACAGTCAGACTCATCCCTAAGCATCTTGCACTAGACTAGTTGAAGACTTCCATCCTCCGGTCTTCAGTGATCGGCGGAAAGCCGCAGTCGAGTAAGAATTCAGATCATCACCATCATCATCATCAGACATGCCATGGGGATCTAGATCGATAATACTACTAGGTCTAAACTGAAATTTCAGATTTTCATGAAGAAGTTAGGACTTTATTTTATTTGAAAATCTAAAAATGAAGGAAAGGCCAAAGCTGAGCAGAGCAATGGCGAAGACGGAATAGTAAATATTGCAACAAAAAAAATCATCATATGGGACTAAGGTAAATACAAAATGAAACAGACGTTTTTTCTAGGTTTCAAACCCTTTATTCTGTATATTGATGAATTAAAAAGATAATGCCAATAAATCACATGGCCATTTAATAATAAATGAAACTTACAATAGATTTAATGGACCGCAAAGCTCGGCCAAAAAATTAGTAAGAAAACAGCAAAATCCGCCTCCAAGTTGATTAGTCTTATATTACAGCATCTAGTTTGACTTACAAATGCAGGCGATTTTTGTTGTTTTTCTTACAAGAGATAATGTGAGGGGGAAATACCCCTAAATGATATATTTTTTTAAAATATTCACCTTAGATTCACTTTTATCCCAAAGACCCACAAAAAGTAAAGTGGAAAAGGTAAAACTTTGGTAAACTACTAACTGGGTCATCTCACTCTGGACTATACTCTACGAAGATCTGACCAATGAGAACGCAATTAGGTGTAAACATTGATCAGCTGGAGCGGACATGTGCGCAACAAGGTGAGGAAAAGAATTAGTTTTACCATAGAGCTATTAACAGTTAGCTCCATGGTTTTACCAAGAAAGAAACCCTGTGACTCAGAGTCAACATAAAAATTCTATGCAAATCTAGAATTCATACAACACCTTTCGTGGCCCCCTTCTTCCCTTCTTCCAACAAAAACAGCCAAGTTTTATGGCTGCTTGTTGTTCCCTTTCTTATTCGATCTCCGTCCCTTTTCTCAGTATTTCGCAATCAACATCCAGTCCTGCCTTCTTCTCGCACATCTCTCTCGAGAAAGGTAATTGTCATTCACAATGGGAGTGACATTGGAAATTCTCAATGGTTACAAATACAATCACATCCTTACCTCGACTATTGCATTGTTCCGCACATTGCGTTTCCCTCACTGGTCCTGTGAAAAACAAGAGATACATGACAATTAAGAAAAGGGGCGAGATAGACCCAAACTTGTAATTTAACTATCTACACCTCCAGAATACTGTTAATGTGATTAATTCTAGAATACCTCGAAGTAATATCGACCGCCTTATTATACTTTAGGATTTGTAGGCCTATTAATTAATGAACAACAATTAGAAATAAACTGATACGAACATGCCTGACATATCATCCAGGAAACATTACTATAGGTCACGATAGTATTTGAAACTGCAGAAGAATACTTTCGTCACAACTAAATAACTAAATTCAAATTCCAATTATTCTTTTCAAATTCATTTTAAATTCGGTTTCATTCAACAATACTCATCAAAAAGTCCGAAGGCGAAGACTAACAATGTGAGTTTACAATCAAAACACATAACAGGGAAAATAAATAAATACATAACATGCAGTGACCATTTAAAGAAAATATATACATATATATATATATCATGTTTAAAAATGCAATAACAGTATAACAACAAATTGAATGAGCAGATGGTGTAATTAATCTAAGCTTAATCTATTTTGAGGATTAAAAGGGATTAGCTGGTAAAATTAGTTGCCTATTGTTGCGCACCCTATGATGTTGAACAGGTGACACATGACGGACTTAAAGGAACATACAGGGTAAAATATCAAATTTGGATCAAATTTCAGTCTAATGATATGAAATTGAAATCCTCACACTTCAGGAAATTCATATGAGACATACAAAATAAGTCAATGGAAAGACCGACATCTCATCTCCCATCCCGGCCCCTTGGCTTCACTGCAGAATATCTTGTTGTTCTTCTCACCCCCGTTTCTCCATCTCATCCTCCTTTCTCTTTCTCCATGCAATTTACATCTAAACTATACCCTCCCCTCCTGTCACTTAGCCCGACATGACAGAAACGTCTTAAATTAGTTGATATATAAGTACAATTATAAGAAATGGACCCAATTAATAGTTTGATTTTCCAGAAATTCTGACATAGACAAAGAGAATATCAATACAATAATAAGGTATACATCCAAATTAATCAATTGATCTCCAAAAATACATTATATTGAGATAACTTATTTCATCTTATCATCGTATCCAGACGCGTTACCAGAATGATTTTTCCGATAACATAAATAATAACTAATGATTAAAATCACAATCCTTGATGATTATACTTGACGAAGCTTCGTGAAGATATAGAGGATTTTTTTAAAGGAAAAAAAAAAGATGAACATACCAGCTAGAGATCCAGCCGCTACACAAGCGAGGACTAACAGCGTTTTGAAATCCATAATTGGTCCCAGTATTGGGTTGAACTATCCCACTGGAACTCCACAGAATACAGATTCTCTCCTCCTAACTTCCAAACTTCCAATTATTCGCCAAGCAGCAACAGCGCCAATTTATAGCTAACTTTTTTGCACCAATGACGGTGCTGGCAGAACGGAGACCGCGGGTTGGCTGCCAGGGAGCAGCTTGGAAAGCTCTTCCAACCAACAGCGATCACCCCTCTGGAAACTGTTTGTTGCAAAATAACAGAGAACAGGCATCACTCGCAATACATTGGTATATGATATGGAAGCTTAAAAGTGCCACCGAGATGTTGAGATAATTATCTTGGGAAGTCGATATCTTGATAGCAAAAGATCAGATGACGAGATCCTGGATCTCATCATGTCGACATCTTTTAGAAGAGATGATGAGATGACAAGATCCCGGATCTCATCATGTCAACATCTTTTAGAAGAGATGATGAGATGACAAGATCCCGGATCTCATCATGTCAACATCTTTTAGAAGAGATGATGAGCTGACAAGATCCCGGATCTCATCATGTCACCATCTTTTAGAAGAGATGATGAGATGACAAGATCCCGGATCTCATCATGTCAACATCTTTTAGAAGAGATGATGAGATGACAAGATCCCGGATCTCATCATGTCAACATCTTTTGGAAGAGATGATGAGATGACAAGATCCCGGATCTCATCATGTTGACATCTTTTAGAAGAGATGTTGAGATGACAAGATCCCGGATCTCATCATGTCAACATCTTTTAGAAGAGATGATGAGATGACAAGATCCCAGATCTCGTCATGTCGTCATCTTTTAGAAGAGATGGTCAGATGACAAGATCTTCGATCCATGATCATGTCATCTAATCATCTCTTCTTAAAGATGTAGACATGACGAGTTACGAGATCATGACATCTGATCATCTCTTCCACTGGATGTAGACATGACGAGATCCAAGATCTTGTCATCTGATCATCTCTTCTACAAGATGTCAACATGATGAGATCCGAGATCTCGTCATCTCATCATCTCTTCTAAAAGATGTTGACATGATGAGTTCCGGGATCTTGTCATCTCATCATCTCTTCTACAAGATGTCAACATGATGAGATCCGCGATCTCGTCATCTCATCATCTCTTCTAAAAGATGTTGACATGATGAGTTCCGGGATCTTGTCATCTCATCATCTCTTCTAAAAGATGTCGACATGATGAGATCTGGGATCTCGTCATCTTATCTTTTGCTATCAAGATGTCGACTTCCCGAGATAATTATCTCAACATCTCGGTGGCACTTTTAAGCTTCCATAATATGACATGCAAATTTCAGAAAGACTTGCAGGTTCACTGACGAATTCAGGCACTGCTTCACATCACAATGAACGATTATGACTTGCCACCTACATAATTTCATGTGCCTATTTTAGTCAATAATTCAGACCTTTATTGTCCAATGTGCACAAAATCAGATTCATGTATATGACAACAAACTGTGTGTGGCATTATTAATTCAAGACTCTTTAAATGAATATCAATCGTACATTGTTATGCACATTTCTTAATGTAAAAATAAGCGATATTTCAATGTCATATAATGTATAACGTTCAAAATTGTCCTCTCATTTTCGATAACCATTTTCAGCGTTATTTCTCTCTATTTGTTCTTTAAAAAGTCATTCCCCTCGAATATGTGAAAATTGTTATTTCCATTTAAAACAAATCATATTCATTCTTTAATCCATTGAGATCAGTGGCTTGGTTCCTCGGAGAATGATTGTTACTTTTTACTTTTTATTTATGATCATTGCTTTCAAATCCCTCTTGGAAGCGCAGAATGTGTACATGTCATGTGTCATTCACATTGTGGATGGGGCTTGCACATAAAACTGGAGCATGTTGAGTTCAAGATGCTTTTTTTTCCAGCTGACGGAAATCTCGTTCTGAATTTATAGGTTCCAGATTTCAGATCTTTGGGACCAGCCCTTATTCGTATTTGATCTTGACCTCTATGCGTCCAGATTTTCTTTTCCTGTTATGACGGTTCCTGGTATTTCAATCCTAAAATGACAAAACATGTTTCAGTTTTGAATCGTTAAGGTGATGCCAATCCCGATCACTTGTTATACAAAATGTATTTACCGCATATATGTGGCCCCCAGATACAAATTTGAAAATTGCGACACATCTAGCTCTCAGCATAATTCGGTGTTATGGTTGATTGATTGATTGATTGATTGGTTGATTGATTGATTGATTGACTTATCAATATTGATTGATACGTAGTTTGAATGATTGATCATTGGCCCAGGCTTCGTAGATCTTCAAATCATATGAACTGAATGAATTGGTTCATATATTTTCAATGGTAAACTGAAATAGACCGGACAGTTTGGCCAATATGACAATTTCTAATCATATAGGCCTCAGCCTAGATTAATAATATAGGATATTTATATTGCGCACATATCCACCTTGTTAGGTGCTCAAGGCGCTCCTATATTACCCGGCTAAGCTAGGCGTTCATAGCGCACACAGCTTCTTAAGGAATTACTTCCTTGAGTGCAGCACATTGTGGATCAGTTTCTTGCTGAAGGAAATTACGCCATGGCTGGGATTCGAACCCACGACCCTCTGTTTCAAAGTCCGAAGACTAATCCACTGGGCCACAACGCTCCACATAGATTAGGCCTATATATATTATGTATACAAATAAACATGTTTTTAATATGTAATGAGGACCCTCCATGATTTAAGGTAATCACCCGCAACGGACAAAGACCTGCACAATTATTCTCTGGGACCATAAATTTTAATAATGTTTGTATTGTATTTGTATAGGCCTATTAATAGGTGCCTCAGACGAAAGTCATGAGATCGAATAGTCGAAACCAGATTTCCATACAATGCTGGTTTGAGAAGGGAGTTTAGAAGTAGGGCCTAGCTAAGGAGCTGAAAGCTCCTTGGTATATTAGAAAAATACATGCAAATTTTCATCAAAAGTTTGTTCACCCGTCCATGTCCGAGATGTTGCATCGAGAGCAGAGAACAAGAGAGAGAGAGAGAGAGAGAGAGAGAAGTCAGTAAAGTTTGTTGACCCAAAACTCCTTGGCAGAGTTCGAGCGAGAAAACCCAAATGAAAGTCATTGTCATTCATGTGTCAACTAATGCCAAAACGAGACACATGGGATTAGGGCACCAGACTGTACTGATATGTCGGGAACCCTCATAAACATAAATATAGCCTGATCGCGGGCCTGATCGTCCCGATCGAGTTAATAAAATGGAATATTCTGTTCGGTCATGATCATAATAATAATGCTCCTATCACAAGCTGACAAATATAACCAAAACTAGTACGCAAACACAAACATCCAGAATGTCCAGGGTTCAGTCTACATACGGACCCCCCCCCCCCCAATATAGAATATAATGAAGTGAATAAGTAATACCAAGTTTTAAAAAAACCTCAAGGACATGCATGAGACAAGGAGAAAATGGGGGCATCATCTCAACTGTCGAAGAGAGCCGCTGTGAGTGATGAAACCCCATTCCAAGCAATGTTCATTTGGTTTTGTTTTAGGCCCGGGGGGCCACTTCCATTCACGAGTGGATACCATGCGCGACCAAGGGGTCTCGAAAAGCACCCTAAACACGTAATTTCCATATTCTGAAAATGAACCCCTTAACAAGTACTGTCGTGTGAAACCCACCCTTAACAAGTATTGGAAACAAAAACGATACTCTTGGCAAATATTCCCTGAAATGGACCCCTAAACAAGTACAGGAATGTTTTATTGTTACGGTTCCTTCGGTCGTCGGCTTTACCTTATTTGGTTTAGTACGACCCCACTTCTACACCTCGCGCAAATCGGACTCTAAACACGAAGTGTTGGGGCAAAAATGACATCCTTTATAAAACATTTTAATTTTGTTTTATCATCCCCGCAAATTTAGACCCTAAACACGTAATTTTCCTAGCGAAATAGATACCCTTTTTTCATTATTTTTGTGTTTTTGGCACCCTTATCACGTTACGTACGTAACGTGCCCTATCGTGAAAAAGACATCCTTTTTACGTGTTTTTTTGGTCGCGCATGCATGGTATCCACTCGTCAATGCAAGTGGCCCCTCCGGGGTTTTAAGTGCATACGCTTGGGATAAGCCCTTATATACGATGTACAAGGAATCAAAACATCATGATTTCCGCTATTTCTTAGTTTGCACAAAACATGAAACCACGAATGGTTTATTGGCAGATATTGATGGTATTTCTGACTCATTCAAACATCATCATGGTTATAAATATATAGCATACCAAACGTATATGCACGGTGTATGCACAGGGGCGTGGAACGGTTTTGCAGTGGGGGGGGGGTGCTAAGCCGAATTGGGGGCTGACCATGCAAAAAAATACAGATTGTCATTCTTACGTTTCTGTACATGGTTTGGGGGAAAAGGGGCAGACTGAAGCCATGAACCCCCATCCCCCCGCCCCCTCCCCCGGTTCCGCGACCCCTGATGCATGCCTGTATTTTGGACCTGGACATGTTTTTACCAGTGCAGGGTGCCGTTTCATAAAGCTGTTAGTGATCGAGTTAAGGGTTAAGCCCGGGGGGCCACTTCCATTGACGAGTGGATACCATGCGCGACCATGGGGTCTCAAAAAGCACCCTAAACACGTAATTTCCATCATATTCTGAAAATGCACCCCTTTAACAAGTACTGGCGTGTGAAACCATACCCTTAACAAGTATTGGAAACAAAACGATACTCTTGGCAAACATTACCTGAAATGAACCCCTAAACAAGTACAGGAATGTTTTATTGTTACGGGTCCTTCGGTCGTACCTTATTTGGTTTAGTACGACCCCACGTCCTTCTACACATACTCTTGGCAAAGTGTTGGGGCAAAAAGGACATCCTTTATAAAACGTTTTAATTTTGTTTTATCATCCCCGCAAATTCGACCCTAAACACGTAATCTTCCAGCGAAATAGATACCCTTTTTTCATTATTTTTGTGTTTTTGACACCCTTATCACGTTACGTACGTGAAAAAGACATCCTTTTTACGTGTTTTTTGGTCGCGCATGGTATCCACTCGGTGCCCCCCCCCCGGGTTCTCTTCTTCTTCATCACTCTATTGATTCTCCTCCTTCCTTACACATCCCTTTCTCTTTAATTTAAATTCCACCAGTAAGGGAGGGGGGCTAGTTCCCTCCCGATTCACGCGCCTTAAAACTTTTGTTATGATTAAAGGGCAAAACCCTCCTCACAAAATTTAAATAGCTTTTATTTGAATAAAATAGTAGAAACAAAATAAACCAACTTAACGCTAAATCTTACAAATTGGATATGAAACAAGATATTTCTGATATTTGTTTGACTTAATTCACAAAGTAGTTTTATGCATTACCTGGTCGGTATCCAAATGACATACCTATGAGTGAACAATTACCTTGACTCACTATTTCTTTTGTTATAAAATAACTAACAAAACTTTCTCCTCATACATTTTTTCCCTGACAATTGCCACTCTTTTATCCCATGTTGAATTCGATGAAGAGTTTCATTGTTGTCAAATCTGCAAAAAGAAATATAGTATAATAGTGAGTGACTATAATATCGATTCTCCTTGTTGATTACGAGTGTCTTTATTTGAATAAATTTAAAAAAAAAAAAGCGAAATTGGCATAACTTTCTTATTTTGCATCCGATTTTCATTAAATCTCAGCATGCTTTGACCCATATGCCACTGTTCAAAGGAACCATAACCTTGTAGCACACAATTAAAGGATTTTGAAGAAAAATAAACACGCTCTCCCATACTTCGGTTAAAAAAATCTTGCCTAATGAAGGAATATTCAATGCTAACAGAGAACATATTAAAAAGGAACAACAAAACGATTCAAACAAATAAGTATATTTGGAAATTAATTTTGACCGCATAATTTGAAAATTATGGCAAAGATAATGAAAATTAAGGTTAAGAGGAAGTCTGCTGAATAGCAAAAAGTCCAACCATCATTACCATTTTATGCCATTTTGGCGGAAGCCTTCTTTTAAACCCCAGACAAAAACATTCCGTGTTCGCTCAAGCATGAACGGAACTAAATTTATTTTAATGGCATTTGTAGGATAAGACTTCAGAGCACCTATTGACACCAAAATATATAGAGATCATAATTTGAAACAAAACTTTTGTAGACTTTTCAAATCTGTCCCGTTTTTTTTAATTCGCACTGTATAGGAAGGTAATAGATAGGGATCGAGGCCTATGTTGCTTAGGGTAAAGACATCGTTTTTTTAATATTTCATTTTAAAGGACAAAAGTTAATATGAATTAAAAAAGTGAACATTAAAATTTCATCAAAATCAGTTGTAGAATAAATTTCAATTATCTTGTAAATAATTTACTTTAAACTTGCTTAATTTCACAATCGTGCACATCCTGTTCTGTATAGAAATGCTCGACGGGATCGACTGCATGTTGACGTCATTTTTTTTTTTTTGCTTTTTTATTTAGATTAAAGGATAATGAAACCATTGGAACAAGATAGCTTGTGTGAAAACAGAAAAGTCAAAGAAACAGATCAATGAAAGTTTGAGAAAAATCGGACAAATAATGAGAAAGTTATGAGCATTTGAATATTGCGATCACTAATGCTATGGAGATAGCAAATTGGCAATGCGACAAAGATGTGTGATGTCACTTGTGAACAACTCTCAAATACTAGAATTGCCTCTTTTATCACATCTATCCATAAATAATGTGTTCTGTTTACATGAGGGCATGTAATACATATTTTTTAAGAATAAATCATGGATAAAGAGTTTGTATCATCATAAGAAAAAGCAAAAAGAGACATTTTGAGGGTATTTTATAGTCCACCAAAGGGAAAGTTGTTCATCAGTGACATCACACATCCTTGTCGCATTGCCAATAGGAGGATCTCCATGGCATTAGTGATTGCAATATTCAAATGCTCATAACTTTCTCATTATTTGTCCGATTTTCCTCAAACTTTCTTTATTCTTATTCTTTGATTTTTCTGTTTCTACACAAGCCTATTTGTTCCAAAGGTTTCATTCCCCTTTAAATATTTTTATTTTCTCTTAATGATCCATGAAACAAATCCTATGTCGAATAGGCCTATCAATTTAATATTCCATATTGTTCAGTCAAGTTGGTTCTCATTGTCAGATCTTTAGAAATTAAATAGCTAGGGCCTATATAATTCACACAACAATAGCGAAATAGTGAGTGCGGCACATAATCGTCTCCCTAATTTGCACAATGAGTTGTCATAAAAACTGTATTGTACAAAATAAGCGAAACTTTCTTATTAACTCACATCAATTACATTTTTCTGGCAGCGTACGTGGACTTGAATTTTTAACTACCCCGACACGAACAGACTTAAACATTTTTTTTTGGGGGGGGGTGTTTGGCGAAAATTGCCCTTTTGGTCGTTTGAGCGAACAAATTTTGCATTTATCATTTCATTAGAATATTTAACCCGACCGAACAGAAAAATTCCCAAATAATTTACTAGTGTTGAATCATTGTGAGGGCGCAAGACATAATGCCTTCTTCTCACAAAATAAAAAACAACATTAAGCCTGCCTTCGAGCTTCGCGCATGCGCAGACGTCAACCGCCAAATAACCGGGCGCTTTGAACGCAAAACGGAGCGTAGTGCCGCAATAAAACTTTTTAAAATATTATTTGTGGGGACTAAATCTCAGGAATACAAGATGTATATCAAGGAAATAATCATCGATGGATTTAAGTCATATGCACAGAGGACGGAAATCAAGGGATTCGACCCTCTCTTCAACGCAATTACTGGATTGAACGGTTCTGGAAAGTCAAACATTCTCGACTCGATTTGTTTTTTGTTGGGGATTTCCAATTTAACACAGGTGGGACTAAGGGGGCACTTTCGATGTGGAAACTGAATGAATGTTCTTTGAGTGTGAATGAGATCCAGACAAATCGCTCGTTCATGAAAAATTTGAACAGCATTTACATTAGACCTTATTTAGATCTTTCTATGCCAAGCTATTAATTTTAGTCTAAAAGTTGGGGATCTGCAGTGCACTTGAAAGACTTGAGTCGTTGAGAAGTTGTGTCTTGTGAAATCCGGACAGTCATGACAGTCAATGGCAATGCAATGAATGATGAATTGACATGATGAAAAACTTGCCGCCAAGTTAATCCTTTTGAAGTAGTGCTGCAAGTCAGGCGGCATGTTCGGGTTCGGTTCGGCAGGGTTCGGCAATTTTTTACCGAACTTTGGTTCGGTTCGGGGTTCGGCAATAAATGCCAAATTAAATTTAACATATAAAAAATAGGCAGTGTATACGAATCAGGGACAACTCGGACCACGGGACATCTCGGACCGCGGGCCGAGTTGTCCCACCCATTACGAGATTTTTTTCTCACAAATTTGCGTCTATTTTTCCGTAATTTCGAAATTTCTTGTAAAGATTTTCTAGAGATATGGTCTGATGGTAATGTTCTTCACTTTCTATTACTTTTTTTTCGCTGAAATAAAAAGTGTAATTTTGGGCGTTTTTCGACAGCTCGCGATTCCCATAGGCGCGCGTGTATTAACTGTGTCGGTGCTCGGCTCGGCCCCGCTCAATAACTGACTTGATTTTGTGATCATTTCTCCTCAAAGTACCACTTTTATCGCAGAAGATTGACTTTGTTGTATTCCATTACGGTACCTCCATTTTCTCATCACAAGGATAACATTTGGCGTATTTGCACGATTTTGATCAAGTTTTTCACCTTTTTCTCTCTGGTCGCAAGAAGCGAACAACCGATGAACGGTCCGCTGCTCTTCATTGTAATTCTCCGTAGCTCGGCCGCCTAAATGCGAAAAATATTTGGGATGTAGCTGTGTGGGCATGCCGGGCTGAGGGTAGCCCTCAATTAAAAAAAGTGTTTTATTTGGGGGCTTGATTTTTAATTAAATTAATTTGTATTTTTTAAAGGATTTAAAATAAAACTGATTTACTTTCTTTAATTTCATTTCTTGGTCTCAAGGGTGGATGTCAGGCTGCCGGGATGGAATTCAGCCACAATTGCCAATGGAAGTGGACATACTTGTATAGTCGTGAGCTTGAGCAGAAATACTCTCATTTATTTCTTTCAATATTATATACAAGTAAAAACATACAAATATCATACATTATTTTGAACATAAATATACAAATATAATCATGAAACATTGAGATTAAGAAAAAATAATGAAAGAAAAAGGTATCCCAAAAAGCCTCAAAGGCTTGAAAAAAGGGAAACCAAGAATAAAACATAAGAATGATTATAGATAATAGCTAACAAATAGAACACCGGAATGTGTCGCCCCAACAGTATAGCTTGATTGCGATGATCGGCGGGCACGTCGTCAGTATTTTTTTACAAACCAAAACACTGACGACATGCCAGCCGGTCGCTAAGTGAACCATGAAAAAAAAAACACAAACAGGAAAATAGGGCTGCATTTGATAAATGCAAGCAACCAGCCTGAGATGGATAAAGAATGAAATACTGTTGCGACGCCACACTCCGGCCCTCTAAAATGCCGAGTGGAAAATTGTTTAACGGTTATTTAGGTTGGAGAGGAAGAATTTTTTCAATCGTTTTTTAAAAAGTGAATTGAATTGTGTGCGTTGAATTTCAAGAGGCAAGGAATTCCAAATAATAGGGCCAAGATGACGGACTGACTTTGAGAGATTATTGGAGACTGAAGCCTTGCCCTACAGCTTAGAATATTTTTTAATCAAGTTTTAGGCCACTCAGTCTTATTCCCATTTGAAATATAATCAGGGCCGGATCCAAAATTTTCCTACAGGGCCGGGGGCATTTTGTCTAGGAATTTTTGACAAAAGGTCTTTACTGCAAAATCACAGTAATTTTTTCTCAGGAAAAATTTGACAAGCAAAAAAAAAGAAAAAAATGTAAGTTGCCTTTTCAGTACTTTTTAAGGGGGGCGAATGTGCCCCCTCCCTCGATTCGCCGCTAGAACTTATGTCCATATTATTTAGTTTTAATTTTTACAGGAGGAAAGAATACCAAATTAAATAAGTTTTATGTTTTGCATTTTTACAAATTTTTGTTAATTCAAGTAAAATGTATTTAATTTAGTATTGTTCCAAAATGCATCACCTAATTAACTTGTTTGAATTTAAAATGCAAACCTGAATAAAAATGAATTATGAACTTTGAATAAATAGAAAATAATATGTTATATTCTGTAAATTGTAATATTTTCAAATCATATTTTATCTCCATTCTTATCTTATCATTGTCTCCCTTTCTCATTATGTTCATCACTCTCATTTCAATTAAATTTATATTCTATTACTGGAATAAAAAAAGACAATACTCAACAATGAAACATCGATCAATAGAAAAAAAAACAAAGAAAAAGAGGGAAAATACAAAGAAATGACAGGTACAAGGAGGGGGGGGGGTAACAACAAGTCATTCTTGTCTGGGTTTTAAAAACAGGAGAAGAGTCGTCAATACAATATTGCAAATAGCAACTATGAAGAGGGTTTGGCTTTTATCAAATAATTTTTGCAGTTCCTTTGGAGTGATGTTGTTTTTGTTTTACCCATTCTAGAAAGTGAACTTTCTATCTAACACTAAGTTGCCCTAGTGTTGTTTTCCAATCTACATTTTCTAGTTCCTTGTATCATGTATGGATGAAATCATTTAAGGTGTACCAGTTAGAAAATTGTTGACTTTTGGTATATATTTACATTAATCATGCAAGTTGCAGGTATGATCACCTTCTCAATGACTCTTAAGACAAGCTTCTGCAATTAGTAAAATATATTGTATTTACTAGATAATTTGAACAACTGGACCAAATTGTGGCAAGATTAATGAGCTATATATAAGTGACAATGGGGAACCCGATGCTGATAATGATATGATTTGAGCAAAGAAACAATAAAAATTTGATCCAAATCGGATAAGGAAAAACAATATTATCGCTGCATTTTAAAGAATGATTTGTATTTTTCTGGTGAAACAGGTCTGGCGTTTCATCATGGATATTTAATCAGCAACCTCATACATGATGTCATATCCTCACTTGTTCATTGTATTTTATTATGTGAAATTAGATTAATTTTTTAAAGTTGAATTCAATAACCCCGCTATTTGTTATCAGATTTTTATGAAATAAGCACTTTGATATGTGAATGTTGCTATGTCTACATTATTCATATATAAATATTTTCATCCCGGAGCATCCCTTTAAATGATTTATTTATTATTTCTTTTTCTCGAGAAAGAGTAGAGTCTCTACAATAAAACAAGTGGAATGCCTCTGGCGGTCTTACCTGCATCACGTGATTCAATATAACAGTAGTGCTGACTTTGAAAACTACTATATACAACTCGCACAAGATGTTCAGTGATACTGGGTTACTCTTATGAAATATACCAATACACTTAAAGAGATATGATGGTAATTCAACAAATACCCCCAATGTGGCCAAAGTTCATTGACCTTACATGACCCTTGACCTTGATAATGTGACCTGGAACTCGCTGCAGGATGTTCAGTGATATAAGTTATGCTGTCATTTAATAACCTACGGTTATTAAATGACAGCATTAACTAGATTTGATGTTGATGCTGCCGTCGCAAAAGCGGCGCCTATATAGTCTCACTCTGCCATCCAGGTGAGACAAAAATCATGACATGCACAGTGATGAAAAATAAAGCAATAAAATGAATTTAATCAAAAAGAAAAACCACTTGCTATGTAAAAGAAATTAAATTTAAAATCATAAATTCGTCATTTTTATTGAATGAAGAATTTAATTTATTTATAATTGGAAAAAAGGATTACCCCTATTTTCTTTCAATGTAACCAAAATACTTGTAGGGCCTAATATGATTTTTCATCACATGACATGATTTTGAACAAAAATCAAGCCATATTTTTGGGTTATGTGGGACGGAATCTACATGGCGGCATTCGTGGGACGGATTTTTCTTCTTAAATCTATCTCTGCCGGCTATTCACCTTATCCCCATCCCTCCCCATCATCCTCGTCCCTATCATCATCCCCTTGGGCGCAAAACTGTCCGCAAAGGTAGAGGGGACCACAGGCTGCAAAAGTTGACAAACATTTAAAAAAAGGTTATCGCCCAAATGTAGGGTAATTTTTAACCCCAAAACAATTGACAAGAAAAAAGAGGGGGTTTTCAATAATAAAAGGTCATTTAGTCCTAAACACATGTATCATTTCAATTGTGAATGATTCATTATTTTGTTCTCCATGAAGAAAAATAGTGAATAATAATAATAACGTTTTATTTACCCAGGGTAGCCACTTCAGTTAGGAAACTGCTCTACCAGCGGGCCCTGCATAACATTATATGTCATTATTAGGGTGGACATTTGGTATTGTGTCCCCCTATTTTTGGTAGGGGGACACGTCCCCCCCCCCCGATTTCCTCCCATAATCATCCCTCACATCCTCGTCCTTCTCACCATCTCATGCACCCCTCTTATCAAGAGTCATCATCATCATCTCTCTTATTTATATCCCTCATGCATGCACCTCCTCTTCCCTCTCATCATCAAGGCCCACCCCTTATCATCGCCATCCCTCACATCCTCATCTCCATCTCTTTCCCTTTGTCCCTCTCATCATCCCCCCCCCCCTCATCAAGAGTCATCAAAGATCCTCATCCCTCTTATCACCATCTCTCACCTCCTCGTCCCTCTCATCAAGGCCCACCCCTCGTTATCGCCGGTATGCTATAATCGCCATCCCTCAAATCGTCGTCCCTTTTACCCTATATCCAAAACTCTGCTCTCTACACAAAGGAAACTCAATATAAAAATTAAAAATGAAATTGGCATGCCCACACAGATACACCTAGAACATTTTCACATTTCGGGGGCAGGAGTGAAAATGCTCGGAGCCCCATCCACATATTTTTAGTTCGGCTCAAACATCCACACCACAGGCACACTCAAAATCAAAGAAACTGAAGCATATTAATTATTGCAACTTAAAACTCAACTCTCTACACCAGGGAAACTCAATATGAAAAATAAAATGTACAAAAAATAGGCCTAAAAATAATAAATTTAAAGTGAAAAATTAAGCCCCCCCCCCAAAAAAAACAACATTTTTTTATTGAGGGCTACCCTCAGCCCAGCATGCCCACACAGCTACATCCCGAATATTTTTCGCATTTAGGGGGCAGGAGTGAAATCGCCCCGAGCCCCCACCCACGTAAAAGTATTTTTTGTTCGACTCAAACATCCACACCACAGTCACATTCAAAGTCAAAGAAATTAAAGCATATTGATTATTGCAACTTAAAACTCAACTCTACACCACGGAAATTCAATATTAAAAATAAAATGGAAAAAAAGGCCTAAAAATGATCAATTTAAAGTGAAAAATTAAGCCCCCCCCCCTCTCCAAAAAAAAAAAATTATTGATGGCTAGCCCCAGCCCGGCATGCCCACACAGCTACACCCCGAATATATTTTTTTCGCATTTCGGGGGCAAGAGTGAAATCGCCCCGAGCCCCCACCCACGTAACTTATTTTTGAGCAACTCAAACATCCACACCACAGTCACACTCAGTCAAAGAAATTGAAGCATAATTATATCATTACAATCTTAGAGCTCGAAACCAGGGAAAATCAATATAGAAAAAATTGAAAAATATATATTTACAAAAAAAGGCAGAGCCTATACGACACTGCCAAGCTTCAAACTCGAGTTCACTCTCTCTCACTCAGACTCAGCTCTTTGCTGTGCACGCCCACTTCCATTGTGGATTCGGTCTGAATCCCACCCCGCCAGTTTAGGCGGCCGAGCTACGGAGAATTACGATGAAGAGCAGCGGACCGTTCATCGGTTGTTCGCTTCTTGCGACCAGAGAGAAAAAGGTGAAAAACTTGATCAAAATCGTGCAAATACACCAAATTTTATCCTTGTGATGAGAAAATGGAGGTAATGGAATACAACAAAGTCCATCTTCTGCGATAAAAGTGGTACTTTGAGGAGAAATGATCACAAAATCAAGTCAGTTATTGAGCGGGGCCGAGCCGAGCACCGACACAGTTAATACACGCGCGCCTATGGGAATCGCGAGCTGTCGAAAAACGCCTAAAATTACACTTTTTTTTTATTTCAGCGAAAAAAAAGTAATAGAAAGTGAAGAACATTACCATCAGACCATATCTCTAAAAAATTTTTACAAGAAACTTTGAAATGACGGAAAAATAGACGCAAACTTGTGGGAAAAAAATCTCGTACTGGGTGGGACAACTCGGCCCGCGGTCCGAGATGTCCCGTGGTCCGAGTTGTCCCGTCCCCGTGTATACAGCCACACGCGTGTGTCTTTACCATCCAGCCACACGCGTGTGGTTATATCCAGAACACCTATTTGTGGATACCGCCACACGCCGCCAGTAATAACAGTAAAACGCGTATGTAGGTCTGACCGTCTATATCACGATCAAAATAACCTCATTTCTTCATTAAATTCTTACATTCTAAACCACTCTGATTTCTTTAAATCGTTTCAATTTCATTCTCACCGTCTTCTTTCCTTGTTTTTCTTGTCGTTACAAAAGGCCGCCTGTTAAATAGCAAATTTCCACACTTTTTCTACTTGTGTCGATTCTCTACTGACTCTAGGCTATGTGCGTGTACGTGCGTACGAAACTCGGGATTCGTGCATGCTTAACGCTGAAAGGGGTAGAATACCTGAACAAGAACCAGACTTCAGACAGGATAGTTTTAGAGTCACACAATAACATTAATAAAAGGCTTTATTCTACAGATAACTCATAACCAAGACCATAGCTTTAGCAGCTTTCCCAAAAGTCGCACTCCCCTTCCTTACATGTATCAAGCAGTCCTCAGTAATATATATGAAAGCTCCTAGTGCAAACAATACTGTGTATGCCTGTAAACCCTTACAACGCTTGGTACGAAAATTATTCGTACCAAACGTAAACGTAACCCAAACTGTATATGTCTACTGCGCTGCGCTAACGCTGTATGGGTCTGCCACCGTACCGCGAAGGAAGCCAGAATCGACACAAGTAGAAAAAGAGAATTTGCTGTTAAACAGACGACCGTTTGTAACAAGACAAGAAAAGCAAGGAGAGAAGACGGTGAGAATGAAATTGAAATGATCTAAGGATATCAAAGGGGTTTAGAATGTAAGAATTTAATGAAGAAATGAGGTTATTTTGATCGTGATATAGACGGTCAGACCTACACACGTGTTTTACTGTTATTACTGGCGGCGTGTGGCGGTATCCACAGATAGGTGTTCTGGATATAACCACACGCGTGTGGCTGGATGGTAAAGACACACGCGTGTGGCTGTATACACTGCCTAAAAAATAAAGATCGCCGACCTATAAACAAGTAATTTTTTGGATGAACTGTCATGTATTAATAATAAATTTTGTTTCTAAAAAGAATAGTTAAGATAATTGTTGAACTTTCTTTTGTTTTGATAAACAAAAAATAAGTCATTTCTACTTTCATTTTTAAAATGAACATAAAAAAATCAAAAGAAAAAAATATTGATAACGAGAGAATCAGGACAGAAAGAGAATTACATAGATCAGAATATTTTTTTTCACGATTATTTCATGTAGCTATGATCATGATCGATTACGATGTCATTGCCAACTCAGCTTCACAAATTGGAAAGTGTTGATCGGGAATGTCGAAATAGTAAACAAACAACCTCCACTCAACTGTTATTAGTTTGGTAAAATTCACATTCCAAAGAATATGAGTGTTTTAGAAAGTCCCTTTTTTCTGAAAAGTGGTAAAATCTGGTCAATGAATTACTTTAAAAAGATAAAATATCAGTCCATTCTTGGTCCAGAAAGATCGACGCTATGTGACTTCAAACATATTTCTAACACGAAAATGAGTACATGGGACTGTACTGCGTATTTTAGTGTTGTGAAATCACTCGGCGTTGATCGTCAGAACTAAGACGGAACTGATAATTTATCATTTCATTTTCAGTAATTGGCCAGATTAAACCACTTTTAAGAAAATATTGACAATGGAAAAACGTTTCAAGTTTGGAATACGAATTTTACCTGTATAATAGCAACCGGGAGCAGGTTGTTTGGACTTCCTGTTTCAACTTTCCTTACCAACCATTTCCGGAACATCGATCAGGGAACATCCGTTGATTTGGTTTGAATTTTTATATTTTTTGTTTTTTTTTTCACCCTCATTCCTTCATCTCTTATTTATTTATCTTTTATATTAATATGGAAATTTCAGAAGGTGGAATATATATACTTTACCACCACTTTGTCGGTCACAAGGAATTAATTTATGTCTTTTCAATTAAATGTACATCCGATTACAGCAATACGTAATTCAACTACACTTTTTAACTGAGTTAAGCTTAAAATGTCCCCACATTTTATACAATGTAAGGAAAAAATATATTCATGTTTAGGCCTGGGACGATTGTCATTATTACCATTCGATTATTTCCTGGAAAAATAATTGAATGATTCGATTGTTCGTCGGGAATCACGTCTTTTAAGTCACAATAGTTGACCTACTTTATGGTGACCCCCCCATGAAGAAATCTCCATCAAAGTCACATGTTTAGCATAAATGAGGCCCTTTTCCCCCTTCTCCATGATTTTTTATATCAAAAGAAACTTCATGAAATGAGATTAAATCTTTCAGTTTATTGTTCCAATGAAAATCTTTCCTAAATCAATACTGGTACCCTGGTATTATGCATGCATCCCTCCAAGTGCCACACCCCTGCATATAAATGAATCAGCCCTGCCGAGTCCAAAGACGTAAACAACTCATTCATGAAGTATATTCTTTGAGACTGAGCCCAGGTGGAGCATTTCACTTGAAAAATTTCATCCCTTGCCCACACCATGTCCCCGCCTCCACTTGTGGCACTGCCCACGATGTATTAAAAAAAAAAAATTCATTTGAAATACCTTTCAAAATTACGATTTTTTATCATTTGAACCCACATGTATAACTGGGTCTATTTTTGGAGACTAGTCGAGAAAGTACTGGTGAAGGCGGGCGCGTGTTGGAATGTAGTTTTCATTGGTTGAGGGGGATATAAAAAAGGTTGCATTGTTCTGAAACATGAAAGAAATTCTCCGGCTCCCACCCCCTATCCTTCCCTCTCTCTTTCCCTCACAAGCGCACACACACACACAGATGGGGGAGGGGTCAATTTATTTCTGAAGTCATGACCTTTCCTGATAAGGGAACCACATGCCTTCCGCTTCTTTGTTTCCCAAAGTTTCATTGGCTATCCGAAGGTCCAATCAGCTCAAGTGAGCTGGTTATGTGTTTACTTATTATTGTGCACGCACACAATGACTTATTTTGTGTATGAGGGCAAGGTCGGGTGGGATTAACATTTTCGGAGCGCTATCATGTTGGTATGTAACTGTGAATGTGATACAAATCATTGATAATTTTGAAACATTACCTCGGTAACATAATTTTTAAACCTGTAAAAAACAGCTGTCATCATTGTTTTCTTGTCATTTTATTATTATAACTTGGGTATTAGAGTTATCCCAACGTCATAATCGGGATCTGCCGAACATTCGATTGGTGATTGGCGGCATGCCAATCGAACCATTCGATCAATCGATGTTTACTCCCAGGCCTATTCATGTTTATAAAAAAATTGAAAATGATAAAAATTTAATCAAACACGAGACCGAAACTGTCATACTTTGTCATTTACGAGGAATGAATTTATGTCTGGTTCTTTTTCTTTATTAAATACAAAATGATTAGGTCCGATTACGATCACGATCGATTACGGCAATACGTAATTACACCACACTTTTATACCGAGTTTAGCTTCAAAATGCCCCCTCATTTTATCAAGAAAAAATTATTTATGGTAATAAAATATTCTTAAGTTGATAACAGTTCAATCAAAGACGAGATGGGAGCTATCATAGTGGATTTTAAAAATATATTGAGTGGAATTCTCTTTGTGCACAATCACTAACCAATATATATTTTGTTAATTTTATACTTATATCTATGTAGTCATCGCATTTTTGCATTGCATACAAACATACTTTTTTTTACCGAACTTCCGAACCAGGCCTTTGAGTTCAGTTCGGTCCGGTTCGGAAGTGCCAAGTTCGGCGAACTTCCGTTCGGTTCGGCGGTTCGGCTGCAGCACTATTTTGAAGTAAATGTAAACAAAGAAAATTGGTCTCCCAAACTGGAGACTGTCTCTAAAATTGGATACCCAAATTCTTCACAGAAGTCTCTGATATTGGAGATAATCTCTCTATTGGGAGACAGTCTCCAATATTGGCCGTGCGCCTCTACTGCTGGCAGCCGTCTGATTCGAGGAGTTTTTAAACAGTTTTATTTTTTAAATTTCTCCTTGTACACAGACAGCTCGCTATCACAATGCAAAATCACCCCGTCTGGGCTCTTTAATTTTTGTCTTTTTAATGAAGCAAACTTTTGAAAATGAACGCGACCAAAATGCAAATTAATATTCCCTCAGTCTTGGCATTAATTGCCAAAAAACAGAAAAAATCAAGTTAAAAGGAACAAAAACAGTGACTTACCTCGGCTGTCGCGCAACTTCACTTCCTGTTTTATCCGAACTAAATACATAAACATATTATGGCCACTGAGTCCCCTGTACAGATCGCGCTAGAACTTCGGTCTCTGTATTTGGTGAGTGAACCCAACAGAGTTCTTCCTGTTACTGCAGGCAAACTCCTCCATCGGGATTAGACAGGAATAACCGTCGTTTCTGGGGATTTATTCAACAATTTCTGACATTTTACTGTAATCCCCATTCACCGACGGTAAAGTGTCCGTGTGGGCTCCCATTTGTTATAACACCAGCACTTTTGTCCGACCAGAGTCCAAAGTTTGGGGTTCAATAACATATCGAGGTTACAATCTAAGGATATGTAAACTACAAATTAAAAATATTTAATTATTCAATTTTAAAATACTTTAAACGATATAGATGAAAATGCATGAAAATTATACTTTACCGATGTTTAGTTGGGAAAAGCACAGCTAATCGATCCAAATTAAGGCAGCCAAACTGAAATATTTACAAACGAACGAAACGATATAGATGAAAATGCATGAAAATTATACTTTACCGATGTTTAGTTGGGAAAAGCACAGCTAATCGATCCAAATTAAGACAGCCAAACTATGAAATATTTACAAACGAACGGAGAGGGCGTCAACAATATACGAATGTGATATCGATATTGCATTCCACCAGCACACCTACAAGGCAATAATATGATACGATACACTCACGAAGACAAACGATAATAGTTATAATCGCGATATATCGAGACATTAACGATAATGACGTCATTCAAGATGGCAACTTGCAAGAAAAACCGTCGGGTCAGGAGAAAATGTCTTAGATGACAGATTTCTCAATCATCCAGTGGATTTTTTTCAATAACTCCGGTCCAAGGTATGCAATTACTTAAGTTATTTATATTTCCCTGATAATAAAACTGTAAATTTTTCGCTCAAAAAACAGTTTTAAATCGCGATCTATAAAACGCTAGTTCACTATACGTTGTCTGTAGCCACGGACCCCCAACCTCTTCAGTCTATGTATGGTGAGTGGAGCCAACAGAGACTGAAGCTTTTGGTCTACATCGGGATATAATTGCTGCAGGCTTGTGTGGCTAGTGGTGAATTTGAATTAATGATGTGCCCCCTGGATGAAAGTAGACATTTGAATTTTGTTTAGCCTTGTCTTAAAACCATTGACCGATTAAGCTTCACATATGTCTACTAGTAGCAGATTCCATTCTGCCATGGTCCTTGGAAGGAAAGAGTACTTGAAGCAGTCTCTTTTGGTTGTTGGTCGGGAAAAAGAGATTGACGATGATTTCTGTGTCCTGACAGAATTTTGAGAGGGAGCTGTTAAGTATCGACCTACGTTGACCGAAGCACTTTTATTTATAGATTTATATAAAAATGTAAGTCTGGAGATAGCCCTTCTATCTTCGTGAGATTTCCATTCAAGTAACTTCAGCATCTGGGAAACACTACTGGTTCTCCTGTGATCTTTACAGACAAATCTAGCAGCTCTTCGTTGAACTGCTTCTAGTCTACTAATCTGGAGGGTGTTTCATAAAGCTGTTCGTAAGTTAAGAGCGACTTTAAGAACGACTGGTGATCCTTTCTTGTGGTAAATGGTAGATTCATTGGAGATGGTTTAGCGTGTAAAAAAAGGGTCACCAGTCGTTCTTAAAGTCGCTCTTAACTTACGAACAGCTTTATGAAACAACCCCCTGGTCTTTCGTGTATG
The DNA here is from genome assembly GCF_018143015.1 of Lytechinus variegatus. Lineage (NCBI taxonomy): Eukaryota > Metazoa > Echinodermata > Echinoidea > Temnopleuroida > Toxopneustidae > Lytechinus > Lytechinus variegatus. The sequence continues at coordinate 24,212,844 of NC_054750.1, read as the reverse complement.
GGTCCCACACAGAAGCACAGTACTCCAACTTTGGACGTACTAACAATTTATAGGCTGTTTTACTTTTCGGGGGCAACTATACAAGTTTCTTTGAAGGAGGCCTAAACCCCTATTCGCTTTAAATATGGTAGTATTAACAGCTGAACAACCAACATAACAGAGATCAAAGCTTTTGGTCTACAGAGTTCCTGTACAGTATAGGAGACTGTCTCCCAAAGAGATTATCTCCAAAAGAGTCCAATTTTGTAAAATATTTCGGTATCCAACTTCAGAGACAGTTTCCAGTTTGGGAGACCAATTTCCTCTGTTATGCTGCAAAAGGATTTGGTTGGCAGCAAATAAAAATGTTCTAGATCTAAGCAGATTCCTCAAAGAATCACCCCTTTTCACCATCTGCTTTAAAAATTCACTGTCTACTTTTGTTTTGATAAGGATTTTTGTTGTCATCCACACACAAAACAAATTGACTTCTGTCTGACTAGCCAGGAGGCTCCTTGGAGAGTAAAAATCATTCTATTGATGTTAGTAATAATGTAGGCTTACTCTCCACGGAGCCAGGGATCGCGTCTCATTCATGCGAGTGTAACAAGAAAAAACTGAAACTCTCGCCCCACGAGATTTCTACTTTCCTTCTAAAACATCTAGCCCTAAATCATGTAATGAGATACAACTTCATTTCCGACATTTCTACGATATTGATTTAATTTTTAAATGAAAATTCTTTTACAAAAACAAGAAAAATATTATGAAAAGAAGAGGAAAAGTTGCTACTGTGTTTACGTCGCCATCTTGTTTATTACTCCTCCGGGACATATTGGTCGGCAATTTCTGAGATTGAGAGTGCTAAAAATAGATTCAGTGACCTCAATTTCCCCTCGTTCACCATCTATTTTTCACGACTTGCAGTCAATAATTACAAGAATATATAGAGTCTAAAAAAAAGAAACAAAACTATTCAAGAATTTGAGTGTAATATACCCGAAAGTCCTGTATTAGTTATTAAGATTCTTGTGTCCCAGTTCTTTTTTTTACCCATGTTTGGCGAAATGTGAGAATTTTGAAAATGTGGCCTCAATCAAGTTTTCTTTTAAAGCTGATTGTCATCTGAATCGTGCTGTCTATGATATCTGTCCTTTTGAGCTGAGACATTGTATACTGGGCAAGATTTATTTTAAAAATAAAGTCTGGAGCGAGCAAGCAAAAATTTCGACATTTTCTTTTACAATAATTAAAGTTTGTGATAAATTTTGACGTAATAAATTTAGAAAATAATTTCATATATCACCCTTCTCTTTTTTCTTATCCTTTATCTGTTTTTATTGGCAGTGATTTTTTTTTGTATTGTACTTGACATGTATGTGATTGATTCATTGGTCCTTCTTTTTATTGTAATAGGTTCGAGCTGGCAGCTTACAAGAACTGGTGTACAAGGGAGGCCAAGCAGGTGTCACAAAAGCAACTGTCACAATAGTCTTTGACAACAGAGACAAGAAGCAGAGTCCAGTAGGATATGACAGCTTTGATGAATTCACAGTCTCAAGACAGGTAATAATATTATGGGGTCGTTTTCACAAAAACTTTTATTCTGAAGACAATGCCTGAACAATCAATAGCAATTTTGAGGAATTCAACTGTTGTTCTCAATACACTTGAAAACGTACCTCTATTTGGCTATCCACCGCAACCTTTATCAATGATATGAACTTTCATGATCGAATTCATATTAGAATATTACAAATCAACACACATTTCTATGGATTTTCCACTGGAATTTAGATTTGTTATGAAAATTGATTTACAGTTGATTTGAATGGGAGAAAGACTGTTATTCATTCTTTAATCTAAAATCAGTTTCATGCTAGGATAGGTTGATATGAATTAAAAAGTAGAAGAAAAAAAGAAGTAATTTGAAGGCATAGCCATTTCTTTGACCCAAGACCAAAATATTTCATTTTGAGAGGATTAGTGGTATACCCCAAACTAAGCAAAATGAAAACAGTCCAGTTTTAGTTCACTGAAAAAGAATCATATCTGTTGGAATTTTACTATTTTAATCTTACATGTAAGTCTAACAAAATTTGGAGATTTTGCAAGAATTTGTAGTCTTAATAGAGGAAGTGAAAAATTCTAAATTTGTACTTTTTATTTTCTTTTCCTCCTTTCTAATTGGCAGGTTGTAATAGGTGGTAGGAATAAGTACCTGATCAATGGTAGCAATGCAAACAATAGCAGAGTACAGGATCTTTTCTGCAGTGTTCAACTCAACGTCAACAATCCACATTTTCTCATTATGCAGGTAAATTCATATCAAATCGTGTGAGGAGTGTCAGTGCAGGGCTCTCACTTAATTTTTTACTGGGTTACCAGCTGGGCAACAGAAACTATTCAACTTTTTAAGTTGCCAAATGGCATTTTAAGGTTGCCTTATTTAATCACCTGTACCTTGCAGCGGACATAAAGGATAACTACATGTTAAAGACTGAGCATATTATTCTACATTCTAGTGAGTTAATGAGTTATGAGAAATTTTGTTTGTATAATATATTTATTAAAGTACTATTCAGTGGCAATTTTTATTTTGTACTGTATTTTATTCATGTACGTAATTACAATGTAACCATATATTGTTTTCCTTTTTTTCAGGGGAGAATCACTAAAGTACTGAACATGAAACCTCCAGAGGTGAGTTTAATTAATTTTCTAGATGATACTACTTTACGGTGATGTGTTGTGGAGACAGTAATACAAAGGGTAGCAATTGATTTTATAGTTGATTGATATGCTTGATTGCACATACCAGTTTACACAAGCATAAAGTCAGCCCTACAATGTATGATCAGGTGCAAAGCTGTGTGTTACAGGGCCAAGGTTATGTGATGCAGGGCAGAAGATACTTGCCTGAAGACCTGCAGATCATGGTGATTCTGTTTGCCTTTCACTTTTCATGCACAGCTTTTTCCATACAAAATAATAATAATGAAGATTGTAGCTATAGGGATAGTTGTCGTTCAGTCCGGGTGGGTGTTTCATAAAGCTGTTCGTAAGTTAAGAGCGACTTTAAGAACGACTGGTGATGCTTTCTTGTGGTAAATGACATACAACCAAAATATTCATTGGCTAGTTTACGCGTAAGAAAGGATCACCAGTCGTTCTTAAAGTCGCTCTTAACTTAAGAACAGCTTTATGAAACACCCACCCGGTTTTATCGCCATTTTGCATCATATTCAGTCATCTCAATATTGCTAACTAGGTATGTTTCCTTTTCCGTCTTTATCGATCCAGATTCTCTCCATGATAGAGGAAGCAGCTGGCACACGTATGTATGAGAACAAGAAGGCCTCTGCTCAGAAAACAATAGAGAAGAAAGATGCTAAGCTCAAAGAAATTGAATCAGTAAGTCAACTTTTTCATTGTCTTGTTCTTTCATTTTTAGAAATTTCTACAAAGTGTGGAGAAGTAATGTTCTTTTGTTTCAGTTTTATTCTGTCACACAAGGTAATAATAATAAGGTACATTTATATGGGTTTGCAAATTTGATACAAAACTTGTCTACAAATCTTGGGAGACTACTAATGGAAGGCCATTTGGTGAACACATACACCATGCGATATGTGAATTTCAGTTCATGTTTCAAATCTCTCTTACAATAATGCTTATTGAATTGTTGAAAATGATGGAACTGTGTGTCTTCATACAAACCTATGGACTGCAATCCATTTCTTTTTTCAAATACCAGTAATTTGGTGGCTTACATGTATGTTTATTGGAAACTGAGACCACAACTTGTTCTGAGACTGACTCCACAAATTAATCTTCTAAGCCTGAAACCAAGACATTACTCCCCAAGCTTGATTCTAAAACCAAAGCTAATACATCATATTGTTCTCCTCTGTAGGTACTAAATGAAGAGATCACTCCCACCCTGACCCGTCTCAACGAGGAGCGCTCCTCCTACCTGGAGTATCAGAAGGTCTTGAGGGAGCTGGATCACTTGACCAAGCTCCATGTGGCATACCAGTTTGTCTCCGCCGAGAAGCTCTCTAAGGAGTCGGAGCAGGAGCTGGCCAAGATCGCAGAGGCAACCAACGCCCTCAGACAGAGGATGAAAGAGGTGAGTGACCTTTGCACCAATTAGGGCTTCCCAATTAATAGATTAAGTCTATGGGACCAGCAGAGCTGCCAAGTAGTATAGATTTTCAGTATTTAGTACTGAAAAATGAGAAGAATACTGATGGTTTCATGCAAAATACTGATTTCTCAAGTTTCAGTTTTTTGTGTTGTCCTATGGTATTTCTTTGAAAATACTGATTTCCTCACCAAAATACTGATTTTCAGCTTTAAAGATACTGAAATGTTCTTGTTCAGGTTGGCAGCTCTGGACCAGGATCCCATTACAATATCAAATGCATGATTTGTATTACAAGTTGACCCTCGGCAAACCAATCCAAATGATTTCAGTAGCTTAAAATTGTTGTCGCAAATTTGTTGTTGCAACAAGTTTTATGAAACGGACACCAGTAGTACCAAAATCTAGTGAGACCCTCCACAAAGTATAGGAACATTAGGCAAGACTTTATAGGCAAAACTACTTTTTTGTCCTTTTTGGTGATGTGAAAAGTGAATATTTATAGTATATGCTATCTCCCTTTTTTCATATTTTACAACTTATTTGCCCTGAAATGTAATTTTTTTGGTAAAAAATTGATCGAAAACAGGAAAGTAAAAGGCAGTGCCCCAAAGGAATGGGTTTACTTGTATACATTATTAATCAGTTTGTTAAAATCCAGTTGATATGCTTATGTTTTTTTGTATCATTATTATTGCGCTGCATGGGAATGTTCAATATATTATAACGAAAATGAATGAAAAATAGGGTGGATTGGAAACAAAATGCACAATTACGTGGGAGATTACCAACTTTGGAGATGCAAAATCCTGATTTGATTTCCTAAAGTTTGGCAGTTTTAATATTATTCCATTCTATGAGATTTCCACAAACTTCCATGTCACCCTATACTCATGTTTGAAATCAGTTTAATCTTAAATGTGATTAATCTTTCAGATTGATGACAAAGTTGTTGAGCTGGGGGATACCATCCAAGCCTTGGAGAAGGAGAGGGACGAGGAGGCCGGTGGAGTATTAAAGGAGATAGAGAAGCGCCTTGTGGAAACACAGAATGACGATACCAAGATCCAGAGCTCACTGCAACACAAGAAAGAAGCAGTCAATAAGGAGAAGAAGAATAAGAAGGCTATTGAGAAGAGCTACACAGAGGTAAAGGATCCAATACTATCTGGTAGAGCTGGAAAAGATGCTTTTGATGTTTATTATTACTTAGTATTGTAAATAGGTTAAAGATTAGATTATATCTATAGGTCACATGTGCACTTTTATTTTGTGCTAACCTGCACATGAGTGCGACAAGTGCACATTAAATAAGCTCAGATGTTCAGTTACTAGTTTAAAAACTCACGCTCTCCTACCTCAATGCCTTTTACGCTTCCGGGTGTTATGCAAGTTGTTGATCATTTTACAGGTCTCCCATGTTAGAGAGGCTGTAGATTTGGACCTAGTAATCTGAAAGCCAATGAGATGGATATTGAGAAGCTTTGAATGGTAGTTTCAACAAGCTTGAAGAAAAAGATAGGATCAGGGGGTGATAGCACATATTATTGCATGTCGTATGAAAACCTGAACAGATTGGGGGAATACTGCCCTCTACTGTTGAAACTTTACATAATGTGCCATTATTTTCCCATTATCCTATCTCTCCCGGGACCAAGCCATCTTGAATATCAAAGAGAAGGGCATCAAGAAGCTGAGTAAAAAATTGACAAGCTTGTAGAGAAATACAAGGGGAACCCGTAGCAGAGCTGCCAAGTAGTACGATTTTTCGGTATTTCATACGAAAATCAATTTAAAATACGGCAGTACGCGTTTTCATGATAAAATACGGGAAAAAACAAATTAGAGAAGAAAAGGTATTGTTCGCCCCTCTATAGCGTCTGGGAGCTTTCGGGCGGAGATGAAAAATGGCAGCCGTGTGTTGCTGCCCTCTATGTTCAATGAGTTGTGCTTTCATCAAGGCTTTCCGATTAGAATTTTTGATATCCTGGCGAATCAATGCGGGTGACAAGTTCCGAGCGCACGCACGTAGTTTACAAGCGCAAAGCAGCGGCTCAAATCGCGATACTTTGCGACTGGTAAATACGTCTGTAAGGATGATGACGTCATCCAAGATGGCAACTTACGTTGACCGACGGAAGGATCGAAGATGACGATGTTTCGATCATCATTTGAAAGGAATTAGCGGTAACTGCGGTCTAAGGTACGATATTTCTGAATTTCATACATTTTTCCGTAAATATGGATGCAATTTCTTTTTCGTAATGTGACATTTTATGATTTTATGTGCAGAAAACGATCGGAAAAAAAATCAGGTTTCCGTCGGATGTTAGATCTAACGTTACCGCTAATACGTTGTCTGTACGTACGGGCCTCCAAATTCTTCAGTCTGTGTATTGGTGAGTCAGTCAATGCAGTTCAGCGCAACAACCAAAATCTAGACTGCAGCTTTTGGTCTCGTGTGCAACGGTGTGGGGTGCAAATTAATGTAAGAAATGATCGAACTTTGCCATTATGCATGCATATTCATCTCACGGTAAAAATACAGATTTTTTTGTCAAAATACTGAAAATGCAAAATACAACTTGGCAGCTCTGCCGTAACGTGATGGTAGATTATTGCCTGTTGTATAAAACATGTACAGTTTGGAAATACTGCCCTCTGCTGTTCAAGCTTTGCTTAATGTGAAATTATGTACCCTCTTCTCTCCAGGACCAAGCTACCCTGAAAGCCAAAGAGAAAGATATCGAGAAGCTGAGTGGAAGTTTTACGAAGCTTGAAGAGAAATGCAAAGAGAACCAGGAAGGCGTCGTCCAGGCCCAGAAGCACTACCAAGCCGTGTCTGCTGGCCTGTCTAGCAGTGAAGATGGGGAGGATAAGACACTAGCTGATCAGCTTATGAGTAAGTTCAATGTGATTCAATTCAATTAGATTTAGTTTATTCACAAAATCATATCCAGGTTTGAGTAAAAAATGCTGAATTGCAATAGGATTTCACTTTTCTCATTCAATGTATGAATTTTGCTCAAAAATTCTTGGTTAAAATCTGCCAAAGTCATGTGATGTTGTAGAGAGTGATACAGATTTTTGCAAAGTTTCAGTAATCATTACATTGCATTATTATATGTTTGATTTCTTACAATAACATTGAGATCATTATATCATCACATGTTATTTGACTCTTCTTGGTAATGTTATAAATTTTCCTGATATATTATAATTCTTATATTGGCTCATACATGTATCTTCTGTTTGGAGTTGTTGAACAGCATAATTTGATCACATCAAAAAACAAAACAAGTGATCAGAATCACAATATTTTGAAATCTAAGGCATCTATGGAATGCATATATGTAATGCAGTATTTTGCGAGGGTAATGAGAGACAGACAGACGGACAAGGACAGCCAAGACAGACAAATAAATGGAAACAATAGAGGATGAGAGGCATACAGATAGACATAGAGGGATGAAAAGGGGATTAAATATGTGAAGAGAAGAAAATATCCTGAGCGGACTGTGTTTGTCTCGCAGCTTGCAAGGCAGAGATGAAAGCTGCGGAGACAAACCTGAAACAGGCCCAGAGCACACTGAAGAGTGACCAGGCTGAGCTGAAGAAGAAGGAAGCTGAACTCAAGAAAACAGCCAAGGAGTATGAGAAAGACAAGGCCAACATGGAAGCAGTGATCAAGAGCAAGACTAAATTGGAGGTAAGATGTGAAAGGCAGAGCTGCCAACCAGGGGTCCGTTGCAGAAAGAGTTGCAATCAATTACAACTCTAAAAAATCACGCGCAACTTGATTTTCAACCAATCAATAACGTGCATTTGGGACCCGCAATTGATTTTTTTACTTGGGGTTAACCCTAAAAAGACTGGCGGGGGGCTGATTCAGCCCCCCCCCTCGACATTTTTTCGCGATAAACCCGCCGCTTGAATTTTTTTGACCGCGTCGCTCACTGACTTTTTACTTTTATGTCTTGCGCAACTTATGAGACCAAAATTATGACCCTGGGTACGCGGCTGTGAAATTACGCAACATTTCGTAAGTGCATGCAGACCCAAAATTACTCAAAAACGTGAATTTGTGTACAAATGCAATGCAAAAAGTGTTTTGTTCCAAAATTCATAATTGTATCATTATTTTTCCTTTTACTGCTTAAAATAGTTTAATTTTGTCTTTTTTATGGTCAAAATAAAGTCCCCGACAATTTCCATTGAAAAAATAATAAAAATAAAAAAGTCGAAAAACAAAGAAATACATAAGAAATTTAGGAAACAATAGAATACATAAGAAAATAAATGTGATGTGGATTTTTTTAAAAATAATTTGATCAGATCCCCATCTAGAGTATATGAAACAAAAAATAGCATTTTAGGGGCATTATTTTATTAATTAGAGCAAACATAGGATTTTACGCATAGATTAGCATAATTAAAGGGGAATGAAACCTTTGGAACAAATAGGCTTGTGTAGGAACAGAAAAATCAAAGAATAAGAATAAAGAAAGTTTGAGAAAAATCGGACAAATAGTGAGAAAGTTATGAGCATTTGAATATTGCAATTACTAATGCTATGGTGATCCTCACATTGGCAATGCGACAAGGATGTGTGATGTCACTGATGAACAACTTTCCCTTTGGTGGACTATAAAATACCCTCAAAATGTCTCATTTTGCTTTTTCTTATGATGATACAAACTCTTTATCCATGATGTATTCTTAAAAAATATGTATTACATGCCCTCATGTAAACAGAACACATTATTTATGGATAGATGTGATAAAAGAGGCAATTCTAGTGAAATATATACTAAAGTAATGGGAGAGTTGTTCACAAGTGACATCACACATCTTTGTCGCATTGCCAATTTGCTATCTCCATAGCATTAGTGATCGCAATATTCAAATGCTCATAACTTTCTCATTATTTGTCCGATTTTTCTCAAACTTTCGTTGATCTGTTTCTTTGATTTTTCTGTTTTCACACAAGCTATCTTGTTCCGATGGTTTAATTCTCCTTTAATGAGCAATGAGATTTTTCGCAGAATTTGGTATTATAGTTTTGTAGATAATGCCATGGGTGATGCGCGTGCCAATTTTCATCGCGATCGCGCGATCGAATGAAGGCCGAGATTATAGGGGGAGGGGGCTGAATCAGCCCCCCCCCGTCTTCTTAGGCGTCGAAATAGCCTAGTCTATTTAGGGTTAACCCTAAAAAGACTGGTTCAGCCCCCTCGACATTTTTCGCGATAAATCCGCCGTGCGAAATTTTTTGACCGCGTCGCTCACTGACTTTTTACTTTCAAGTCTTGTGCAACTTTGGGACCAAAATTGTGACCCCCGGGTACGCAATTCCGAAATTACGCAACATTTTGTAAGTGCATGCAGACCCAAAATTACCCCAAAACGTGAATTTGTGTACAAATCCAATGCAAATAGTGTTTTTAGCCAAAATTCATAAATGTATCATTATTTTTCCTTTTACTGCTTAAAATCAATTAATTTTTTTTATGTTAAAAAAAAAAAGTGCCCAACAATTTCCATTGAAAAAACAAAACAACTAAAAGTTGAAAAACAAAGAAATAAGAAATTTAGAAAACAATCAAATACATAAGAAATAAATGGGATGTTGAATTTTTTAGAAATAAATTTGATCAGATGCCTATCTAGAGTATGTGTAACAAAAATTAGCATTTTAGGGGCATTATTTTATTAATTAGAGCGAACTTATGATTTTACGCATAAATTAGCATAATTAATGAGCAATGAGATTTTTCGCAGAATTTGATATTACAACTTTGTAGATAATGCCATGGGTAATGCGCGTGCCAATTTTCGTCGCGATCTCACGATCGACGGCCGAGATCATAAGGGGGGGGGCTGAATCAGCCCCCCTAGTCTGTCTTCTTAGTCATCGAAATAGCCCAGTCTATTTAGGGTTAAATGCATCTCATTCTATGTTTTTGCAACCACAATTTTGTTTATACAAAGTCGTAATTTATTGAGAAAAATCATCTCTTTATGTCTCTATTTCATAAAACTTAACACAAATATGGTTATTGGATTAATGTAATTTCAGGTAACTTGTTTTTTATAATTTTCAATCATTTTGTTAAAACCAGGGTGAGATATACACCTGTTTCGATGATTTTCTGTTCATCTGCAAGAGCAGTGCGCATTTTAGCTTGCATGCAGCTTGAGCACCGCGATGAGCGTGCGTGCCACACATTTTATTATGAAATACATTTTTTTGGGGGGGGGGAATACATTTTTTTTATCACAGAATACAATTTTTCATTCCCAGAGGTTGGCAGGTCTGGAAGGGTGTTGCAGGCTTGAAAAAAAAATGCAGTCGTGTTGAGGGAAACTTCAGAACTTGGGGAATTAACTAATTTATGTAAGAAAGCAATGAACTTGTTCTATTATGATTCCTAAATGCTGCACGGCATAGGCAAAATTGATGGTAATTGACAACCATGATGGTGATAGGATAATGAGGGCGATGATGTTGATGACAACAGCAATGACAAGGATGATGATAATGGTGATGATGATGATGATAGTGATGGTGATGATGATGATGATGATGGTGATGATGATGATGATGATGATGATGGTGATGATGGTGATGATGGTGATGATGATGATGATGGTGATGATGATGGTGATGATTTTGATGATGATGGTGATGATGGTGATGATGATGATGATGGTGATGATGATGGTGATGATGATGATGATGATGGTGATGATGATGATCTTGGTGATGTGACAATGATGATTATGATGGGCCTCATTACGACAACATTGTTTATGGCAACAAGCGAAGAGCCATATTTTGCCTATTGTGAGAGTATCGGGTAATGTAGACAAAATGAATTTATGAGGAATATCTTTAAAGTAGTAATCAATTTTATGTTGAAAGAAGAGCTTTTATTCATAACTTGTGATTGTCTTTCCTCTAGGATGAGATGAAGAAGCTTGGTTTTGAGGATGGCAAGGAAGATGATCTCGAGAACCAACACAAAGTCCTCTCAGCCAAGGTCGATAGCCTTTCAGACAAGGTCAACGCACTTACATCCAGGTATGATTGCCCTGTGTTTATCATGATCATCCTCTTTGTTCAGTCCTACCATATTGCATTCCTTCTTCATTATATCTTTCCATGTAACCTATGACTTGGTAAAAAAAAAAAACATAGACAAAGGCCCAGTAACATAAAAGATACAGCGTAAACTAAGTTTATTCCTAACTATGTACGTGAAAATGATATTGATTGTAAATAATGTATATCTTTTTGTGTAAGGGGGTCAAGATAATAAAGATGAATGTTCATGGTTTTGAAGAGTGGTAATAATAACAATAATAAACAGTTCTTGTATAGCGCATATCACAATTATGAATAATGTCTCTATGCGCTTCCAAAGGACTTGGATATTATTACCCCAGCTGTAGCTTGGCTGCCGTAATTACTATGATTACAGCGCACACGCATTTCAAGGAATAAATTCCTGCCAGGTACCCATTCACCTCACCTGGGTTGAGTGCAGCACAATGTGGATAAATTTCTTGCTGAAGGAAATTACGCCATGGCTGGGATTCGAACCCGCAACCCCTGTTTCAAAGTCCGGAGACTTATCCACTGGGCCACAACGCTCCAGTATTTCAGTAGAACCTCCTATCATCAACATCCATTATGTCAGCATGTCCCTCTTGAGACGGGTTACCAACTCTCGCACCATGATGAAACTCGCTCATTCCGCTTCTTTCTGTCTTGAGCATCCTCCCAGTTCAGACCGACTTTTCTGATTTCCTTCTTTACCATATCTTTCCAACCTGTAAAATCTTGAAATAATTTTGTTTCATAGAGCTCCACATTACTGCTGTACATGGTTTGTTAAATGGGTTATTAGATTGAAGTACGGAGCCAGTGGTTTGGTTTGTTACCAAAGAAATAATAAAAGCTCTTGATTTTGTTTTTCTTGTAGATTCCCTAATCTTCAGTTTGAATACAAGGATCCTGAGAAGAACTTTGACCGTTCCAAGGTGCATGGTCTAGTGGCCAGACTCGTAAAGGTCAAGGATGTCAAGTATGCTACATCATTAGAGGTCACTGCAGGTCGAAAGGTCAGTCACATCAACAATTTTAATGAAGTAAATTTGTTTTTTAAAGTTGTTCTAACATATTTTCAAGGATCTTGTGGCTGAATCGCTAATCGGCCAGACTTTTGAATGCAAAAAGAAAGTTTTAAGTTCCGTTTGTTGATTAGAGGTCTGTTGAGTTTCAAGCTTATTTGTATTAATGCAGATTGTAATTTTCTTGTCTAATCGTATGTTCCAATACCATTACAGTTTACTTTTTATTTCTTTTTGGGACACACAATTTCAAAGCATTTCTTCAACGACAGAATTTCGGTGGTTGTGAATAGAACTGAAACTCTTTACATTTCTTGTTCAATTTAAATACTTGTTACATATTTTCCATGAGAAAGTTTTGATTTTCAGGTTCCTGACCTCCGTTAATTGTTATCCTTATTATTATTAATTCGACCATAGAAATATGTACATACGAAGTAGTAGATATAGAATAAAGAATGATACAGAGTGGCATGTGGGTCAGGTTTCACAAAAGGGAAGTTCATCCTCACATGGAACATCTAGGCTTTTTCATTTGATTCCTCTTAGAATAATCAATGTTAAAAAAAATGATTTTGCAAGCAATTTATTAACTTGGATTAATCTTTCCTTTTTATTAGCTCTACAACGTGGTGGTAGATACAGAGCAAACGGGCAAGAAGCTCCTGCAGAAGGGAGAGTTGAAACGTCGCTACACCATCATTCCCCTCAACAAGATTGCAGCCCGATCCATCTTGGGGGATACAGTCAGAGCAGCTCAGAATCTGGTAAGTATCACTACAAAAGTGCAAGAGGGGTGCCGCTTTTCAGACCATTCAAGGATATTAGTGCCCTGTTCTACAAAGAGTTACAATTGATTCGATCAACCACAACTATGGAAAGCCAGCAACGTCAACATCTAAAATGCTTGCTTTTTCAAAATATTTTCTAGATATGATAAGTCATATAGTCATTGTTCTCTTGACAATACAGTGGGGGCGTTGTGGTCTAGTGGTTAAGATTCTTGTCTTTCAATCTGAAGGACGTCACGTGGGTTCGAATCCCAGCCATGGCGTGTTATCCTTCAGCAAGAAATTTATCCACATTGTGCTGCACTCAACCCAGGTGAGGTTCATGGGTACCAGCAGGAAGTATTTCCTTAAAAATCTGTGCGCACCGGAATCGGTAGACTAGCTTAGCCGAGGTACTGTAGGAGCGCCTTGAGCACCTAGCAAGGTGGATACTTGCACTATGCAAATCCTATATTTTTACTTATTTTCTTTGCTTACAAAAAAATTGTGTAAATTTCCTGGAGAAAATGTATGGCATTGTTGGATTTCCATATAGTTTAGGTTGATCGGGTAAATCGTAGCTCTTTGTAAGACGGGGCCCAGGTCCCAGCAATTACCTTTGACGCCAAAGGGAACAAAGAAACACTTCAATTAGAGTACAAAGAAGTATGTTCTTGATGATTTTCAGGACTTCTGATTAATTCTTATGGGGCCACCAAAATTCTGCAAATGCCAACACTTGGTGGCCCTGTTAGGATACCAAAGTTTTGATAAATTGTAATGTTTTCTATTGTGTTAGGGCCACTAAATTTGCTTTGCGGGCCACCAAGAAAAAGGTTAGTGTGGAGCCTTGCCATAGATAACACCATCGATAAAGTAATTTCATACAGAATTGCTGCAATATTTTTTATCAATATCTTTTTCACTGCAGGTTGGCAAAGAGAATGTCCGTACCGCCCTGACCCTTGTTGGGTATGAGAAGGATGTACAGTCAGCAATGGAGTTTGTCTTTGGGTCTAGTTTGGTGTGTAATGATATGGCACATGCTAAGAAGGTATGAGAGGACAGTCTTTAAAAGTCAATCAATTTTTAATATCTAATTTATGTTTCAAATCCTGGTAAATCGTGTCTAAAACAATCAGATTAATATATCATGAAATAAAATAATGAATCTTGTAACTTCGGACTGATATCAATTGTTAATCTATGGCAAATCCACATACTTTCTGTGAAGACCACCGAAGGGACACAAGACAAGCATTCATTATGAGAGGTTGGTCTTTATTAACAGGTTCCTCAAATGCAGGTTTTAATGATGAATAATTTTTTAAGGGGAACAGGAACTGTGGTATTCATAGACAGCTGTAATAGTTATTTAATTTATGTTACAATGCTCTGATGTTTCATCTTTGAGTCATATAGGGTTTCAGAATTATTTATGGATCTTGATGTCAGAAGGCATATAAATGAATAAGAATTAACGTAGATTGTCAATGTCACCGATGATAAAAATAAGGTAAGAATAAAACTCATTTATTAATCTCTTTGTATTGTAGGTGACCTTTGACCCTAAGGTCAAGACAAGGACAGTGACCCTTGCTGGTGATACCTTTGACCCATCAGGAACCTTGACCGGAGGTAGATTCAAATTTACTAATTCATTCAAGCCAAATATATCATTCGTTGAGGGGAATGAGGTTGAACAGTTCATCTTGAAAAGTGCTTTTATTTTTCCCTTTTCTTTCTATGATTTTGTTCAAAACTATAGATTATGAAACAAGGCAATTCATGAAATAATTGATCCACACTTTGTGCTTCAAATGATCTCAAATTATCATGGAATTAGTAGTTTATGAAGTGAAACAAAAAATTAGGAAAAAGAGCGTTGGATGTACAAATGGTTTACTATTACATGTATATGGAATTGCCCATTAGCAAAAGTATGTCTGTCAGAAGACAAAAATGTCTTTGATTAAAAATGAGTGACTTACATGAATACAATCATTTCCAATTTTGTAGATATTTCTGCATCAATTAATTGTCAAAGTACTGCAATGTCTATGCATGATCCTATTTCCCAAACTTATTTCCCCCATGTCTAATGCCAATCAGGTGAAATTGTACAGATTTAAGATAACACTTGGAAAATCTTGAAGAAGCATAAAAGTAAGCTCTTACAGGGCATTTATCATGCGTACGGGCAATTCCATGAAATAATGTACATCCGATCCCCTATTGCTGGAACCTACCTGAAATGTGTCTCTGAATTCTAGTTCATATGTAAAGTTTTAATGCTTTCTAATTATCTTGGCTTCAGCTGTTCATTGAATGAGTTGAGAATAGAGAAAATATGGGTCGGGTGTACAAAATTGTTGTTAACTGGCATTGTCCAACTTAATTTGTTGGATTCCGTCATACGATACAATTCATTATTTTATGTTACTGCCGCCAGTTACAGCGTGCAAACAGCAATTACAAAGTCTCAGGCATACTAGTATGTCATTTTGATGTATCTATTCGAAGACTAATGTGGATGATTTAAGTAACGATAAGAAAATTACATTTCCTTTTCAGGTGCGCGGAACAACAGTTCTTCAGTGTTGCGTAAGCTAGCAGAGCTTCAGGAGGTTGAAGAAGCCTTGTTTGTGAAACAGGAAGAACTGAATGCTGTCAAGAAAGAATTGGCCAAGATCAGAGGATCTGCAGACAAGTAAGATTATCTTGTTACTAGAACTTTGCATTTTTGCCTGATTTTTAAGACCATTTTTGACAGGGAATGTACAATTCCATGGTTTGTTAGGCAGGGTTCCCACGGTCATGGAAAATCCTTGAAAAATTTGTGGTCCTGGAAAAGTCAGGGAATTTGGAAAATTTGTGAAAAGTCATGGAATTGCATTTACCTCATGGCTATGGCAGCTTTCCGTTTTGTCGTGTCTTGCAAAGTTCTCTCATACTTAATTATATCCACCGGTGATATATGATTTTGATGTCTAAACTATGGTTTCAAGGCTCAAAATATAAGGACAAGTTACATTGACACTCATTGGTCTAGTTTTTATGTTCAAATTCCAAGATGTCTGATGTAACTTTTTTTTATAAAAGGACATAGTTTGTTCAATATCTGTCTGGGGAATATGAGTTTGGTGTCTAGAGCATGGTTTAAAGGGTCAAAGTAATACACTAGGTAAGTTTCAAGACCAGTCAGTTGTCTGTATGCTTAAAAATCCAAGATGACTTAGTGTTAGGGCTAGCAAGGTTGAAATAACATTTAATAAAAACGTTTTTGTGAATACAAGTATAACACAGCCACAATCCACATTCCTCACTCAAAATACTCATGGCCATGGATAAATTGATTGCTCCTGACATTAAATTCGGACAACCAGACTACAGAAAATTTCATCTTATTTGCAATGATATGAGATGCCAATCAGTCAATGTATTTTTAATATGTCACATTTTGTAACCAGTTTTGCATTCTTAGTTGTTTTTAGAGAATTCAAATGTCAAGTTTTGTACAATTTTACTCAACATTCATGGCAATTAGTTGACATATCAAGTCAACTGATCAAGCATTACCAGCATGGCTATCAGAACACAATACATTCAAAAGGTTCTGAATCTCTTAGTCACACAAGATGTTTCAATTGCTATTTTAGCGTCAAATAATGTATCCTCTCTGGAAAAGTTACTTGGAAATAAAGTTTAATGAAATACCAAAATAGGCATCAAATGTCCAATTTTCAAGATATCCTCATTATTTTTGGAGCATATAGAGAAATACACTTGTTGATTTGGCTGGTGTCCTCAAGTTGTATCACAAATGGCCTCATTTTTTGTAATGTAGAGTGAATTCCAGCACTATGTTGAGAATTTTAGGATGAGGATGTCTTTGTTAGCCTTTTTTTTCATGTCACCTTATTGTAAAACTTAAATGTCACTCTTTTGTAATAATTGGCTCATGTGTGACATATGTAAAGTGTTTCATCTCCATATAATCCAGAGTTCCCCCAGAAATTTGAAAACAGAATTCCATGGCTTTTATGTGGAAGTTTTGTAGTAAAGGTGAATTCAGGATCCTAATTTCAATATGCCTGGAAAATTTGACACTTACATCTACATGTATTGTATAGTTCACTTTTGTGACAAGATCTACATGCTATGCTCTGAAAATTTGGAAATAGTTCATGGAAATCTGTCAGTTCAAGAAATTACATGAGTTTGTGTTCAAGACAATTTTGAATCTTGATGTTGGTGAAGCGAAAATGGTACTGTACCCTGGTCAGAAACAGACCATATACCAATGATAATACATGTAGATGCACATGTCATGAGTAAGGT
Organism: Lytechinus variegatus; assembly: GCF_018143015.1. Lineage (NCBI taxonomy): Eukaryota > Metazoa > Echinodermata > Echinoidea > Temnopleuroida > Toxopneustidae > Lytechinus > Lytechinus variegatus. The sequence continues at coordinate 24,195,471 of NC_054750.1, read as the reverse complement.
AGTGGGTGGAATGGATGGCTGTGAGGGGAAGTTATGGACGCCATCTTAATGTGTGTGATTTTGGAAACGGTACAAGAAAGCAAGTTATGGAAAGCAGCAATTTAGTCATGGAAAAGTCATGGACAAGCCTGAGTCGAATCGATTTTAAAATCGGTTTTCGATCGATGTCATCGAACACCGGTGCAGATTTTGCAAAATCGGTGCATCGAAAAAAAAAAAATACGTCGGCCGGCCGATTCGTTTGGTTTACACAATCAATCATCAAAATATCAGTAATGTCCAACTTTACTACTACTTACTTGATTTCTATTGCCCCCAAAATGAAACCGATTGAGTAATTATGATGCTATTCACCATTAATTTGAAGTTTATTTCGATCATAGTTCGAGTCTTACTCGTCTGCTCGTGCCGAGATAATTTATGCACGATGAATTCATGAATGGAAGTCATGGCCATCGATCGTGCATGCGCAGTACTGTTCTTTAATCAAACCAGAAATTGACGCGATCAACGTAAAATAAATCTTGCTTTCATGAACAATATTAATATCATGACCATAGAACATTATTTAATCGTAATATTTAACAATAATTGGCATATGATAATCATTAATATGAATTTAGAGCTTGATGTGAAACGTTTGTATTTCGTTTCAATTTTCAATGGCGGACATCTCATGACGATCGACTTGACTTCGAGCTAGTGCACTTGTCTAAAAAAAATAATCATCACATCAGGATTGATTCTCGAACATTGTCTACATGCAAAAACTCTGTTCAAGTTCGTAATATCACCATATAATAACATTTACATGACAAAACAGAGAAAATTGCGTTTGATTTTTTTTCCCATCAATTTGAAGCTAGTTTGTGCCCAACTTTGGGCTCTGATTTCATGAATGGGAAAATATGTCATACGTCATCGAACACGCATGCGCATTGTGCTTATTTTCTCGGAGCTTGGATCTGGAGGAGACGTCCAGAGATGGAATAACAATAGAAATAATCCGGCCAGTATTAATTCTTCCATATGAACATAACATACTTTGCTGACATCGTCAATATTCTTAGTATGACCATAAAATCTTGTTAAATCGTAATAATTTAGATGAATTTAGGGCTTGATTCGAAACATTCGTATTTATTTTGATCGCATGCTCAATTGCGTCTAAAAAACTGGATTGTCATTATCAGGATTAATTCTCGAACATCGTCATAACTCATATTCCACAATCTTTCCTCACAATCGTTATATCAGCATTGAATAGCAATTCAAATGACCATCCAGAGAAAATTACGTATTTATTCCCATAAATTTATTTGGAGCTCATTTTGGATCCAACTACACAATCTCAGGCAAGTTACAGCGCTCTCCGTTGATTGCACTTGTTTGCTGACGTCAAGCACGCCTGTCGTTTCGGGAGAGTGAGTGTACGGAGCTGCGGACGGGGCTGGTGAATGGACTGCGAATGCTAGTTGACCGAAAATCATTCGGATCGACTCTGCGTGATTCATGTCTTTATTATTGTTTCATTTTAAACTTATATTTTGTCATCTGCAAATATCATTGTTGAAGATATTTTGGGAAGAATTCTGCTTTGGTCCCCGGCCTTTTTTTGTGTGTTTTGTGATCTTGGAAAATACAAACGAACTTTGCTGTCATCTGCTTGTGCAACGCTCACCCGGCCAACGCCAGCGCATACCGTCAGTGCGTAGTGCATATGCAAAGCGCATCGCATCGACGCAAAAACAAGACTAAATTTTCCCCGCCTCATGATTCAATATTCGATGCATCGATGTTCGATCGAATTAGAGCTGTCGAACACCGGTTTTCAAAATAATCGATATGACTCAGGCTTAGTCATGGAATTCTGTTTTCAAATTTCTGTGGGAACCCTGGTTAGGTCTTTTTTGGGGGGAAGGGCTGGGGCGGACATGTATAGTATAACTGTTCATATGTAATACCGTAAGTAACGGTGTATTAACCGCACCCGTGTATAAACCGCACCCCCAACTTTGGACTAAAAAAAAAAAAAAAAAAAAAAAAAAAAAAACTCATATTTACATGCTTATTTGAGGTACGAAGAAACAAAACTAAGTTTAAGATTTCAAAGTATCCAAAGAGATTACCGGTATGCGGAAATCTGCTGTTCTTGATCAATTCATCTACAAATATTAGAAAGAACAATCCCGACAATATTGGTAACTTATACACTCACCTCACAGTCACAGTGTACACACACACAGCACTGCCATTACATGTACATTGCAAACTACGATACAGTACCAGTCATGCCAGTACATTTTATCAAATCATGATCTGTGTCTTTCCCAGCGTAGGAGGAAGAAACATTCACATTTCTTGCATCAAAATCTCACAATCAATTTCAGAAATTTGATGTCTTAGCATGAATTTTGGATACAGGATTACAGGAAGGTTCAAGAAACAAAGAAATTGACCTTTTTTTTAGTTGTTTTTTACGGCTTTGTGCCGTCTCTCTCGTGCGTGGCTTACATGGTATCTTATGAAAAGCAAACAGGAAGGAAAAAAAACAAGCTGGCGCGAAACGGGACTTTGAATAGCTATAGCGCCAGCTTAAGTCGCACTATAACCACATTACAATGCAATCTCTAAGCTCACTCAACTCTCACTCAGCGGTGACAAAATATTACCGAGTGTGCTTGGCGTCTCTTTTAAATTAGCCAGGGAACTTCACTACTTTGAATCGAGAATAAAGTCAAAATTAGTGTCATGAAGGTGGGTGCGTTTGTTATGGACAATATTTAATTAATCGATTCCCATTACCCGCGGCTCATACCCCTCAAAACGACATTGCCTGGGCGGCTACGCCCGGCCACTCGATGTGTTGTGAACTGGCAGACAACGTACATGTACGGGAGGGGTTACGGCGGGCTGGCTCAGACCCGTCACCGTGTATAAACCGCACCCCCGACTTTTGCTACTATCCCGCCGAGAAAAAGGTGCGGTTAATACACCGTTACTTACGGTATATGCTTCTTTTCTCACTGACTTGATTCTCAAAAGATATTGGGATACCCAAAATATTATACAATAATAAATGTTTATGAGTGCAATGGACAGAATACTTCATGAGGTGAAAAATGAAATGATCCATTCAACGAGGTGTAGTAAGTTGAATGGATCATTAATTTTCATTTTTCACAGAATGAAGTATTCAGTCCATTGCATGTAGAAAAGAACATTCACCATTCGATTTATATGACCCCTAAAGCTAGATCATTGTCATCTGACTATCATAAATTTGAATAGAAGTGCAGTCAATGCGAACGCAGTCTGTTATTTTTTTGCAGACACCATGCACACTGCAAACACTAGTGTTTTTATGTTTAGCTCCGGTGGTATTAGCAATGGACAAAATTGTATGGACCCCAAATTGCATGGATGAAGAAGTCATTGAGAAATAGGCTGAATGATCGATGTAAAAAAAAAATAAAATGACAAGGATCTTTCTAGGTGTCATATAAATTCTTATATCCTATTACCTCATTGAAATTTTCAAAAATAACCTTTGCAAGAAATATATAATTTTTATGAAGTTCATCTAGGTCCTTTTCCTAAAGACTTGATTATGGTAACTTTTGCCATTATATCAGTTATCATAGTAAAAAAGGTTCTGCCTCCAATAAACATCAAAATTTCCATAGTGGTTACATGCTAGTGTTATAAGCTACTGTAATGCTCCAATATGATAGGCTAAGGGTAAAATCATGGAATTCCAACTTTTGCTATTGCTTCCAACTTTCTATGAAACATGACAATGTTTTTTCTGTATGGTTGTTGACAGGATGCGAGCGTTGAAGGAACAATATGATCTCAAGGTCCACGAGGCACAGCTCCTAGAAGAAAGGCTGAAGCAAGGCACACATCACAGCAAACTAGAAGAAATCAATGCGCTCAAAGCATCTGTTGGTATGTGGCATGTTTGCATCTGTTTCGTTAGACAGTAAGGCCTGTATTCTGAAGTCTGGTTTAACTTAAACTCAGGTTTAAAGTTGTGGCGTAAGTATGGATAGCCAATTGTTACATAAATCACTAACAGTAGAGATATCATATTTCAGATCATTTGGCTCTGAAATCATTCATAATTGTCTAGGAAGTATAAAAGGATGATTGTCTTCACCATTGATGAATCAGGGAGGAGCGCAGCAAACACAAAATGTTGACACTTTTGGCTTCTCATAATTTTAGCACAGAGTTAGACCATAGTCTAAGTTAAACCCAACGTCAGAATTCGGGCCAAGATCATTAATGTGTTTGTCTAGAAGTTATAATTTGCAGGAGATGTAAAAAAATGTAATACATTATTTGTCAGTGTCTCAAACTCTAATCAAAGTTACCCACCTCCCCCCAAAAAAAAAGAATAGATAAAAAAAATAAAAAATAAAAAAAAATAAGTAAATCTCATACGTAAATCATGTAATGTAAAAAAGTCTTTTTTATTAAAAATTATTTTATGAAATCTAAATATCATTCATTGTCATTTGAACATGTGTTGCTAAGTCACTCCCAAATTTCTGTGAATCACCACTGAATGCTTACATTAGTTGTATGCCATTGAACACTTGGAATTATAAAAGAATCTTAGTAATGTATGAAAAGCCCCTGTCATATTGAAAATTCTGTGCACCATCAATGAAGTGATGATGATGATTTTTTTTTGAAGTAGTTATTTAAAGATTTGAAAATAATGCGTGGCATCCTTAAATATGTCCATTTAGCATTCTCTTGACATTTTAATCATTGTCTGTTTTCATAATTTTGATTACACAGAGGAGCAAGGGAAGATGATCGAGGATGCTAAGACCAAACAGAAGGAGATGACAGAGAGAACTAAGAGCCTTGAGGAGAAGATCAAGAATGCTGCAGCCGTTAGAGAGAAAGAACTCAAAGCAGCCGAACAGGAGGTTAACAAGGCCAAGAAGAAAGCTGAGGAGACCAATAAGCAAATGAAAGAAAAACAACAGGTTTGTAGTATTTCTAGGATGATTTTATAGGTACAGTCGAGATTTTTGGTGAAGAGAAAGCCTGTTCACCCACTGTAACTCCTTTTTGAAAAATCTGTATAAATACAGATACATGTATTTTCAGCTTCTGCATTCCCGTTTGTTAAACCCTGAAAAAATATATCAGCTTTTGTCTCCCTTAACCCTAAAAAGACTGGGGGGGGCTGATTCAGCCCCCCTCGACATTTTTCGCGATAAATCTGCCGCGCAATTTTTTGACCGCGTCGCTCGCTGACTTTTTACTTTCAAGTCTCGCGCAACTTTTGAGACCACAATTGTGACCCCCGGGTACGCGGTTCCAAAATTACGCAACATTTCGTAAGTGCATGCAGACCCAAAATTACTCAAAAACGTGAATTTGTGTACAAATCCAATGCAAATAGTGTTCTTAGCCAAAATTCATAAATGTATCATTATTTTTCCTTTTACTGCTTAAAATCAATTTATTTTATCTTGTTTATGGTCAAAATAAAGTCCCAGACAATTTCCATTGAAAAAACAATAAAAAACAAAAAGTCAAAAAACAAAGAAATACATAAGAAATTTAGAAAACAATAGAATACATAAGAAAATAAATGTGATTTTCATTTTTTTTTAAAATCAATTTGATCAGATGCCTATCTAGAGTATGTGAAACAAAAATTAGCATTTCAGGGGCATTATTTTATTAATTAGAGCAAACTTATGATTTTACGCATAAATTAGCATAATTAATGAGACATGAGATTTTTTGCAGAATTTGATGTTATAGTTTTGTAGATAATGCCATGGGTAACGCGCATGCCAATTTTCGTCGCGATGGCGCGATCAACGGCCGAGATCATAAGTCTTCTTAGGCGTCGAAATAGCCCAGTCTATTTAGGGTTAAGCCCATTGGCAAGGTGTCAGGCATTTTTTTTAATCACTAAAAAGTGTAAATTTTCACCACTAAAGAGTTTTTTGGTGACAACCTTAATGCAGACAAAGCCTCTCAATCAAGAACTATCTACCCATCTTGATGTATGATTTGAATTTATTCTCATATTTCACAAAGTAAATTGCAATACAATACAAGATTATAAATTTTATTATAATACAGAATATAATGTGGCAAATCATTTAGTATAGCAAAGGACATCAGTAGATAACTCTAACAATAAGTGGGTGTGAAAATGTGACGGAACCTGCAAAAAAGCAGAGCTTATAGAGTCTGTAGGTTCCTTTGAAATATGAATTCAGAAATCAAGGATATATTAAATGGTATAGAACCCTTTTCCATAAAGGGATTGATTGTAATGTCTTGCTTTTTTTAATTACATCAATCATCAGGAGATGAACAGTCTAAAGTTTGAGGTGGACAACCTGAAGCAAGAAATAACCAAGTATGATGACCAGCTGACTGCTAGTGACCAGGCCATTGAAGCCATCCAGGCTCAGCAGGAAGAGATGGAACAACAGGCCAAGGAATCAAAGGTCAGTGACTATATAACATTGTGAACTCAAACTTATGGGGGAATTTGAGGAGCAGTTTTCCCTAATATTGCCCGATATAAAAATATGGTACCTACAAGTATTGCTCTTAAATCAGCCTGGCAATACTCTTGGTTTTATTTTTCCATTTATTTATGTTTCGTATTGGTTGGTATCATCAGCCCATTATACACAAAGCCTTGTACATTGATTTTAAGACCAAGCTCTGAATCCTGTAAACATTGTTACTTGGCATTCGATTATCACAAAATTTGCACTCTTGGCTTGTTAAATTTATTTTTATTTATTTTTTTAGATCAACTCGTTCTCAAATTAGTAATTTAATGAATAGGAATGTGACTCTGCAAATTATGATGGTAATACACCATCAAATGAGCATATTGAGGCATTTGTTCTAAAGAAGTGCAAGTTTAACATATCCTTTATACCTACACATACTTTTAAAACAATCTTTGTCAACAGAGAAGTTGTTTTTTTTTTTTTTTCACAGGACAAGGTGAAGGATACAAAGAAGGAGCTGGATAGACAGAAGGAGAAACTGAAAGAGAAGAACAAAGACATCCAGACTAAGATCAGCGAGAGGGAAGATCTGAAGAAAGAAGACCAGGACACTCAGCTTCAGATCAAGGAACAAGAACATGTTGCTGCAAAGATCCAGAGAGACAGTGCTGATGCAGTACATAGGGTAAGCATCAGGTTCCAGTTTCATCAAAACTTGTGAATCAACGGCATGGTTGAATCTAATGATATGAGCTACTAGAATATTTGCACTTGATTGGATAAGAGCAGTTTGTCAGTAGAAGCCAGTAACTAGAGACTTCATGAAACAAATCCCCTGTTTTAGTTCTTGATGGTTTGGCAAAGTAGAAGCTACTGTGTTGGTGCCACATGCTTGACAGAGAGCCTCTTTGGCACAGATATCTAGAAATTGGCTTACCCACTATATCACTAACCCATTTATGTTTTTACGGGAACTAAAGTGACTTGAAACCTCAAAATGACTCAACCACAATCTAGTGACTCTATGACACATCGAGTGTTAACCTGTAGACTACCATATCCTGTAATTCCCATAGGTTTTGTACAGAGACCACCTGGTTCAAGTGGTCAAAGGGTTTAGTACATTTCTTTCACTTCCGTCTTACCATCAGGTGGAAAACCTCATGGCCAAGTACGAATGGATCGCCTCGGAGCGCCAGTTCTTTGGGCAACCCAACACGGCCTACGACTTCAGCAGCTCGGACCCCAAGGAGAATGGCCGCAGGTTACAGAAGCTGCAGGAAACCAAGGAGAAGCTAGGAAAGAGTGTCAACATGAGAGCCATGAACATGCTCAGCAAGGCAGAGGAGAAGGTGAGTTGCTCCAGAAGATGGTAAAACTTCATTCAAGTCAGTTATATTTTTGTTCTTCATATCTGTACAATCAGGGAATAATTTTCCTTGTATCGCATTGCAATTTGCTCCACATTTTTGGACGATTAGTACACACAATTTATTTTGTGCAGCAATTCTCTACATATCTGTAGGAGACTGTTACAGTACAGAATGTAATTGAAAGTTTTTCTCTAACAACCAGAAATGCTAATCCAAGGCTCGACATTAGCGGTGGCCCGGGGCCACCAAAAATTCATCTCGGGCAACCATTATTGAAAAAATGTTAAGTTTTGGTGGCCCGAATCGGGCAACCAATAATTTTCAAAGTAGCGCAATTTTTCTCCCGATTTTGCATGTATTTACCAACTTTCTACAGTTCAAATTGCAAGCCAATTCGTCATGCGCCTTTTTTGTTAATCTACACACAAATACACACACACAAAGATTGCATAGTCATGACAGTATGTAGGCCTACCGCTAGCATACAGTAACTATTATTCAGCCGGCCGTGCCGGCTGTCTGGCTGAGCTTTGCGTGCATGAAACCACTGCAGCTAGCTGTGCGCAAGCAGACTATTCAATTCAATTCAGGGAGCTGCGATACGAAATGTTACTGCTAAGAAATCTTCCCCAGAACTCTGAAAATCTACGTCAAAGTCACATTTTACACCAATGAAATGCCCTTCTACAGTCCGTATTACTGAAACCTGATTATCTGCAAGCATTAAAAGCAGGAATTATGACCTCTCTTTTGACTCAAAAAGACCGATTTCCAAATGCATTAATACACATAAAACACATAGGTGAGTACATCACAGTCCCGTATGTGCATTTGTATGTATGTTGATATTTGGTTTATTTCGAAGCTGTGTCTCTTCTAGCCAAAAATAAATAGGCAGCTTCTTTCTTTCTTGTTTACAAATGACTTCTTAAACCACTCTTAAGGAAGTAAATACTTTGGGAAGGCATTTCATTGATATGAAATGTGAATTTTTCCATCATTTTGTCAAATATAGGGAAGGAATTTTCTCACTGTTTTTTCCAGATAATTTTTGCCGTTTTCTCATTTTTTTCTTTCATTTTTTTTTACAGTGATTAAACCATTTATACCCCTTCCCATTGAATATGCCTGATTAAAGAACATGTTTCTACTGAATAATAATCATAATTTTCCCCATTTTTTGATAATTTTGTCTTATTCATTTTTCTTACATTTTCTTTTGTTTTTTCTCAAATGTTTTTTCCTGATCTTTGTTTTTTCTTTCTTCATTTTTTCTTTTGTTTTATTTCACTTATTCATTTTTCTACAATTTTTTATTTCTTTTTTCAGTATACTATTCTAAAAATGATTTTTGTTTATTTCCCCCTTTTACACATTGTTCTAATTCTGCAGCATATTTTTCTGTGATTTTCTCCTGCTATAATATGCTGGAAAAGAGAAAATAAACTGGATTTGGGGCCTGCATAATCTAGGTTTTATGATCAAAAAGGAAGAAAGGAAAAATAATTGTTTTGTAAATCTATCTGAGTTTGCTATATGCACTATTTATTTACTTTACCATTATGAGTGTGTGTCGATATGGAGATTAAAAAAGTCCACAACCTGGGAACAATACAATTCTTTTATTCTCTTTCAATCATTTCATATTTACAATGATAGAACAATTTATATATTACCACAAAATAAGCAAAGTAAAATAACAGCAAGCACGATTTACATACAAGATGTACAAAGAATAGTGGTACGTGTTACTGACTGCAGAATATTTCAATTTGTTTTATTCATTTTAAATTAATGTTTTTCTTTATATTTTTCGGGCCACCAAACTTTACTAATGGGCCACCAAAAAAAATTATTTGAAGGTTTTGGTGGCCCGAATGGGCCACCACCAAAAAAAGTTAATGTGGAGCCTTGGCTAATCAATTATGAGAATTCAAATTATTCTACAGTTTGGAAAAAAACATTACAAAGTACATGTAGACAAATAAAATGAACTAAAAATTAGCAAGTACAAAGTACAAACATACAAATACTGAAAAGGTAGAATTGGGCTTACCCCCAACGACAGAGGTTAGACTGCAGGCTGGTCAGACGCCATCTCATTCTCATCCATCAATGAGAAGGAGAAATGCTGATTTACGCACGTGTGTAATATATGACTGCCATGAACTTGGTGAGTTGAAGATTAAAATCATGAATAGAACACATTTTGATTATCGGAACATGTTTTTGATAATCAGCGACCTCATCCTCAGCCAGAAAATTATAGACAGTTATATAACGTTTATACACTTCGGCTATGAAGTAGATTTTAAGAATGTAATCACATAGAAGTAATAGTAAGGACAGAGGAAAAGTCAGTTGCAGTACTAGTAGAAATGTGGTGCTGAAGATATACATTGGAATGTCACGACAATGAACCTTACCCCCTCCCTCCATGATTCAGTTCATCCTCCGTCTTCAACCCTTTCTCATTCTTTAGCCATCCCCTTCTTCTTCTCAAACCAAAAATGTCAAACTCAAATGCCCTTCTTTCTTTTGCTTTTGAATCCCAGTACAATGAGCTGATGAAGAAGAAGCGTATCGTTGAGAATGACAAACAGAAGATCATGGATACGATCAGAGAACTGGACGAGAAGAAGAACGAGGCTCTCAAGAAAGCGTGGCAACAAGTCAATAAGGTAACAAGTTACATCTTACAGTTTTGCCGCAACATTATTTAGGATTGGATGTTTTAACAAAACAAATTAAAGTTGCATTGAAATTCCTTGTCGCTTGCATTGTAATGATCCCGACCATGGTGTTGTTTCCTTTCACAAGAAATTCATTCATGTTGTCCTGTACTGTAGCCATGGAATACTGTTTTCCATACTTCTCAACCATTTTGAATTTTGAGGAAAGAATATCAATTTTCAACCATTCTGATCTCTTGCTTTGTAATAATTTTCCTATTTTTCTGGGCCCGTTGCAGAAAGAGTTGCATTTAAACGCAAGTCAAAAAATTAATCGCAAGTCCAAAATGCGCGCTGTGGATTGGTTGAAAATCAAGTTCTGCATGATTTTTAGAGTTGCGCATGATTTTTAGAGTTGCGATTGATTGCAACTCTTTCTGCAATGGGCCCCTGGGGCCATGACATTTGCTCCTGCAGCGATTTCTCAGGGCTTCATTTAACATAAGATGTAGGGTTAGGGTTGCAATAAGGTTTTATGTTAGGTTTAGGTTGATAGGATATATTGTTAAATCTAGGGTTTAAGTTCAATCATTTGATTACTCTGTGGAATCTATAGCAGAGCAAACGTCATGTATTAAGCATTTTCTTGATGATTTTACTGCACAATCCTATAGGAAAATCTGTTTATTCCTATTTTCTTAGCAATATCATCCCTCTATTCCAATTAAACGGGTTGGGAGGTATGCTGTTTTCCATTTGAAGAACAGCATGCATTGCTTAATCTTCTTGTTCAAACATATGCAAGGGACACTTTACATCTTGGTTGTTTAGTTTATAGCCATTTACAATTTAATTGGTCTAATTAACCCCTTGTTGCTTAACCTCAGGGGCACAGCCATGGTGTTTTTCCTGAAATCTGTTAAAACCTTGACCAATTCAGGCTATTGAGCTTAATTTCCTCTGCATCATAAAACATTTAAATGCTTTTGTTTAACAATAGAATTCTGTAGAGTTCTGTATGTTTTGGGCCTTCACCTACATGTACTTCATTCTCTGATGTTTTCCTTGTAGTCTGTCACTGCCTTGACCATTCCATGCAATTAGAATGTTTATTCTTGCCACTTAAAAAAGCTGTCAAATTGTTTGATAGTGACAGTTGTCAGTTCCAGACCCGTAACATTTTGTTCATTGAGGGTATTTCTTAACCATCTCCTCTTTTATCATGCTCATTTGGGATTTTTTACTAGATGCCTGTGATGAAAAAAATCAGAAAAAAAATCAGAAAAAAAATCAGAAAAACAAAACAAAGAAAATTTGATCAAAATCAGACAAGGAAAAACAAATTTATGGTGTTTTAAAGATTTGCATTATTCCAGTGAAACAGTTCTAGGCATGCCTTTATGAATATTCAATGAGCAAACTGATGATGTCACATCCCCACTTGTTCTTTTGTATTTTATTATATGAAATTAAGTTTATTCATTTTTTTCCTCCAAGAATTAAAAAATTTTGGATTAACTGATTCAGTGCATTAGATATTTATTGCTGCAACTTGTAGGGACACATCTGTGCATATTACTGTTTTAACAATATATTGCTAAACTTTGAATTCAATAACTTCGCTATTTGTTATCAGATTTTACTGCATTTTGGTCTGTGAATTTGCTTTTATTTATTTACATATAAATACTTTCAACCTGCAGTATACCTTTGAACCGTTGTGTATCAGACACAATAAATCATTTCTGTCTTATCCCCCTACAGGACTTTGGCTCCATCTTCTCAACCCTGTTACCGGGTACATCAGCCAAGCTGACTCCACCAGAGGGTATGGGTATCCTTGATGGGCTGGAGGTCAAGGTGGCCTTTGGAGATGTCTGGAAGGAAAGTCTGCAGGAGCTCAGCGGAGGTCAAAGGTAAAGAAGGACACGCAGTTACAAAGATTATTTTAGTGAAGACATTTTGTTATCATACCTGCCACTGCCTTAGAGATTAAAATCTCATTTCCTGCAAAAATCTTATTTTCAAGCAAATTTGAATAAAATCAAATTCCACTACCTTGAAATTTGAATATATATATATATATATCAGAAATGCGAAACAAATTGTAATATTCACGAGTAATGCTAGTTTGCAATAACAACAAGTTCTTTATGAACTTTCCAAATTTTTGGTAGTCATCTACCTTCTTCTGGGAAAATTCAGTATATACATTTATATTTTCTCTTTCCACCTTTCAGTATTATGAGGTTGGTTTCCACTCGATATGTTGTCGGTTTCCCCACTGCTCTTCAAACCTTACTCTGATTTGTTTCATGTATTTTTGTAATTTGTCTGCTAAACTTCCAAGTAATTCACTTTTATATTGTTTTTCTCTTGATAGATCGTTGGTAGCGTTATCTTTGATCCTCTCCCTACTGCTCTTCAAACCTGCTCCTCTGTACATTCTAGATGAGGTAGACGCAGCCTTGGATCTCTCGCATACGCAGAACATCGGACAGATGCTCAGGACTCACTTTAAACATTCACAGGTCAGTAGTATAAGGCTTTTCATTTCTGGATTAACAGCATTTGAAAGCTGTGAAATCCATTTCAAAAAGATTTGCTATTAGATAAAAAAACATCAAATACACTTTAATTTTCAATGAGTTCAATTCAATTAGGTTTATTGTCTGAGAGATATTGTAAAAACATTTCAGAGACTGATACGTACAAAGTTATCAGAAAATAGAAAAATACCTGAAAGGAAGTTTACAAATTAACAAAATAAGACAATCAAATAAGAGCAAGATTAGGTATTGCACTTGATGTTCATACACATTACAGAAACATCATTTAAGGGGGAGAATGCTTTGAAAAAATAAAGTGAAAATAGAATGCCCCCCAAAAAAATAATACAAATCAATCAAAAACATGCATTTGGGCACCATTGATATAGTTTGCAGTTGTGTTTAATTGCAACCCTTTTTGCAACAGGTTTTAAGGGTCTTTTACATGTAGATAGCTATTTGTAAAGCTATTCATAATGAGCTAAAATGAAAATTTTGCTAAAATTCATTTATTAGCAAATTCGGTTGAAAAGATCTATTTGAGTATGGAAGCATTAGAGTGCCATCTTCTTGACAAGACAGCAAGATATTTGATCTTGCTGTGTTGACTTATAATGAAGGTGGCAAGATACAATACCAGTACTTTTGCCAAGCCAACTTAAAAGCCTTGTTATGAAGATATTGTGAGAAACGTTATCTTTTAAAGTCGACTTTGAAAATGTTATACGTCATCATGGCGAGTTATTTTCTCCTACATATCTCGCCATCTCATCAGATAAATGGCACTTCAAAGCTTCTAAATATATAGGGAATGATATTTAGAATCATTAAGTAGAACATACTGATGAAAAAAATTCCTTAAAGGGTCAACAATATTCCACTTCATTTTCTATTGTCTCTACAGTTCATTGTGGTGTCACTTAAAGACGGAATGTTCAACAATGCCAACGTGCTCTTCAAGACCAAGTTTGTTGATGGCGTATCCACGGTAACACGCTACGCCCAGCAGCAGTCGTCAATCCCGCCTGCCATTCCCGCATCCTTCGCTCGTGGCAAGAGCACCACCACCAAGAAGACGTCTGCAAAGAGAGCGAGGACGGAGCCGTTGGCAGAAAAGTCAAACTGATGATATGCTTTACTTCTGTGATATCTTTTTGATACATTAGGTGACCTCAAACTTTTTCTGAAAATATCATTTCACCGTCTCCTATCTCTTTGCATCAGTGTTCTGGGCTGGATTTTTAAGAAAATGAGAAAAATCTGAAAATACATGTAACCACATGTTGATTTGAGTAAAGAAAGTATGCCAACTAAAACACATATGAGGTGTACTTTACTGAATTCTACTGTGGTGGTAAAATGCATATAGCCTTATCAATGTTGGTTCTCTCTCGGTTGATATGTGTAATCAGAAAGGAAAGTTTGATGGAATATTCTTGTGATCAAAGAAAATTTGCATTTTCATTTTCATGGTCATCCTTCAATTGTCTGTATTTTCTGCTGTGTAAATAAAATGTTCATCAGAATAACTATAACCAAAATTGAATCCTTTTAAATTATTGAATAATGATTTGTAAATAAGAAGGTTTTGAATAGTTCCCCCCCAAGGCCATTGCCCTCATCGAGGCATGTGACATTTCCATATCTGCTTCCCAACGCAGTCGATCTCTGGGCAACCTTGCACCCACTCACAAGATTGTATTTAGCTGATGCATGGGTTATTTATAAGAACTGGCAGACTCTGTACGGTGGTATCAACCTGTCCCGAAGATAAGACTGGAAGATGAGACGTGTTGAGATTACCGGTATCTGACTGGGTAAGATCAGCAAAGGTTCACTGCTGTCAGAATTTGACAATTCAGGGTCGGGATCAAACACTCGATGATAAGAACCAGATAGATGAGTGGGCCTTCTTTGATAACGCTAACCGTTATTGTCAAAACATGATGATAGGCTATCGCGGATGACGTGATAGCAGTGTAATATAAATAGTAGATTCCAGTTAGACGAGGATGGAATAACGCTGATTCAGTAGCAGACCTTGTGTTCGTGATTTCCTTTCCCGTCGTAATTGATATCTCACGGAAGAAGCGTACTCCTTTATACAGTTGCAATGCCTGTCAAAAACCTTGAAGTATCTTGATAGCAGATGTTCAAAGGTCTCCATATGATGACCATTGATTAGGAGATTTTCTAAAGCTCTGAATTGTAATCTTTCATAGTGCTGTATGAAAGATGGTGTCAGGATTGAGCGAGGGGAAAAGTTTTCGCTGAACTTCTTAAACGAGAATCGTATTTGTGAGCAAATAAAAATTTGCAATTGTGCGAGTAATCTATGCTTTGTCTGATAACAAAAACTTTGACAAAATTAGACTTTCGAAAATTGCAACCTCCCCTTCTAGGGGGTAATGAGAAGAGAGAAGTCTTTGGACCGTGTCATGAAAGTTGTCAGCATTAATTGACTATTTTTCATTTACTAGTAACAGTTGCATGTCCCATAGTAACAGATCAGGAGACCTCTGCTTCTCGGCCAATCAAAACCAACGATAGCTGTCATGTGATCATTATTGACCCCCCCATGTAGAGCTTGTAAATGTGGCATACATGTACATGTACATTTCACTCCTGGAAGGTGACTTATTTTTTAAGAATCTCCATTTTGGAGAAAATAAATTGCTCCATTTATGTGTTAGTGATTTCCTGTGCATTTAATGGGGGGGGATAAATTCCAATATTGTTCCTCACCTTTGGTCTCTGAAAAGAGAAGTTACTTACATGGAGAACAACCGTTACGATCCTTTAATCGGAACAGTGAACCTTTACTGTGTTGCTGTTTATTGTCTTGAAATTGGTCTATATGCTTTCTTAATTAATGGGGGCAGAAGTGGTTTGACCTCTTTGTTATTAGGTGAGAAATTATCCTAATCAGCATCAACCACATTGGGTCTTATCGGTACAAAGTCTACAAACTCTGACTTCAGTTATCCTGTAAAGTCAACGCTTCGATTGATAACAACTGCCTTGGAGAAGTCTTGAGAAATGAGGGATGTGTTCATTCAATTGTCTTAGCTCGATCACAAATGTGTTCATACAAATCAAAATGCAGATATAAAGCATGGCCACTGCAGGTGTGTTCAAGCGATATTTCATTCAGGTATCCTGTTAGATAACTTTGGATTGACAACAGCCCTGGAGAAGTCACAAGAACTACATGTAGGGATGCTTTCTTTCAGTTTTCAAAACTAGAATCACAAACATGTTCACAAAATCAGAATGCAAACATCAAACATAGTCACAGCAGGCTGTGTTCAAGCAATATTTTATCCCTCATTTCAAGCCACACTTCATGAACCAGGAATTACAGGTCAGCTTGGCATGTACATGTACGCAATAATGTGTGAATATCACGATTGATTGAGATTGATGGTTCTGCCGAATCACCTTTTTAAATGCACATTCTCATTGTTTCTTGTCGACGTTTTGAAAGATGTTTTTAAGGCTGATGAAATATTGCTCAAACACACCTATTGATTCTGTAGAATGGCCATTCAAAACACATTTCTCAACCAAATGAAAATTGTTTGAACACACCTGCTGTGTGAATGCACCTGTTGATTGAACTCAATGTTGTTGAAAGTAAGCCTGAGTCGAATCGATTTTAAAATCGGTGTTCGATCGATGTCATCGAACACCGGTGCAGATTTTGCAAAATCGGTGCATCGAAAAAAAAAAAAATACGTCGGCCGGCCGATTCGTTTGGTTTACACAATCAATCATCAAAATATCAGTAATGTCCAACTTTACTACTACTTACTTGATTTCTATTGCCCCCAAAATGAAACCGAATGAGTAATTATGATGCTATTCACCATTAATTTGAAGTTTATTTCGATCATAGTTCGAGTCTTACTCGTCTGCTCGTGCCGAGATAATTTATGCACGATGAATTCATGAATGGAAGTCATGGCCATCGATCGTGCATGCGCAGTACTGTTCTTTAATCAAACCAGAAAATGGCCGGAAATTGACGCGATCAACGTAAAATAAATCTTGCTTTCATGAACAATATTAAAATCATGACCATAAAACATTATTTAATCGTAATATTTAACAATAATTTGCATATGATAATCATTAATATGAATTTAGAGCTTGATGTGAAACGTTTGTATTTCGTTTCAATTTTCAATGGCGGACATCTCATGACGATCGACTTGACTTCTTGAGTCGAGCTAGTGCACTTGTCTAAAAAAAAATAATCATCACGTCAGGATTGATTCTCGAACATTGTCTACATGCAAAAACTCTGTTCAAGTTCGTAATATCACCATATAATAACATTTTACATGACAAAACAGAGAAAATTGCGTTTGATATTTTTTCCCATCAATTTGAAGCTAGTTTGTGCCCAACTTTGGGCTCTGATTTCATGAATGGGAAAATATGTCATACGTCATCAAACACGCATGCGCATTGTGCTTATTTTCTCGGAGCTTGGAGGAGACGTCCAGAGATGGAACAACAATAGAAATAATCCCAGTATTATTTCTTCCATATGAACATAACATACTTTGCTTCAATATTCTTAGTATGACCATAAAATCTTGTTAAATCGTAATAATTTAGATGAATTTAGGGCTTGATTCGAAACATTCGTATTTATTTTGATCGCATGCTCAATTGCGTCTAAAAAACTGGATTGTCATTATCAGGATTAATTCTCGAACATCGTCATAACTCATATTCCACAATCTTTCCTCACAATCGTTATATCAGCATTGAATAGCAATTCAAATGACCATCCAGAGAAAATTACGTATTTATTCCCATAAATTTATTTGTAGCTCATTTTGGATCCAACTACACAATCTCAGGCAAGTTACAGCGCTCTCCGTTGATTGCAATTGTTTGCTGGCGCTGACGTCAAGCACGCCTGTCGTTTCGGGAGAGTAGTGAGTGTACGGAGCTGCGGACGGGGCTGGTGAATGGACTGCGAATGCTAGTCGACCGAAAATCATTCGGATCGACTCTGCGTGATTCATGTCTTAATTATTGTTTCATTTTAAACTTATATGTTGTCATCTGCAAATATCATTGTTGAAGATATTTTGGGAAGAATTCTGCTTTGGTCCCCGGCCTTTTTTGTGTGTTTTGTGATCATGGAAAATACAAACGAACTTTGCTCTGTCATCTGCTTGTGCAACGCTCACCCGGCCAACGCCAGCGCATACCGTCAGTGCGTAGTGCATATGCAAAGCGCATCGCATCGACGCAAAAACAAAAGACTAAATTTTCCCCGCCTTCAATATTCGATGCATCGATGTTCGATCGAATTAGAGCTGTCGAACACCGGTTTTCAAAATAATCGATATGACTCAGGCTTAGTTGAAAGTCATGTTTCCATGGTATAACAGTTTTAGTTGAACACAGCCTAGTGTACATAACAAACAGATACGAGATTCTATCTTTAGAACATCAGTCAGATTTGTCTTGGAGATTAATCTCCAATCGATCCTGATCCTGTAACACTAGTACCAGCTTCTGCCATTTTGCGAAATATTACACCCATGTGGTGAAATAATGGGTTTATTCTCATTTGGTCCAATGCCAGTTCGTCCAATTGCCAACTCATCCACTATCATTTGGTCTACCATCGGTTCATCCACATGGTCTAATTGCCAATTTGTCCATTTGCCATTTTGTCCACTACCCAGTTGGTCCAATAGCCATTTAGTCCATACACCATTTGGACTAATTTGACTAAGTGTTATTGTGCAAAATGAACGAAAATTAAATGGATATTTGACCAACTGGTTATGAGACGAAATGGTGATTAGATGAAGTGATGATTGGACCAAGTGGTTAGACAAAGTATTGATGGACGGAATGGCATTAGAATAAATGAAATCAGACCATGTGGTGAGAGGACAAGTTGGCAGTAGACGAATTGGCAATTTACCATATTACCATATATGACACCCATGTGGTGAAATTTTGTCTACTCTTCATTTAATTAGGATCCAAATACTTGGTAATAACTCATGGAAGCCCTATTCAGAACAGAATCCTACTATGTAACATAGTTTGGCCACAGAAAATACTTCTTTTTTGTGAAATCTAAAGGGCTCATCCAAGATCACTTTCCTATTTTTAAATATTAGTCGGTGATATTTGGCTTTACGGAATGGATTTGGTGCTGGTATTACCGAGTTTCTGATTTCATTTATTTTGCCATGATTCTACACATATTGAGGAATATGCAATGTTGAATATTAATGTTCAGTTTATTGAATTTCCTGATGAAATTATATTAAGATATATTTGAGTAAGAAATCACAAGTAGTCAAACAGGGAAATCTTCAATTATCTAATCAGGTAGTCCATTCAGAGGTACAATGATTTTAAGTTCAATTAAATGTCGAAACTTTTTGGATATTTTGTGTTAAATTATACTACATGTACATGCGATTACTTTCCAATGATATATTTTGTAAATTGTAATGTACTTGTATGTTGTTAAAGGACATTCCTCCATGTACAAGTATTCCGCTCTGAGTGATAAAATAAGAATCATATACAAGAGATACATGTAGCAAGGTTTAAACCTGATGACACCGAAAAACCTTACAAACAGATTGTGTATACATGCTCCCTTTTCTGTAATTTTTTCCTGTCATATTTATGGCAAGAGGTTGCAATGTTATGGAAACATGCTCCAATTCAAAATCCAGTTGCCATGGAGTTGTGTATATGACCTTATAACCTTTTTCAAACTACTCAGATTCTCATGTATGAATATGACCAGGGTCCCGTTGCACAAAGAGTTGCAATCAAACGCAACTCTAAAAATCGTGCGCAACTTCATATTCAACCAATCAACAGCGCGCATTTGGGACTTGCAATTGATTTTTTGACTTGCGTTTAAACGCAACTCTTTCTGCAACGGACCCCAGGATGAGATGAAAATGTCCACTCTGTTTTAAATGAACAATGAGTATTCTCTCTATACTGTATATATCTCCATCTTTCATTATCGGGATATGAAATCTTATTTCTTCCATTTTTGTCATTCTCCGATCATACTATCTCTTCATTGTACAAAAGATATTATTGACTATAGAGTTAGATGGACTAGTGTGGTAAATGTGGTTGTAAATAATGCAGTGATATCCATGTTATCTTCGTTGAAGTATTATGAAGGGAAATGATTCATGGTGTGATCTTCTTTGTAAATAAATGTATAAAATATGGTGTGTACATTGTATTTATGGTATGCAGTGGCACAAATGTGTACATAAAGTTTTTAATTCATATAGTAGGTAGGGAACAGCTCAGAAATATTTTACCTTTTCTCTGAGCCCATCCATACAAAAACTTGAAGTACATGTACAGTACCCAACAAGTAAATCATAAAGATACATAAAGAATCATCGTTTTAAAAGTTACAAAAATGCTTTTCTCTTGTTATGTCTCAGACAGAATCAAGTATCAATGGTAATAAAATCTTCCGGAAGTGCCTTCCATGTGGTGCTCAGAGCCTTTAATATATACCATGTATTATCATTAAGTTTTACTTAAAGATGGTAATAAAATCTTCCTGCAGTGCCTTCCACTTGAGGCTCAAAGCTTATACCGTTTATTTCAGGAAGTTTTTCATCAAGATGGGAATAAAAATTTACCTACAGTACCTTAAGTATGATGCTCAACACCTTGAAGTTTTTCATAAAGTTGGGAATAAATTCCTCCTACAGTGCCTTCTATGTGATGCTCAACGACTTTTATACTCTTTATTTCATAAAGATTGTAATAAAATCTTCCTACAGACAGTGCCTTCCATGTGGGGCTCAACTTTTTTACTGTTTATTTCAGAAAGTAATTCATCAAGATGGGAATAAAATTTGCCTACAGACAATGCCTTTCATGTGATCAGGCTCAACACCTTTTATACCATGTATAGCAAAAGATATTTTGTGAATAATGCCGATAGTGTCCTTCGTGTACTGGAAATGAAATTAATGATTGAAATGCATGTCTCTTGCTTGTGCGCACGGACCAAATTGGAGAATATTAAAAGTCTAGCACATTTTGTATATTTGTACAAAAGTATTTGGTTGTTTAGTGTTTCCTTTCACCGGAGTGTGAGTGATCCAAATCAATCTTAGGTACGGAAAGCCAGTAATGCCATAATTAATCATCAACTATGGAAAGTCAGAAATGCCATAATTGATCATCATAGAGCTGAAATAAGCTTAAGAGTGGTGAAAAGGGAGCTCCTATATTGTTGTACAGAGGAAAGCTATATGTATGTAATATAAGCTGAACCCTTATACCTCGGTTACATTTGCTCTACGGCGAGTCGAAAACAGCCGTTTTAACATTTTTGGTACCAGCTACATAATAGGTGGTTTGAATAAAAATTAATAAAACGGCTGTTTTCGACTCGCCGTACGGCCACCACAGAGCTGTGTAGCTGAGTTCAGCCCAGTAAGGACTCTGCGCTACAATCAGCAAGCATATTCCTCTGAGATGATGAATTATGGCAACACTCGTTTCCTATAGTTGAGATCTATTCAAGAAAGGGCTTGGGTAACTTATGTACCATAAATGAGTGCTGTGCTCATAGAACAGGTGTGAAATATCGGTGTAGAATAAAGCTAATATTCAAACCAAAATTATGAAAATTACAACTGGTGAGGAGCAGTTTTATCAGTCTATCACTGAAATTGTATATGTAGCATTTGCTTATGCCCCCTACAACTTTACTGTAGCATCAGAAGTGCAGTGGGAAGCATTACATCCTTTAAATCCAGCTCTCAATAATAAATACATGTAGTAGTCATTTATTAATTCATTACATTCATCAAACAGATTCATCCACAAAATTTCAAAGAAATTTCAAGACGGAAATAAAAAAAAACACAGGAAGTTTCAAAACAAGAGGAAGAAAGCAGGGTAGGAACTAATTCTTTTTTAAGGGGCTACTTTTTTTATCATATTGGGGGCTATTTCTTTCACTTCAAAGGCTACATTTTTGTGTACAATATTAAATATTCTTGGATATTGTTTATGGAAGATATTGAGAAAAGATGGTAGCCGTACAAAAATTCAATTTTGGATATTTTAGTGGCGATTTGGGCTGTCATTTGGGTGAAATCGCCATAGCCCTTGTGATTTCTTACGCTGTGGGAAGTATATCCAATAAGTCTTGCGCCAGTCAAATCTATTGGGATTCATTAATGTCATGATGAAATACATGTCACTTTGATTTAGAAAATTTGGGCATTATACAACTAAAAAAAAGCTTAATACCGTTGACTTTGGTAAAGCACAACTGATGAGAGGGTCTACTCATGAAAAGATAACTGCACTTTACTTTTTATACAGACAAAAAATGAATAGATCAAGGATTTAGTGATTACCTTGACTTAAGTAAGTTTCAGTTATTCAAGCCTGTCTGATTTTTTTAAAGGTTAACCCTTTGTGCTATGAATTCGTTCGAGAGAAATAATGAGAATTATAAGTTTCACTTTTGCACGTCTGGCTGATTTTGTTTATTTAACCCATTCTGCACTAAACAAATTCAAAGGAGGTAAAATACAACAACTTTTCTATTGTTATTTTCTTTGAATGCTGCTTTACTCATTATGTCACAGACCTTATGCATATGACATCACAATCCTATAGCGCCCTCCCTCAGAGGATATAGGAATATGTGTAAACAGAGTTGTCAGAGGTGCACCAGCTGCAGATCAACATAGGCAAGGCAATCGCTTCATCCTTTAAAATGGCGGCATGATGACGTGAACTTTGCATAATTACATGTATAAAGGTCTATTAATGCTGATTATTATTCAGTACATCTACAGTACATGTACTCTCAGCGCCATCTAATCCAGATTGATTTATTATTTTATTTCCATGCAACAATTGAATAAACAATATAAATTTACAATATTTCACGGTAAAATAATAGCCATATTGCAGGAGTAATCTAATTATTAGAATGAAGGAGTAAACTAATTAACTATTAGGATGGCTGTCAAGTTTAACTGTAAATCTTGAATTGGCAACAGTCAGGCTTTGACAAGATTTTTGACACTAATGGCTTTCAAACTTGACACAAACACAGGGGTCCCTGGATTATTTCCATTTCCAGTATAACGTCTGCATGAAAGTGTGCAAAACAGATTCTCTCTGTATTTATAATTTTGCCGGGTGAGAGTTCCCAATTTTAGCTTCAAAAGTTTGGCGAGGGTGAAAAAATAGGTAATGTTGATGTAAATAAAGCCAAAGTAAATGTGAATATTTGCTGCTAACAGGATATGAATAGAGTCAGAATGGTTGATGCTGGAAGGCTAAAATACACTACCTCTTCCTCTTCACCCTGTGGTGTATATGTTACATGTATATATAACAATAACATGATTCAAAAGTTTGTTCAATAACTGAGCAAAGTTCACAGGTAACTGCCTATGAGTCTCATGCCTGGGCCTAAATTAAAGGGAAAGTTCACCCTGAAGAAAACTTTGTTGTAAAAATAGCAGAAAAAATAATAAAAAATATTGGTGAAGATTTGAGGAAAATCTGTTAAAGAGTAAGAAAGTTATTAGAGTTCAAAATTTGGGATTTGTGACGTCATAAACGAGCAGCTGCCCCATGTGTTATGTAATATAAAATGTATGAATTTCAAATTTTGTATGGTTCCTGATGACTTAATTTTGTTTTCTTTTCATGATCTGGTGTGGAATCATTTGTCTATTGATATACAAAAGTTACAGTGAAAACCATTTTCAATTTTCTGAGAAAATGACATTTCATTGATTTTTTACCATTCGCTGTGTAGGAATGCTGCTCGCATATGACGTCACAAATCAAATAATTGAAATTCTAATAACTTTTTAATTATTCGATGAATTTTTCTCAAACCTTCGGCAATATTTTTTATTATTTTTTCTGCTATTTTTACAATAAACTTTTTGTCAGGGTGAACTTCCCCTTTAAAGGCCTACTTGTTAAAAATAAATACCAGTTCTTGTAACGATCTCAAAATGAGTTCAAACAGAATCAAATGAAATTATCACCAAAGTGTTTTTATGTATAAATAAAGAAATATGTGCCAAGTAGCTCTGACAGAAAATGCGCGACTGCTGAGAAATGAGCAAAATAAGCACGGAATTCCATCCAGTGCTGGGTATTTTTCGAAGCAATATTAATACACTGTCCCACATATGCTTTTCTGTGTAAGTGATCATCATAATTATCAATTTTAAACTAAAATTTCATGATTTTACAAAGTTAAGTTTAAATTAATGTACCAGATCTAGATGTATGTTAATATTTTGACAATTAACCTTCATTTCAAATACTTTCTCATTAAATAATTGTTTGCTGCAACTACTATCTTTTACCTTCAATAGCTGGGCCTTATTATGTAATAAAGACTTACAATAATTTGGTAACTGCCATTTAAACCTTGATTTCATTTGGTTATTGAGCCATATGTTGCCACAGTATTTACCCTACTTAAGAAGTAAAGATAATCATAAATTTGTTGTGAAATATGTCCCTGTTGTTTTGCATAATCTTGTCTATTGTAAATTAATTGCTCCAAAGAAAAAAAGATGAACACATTTCTTCCATTTCGCTAATTTTTCTGTGAGCATGTTAAATGTGTTATGAATTTCAATAGGTGCACCAACCATCCACTTGTTACGGTCATTTCCACTTCAATAGTTTTTAAATAATAAAGTTCATTACCCTACCAAAGTTTGGTGAAGTGGGCCAAAGTTCATTGATGGGAATGTCCAGCAAGTGGTTCGAGATTCCAAATCACTTTATTACTAAAAGTGATTAAATCATAAGTAACTAATTTTTTTTAATGTTTATAAAACAAACAAAATGCAATACTATACCATGTTTACATACATACTTCACAGATACATGTATATTTCATTCATGAAATCGGGGGGGGGGGAATTACAAACAGATTTTCCACATACTATTTTCTTCGAGTACTTAATGATAAATCAATTTTGGAAGTCATGTGAGATGGAAGCCCATAAAGCATATAAAAATTAATCCAAAACATCCTTCTTGTTATAAATTATTATAAAAGTAAGCTATATCCATTGTTTGACTCTTGAGAAAGTTGACATACTTAGGCTAGGACATTACATTCCCTTAATCCACTTCAAATCCTTTCCAATCACGCAAACTTTTAGAGCGAATTTGTTATTTTTCTGGGTATATCACTTCCACTTGTTTCCACCAGCAGTGACGTATTGCTTTTGATCGATCCTTACATTTTGTTTTTTTTACCAGGTTTCTGGCAAACTTGACCCACATTTCATCTCATGCAAGAAGGACATTGTATGTTTAAACATATAAATAGGGAACTTATTTTAAAAATCAGAAAAAATACATATATAACAGAGTCAAATTGCAAACTGGTTAAATTCACAAGGAAAACTTTTTAAGCTTAAGCATATATCAATAGGGAGGTTATTTTAAGTATCAGAAAAATATATAAGAGTCAAATTACAAAATGGTTCAATTCACAAGAAAAACGTTTTCAATCATGATTCTTGTTTACATAGAGTGATATTGTTCAATTCTTTTTCCCTGTACAATGTGCAATTGTTCCTTCACTTGTTTACTTTTCTGTTTACTTATTACAGTGTATATATGAACCTGACAGTTCAATATACATGTATATATTTTTGCAATTACTGTTGTAACATATTTCATTGCTATAATATTAACTTGTCATTGAAACGTTATTAAGTTGACCACTTAACTAAATTTTGTTTGGAGGTGAAAGAATGAAGAAAAAAATATTCAAAGGGAACGTGTCCTCCAAGAGATTCACTTGCATAGCAGAGGTCCTAATAGACTCCAGTACCGGTATTGTAAAACAGTCTTGAGAAATATACTATACCTTTTGATAAGACGATGAGAAATGTTTGGTGTAAATGTAAATTGCAACAGGGAATACAATGTATTTGAAGGGAACCTGTAAGTTTTTTATTCCAGGTTACGAACATACCGGTACGCTACATTTGTGGTACAATTGTGTACTAAAATTAAAAAAAATTGACAAATATGGCATCACTTTAAGGTGGGTCACCAGTACTGTACATGCATTATTAGACTACATGTACATTATCAAAATGTTGCATTTTGGGTAAGAAATTGTGTACACAGTTTGAGCAGTTCTGGACTCTAGCAGCTGATGCTTTTCAATGTGGTAGTGGTACATTGGCCTTAACGTCCTTCTGGCTCTGAAACGGTATCATAGTCCAATCCTTGAACTGGCAAAGTTCTGGCACACCTATTGTGCATGAACATGTTACATGCTACTCAGGCATGCTACCTGTCATGTACTCGGTGGAATTGCAGTGGGGCTTTTTTTCTTGGGGGGGGGAGTGCAACTTCATACAATGTAAGGGAGGAGGGGGGAGAAGTTCAAGGAATGCTTTCAAAGGAATATGAGAAGTGTTTATATTTTTTCCACACAAAAAGGCAACAGATATCGTTATAAACCTAGGTATGAACAAGAACCTACATGTATGATATAAGATATTTCATGAAATTTCATGTACATGTGGTATGTAATAGTTACCAATATATTGTCTTGAGCTCTTGGCATAAGAGTAACAAAATTCATATTAAAAATAGGAAATATAAATAAAATCAATAAATGAATGAAAAGAACAAAATAGAAAAATTGTAGTATAAATATGTTTACAATTTGATACTATGTTATCTTATTACAGATGCCTCATATCAATTTCACCAATAACCATAATTTTCTACTCCACTAAATGTCACAAAGTTGGAATTAGACTAATCCAAAAGAGCTGACTTGATTTTGTAAGCATATATCACATTTAAACCACATAAGCAGTTATGTTATCAAATCATTGTTTTATGCAACAAACATACACTGTAGGGAATGTTCTGGAAGCTCCTTTGTGTACACTGTACATACAAATGTACAAGCAATTAGAGTGCTTGCTCATCTTTTAAATTTAAAACCAAATGATATACAAAGAATAAATATAACTACATCTTGAAACAAGCACTTGTATCAAACTAATTGGCCTTTACAATGAGGCCATTATATGATAAAACATAGATTAATAACCAATGATCGGGCAACATACAACATAATCAAGGTTTCTGCCAATGTGCTAGTCCAAATAGTCATTAAAATAACAGCAAACTGAGCAAAAATCGACCTTGTGATAAAAAATAGATGTTTGCGAAGTCAAAGGACAAAAATCGGTTCTTTTTTTCATGAGGGATATTCAGCAAAAAAATGTTGTCCTTCAGAATTTGGGATTCCCTGTATAAACCAAAGGAAATTACAGAGTTCAGTAGTCAAATTTTTAAAAGTTTATAAAGGTCACTGGCTGATTTTCAGGTACGGTGTTCGGTGTTGGTGTTGAAAGCGTAAAAAGTCTGTTGAACCGAGCTCCAACACCGAGCTGGGTTCAGAGGAACGATACCGGTTGTGTTTATCGATATTACATGACGTCATGCCTCTGCGCTGTGCTGCTAGATCATCTCAACTACACGCCAGAAGTCTCGACGACGAAAATGAAATCGGAGAGAAATGCATTAAATTCTCATTGTACAGAATACCAATGCTTTAATTAATTCAAGAATTCGAAAGAGTGAACATTATTCTTCATCAAAATATATAAAGCTCAAATAATTTGAACTCATCTTAACTGTAAAAGCTAATTTTACGGGGATGTTTCATCGTGTTCGCCGCCTGTCATGAGCTTGAGATTGCCAACACCGAACTTGAAATCATGATTTTCCCAATCCCTGGGGGTTGGTGTTGGTGAATGGGGAAATTGCACGTAGATCGTCAACACCAGCCGCAGTGCTGGGTTTAGCAGACGACATTCAACACCATTCTTCAACACGAACTGCCGGAAATACGTCATATTTTTCGAGGTCAATCCCAACACCAGCCTGATTTCAAGTACGGTGTTGTGGCTGGTGTTGTCACAACACCAACACCAGATTTCAACACCATACTTGAAATCACCCATTGATAAATGATTTAAAAAATCCTTGATATACATGTAGGGATATATCATGTCAAGGCATACTCATTAAAATACAGGTAACTTTGCATTGATCAGTCGAATCTTTTTGAACCACAGAAATCTGAATTCAGAGAAATTTGATTTTGAGTACAGGGCAATTAATTAAATAGAGAAGTGTTGTAAAACTCTTGTGAAATTTGTGTATTTTTGAAAACAGTATTGTTGAAGAAAATATTTCATGCTTTGTATGATGTTAACATTTTATGTAACTATTACATGTGATTATTCATCAATAGAATTTTTTTAAAGAAAGAAAAAAAATTGTGAAGGTAGACTTAAACAAAATTACATTAAGCTAGTTTATAGGCCTACTGATGAACTCCTTTGGTCATTTTCAAACGTGAGTGACACGACAATCGGAGAGGTTTAAGGGCTCATATCTTCAAACTTAAAGGTTATGAATCAATCATGACTACTATATTATATACAATGTAGGACTGGCATGGGCCACTGCGAGTTTGATTTGAATTCAACAATTCGTTTAGTAGATATGATTAAAAAACGGTGCGTGAGTGACACGACAAATTTTGGACATGGGTTTCTGACCACTAACACATATGGTTGGATTCGTGCCCAAGTAATTGTCATGGAGTACTGTGAGTACCAGTAAATGGACATAAATAGTGTACCTATCTAACACATATAGTCAAAATCAATCAAACCTTCTCTATGGAAAATGGTACCCTCCTATATACCGTGAGTGACACGACATCCAAAACGTGAGTGACACGACAAGTGCAAAAATACAACATTTATCTCAACATTGAAAGTATTTTTTGCATGATCTAGAAAAGTAAAATACCATTAATCAAAAAACAAGCTTAATTACATAATAACTGCTTTCTTTAAAGTTCATAATATGTCATCCTGATGTTTTATTCTTGGTTTATGGTCATATTTGCCCATCAACTCACATTCCCTATACCATACCACATTGTCACACTAGGGCTTCTACCACTCTCCTCTTTAGAGGAGGAGGGGGCACTTGAGGTGTTATAAGGTCTTGGCATTGACATCAACTCAAACATTCTTTTTGTGGCCTGATATCATTCAAAACTTTAACTCTTTCTCCCTATCTGTATATGAAAGTTTACAGGTTCCTACAATTCAGCATCCACAACGGATGGAATAATTTTTCCTTGTAAGAAAGGTATTCTCAATAGTCGCTAACATCATCTGGCATGGTCCCTTTATACCTCAATAGCTTTTCCCCCTCGAGGTCCAGCTCTGTTCTTATCAGGGTACCCCCCCCAAAAAAAAAATTGATCTACTGGTACATGGCAACCCATCCAAAGTTGCTCAAATCAAAATGCGGTCTCGGTTGGGACTTGTTGGGACCTACATGAACATGCATCATTTTGTTGTAATGAATATGTGTAACTGCAAATCTGCTCTGAACACACATCGGCCCACTTATGGTAGTTTGCTGTTCAGACCCTACATGTAGTTAATCACTAGCGGTATGAATGGTGGCCGAACAAATAATGATTTTGAACTTGGCATGTAGCTGCTTCAAGCAATATCCAAAATGTTCTATCAAATCTCAGTACATTCTCACCTGAAATGTTTGTTTTCTTGCAAATTTGTATATTTCATGTCCTGGAATACAAGCTTTATGGCAAATGAAAAGGTTGATTTAATCAATCAGAAGGAAAAGAAAAATATTTTCTTTTCTGAATTTGAAAAAATGTTTGGTGTTCATGGTGATCTCTTATATCTCATGTACACTACTTTACCACTAAATTTCTGCAAATTTCAAAAAAGGATCCCTGACTTTTCTAAAGCTCTATGAGTATAACAAAGAAATAACATTGCTCAAAAGAAAGGTGAACTTTCTGCTCATTTCTGTAAATGGAGACAGTGAATGTTCGAGTAATACCTAGGTATGACTTGAAACATCACCATCACCAACCCTTTATGCATTGTAAATATGTCCATTGCTAAAGTATAGTGGTTTTTCTCTTGATACATTCATAATTTTGTGTTGATTGATTATGTTGTTATATTCTTAATCACAGTACATTCACCAAAATATGAATTAGGATCCGAGTCTTCAAACCAATGGAAAATTGTCAGGATTTTTTAAACCAAGGCAACCACGGAGAGGAGAGAATATAGATGAACTCAGTGTCAAATTCAATATTTCCATAAAAAGGAGTAAAATTAGGAAGATGGAGGAAATTATTAGCCTAAAATAGGCCTAAATGATGTCAGGAACAACATTTTGACTGTATCCCTGGTAAAACGCTTCAAAAATTACTGGATGTCCTTTTTTATACACAATATAATACCGTGAGTGACACGACATTTCGTGAGTGACACGACATTGTGAGTGACACGACACAACTTTAACAGTTAATTTTAGCTTTACCTTAACACATTGGACCAAGATACTTTATATACAATAAGGTACAGATAAACTGTATTTGCTCCAGTACTGGGATAAATTAGTTTTCAGAATACACAGCTCTAGAAAACTTTTTGCATTTAAAACGTGAGTGACACGACAACCAGTTTTGAAAACTTCGAAACCCAATTTTTTTCAGAAAAACACTTCACAGAATTTTTTTTTGCTATTTAGGAGTTAGATACAATACACAGCTTGTATCTTGCCAACAAATGTGCTTCTAATACAAATTTTATATTGTGATAGGCAATATGTGAATTTTAATGCAAAAATCAACATTTTGTAACATTTAATTTCCCTTGCATAAAATTCACTGTATCTCAAGACATAATTAATACTTTTATGTAAATGAAATGGAAAAATATACTTTAAGATGTCTAGTTTAAAAAAACATTGATGCCTAATGATTTCTAGCAAGTTTTAATTTTCACCCCCATGTCCACTTTTGTTTGAAAATGACCCTTTGTGAAACGGCCATATATACACATTGATTCCAAAATATAATGTCTTTATTATCCTCAGCAAACTTCCTAAAATCATTTGGTATCAATGGGCAATTACCGAGTGCAAATAAATCATTCAACATAAAACCCATTATAGTCTTGTTTCTTTGGTAGCCATGCTAAAGCCGGGGTAATAATAACATAATCATGTTCAGCAGGGCTTGCTTGGAGAACAGTTTTCAGAACTGAAGTGGCTATCCTGGATAAAATATGACATTATTATTATCATTGGTTTGCTTTAGGGTGATGAATATCTTAGTTATTTAATTCTAATTATCATACAGTTGGAAACATGTAATGTATCAATTTCAAACTGCATGTCAGAACTTTTTTAACAGTGGGTTTTTCCGAAAGGAAATCCTTTCTCACTGCAAAATAATATAGACAATAGGCAGTACTAAGAAAATGAAATGAAACAAAAACTTGGTGAAATAGTTTTTTGATTGATTTTATTAATTCAGCAACAACATTTCGAAAATTCCACTCAGCAATGTATTACATACTTTTTAAAATAGAAAATAGAAAACAAATTACAAAGTCGACTCATGTACATGCTAATTCTAAATGAGAAAACCAATATCGTAATAAGTTTTTGTAATACGGTATCCTTTTTTCAATAATTAAAAATAGAAAATCAACTGGAAAACGTTCATAAAATTAATAAAGTAATTTCAGGTTGGACCTTAGAGATTTAATTTGGCAAAATATTCAGTTTAAAATATGAACATGTCATGTATGCATTCCATGAACCTTAAACCACATTTGAGAATAGCTACCGTAAACATGTTTATGAACATTTTACAATAATCTACATGTACTCCCAAGAATTTTGACAGATGGTTTTACTTAATCCAAAGTGCTCGCTGTTTTTTTGGTCACATGTTCGTTTCCAGAGAAACAAAAGTGAAAGCCCTACTATACAGTGCGTATCAAAAAAAGTTTACACTTTGGAAAAGCCCTGGGAATTTAAAAATATACACTATGTGGGTAATTTTTGCATGTATAATCTTGGGTTTGGGTCTCATCTATCCAATGAAGGTAAAAGTTTTGTCAGAATGTTACACTTGAGTGAGCACTGTCCATTTCTGTAAAGCTCGCAGAAATCTGTTTGCGCAGAAATGCTCGTTTTCATGCTGTGTCAAGGGGAAAGGGCGAAATCAAACTTACCATACGAAACATTTATCATACATTTCCCTTGCACTTTTAGTCAATTGAAATAAAATGGATACATTCCAGCATTTTGTAACAATTTTGCCACCCATAGTGAAATTTCAACTCTTATTAAGCAAAACCTTTCCCTATTTGTGCCAGCTGGATCTGAGGACATAACTGAATCTGAAGAAAAGTTTATATCCGACATCTCCAGCATTTTTTCACTAAGTTTTTATCATTGAAAGTGGGTTTACATTGCATTTTTCATTTAACACTTGTTTCTCCAAACTTTTCTCAATTTTAGCAATGATAAACATAATGAAAATCAAGCTTAAGCCATTCCATGTAAATCACACCTCGGTGTAAAGCAAATATCGTCACGATGGGCTCGGTGTGGGGGAGTGGGGTAGGGCGAAATGCACTCTTCGAAGTGTTTTGGGCAAGGAAACAAGTCTAACAAAGTAGAAGATATCTTCAAATCAATTTTACTAGCTAAATTCCATGTGTTCTTCATGATTACGGTCTACTTTTATTCGCATAACTATTTCAATGTTCTGCGCAAATCATTTTTCACTAACTTTTCAAAAGTAAGTGGTGCTCACTCAAGCGGAAATATTTTTTGACAGTTATATCGTTATTTGCTTTAATGGACCTGTACCAATGTTAAAATGTGGAAAAATCTTCAGGATATTACAAATGCATAGTTTTACAGGATTTTTTCAAAGTGTAAACTTTTTTTTGATACGCACTATATAATAACCTGTACCAGGTTATCACTTCCTATGGCCTTGTAGTTCTAGTTTTCAGGCATAAACTTTGGCAGCTATGACATGACAAGAATTCAAGGTTTACCAAGGGCTGACTATTAATCCACAATGCCACATTACAACGGTCTTTCTTCATATTGGTCCATATATCCGCATACATTCGTAATTCCGAAGGTTCGTTATTCCGAAGGTTCGTATTTCCGAAGGTTCGTAATTCCAAAGGTTCGTAAGTCCGAAAACGAAATAAGGTTCGTAATTCCAAAGGTTCGTGAGTCCGAAAACAAAGTGAGGTTCGTAATTCCGAAGGGTCGTTAATCCAAAAACGAAATAATTAACGAACCTTATTTCGTTTTCGGACTAACGAACCTTCGGAACAACGAACCTTATTTCGTTTTCGGACTAACCAACCTTCGGAACATCGAACCTTATTTCGTTTTCCGATTATCGAACCTTCGGAATAACGCCACAAATGTTCGGATTAACGAACCCTTTACGTTTTCGGATTAACAAACATCAAAGTATAGGCACTTTACTTGTTTCGGAATTACGAACCGTCAAAATTACGAACCTTCGGAATTACGAAGTGTAACCCATATACATGTATCAACTGAACTGGTTATAAAATGTGACATATTCATTAAATGCTTAAGTCCAGCTACTACTCCCAGATTTCATCATAGTGCACAAAGTAACAGCAGGAAAAGTAACAATCCCATAAATAGACACCTGTGTTATTTGTTTGTTGATAGTTTGTCCACAAAATATGACCATCAGGGGCCCATTGTAGAATAGCCAACCCCCAAATTCAAAGTCAAGTCCCTAATCTGCACATTTCATTGGTTGAAAGCAGTGACAGTCAAGTTGCGTTTTAGTTTAGGAGTTGCATTTGATTGAAAATCTTTCTGTGGCTCCTTGCAATCATACTGTACCTGCGTGATCTAATTCATGTAAAACTGTCTAGTCATAACCTAAGATCTCATGCCAATAGAAAATCCATATATGTATCCCAAGAATTCGACCAATGCTGGCAAGCAAGCATTCCTAGCCACTGCTCCAAGAGCATGGAACAATCTTCCCAATTCTATAAAGAACGCAATTTCACGCGATATATTCCAGAAAAATCTAAAAACAAATGTATCTTTTCTGTTGATGCCTGCTTGCCAGCATTTACTTTTATGGTTATGTTTTGTTTCATTTTAAATTCTTTCCAAGAAAAGGCACTTTTAAAAATGTAATTATCAGTTATTCCCTTCTCTTTGAAATACCCCCGGTAGACTCTTTCTCCCATCTGTCCCATCTCTCTGTCTCTGTTTCCCTTGGCCTGTTCTCATTGCCGAAAATAGCAATCCTTGGGTTGATAGCGTGAATCCAGGTTAGTTTCAAGGGCACAAACCAAATTAAATCTAGGGGATGGCCCAAGAAATATACCAGTAGTAGAATTCAAGGGGTGTTCACACTGTGTAAAACCTGATTAAAAGTTATGCTTAACTGCCTGTGCATACTGTACATGATATTTAAAACATAATTTTAATTATTATTTATTTCAATTGATTTAACCACAGTAAAACTCACATTCAGTCAGAGCAGACTGCTTTTCAGAGTCTGTGACATTGAAAAACAGGCACTAGTGTACCTACGGGGGAGGGGGGGGGTTTACAACCCATGCAAGGGACGTATCCCTCCCCCCCCCTGACGAGTCACAAACCATGCAAGGGACATATCCTCCCCCTGACGAGTCACAACTGATCCCTGACAAACCACAAGTGGCCCCCTCCTGTGAACTTGAAGACCTTTTTTTTTCTTTTCTTTTTTTGCTTGTCAATTTCTTTTCTGGTACGAAATCCTTTATTTGTGGTTTAAGACCCTTTTTTTAAACAGGTAAACATAAAAGTTCATTAAGTAATACGTAGTACAGTGCATCCCATGAGTGGGACCGCATCAGTGACACCATATTGTGTTAGATACGCATTTGGGAATGGTACAATCTTAGATGCATTTAAATCTCAGTCAACCCCCCCCCCCCCCCCCTTCGTACTAAGTTTTGTGATGAATGCAACAAAACACATAGTAGCATACAGAGCCAATGGTTTAACATGAATTGCAGCAAAATAGAGCTAGCAATCCCTTGTCCACTCTCATCAAGAACACTGTCCTTCCTTTTCCAGCCTCTAATAAAATACCCCCTTCTCTCTCACTTTCTCTCATTTTTCTTTTCATTCTCATTCTCTCTCTCAATCCTTCCCTTCATCCTCTATATGATATCCCCATCACCTTGTCTTTGAGACTGTCAGACTTCTCAAGATCCTCAGGACTTGTTGAAGCTTTTGAGGAAATTATTATATCTCTCCACTTCCCCCGCTTCTTCATCCTCTTTCGTACCGCCTCCACCATCGGGTTTCAGTCCCTTGCAGACTTGACAAGACGGAACTTGATCAAGTCGTAGCCGACTCCTGGCACACTTCTTCATTGACCAGAAGCACCAATCCATCTCTTTACACTCCATCCTATCCATGCGGACGATCAGTGACTGGTTCTGGGAAGAAAAATCAAGTGGGTTGTGAGTTATGTAGGACATTGATTGGTTAAAATCATCTATTCTGGTATAAACATACATGAGAATTATGATCACTTTGATTATCAATTTTGTCATGATACATATAATGCTACCAAAAAACAAGAATATGTGATACAAGAGAATATGAAGAGCTGAACATTGATAAAACATGAAACATGGATCTAAACATCAAAATGACCAAGTTCTACATGTATGATTTCATTAATGCCATTCAGCTACCTACATGTAGGCTATATGTAGACAATTCTATACCATTTTCAGGCTTGTACAAATTGAAAATTTGAGTGTGGCATAAGAAATTAAATGAATCTGGGGCCTTTTCATAAATCTGTTTGCAAAGTTATAACATATTTTATTTTTCGAAAGCAAAATCAGAAACAGAAAGCCCCTAAAAAATGATTTTCCCGATTGATCGTGGGCCCGGCAGCTACTGTGCAGCACCAGATTGACATAGCTCTATCCCTTTTATTGTCGAACGCCAAACAGGGTAGCAGCAACTCCCATATTTTGACGTATTTTGGTCTGACGCGGCAGGGGTTAGAACTCCCGCCCTCCCGTTTGTGAGGCAGACGCTCTACCAACTGAGCCAACACTTACCGGTGGTGTTTGCCATAGCGTTGATTGATGACCTTTTTCATCCAGCATCCTTTGAAAGACGATGCCCTTATGTCAATCTCACCTTCCTCTAACTGAACAAAGGGAAAATAGAAATAAATGTTCTAAGCATTTGGAATATAACTGTCGGTGAACGGCGCAGCAAGCAGGAGGGCACTAGGCCCCACCAGGATGTTGCTAGGAATTCCAGAAGATTTCTTATTGCTTGTCCGATTTCCTTTAAACTTTCAACATCCTGTTTTATCTATTTTTCTCCTTTCGAAACAGCAGTTTATGACCAGGGCTGGATTCCCGTTAAGATCTCTCTGTTAACTTCATTTACAAATATGTACATATACATGTACAGTTGAGGCCAGAAGTTTACATACACCCAGGAAATTCAAAGAAAAGTTGACACTTGCCAAACATCATAAAATTTACTGTATCTTATAAAATATTTGTGCTATCATGACAAATTTGATATCAAGCAAATGAGTATGGCATGCCTTTTCATCACATTGCTTTGTCATCAGGTGCTGAAAAATATTTAGGTGTCAATTTTTCCCCCAAAATCTTCATATTTTATATAAATTGAAAAAAATAACTTTACAAAAACATTTCATATTTGTGCTACTTACTTCTCAACACAAACATTTTTTATTACACTTTTTTGTTCAGTGGTGACATATCAAGATAAAAAGTATAATATAAATCATAAATTTGACATTTTTATATTTCTATGAAAAGATGTTTGAAAATATAATAACAAACAATAGAATACATTTTGCACGAATATTGCTTTTTTATTCAAAGAAAATTCCACCTGAAATATACTATAATCCTGATGGCATTCTTATTATGGAAAGAGCTTAAAATGCTCTGTGATTTGATACCAAATTCGTCATGGTAGTATTTATATTTCTGGAGATATAGTAAATTTTGCAATGTTTGGAAAACGAACAAATTTCACTCAATTCCATGGGTGTATGTAAACTTTTGGCCTCAACTGTATATTCAAAGGAACTGTTGCTGCACTAGCGCCATGAGCGTCTCTATACGGTGTGTGTACGCAAGAAGACATCACTATTATTAAATTATCATAAATTATAAATTGTAACAAATCACTCCCCCAATGATTTTTAAAGGAGTCCATTTGACATAAAAAGAGCATGATTTTGCTCAGAGATAAATAGAGAATTTGGTGACCGAGATGACAGAGATGTGATAGAGTGCTATGTCCCCCATACACAGCTTTTGAATGCAATTTCACTATTTTGACATTGCACAGAGTTTGTGAAAATAGCCAAGAATAATGATAATAAAGCCACACACACACACACACACCATCAAATGATGTACATGTACATGGTGCTTGATCAATAACAGTTCTCATGTATTTGTATACAAACAAATCAAACATAAACAAATCTTCAAACTGGCCTAATACCTCAAAAAGATACACTATGTAAAAATGTGAAGTATTAGAAGCTATTACTACTCAAAAATGTTTTTTTTTCTCATATATTATGTTTTGGTATACCCATGGCTATATATATATATATGTTTTAGCTTATGTTCAAGTTCCATTTCATGTGCATGTATTTACTTTTTATAAATAGCCAATGGAAAACAAATTTCTGCATTGTGGATCCACGCAAAATAATTCAATTCAATGAAACATTCCCAAAGTGTCACTCCAGTGGCTTTGAGAGAATTTTGAAACTCCACCATTTTATTCATACCTCATCCCAACTGTAGAGCTCTTCATAGCATTCCGATGAGATGCATTTCCGGATGCAATTTAACCGCTCTCGGCCAACATATGATGTGCACTCACTCTCACAGATCCTTGTGTCACGCTTGAAAAGGTTTTCCTGGAAAAAAAGAATATCATCAGATAACAAAATGTATTGCATCAATGTTGATATTAATTGATGGACAAGAGCATATTTGAATTTGTATTTTTTTTCTATACATAATGTGATAGAGAAATTTAATTATGAATGGGAACCAATATACATATTATATTAGTAGATGAAAAACAACTCAGGCAAACCAATCCAGGACCTGACTGCAAGAACGTAGGGAGATGGGCAAAAATGTTAAAGCCCAATTACAAGCAAATACCCTAGACCTGTGTCTCAAAACCTGCAAGTCTGCAACAAAATAGTAGCTTATCTTCCAAATATAAAAAATATGTTGAGAGGGAATTAAATTCTATCGAGGTGAAATGATTTTGGTGAGAGAGGAATATATATTGGCTACACAATATCTATGTGAAAAGCAAAATATATGATCATGACAACTGAAAGTGAACTGCATTTTTGTTAAAAAAAGTGAATATAAAGTCAATAGGAAATCTTTTTTTATTAAGAGAAGCATGTACATTTTCACTGAAAAGGGGTCTAAAACAAGGGTCTAAGACAGAGGTCTAGCTATCAACTATCACATGAAATGTTTTATTCATTAGAATGTTGTTAGGTTTTTATCAGTTAGGCCTACTTAGTTTCCATGGTTTCGTAAAACTAAAAAGAGAAGAAAATCTGAAGTCAAATTCAAAACCAAGCTTTTTAATAAGAGTAAAATGCATTTCTAATTTAATTATTTCCTTCAAAGTGTCTCATAGACACATGGCTCATTGAATGTTGATTGATGTCAGTCTCAATCTTTTCTAACAAACACCTGACCTGGCCTGTCCGGGTTTGCCATGCCAGTCAGGACTCGGGACAGGTATCCCTGGCCCTGTCAACTTATTACATGTGTCTGAAACAAGCACAAATTTATACATATGGGACCGTATCGCTGCAAACTGTACAAATAATCCCGATTATCATCAATAATTTACACTCACCGATCTTGGTTTCTTCTTGTAATGATACCGATTGAATTGATATATCATTTTTGAGCTGCAAACATTTACAAATATCATGAGAAATAGTAGAATAATGCAAAAGTTTCTCATGGTGACAAGACCTAACACAACACAGCCTCACGATGCACAGGCTCTAGCTAGCTCTAGCTCTGCTGACAAAACAAACAGCGATAGCAAGCTCGTCGCGGTATTTGGTCGCCCCCCCCCCCCCGTCGAGATCTTCGGGGAGGGGACCACGGAAAAAAAAATTCCGTGAGGGGGACTCAGTGTTGGATCCAGCCAGGGAAGGTCTGGAGGGGGTGGCAATTAGCCAACGCCTCCAGCTTCAACGATTTTCAAGCAGGCCTTAATCAGGCCGCGAAAATGAAGAAATTATTTTTTTTTAATATAAAAAGACTAAATGATTTAATGAACCAACAAAATCATGTATAGTAAGTAGACCTGAATGTAGGCCTGATATGACTCAACAGGGAGGGGGGGGGGGAGGTTAGTGTTTCATACAAATAATCATGGTCCATATGACCCGATTAATTTTTGCATTAGGCCCTATATGAACATAATATGTTGGAACACTAAAAAAATAATAGATATATTGGTCCGTACGTTTTTTAATCATTGATACAGATTTGAAAATTAGGCCAATTGCAAAAATGTGATAACACTTCTTCTGTAAAATTGTTCAGATGTAGGCCTACAATGTTTTTTTTTCTGCAGCACGGTTATCATGTTCATAGGCGGATCCAGTACTAGGGCAAAGCCTCCAATCGCCCCCCCCCCCTCAATTATTGGTCGGAAAAAATATAGGGAAAAAAAGAATAACTTTAAGAATGAGAAGAAATGGAAAGTGAAATGGAGGGGATCGATCATTTATTGAAAAATAAGTAGGAACATTTTCAGGTTTTGAATATCAACGGTTTGAGGTCGCGCTACGCGCTCACTATTTTTAGTTGATTTATGGAATTGCTATCCCATTTATGAATTCCCACAGACAGTCCTAGAAAGTTTCTCTCTCTCTTAGGTCAGTATAAGCCCATTATATCAAATATTTTAGCTCGCGCTTTGCATGATTTGCACAAATAGCTTAGGCCGAGTTTAGGTTGATATACGCATTTTGTCCATAATTATAAAAATTATTAGATCCCGTTTTTAGGTCTAAATAATCGCCCCAAACAGCTTTTTAGTGAAATTCATATCAAACGTATAATTTCCTACATGTTAAACAATTCTGAAAAAGGTTAATTTCCTTTCGAGAGAGTATAAATAATTCAGCTTGTGCTTCGCGCCCTACGAAATAAATATTGATGGTTACACGTAGATCTTGTTCTGTCAAACAAAACAAACAAAAATATTCTTAATAATCCGATATCCAGATTTGAGATCGGAATATTACAAAACTTCAGCTCGCGCTTTGTGCTGGAATCATTTATTTAGGATCACGATTTATACACACACTACATCAAAAATGTTCTGTTTTCAGGTTAAAAATCTAAAATTATTTCAGATAACACTTCTTGCTCGTAATAGGCGATCTAGTCCTAAGTACGTAAAATGTTGATTAAAAACGAGATTAATGTGTCCATCTCGATCCTCATATATCATGTAAAATAAATTCCATTCTTTTATTGGAATAAAAATATTTTTTCTGGATAAGAATCCTGCATCCACTATACAACATACTGTCCTCTGAACCCAGAACCTAACACTATAGCCCAGAATATTAATAACCAACTGTGTGGACAGTACGTTTGTCTATATAAGGTTGGTTAAAAGTTGGGCATTTTTGCCCAACTATTATTTATACGATCTAAAATCGCTTTCAATTTTAAGAAAAGTTTGAAATTTGTATCACACGACACGGAGGAACTGCTGGTCTGCATGTGATGTCACAATCGAAAGTTTAAACAATTATAATTCCGTTATTCTTCACGGATTGAGAGGCACAATTAAAATTTGTAATGTAAAAATGCCGTCAAAATGTGCCCCCCCCTTTGAAAGTGAAGACTTTTTCTTTTCTTTTTTTTTTTTGCTTATCCAAAAAAAAAATTCGGGAAGGAAACACCTACCCTTAATTTTTGGTTTTGTCAAATTCCCCCCCCCCCCGGCTCTTGAAAAATCATGGATCCGCAACTGCATGTAAATCAAAGGACCCCCCTTGCGCTTATTATATTTTTTCTGAACGAAAATGTCCCCTGCCTATTCGGGGGAAAATCCAAAATCTGTCCCTGCATGGTAGGCGAAACGTCTCAAGTCACAATTTTTTCACCCATGATCTTTCGAACATCGAGGAGCAATTCTGAATATGGAAGAATGGCTTATCATAATACATCAATCACAATACTTTGTGTCTCTCTATAATCGTTTCAGTCACGCGCAGAAGGTTTTTGCCAAGGCCAGGGAGAAAGTGTACACTCGTGAGCTTGCTGCATCAAAACAGTTCTGAGTTTCGAAAGTTCGTAGACCTCACTAGTTTGGGAAAGTAAACCCAGTTTGGATTATGATTCAGAGATCTTCTTCGAAATGACATATCTGAATTACCAGGTTCTTTCAGTCTATGTAGGCTTGAAGAAAATCTATCGTCGATGAAGTTGCGGAATTGACTCGTAACAAAATTTGGTCAGCAAATTATATTATCTTATTAGCTCAAACCATTGCACGTGAACAAGCAAGACCTAGATAAGCCTAACGCAAGATTAGAAAATTAAGGGACACCGAATTTTAAAGATGCACATGCAAGACTTGGTGTACAAATTAAGAACACTAGAAATTATAATTTGGAAGACTAATCTATGTTTTGTAATATTCAAGAAAGTATGAACTCGGCTGCTCATAGAGACTATAGCGTCAAACAGTAAACATAACATGTAATCCTGTTTGATCGCTGCTGAAATCATGCTGTAAAGAACGAGCAGTGCATGCATTGTCGTATGGTGCGTAGATTCATCCTATCAGGGAGGGAGGGTGAACGTGAAGCGGAACAGCCAAAACAGCTGACTGCATTGTATGCTAATGTGCAACAATAAATACGCGGACCTTACT
Source organism: Lytechinus variegatus (assembly GCF_018143015.1). Taxonomy (NCBI): domain Eukaryota; kingdom Metazoa; phylum Echinodermata; class Echinoidea; order Temnopleuroida; family Toxopneustidae; genus Lytechinus; species Lytechinus variegatus. Next base: position 24,153,334 of record NC_054750.1, on the reverse strand, counting down.
GGCAGGAGCAGGCAAGGGTTTGTTGCTATCTGATAAACACAATAAACCCCCTGGCCGTCGTAAGTCTTCTGGAGCTACGGTTGTCACTAATTAAAGGGGGTATATATATTTATTTTTTTACGGTACAGTGAACTTCGCAACGTTGTGAAAGAGCATCATCGATCAGCTGTTATTTCATCCAGGTCTTTTCTTGGACACTCTAGTCATTCAAGAGCTCTGACCACTGCTCTTATTGGTTTTCCTGGGCCCTGTAACGAAAAAAAAGAGATCGATTGACTAATTTGTAGCTCTTGTATTTGGTGCACAATTTCCCCTCATATATCCTTATTTACTTGAATATTTCTCGAGGAAACATGCAATTAACAATTTAACCAAATGATCAAAGGTGTAATGAAAAACAACAAAGAACCCACTATAATACAGTGATTAATTATGTCTGGAATATCACACAATTTCGGCTCGTATTTCGCGCTCTTTTCAATTATTGTTTATCAAGGTACTCATTCTGTTTCTGGTTACAAAAATGCTTACGATGTCCAGTTTTTAGGTTAAAATATTAAAAAAAATCAGCCCGCGCTTCGCGCTCGCATTTCCGATTGGTGAGATATGTATCCTATTCATTATTCACGAAATGCAGTCTCAAAACATTTTCCTTTTTTGGTCAGTATATTAAAATTTTCAGCTAACGCTTCGCGCGAAAAATACTTGTCTAAAAGTTTGAGCTCATGATTAGCGCTCGCAAAATCTCGCAAGGATGCCCTTTTAAACAGCAATTAGCGCCATAATTGACCGAAAAGCGAGTTTTACAACTTCATATTTGAATTTTTTTCCAAACCGCTCGCTGGCGGAAAAATAAAACCTAAATATATATCTTATTAATCAGAAATTACTTCAAAAAAAAAAAAACCTTTGCTCAACTGAATTACTACAAAAACACAGAACTTGTTTACACAGATGATATTGTCATAGTGAAAAATATTCGTTTGCCCCTGTCCGAAATGCCCATAAGTGCCCTTTTTGGCTTTGCCCCTCCCCCGCAAAAAAGGAAATACGTTCCGCCGCCCTTACAACTGAACAAGACGTAAGAAAAAAAAGAGACGTGGTTTTAGTCCCCTTGTGATATCCATAAACAGATTCCTTTAAATATATCACTCAAAATGTTTATTCTTTATTTTTACGAAATAGGCCTGCATTGTTATGTGTGACATGAAAATGGCAAGAATTAGGAATTCGTTTTGATAACCTGTTTGCATGACCAAGTTAATTTCAACTACTCTCTTTACTTTATTCATCAGCTTTACCAATGAAAAATGCCTATAGACCTATACTCATTTGTTTTGTATAACCGATTTCTTTTTTATTTTTTATATGTTCATTTGTATTTTTTTCATTTTAATCATTATAAAACCCCAACATTTTCATAGTTTACATTTATCGTCACAAGATGGAAGCTAACATGTGACATTTGTATAATTATGTAAATTTTCAGTAGAATGTCTTTACGCGATATTTTATCGTTGTTTTCTCTTTTTCTTTTTAAATCACCAAAGGCTACTAAATGTTTTTTGTTTATGAACATTTCATTTTTAATTTCTACCACCCCCCCCCCCCGCTTCCCTGTTCTTGCACGAGTTAACGGTTAAGGGTAAATTTCCGCGGCTGTTACGGTTGAATGTCCTATTGTCAATGGCGCTAATAAATATTGTCAAACAATAAACGGAAATCTCTCTTGATGACATCGAAGAGAATTGATTCAATCAGAGACAATTAGTCAGAAGAGAATCGAGATTATAATAATTGATCACCAATACTGATCTGATTTATCCTCAGTTGCCATGCTGATGTAACCATGAATTTGAGATGAGAATCGAGAGGAAACTCGCTCACACCCCTTCCGCCTATTCAATGTGTTTATTATGCTTACCATGATACACCTTGGGTATGAAAACAAATTATGATTTGTTGAACTAGATTGACCCTCTCCCCGCCTCCGAAACAAACATGGAGGGGGGGAGGGGGCTTCCATATTCCTATTATCCTATTATGTACGAACTGGGCCCCGTCTTACAAAGAGTTGCGATTGATCCGATCGATCACAACTATGGACGGCCAGCAGTGGCGTACCTGGGATTTTCCACAGGGGGGGGGGGGGCAAAACCAGTCGAAAAATTTGACAAGCAAAAAAAAAAGAGGTCTTCAATTAAAAAAGCTCATCAATCGTATCCGAAAAAAATGGACAAGCAAAAAAAAAAGATCGTCAGGGGGGGCAGGGATATGTCTTTTGTATGGGTCGTGACTCGTCGGGGGGGGGGGCAGACTGCCCCCTCCCCCCCGTAGGTACGCTAGTGACGGCCAGCAACATCGACATCTAAAATGTATGTTTGTTCAAAATATTTTCTAGAAATTTATGATATATACATTCACAATAGTCAAATAAAAATAATAAGTGGGGAGAAGACGTCATTAGCTCGCTCATGAGGACATGCATGACTGTTAACTTTCTCCTAACTACTGATAACCTTTGTTGTCATAACTTTGTTCTTCGTCCGATTTTGATTAAAATGTCAGTGTTAAGGTTTTTCTGATTTTTCTCTTTCTGTTTACATCACATCATTTTCAGCCTGGAGTAGCCTTTCAATACAGTCACTTCGAACATGAATATTCAGTGATTGTATTTTTCAGAAAGCTATAGCCTTTCCTGAAAATTTAGCCTTATCACAAGCATGTAATAAAACCAATCAAATGCAAAAATATATCGGGTATTATTTTAATGAAGTCATTTACTTTAATGAAGTCATTTAATTGTAAACGTACATATATAAGTGTCATATTTTTCATTGTATCTTTATGTGGACGTTTTATGTGGCAATATATTCAAACTTTTAGAATAAAATAATAATCCTTAGTAGTTCCGAAACTAAACTGGTTACATGCCTCAATTCTTTCCCTGTCAAACATGTTATAAAAACAACTGCTATTGTTTTCATTTCTAAAGATATATTAACGTTCCTAAGTTCTTGTCCGATTATACAAAGCTTTGAAATACACTGTTAATAATAATAACAATAACATTTTATTTACCCAGGGTAGCCACTTCAATCATAAGACTGCTCTTCCAGCGGGCCCTGCATAACATAATATGCTATTTTTACCCTTCTCCAGTCTTAATGCTGAGCGCCAAGCAAGAAGGCAGAAGATCCCACTTTTATAAGTCTTTGGTATGACTCGCCCATGGATCGAACCCACGACCTCCCGTTCATGAGGCGGACGCTCAACCACTGAGCCAACATGCCCGGTTAGAAAATTATACTAAAACCCCCTAAAAATTCCTGCAGCAGAGTCTTGAGAACACATGTAACAGGGGCCGCTGAACGGTTTTCAAAGTTGGGGAGCTGAGCCAAAAGTGGGCATGGTGGGGTGGGTGGGGCTGACCAGCAAAAAAATCACAATCATATGGTCGTTTTTACGTTTTTGTACACGTTTTTTTTTTAAATGAGTGGAGGGGGCTGAAGCCTCCCCCTCCCCGCTTCCGCGGCCCCTGTGTAATATTACATGCATTTATGTAAAAATACAGAAAATTGGTATTTGGTGTGTGTAACCTTACAAATTGTACTGTTCCCCTTTTTTAAACAGGCCTGTTCTGTAAAATTGTAGAAATATTGTAGAAAATACTTCCTGTTAAAACAATTTACAAAATGATTTGGTCATTTCTTTCTATAAAATCTGATGTTTAATCTTTCTTCTGTAAAATCTTTTCTGCTTTTTTTCTAACAGTGTAGTTTTATGATTAGAATAGAAAAACTAACATTGAGTCTTCGTCCAAAATCCATAATGACCAATAAAACAATATTTTAATCTAGTTAAGTAGATTAGTCATCAATAAAAGGACTGTCTAATAATGGATGAACTGGACCACTTGATTTTATACGTCAACTCACAAAACTAACATTTAGTCTTCGTCCAAAATCCATAATGACCAATAAAAAATATTTTAATCTAGTTGAGTAGATTAGTAATCAATAAAAGGACTGTCTAGTAATGAACTGGACCGCTTGATTTTATACGTCAACCCATTAACCCCACTTTACCACTTAACTTCTCATTATAGATAATATTGTCATATTTGGACCCGATAATGGAATGATTATCTATCATAAAGTCTGTGTCAATACAACAATAGAGCAAATATTGATAATAATTATTAATATGATGGGTCATTGAGGTTCAATGATATTGTCCCATCAAAATAAAGTGCTTTAAAAATGGGAAATATTGTGGAGAGGAGTTGAAGAGAGAATTTCGAACTGTTAAAGGTGATTTGGTCTTATATCAGAGAATTCATTTTTAAATGAATAGAGGATTGTTTATAGTTTATATATTTGTGAAGTGTGAAATGTATGCACTACCGTTTCAGCTTGTATTTGTAAGGTGGTATCAGTCAGTCAGTCAATCAATCAATCAATCAATCAATCAATCAATCAACCAACCAACCATTGTCTCCCTTTTCTATCCTTTGTCGTTTCTGTTGTGCATGGAACTTTTGCCCCCAAGCTCCCATCATCGATACGCCGCTGGCTGATATAGTACCACCAGTGAGTCAGCTTTTCCTTTTATATTTTGTTTTATGATATTGAATTTGAAACATCTAATATTTCTGCTCTAAGAATAAAGAAGCATGTGTTCCTCAAAAAAGAGTAAAATCATAAAAGGTCTTAGTAAGACGTGTTTGGATTGAGTAATTCTGTCATACGTGCTTCTATGAAAGATTGAAAGAAGTCTAAACTGAAAAAACAAAATAATGATGGCTTCTCATGTCATAAACCACCTCAACAACTAAGTCATATTACTTTCAAAGAAAGTTATTCCCCCTGATTTTGACGAACGCTTTGAGGGCATGACGTACCAACTTCAATTCTTCAACCCCCCCCCTCTATTTCTTTCTTTCTACTTCGCCTTCCGTTTCTTTCATTTTCATTGTCTGGGTCAGGGTCGATCGGGTCATCTAAGAGGTCATCATCAAAACCCTCAAACCACAACATGCACAAGGATTCGTGATTTACAATCGTTTGTCATAACACATTAGGGATTTCTACAGGAAAGCATTAAAGTTTTCTTTGAAAGACCATGCAGGCTTGTTTCATTCGAGAGCGAACTTGCACGATTGATGAACCTTTCTTACGCACTAAATAATCACCGATGAACATAATAGTTATAATATCATTTACCCCTTAACTCGATCACTAACAGCTTTATGAAACGGCACCCTGCACTGCGTGGTAAAAATGGCAGAGGTAAAAATGGCAGAGGTAATAATGGCAGAGGTAAAAATGGCAAAGGTAAAAATGGCAAAGGTAAAAATGGCAGAGGTAAAAATGGCAGAGGTAAAAATGGCAGAGGTAAAAATGGCAAAGGTAAAAATGGCAAAGGTAAAAATGGCAGAGGTAATAATGGCAGAGGTAAAAATGGCAAAGGTAAAAATGGCAGAGGTAAAAATGGCAGAGGTAACAATGGCAGAGGTAAAAGTGGCAGAGGTAATAATGGCAGAGGTAAAGATGATAATACATCATAATAATTATCATCCATGACCGAACTCTTGTCGATGAAATGGGCTATAAAAACTGATTAAATATTATGTTGTTTTTCGTCATTTAAGATCTATACTCTGTCATTTATATATGACTAAACTCAAGCATTTTCTCGCCAAAATGATTTCAGTTAGTGACTGCATGATGAAAGAATATTAAGCTCGTAAGCAGAACAACGCTTTACATACAAACCCACGATTTTTTTAAATGTAAACACCAATGTGTGCAGCCACTAACCCTCTGAAACGAACAAGTTCGTGTCTACGTCGAACTACTTTCATAATTTAAACTGGATAAAAAAATAACTGAACATTCTGTAATAAAAGTATTTTTTTAAATTTCCATATCATGATGGATCATGATGAATAGATATTGATGTCACTGGCGGATCCATGGGGCACAGCTGGCCCGTGCCCCCCCCCTTGAGAGGTACAATTAAAATCTTAGCAAATATGCTAACTCAAGTGTGCCCCTTTTTAAAGCGAGACCCTTTTCTGGTTGCTAATTATTTTTGTGGACGAGTTTGTAGGCGGAAAACGTTTTTGCGTGTCATTTTTCAGGAAAATGTGCCCCCTGGAAAATCCTGGATTTGCCCTTAATTAGTGTGATACATTAAATGTAAATGATACAATTATTGTTCAGTCTTTAGAGCAATACCTCAATGCAGCTAGTACAAACTGATGCCAGGTTCCCAGATGGTTTGACGTCATATATGGGAAGCTGTCCCATGACATTTTATGCACTAAATAATGGTTCATAATTGTTTTAAAAAATATTTCAGGAGCGTCAGTGAAATGATTTGTCTCTTGATATATACTGAAGATAAAAAAAAAACATTTTGATTTTTTTTCTAGAAAATTACATTTCATTAATATTTTCTATACACCAAATATGGGAAAGCTGCTCGCAAATGACGTCATCATTAAAATATAAAAGTATAGCTTTTTTAATCTTTGATTGATTTCCTAAAACCCTCACCAATATCATTTTATTTTTTCTGCTATTCTACAATGACTTTTAACTGAGGTTGAACTTCCCCTGTAATGAATTAAGTACAATTGCGATCAAGAGTGTGCTTCAAATTTAAATACTAATACAGCGATTTGACTCAGAGAAGGTCGTCCATGAGAGTCCAGAAAAAAGATATTCTAGCCAAAAGATTATCAATTTGGTGCAGACGATCTATCTATGATTTTAAGAATTTCACCCTTTCCATTATTTTTATTTTCTTAGAACCTCTCTTAGTTAATCTATGTAGGGCTTACATGCGGGGGCTGTTTGATTTTTTTTTCATGGGGGTTTAAGACTCTTTTTACCTATACCATTATGACCTCTGCCATTTTTACCTCTGCCATTATTACCTCTGCCATTTTTACCTCTGCCATTATTACCTCTGCCATTTTTACGTCTGCCATTTTTACACCGAGCCGGTAAAAACATGTCCAGGTCCAAAATACAGGCATGCATCAGGGGTCGCGGAACCGGGGGAGGGGGCGGGGGGATGGGGGTTGCGGGGCTTCAGTCTGCCCCTCTTTTCCCCCAAACCATGTACAGAAACGTAAAAATGACAATCTGATTGTATTTTTTTGCATGGTCAGCCCCCAATTCGGCTTAGCACCCCCCTGCAAAACCGTTCCACGCCCCTGTGCATACACCGTGCATATACTTTTGGTATGCTATATATTTATAACCATGATGATGTTTGAATGAGTCAGAAATACCATCAATATCTGCCAATAAACCATTCGTGGTTTCATGTTTTGTGCAAAACAGAGGAAATCATGATGTTTTGATTCCTTGTCCATCATACAAGGGCTTATCCCAAGCGTATGCACTTAAAACAAAACCAAATAAAAACCTGTCGGAACGGGGGGGGGGGGGGTAAAAGTGATTGGAATAGGGTTTCATCACTCACAACGGCTCTCTTCGACAGTTGAGATGATGCCCCCATTTTCTCCTTGTCTCATGCATGTCCTTGAGGTTTTTTAAAACTTGGTATTATTTATTCACTTCATTATATTCTATATTGGGGGGGGGGGGTCCGTATGTAGACTGAACCCTGGACCCCCCCTGGACATTCTGGATGTTTGTGTTGCGTACTAGTTTTGGTTATATTTGTCAGCTTGTGATCATGAGCATAATATGATCATGTTCCGAACAGAATATTCCATTTTATTAACTCGATCGGGACGATCAGGCCCGCGATCAGGCTATGTTTATGTTTATGAGGGTTCCCGACATATCAGTAGTCTGGTGCCCTAATCCCATGTGTCTCGTTTTGGCATTAGTTGACACATGAATGACAATGACTTTCATTTGGGTTTTCTCGCTCGAACTCTGCCAAGGAGTTTTGGGTCAACAAACTTTACTGACTTCTCTCTCTCTCTCTCTCTTGTTCTTTACTCTCGGTGCAACATCTCGGACATGGACGGGTGAACAAACTTTTGATGAAAATTTGCATGTATTTTTCTATTATAGCAAGGAGCTTTCCTTAGCTAGGCCCTATATACTTCTAATCTCCTTTCTCATACCAGCATTGTATGGAAATCTGGTATCGACTATTCGATCTTATGACTTTCGTCCGAGGCCCCTATTAATAGGCCTATACAAATTACAATACAAACATTATTAAAATTTATGGTCCCGGAGAATAATTGTGCAGGTCTTTGTCCGTTGCGGGTGATTACCTTAAATCATGGAGGGTCCTCATTACATAGTAAAAACTTTTTTATTTGTATACATAATCTAAGATGAGGCCTATATGATTAGAAATTGTCATATTGGCCAAACTGTCCGGTCTATTTCAGTTTACCATTGAAAATATATGAACCAATTCATTCAGTTCATATGATTTGAAGATCTACGAAGCCTGGGCCGATGATCGATCAATCAATCAATCCGAATCAATCAATCAATCAGTCAATCAACCAATCAACCAACCAACCAACCAACCAATGAATGAATGAATGAATGAATGAATGAATGAATGAATGAATGAATGAATGAATGAATGAATGAATGAATCAATCAATCAATCAATCAATCAATCAATCAATCAATCAATGAATGAATGAATGAATGAATGAATGAATGAATGAATCAATGAATCAATCAATCAATCAACCAACCAACCAAGCAAGCAAGCAAGCAAGCAACCAACCAAGCAACCAACCAATTAAGCAACCAACCAACCAATTAAGCAACCAACCAACCAACCTACCAACCAACCAATCAATCAATCAATCAACCAACCAATCAATCAATCAATCAATCAACCATAACACCGAATTATGAGGTGTCGCAATTTTCATATTTGTATCGGGGGGGGGGGCACATATGCGGTAAATACATTTTGTATAACAAGTGATCGGGATTGGCATCACCTTAACGATTCAAAACTGAAACATGTTTTGTCATTTTAGGATTGAAATACCAGGAACCGTCATAACAGGAAAAGAAAATCTGGACGCATACAGGTCATGATCAAATAGGAATAAGGGCTGGTCCCAAAGATCTGAAATCTGGAACCTATAAATTCAGAACGAGATTTCCGTCAGCTGGAAAAAAAAGCATCTTGAACTCAACATGCTCCAGTTTTATGTGCAAGCCCCATCCACAATGTGAATGACACATGACATGTACACATTCTGCGCTTCCAAGAGGGATTTGAAAGCAATGATCATAAATAAAAAGTAAAAAGTAACAATCATTCTCCGAGGAACCAAGCCACTGATCTCAATGGATTAAAGAATGAATATGATTTTTTTAATGGAAATAACAATTTTCACATATTCGAGGGGAATGACTTTTTAAAGAACAAATAGAGAGAAATGACGCTGAAAATGGTTATCGAAAATGAGAGAACAATTTTGAACGTTATATATGACATCGAAATATCGCTTATTTTCACATTAAAAAATGTGCATAACAATGTACGATTGATATTCATTTAACAGAGTCTTGAATTAATAATGCCACACACAGTTTGTTTGTCCTATACATGAATCTGATTTTGTGCACATTGGACAATAAAGATCTGAATTATTGACTAAAATAGGCACGTAAGTAGGTTGCAAGTCAACTCCACATGTTCAAGGGGGGGGGGGTGAACCTTTATTTTACAGGAGGGAAAATGAAATGATTTGACTGAAGTGACGTCGTAATTGGTTCCTTCGTTTCCATACCGATACAGATATGTCTTAACTGTTTTGTGATATTAAGCCGGAAATCAATAATAAAAGAGAAATTAAAAAATGTCAGAACTTTGTTATTTTACATCCTTCATGTAATTTTCAGCTTTAATTTAAAAAATATTAATAACTTTTTGTTTGGGTTTTGGGATTTAGTCTTTAAGTAGGCCTATACGAAAAATGATAGCTTTGTCTGAAGTACCATTTGTCACAATCAATTCGAGATTTGCATATATCGAGTGATAATTTATCAAACATCAATCACTTTGTGTTATTTCTTGCTCAATTTCTTTCGCGATTTCCTCAAATAATTTTCTGTAGTTGCACATGTCTGCTGTACATGGTGTATAGGCAGGCCTATGCAAATAATGAAACTGCCATTGAAAACGCTCAACATCACATCTGAAAACTTTACATCCCTAAAAAGTACATTAAATTTTGGGGGCCATTTCATCCAGGGTAGGTAGGCAAATAACAACAGACAAACTTTCTAATAATGTTTCCTTACGTCATATTGAAGCTAGTATAGATGGGCATTGGCAAGCATCCCGGGTGGACAAACTTTTGGGCAGGATATTGCAATTTGCCGGGAATCACAGCGAACACACGTGATAAGTCTTCACCTCTTTGCTTAGAGTTTGTAATTTAATTTAACTCACCTGTCTATTCTCTTCATTTAATTGTAACGATAACTTGCATCTATATAGGCCTAGGCCTATCTATTTCATGAGAGGTGACCATGTAGGCCTATCCACTTACAGCAAAGAAGGAAATAAGAAACAAAATGGTCTTAGCTAGATCATATCAACTCTACGTAGGCCAACTGGCTGGGACGTCGATCAATGTTTGAAAGAAATGTCAAAACTTTTCGCCTCATACCAAAATACAGAATTCTACGCGCGAAGCGCCAAAAATTGAACATTCGTGTTTAACATTTTTTAATGCGAGGGTTTAATGGTTTCATAGTGCTTTTCCGTGCTTTCGAAAACATATATTTGCATCATTTGTACATCATGAATCTTTAAAGTTAGCAAAATTACTAGTGGGAAAGGGTGGGGTGGGGGGCTAAATCGCTAAATTTGCCCCCAATTATTTCATGATTGGGGCGATCACCCTCTTCCCCACATGATCAACGCCTCTGCCTATTGGACAATCATATTGGAAGCTCCGGGTGCTCAACCCCCTTTTACTGATATTACAACTGCTATGTTTGCAGGATCGTTATCGTTGAACGGGGGGGGGGGGGGAGGGGTCAGTCGCCCATTTTATCAACAAGCGCGGACAAAACCGTGAAAATATTTTTCATTATACTTCTTATAAGATTAGTTCTTTTAGTCAATGCATCTATACCTATATCATGCATTTTGTTTTATATTAAACGTTAAATATAATCAATATGCCCCTTTCTCTTATATAACATGTTTATTATCAAGATGAAAGCAACATGCTCTGATTGCATTATCCTTTTTGAATAAACATAGGCCTTTGTAAAAGTATAATGAAATGACTAATACGCAAAATTGCGTCACAAATAAGTAGGTCTATATGATTGTATCTCTGTTAGCTCCATGATTGTATCAAATTGAACTGTGCAAGCACCAATCTGAACCTGAAGATTATAAAAGCAGAATCTGTATTGATCCTGGAAACTGATAATATTTTCTCTTCCATCCATTGTGTTAAGAAACATGTCTGGACTTTGATTGAACCTGCAAGTATTTCTTTATTACAATGGTAACAAAGCACGGAACGTGCTCGCATATACATTAACCAATGACCCCTCTTGTTGTATTGAGGATATTATAAATGTCTCCCAAAGCGATTACTCTCGATCTTGGAAGGAGCTAATCCAGAATTTGCAGAAATTGATTTTGTCGGGTGACAGATACATGGAGCTTAAAGGATGAGTCCACCCCAACAGAAAGTTGATTTCAATAAAAAGAAAAAAAAACAACAACAAACATAACACTGAAAATTTTATCAAAATCGGATTTAAAACAAAAAGGGTATGACATTCTTAAGTTTTGCTTAATTTTACAAAACAATCATAATGCACATCCTGGTCTGCAGTGGCGTACCGTGGGTCACGGCATGCGGGGGGCACCAGCAAAAATTTTGAGTCACTTCGTGGGCGCGCGAACCGCGCTCAAGAATTGCCAGGTAGGCCTATACTGACCTGAAAGAGAAATTTTAAGGATTGTTCCATTAAACGGATATGTTTCTCACTGATCAATTAATGCGAACGCGAAGCACGAGCTGATTTTTTTTATATTCAGACCTAAAATAAAGACATTATAAGCTATTTTTTACAGTCATGATACATACCTGTCTCACTAAACAAACAATGCGAGCGCGAAGCGCGAGCCGATTTTTTTTGCATATATCGTTGACCCCGAACAGGGACAGGAATTTTTAAAGAAATTCATGAAGGGCATACGTATCTCACCACAGCCATCTAATGCGAGCGCCAAACGCATGGTTATTTTGTTAGAATTACATTCAAACACATGAAACACTTTTTGTAGTCATTGTAATCATGAACATGATACATATATCATTAATCAAATATTGCGAGCGCGAAGCGCGAGCTGAAAACTTTTGAAATTCAAACCTGAAGAGGGGCATTCTAATGCTTGCTCGTAGGAATTCACTAAGACCAAAAGTATTTCAATATACAAATGATGCGAGCGCGAAGCGCGAGCTGAAAATTTTCGATATTCAGACTAGAAAAAATGGACATTTTAAGAATTGTTTTTTAAATTCATGAAGAGTTAACATATCTCACCAATTCGCTAACGCGAACGTAAGTACGGATTGGAAATGTTTTATATTCAGACCTTAAAAGGGGGCAATCACTTTACGTAATCATGAAAAAGAAGTATAATATCATACCACTACATAAAACAATGATAACTGGAACTATAGGCCTATTTGGTGTATATTGATTTGAAAGCGGGATGTTTTAGTACACCAGGAATTGAACAGACAATGCGAGCAGCAGGAATGATGAACACACAGGCCCTAACCAAATTATGTTTCATTAAGTTATGAAAAATATTTCTTATGTAAAAAATATTATGTAAAATATAATGTTATATATAACATAGTATGATATACAATATTTTTTGATCCCCACTACGTTTTTCTTTCTTTCTCCCTCTTTTTCTCTTTTCCCCCGTTTTTTTTTGGCCCCCATGCCCCCCCCCGTAGTTACGCCACTGTATAACAGGGTTATAAATCTCGTTCAACAGACAATGCGAGCACCAGGAACAATGAAGACATAGGCCCTGAGCAAATTATGTTTCGTAAAGTTATGAAAAAAATGTTTCTTATGTAATATAACATAACATAATTACGATATAATATGACGTTATAATGAGCAATAATATCTTTTTTCCCACTACGTTTATATTCTTTCTCCCTCTTTTTCTCCTTTTCCCCGTTTTTTTTGTCAGCCGATGGGGGGGGGGGGGGGGGGAGGGGGGCACGTGCCCCCATGCCCCCGTAGTTACGCCACTGCTGGTCTGTATGCAAATGAAGAAACTAATGACATCATCCACTCACTAGTTCTTTTGTATTTTATTGTATAAAGTATGAAATATTCAAATTTTCTCCTCATTTTAAAGTGTTCGTAATTCCTCCCTGAACATGTGGAATTAGCATTGTTTAATATTATATGGCTCAGTCAAGTTGGTCCTTATTGTCAAATCATATTGTGTAATTCAAACAATAAAAACAAAGAAAAAGTGAGGGACACCATCGTCTGTCTCATTTGCTGTCACTGAGTTGTGCATATCACTGTTTTGTGAAAAATAACCGAAACTTTAAATTATCATAACTTTTTTTAATTTTATATCCGATTTTGTTAAATTTTTCACCATTATATGCTCATTTGATTTTTCTCTTTTTATTCAAAATAACATTTTTTCCGAGGTGGACGTGACCTTTAGGATACTAAAGCGATTACTTTCGATCTTGGAAGGAGTGTTAATCCAGAAATTGATTTTTGGGTGACAGATACATGGAGCTCAAAGACAGAGACATCCCTTCCCCTGGAACAGAAACTCATTGCAATGACTTTCTTTGCGGTGGTTTTGCTGTTTATTAAGCGTAATAACAACTGTTGTCATGGTATAGATTTCATGACGCACAATATCTGAATATCTCGGAATAGATACCTTGGGATGTTTCCTCGAAAATCACCAAGAAAGAAAAACAAAATCCCAAATCCGTTTCGTTACAATCTTTTCCCATTATAGATATAATGGAGGTACTGAATGATGGAATTACGTAACAGCTGGCATAATCATGATATACCGTCGAATTCGTGTACATAATGAAAACAGAAGAACTAATTCAAATTCTAAAAGACGAACTATAAATCGAATTATACTGCAGTAGAACGTTCATTATAACACTGTACCAACTCATCTCGATTGTTGAAAGTTGAGGTCCCTTGGACTGAAATAGACGTTATTTTCACTTTTCATAATCGTTCATTGTGATGTGAAGCGGTGCCTGAATTTGTCAGTGAACCTGCAAGTCTTTCTGAAATTTGCATGTCATATACCAATGTATTGCGAGTGATGCCCGTTCTCTGTTATTTTGCAACAAACAGTTTCCAGAGGGGTGATCGCTGTTGGTTGGAAGAGCTTTCCAAGCTGCTCCCTGGCAGCCAACCCGCGGTCTCCGTTCTGCCAGCACCGTCATTGGTGCAAAAAAGTTAGCTATAAATTGGCGCTGTTGCTGCTTGGCGAATAATTGGAAGTTTGGAAGTTAGGAGGAGAGAGAATCTGTATTCTGTGGAGTTCCAGTGGGATAGTTCAACCCAATACTGGGACCAATTATGGATTTCAAAACGCTGTTAGTCCTCGCTTGTGTAGCGGCTGGATCTCTAGCTGGTATGTTCATCTTTTTTTCCTTTAAAAAAATCCTCTATATCTTCACGAAGCTTCGTCAAGTATAATCATCAAGGATTGTGATTTTAATCATTAGTTATTTATGTTATAGAAAAAATCATTCTGGTAACGCGTCTGGATACGATGATAAGATGAAATAAGTTATCTCAATATAATGTATTTTTGGAGATCAATTGATTAATTTGGATGTATACCTTATTGTATTTATATTCTCTTTGTCTATGTCAGAATTTCCGGAAAATCAAACTATTAATTGGGTCCATTTCTTATGATTGTGCTTATATATCAACTAATTTAAGACGTTTCTGTCATGTCTGTCGGGCTACGTGACAGGAGGGGAGGGTATAGTTTAGATGTAAATTGGAGAAAGAGAAATGAGATGGAGAAACGGGGGTGAGAAGAACAACAAGATATTCTGCAGTGAAGACAAGGGGGATGGAAGATGAGATGTCGGTCTTTCCATTGACTTATTTTATATGTCTCATATGAATTTCCTGAAGTGTGAGGATTTCAATTTCATATCATTAGACTGAAATTTGATCCAAATTTGATATTTTTACCCAGTATGTTCCTTTAAGACCGTCATGTGTCACCTGTTCAACATCATAGGGTGCGCAACAATAGGCAACTAATTTTACCAGCTAATCCCTTTTAATCCTCAAAATAGATTAAGCTTTAACAGTTTTCTTCTTATTGATCGACGGATGGATTAGGATTTATAACCCCTCGTTAGAATAATATCGTCTTGCGTCTTGGGGATCGAGCTATTTAATTGTTCTTCAGTGTTTTTACTTCTGGTATAATTAAAACTGCATGTGTTTTCTTGCGAAATATCTTACGTCGATACTCTTTTCTTGCTGACACATCGCCCATACCTCACGACCCCAAACTTGATATGATAAATTATTTATGCCTATTACTTTATTTGACAGACTTTACAAGGCTATGTTAGCCTTGAAATAAATGATTGTGAGCTCTTTGAGTTTTTATTTCTTTCAGAATAATCTTACGTCAACATGGTATTTTACTTTTGAGCATTCACTCTATAGTTAAAACTATCTAAACACTTTCTTATATTTAAGTTTTGTATTGAAATAATTCAGTAAAAATCGTGATAAGTTCCAAAGATTTAAATGATTAAAAACGCCAAATCGTGGTAAAAAGTCTGAAACTTTCCAAGAGGGAAGCTCCGAGATGAGGGACAGACCTCGGTTCGAAACCACCCATGTAAAAAATACACAACAGGAGCTCAAATTGACAGAACTTGAGAGCGCCGATAGGCCGATCGAGGTCTTGTTTACGTCATGTGCAGTGTCCATCATGTTAAATGAAACCGCACACATCCACAAGGGCTACTAATTATAGGATTATTACGTAACTTGAACACAATCATTTATGTAGACAAACAAATTGGCCATAGGATAATACCTTGTAGAGAATGTTTGATATCTTATTTAATATTTTGGAGATTGTAGATTATAAATTTATGACTGTAAGATAATAAAAGATGCAATTGATCCCTAAGACGGAATTGAAAACAAACTGATTAGCCATGATTGCCTCGATCCATGCATAATCTACCTATTTAAAAAAAAAACGCAAGCAGAAAATGTTGAAGCCGTGTTGAAGACGAGTCAACAACCTCGAATCTAAACTGATATACTTATGTTGGTTTAGGTGAGTGCACGATCCAGGGTATGACGTTCTTGGAAAGTATTATATCATTTCATTGACATCATGTAAACAAACTAGTAACTGTGAAAAACAGCTGGAGGTTTGGCCAGTGGTGAAATGAATTTGGCCTTCCTCCAAAAGGCATTAATCGTGCGGGTGGTTCATATGGATAATAATGCACTTGTTTATTGCTCATAATGTTTTATAGATTATATCATGACCTGGTGATTTTTAAATAGCAATACTTTTTTTAAATATATAAATCAAATTTGTCTCATTACGCCCATCTGCTCATTCAATTTGTTGTTATACTGTTATTGCATTTTGAAACATTATTGGTCACTGCATGCTATGTATCTATTTATTTTCTCTGTTATGTGTTTTTTTTATTGTAAACTCACATTGTTAGTCTTCGCCTTCGGACTTTTTGATGAGTATTGTTGAATGAAACCGAATTTAAAATGAATTTGAAAAGAATAATTGGAATTTGAATTTAGTTATTTAGTTGTGACGAAAGTATTCTTCTGCAGTTTCAAATACTATCGTGACCTATAGTAATGTTTCCTGGATGATATGTCAGGCATGTTCGTATCAGTTTATTTCTAATTGTTGTTCATTAATTAATAGGCCTACAAATCCTAAAGTATAATAAGGTGGTAGATAAATACTTCGAGGTATTCTAGAATTAATCACATTAACAATATTCTTGAGCGAGGTATAAATAGATAGATGAATAACAAGTTTGGGTCTATTTTGCCCCTTTTCTTAATTGTCATTTATCTCTTGTTTTTTAATGTCACAGGACCAGTGAGGGAAACGCAATGTGCGGAACAATGCAATAGTCGAGGTAAGGATGTGATTGTATTTGTAACCATTGAGAATTTCCAATGTCACTCCCATTGTGAATGACAATTACCTTTCTCGAGAGAGATGTGCGAGAAGAAGGCAGGACTGGATGTTGATTGCGAAATACTGAGAAAAGGGACGGAGATCGAATAAGAATGGGAACAACAAGCAGCCATAAAACTTGGCTGTTTTTGTTGGAAGAAGGGGGCCACGAAAGGTGTTGTGTGAATTCGGGATTTGCATAGAATTGTTATGTTGACTCTGAGTCAGTGCAGGGTTTCTTGGTAAAGCTAATTCGTTTCCTGACCTTGTTGCGCACATGTCCGCTCCAGCTGATCAATGTTTACACCTATTTGCGTTCTCATTGGTCAGCTCTACTTAGAGTATAGTCTAGAGTGAGATGACCCAGTTAGTAGTTTACCAAAGTTTTACCTTTTTCACTTTATTTTTTGGGGTCTTTGGGAAAAAAGTGAATCTAAGGTAAATATTGAGGATAGTTAAAAAAAAATCATTTAGGGGTATTTTCCCCTCATATTATCTCTTGTAAGAAAACAACGAAAATCGCCTGCATTTGTAAGTCAAACTAGATGCTGTATTATAAGACTAACGTTAATCAACTTGGAGGCGGACTCTTCTGCTAATTCATTGTTTTCTTACGAATTTTGTGGCCTAGCTTTGCGGTCCATTAAATCTATTGTAAGTTTTATCTATTATTAAATGGGTCATGTGATTTATTGGCATTATTTTTTTACTTCATCAATATTCAGAATGAAGGGTTTGAAACCTAGAAAAAACGTCTGTTTCATTTTGTATTTAGTTCTAGATCTATCTCAGTCCCATATGATGATTTTTTTGTTGCAATATTTACTATTCCGTCTTCGCCTTTGCTCAGCTCAGCTTTGGCCTTTCCTTTATTTTCAGCTTTTCAAATAAAATAAAGTCCTAAATTCTTCATGAAAATCTGAAATTTCAGTTTAGACCTAGTAGTATAGTCGATCTAATATAGGTCCCCATGCCATGTCTGATGATGATCTGAATTCTTAACTGAATAAGATTATACTCGACTGCGACTTTCCGACGACATCCGAAGACTGGAGGATGGAAATCTACAAGTGTAAGATGCATAGGGATGAGTCTGACTGACTGTCTTTGTATGACGTATAGTAGTGTCTTGCATCTTATAACATTTTTATGCATATAAGAGTACATATTATCTTAGTATCAAATGGTAATTTTTTTAATGACAAGAGAAAAGAAGGAGTGCTAGATTAAACATGAAATACCGGTATATTCACAAAGAATCATGGGTCTATTGGATGAAAAGATTTAACATTAATGAATAGTCACTAAAATTTAGTAAAATTATTTTTTAATGTAAGATGATTGATAGTGTTATATAATTCTCATTATTATTGAAGTTTTGAATATTTACAAAAGGCAAAGCCAAAATGTAGTGTAACAAGTTAGACGAGATCTTTATAAAGTTCAGAGTTGTTTATTCATTTTCATAATATGAGTTGGTTGCAAGATTGAAAGGGTAAACATGTTTTTGAGAAAAAGTTGCAATGTATTGGACTAAGGAAATTTAAAAAGTCTCATATATGTAGGGTTCTGTAGATTTGTCTTAATTTTTGTACATAGATTTCTGATATTTCTGATACAAACTTTCTCAGTAATGTAATTGATGAAAAAAGAAATAAAGAATATGTCGATTAAGACTACACTTTTGTAAGATTAGAATAGTTAAAAGTGGCATAATGAAGTTAATTGGCTCGGGGGGGGGGGGGGGGGGGTGGGGGGCTCATGCCCTGTTATGCATCCACATCCAGGAAATCATTGAATGAAAAGGTTTCATTTCAGGCAACCAGGCTTTTTGGTGTCTTTTGAAGAAAAAAAGTTGCTTTTTCAGCACATGCACTTTTCAGAGCTGCCAAGTAGTACTAATCTTCAGTATTTGGTACTGAAAAGTGAGAAAATACTGATAGTTTATTGTAAAATACTGATTTCTATAAAGTTTCAGCTTTATGTGGTGTCGTATGGTATTTTTTTTTAAATACTGATTTCCTCACCAAAATAATGATTTTCAACTTAAGAAATACTGAAATGTTCTTTTTCATGTTGGCAGCTCTGACATTTATTAGCAATAAATTAGGATTTTCCCTTCCTTACATTACAAGATTTAGGTCATTTAGGGATGCTGATTTCGTTAAGCAGTACTATTTACTCTGGGCTCATCAGGCACATTATTTATGAATTATCAAGTCTTTTTTTTTTAGTGAGCTTATTTAATGTGGACTGTCATGCTTAAAAAAAGGACACTTTGCTAGGTTATCACTGTTGATTTCAATGTTTATGCCACTTAGTTGGGGTAAAGAATACCTTAATAAATTCTTATGTACCTGTATGTTTTCTTGCTGTTGCATATGGGTGACTTTTATATATTTTCATTATGAACATGTTAATTTTAGCCTATATTGGCTGTACTGTATTGATTTTTATACTCAATAACCATTCATTTTTGTACTCGATAAAATAATTTATCAAATTGATTTTTTATTGAATTAGAGGATTCTTGCATAAAGGCCCATGAAGATGAGTAGTTGTGCAGTAAAGAGTACCAGTAGCTACATACACACTCTTGTATTAACAGGGCCCAGAAACCCCTATCTCTGTACCAGAGCTTACAAGTAGTACAGATAGTCAGTATTAAGTACTGAAAATGAATGCAAAATACTGATGTCAAAAGTTCCAGTTGTGTGTGTTTTCCTATGGTATTTCTTTGAAAATACTGATTTCCTCACCAAAATACTGATTTTCAGCTTTTGTAATACTAAAATGTTTTTGTTCAGCTTGGCAGCTCTGCTATACTGTTCAAATCAATGTCAATGTACCAGATGTGTGTAGGTGTGTTTTTGTAATATGAATGAATGCAAAGAGATTGATTGTGAATTTTGTTATTTTATTTTTTTCTATCCATTACAGAAGATGAAGGGATGTTCAGATCCTTCAAGAGCTACTACTTTTCATATGCCGTGGACATTGACAGCAGAATCAATGGCTCCGACATTGCCCAATCTTCAACCGTCCGAATCGAAGCTACAGCCGTCATCGAAGGCCTCTCAGCCTGTGACAAGATGCTTATAGTAAGCAGTGCAATAATAGTTGTAATCCTTTGGCAGCCATCTTGTTTTAGGGATCTGATTTTACCCCTCAAATTCTAAACACATAAATTGCAAAAACATTTTGCAATGCATGCATGGACTTCAGCTCCAGTTACGAGAGATCTCTTCAGAAATCTGTCTTCAAATTTATTTTGCAAGATTCACAATTACCTGTTGAGAATTTGTGTAGACTTGGATATTGTCTAAAAAAAATTGGGTGTTAACTTGTTCTTGTAAAAACAATATGAATATAGACACCTTAAGATTTTTTGCCATATATATCTGTGAATCAAGGCTTTGATAAATGTTAAGCTAAATGTTGATGCTTATCGTAAATGGAATTGCATTGTTTGAAGGATGCGAACAAAGCCTTCATTGGTGATCCCTACTACATGTTCATTGTTGTATTCTGATAAAGTATGCTTTACATTTTTTCCTCACGTAGAGTTTTATAAAAAAATTATCAGTTTTTCCTACTATGTTCAGCTTGAGAGTTCATATCCTTATGTGTTTGTCATTTCCTCATTTTTAACCCAAGTTTATGGTTGACTCTTCTTTTTCAGCTCAGTGATATCAGCATCCTTGAAAGGCAGTCCGATGGCGTCATGGTACCCGCGGAGACGGAATCAACCTTCGCCCTCAGTCTCAATGCCCATCCTCTGCGCTTCTCAATGGAGAGCAACGGCACCATCACCTCTGTCTGCCCTGAGGCCGGGGAAGAGATCTGGGCCCTCAATGTGAAGAGAGGATTCCTGTCTCACATGCAGACCAAGAGAACTACCTCAAACGATGTTCTGTCCGTGGCCGGTGTCTTTGAGGTAAGCATCTGTTGGGGCCAAAATTTTAGGAGTGGAATACTCTTGAAAGCTAACTTTTATGGGGAATTTGATGCATTAGGCTGTTCACCAACATAGGACATAAATGAGGGCGCCGGGCGGGTTGCCCTCATGACAGCGCAAAACGCCTCTGAAGTTTCCAAATTCACATTTTTGCGTCAACCACTAGAGACAGTGATTTTCCGTTTCAAAAAATGATCTTTACCTTTTCTGAATATCTGTTATTCCATTTCAACTTGATCTAAAAATGGAAATTCCATTTTGTAACTGAAAATGTACACAGCAAAAACCTGAATTCTGTTTAGAAAAAGGCGAATTCCATTAATTAACTTAAACATGAAAAGTATAAGAACCAAACGGAATTTCCATTTTATCTACTGGTAAAATGGAAAAATTACTGTCCCTAAGCCACCTTTTCAAGAGCCTGAGCAAGAGCTCCCTTAACCAGTATTCAAAAATATTTTAGAAAATTAGTATTTTGCACATAGTAGAATTGCAATGTTTGCATTAACTACATACATTAACATTAACTACATACTTACATAATTGCTCGTTGAATGGAAAAAAAGCCTGTTAAATTAAAGAAATGGCCCTTTAATTCAACAATCACTCCAATAAAATGAAAAAAAAGCCCCTAAAAATAAGAATAATTTCTTACCCTGGTGTTCACCCAGTAACATTCGCTGTCTGTCATCCAGAATGGAATCAAGTCTTATGATCAGTTATTTGTGTATTTTATCCATGGATTCTTATATCATTTAGAGTTAATATTATCTCACTTTTGTAGCCTGACATTGCCCCAAGCAGGCTAAGGAATGTATGTTCTTAAAAGACAAATATCTGTGCTACTGAGATGATGCTCTCAAGTCTTGATCCATCATCCACTCCCCATGATACCATGGACAGTTTGTATTTCATATAGAATTTATCAGTGAGTAGGTTTCAAATTAAAATTATATTTAAAATGTAGTTGTAACATGACTTACTACAACCAGTATATGCAATACACATTTCTAAAAACATGAAACTTATTCTTTCAACTTGCAGCTGAAAACACTGTTCTAGATCCTTAATCATATTCAGACTGATTAATTTTCAACATTTCATGTCCCCAATCGTCGCCAAATAATACACATAGTGTCCGATAGAGCTGCAATTAATCTGGCATGTTATTGTTAAGATATAATTTTTGTGCACTCCATCTTATCTCAATCTGCAGACTAGTGTCACTGGAACTTGCATGCCTGTGTACAGTCCAACAGGAGAGATGTCATTCATTAAGAGTAACGATTATCTGATGTGCAAGCACAGGACGAACCTTAACATGTTTGTGGATGCCGTGCCCGTCCATCTTCTTGCTGTAAGTATTCTCTATGTTAATTGAATGATGTGGGGAAGCATGTTACTTCTTGACAGGTAGTGTTGGGAATTGATAATTGAGAGCACATGAGGTTTGTTCAGAAATGCAACTTGAATATTTGATCTGCTCCGACTTAGATTATCATTTACTGCCTATCCGAATTTTCTTGGCAATAACAGTCATGATGAATACCCCCCCAAGATGTAGCAATTATGATATCATTTAATGAATCATTTGAGAGCTCAATGCTGTGTATAAGTAGCGTACTGAGGACACCAATAGTGCCCCTCTTCTATTTCCTAAAAACAGGGTGTTGAAAACATCTTGGCCCTCAGATAGTATCTCGAATAATGACCACATTCTTTGGTGTTAGAGACATTCACAGGATTGAACTCATTGTACACATCCCATGCTGGTTGGCTCCGGGAAGGTTTCATCAAAGTCTGTCATGTGATCTAACAACTTTCTTTGATATTGATTGGCTGAGAAGAAGTGTTACCATGGTAACTGACATAAACAGACTTGGTGGGATAAAAATCCGACTGTCCTTTCATGAAACGCGACCCATGAGAGTGTCTTAATAGTTGATTTGTTAGTGATTTTTCACATATCAAGCACCGTAAATACTTGCATCTGATTTGTTGAGAGCAGACTGGTCAATGAAAACAGCTGACGAGTTGTTTCATGCAAACCTCCCTTGATGATGCCAGTTCCGTTGATTTATCCCCCTTACTTTTATTTACAGCCTACTGCAAGCCCTTTGACAAGCAGAATGGAGTGCGAGTACACGATGGACAGTCAGAGTATCAGTACCATTGAATGCCAGGAGACACACACACTCAAGCCATTCGCCGAGTCAGAGTCCCATCCAGAAGTCAGTGTACGCACATCGATTGCCAAGATTGATGTCAGGCCAACGATCTCATCATCACTTGGTAAGTTGAGAAATGTGGATGCTGAATCTTTCTCTAGTATTTGTGAAGGAATTGGGAAGTCACTCAATAGCCTTGTTAGGACAAAACGCAAGACAGCTTGTGAGCAATGCTTCACAACTTTTTAAGGTACATGCATGATGCGACAAAAAATGGTAAGAGAGGCAATCCTTTTGTCACAAGGGAGTGATGCTGTGGGACCATTCAAATTCTCTTTTTAAAAATGTGCAAAACATGATGCTATGAGTTGGTGATTTGCTATATAGATTTGCATTTTTTAATATCTTCTTTATTTGGCAATACTCAGAGACAGTAGTCATTAATTTTTTTTTTCTCAAGGTTGATTTAGCTGTCAGAGAAATGTAATAGATACAATTAGCTCATCACACCATAACATCTTTGCTCCTGTGTCCCACAGGTAGCGAGTTTGCTCGTAGGACCAGTCTTCTCTATGAGAATCCAAGCCCAGTCTCTGAGGTAAGCAGTAGGGATGTCCGAAAGACTATCACCCAGATTTGCGATTCCATCACCAACGGCATCAGCCATGAGACTCCTGGACTCTTTGAAACCCTGACCAAGCAGTTCGGAGAACTGGACATGGACAACATGTACACTGTGATCAACAGACTCTTCAGAATCTGCCCTGAGACGAATGAAGTCATGTAAGTCGGTTGATGTCAGTGTCATGTCTGTAGTCGGTCAGTCATCCAGGTTTTACATCCGGTTAAGTCCCCGACAACAGGGATGCCTGGCTTTACTTTGCACTCACAGAGATCACCCCTCCCTCAACTCAAATGCAATGCATTTGAATGAATTAATGTGATAAGATGGATCGATAAAGGGAGCCAGGAATAATCATTCATGAAGATTTTCCAAGGTGCTAAATTGGCCAGGGGGGTTTCCCAATACTCCTGAGAACTAAAGTAATATGATTGCTTGTTATAAAGCTTGAGCAGGTAGGACCTTTGCAAGACCACATTCATTTTACAAGAATGAATCCCTTGGGCGAGCATGTCATCAATATTCATTGTCCGAAAAGCTGTCAGACAGTCATATTTTATGGAATTACCCATCAAAGATTTATGGTACAAAGGTCTAAATAGAGCTACATCTGTCTTGCAGTTCTAAGTTTGTCTTTGTTATGCCCTTGTATGAATACAAGTTTTTCACATCAAAGGGTACAAGACAAAACAAGTATAAAATGGAAATTAGGGGAAATGATATGGGTTATTCTAAGTAGCATTTACGGCAAAGAATTATAAAAGTAGATGAGCTGTTGGGAGAAATCGGAATATTATAGTGTGAAGGCTGAGACTCGCATATTTCAGACCAAGTGGAATAAGACCAAATAAAAATTCACTGTGAATGTATTATACTCGTGTTAAGTTTCTATGTTTGCATCCTTTCAGTAACATGGTGAAGGACGCTTTGACTGATTGCGACACCGAGCAGTGCGCTCAGGGATTCCACTCAATCATCAATTCCGAGAACTCGGCTGAAAACGAATTCTACCTCAGGAAGTGGTTCATGAAGCTCGTCTTTCACAAGAACCCTACCAAAAACATGATCAACATTGTCAAGGTATGCACCTGAATACGGGGCAAGCTATCTTCCGCTGTGTTGCATCAGATTTTCAAGATATTACAAGTCAGTTCTATGGAAATCCATCGGTGTCAAAATTTTTTCTACAGGATATATGCACAAAGTCCTTTGTAAACAAAGAGAAGCACGGTGAATTTTCCAGAAAACAATGAATACATGAATATACATCATAGTTAGAAAATATTTTGAACAAACATGCATAATAGATTTTGACATTGCCGGCCGTCCATAATTGTGATTGATCGGATCAATGGCAACTCTTTGCAAGATGGGGCCCTGGAATCACTTGCAATTTTTTTATTGATTGCTGGTCAGCTTTCCGAACTGAAAGTTAGCATTAGTTAGCTGTTCGATCTATCAATTGTAAGTGTGCAGTTTGCCAAAATGCAATCAATTGCAATTTGAAATTCCTGCTACCATTGGAAACTCTTCCATAAGGCCAACTCTCTTAAAAGGTTATATATTGTGTCTATCACAATAAATGTATGTTGTCTGACATTCTAAGACAGGCTACTGGTCAGATAGTGACCCACATTGTGTATTCCGTTTGAGTGACGTTAATTGACCCAAGAACTTTGACCTTCCATCACTAAAGTGATTGATGAGTTTTGAAGAGAGATTTAGTATTAAGACTAGAAATATGGACAGTTTTGATAATAATAATGATAACATGTGGGATTTATAAAGTGTATTTCCCGTCTAGATTGAAAGAAGGTATATTCTGATGGCATGAGGCAATCTTTCTTCTTTTGGATTTTTGTTGTGTTTTTAGATTCACTTTGTAAGTTATATATCGATTTCATGTGAATCAATTTACTTGTTTCAGCGCTATGTCCATGGAACCGAGGAGGTAAATCTCCCGGCTTACTACGCCCTCTCATCGATGATCCACCAATATTGTCGCATCTCGGACGACGACTGCTCCAGGGACCCTGATATCCAGCAGGCTGCCATGGTCTTTGAAGATAATCTCCATGAATCCTGTCTGCCAGAGAACGAAGAAGATGAAAATAGGGTATGTTCACCTGTCTCAGGTCATGTTTAATTTCAATTTCTTTTCCATTCTTAAAAAAACCCCAGCAGAAATATAACATAGTATTAACCCTTTGCATTGAGATAACAGTATGGATATAATAGACATGGAGGTTCCTCTAACTAACAGCAAGTGGCTTGTAAAATTAATGAACACAAACTTGTACGATCTTGAATACAAAGTTTTTCAGTTATCTTGATGCTATACTGACATAGCAACAAATACCATTGTCTGGATTGCCCACTGGATCTTTGGACAATCATTCAGAAGTCTTTCCTTTGATACCCACAATCAATGAGTTTGTGAATTTCACGTAGTGGTGTTGCAATGTTCTGAGCAGACCAACATTTGTTTTTTTGTTTGATTAAGATGATGTTTCCTGTCACTTTACATTGCAGCTCAGATTGTGAAAGTCAATTTTGCTATTCCATTATCTTTTTAATAAATATTTTATTTGCTGAATGTAGATACTGATGTCTGTCAGGGCCATTGGTAACATGGGTCTTATCCAAACCAAGAGCCTCCTCAACCGATGCAACAGGGACCAGAACTCTAACCAACTACGTGTTGCTTCTATTCAAGCTTACAGAAGAGCGTCTTGTGCTGATGTCCCTGTAAGTAATTTTTTCTTAAAACAACTCAGAAATACCCAGTGATGACCTTATTGTCGTTCAGAAAATTCTGTTTCAGTGATGTAGTTTTAAATATATACTCTCTTACTGTCGAGAAAGGATCTTCACTTAAGATGTCGTAACCTTGCATGGCTCCATGACATTTGCTCCTGCAGAAATTGCTTGGATTTGAAATGCACATGTTCGGCCAAACATAAACCAGAGCTTAATACCTTTCCTCAATCTTCATCCCGATCATGAGATGATTCTGATGAAGACGTCATGTCATGAATCCCTAACTTGGAGCTTAACAGTTTGGAAGATACCTAAATTCTTCATGTTTTGCTGTCTTCTTTTCATCACCAGATTGATCGCTTCATGCGTGTCTTCAGCACCGTCGATAACGACAGTGAGTTGAGGATTGCTGCCTACCGGGCCATCATCAGGTGTCCTTCAGAGGAACTCCTTCAGGGCATTGCTAACGCCATGGCCGTGGAACCCACCAACCAAGGTAGGACTGTAGAGCATTTCATAAAGGGTTGGTCCATACGTGATTCCAGCAGATATCTGTTGTACTCTACTGAAATCTTTGTTGCAGATTGGTGCAGAGAAAAAAAAAAGGGGGGGGGGGCCCAAGACGAAGTTAAAAGTTGTGTTTATGGTGGCAGGAGTGGGATTTATAGTCTTTCTGGTCGATAAAAAAATAAGTCAACCTTGACACGACTAATGAGATTTTTCAATTACTACTAAATCTATACTGTAGTTTGTTGGTGATCTAATTTGACGTGTATTTGCATCAAGTTCATGAATGTATCTTTTTGATTGGAAAGTGTCGAGGTAGGGAGATTCATGCCTCAATCTAGAAGAACTTACTTTTTTTTTATCATTATTGTTGTTTATGGGGGGGGGGTAGTGTGACATGAACCAGGATTTCCTCAAGACCCGTCTCTACAACACAGAGGTAATGGTATTTGCATCTTATCCCAAATATGAACTGCGTTATAGAACTTACAGGCTGGACACAATATATGACCTTTGACCTTTCAATCTGTATCTTCCAGTGACCTGCTATGTATCCAGCCATCTTGCCAACCTGAGGAACTCCCAGGACCCCATGGTGCATGACCTCCAGTCTGCCCTCAGCCAGAGCCCCCTTGCCAATGTGACAAAGTGTGGCATGGACTACAGGAAGTTCTCCCACAACTATGGTCTTTCATACTTCGACGGTGAGTGCGAAGCCCCATGCATTTAATCGGGACTTGTGGGGGCCATTTCACATGGCTGTTTGTAAGTTGAGCATTAATTAAAAATGATGGGAGACCATTCCCTCAGCTGAATGAGCTATATTTCTTGAGCCAAATATACCATGGTATGATGTGTTATATTATAAAAATTCCATTCAATATTTGAAAGGAACATGATAAATAAAAGTATATTTCTTAGAGAATGAAGGTTTGGAATGATGTGCTTTATGATCATCACCTGCAGAAATAAAATAACTTTTTTTTGCACCCGCGTGGGAAATGGATTATTTTCGGGAATTTATATCACATGACACATGGAGGAACTGTGACATCACAATATCAAAACTTCAAAAAGATTGTAAAACTGTTATTCTTTGATGAAGTTTTATCAAGCCGTAACCATTTTTTTAAAATCAACTCATTGGCATGGTGAACGTCCCAATTAAATTGCATCTTGCATTTTTATTTTGTAGATGAGAGTGGCAATGGCATCCATTTTGATGGTGACGTTGTCTTCTCCTCCGAATCCTACCTCCCAAGGAGTGGCAGGTTGGCCATGAATGTGGATGTCTTCGGATACGGACTTGATCTCTTTGAGGTATATGATACACCATTTAGAAATTTTCACAGCTATGTGTATTGAATGAACATTATTGTTACTACGTAAGCTAACACAACCCCAACCAATTGTGAATCGTAGCTCAAGTATTCTGTTTGCTTACTGTATGTTTCCAACATCGTAGGAAGTAATCACATCTGTATAAGGACATGCTGCACATGAAATCAAAAGTAGATTGAGAGGTTGTTAAGAAAAGACAATTTCCAAGAAGTAAAACATTCTTAAAACCATTCTACAAATTTGTTAATGCAGTACATCATTGATCAGGGTTGCCTTTACGAGCTATGAAATATTGCCAAAACCATGATTGGAAGTGGTTTTTTTTTGAGATTGTCATTATACCAAGGATTCTTTGA
The DNA here is from genome assembly GCF_018143015.1 of Lytechinus variegatus. Classification (NCBI taxonomy): domain Eukaryota; kingdom Metazoa; phylum Echinodermata; class Echinoidea; order Temnopleuroida; family Toxopneustidae; genus Lytechinus; species Lytechinus variegatus. The sequence goes on along the minus strand of NC_054750.1, from coordinate 24,124,366 downwards.
TTGCTGTGTTGGTGAACAATATCGAAATATCATCGAAGAAATCACGTGCCATTTGAATGGGCCACATCATGTAAATGCATGAAATCCGAAAGAGACCAATTTCTTAGTATTGATGTTGACAGTGCATCGATAATATATAGCATGCAGTCTCTATTTGTATATTCAAATCCGCAATACCCCCGGTTTTAGCGTCAGCTGCTGTTTCTAGCGCTTGGTACATTTGAGGATTTAATCCTGCTGGGTACCCATTTACCTCAGCTGGGTGGAGTGCAGCACAATTAAGGTGAATTCCCTGTTGGCGGAAAACATGCTGTAGCTGAGATTTGAACCTGTGACCCTCTGATTGAAAGACACGTGTTAGAGCACCAGGTGGGTGTTTCATAAAGCTGTTCCTAGGTCACAACTCAATTACATAGGGATATCACATCGCACAAAAAAGGATCACCGGTCATCCGTAAAGTCATTTCTTATCTTAGGAATAGCTTCATGAAACACCCACCAGACCACTTAATATGACTAATATGTAATGGTATATTGGGTGTTCTCTTAGTTGGATGCCAGGACAGAGGGATGGCAAGAAGCCCTGGAGTCCCTGATGGCACACAGCGATGAGGACCGTGATGCCAACATGATTCGATCGGTTCAGAGGATGTTCAAGAAACGCGCCAGGCGACAGAGGAGGGAAGGCATCAAGAATTCTGCACTGAATAAGATCAGGAACCAGGTGATGAACAATTTCTATCTGGGTCAGCCTAGGGAATAAATGAGGACGATGGGCTACTTCCCCTGAAATCTCCCCGAAATGCATGCTTCAGGGTGACCAATATCTCTTGAGTCGCCCCAAGATCTGTTACAAACAATATTCAAAATTATTTACAAAATCAATATGCTAACTATGGCAGAATAATGATGTTTGCCTTTACTGTATATGCTTGATGCCCCCCCCCAAGTAGCCCTTAAAATGAAAGAAATAGCCCTCAAAATTCTGCAATTGCCCCAATGGGAGAAAAAAAAGACAGCCTTTAAAAATTCAGATTATTTCCTTTCCTGATCTGGTTGATTCCACCACATACATTGAACATTCCTTTACGTATTTAAAATGACTGTTACAAATGGTATTGCTCCAAATTCTCAAAGGTAGTTTTTGATCGGTGGTTTTAATCGTGGTGTATGTAGACTGCATGCATCTGGTTTTGTAAGTGTGTATAGTTCAATTGAAGTTTAATATCAAGATTTTGTACCTCTGTACTCTTACATGTATATCCTACTGGACTTTGCACACTCCAGTGTAATTCTTATGTATCATACACAAAAACATTGTATTTCCATTTTAAAGTTGTTTATTATTTACACTGTATTCTACATAAAAATATACAATCATGATTATACTGGGTTCTTTACAATTAAATATTCATTGTTCACTCTAACAGTATGAATCAAACCATGACTTGGAGCAGGAGGAGATCGAGCAAGCTTCGTTGGCAATGAAGGTCTTTGGTAATGACGTCTTCTACAAGGACCGTGATGACTTTGAGCGTATGGCTGAGAAGTTCAGCAGGGAAAACATCATGCAGGTAAGGAGATACATAAACACGGTATATATTATAATTTTTTACTGATAGGGTGTGTAATATAACATTCTTCTGACTGCCAGAACCCTCTTTCCTGATGGGACATGAAGAGAATTGAAGATACATGAATGTGGTATATAATAATGTATTAATGAATGATGGGGTGGGCAACATAGCATACGTGACTGTAACTTTACATTTTCCTGTTGGCCCAAGATTGCAAAGGAGGATGGTTGAAGATTGGTATATATTGAGTATTATTGACTAATAGGTTGTGAAATATAACATTCTTTTGACCGTCAGAGTTATATTTTTGTGATGGATTAATAAAGGGAGTGGAAGATATGTAAACATGATATTTTGTATTAATGAATGATAGGGTGTGGAAATTAATTGTTGCACCGGCTTTAGCCAGTGGAGACTTATGAAAAAATCCCAGTTTCAAACTGACCTTTTTATGCATAGATTTTCTAGCAGAATGGTGTAATCAATAACTTATGCCAGAGTTAATACCAGAATTGCTTTTGACCCATCAAATTTTCAATTTCAGTAGCTTATATCATGAGACAAATTCTTCAAATTTGAGTTGTCTTCTTTGAGACCTTAAAGACATCAAAACAGTGTGAAATTGGAGAATATTTACCTTTTAAGTATTCAGCGAAAGCATTCATTATTTCATTGAAAGTAATACTTGCATAAGTTTAGCATATCTGACATGCTCCCTCAAATCCAATTTTGCAGAGAAGGCAAAAAGGAGTTTCTTGAAAAAAAAACCCAAACTTTTAGCCCTGACTTTTAAATTTTCATCAAACAACCTTCTAAATCTCGGTTCCAAAGGGCTAACCTTCATTAAACATACATTCCTATTTCCAATTGTTAACTGCCCACAGATCATCGCATCCCTGACCACGCACAGGACCCATGAATACAGTCTGAACAAGAACTTCAAGGCATCCAAGGTGTCCATCCCGACAATGGCTGGTATGCCTCTAGAGGTCAACATCCAAGGAGCATTCAACAGCATCCTGAAGGCATCAGGGAAGCTGGACGTCCTGGGCATGGTGGCCAGTCCAAGGACACTGGCTATCAAGGGAGTTTTTGAGCCAAGGTAAGCCATTTCACTTGCTATATCTTGCTAATCTAAAATATGTTGCTTTATGTTGGATACTTATATTGATATTGTATACACAATACAACATCCATTTTTTTTTTAATTATGAGAGTGCAGGCGATGTATTATCATAATCAAGTAATATCATCATGATGTTTAAGATCGATTGTTTTGACAGCCGATCCCGGTAAACATTCAAACTAAGCTGAAAGAGTATTGATAAATCATTCAATGTGCAATTTAGGATGATGAATTTCGCTCAAGTTCATCTTGACAGTACCATCTTATGGACCCAATATTTCCATATTGACTATTGTAGTACGCAGAATGGATACTTAAATATTTTCCTGAACTTGATTTGTTTTAGTGCGGCCATTGAGGTGAGCAGTAACATGATGGTGGATGCCCATTGCGCCCGTAGCGGTCTGTCTCACAAGGTCAACATGGCCACATCCCTCAGCCTCGGAGGCAGCCTGTCCTTCGAGGATGGGATGCTCAAGGTCAAGGTTGACGCTCCACCAAGACGAGAGACCGTCATCAAGGCATCGTAAGTATTTACAGAGGATAGGAAGACGTCACAGTTCTTAGAATATCATATGTTATCTGTTGGATGAAGATAATGGGAATTGATCCGAAATCATTTCTAGTAATATCTTTTTGATAAATTACTTAAATAAACACAATCATAATTAAACCTGAAATAAAGTTATATGGTAATTATAAGAAGGATAAAGATTGATTTATTGATTACATAATAGATAGACATCTTTCTATGCACTTTACATAGTAAGACATAAATACATTAATATTTTATGGAATTAAAACTAGAACTATTAGTAAGAATTCCAAAACTGATATTGAGTGTAGGAATTACTGATTCAAGATGAAAGTAAAACATGGGATAATTGAATCAAAGTTAGGCCTTAGACATTTTAAACACCATTTTTGGGAGAAATTTAAACCAGCCAGAACATGTCAGATTAGCATCTTTGCATATGATTAAATTCCTTTTTTTTTTTGCCAGATCCTCCCTGTCCTTCATGCAGGGTAATGATCAACTGGTTGCCGTATCTGAGCCAGAAATCTCCATGGATGAAACTTTTGCCAATCCAAGATACTCTCTTCATATCACTGGAACCAGACCAGCTGCACCCTTCTGTCTGGTGAGAATCTGCTTCTTTATAGCCTCCTTATACCCTTTCATAAACCCAATTATGCGGCTAATAGCAGCACAATTTGGTCCTAAAATCGGAGGAGGACCAGAGTTATCCGCATTATTTTGATGCTGCTATTATCCGCATAAGAGCAGCATAGGGACCAGATTATGACTTTATGAACGCATTTCCAAATAATGTGGATAATTGCCATGGTGCGGTCACAAGGTCACCCTTTTCCAACACCACCACATCGGAGGGGGCGTGTGCAGTTGTCATGACGATTATCCTCCTTTTTCAGGACGGGCGCTCGTAAAAATAGTGCGAATTATTTTCGGAGTTTGTGAACGCAATTTTTATTGAATTATCCGCATTACTCTTAGGCGGCTAATTGGAGGATGGGTTTATGAAAAGGGTTTTACTGTTTATTTTTTTTACCTTACACACAGAAACAGTGACACTACACATTTATTTCTTATTGAATTGTCACATTTTGATAATGACCATGTCCAGCTCAATTAAATGTAAAGGAAGTACACTTTTAATTGATTAAACTAGTTAAATGCCTTTAATCTCAATCTTTGGTTGGAATATCTAATGGTCTCACTTGATTCCTTAGATATTTTACTGCAGTGTAATAAAAAGAAGTAAATCATCCCCCCTGCTTACCAAAGTCTTTAAACACTTATATCTAAAAAAATGTTAATTTGTCTCTTGAGTATGGTTCACAGTGACAAAATTCTCATATGATGATTTACTGGTACCAATGGGACAGATGATGCTACATGTATCATTGGTATTTCAACTTTCCATTCATGACAGTTTGGTAGTATGACAGAAGTCTTGCTTATCATCACCTACATGTATAGGCTTTTCTGACCCATCCTAGAGTATTGAACTATGATATTGTCAGCAATTGTTCAATTTCATCATTGCAATGATCATATATAGGAGCACATGATGAAAAAAACAAACAAGCAAATTGGACATTAATCGGTTCATGGTGGCTCAAATTATGGGATCTCGGGGTGTTTCTCAAGGATTTAGGTGTGGCTTGGAGTCGTTCTGCAATTTTGTTTGCTTGCGGTACATAGTGCATCGCCAGTTTGGTAAGATCAATCACACTGGATGCACACGACCATGTATCCATCAATTACTGTAGGTTACATGTATGTGCTAAATATCATGTGCGCATTGGCACATAAAGCATGACTCTCAGTCAACCTTAAAGTCTTTGTGAAACACCCCCCTAGGAATATTCCTGGCTGAGATAAAGAATCTCAATGATATCTGCATTACCCACCACTAATATACTGCAACATGTTTCACAAATCAGTTCTTTTCCTTCTCTGTTTTGATAGCCCGGTGCATTATTCCACACCTGGGGAATAGAGATCACATTAGACAAGCTTGAGGATAGCCTTGTTTCCTACGATCTTGAGGTTGGATTCAGGACAAAGCAGGTAGAAATCTTCATCGTATTTTAGGGAGCTGTAGATGTAATTATGATAACATTTCGCTTTTATGTTGTACCTTATGCATAGGATGGATGTCTCTAGAAGCGTTTTGCAGATATCTGTATTTTATTCTATTTTTATTCTTCGGACAGTTCTTAATGAATTTGAAATTGAATCGATTAATAAACTTCATTCACTCAACATGACAATTTTGTTTAATGATATATATTCAGTGATAACATAAGAATAATTATAGCAGTGTGTCATATATGATGATATGACATTTCATATTAGTTCAACTCTTTTCTTTGTTGTGTTTGTCACAGAGTGTCAGGAACGGTGAGATCGTGAAAGTTGATGAGGTCCGTCTTTTAGTTGGTGCTGAAGGCAGTGAGAGCATTGGGGTGTACAGCATGGATCTGTTCTATCACCGTGCCAATTCAACACTTCTTATTGATGCAAAAACTCCATTCCATGGCAGCACGTATTTCATAGGTATGAACAACATGGTGTGAATGTGTTTTAGATTTGCCATTTGGTGTAATGCATTTCAACTTCAAAACAATTTGTGTGATAACCATTTGGTCTAATAAATATGTACCAGATCTTGTACCAGTTTGTCTAATTTCCAGTCAGTGGGATACTGTCTGTTCAGTATTCAGTGCAACTGTTAGAAGTTGAAAAACCACCACTAGTCGAAACAATAATGAAAGATCAGTATGAGAGGCCAGAGAATGGTTTTAGAAGTGGGGGAAGGGGGGCTGACCATGCAAAAGATAGGAAGCAGATGGTAATGCTTCTGTTTTTGTGCAAAAAAAGACCCCCCCCCCTTGCCGAGTTCGCAGCCCCTGTTTATCAAAATACTGTAGTCGAGTACATGTAAGTGCATGTATATCTTGATTCTGCAATGTCTTCCCTCCAGGATCACTCCAAAATGAGCAAACCAACAAGAGACTTCACCTGCAAGCAACTTCAGATGCTACCGGAACTGTTCAGACCTACGTCTTGGACGCTGGTATGGACACCATCCCACTGTCCAACGGTATCAAGTTCATCCCAGTCTTCTCCTTGACGATCCCAGAGCTTGTGAGCTACAACCTAGAGGGATACATCAGCAGCACCGACCAGGATAAGGTGGTGGATCTCAGCCTGGTCGATGGATCAGAGCAAAGGCTTATTTCCCTGAGAGGTAAATCACAATTTTTTTTCATATCAAGCAGGTATTTGTTATTCTTGAGAGTTCATGAGAAGTGGATTGTGATTTTCCAATCCCAGAACTCTGGAAAGAACTAAAAATTTAGCACTTGTCGCTGTTGATGTAGTTCTGATGGACAACGTTCGATGTAGTTTTTAATCGGCGAACAATTTTTATGTTGGATATCATCCCTTTTGAGGAATTCCTTGTAAAGCTCATTACAGGTAACCTGTGTGTATTTGCTTGTCTTTAAGAGCATTGTTTTTTTTATTTGCAAAGGGCATTTATGAGAGGTCCGTATCTTAGCACGTATCAAGTGCATGCTCTCAATTAAATGCTTTTTGCTCAATGTACCAATATTTGTACAGGCACTTGTGAAAGATCTTTGCATTCATCATTCAGATATGATAGTTTCGTCTGCGGACAAATCATGTACATAGCAATTCATTGTGGCTTACTCAGTTACTATTTGACCCTTACCTGCACTCAACCCAGGTGAGGTAAATGGGTACGGCAGGAAATAATTCCTCAAAAAGCTGTGTGCAGCTGAATCGATAGCCTAGCTTAGCCGGGTAAGAATAATAGCAGGGACAGCTGGGAGAACAGTTTTCGGAACTGAAGTGGCTACTCTGGGTAAATATGCCGTTATTATTATTATATTACCTTTGATCTTTGATTTTTCTTCAGGTGACTTCATCAAGAATGACACCATGCGCCTCCTGTCCGTGTCCGGTAACGTTGGTGCCTTCTCCGGCTCCCTCCAGGGGGGCTACAAGTCGGAAACCACACCCTCATCTCGCATGATCACTCCCATCTTCAGCCTTACCAGCGCTTTCCCTGTTGTCTCTTTGAGACTTGGTGGAGGCCCTCTTGTCCTCTCGGACAATGGTGTGACCATGGGTGAACTCTACCTCACCTCAGCCAACTCAAGACTGATTGAGATATCCCGTGAGTATGATTCAGAACTATCGTTCTTTTATTAGCTTATCTGGTCTGTAGGGCCGGTGACGCCACATTTGCTCCTACGACAGTATCTCTGGTCGTAATATCTCATAGCGCATAGGGTTAAAGTTAGGATTGTTAAAGGGGTTTTGTTTCAGAATGATGTAAAGAAAAGGATTATTATTTATTTTGTTGTGGACGTTTGATTTTCTGTTTGGCTTAACATGCAGATTTTTCATTGGAGTAATTAGTGCCATAGCAATCTTCACTGGACCAAATGTCAGGGAACTGTAGGGCTAGGGGCCAGTTGCAGAAGGAGTTGTAATCAGACACAACTTAAAAAAAAAATCAAATGCATCTTGATTTTGTGCTGATCAGACGTGTATTTAGGACTTGCGTCCTACGTTACTTTAAATGTAATTCTCTGCAACGGGACCCTGATGTCTGTCATCTGGCGTCTGTTGTCCGCTGTCTTTCCACATTTTGAAGACGCTTCTTTTTTGTCATTTCATGTCTGATTTGAATTCTGTTTGCCTTAAAATGATCAGACTATGTTGGGATTCAAATCTGCTACATCGAATATGTTAATTTCTGCGCATTTTTCAAATTTCGCATGAAGTGTTTTGATTATTAGTTGCCGTTATTGCTGTAATAATAACTTCTGTTTACCCATTCTCTGTATCACCACCTGTACCTAACTTTAAATGATTTGCAATTCATTCAAGTTAATAGCAACTTAATCTTCTACTTAAAGAGAAAAAAACTGATATCAAGTATACATATGCAGAGATATTGAGTAGGATCCCTTTGAACTTCTTCCGTTTGTGACATAGAAATTTGAAATTCAAGATTTTTGTTTGACCTTTCAACTTCAGACCTACACCTCGAGAAAAGTGAGAGGAGGTTTGGTGTCCAGGGTATGATCAAAGAAATCATTCCTTTCGGCATCGAGTTTGAGATGACCAACGACGAGCAGAGACAGTACTCCGTGGATCTGACCGTCAACTCCATGGGCTCATACAACATTCAGGGTACACTCTTCAACAAGTCAGCAGACTCTATCTACAGGATTGAGGTCGTGACGTCAGTCAACGGCAATGAGTACTTCAATGTAACAAGTGAGTGTGAAATAATTATCACGTCAATTAAGTGTCTGACCTATTGTAAGTTGAATAGAGCTAGGTCTGTTTTTCATCATACCTTATTAGCGCCAGGACCTGGCAGAGATACTTGTACTTCCCTCTGTTGAATGCATACCATTAGAAGAAGATACTGTAGGAAATTCATAATTCAATATCCACTGTTGTACTTACATTGACTGTTGAAGATCTTGTTGTATTTTGTGGCTTTTCATTGATTGGTGATTTTAAGTTGCATCTGAGTCCCAATACTTTCTCATGAACAGAGATGTCATGACTTTATCAAAGCATAGTCGAATGATGTGTAAGTCATTTCAGATGACTTTCCCTTTATTAGGATGAAGTACATGTACAGTTTAATTGTAAAGTAAATTCATTCTCAACTTCTGGGGGCAATTGAAATATTTGTAACAGGGTTTGGTGATATGGTGATTTTTTTTTGCCTGATTGCTATTCATCTGAAAGATAAGAAAGCATGAATGCTTGTAAGCAAGCAACCAGGGGACTGTAGACATAAGGTCCTCTCTGAGGGACTTGGTAATGCCTCATCAAAGGGCACTAGTGAGTCAAGTGGGAATCGAACCGGGGTCACCAGAATCCGAAACCCTGGCTCTACCAACTGAGCTAAGACACCTCCTTTTAAACCTGTTTGCCACTGAATTCCGCAATTCCCATAGATTTTTGCACAGGGGCCATGTGGTTCGAGTATGTAGACAGCAGGATAAGCATGAAGCATTCTTGTCCCATGACAGGTGAATTCAAGAACCAAGTCAGCACGCATCAGTACCTGGACACCATCATCAAGTTCAGAGGCAATCAGATCTTCAGGACCAAGAACGGTCTTCAGGTCCAGCCCATGAATTCCGGGAACAGGTTCACCCCGATCTTCCTCTTGGAAACAAACGAGCTTGGAAGTCTCTCTCTGGGAGGATCAGTCAATGTATTAGTGCACAGTGGAATCTTGATCAACAACCTGAGGCTGATTGGTACTGAAGATATTGTAACTCTCAGTGGTATGTATTGCTGATATGTTAAGCCGTTAAGCCCTATATGCCCAAAATTTATCTGGCTAGTGTCCATGGGCAGTGGGTAATATGGTATGTACTGAAATCAAATTGTGTTCAATGGGTTAAAGGGTAACCTAACTTTGGTGGTGAAATGATTTGTGTGAAAGGGTAAAACATGAGAAGAACAGAAAGGTAAGGTAGCTAGCAATGGCAAATCAAAATGAAAATCAGTATTAGGGGGTAAAATGAGAATAACAAAATAATGAGTGAGTAACCCAATCTTTATATCTGCAATAAAGAGGGCAGTATTCATTTTAATCATTTAAACAGTCAAGTGTCAAAATTTTAAGATTTTTTAAAAAATTTTAGGCATTTTATGTAAATGCCCCCAAATGCAGTTTCCCCCTATCCAAACCCCAGAATTTAGTGCAAAATGAATGGGCGCACAAAAAAATTGTTTCCACTTCTTCCCTTCAAATCCCAGAATTTTGTGCAAATGACAAATGACAAGCTGCAGTTGTTATGAGATTGTTGGCACATTTCTCAGAATTTAAGGAACACCATTAGCTCAAACCTTAAGAAATTTTTATTTAATCTTAAGTAGGTGCTCAAACATCAAAGAATAATTTTCATTTATGGACAATGAATAAATACTTATACTTATAGAGTCCCATATCTTTACAAGTAACAATTCTTTGTTTTTCATCTGCATTCAGGCTCTGCTTCCCTGGACCGTGAAATAAGGACTATCGACTGGACATTGAATGTTGGTGGTGCTTACGTCATCGGGGGTGTATCAGGGTCTGCCTCCCACCGTGATAACACTCTGACCTTCCAGTCATCTTTGACATTAGATGGATCAAGCCAACCTGACTACAGCCTCAACATTGAACTTCAGAACTCGACCGCAGAGGTTTGTAGTTCCATTGAAACTCATTTGACCCAAGATTGTTCAATCTTAGGGGTTGGTGCAAGAAATTATTTGCAATCAGTTGCTGATCACTGTTCCAAATTTACGATTGATAGATCCATTTAAACTAAAGCAAATTAGTTTAACTTCTTGTTTCAAAAAGCAGACCAACAATTAAATGCAAGTTTGCAATCAATTTCATTACTTATGATTGATTTTTGGAGCCTAAGTTTACTTGGAATTGATTGCAAGTTAATTGCAAACTCTCCATTAAATTGGTTCCATGACAGTTGCTCTGGCGACAATTGCTCTGATGGAAAATCTGCGCTATAAGCCACACATAAAACCTAATCTTCAGAACTAAATAAACCCTTATCCTTATCTTTACATTATTCTGAATCAGAAACTCTTATTACAATCCTTACTCTAGCCCTATGCCTTCTGAGAAATTAAGACCAGAGTAGTTGTCGCAAGAGCTAATGTCGTCTCACATTTTTTCTCGGTCACCTTTGCATCACTTAAAGTGTTTCCTTATATTAGAAAAAAAATTGAATGACAACTTACCTTGATTTAGATTGACTGAGAACACAGTACCAATGGTAACTGTCAGATAAAACATATTTTCTTGGATAAAACGTTCTTTCCTGAAATGCTTCCCAGGGTCCTGTAACATAAAGGTTTGCGATCAATCGCTAAATAGCATTGGCCTATCAAAATCATTTTTGCATATGAAATTAGTTCAAAATGTTGGCAAGTAAACAATCAAAATATGTTCCTTCATACATGTATCTACAATCCATCATAAACCTTTATGTTACTGGGGACACAGGTATGCTATTGTGATTTATCCTGAAGGCCAACAAGGCTTATTTCAGACTACAGTATTAAGTTCATAGAACTGATGTTTCAACAATGTACTTTGCATAAGTTGATATAATATAATAATAATATTCCCCTTTTATATAGCACTTAATACATGTGAACGACGTATCTAAGCGCCGTACAGATAATATTTGTAACCCCAGTCATTGAATCCTGGCATGCAATGTATGCACCTTCTCCCCTCCCTTTGGAACATTCCAAAAAAAAGTTCCAAGACTCATTTGCTAGGGACACTACATAGGCTTTTGCATCCTACTGGGTTTAGCATCTCCTGACTCTCGAGAATTGAAAAGTAAACCTGTCCATGTTATCACTGTTTCTTGATCAGGGTGAGATCTTTGCATGGGACGGCAAGATTGAGCTGGACATGCCCCACCATCCTGAGCTGAGCTTCCGTATGGACACCGAATATGCCTTATCTGATGGCCGATCCAGCGGAAACGTCTTCAGGCTCTGCTACGATGGAATTGACTGTACTTCTACTGATAAGAGGGTATGAGCACAGAAACCTCTTGTTTTTTGTAATCTGTGTTTTCTTTGATGTTGACCTGTGAACTGTCAATAATTTTAAGGTCACAAGGTTCAAGGTCGAAGGTAACTAGAATTTTTGTACCTGAAAAATACATTTTATCGTGAGAACTGAATTTTTATTCATTTTGAAGGATCACTCATGTATTCATATGGGAGTGGTGTTGACTTTGAGAAGATTTTGGGATCACTGGGTTGAAGGTCAAGTACTTGAAAAAAATGTCATTCATAAAAGTTGCTGTTCTCACAGTAACTTCTCATAATGGCTTCTATAAAACAGATCAAATTTGAAGTTGACTTTGAGTAATGATCTGATTAGGATATTGGGAATCATAAAAATGTATGAAAAGTCAATTGATTAATTTCATGATATATTTCACATGTTACAATTATGGAGGCATAAAGTTTCACGAAGCATAGTTCAGAATCCATGTAATTTTGATAATGTTTTGTAAGAATAGGTAAGTGATGCATGCACAATGTGAATGCCATTGAAACGGAATTCATGATACTAATATTTAGCATATCATAAAGTTATATTACTTTCTGGCTAGTGACTAATGGTTTGATGAAAAACTCTCCCTTGCACACTATGATGCGACTTTAACTTCAGATGAAGAACAAAAAAAAATGTCATCATATTCCTGCTCTCATCCGTGTTTTTGTTCCCCCTTGATCACCCCTCCAACACTCCAGATCACTTTGAGCCATGACCTGACCTTCAGTCATGTAAGGAACGTTTCATACAGTCATGACATGGAAGTGTCCTACACTCATCCTGCTGTTGGTGTTGACTTGTCGATGGAATGGACCACCGGATGTGTCGTAGGTGTTGTAGGTGCCTCCTCCGGCATGGAGCTGACTCTGAGGGACCATGAAGAGGATCTATTCACCACCACCATGAGGTACACCGCAGAAGGACCGTCCACCAACGGCTCCGTAACGATCCTCCTCACGGCTCCAGGTTACTTCGATTACGAGTCCACAGACATTTTCCACTTCAGCAACCCCATGGACATCCTTTGGTTATCGAGGTACAGATCTGGCGAGCAGGTCATGAGCTTCCTCGTGCGCTTCAATATGACTGCTGAATCTGAAACAGATTTCGGGACGACCACTGTTTTGGAATATACAGACATCAGGAACGATGCCTATACTCTTGAATATATTTTTGACAAACATAACGACAATAAGTTGGACTCGATGGTTATCAAGAAGAATTCTGAGTTGAAACTGTGGAAGCTTGAGGAAGACACGGTGGAGATATCAGAAACCCGAATCTTCACTCGTTACATCCGTGCTTTAAGGACCACGTTCCAACCTGTCCAGGACATACGCTACTACCAAGCGGTGACTATCGATCGTCAAACTGGCAATGCCAATGCAGACCTGCAGCTTCGGTTCCTCCCTGGCCAGAAACCGATCTCCCTCATTGCCGATTTTACAAACAGAAGCACGGAAGCAAAGGAGGACGGCCAGATCATCGCCACTCTTACTCTCCCGAAGACTGCCATCACTGTTCTCACTGAAGGAAAGCTCGAGAAGGGTGTCCCGTCCGGCAATATGAGCATTAAGATACAACCTCTTATGAGATCAGCTGAAACCTATGCTGTTGAGTTGGCCATGAAGAACAGGAGCTCCTCATCAAGCCAGGTGTACGACACCGCCTTGACCTTCAGGTCTCCTGCAAATGTTGGGTATGGTCTCAAACACACAGTTGAGTACATGTTTTCTGAAGATCAACCGCCATTTATGACAACTTCTCTCACTGGCATGTGGGGTGGTAAGTCCTAGTAGTAGTATTCATGATGATGGTGATGATGATGAATGTAATGGTGATAATATTGGTGATGATGATGAGAATGATGGTAATGGTGGGGATAATGATGATATTCGCAATAGTGACAATCATTAATTGTTGTGATTATAATAATAATGATAATATTACTGATGATGATTATTTCAATAATGATAATAATTATAGCTTTTCATTGATTTATTTTTTTTAGATTGGTATTATTTGCCAGATGCTCTATTGTTATCATACCGGTTGCATTTATGCTGAAGTATGGAAAATTGTGATTCTAGTTGTATAATATATTTAATTTTTGCATGATGTTTTCATTCTTTGCAGAGGAGGAGGTAGTTTTCGATGGAGCAGTATATGTCCACGACCCCTTGAATGAGGGCATTGCATGTGACCTAAGCCTTACCACCCCAGCTCACGTGTACAGCCTTGGAACTAGGTTTAATATGGAGTCCCGCAACATCACCCTCGCCAAAGACTCCGTCATCATCTGGTCATCCAACTACACCCAGAACTTCCTGGAGAGCGATGCCGGCTTCAGCTACAGCCTACAAATTCTTGAGAGCGTGATGTCCTATGGCTCTGGGCTGACCGTGACCCTGAGTAATATCAGCAATTCCTACGAGTTCAACCTCCAAATACAGGAGAATGATCGGGAGAACCTCTACACCATCTGGGAGCTTGACCTTTTCCCTGGCCAGAAGCGCTTTGACCTGACCACGGAGACCAGGTCAGATTTCTTGCCAGGTTACAACACCAGGACCTCTCTGAACTTTGAGAAAACTGAGCTGGCTTCTACTCTCTTCTACTCACATAATGTGGACAACAGGGACGTGGTAGGTCCCTTTACTGACTGTTTCATATTACTTGACTTTGTAGTAAACATTCGGCATGGCATTGGTTCACAAAAATTTAATCACTTGTTTTGAAAGCACAATTCAACATACTATTCAGTTTATTTTGTCATGATGACACTGAAAATTGCATGCCAAGATGAAAGATGAAAGTATTCTCTTATCTATTATCCTGTTACAAGAGGTTGGATGATAGAAAATTACACATGTATGATGATCAGTGCCACCCAAATATTAATGGCATGTGCACAAACAACATTTCTAGAATCTGGGAATTACGAAAAATTCTCTTAATCTAGATTTCTAAGACAAGACAAGTATTGAAAAAAGAACAGAGCAAAGCAATTAGTTTGACTCTCTCTCTTTCTATGCTAGTTCTCCTTGACATTCACCAACGGGTCATCAGACGAGCCCAACTCCCGTACCACCAAGATTGTCATCAGACAGCCCACCAATCCCAGCATCAACCTGCATCAGGTGGTCCTTGTCGATTCCTGCTCCATGAACGAGCAAGGAGTCGCCCATAACACCACCCTGATGTGGGGTAGTCTGCTCCCTACCCAGACCGTTGCCTTGCGTTTCACCGGCAGAAGAAACCAGGGTGGAGCTGGGGCCACCCTCATGCTCCGAAATGAGGGCCGCATCTTGGGCTTTGGAAGAGTGTACACCCTGAACTTTGACAAGACCAGTACCGAATCTCTTACAGGCTGCAATGTAAGTGTCATACACCACATCTGGGGCCCATAACACAAAGCTTACATGTAGCAATGATCGTAGAACATTTTTGTGCGATTGATTCCATGGACTACAATGTACAATCAATCGTGAAAATCAAGCGTACGATCAATTGCTAATCTTTATGTTACGGGACCCAGATGTTGGGAACTTATTTCTGGCCACAATTTGAATCATTTCTTATGTGTACTCATGCAGTTTCAAGAGACTGCAAATGAAGTTAACAGTGATACAACTATTGGAAGTACTCTGAAAATTTGTTTTGCCCAATTGATCGTGGGCCCGGCAGCCATTGTGCCGCGCCAGATCGACATAGCTCTATCCTTTAAATTGTTGAGTGCCAAACAGGGTAGCTGCAACTCCTTTGTTTTAATGTCTTTTGGTCTCACACAGCAAGGGTTTGGATCTCCTGACATTCTGGTTGTGAGGTGGACACTCTACCTAATTAAACTAGGTGTAATATATTGACAATATTGAATATTTTCAAATTACCAGATTACTCCAAATTGACCAATCCTGATCTTGATATATTCCATTGAAATAACATTTGAGAAACAAGCTTCAGACTGACTGATACGTACATTAAATGGTTGGGTTTCTTCAAAAAGTAAAATTCTCTCCTTTAGTTCTTGCTTAATTCATGCGTTTCAGAATAAATGCACCAGCAATGGTCATAATAATGAGAGGCTTGGGGGTTGACCACTTCTTCCTTAGACATAGAAGATATTGCAGACACCAAATTACAAAATAAAGAAATACAGTATGTCCGAACGATGACTTCCAAGCCAAGGGAAATATAAGGAGTAACCAGTGGTGCTACATGTAGCAATGAGATCCAGGAAAAATTGTAGTGTTTAATTAAATATTGTAATCACTTTCTTAGGGAACCACAGACTGCAATTAACGCATGGTATTTAGTACGCTTTTTTGTTTTGATATTCAGCTGAATTTCAGCTTATATTTGGCTTTCTCCGGTACAAAAAGTATGGGAGCTCTTTCTATTTCAGACTTTTTCAATACTCTTCAACTTCTTCAGATCTTTTTATTTGTGACAACTCACGCCCCTGAATATGGGCAAAGTGGCTGGTATTATGAAATGCATGTATCGGGTGTGGCTTGAAGATCCTAATCAGTTGTTACCAATTTTCTCTGCTTCAGACCACTTTCACCGGGGAGAATGGAAACATCGTCTCTGTTCGATCCGTGCTGTCCAATAATAGCCTTGGCATCACCAAGGATTATGGTTACAGTGTCACCACTACCATACTTGACAGACATGTAAGTAATAATTGGTTTTATAATTGTAATATTTCACTTTTAAATGAGGGCTTAATGCATGAGACAATTCCTCTAGGCCATTTTATATTTAGTTGTATTGCCCTGATAATTTGATTGTTGATTGCATGCATACAGTGTTTAAACTTTTTAAGAGTGTCAGCTCTCAAGTGCTACATGTACATGTAGGCCTAACGTATTAGCCCTCACACCTGTTTGGAGAGTGACAAAATGGAAATTAATGTAGCTTTTGAGTATACATCCATGTTTTATCAATATAAATGTAATTATAGTGTCATTATAATTTCTTGACTTGTAAGTATCCATTGCAATATACATGGAGGTAAATATTGTAAATATAACTATTTCTGTAATGTAGAATCTGAATTAATCAAAATTGAACCAAATCGAATCATATTGATTTTTATGCATATGCCTGTATCATTGTTATCATTCATTGCATTATAAATGTAGGTAAATGTACGAATATGTATTTGTGTCATGTAGACTCCGAAAGAATAAAAATCAAACTGAATTGTTTTGCTTTTGACCATGTTTCGTGTATATTCCTTTGATCTCTTCAGCCAATCACAATAGCGAGCAGCCTGATTCAGAATAGCGGAAACACAGTCATGGACGCCGACCTGACCATCACCTATAGCATTGAGAAGAACCAAAAATTGACCGCTGGCGTCGAGGTCACTCGTGTGCCGAATGGTCACTCCATTCACCTGAACCTTCAGCATTTGGTCAACACCATTGATGTGGACATCATTGGGTGAGTGCACGGGATATCTGGCTCCAGTTTCACAAAACTTGTAAACACTTGGCCAGTGAGATATTGGTTGATAGTACATGTACATGTAGCTATTGACAGATAATGTAATTTTGTTACGTGAAGCCTTCTGATCTCATGCTATCTTTCTCTCTGTCTCTGCCTCTTGTGATGTTTAAACCTAACAGAACTGACCACCTTAAAGGTATTGTTTAACTTTGTGAACCAAGATGAAACATGTGTACAAGTGCATGTATTAGAACTAATAAACCCTGAAAACAACCATTATTGAGAATGAAAAGCGAAAACTACAAGGCAAACCCTGATTTTGTAAATAGGCGTCTTATAGACACCTAAATAGGACACATAAGTGTATGGGATGAAATTAAGATGTTGTTTCTGGTCACTTTATATTTCAATTTTTCAAGCACTAAATAATTATTTTCGAATGCAATTTTTTCTGGGATTCATTTTTGTAACATATCACAGACACAGGTGACAAATGTGACCTTCTAGCTCAGTTTTTTAAAAAGTCAAACCAATGTTAACCAATCACTTTAACCTTCGGTCATTCAAAAAATAAAGGTGATTGTGTCGAAAAGTCAAGATGCGTACATGTAATTCTGCATGTGGTCAGTCCATTCACACAACTTATCTCAAGGTGCCTTAAGTTGTACGTGAGCAAGGAGTTTCTTTAATGGACAATCATCGAAAGAGTTATGCTAAATCATTCATTATGTGATGTTTTAAATTCTCTAGAACCTATTCGAATACTTCTGAGCAATTTGAGGTCTCGCTTGAGAACAGCGTTCTTCTTGGTGAGGATCGACATATGCCTGAACTTTCATTCACCCTCAATAGAGCCACGAAGGAGGTGTCCTTCATGGTATGTATAATTGCTTTATATTGCTTATTGAGATTATGATGATGTTTGAATGTTTGCATGGTGGCATGGACAATCATGGAAGTGGTTTACGATGCACCATCTGGTGAGTCATAGATGGACTGTCAAATAAAAGTGGATAGTGGTAGAAATTAACTGGATAGGCGAGAAAGAGGAAGTTTAGAAAGTACATTTATAATTGGAAATGAGTTTAGTCGTCAAAAGGACTGAACCAGATGACAGGCTGAAGTAGTTTGAGAGATGGGAGGCTTGAGTGGTTGGGTAGATGACATTTAGGCATTCAACTTGGCGACCAGTGTTGTCTTGTCATTTTCTCATAATTATGCTCTTTGTTTGTGAATGTTTCGGAACCTTTTGACTTCCCCAAACTCGCAGTACACTGGCAGCAGACGCTATGGATTCTGGGGCCGGTTTTTCAACAGAACCACCGAGGCAGGCCGGGCGTATCAGATCAGTTGTCGCAACACGTTCGACAGGCGTGTGGTGCCATATGACATGATGTTCGACGAACCACGAAGACTGGTGGGCATGACAGTCCAGTACAACCCAGGTATGTACTAAAGATAATTGATGGGGTCAAGGGTGTTACACGTAAAAGAATGATTTTCTGGTATGCAGAGGACTAGCGATCATTTTATAAGCAGAGGTGTTGTGGCTCAGTGGATAAGTCTCCGGACTGTGTACCACAAGGTCCGGGGTTCAAATCCCACCACAGCACTTGCATCCTTTGGCAAGGCGTTTATCTATATTTACCACTCCTCACCCAGGTGTAGTAAATGGGTACCCGGTTGTAAGGAATTCCTTGAATGCTCGAGCACCCAATCAGGGTCGCAGTACTAAAGCTGGGGCAATATTATGCAGCACTTAAAAACATTTGTATTAAGCACTGTATAGATGTTGCATATTATTGTAATTAAGTCTCGCTATCGGCTATATCCAGATGTAGCTCATGCCGTTAATTTGTGTGACCCAGTAGTTTTCAGTAAAAGCAAGAGGGATGACACAAGTAGCAAGCTATTGGATTCCTCCTCGAAATGTAAGTATAGATAGAGAACGTGGTTGGGAAGGGGATGGGACTGATCTAACTACCATAAGAGCAGGCCGGAAGTTGTTTGGTCACACATCGCTGAATAAGAAATAGAATTTCTAGTTCAGTGCACAAAGTGAATGGCAAATTTATGCAGTGGGTCACACTGTACATCCTGGAACTTATGGTTATTGCAGATAGATATTGTGAGTGGGCCATGAATTTTGATATTATTTAAGTAATGTTATTTAGTTTTTGTTACTTTTATTATGACTAAAATTTTTTTCAAATTAATTTCATTTAGATAATGCTGATGACATCTGGGAGTTCCTGGCAGGTTACCAGAACGATACAGCCGTCTTTGCTTCTTTGGACACCGTCCACTCTGGCCAGACAATCCAGAATGGTTCTCTTGTCTTCAGCTTAGATGGCAGCATGCCAAAGGTTCTTACCACCCAAATCAAGTGGGAGCCGGCATGGCCACAAGACCTCAAGGTATCTAGTCTTACCAAGGATTTAACACCTTTATTCTCATTTGTGGAAATGGTTTAAGGTACACCATATGTAAAGTCCAGGACTAAAAGATAGTGGATAGAGGTAGAAGTGAAAGGGATAGGCGAGAAGGTGGAGGTTAGAAAGTAGATCTACTGTTGTCCTTAAATGAACTGTAAACAAGAAGGCGTGGAAAGCTTGGGTAGTAGGCATGATGAGAGGCTTGGGTAGAAGGCTGGCTTTAGTTGGAGATATGAGAGGAAGATAGGCTTGAGCCAACAAAGTGGAGTTGTAGAGCAGAAGCAGGTGAGAAGACTCAACACTTTTGGGCATGTTGACTGTCTGTCCTTCTTGCAATGACCGTCATTTTGCTGTCCTATCTCTTCACATAGGCTGCCATTCAGGACATCATCAACAAGACAATCGCGCTGCAGGCTGAGAAGCGTGCATCCATCTGCGACGGCTGGAAGAAAGTGGCAAACAGATTGAACCAAACAGCAATAAACTTCATGGTATCCAACATAGACATCTACACTCGGATGCAGCTACTGAAGACTAGCGTCGAAGCTGAATGGGAATTGACCACACTTCCAAGGATGGTACAAATTGGCAACCTCGTTGTAAGTTTCTCACGTTTAAAGGACTGTCTTTCATGTCACTGATTTATTATGCATTCTATGAGTTGTTTAAGATAATGTACATGTAGATCACTTATAAATCAATTTCTATACAATGACTTGAGATATTACAACATTTATAGAAAAGAGATTTTGTTCACTTGAACATATAAAAGAGATATGCCAGGTAATCTATTTAAAAAGGAAAAGGGAAAATGGCATTACTTCTCTTTAAAAAACATCTGTCAAAATTTTTTTGGGGTCTTTTTATTGATTAAAAAATTGAATTCTGAACCAGCTGTAGATAAAGACAATTGGTGAATAAACTGTTAGTTTGTTTCCCCTCTCTCACTATCTATCTTACTATTTTTTTCCTATTTCATATATACCTCTTGTATTTTTCTTCTGGTTTCGGATGCAGAAAGACTTGAGTTTAAACACAACTCAATATCATATTCAAGTCTTAGGGGGTGTTGCCAGAAAATATTTTCAATCAATTGCAAATATTCTGTTGTCATTTTATAATTGCTAGATCAATTTGAACTGCAGCAAATCAGATTTCACTGCTTGTTTCAAGAAGCAGATTAGCATTCAATCACAAATTCACAATTAATTTAAAAACTTTAAATTGATTTAGGGACCAACAATCGACTTGCAATTGATCGCAAGTTTCTTGCAATGCTCCACTATTTTCATTCCTCTGATTGGTTGAAAATCAATATTTGTTCAATTTTGTAAAATTGCGTTTGATTGCAACTTTTTGCGCAATACATGTAGGTCCCTCCATTATGGTTCCATGACATTTGCTCCGGCGACAATTGCTCAGATGAAAAATCTGCGCTTCAAGCCAAACATAAAACTTAATCTCCAAAACTAAATAAACCCGAATCCTTATCTTTGCATTATTCTGAACCAAAGACTCTTTTACAATCCTAACTCTAACCCTTTGCCATCTGAGACATGAAGACCGCAGCAAATGTCGCAGGAGCAAATATTGCATCAATGAATACATCATCTGCTCATTTTTGTATATCTTATGCCTATCGCAGGGAAAATGGATGGCATTCAACCAGACATTCCACAACAACTTTGTAGGCCTCGACGAGAAGTCCTTTGCCTACATTACTTTGGCTATGGAATTTGCGAATGTCGACACATACTTCTCTACACGATTCAATGCGTTTTCAGAGGTAAATACTTGATTTCTTCTTCTACATTTTCTTGAATGAACCAACTTAGTGGAAATAAATTCTCGCACAATATCCAAATGAAATTCACTTTATTTTTTTTTCTCATTGAATAAAACAGTTTGTCAGTGTTTATCCTGTAGATTTTGCCCATGTTTTGATTCAATTATGCATTCTCATTGGAAGGAAGAAAGCCATTATACAAATAGTGAATGTTCATGAGTGCAATGGATAGAATACTTCACGAGGTGAAAGATGAAAAGATCTATTCGAGGCGTAACCGAGTTGAATGGATCATTCATTTCATCCGTCACCGAATGAAGTATTCTGTCCATTGCACAAATGAAGAAACATTCATTATTTGGTTTATATGACACTTAAAACTTGATTATTTTTCATAGGAAATTTATCGATTTCGATGCAAAATATGATAATTTTTTTCAAACAGGCAGTTACCATGGACTGGTTGTCATTTCGATGATTCATGTCAATGTGGCTAATCTGTAGACTGTTCCTACGATGGATTTCATAATGAAACACTAGACAGCTTTGACTTAATCTTAACATTTCCTAAAACCTTGTTTTTTTTTTAAACAGGCAGTTACCATGGACTGGTTGTCTTTTGAAGGGTTATTCAGAGCCATTCAGGATGAGTTCAATGAGACGGCCATTGCTGCCCACTTGGCTGCCGGTGATGAGGCAACGAACGCTTTCTTTGACAATCTATTCGCCCAGTTTGAACAGGACATCGAGTCCATGGATCCAGACTTCACGCCACTCGCTGAACGCCTCTACACCATCGGTCAGAACCTCAATGCGGTCGGAGAGCGCATTCGTGAAGAGTTCAACACAAGGATTGGTGAGTACAACCAGGTCAAAATACTTGTACATGTTTTATAGAATGATAAGAAGAAGAGGTTTTGGAAGAGCCAGGGGTTGAAAAAAATGAGGGATCTTAAATATATAAGAAGGTAAATGTCCTGGTGGGTGTTTCATAAAGCTGTTCGTAAGATACAAATGACTTTACGCACGACTGGTGATCCTTTCTTGTGCTATGTGATATCCCTATGCAATTGATTTATGACCTAAGAACAGGTTCCAGTCGTGCGTAAAGTCGTTCGTAACTTTACGAACAGCTTTATGAAACACCCACCAGGTTTTTAAAAAGTGAAGCAAATAAATTGAAATTGAGAACAAAGGTAAACAAAACCAAGCCAAGTTGAAATAAATTTGAGATAAACAAGAAAGTGGACTATAAAGGAAATTAAAAACAATGCGAGGTACTTAGAACACATGCTCTAGTGTAGTACTTGTTGATAATTTAAATTATGCTTTGTCTTCTTTCTCCCCAGCTGCCTTGAGATCTGAAAAGAGAGCCATCAAGAATGTCATAGCAGCCATTGCTGAGGATGTCCAGAGTTTTAATGCCTCTCTCAGGACAGCTGCATCAAATTGGGAGGTCGCTATCGAAAGAGAGCTTGAGCTATTCCGCAACTTTGATTTTAGCCAAATCCTCACTGTTGTAACACAGTTCAATGAAACCATCCGAATGGTAAGCATGATGAATTGCAGATGTAGGACAATCTTGAACCTGTTTTTATTAGGATGATTGCATTCCAGATTGTGGTTGCAGGAATGAAAGAATGATGATGATGGTGATGATGATGATGGTGGTGGTTGTGGTGGTGGTGGTGGTGGTGATGATGATGATGATGAAGATGATGATGATGATGATGGTGTTGGTGTGGTGGTGGTGGTGACGATGATGATGATGGTGATGGTGATGATGATGATGTTGATGATGATACCTCATGAAGTCTCCAGGAAGGAAGCATCCATCAACTGTCCTATTGCCAGTAGTTACAGTTCTTCTATCTGTCTTTTTTCCCGATGTAATTGACAGATGATGGACGAGGCAGCTGCTCAGGAACTTTCCGCAATCACTACTCATACCTTTATGGCCCCGTACGCCGAGCACCTGGTTCGTCGGCGCCGTCAAGCTCCTGCAGGTTCACCTGGAAACCTAAACTATGACCAAATATCTGCTGCTCTTGCAAAGTTCAATGCCAAGTATACTATCCCTGATGTCCCTCAACAAGTCGATGTCCCTCAACCAGTCATTGTCCGTCCAGCTCCACCTGTTGAGGAAAACGAAGGCTACAACTTCACTGTCCTCATCAACGTCCTGAAGAAGGTCTTCAACGGCACATACGAGCTGACCAAGTTGGATCTGATGAACGGCGAGATTGTTGTCAAGATATTTTTGAAGGTTGGTCTGGTATTCTTACCATTGAATGGCTTATTGTTTCTGCTGAATCCTCCATTCTTGTTGAATCGTAGAGATACATCAGTGTACCGTTTTCGTAGACCATTAGATTATTTACATGTACTATTTTCTAATCATACCTAATATATACTGGATTATGTTTGGTAGATAATGATTTAATTTAACATGGTGATAATTGATTACTCTCATTTAATTGTAGAGGTACATGTAACCTTCTATATATTGGTGTAGCATGTTGTAAGACCATTATTTATTGTTGTCTAATCATACGAAGTATTCAGAAGATTGAGTTTAATAGAACATGGTGATAAATGATTTTCATTCCTTGTGTCTTGCAGGACTTTAGCAACATCACTTCCTTTACCAACTTCACTCATCAGTACATGGACATGCGCATGCTGGAGAGGTTCAACATGACCAAGCTGGAGAAGGTGATTGGCATGCTCCAGGAAGGTAGCCTCAGCGACTTCAAGGCCCGCTTCATGGAGCAGTTCACCGCCAACCGTACCTACTACGAGGAGATGATGCAGGAGATCCAGTCCAGGATGCTTCAGGGTGGTGTCCAGGATGCCTTGGAGACCCGCATCATCCCCTACCTGGACCGCATCGGCGACCGCATCGTCGAGGGTGGCCGTCCCTTCTTCGGCCGCATCATGGACCTCCCCGACGAGGAGGTGCGACGCTCCTTCCTGGAGGAGCTGACCAGCGAGATGGACTTCGCCACTCTGGAGAGGATGTACGGGAGGATGAAGCAAACCATGTGTGGAGTGCGTAATGCTGTGACTGCTGTAGCAATGAAGGCCAAGTTCAGTACCTGTCCCCATAGCTGGATGCCACCATACGGAGGTAAAATAATCTTTGGCCCGTATTCTGAAGTTGGGTTCAATTCAAACTGTGGTCTAAAATTGTGGTTTAAGTATGGATATAATCTCTCACAGTAGAGATGTAATGTATCAGCTTGTTACACAATGTATGACTCTTAACCCTATCTAGGCCGGGGGGGGGGGCCTCGGAGGCCCCCCCTCAACAAATCGCGCGATATTTTCGCCGTGCGAAATTTTTTGACCGCGCCGCTCGCTGACTTTTTACTTTCAAGTCTTGCGCAACTTTTGAGACCAATTTTGTTTCACCCGGGTACGTGGTTCTGAAATTACGCAACATGTAAGTGCATGTCAGACCGAAAATTGCTCAAAAACGTGATTTCGTGTACAAAGTCAATGCAAATTGTGTTTTCAACCAAAATTCATAAATGTATGATTATTTTTAGTTTTGCTAGTCTAAATGTATTCATTTTATGATCACAGAAGAGTCCCCAACAAATTTCATTGAAAAAACAATGAAAAACAAAAGGTCAAAAAAACAAAGAAATACATAAGAAATTGCAAAAAAAATATAATACATAAGAAAATGATTTGATATCACAATTTTTTTCATGTACACTTGCTAAGGACACCACAAAGAGTTTCTATACCAAAAATTAGTACATTTGGAGCTTTATTTAGGGAGTTAGAGGAAAAAGTATGATTTCGCATACTAATTACGCATAAATTAGCATAATCACTTAATAGCGATTCGCATGAAATAAATTACTATACAATCTTGTAGATTATGTCCCAGGCAACCCGCGTGCCAATTTCCGGCGCGACCGTGCGGTCGACGGCCGAGATACCCCAGCCTAGATAGGGTTAAGTCATTCTTGATTATCTGTGAAGTATGAATATGATACTTGTCTTCACCACTAAAAAGTCAGAAAAAGAGCACAGTAAACATCAGAAATCTTATTACGTGAACTCAAATTTTGACGTTTTGCCTTGCCATAGTTTTAGAACAGAGTTTAGACCATGGTCTGATTTAAACCCAACTTCAGATATGGTTGAGAACGGTTAAATGTATCAGTTCTTCCTCTATTTCTCTATTTTGCAACTTTCTTAATCTGTTCTCTTGGTTTATAACTTAAAGAGGAAATGAATATTTAATGTTGCTTTCCTAATCTGTTTTTACACAGATAGTCCTTTAAAATGATAATCGTAATGATATTGATGATTTTTTAAATATGTACACCTTTTTTTGTCCATCTCAGCTAATGCCCTTGTCATTGGAGCCCAACATTACATGACATTCGACAAACTCTTCTACGACTTCTCTGGAAAATGTGGTTACATCTTGGCCAGGGATTTTGTCCATGAAAACGACTTCTCGGCCATCGTTGACTACGAACGCGACATGGAAATTCCGATCAGGAACATGATGTTCATGATCAACTCCACAACGTTCGAGATCAAGTCTGACGGCACGGTAAGGATGATTCCATGTCCATTTCATGGTTGCAAATTTATATTCATTTGTTCCATTCAATTTAATTCAATTCAATCTATTTATTAGACTATGATATGTTCATAGAAACTTTTCCTTCACTGGCTTTACATAAAAAATAAACATTCAAATGTCTGCCTCTGACAGATCTTTCAGGTTCTATGTCATTAAGAAAACTTTCTTGGTTTCGTAAGGTATGTTATCGTAAGTTTAACACATGGCGTAATGCTTTGTTCAGTTATCAAAATATATTATTACATGTATGTGCTCACAAATGATACATGGACTCCATCAAATATTCTTCCATCTGTCACCATCAAGCAATCATGTCCTCATGCTGTGCATTTCACTTCCTTGTCTTAACCACAACTATGGAAAGCCAGCAACGTCGACATCTAAAATGCATGTTTATTCAAAATATTTTCTAGACATAGATGTTTACTTATAATAATACTAATGAAACGTTTCTGTATAGCGCAAAATACATAAGCAAAGTTGCATGTCTCTAAGCGCTTTTTACAAAAGGAGTGGAGATGGAGGGGAGAGCACTGGATTCTTACATTAATTGTTTACAAAATGGTGAATAAATGTGTTTTCAAGCTATTTCTAAACTTTTTGTATGGTTGTATACTTCTAAGATATTCTGGCAGATTATTCCATAAAATAGCAGCTGCATGTGAAAATGATCTTTCCCCATATGACTTTGTCACTGTATGTGGGACCTGTACTAATGACTTTTTACTTGAACGTAGCATTCTGTCAGGTTTATATGGTGTTAACAATTCAATGAGATATAATGGAGCAAACTGATGGAAGCATTGGTAGGCGAATTATACTCTGATAATTTTCTTAAAAATTCAGTGTGCCTCTTTTTTTTCATAAAGTACATTGTGCAAATAACCTGTAAAAAAAAATTACGACATGGATGGATTTCTATATAGTTAAGGTTGATTGGATCTATCGTAACTCTTTGTAAGACGGGGCCCTGGATTTCACATTTTGATCAAGAGTTTCTTTTCTCCACCTTTTCTCTCAAACTTACTCAATGGTGGTCTTCATCTATAACAGATCTCTTTTCCAAAAGTGCCGTTCTTGTAAAGTACTTATAAAAATATGTTTCTCAACTCATGCTAAAGTTCTGATGATGAATTGCAATCAGAAATTATCTACTGTATAGCTTAATAATCTGACTGATTGGCAAAAGACATATTTCATGAGAGGGTAGGGGAAAGACTTTATTGATCTATGTACGATAGTTGATGCTGAATGATTTTCTTTGTCCTGAATTTCATGATACAAACCTTATGGGTTTTTTTCTGTCTCCGGATTTCAGCTATAATTGCTGTGTTGTCAATGTCAGCATGACTGAATACAGCAAAATAAGATAGACATCATTCTGGCTATAATAATACTAATCAATATGCAACGAAATGATGTATCAAACAGGTACGAGTGAACCGCCAGCCTCAGGAACTGCCGCTGCAGCGTGATGGGACTGTCATCATCCGCATTGGAAACAGTATCTTCTTGAAGAACTCTGAGGGCATCTCGGTTGTATGCAAGTTACCCCATGACATCTGTGTACTGAAGCTGAGCGGCAGATACTTTGACAGAACCGCCGGTCTCCTGGGCAACTTCAACTTTGAACCTTTCGACGACCTCAAGACCCCGAGTATGTATCGCTATCGTTGGATGCGTATTCTACAAACCATCTATCTATCTATCTATGTATCTGTCTGTCTGTCTGTCTATCTATCTATCTTATCTATCTAATCTATCTATCTAATCTATCTATCTATTTATATTTATCTTTCTTTAAATTTTTCTTCCTCATCATTTGTCTTTCCCCTCCCTTCTTTCCTTCCTTTCAACTCTCTCTCTCCCTGTTTATATACCTCTCTTGTTATACATCTCGCTTATTACATCTCTTCATTTCTCTCCCTATAGGCAATGAGCTCCAGACCAACATCACTGCTTTCACCGAATCCTGGAAGGTCGGCAAGAACTGCCTCCGTTCCGAGGCTGCTTCCCTGGATCACAACCGGGTCCTCCCAACCATGGATCCCGTTGTGAACTTTGACCCCCTTCACCCCGACAACGAGGCCTGTGCCAGCATGTTCCTTGACAACTGTTCCCCTCTCGCTGCCTGCCATGGTGGGGTAAGTTTCCACTAAGAAAAGAAATGCATATATTTCATGAAAATATCATTCTTTAGTGTCCATTCTTAAAGTCACTACTCATCCTTGCGCAACCCTCCTCCAGAAATGGGCAGTCAAGTAACTGATCGCTCTTGTTTTCATTTTGGGAACTAGCACTTAAGCTGTTGTTTACTCACAATTTTAAGCCCATCTATGGGCTCACTTTTGATCTAACTGCCTCTGGTGTCACAAAAATAGGCCAACTTGTCAATAGTCTGTGCGCTATGTCGTTTAGAAGGAATTGTGCTACGAGGTTACTGTGCGTCTTCATATTGATTTTCCGCGCAATCCGCATTATTTTGTGTACAGTGAAATGTGATGATCGGTAATGAAAGGCCACTTGCCGGATGTCCCCAGGAAAGTCACAGCTCTTGACTTCTGTCAAGGTGTCTAATCATGGAGACGAGTACCTTATAAGGTTTTTATTATCATTGTTCTTGTTATTTTGTCCGTAGGTTGATCCAGACTCTTTCTACAGGATGTGCATCCTAGACACACGTACCCTGCCGGAGGCAGAGCGAAAGAGCAAGATGTGCAGTATTGCTGTTGCCTACAAGACCCAATGCTGGTTCAGCAAGCAGCCTGTACGCATGCCTGATGAATGCAGTAAGTACTCTTCCCCCCTTTACCATTTTAGAAACTTTGAATAGCTCTAAATAGTTTTGAATTGGTGTGTTTCCTAAATGATACATCCATGCAATTTGCACCTTGTATTGTGTTGTCACTCGGAGGGGGGGAGGGTTCGCAAAGATTTGACTTAAAGTCACGCTTAAATTTCAAGTTGCATGCGGTATAAAAGGCATCATCCCATTAGTCAAATCATGCTAAGAGGATGCGCCAAAATAGGTATTTAATTATTAAGATTGCGTGTTGCATATGCGTGTTATCACTATGCATGACTTTGAGTCATATATGTACATGTACTTTTAAGTATACACTCCCAGAACATGGAATCCTGCATAAAGATATTTCAATGATAATAAAAAATCGAACCCCATTGTATTCAGTGTCCCTTGAAGCAAATTATCTTAATTCATTTCATTATCAGTCACCTGTGAGGTTGGAGAGCAGTCCTTCCAAGCTGACCAGCCAATCAGGATCGAAGGAGAGGCGGTACCTCGCAAGGTGGATATCGTCTTCGTCGTGGAAGAGAAGCGATGTGCACGAGAGGATGCCCTTCGCCTCGACGATATGGTTGCCAGATTGGCGAGCGAACTTGAGAGTGCCGGTGAGTAGAACTTCTTGACCCCTCTCATCTTTGCCTCATTTTGTAATTTGTTGGTGATTCTGTGTGTAAACACTGTTTGAAACCCAGCCTGCTCTGGGAAATAATTTAGTGGAGGATCCGGAAGAGGGGATTCCCCCATTGAAATTTGATTTTTTAGACACAATAGTTTCTGTCCGTGTAAATGATTCACCTTACTAGCGCTGAATGCGATATAGCTTGCTGCTGTCATAGATGTGTAAGATGACACTTATTAGCATATTATTTGGAGAAATCCTTTTTGTTTCTGAAAAAAGATACATATTTCATTAGACTGCTCTCCTTCAGGGTTGGTATCCTCTGTTTAAAAATGGTTGTTTCCATGGTGATAACCAGTTTGATATGAGGATCTGTGCTGAGTCTTGAGTTCATTCATATCATTTCAGGTTATGAGGACACTCAGTTTGGTCTCACTGGCTTTGGCGGTCTTGAGATCCACGACGAACCCCATGAGCACACCATCAACCACAAGCTCTTCAACAACCGCACCCGGGACTTCCTACTGGGTCTCGACTCGCTGGTCTTTGAGGATGGCGATAACAACGACACCTTCGCCGCTATCAAGTACGCTGCCAACTATCCCTTCCGAGCTGGAGCTGCCAAGCATATCATCCTCCTCTCTTGCTCAGAATTCACCGGCGATGATTCAGAGGTACGTTGTGACGGTGTTTCCTTCCTCTTGAATCTGCTTTGAAACGGCACCAATATGTATCAGTATTCGCCTCTCTCCATCCAGGGTCCTCTAACACAAACCTTTGCAGTCACCTGAAAATCTACCCATCATGGTCACTGAAACATTCACATTGCTTCAGAAGACTGGCCATTGATCACAAAACTAGTTGCCTATCACGATTGTTGTTACATCCACATTTGGTTTGAAGGAGTGACCAGCAGCCAATCAGAATGGTTCTTTCAAAATTTTGCTGTTGATTGCAAATTATTGTGTAACGAGACCCAGATGTATCAAATGGATACCATGAATGAAAGTTTTTCTCAAAGATTTCAGTCCTTTACACCTGCTTATCAATAGTACTTTGTAGTTCCTTATGTAGTTACATCAATCTTTCTTAAAGAAGCCTGCATATATGTTTGCATATCAATGTTAATGCCACTAAATAGATAGGATTTGTTGACATGAGGAATGGGACCATTCCAAGATATCATGTGAAAAAAACATGTGGTGCATCAATATGAAGAATATTGCAAGCAATACTTCACATATTGATTTTGAATATTATGATTGATATAGTTATATGTTTGATAGTTTGAAAACAATATTTACCATGACCAGTTATAGGGGATGGGAAGTATTTGTTCTGTCTTGATATGTAGGCCTCTGGATACATGACCCCATCCATTCAATTTCTATTCAAGTATATTGAATTGAATTATATTATTCATTTTCTATTAAACATATACACACTCAAGAAATACAAACAACATTACAAAGCATATGAATAAGTCATTATATCAATGGAATGTATCATATCATAATTAATAATAATAATAACATAGGGTATTCGTATTGCGCACATATCCACCTTGTTAGGTGCTCAAGCCGCTCCTATATTACCCGGCTAAGCTAGGCGTTCATAGCGCACGCAGTTTTTTAAGGAATTACTTCCTACCGGTACCCATTTACCTCACCTGGGTTGAGTGCAGCTAATAATAATAATAATTGAGTGCAATCTAATAATAGATTGTTTTTACGTAGAAAGAAACTAGTATGCTTGTGATGTTGGATTCAGCCAGAAAAATGAAAATAAGTAAAAATTGATGGAACACAAAATGTTTGGAATAATAATGTATCTGTGGCTCTTAGTCTTCAATGCAGTTATCTCTCACTTTCCTCATCTTTTCTTTCCATATTTAGCTGAGTTTCAGGGAGTTGTCCGTCATGCTTCGAAAGCGAGCCATCTCTCTCACCATTCTCATGGATTATCAGTTCAGTGTTTCAAACTCTAAATCAAAGTCAAAGTCTGAGCTAGTTTACGGTAAGCCATTTTAGTGTTATCTTTTGTATCATCATTACTTTGTTTGGCACTTCATACATCAAAGAATTGTATGTTATATCATACAACACAATTGAAATAATGTGCATAGAATGTGAAGGGTTAGAGTTAGGTTTGAACTCTTTTGAACCTTTGAGCTTTTCATTGTTCTATTGGAGCAATTATCTCCAGATCAAATGTTACGGAAGCCAATTGTGGACATAACGAAAGAAAATTAGATACGTCCCAAGCTTGTAATGATGTGTTTCTTTTTGTAAAGAGTAGGCTCTGGGAGAACAAGGCATTCATTCACTTGTTATGTCCTCATCAATAATTATAATAAATTGACTTATATCGTGCCAGATCCACGGTGTTGAGTGCTCAAGGCCCTTTTCAAATAATTTTAAAGGTAATTAATATTTGAGGTAATTTTTGAAAGTTTGAGAATTTAAACGTTGTTTTTATTTAAATGTCTTTGGAAAGGCTGTTCCACAATTGAAAGGATGAGTGGATAAATGATCTTAATAACTTGATCTTTTATTACTATGTTTTGATTTACAGGTATTGACTCGACAGCGACGTACACCAGCAAGATGGCCGGTCTAGTGCCGTTCAAGGGATCCGGTTCCCTCCGCCAGCGCACTACCGAACCTAAGGGTGTGAATGCCCTCCTTGCCCAGGAGTCTGGTGGTGCCATCTTTGACAGTAGCAAGCTCCGTGACAAGAGCTTCAACGAGGTCTTTGTCAAACGGTTGGTGTACAAGACCGAACCGGCCGAGTGCCAGGTCTGCAGCTGTGTCCATGATGATCTGCTGGCAGTTGGACGTTCTGTGTGTGAAAAGTGTGCAGATCCTCTGAACGTGTTTGGTGAGGTGAGAAACGAAATGAACATCCTGGAGATGCCCTTGTCAGCCTTCACTTGGATCTGATGTTAATATTAAAGATGATCGGGAATCAATCTTTGATAATTTAAACCAAATTTATATTAGAAGGGAAGTCATCTTGTTGGATAAGACGATGAATACATCAGACAAAATGATATGATTATGAATACAATCAAAGCAAGCACTGTCAAATATAGGACGTCTGTCTATCAAGAAACTGATAAACAGTACGGTCTATCCCAAGGTTGACTATTAATATTTCCTGGCTTCAGCTTGTTGTGCAACTTCCATAGCTTGGTGCTTGCGAGGAATTAATTCTTGTCAGGTACTCTTACACCTCACCTGGGTTGAGTGCAGCTTCGGGTGGATATATTTATTGTTGCAGGAAATACATGAAAGTACACGAATGTCCTAGTTGATATTGTCTTAGTTGATATGCCAAATGAGATCAGCCAGTTGCTTTCCAATGGAACAAGATTTGATAAAGGTTTAGAGTAGTGAAACAATCAATTTAATGCCTTTTTATTAATGGATATACAGTATAATACCCAAATTTGTGTAAAACTTCCAAACATTATCCATTTGCATGCCGATGTTGCAATTTTGCACTATTGAATTCAACAATCGCAATAATAAGTTTTTTCCCATACCTTAATATTCGAGAAGCTAATACATGGCCATAGTTCTTAGATAATATATAATAATCATCAGTATCATTGGTGCAATATGGACATCTGTGTTCAAAGAATATAACATGGAAACGGTTGTAATTATTATCCCCACAAATTAATTCAGTGTGCAAAGAGTCTTAAAAATTGCAGTATTTGTGCATTTGCACATAAATGAACATGGCGTGGACAATTAAAAAATGCTTTATTAGTTTTTTTTCCTCTTTCTTTCATTCTCTCTTGCAGGAAATCCGAGCCGGTGTACGTGACTTTGAACTGAAACATGCCCTACCACACTGGCGGTATCCTGATCAAATAGTCGAGGAAGACGAAGAGTAAATTTATTTTTATGTCTATGGCTACGACTAACCTATGCATTAAACTTGTCTTCCTATTGTAGCATTCGTTTTTTGATGTAGATACTTCGTGAAAATAATGTAGATATCATTTTTGGTAGGAGAAATTTGGGACCAACTGTTAGTGATTGTATTGGACCGTTATTCCATCATGTTTGCAAGATTATTCAGGTGGGGGGTGCGAGGGAATGCCAAAGAATCATCAGCCATTTTTGTTTGCAATACTACGTCAAGTAACAAGGACAGCTGAATTTATAAAGCTATCGTTATTGGACTTTTCTTTAGATTAAGCTCACTTTCGATGACCTTAGACTGCTAAATTTTATATGTGGCTTTCTAAAAAAAATTACAATTTAAAAAACCAACAATATAACTATTTTACAATTCAGTACTCAGCAAGCTTTTGTATCTAGTAAAAATCAAGTTGGATGAAACCCTTTTGTGTTTTTTGAGTATTGTTTTTGCTGGTTAATAATATCCTGATATGGGATATTGAGATTGTTTAGAGCTTGTTAAAATGTAATGTAACTGTGATTTTGATGTAAATTTTTCTTTTGCTGTGTGATTCATGCATTGCTTTATTGGTTTCATGCAGACAATGCAATTTTCCTTCATGTATCTGTTGTTTTGAAAGAATGAGCAATTGTGAGGTTGTGTTGGTGTTTATGCAGTATTAGCAGTTATTATGTTTCTCTCTCGTAATCTGGAAGAAGAATTTCGGTTTGTTTGTACATGTTGATGTCTTTATGTTTGTTAAGTGCATGAAACCGATGCACTATTATTCACAAAATACCCGTTTTTGTGCAGTATTGACGTCATAGACATGTAAGTTTCAAGTTTTTTTTTAACATTCCGTGACAGTTGTCATTCATAGCTTGGTAAAACAAAGCTTAGATATTGATTGTAAAGTCAATACATACAATCGATTTTGGAAAATTACCAATGAATCCATACCTTAAAAATTCAATTCTAGGATTGATCGTTCAGTTTTATTCTTTGTGGCCCTAACTATATTAGTTCTGCATCACCTTATTTGCATATTGCCTTCATAATGTCCCAGATACAAACTCTTATATAGCCTTCTTTAAGAATTTTTTTCTGCATTATGTTCATTCATTCATTATTCCATGTAAAATCCTTCGCAGAGTGACATTTATTTAAGAAATAGTGATGATCGGGATATTGTGTCCTTTGTAAAATGAAATATTTTGTTGATTGTATGGTATGTTATTATAAATTGTTTTATGAAAATGAATTAACATGTATTCAAAAGCATTGTGATCATTCCATTTTAAATGGGGAGTGTGTGTCAATTTAAACTTAGCCTTGTGGCACATTTTCCAGAGGGGGTATGGTGTATGTGCATGTGTTTTTTGGAGGGAGGGGGGGGGGTTGATTCAGAGAATTAGGAGACACACAAGGTATAAAGCAGATAGAAGATAGAGTTGGAGATATGAACAAGGGATGGATACTAAGAAATTGGGAGGTGAAGGAAGGGAGAAGATCGAAAGACAAGGACAAGGAGGCAAATAGAAAGATCATCAAAGAGGAATGAGTGAGAGAAATAGAGAAAGAAGGAGAGAAAGAGATTTAGATACACAAGATAAAAGAAAGAGTTAGATAGGAAATAGGGATGGATACTAAGAAATTGGGATGTGAAGGAAAGAAGATCGAAAGAAAAATATAAGGACAGGAGGCAAATAGAAAGATCTTCAAAGAGGAATGAATGAGAGAAATAGAGAAAGAAGGAGAGAGAGAGATTTAGATACACAAGATAGAATAAAGAGTTGGATAGGAAAGAGGGATGGATACTAAGAAATTGGGATGTGAAGGAAAGAAGATCGAAAGAAAAAGACAAGGACAGGGAGGGAAATAGAAAGATCATCAACAAGGAATGATTGATAGAAATAAAGAAAGAAGGAGAGAGAGAGATGTGGGGGGGGGGGGTACAACGGAAGAAACAGGAAATAAATGAGATTATCACCCGTATCAGACATCTGAGCTGGTCATTTACAAAACCGTATTGCCCTACATTTTCTGAATATCGGGAAGGGTAGGTATATTGTTTGTATTTTCCTCGGTCTCAGTGCGCATATTTACTTTGCATGCAGAGACGAAGCAAAATATACCTTTGTATTTTCCCTGGTCTCACATCCGGGCATTTGTGGATGCGTATAAAGAGATACGCTTCATAAGGATCCGCCCACCAACAATATACGTCATAATAAAGACAACGCTGAATCCGAGCGCTTGCAAGTACGTCATAATGGTAAAGTGCAGAGCCTAGACCGATATTAACATGACACAATAGAACTCTATTTTTAAAAGAAATATCCCCATTATCATGATTTTTGCTCTAGATATCTGATTTGGATGATAATAAAAATATTGACTGGCTCTTCTTTCGGGGAACATCAAATATATTGCCCTTAAATGACCCATATTGCCCTCGTCTAAAGACTCGGGCCAATATGATTCATTTGCTGGCAATATATTTGATGTTCCCCTCAAGGCCAGTCAATATTATATAAGTATAACCGGTGGTTCTTGTACACCTACGTACATATAGGATGACCCCTATGTGAAAACCGTAGTGACCCTGGTCCCTAAAACCAATCCCACATATGACCCCTTATCACTGACTGTTGTGATATGATACTTTGTGTTCTTGCATGTGATTGGTTCAGAGCAAATTTGTCAACGGAAATCACTAACAAGATGTTCCATGAAACAGTCTCTTTGAAAAGTGCCCCCATGAGATGGATTCTCCACAGGGTTCCATGTCATTTGCTCCGGCGACAATTGCTCCCATGGAAAAATCTGCACGTTGTGACAAACACAAAGTCTGACTGCCTAAACGAATATCTGTACATTACCCTGAACCAACAACCCAATAATTACAATCCTAACTCTTGCCCTATTCCTTCTGAGATATAGACCAGTTCGTAGTTACTTCATGGGCAATTTTGGTCAAATGACTTTTCATTTCTTTCATCATGATAAGCAGATTTCAAAGCAAGATATTACGTAAGCTTGCCTTTCATAGCAGGATGAAGAAATTGAATAGACCAGGTGACTAGAATAGCACACCAATGAACACTTAATGAAGGTATTTGTTGCATTCCTACTTTGAAAGCATATCTTAGCATGTTGCACAATGTACTTGACAAACTGAAATACCAGTCGCTCGTGGAAGCATTGTTGTTTTTTGTGGATGTAAATGAAACGACAATTCAAAAGAATATATGAATAATCAAGACATCAAAGTTGGTGCTTATCTCATTAGATTTTAAAGCACCATGTCACTTTAGTACAAATTAGGCCTACCTTCTTCTGATCATGCGTAGAATCTTTTGATCATGCGCAGAAAGGAACTACGAACTGGCTTATTCAGACCGGATCTGGAGCCTGTTGCATAAAACTTTTAACCTGAGAAAACTCTGGTAAAAAATGAAAACTAAGGTTAGTCTGATTTCTGCCATTGACTTTAACACAGGGCAAAAACTCCGGTAAAAACAACCTGAGTTTTCTCAGGTAAAAAGTTTTATGCAATGGGCCCCAGATGTCGTGCCACCTCTCTACATAGACAAAGCTGTCCTATTCGGCCAATTTATGTTGTATTTTTTTCCCTAGAAGTGGAAGTAATTGTGTATGGGGGAGGATGGGGCGCGGGGATAATTTTCTGAGCGTCATTGGTCGTAGATAGTATTGATCAGACTTGGTTGTCCAAGTGAAACTTTGAGCAAATGGAAGTCATGTTTTAATACGTGGATAGGGTAAATATGGTATTTGAAGAGTGAAAGATTCCAGTAACATGGAGATATAAAAAGGAGGGGGGAGTTGTGGATGAATATTGAGTAGATAAAAAGGCGAAAGACAAAAATAGGTAAAATTAAGAAGTAAAAGGGAGAGAAATAATTTTAATGGAATGAAAGCTAGAAAAGGTAAAATAACATCGTTACCATCATCATCATAATCACCACCACCACCACCATCATCATCATCATCTTCATCACCACCACCACCACCACCATCATCATCATCATCATCACCACCAGTGGAGTACCCTGGGTCACGGCATTGGGGGGGGGGCACCAGCAAAAATTTCGGGTCACTTAGGGAGCGCGCGAAGCGCGCTCAGTTGTCAGGTATACTGACCTAATAGAGATATTAGGTCATGCAGTGTCATTAAACAAATATGTATCTCACTGATTAAATAATGCGAGCGCGAAGCGCGAGCTGAAAATTTTTGATATTGAGGGCTAAAAATTATAAACAAATTGTTTTGTAATCATGATACTTAACTGTCTCGCTAAACAAACAATGCGAGCGCGAAGCGCGAGCTAAAATTTTTGTATATACTGACCCTAAACAAGGAAATTTTAAGGATTATATTTTAGAATCCATTAAGAGTATAAATATCTCACCATAGTCATCTAATGCTAGTGCCATCCTTTGCTGATTTTGTTAGAATTACATCTAAACACAGTCATGAAGCACCTTTTGTAATCATGTAATCATGATTATCATATGCATCTTACTAATCAAATACTGCAAGCGCAAAAGCGCGAGCTGAAAATTTGGAAATATAGACCTGAAGAGGGGCATTCTAAGAATTGTTTGTAGGAATTCTCTAAGACCCTACGTATTTGACAAACCAAATGATGCGAGCGCGAAGCGCGAGTTGAAATTTTTTGTATATATTGACCCCAAACATGGATACTTTAAGGACTATAGTTAGGAATCCATTAAGTCAGAGTATACATATCTCACCATAGTCATCTAATGCGAGTGCCAAGCGCTTGCTGATTTTGTTAGAATTACATCAAAACACATGGAGCACTTTTTGAAGTCATTGTAATCATGATTATCATACGCATCTCACTAATTAAATACTGCGAGCGCGAAGCGCGAGCTGAAAATCTAGGAAATTCAGACATGAAGAGGGGCATTCTAAGGCTTGTTTGTAGGAATTCACTAAGACCCCACGTATTTCACTAACCAAATGATGCGAGCGCAAAGCGCGAGCTAAAATGTTTTGATATTCAGATCAGAAAAATTGACATTTTAAGGACTGATTTTAGGAGTTCGTGAAGAGCAAAAATCACAAATCCACTAATGCGAACGTTAGCACGGACAGGAAATGTTTTATATTAAGACCTTAAAATAGGGCAATAACTTTCAGTAGTCATGAAAAAGAAGAATGTATCACTACTTAAAACAATAATAACTCTAATTGCGAGGAAATATATTATTTTGTTGTATATTGATTTGAAAACGGGAGGCTTTAGTACAGCAGGTTTATATATCTCGTTAAACAGTCTATGCGAGCACCAGGAACAATGAAGACACAATTAAACAAATAATGTTTCATAAAGTTATGAAAAAATGCTTCTTATGTTATAACATAATATAATATAACACTATAATAAACAACAATTTCTTCTTTCCCCCACTACGTTTCTCTTCCTTTTTCCCTCTCTTCTCCTTTTCCCCGTTTTTTTTTTGGCCAGCCGATTGGGGGGGGGGGGGGCACGTGCCCCAATGCCCCCCGTAGTTAAGCCACTGATCACCAACACCACCAACACCACCACTACCACCATCATCATCATCATCTTCAATGTCGTCGTCATTATCGTCATCATCAATCATCAACATCACCACCACCACTATCACGTCGTCATCGTTTCCACAGACGTCGTCCAATAATATTGTTTTTTTTGTATTGCGATACATGTATGTATCTGCTTATTCTCGTCTCATATACATGCCATGATATTGTACAATCTATTTATCATTACTCTATCCTATACTTTGTATTGATTTTTTTTAATTGAATGGAAACTTCGAACATATGTGACAAAATCATTACGACTTTAGAATCGCAAATATTTTGGAATTTGATTTTTATTCTATGCAAGTATAATATTTACAACCTGATACTGAAGGAACACTCTGTTGATGACCAATTTAAGATTGAGTTTTAACCAATCAACGCGTTCCGAAATAATACAATAACGCATGATTTGACCTGCAACGCATAGATATTTCTTCACCTAGTATGTTTTTGTCAGGATTCTCTTTCGAGAATCGTCAGGTAAGGCATATAGACACAGATAATTATTTTCTTGCTCTTCCACGTTTAAAATAAACTCTGGCTTTTCCAGGTCTCGAGTAATATGTAAAACCATTGGCGTTGCTATTACACCGGCAAGATAAAAAAATCGGTCCCTAGGTTGGTTGTTGAAGCACGGATATCCGGGTAGTACATCGAGTGTTGTTCAACGGATGTCTTTATTAGGATCAATAATCTTATCAGATGAGGTCTGTGAGAAACAATCAAGTTGGTTTCACTTTTACCCACACTTCTGTTTAACTACCAATCTGTTCCCATATCAATCATGATGATCTGAGGTAGTCTATCAGTTTTAAAATCACACGTCGAACTTTGAAAAGTGACGTTGATGGGCCGTGGAACCGGGGGAGCGTTTCATGAAAGGACTTGTCAGACGTTTTATCCGACAAGTCCTGTTTTATCCGACAGTTACTATAGTAACAATGCTTCTCAACCAATCAGAATCCAGGAAAGTTGTCAGATCTGACAACTTTTGGACGAAAATATTGATGAAACGCCCCCCCCCGATTTCATCAAAAGAGGTGAAGGCAGGAGCCAGGTGGAGATCATTTCTCTAATTAAAGGACAAGTCCACCCCAACAAAAAGTTGATTTGAATAAAAAGAGAAAAATCCAACAAGCACAATACTGAATATTTCATCAAAATCGAATGTAAATTTCGCTTGTATTCACATAACAGTTATATGCACATCTTTGTCGGTATGCAAATGAGGAGACTGATGATGTCATCCACTCACTATTTCTTTTGTATCTTATTACATGAAATGTGAAATTCTTATTTTCTCCCCATTGCCAAGTGAAATAACTATTTTTATTTTTTCCCTGTACATGTGGAATTAGCATTGTTTAATACTACATGGTTCAGTCAAATCTGTCCTTATTGTCAAATCTGTAAAAAGTGAAATATTGTCCCTTTATTGTATAATTCAAATAATAACAAACAAAAGAAATAGTGAGTGAGTGAGGGACATCATCGTCTGTCTCATTTGCATGTCGCTGAGTTGTGCATATCACTGTTTTGTGAAAAATAAGCGAAACTTTAAAATGTCATAACTTTCTTCTTTTCCATCCGATTTCGATGAAATTTTCAGCGTTCTGCTACTTTGATTTTTCTCCTTTTATTCAAATCAACATTTTTATGGGGTGGACTTAACCTTTAAGGGGAAAAGAAGGTAAAACGAATCAAGGGAAGGGGTCCGAAAGGGGAGGCGTGAGTCCTTTTCAATAGTCATCTCGATTTAAAGTCATTATTGGCGACTGTTATTCAGGAGTTATCATCCCCCGGTGTAACGCTCTTTTCGCAGTGACGGTCATTCACCATGGATGATCACGCTCACACTATTTTCCTGATGCCCTTGCTCTCGCTCTACCACGGGGTCTGTTGCGTCTTCCCGGATTACGCCTTCCTGGTCGATTTTGACCGGGCCGTCGACGTCTCGGGCGCGGTGTGGTTGTCGCAGGGGTGGTTTCTTCATCGGGAACGCCTCGGTATTCGAGCAAACGAGGGGCAGTCTCAACGACGGGGTCATTGTTTGTTCTACTGGGTAGGTTATGAACATCGAGCTCGTCCAATGAGATGTGGTTATCACCTGTTTTATCGACAAGGAATATCAATAAAGAAACATCGTTTTAACAAATGGGCTAAAAGCCAAGCCATCATCATCATCATCATCATCATCATCACCACCATCACCGCCACTGCACCACCACCACTCAGCATCATCATCATCCCCACGACTACCATCGCCGTCATCATCATCATCATCACCATTATCATCATCATCATCATCAGTAGCAGCAGCAGCATCATCACCATAGTTATCACCTGCCATCATCACCACCACCACCACCACCTCCTCCCCACTCTCGCCACAATCGCTATCCACTTCCTCAACACAAAGCTTACCATTGGAATCCAGGCGGAGAAGCATGAAATGGAATTCCAGTTGGGATCCACCTGCACCAACCCATTCATCAATTGACACAAGATCGTCTTGGTCTAAAGGATCCTCAATACTTTCAAATGCTTCTTCCTTTGTAATGTTTCCAGAAAAGTACCTCGCAACGGCGATGGGGATACTGACATGCCAATAAGAAAAAAATATATATAAAGAAATCAGCGTAAAATGAATAACACGATGGTTAAAAATGATAAATATTAGATTGTTTATTATGGGGTGTACTATTAAGAGACATCTTTGATATCAAGATCGTTCGAGTTTAACATAAAACTGACAGGTTTCAAGTTTCTTAGTCATGTTCATATAACGAAGATAAAATCAGAATTTGTTTTATTCTATTCAATGCGCTTTTTAGGGGTGAAATTTGTGCAAGCCATGGTTCGTTTGGTTTCGAAAATTACACTGATGACGGGTGTGTTTTGGGGAGTTGCATCTGGTTTACAATAAAGCCTGCAAAAAGAATCATATACATAAAGGGCAACTAAAACTTTGTGCAAACGGAAAGCATGTTTAAGTCATGGCGTCTTCAATTTGTACACATACAGAATGCAAGCAATACACCCGATCTCTACGAAACCCTGATGACGTAGGAACAGATATAAGCAAATTAAAGATACATTTGTGCTTACCCTGGTGTGTTCGATTCCTGTTTGATGAGATGTGACAGATATTCGGAATTTGAGAAAATGAAGAAAGGGGAGATCAAAATCGACGAAAAAACGACAAAAAAGAAAGAGAGAGAC
Source organism: Lytechinus variegatus (assembly GCF_018143015.1). Classification (NCBI taxonomy): domain Eukaryota; kingdom Metazoa; phylum Echinodermata; class Echinoidea; order Temnopleuroida; family Toxopneustidae; genus Lytechinus; species Lytechinus variegatus. The sequence continues at coordinate 24,081,997 of NC_054750.1, read as the reverse complement.
AGAGAAGAGGGAGAGAGTGCGAGAAAAAGAGGAGGAAAGAAGGGGATAGATGGAGGGAGAGAAAGACAAAAAATAGTTATCAGCAAACTGATGTGCATTTTAAAAAATTGTTTCATTTGAAAATGAATTTGTTGATGAGGTTGAAAATTTTTACTTCAAACATAATAATACTACGAAATATGAAAATGGCACTAATTTAAAAAGGTTTATTGCTATTTCTTCGTCATGCACTGAAGTAAGAACAATTGCAAAGAAAAGACCAAAATATCTATCACATTTTTATAAAAGCGAACAATTAGAATAAGGCCCAATAGTTATTTTGTATTGGACTACTTGCAGCAGACTTTTTTCTTGCTTTTTCTGATAAAAGGCTTTTCTCATTAGCTGGTGATTTATAATCATTGAACACAAAAATGTAGGCAAATCAAATGTGATAGGATAAATTCGTTTAACATGAAATTTTACATATTGTTTTTTTATTGGTGAAAAAAATTCAAGACACACGAAAATTGCAATGGGACAGGATTAATACAGTTAATTTTTTTTCATTAATACGTGAGTTGAAAATCACTGAGTTATAGTTAAATCCGTTTTAATGCAAGAGGTAGTGGAAATATTCTAATAAATGTTTATCTTTGAGGAAAGCGCTATACGACGGTATAATGCTACAGCCGGGATGATACCAAATATCGAGCGCAGTAGAGAATATACATATAAATGGACCTTATCATTAATATCATTATTATTATTATTACTATTTTATTATTATTATTATTTTTATATTCATTATTATTATCATTATTATTATTATTATTATCATTATTATTGTTATTATTAGTACTATTATTATTATTTTCATCATTATTATCATCATCATCAATATCATCATTATTAGTATTATTATTGTTATCATTATTATTATTTAAGGGCGTCGAGATTATTATTATAATTACATAACTTTGATTTACCTCTAGTTCACCTGTTCCGATATGTCCGGGCTTGCTTCTTCCACCGCCTGGTCTCTGGCCGCCTATCTCCCACGATGGACCCGCACCGGATACACACCCCCAGGCCGTGGAGATGGTGCACATTACGAATACACACGTCACGAGAAATGCCTTCATCGTGCTTCAATGTTGATTGTAAAATAAAGAGGAAAATTAACATAAACACTCAACAACAACAAAATAAGCCAATGTGCAGTATAATTACCGTAACGTGCCCTTTCAAATGACTGGTTTTTCCAGGAATTTTCCGATAATGGGGTATCAAGTAAGAAAAGAAATGTTTCTCCTACAACTTTGTGCCTGAAGGAAATCTCTCAAATAATGTGATCTTTCACGGCGCTTACTTTGAAGTTCATTACAACAGAAATCCTAGTTTCGTTCTTTTTTTCATTTAAAAACTTTAAAATAGTTAAAACTTAAACGTTAAAGAAAATCCAAAGATTCATATATAGTGAGCCAGGCTGCACAGATTAATAAAGACTTTTAAATGCTGTTTTACAATACTGTGGAGCAGGTCAAAGGTAACTCAAATCCTAAGAAAATTGGATATCATGGGGAAATTAACTCTTATTGAAAACAGGTATATCATGCCGAATGTCACACGCATTGATGTATTTTTCTTGACAGAATCACTCGACTATTATTCAGAGTATTGACTATAGTCTTAAATGTAATTCTATTTTCCAATGTTTTCAAAATCTCTTTTAAATATGATATCAATAATTTCGAAATCATAGTGCACAACTTCCATATGGGACAGTGAAACATCGATTAACAAAAACTTGTATGATGTAAGTTATAGCTAAAAGACTAAGGGAAGCATATTATCCATACGGAATATCACAACGCAGTGTCTTTTGACTTGAAAAATCTTGAAATGGTAGGTTTCAGTTAGAATTTTAACAAATTGACAGTTTATATTGTATATACATTTTAGCATTAGCATTTAATATATTACTTTTATCTAAAATATAACAAAATCCAATGAATCAAAGCACAGACCACTATAATTGGGTGTAATGAAAGCACATTTACATTGTAGATCCATGCACAGCAAAAATTATATTCTAGATCGAATAATTTTGAACAAAATAGGATCAAAATATAAGAAAAACACTATTTACCTTGGACCTTGTCCTTGTATATGGAGACGAAACATATAAGTACCAGGCAAAAGAGCGAGATCCTTAAGAGAGTATAGTGTAACCCGTTTGAAGTGTGACTGAAGTCCTCTCTTGAGTTAGTGACAGTTACTCATTCAACTGAATCATTCTTGGTTTAACGTAAGCCTATATGACTCTCAGGGGCGAGCTGCAGTTCGAGAGATCTATAGCTGTATTATTACAACATTGTCCAATGCCAATTAAGAACGCTTCCCACTTTTGTTGACCATTTATGCATATTTGCATAAGTGAAGGGAATATGTATTGATTTATAGGGGGGGGGGGGGTATTCTCCAACCGAATCCGGGGATTTCATCTAAATCAGAACATATGAAAATATACAATCTACGCAACAATAAAGGGAAATGGTCTCTGATTTCCCTTTTATGGTGGGAAACTGTAAGGGGTTTTTATCGACGTAAACCAGTGCCCTGTTTCATGAAAGGACATTACCGCTGACAAGAATAAATCTACTGTTAAAAGCTACGGGAATCCTGTCGTCTGATTGGATAAGAGAACTATTTCGGATAGATTATGTATACCGATTTTTATGAAACCATGTCCAGGCCATCATCATGAAAACAGGATGTTAGAACAGTAGGCCTACACACTTTTATCATGTTTATTGCAAAGTTAAAGCTAAAATCTATAGCTCTAAAAATAGAAGGCATATCTTTATTATTCCTTTCCCCCATATTTGTATGAAATCCGTCATGAAAATTGAAATGATTAAACAAAGAGTATAACCTGTGATGTTTTTCATTATTGAAGGAAAATATATTATCAAATTCAGGGTTAACATTGTAGTATGTCTATCTATTCTTTAGCAAAATACATCCATTGACTCAACATTTTCAATGAACATGATGAACGTTTCAGCCGCCGTAGCTCCTAATACTACGAAGTATATTCAAATACAAATTTATATTCCAAATTAAATATCAAATTCATATTTATATTTATATTCAAATTAGAATTTCAAATTCATTTAATTCAAATTCATTTTGAAATTCTTATTCAAATGCAAATTAAGAAACAAATTCCAAGTTAAAGTTTATTTTCCACAGTTGTGTCCTAAATACGAATCCACAAATCTTACTATTACAGTACTCGAGATAAATAACAATTACCATGGTAACGAAGCTGAACATCCAATCAAAAATCGAAATTCTATACCAGCTACCTTCGAGGGCGAAAAGGGCAATAGTATAAGTTAAATCTAACGAGCCATCGCATTTTCATAACTATGTTAAAATAAACCTTGAGGTCTGAAATAAGAAATTTAATGTCTTATTTACTCGTAAAATTACTGTAATTACTGTAAAGTATAACATCATAAAAAACAGATATTTGCAATTTGCATACCTTTGAGGAGTATGATGAAAAACAAACAGCCCAAACCTGGTTTGAATTGGCTTAACGAGGCCCAAGTATTGACTAACTGGCCCCATTGAAGTTAATGTGATATTGGCATGGTTCTAAATGATCTGGTTGTAAATTAATGGATTCTTATACAAAATTCGTCCTTGACTGTTTTTTTTTTGTTAATATTGATCCACCAAAGGATTTAAATCTCCCAGTAAAAAAAAATAGGAAACACCTTAAAAGTTGTGACCCCATCGCTTCGGTACTGTGTAAGCTTCAAGGGCCCTGGGAACGATTTTTTTTTACTGGGAGTGCTGATGTAAATTTAACAAGAAAAAAAATTGTTTCACTATAAAATAAAGGGTATTTTGGTCCGTAGAAATATGACAGCCCCCCCCAAAAAAAAAAGAGGGGTTCACTATAAAATGAAGGTCATTTGGGGTGCTGCCTATGGAGAATTACACACGCATCACCTCCAAGAAAAATCATGGGTGCTTCAGTACCCCCGCTTCCCAGGGCCATGGTCATTCTGATCAATTTTACCTTTAAAGGTCGAAATAAATGGCAGGAAAAGGATATTGATTGTGCAGGGTTTAAGGGTGCAATTACTATTTCCTCTGTCGGATTAGATTTATTAGATAGTATTTTAGGGGAGAATATGAGGATCATTTGCACAGATCATTGCAAATATCATATAATGATTCAATCACTAAATGTATGTATATATAAGAATAGGCTTGGTATATTTTGTTAAGACTAGAAATTCATTGATAAAAAGAGGGAAATTACTTAGAAATTAAAAAAAAATTGCTGTGAAAAGATAAAAGTCCACCACTGACACCATCACGACCCTGTTCGTGTGTGAAATAAGTATACACTCTTAAAATAGTTGGGCAAAAATGCCCAACTTTAACCAACTCTGGACAACATACTGTCCACACAAGTATTGGTTGAAATATGTCCAAATTGGGTAATAAATTTGCACAATTTGATAATCGCCCAATATATATATATATTTACATACATTACCCATCACAGTGGACAGTACGTTGCCCAACAATTTAAGTGCGTAACCCACGCAACATGTGCATAATTAAAAATCGCCTGGCATTTAGTATTATCAAACGTAATCTTATAGAGGTGTTAACTTTCCGTACTCCATACCAGCAAGTCAGACAAGTATATGTCTAAACCCCCAAATTAAACTAGTAAGCTCCATACCCCCCATTTTGATATTAATTCTAGCTCACAAATCAAACGGGTTGCCTAAAAACTATTCCATACATTTGTCCTGTAACTCTCATTTTAACATCTCCCTGCACCACCCCCATCTCTCACCCTCCATACTTTTTTGTCAAAAAATTATTTATTTATTTAACCAAAGTATAACTTTCTTTAGCTCAGCTGTGAGTATACTATCATGATTGACGCTGAATTTTCTGCGATATATTGGACTCTGAAATGATATGTTTGATTTCATGGTATTTTGTTTACGGATATACACAAATCCATATCTTAATAAGGAACTTTAAGACCAATCTGCCACTGCAGATAAACGCACATACACCCTCACATACAGCATCAACTCTCTGTCTTATACCCCCTCCCTCTCCCATAGGCCTATGCATATCCCAATGCAACCCCATACGATTATTCCCCCTCCTTAATTTATCCCCGTAGGTCTGCATACATCCACACACACACACTCCCACACCCCTAAACACAGGATCAACCGTCCCTTACTCTGACACTAAGCACTCACATACGGTTAACCCTCTGTAATGATACTGTAACAAACAACAATAAATATTTTTTTCCTTTTCTTTTATTACAGGAAATTATTAACAATTATTAACAAATAACAAAATGATAACGGTCTTACGTCTCTTAAAGTGCTGGTTATAGTTTACAGTTATGATAGTCCAGTATATAATCCAGATAAGATCCAAGTTGGCTGGCAAAGATTCTGTAAATTAAAGTTTACAATGATGGCGATGATGAAACTGATGTTGAAGCACGATGAATAATAAGAGTCACTGTAACGAGTTGAAATGTCCGTGAAGACGATGTTGATGATGATTGACAGTCAATTTCAGCAATCCATGGGTTTAAAAGCGTTCATTAAACAGGTTGATGATCTCGATGAGAACTGAGAATTCCTCTTTCAAAGTAACTGCAAACAGTTCCTTGATGGCGTGCAAATAATTCCACAGAAGATAAATATTCCAGGTGGAAATAAACTCTGCTCTGACATAAAGTCTTGCGTGAAACTCTTAGCTCTGATCTAATATGATGATGTCCTTGAATAAACTGCCACCTTAAGGCCTGGTCACACCGCCCGAGCGTTGTTGGAGCGGAGAGAAAAAAAAATCATCACCACTCGCTACCGTTCACCATTTTCGATTTCGATTGTTTTTGTTTTGTTTTCGGTTTTATGTTTTCGATTTTTTCTCCCAATTTTGTGAGCGAAATTCGACCCTCTCTCCCTACCGCCCAACGATCGCTCCAACAACGCTCGGGCGGTGTGACCAGGCCTTTATATATACACATTTCAACTATTCTAGAAACTTCTAGTATTCACTTTTCTAGAATTTTCTAGTATTGTCTACAAAAAGAACATTCTGCACATTTCTAGAGCAGTTTACATTAAATGTAAACTGCTCTTAACACTCTTAAATGACCTCATTGAAATCAACAATGCCAACTACTGCTGGGAGATCTATTGTCTGCCTTACCCTATTCAAAAATAAAACTCCTTGGCCTTTAAATAGGCGAGAGGCTTGCATAACAAAAGCTTTTACAAACACGTTCTGGAATGTTCTTAATCTCATTAAATATAATGCCTAACAAAGCTTTAATGCCAGGACATTCTGAAACACTAAAAGAAAAAAAATGAATGTAATTGCTCTTACAAGTCCTCTTATACATAACACCTCCCTGACCTCACACATATCCACACATACCCACATGCAATTAACCCTCATTTACCATCATCACATACACATCCACGTACACGTGGATATCAACAACCCTCTCTCACCCTAAAAAAACCCCCCACTTACCCTCCCATACCATTATACACAGCACACCACACACACACGCACAATATGATTAGCCTTCATTTACCGTAAGACACTCCAAGCACACCCACATACGACAACCGCTCCCATATACAATAATACACACCATACACACCCACATGCGACTAACTCACTTTTACCCTAACACACATCCACACACACTAACCTTCATTACCCTTAAACATACCCACGCACCTACATACAACACACGCATCCACTACAACTCACCCCTTAATACTTTAACGCACATCCACACTCGACCACATACGACTAACTCCACCTTACCATAACACACACACGCACATCCACACACGACTAACCTTTCCTTACTCTCACACACACCTCACGCACCTACATACTACTACAGTAACCCTCCCTTACCCTAACGCAAATCACACACACCCACATAAACTAATCATCCCTAATTACTCTAACGTACATCCACACGCACATCACACACACACACATACCATTAATCTTCTATAACCCTTACAAACACCGACATACTATCAACACCACTCTCTCTTGCGTACCTTCCGCACATCCCCAAACACACAATATACCCTAAAACACACTGCATGCACCCACATACGACTATCCCCCTTATCATAACACACACTACACACACCCACATAAGACGAAACCTCCCTTACCTCACACACACTGCATACACCCACATACGACTTACCCCCTCCTAACCCAACACACACTACACACACCCACAAACGACTAACCCCCCTTACCCTACACACACACTTTATACATCCACATACGACTAATCCTCTCCTACCCTAACACACATCACACACACACACATACGACTAATTCTACACACACACTGTACACACCTACATACAACTAACCCTCTCCTACCCTAACACACACCACACACACCCACATACGATTAACCCTACACACTCACATAGATTAACCCTACACACAACACACTGTATACACCCACATACGACTAACCCTCTCCTACCCTAACACACAACACACACACCCACATACGATTAACCCTACACACACACACTGTATACACCCACATACGACTAACCCTCTCCTACTCTAACACACACTACACACCCCACATAGGTTAACCCCACACACACACACACTGTATACACCCACATACGACTAACCCTCTCCTACCCTAACACACACATCCACACACGACTATAACCTCCCTTGTCCTTACACACATCCACACGCGCACACACACACAATCAAACTTCCATTACCCTTACAAACACCCACATACTATCAACATCACTCTGTCTTGCGTACCTTACATCCTAAAACACACAATATACCCTAAGACACATACGACTATCACTCCCTTACCATAATACACACCACACACAACCACACAAGACGAACTCTCCCTTACCCTCAAACAGACACCACACATTGACTCAAAATATAGCTGTAATATCATTTCATTATGTATTACACGAAATTATTCACGATATGAATTTTCTGAATACTTTTATTAATACAATATCCTTTTATATGAATTATAGAATGGTAAAATAACAATAATATCGACAACAAGTTGTAGCAGGCTTTATCCATAAAATCAGAAATAATCACTAATAATCGATCCAAATCCTTATAAATTTATTCAAAGTTTTTCAGCCAACTATCAGCAATATTTTAAAAGCTTCCACATAATCGTAGAGTCAACGACTTCAGACCGACCACATCCTTAACTAAATTTCTAATGGGTTACACGACATTTGCTACTGCGACATTTGATCCTGGTCTAATATCTCAGAGGGCATAGGGTAAGAGTTTAGATTGTAATAGGGTTTTTGGTTCAGAATAAGGATTAGGGTTTATTTAGTTGTTTTTTAAGGTTAGATTTTATGTTTGACTGAACGTGCAGATTTTCCGTCTGAGCAATTGTCGCCGGAGTAACTGTCATGGAACCAATGACATACCGTTGGTCGTTTCGGAATCGGTTTCGTTTGTGGGACTGTGTCAAAATGTTCAAGAAATTCTATGGAACCCCCGTGGTTATTGAGTCTGATTAGAAGGCTACGATGTCTGGGCATTCTTGGTGCGGGTATCCTCATGTTCTTGGAACTGGCCTGCCGGGCAGCGCGTTTCCGTTTTACACCCTGGCGAAGGCATTTTCCGGAAAAGTAGCCAAAAAGCGACTAGTGAAGAGTCTACGTCTACGTTTGTTTACATTATCAGCTGGGCGCGCGATCCAAAGTCCGCACCGAAGTTACTTGCAAATGCAGCTGAGCTTATACTTTCCAGGTTCAATACGAATGTTTGCCTTGATCATTTGCCTTGCCGATTTGCTGATGTCTGTCTTTCTCTCTATCTGTCTATATATCTATCTCTCAAATTCTATCTCTATCTATCTATGTTACTGCAGTATATCTATCTATCTAATAATCTTCTCTGTCTCTCTCATTGTTTATCTAACATCTATCTATCTATCTCAAATTCTCGATCTCTCTCTATCTATCCATCCATCTGTCTGTCTTTCTCTATTTCTCTCTCTCTACCTATAGTAACTAGTATATATCTGTTAATTTGTCGCTCTTCTCTCTCATTCTTAATCTATCTGACATCTATCTATCTCTCAAATTCTCCAGCTCTCTCTCTCTCTATCCATCTGTCAGTGTCTTTCTTCTATCTATTTATCTATCTATCTATGAAACTACAGTATCGGTTAATTTGTCTATCTTCTCTGTTTCTCTCATTCTTTATCTATCTAACATCTATTTATCTCTCAAATTCTCTATCTCTCTCCCTCCCTCTATCTATCTATCCATCTGTCTGTCTTTTTCTCTATTTCTCTTTTTCCGTCCAGATATCTATAACATCTCCATCTCTCAAGTTCTCTCCCCCATCCATCTATATATATCTATCTTCTATCTATTTTTGTAACTATAGTATCTATCTATCTGTTAAATTGTTGATAATCTTCCCTGTCTCATTCTTTATCTATTTAACATCTATCTATCTCTCAAATTCTCTCTATCTCCCTATCTATCTATCCATCTGTCTGTCTTTCTCTCATTCTCTCTATTATCTATCTATTTTTTGTAACTATAGTATCTATCTATCGGCTGTTAATTTGTCTATCCTGTCTCATTCTTTATCTTTCTATCTATCTAACATCTATCTATCTGTCTCTCACTTGAATTCTCTATCTCCATCTCTCCCTCTTTCTCTCTCTTTCTATCTACCTATCCATCTCTCTCTCTCTGTGTCTCTCTCTTTCTATCTATCTATCTATCTATCTATTCTTGTCTCTATCTATTTATCAGTCTTCTATATCTATCTTTCGGCAGCTTCTAAGTGTATCAATCCATCAAACTTCAATTTGTCTTTCCATTATAAGTATCTGTTTATTTTGATTTTGTCTGTCATTCTATTCATTTTAATTTATTTTTAGAAAAAAAAACTATCATAAACAACGCGACTGCAAAAGCATTTTGAAAAAGTCTACACGACGTGTGTAGACTCTTCACTAGTCGCTTTTTGGCTACTTTTCGGGAAAATGCCTTCGCCAGGGTGTAAAACGGAAACGCGCTGCCGGGCAAAGGCATTGGGCATAATGTTCAAGGAACTCCATGGAACTCTCGGGGTTCAAGTCTGATTAGAAGGCTACGATGTCTGGGAATTCTTGGTGCGGGTATCCTCATGTTCTTGGAACTGGCCTGCGGGGCAAAGGCATTGGGCATAATGTTCAAGGAACTCCATGGAACTCTCGGGGTTCAAGTCTGATTGGAGGCCTACGGGGTCCGGGCATTCTTGGTGCGGGTATTCTTGGAACTGGTATTCGTGGCAAAGGATCTGGGATTTCTAGGTGAGGGAAACCCACATCTCTTGGACCTTCACTTGGTAGGCTGAATGGCTTCAGCTCAGTCAGAGAGATCATTTGATCGCCTGTAAGAATTAGACAAGACATATACAAAAACGTAAGACATACGATGGATAAACCCTTAGTTATGAATAATCAAACATTTTCTGTATCTACAGTGCGAGTCAGAACAAAATGTTACATTTTTTAAATTTAGTATTTTTCAAGAAAATTTGGGATTCAGAGAGAAATTCTAGCATGTATCGAAATATAATAAAATGATAAATGGTAATGGTAATATTCACGATGATATGAGTATAATAATTCATAGAAATATTTGTAAAAGTGGAGCTTTGTGGCCCAGTGGATAAGTCTTCTGACTTTGAAACAGAGGGTCGTGGGTTCGAATGCCAGCCATGGCGTAATTTTCTTCAGCAAGAAATTTATCCACATTGTACTGCACTCGACCCAGGTGAGGTGAATGGGTACCCGGCAGGATTAATTCCTTGAATGCATGAGCGCTGAGAGGTAGCTCGAGCTAAAGCCGGGGTAATAATAACAATAACAACGCGCCTCGAAATATTTCTAGATAGATGGCGCTATATAAATGGCTATTATTATTATCATTATTATTGTATCCATCATCATTTCATCAGGGATAGGACCAAGGGTGGAACTATATACTAAATGATACCAAATAGTAAGGGTGATGAAACTGATCATAAAACTAATAATAACGATACTCGATGGTATGACAATAGCAGTGATTTTGAATGTCCCGGTCTACAGTCGAAATTGGTAATCAGCACTCTCATGTATTTCTGGTTTGATCAATGCACATGCCAAACTAGGAAATGAGAATACTACATAATCAAAATCGCATAAGAGAACATACCAATATGGTGATAACATACTTCATTTTCTTCGCTCCCTGGAGTTCTTACCTCCTGTGTCAAGACGAAAGAGCATACGTTTGAACTCTGTCCCGTCACCTCCTCTCAGGATCCACTCCTCCAATGAAACCAGACCGTTACCATCAACATCAATGCTTTGGAATGCTGATTCTTTGCTTATAAGTCCAGCGAAATACGTCATTACTGCGAAAGGTATTCTATATTATTATAAGGAGAGAGAAGAACACTGGAAATATAAAATCATGTATGTACAGGGGTTCTTTGCGTGTCCTCTGTCTACATCATCGGTTTCTCTCACCACAGTTATTCAGCAAACACTATATCAGGTAATTTTAACGTAAGTATTGATTTTAATTTGAAACGAAACGAGAGAAGGAAAACAAATAGCAACGAGTTAGCGGTTTTAAAGAGTCAAACATGACTGGTCGCCGTTATACCGAACAGACAACGACAGCATAATGATACGAATCAAATGTCGTAGATTTCATATAACTACGTTTGCGGATAAGCTGGCATGTCAATATTAAAATAGAATGTGATAGATAAGAACAAATATCATTGGTAAATAACAATAAGCCAAATGGGATTTTCTTGATAAATAATATTAACACATCAAAACCTTTATATTAATATAATTATCATACCTTCATGGGATATATGATTTTTAATCAAAAAAAATCTTTCCGAATACAAAGATAAAATGATTTAAAATTACCCTGAACTGATTGTCCTGGGTGGTGAGTCGAGCTGAAAAGGCAAATAAACAATGAGAAAGATGGTAAGAAAGTGATAGTAAAAAAGGATACAAAATTACACAAAACGGAAGGAAGCAAAGAAGGAAAGGAAGAAGACAATGAATAGAATTGAGGCAATTTCAAATATGAGCAATTTTAATATGTGATATATTTTTCTTTTCATGAATGGTAAATTTTCATGAATCAAATGAGGAAGTTGTTATCAATAGTTCTGATCTTGTACTTGAGGCTCATAGAATATTTTGAGCAAACGAATGGCGAACAAATAATCTCGTCTGGCGCGAGATTACACTTGAGAGAAAACAGGGAGAGAAAATCATGTGCGCCACTTTGAGTGTGTGTCATAATATGTGTGTTCGGGGGTGGATGACTGTGTGAGTGGATGAGGAAGATGGTATGTGTGATATAGGAGGTTTACGTGGGTGTGTATGTACATTCTTGGGAGTATATTATACAAATAATGAATGTTTATGAGTGCAATGGACAGAATACTTCATGAGGTGAAAGATGAAATGATCCATTCAACGAGGCGTGGCCGAGTAGAATGGATCATTATTTCATCTTTCACCGAATGAAAACACATTCATTATTTGGTTTATATGACACATAAAAATTGATTTTAGTATGCTCATGCAGTGCGAGTTCGGTCTGTTGATTGTTACGTCATTACAACATGCGTATTTATTTTTTTATGAGCCGTCTCGGTGCGCGCGTGCAACGGACAAAATCGTATGAATAGATCCAAAATTGCACGGTTCATGACGTCATTGCAAAATGGGCTGACTGAACGATATCAAACAACCAATCGAATCGCAAGGATCTATCTAGGTGTCATATAATTCAATGATGTGGTGGGTGTGGGAATACGTGCAAGCGCGTTACGACTGTTCGCGATCCGATTTTTGAACAAATTGCACTTTGCTAATTTTCTGAAAATGTGAATGGAATACATCATTTTATTTGAGATTGAAATTAATTGAAAGAATACTAGTATAACCATTTTGAAAGATTGCAAACCTGTATTTTTTAGTAAAGGCCAAATTAGTTTCAAATCGTAGCCAATCGTACGACTGCTATGACGTCATTAAAACTAGATATTTAATTCGCTTTTATTCTAAGAAGGATGCTAGCATAGTCACAGATTTGAACATTGGTATTATTACGATGATTTAGAACCTTACACAGTTAACAAATCCACGTTTCATTATTAGCATCAGATTCTACAATTTATTGTGAAATCGGGTCGCAGACCAATCGTAAGGTGTGCGTTCGCCTTTAGAATGCTACCCGTGTACACTTACCAAAAAGGATTTGCGAGAGCTGGTAGATTTTCGTCGTGCACCTGTACCGGGTCTTCTTGGCTGGTTGATCTCCCAAGATGGGCCCGCACCGGTCACACACCCCCAGGCCATGGGGATGGTACACACTATTAATACAGATGTAAGAAGAATGGCTTTCATCGCGCTTTTATGTTGCTCCAAAATCTGAAATTGAGCAAGCATTGAATGTTTTTAAAAATAATTTTTTGAGGGAATAAAAATCCCCTGACGTTCCTTATAATGAATAAAAGCTACTGTTGACAACAGGTGGCCGGGTGTCACTTCCTTCTCAAATAGATGCCAGCAGAGAATACAGTCAGCATAGTCACTGATCAAAGTGGCAAAATTCCATTCATTACCTTGTTATGTTGTTGTTGGTTGGGTGTCCGTCAACATGACATTCTTACACTGCAAAAACTGGGATGCTAACCGATGTACATAGATGACCACACTGTCCAGTCATTATATACACAGGTGTCAAATTGACTGTGTTAGTTTAACATATATAGGTGTTATTATAACACATTCGGTTGTTACATTTACCCTCTTTGGTGTTATATTCAATCTCTAGGGTGTAATTTTATCACCTCAGGGTGTGGTCCCCTATTATGTCAGTTTTAATACCACAGTTTTCACAATGTACATTTACTTAATTACTTTATGATAAATTTCATTAGTAGAAACGTGAATCTCTATCACGAATCATAAATCTTATGTAATAGAAACAGCCGTAAGCACAAATCAATATAACCATAAATATACAGAATTAATCGCAGAAATATGATTCAACCACTATAAGGTCTGACTTGCCCATGCCAAAATATAGAAAAAATTAAATGAGCTTTTGATATCTACCATGATATGATGATATAATTCAGATAATGCGATCTCATAGCTTACATGCCCTATGAATGCAGTCCAAAACCATGATAACCCTTATACTCTACAATCCTGTATAGAGCGCATTCTCCAAACATAAAGACTCTTCCAGCACTTAGTCCAGCCTTATTATCAGCCTATTATGCTGTATTAAATCCTTTTTGTTCTGCTCTAATTTTGGTATTGATTAATTTTCATTGTGTTTCATGTACAATGATGATTCAAAAAGAAATAATTTGAGACTGATTTAAAAAAAAAGAAAATAAACTACGATGCCATCAAGTGCACACATCAGCAATACCACACTATAATTGGTACATAATAATCATACAGAAATAGAGTTTGTCTTCATGCTTATTCAATAAAGCTACTATTCTTGCTGAATACAAAGATGATAAACAGTTCAGAAAATGATGTTTTTTCGAATAATCAAATTCTAAGGCACTATCTATGAATATTTTATAAATTGGTCGCACGTATACCTTGATTGTCCAGGGATGCTGATGATAATCCTCCGGTCTATTCCAAAGCAGATTGAACTCATGGAAATGGCAGGACTGGTGTGGGATTCATGAAAACCATGTCATCGGGAACCAGCACCTTTCCCTTCAAGCTCATGGTGTAACTAATAATGATTACACCATTGGCCTTTAAATTAATAGGTGGTAGGATGGGATTGCTTTACCTGTGATCGCATGAACAATCCACTTTCTTCCTCCTACCATAACCATTGTTTCTGCGGATATCATTAGGTAACTTTGTTCTGATAATCGAACAAATCAGGGCGAACTTCCCCTTTTTTTTAATTCTTTGCCGGGATATCTGCACATTTGTAAAAGGGAAGTCCATCCCAAAAGGGTTTGATTTGAGAACGGAGGAAAAGGGTAAATGGAGGATTTGTGAAAATCCATTGAAGAAATACCAGGTTTATCTATCCCTAAAACTTCAAATATGTGACTTTATGGAGTACAAGTATCTCCCCATTGTCATCTAAGTTCCATGTAGTTAAATCAAGTTCTCTGGCAAATGAAAAACAAAGACATCGTTTTTTTAATGTCTTTATGAAAGTGATAATCCGCCAATATGAACCAGTTGAATAAATGTCTTTTAATGACATCATACAGGGTTGAAAGGCAGTTGCTTGCATGCTCAAAATGTCATTTGTGGTTTCCTCTGAATCTTTAACTTTTTGTATCGATCAGAATTGTTCTCATTCTGTATCTTTCTAAATTATATAGCTTTTTTAATAGGCAATATCTTTGGTTTTATCAATTTAAAAGTCTATTTGACCAATATAATCTTTCCAGTTTGCAAACACCTTTTCAATACCCACTGCGTTCAGTTAAGAATGGTAAGTGTACAACAGCCAATTAATTCAATCTGTAAGAGATTAATAAATTACCAATCGATGGATGGATGACAATACATGTTGAAAAGAGGGCATTTACATTCCATGTTTATGCTCTTCTTCTATTCCTTTCCTCTTTTTCCATTGATAGGGACGTTCGCCACCAAGGATTAATTACCTACCTGGACCTTTCGCAAAAAAGTTCATATTTTTTTTCTATCCTGGATAGAAATGTAATAAAGACTGGTAGGAAACCAGGTTTCCTGATTTTAATTTGATTGTTCCGGAGAGATAAACAATCGAGAGGGTTTATTGAAGTCATGGACCTGCACGGGAAAATAAAAGGGGTTTTCAAAATAGTTATACACCAGGAAACAGGAAATATCACTTCAGGGATGCCAGAGATTCAACCCTCAACATAACAATTAAAAATTAAAGGTGTTTTTTTGTCTCATGTGCACCTGCGAAGCAAAGTGAGACTATAGGTGCCGCTTTTCCGACGGCGACGGCGGCGGCGTCAACATCAAATCTTAACCTGAGGTTAAGTTTTTGAAATGACATCATAACTTAGAAAGTATATGGGCCTAGTTGATAAAACTTGGCCATAAGGTTAATCAAGTATTACTGAACATCCTATTAGAGTTTCATGTCACATGACCAAGGTCAAAGGTCATTTAGGGTCAATGAACTTAGACCATGTTGGAGGAATCAACATCAAAATCTTAACCTGAGGTTAAGTTTTTGAAATGTCATCATAACTTAGAAAATATATGGACCTAGTTCATGAAACTTGGACATTAGGTTAATCAAGTATCACTGAACATCCTACATGAGTTTCACGTCACATGACTAAGGTCAAAGGTCATTTAGGGTCAATGAACTTTGGCCGAATTGGGGATATCTGTTGAATTCCCATCATAACTTTGAAAGTTTACGGATCTGATTCATGAAACTTGGACACAATAGTAATCAAGCATCACTGAAAATTTTGTGCAAGTTTCAGGTCTCATGATTAAGGTCAAAGGTCATTTAGGGTCAATGAACTTTTGCCAAATCGGAGGTATCTGTTGAATTACCATCATAACTTTGAAAGTTTATTGGTCTAGTTCATTAAACTTGGACATTAGAGTAATCAAGTATCACTGAACATCCTGTGCGCGTTTCAGGTCACATGACCAAGGTCAAAGGTCAATGAACTTTGGCCGAATTGGGTGTATCTGTTGAATTACCATCATAACTTTGAAAGTTTATGGATGTGATTCATGAAACTTGTACATAAGAGTAATCAAGTATCACTGAACATCCTGTTCGAGTTTCAGGTCACATGATCAAGGTCAAAGGTCATGTAAGGTCAATGAACTTTGGCCATGTTGGGGTTTTTTGTTGAGTAACTATCATATCTCTGTAAGTTTATTGGTCTAGTTCATAAAAAGTGGACATAAGAGTAACCATGTATCACTGAACATCTTGTGCGAGTTAGAGTAGTATTCAAAGTCAGCACTGCTGCTATATTGAACCGCGTGATGCAGGTGAGACGGCCAGAGGTATTCCACTTGTTTTTTACTAGATTTCTGAAAATTTCGTTTACAGAATTTCTGTTTTGAACAAATTTCGGTGAAGATAAAAGACAGATTAGATTTCAGCATTTTGGTAACGATCATATTCATTATTATAAAATCATTGCCATGAAAATTTAAGAAATACTCATGAAATTGGTAAAGACCTAAGCCAGAATTTTGAGAGGCAGACATGGCGCATATGAGAAAAAAAACTTCTTAAAAGTCGCGAACAATGGGGGTGTATTGCCCGACCCCCCTGCCATCTATACGCAGGCCTTTGTATATATATGTATAATATAAATATATATATATATATATATATATATATATATGTACATATATATATATATATACAGTGCGTATCAAAAAAAAGTTTACACTTTGAAAAAGCCCTGGGAATTAAAAAATATACAACATGTGGGTAATTTTTCCACATATAATCTTGGGTTTGGCTCTCATCTATCCAATGAAAGTAAAAATTTTGACAGAATGTTAGACTTTAGTGAGCACTGTCCATTTTGTAAAGCTCACAGAAATCTGTTTGCGCAGAAATGCTCGTTTTCAGGCTGTGTCAAGGGGAACGGGCGAAATCAAACTTACCCTGCGAATCATTTTTTCAAACATTTCCCTCGCACTTTTAGTCTACTTAGATAAAACGGATACATTCAAGCATTTCGTAACAATTCTGCCACCCAAATTGAAATTTCAACACTTAATAAGCACAACCTTTACCCTTTTTGTGCCAGCTGGATCTGAAGACATAACTGAATCTGAACAAAAGTTTACATCAGACATCTCCAGCAGTTTTTCACTAAGTTTTTATCATTTAAAGTGGGTTTACATTTTATTTTCCATTTAATTGTTGTTTCTCCACACTTTTTCCAAGCTTGAAAATGATTAAAAAATGAAAATCAAGCCTGAGCCATTTCATGTAAATCACAGCTCAATCTAAAGCAAATATCGTCTTGATGTCCTCGGTTTGTGGGGGAATGAGGTGGGGCACTCTTCAAAGTGTTTTGGGCAAGGAAACAAGTTTAAAAAAGGTAAAAGATTTCTTCAAATAAATTTTACTACCTAAATTCCACGCGTTCTTCATGATTAAGGCCTACTTTTATTCGCATATCTATTTCAAAGTTCTGCGCAAATAATTCTTACTAACTTTTCAAAAGTAAGTGGTGCTCACTCAAGCGGAAATATTTTTCGAAAGTTATCTCGTCATTTGCTTAAATGGATCTGTACGAATGTTAAAATGTGGAAAAATCTTCAGGATATTACAAATGTATCATTTTACAGGATTTTTTCAAAGTGTAAACTTTTTTTTGATACGCACTGTATATATATATATACAGTGCGTCCCAGAAAAAAACGAAACCGAGATTAAGTGATGATTTATAATAACTTAATCACAAATACAATAGACAAATGACCTACCAATGCAAAGCTTAGAATCTCCTCTTTCATCTGATATTACTAAGATTATTCCTCATTCACGCATGAGTGAGCAAAAACAATTTGAAGAAAGGATACCAAAAACTCATTTGGCAAGGGGGGTGGGTATCTGAATTTCCAAAAGAAAATCACATGCCTGAAAAGTTCAATATCTTCTCTTTTTTTTTGATACCTTAATCACAAAAAACAGTCAAGAAGTAAAAAAGTTATGTTCCCTCAAAACAATGCTTGTATTTCCAAAATTTCATTAAATAAACGTGTTTTCAGCGGTTTCCCATGCTATCGCATGGTTAACAATAGACTTAATGCATGGCTGATCGTCAACAAAACGGATTGTCGAGTGAGTTTGAACGCTGGCCTGTAAAACCTCTTCCTTTCATGAAATTATTGAAATTCAAGCCTTATTTCAAATAAACAGAACTTTGTTATTTCTTGACCATTTTCTGTAATTAAGGTATCAAATTAAAGAGCAGATATTGAGCTTTTTGAAAATGAGGTTTTCTTTTTGAAACCCAGATACAGCCCGCCAAATTACTTTTTGGTATCTCCTCTTCTAATTGTTTTTGCTCACTCATGCGTGAATGAGTAACAATCTAAGTAAAATCAGATGAAAGAGGAGATTCTAAGCTTTACAATGGTAGATCATTTGTCTATTGTATTAGTGAATAAGTTATTATAAATCATCAATTAATCTCGGTTTCGTTTTTTGTGGGACGCACTGTATATATATATACATGATTCTAAGCACTGTTAGACAATGTTTGAAGGCATTGGATTTTTGAGACATTTTTGAGAAAGCGTATTCAGGCTCTATACAAAAATCCATCATCATCATCATGATCATCATGATGATGATTATCATTACAGAATATTTCAGTCAATTAGCCATTGGTGCTTATCAGCTATTTATGTAACCATTCACATCATTAACATCATTCAGGTTTTCGTCATCACCATTGTCATCATCAGTATCACCACCATCATCATCATCATTACCATCATCATCATCATCATCATCATCATCAACAACATTATCATCATCATCATCATTGTCGTGTACAGGATGAAGTGTTTAGTAATTTCTTATTTGTTTTTATACTGTTTTTGTTCAACTTGTAAATCGATTTTTATTTAGATTTGAACTTACCGATTGAGGGCGTATTGCTTTTTGTCCAGTCATGGGAAGCGTGTCGCTTGTCCGTAGTTGCGGTTAAATTTCTCTAATTTCGTGATACGAGCCCAATGACGTAAGTATTATTTGTTTATTTTGAAGTTTATAAGTTATATTATCGGATAAGCCGAGTAGCATGCTGAAATGTTGTTCTTAAGTAATGAAATTAATGTGTCCAAGTTATGTAGGCCGAGTGAATATGTGCAAATGTAAACGCTGTATACGTGTACATGCATGCATTACGGAATAGAAAGCGTACGTGGCGGTAGTTGTGTAAGCAACTTGAATTTGGCGCCTTCGGGCACGTGATGTATGCATTGTCATAAGCTATGCAAACATCAAGAAGTAAACAGGAACGCATTTAAATTCGTAGTTGATTTCTTTTAACATGAAAACTGCTTTACAAAAAAGGTGAATTTAGGGTGCATTAGTCAATACATGATATTTACAGTATGCTTATAGTCTAGATATGACCTTGATATGAGCCCCGGGGGGGCCACTTACATTGACGAGTGGATACCATGCGCGACCAAAAAAACACGTAAAAAGGATGTCTTTTTCACGATAGGGCACGTTACGTACGTAACGTGATAAGGGTGTCAAAAACACAAAAATAATGAAAAAAGGGTATCTATTTCACTACGAAAATTACGTGTTTAGGGTCGATTTTGCGGGGATGATGAAACAAAAATAAAATGTTTTATAAAGGATGTCCTTTTTGCCCCAACACTACGTGTTTAGAGTCCGATTTGCGCGAGGTGTAGAAGGTGGGGTCGAACTAAACCAAATAAGATAAAGCCGACGACCGAAGGACCCGTAACAATAAAACATTTTTATACTTGTTTAGGGGTTCATTTCGGGGAATATTTGCCAAGAGTATCGTTTTGTTTCCAATACTTGTTAAGAGTAGGGTTTCACACGTCAGTACTTGTTATGGGGTGCATTTTCAGAATATGGAAATTACGTGTTTAGGGTGCTTTTCGAGACCCAATGGTCGCGCATGGTATCCACTCGTGAATGGAACTGGCCCCCCCGTGATATGAGCATGTCAAGGTCGATCTTGGTTGTTGAATAATTTATGTTGGAATGCAAGTCGACGTTATTTGCCTGTTTGGAAATCTGTAGACATTATTCATATATATGTCATGATATGTTGTCAATTCAGCTTATACAAGTATTGTTTATTCTGTTATTAAATTGCAGATTGAATCTGTCAGTCTCATTGTGCACACATCAACACACTAGACTCGGCCTGATTCTTGGGTTTGTCTTGTTTCGACTTATCACACGCCATAATCATCATCATCATCATCATTACCATATTGTCAATCATAGTTATTTTCTACTCTAACAATACCTACGCCAACACCTTCATCAATAAAGAGGGAGAAAAAGCGAGAAGGAAAGAGGAGGGAAAAAAGCGAAGGAGAGAGAGGGAGGGGTCGAGAGAGAAGAGGAGGGGGGGGGGGGGGGGTCAGAGAAGGAGAATGGGAACTAAGGAAGCTAGTTAGAAGTAAGGGGAAAACGAAAGTAATGCAAAAACGAAAACCTTTATCACTTTTGGATAAAGTTGGGTAATTAATTTTTTAGGTGCTGGTAATATATAATATTAAATATTCAATATATCCTCCACGAATCAAAGAATATAACTAATAAGATTTATAATAAATCATTCGCATTTCATACTTCAAAGATTTGTTATCTTAGGATTACATATAAAACAAAAGTATCAGTCTTCACAAATGAATATCACTATATATATATATTTTTCAATTCAATTCAATTCTTTATTCCATTTCCATTAAAAAAAATACAAAGTAATATAAATCAGATACAATTTACAGATGAACATTCTTATTTCGTAAAGAAAAAAAAGTAAAAAATTTAGCATAGATGAAAATGTGGGGGGGGGGGGCACTAAAAGCAAATCTTGTAAAGGTATCAAGCTTGTAAAGATATGCAAGGTATCATGCTGGTTTTAAATCCGACAGTTTGTTTTTTTGTGGTTGAGAAAATTGTTATCGTCTACATTCGACGAAATTGACAATGTGAGGGTTTCATATGTACATCATATACAGTATATAAACAAAAACTATTATGCAGTGCGTTCAACAAAAAGGGAAACCAATTTTCAGAGATAGACTTCACAATTATTAAATTGTGTTTTTACTATAAAACTCCTTGCATGATTGGAATCTCATCTCTCTTTTGAAATCAACAGCTTAGCAATTAGTGGCAGGCGTGTCAGATTGCAACAATAAATATTGAGGTACTTCAGAAACGATTCCCGCAGAAATTCTCGTGTGAATCTGAATCCGCTCTAATTTAAGGGATTAGTAATATTTTAACAAAGAATACGGTTGTCGTATCACTAACCAATCATGTCCAATTTTTCTGCTGAACCTGATTTGACATTGAAATCTCAAATTCGTCTTGCTCATCAATGCGTGTAAAGTGTTTTTCTCAAATTTGGTATCAAAATAAATAAGACTAATTGAATAATATGATTTAAATGAAATATCATAATTCATTTGCCTCTAAAGAAAAAAAATACACCGAAATCCCGGTTTCCTTTTCATGTGACGCACTGTATAGGCGAGGATTTCATCATTAGGTTTTGCAACGAAGTTATTATATCAATGACCAGTCTTACATTTTGTTTTTTAGTCTTTAGGCGATAGATCCGACGTATGGACAAGCCATTCGGTCGGTAATAAAGCGGCTTTTTTGATGGCTGTGAAATTATGGCGCCCTTCGTTTCTGTAATACAAATCTATGTACACAAGTCAGGAATGATGAAATTTATGAAATGTCTTTATTGCTATTTTTGTGAAATGATCCGTAAACATTAATGCAGACATGATAAATGAAGGTACATGTTCATAGGCAGACCATTATTTAGACTTTTGAAATTGATCTTATCCTCGGTTTCACCAGGCAGTTCTCTTTTTCGAATTCTCCAAGTTATCGATATATTGGAGATCGACCGGCCAGGTTCACGTAATATCGGGGGATTGGTATATAGGTTAACTTGATCCGATTTCATTTCCCAGGTTAAGTCAATGCTGTTCATAACCTGATATCGATTGTATCGTTCAAGGAATTTGGTATTCACGTTGAAGCCGGTGTTGGAGTTGGAGTTCACGAGGTAGAAACCGGTACCTGAATCGGGGGTCGAACATTTCCCTAGGATTGTGAGGATTGTAGGGTCTCGGTATTCTGGGGATGGGTTCTCGAGGTATGCTCCCAGGTGTTGGTCTCTCCGGTGGAATATCATTCGGTGTTTCCGCCACTTCTTCGAGAGTCCTGTCCACCTGTTCGGTTGGTAGACTGAATGGCTGAAGCTCATCAAGTGAGATCATATCATCGTCTGTAAGTTAGAGTAATAATAGAAATTAATGAGACACGGTGATGGAAAACGATATTGAAGGTAATTTCGCATAAATTAGTTCACTTTGTCTGATTATAATAATGGGTTTAACATAGACATACGTAAAATGTGTTTCCTGTTTTAAAATCATAATAGTTGATAGTAATAATAGTATGTGTTTTGTATAAATGATGATTGAATGACATTGTTTTCGTTGAATTCTGGAGTTCATTTGTATCTTATATTAGGTCCACGATCATTATCATCGCCAATGGCGCAAAGCAAACAAGATTATCGCTATACCAAATAATCAATAAATACTAACCAGAATAATAAAGCATAACAAATGAAAAAAACAATCACTGAGCAATTGTGGATTAAATTGTTATTACCAGCACAACGGTCGTGTCTCGAAATACCCCTGGAAGTGATAAGTACTCCAGGGGCCCGTTTCACAAAGACTTGCTATGGAAACACATGCGCAGTTTCTATAATCAATTTATGATCAGCCAATCAAATTGAATGATTTCAGTAGCTTTAAATCGTTACTGAAAAATCTAATATTATATTAAGTTACATGAAATAGGGCCCAGTTCTATCACATCGTCCAAGAGTGAGACACTTGATAATAAAACATTTTTTATGGAAACGCAGCACCTGACACATTTAAAAACCGCCATTGCCTTGCTGGCGTTGGAGATCTGCAGCTGGCGCATCTCTGACAACTCCATTTACGCATATTCATTTATCCTCTGAGTGAGGGCGCTATGAGGTTATGATGTGATATTTATGCACGAGGTCTATAATGTTGAACTCAGCCAACGCCCCTCCCAACGCCTTGGGAGTTTCACGTCACTTCTTACCATTTGTATCAAGTCGGCGTAGCATATGAAGGAAGTCGGACCCGGTACCGCCTTCGACAATCCACTCGTCAATGGCAACCTGGCCATCATTATCAAGATCGATGCTTGCGAAAGCTTCTTCCTTGCTGATCAATCCAGCGAAGTATCTCGCTACTTCTTCTGGTATTCTGTTCAAAGTTAAAAGACAATAATTATAGAATGTGGTTGTAACATCGTTAAATTGCAGATTTCTCTTGTGGAAATTTAAGATAAAAAAAGCTCCCTCCGAAGAAAAAAATCTAACTCTGTGTTGAATGTATAATTTATAAAAAAAAGAATCAGCGGGTTATTTTTCTATAGGGGACGGGTACATTAGGAATTCAGAGTTTAAGTTGAAAGACAGGTAACAGCTCCACATTTATTCCCCCCCCCAAAAAAAAAATATGGAAACTTAATCATTGGAATATAGAAGGAAATATCCAAGGTTCAGTAACTATATCAGGTACCAAAAAAGTAATTTCAGTTGAAAATTAGTGGGCAATATTATATAATCGGTCAAATAAAAGAAGAAGAAGTGAATTCGCAACATAACAGGCATATAGGGGCAACGTTCATATACATGTAGCACAGAACACGAAGGGAAGAACATTGTTATTTCAATACGCGTAATAATTATTTTAGCTTTGAGCCTCGATAAACTGACAACCGTGGTCAACGATGAAGGAAATATATTAGTTTATCAATTGAATTAAGGATAAAATGTTATCATTGGTACTTTCTATTTGTACATTTATATTACCGTTACTAATCGATTTAGCATGCTTAGAATGATTTAATAGTATAAGGTTCAAAAGTAAATTTCCTTACCTTGGACGGCTTGGTCCCTTTGGTTGAGAATGGCGAGGTACAGGGGTGAGGAGGCAAGAACAAATGAAAAAGATTGAATAGATGTGATAGTGGAAGGGGGAAGAAAGCGAGGGGGAGAACAAATGGACAATCATTCATACATATACGGCCTAAAATTGTCGCTTAACTTAAGTTTCAAGTTTCATAAACAAGATCTAGACATGCAAATGTGGATAAAATCACATTTTATAGTCATTTTCTTGTTTTCGTACATGGTTGGTGAAAAAAGAATGGAGAAGATGTGGAGCCCCCCCCCCGACTCATGCCGCGGTTCCTTACCCCCTTATTATAACCATATGAGTAAATGAAATTGAAATGAAAGGGATGCTCCGGCCTGAAGATATTTATATCTCAATAAACAGAGCCAAAATTCACAGAGCAAAATGCTGAAAATTTGATAAAAATCGGATAACAAATAACGAAGTTATTGAATTGTAAAGATTTGCATTTTTCGATGTAACAGTTATAGGCATGCCTTCATGAATATTCATTAGAAGGGCTGATGATGTCATATCCCCACTTTTTTTATTTCGTATGTTATTATATGAAATCAGCTTTATTTAAGTTGCTTCTACCAAGACCTTAAACAAATGGATTGACAATTGATAAGTGCATTAGAAATTTCTTGCTGCAGTTTATTTCATAATAATGGAGACACATCATTTATGAAAGATGAAACAATTATGATTTCATGGAATGACAAAAGAAAAAGGAAAATGGAGGTATGACATCATCAGCCCACCTATTGAATATTCATGAAGACATGCCTAGAACTATTTCACTGGAATAATGCAAATCTTTAAAATTCAGTAACTAATCGTTATCTGTTATCCGATTTTGATGAAATTTTCAGCATTTTGCCTTGTGAATTTTACTCTCTTTAATTAAATATGAATAATTTCATCCCGGATCATCCCTTTAATTAAGTTATGTAGTCTTTCGATTGCGCGTGTGAAGTATACGAGAATTCTTAATTGGGAGAGTTTCATCGACATTTTTCGTCCGTCAAGTTGTCAGATCTGACAACTTTACTAGATTTTTATTGGTATAGAAGCACGGACTGTCACTATGAATTGACGGATAAAGAATCAAGTTTCAAGAATCTTTTATTGGTCAATGTATGCATGCAAAACATTTTTGTTTCCAATGGCTTTCAAGATAAGTATACACAGAAGACTTGTCGGATACAATGTCCGACATACTACGTTAATGAAACGCTTTCCAGATGAATATGCCTATATGGGAGGATCGACGAATGTGATCGATTAGTCGTGTCTCGGTGGGAAAAAATGAATATAAATGAGTAGGGGTGAACTCACCTCTGGGCCTTCTGGACCTGGTCTTGGAGCTACACCTGGTCTAGGAGCTACACCTGGTATTGGCATTACACCTGTCGGTCCTCCGCCTCTTCCAAGGCCAGGCTTGGATATCTCCCACGATGGACCCGCACCAGACACACATCCCCATCCCATTGGGATGGTGCATACCATGTATGCGAGGGATAGAAGAAACGCCTTCATCACCCCTTTCTTGCTCCTATAGGGAAGTGAAAACGAATGAAGAACAGAATGGGAAATCAGTATTTATGAGTAAGAATTCTAGATCATTTTGTTATACTCTGCAGTAATCCAGCTAACACAATTACAAAGATATCACAATGTTAGCTTAAGGTTAAGAAAACATATTTAGAAATGCAAAAATCTATGGTTTAGTAATATCAAGAAACAAAACATAACATTTAGCAATCATATTGTTAAAGTGTCATTATTATATTTTGCATTTGTGAAGTTTTTTATTTACTACAATAAAAAAATCGAATGTAGAATTTTCCATAAAACATTTCTACAAAATCTTAGACTGATTATCGCAAAAATGGTGTGTGAGGAATCTCATATTGAACAAGTTAAAAAACTTTGTAAAATTATTTGGTGGCAAACATTATTCTAAATCGTTAACATTATGCCAAAAAAAAAACACATTATGCTCCATCTCTGATAAGACTCAGATAAATCCCCTAAATAACAACCGCAATGATCAAGAATTCAAATTAGCTTTTTAGACTAAATGATAAATAAAAAAATTAGTATCCCATTTGTCGATTGACCAATTGCACTTAATACATTAATTTACCTCCTAGCAATGCCAATACATACAAAGTAGGCTACATACCTGAGTTTGGCGCTTCAAAATTCTAGACCTTTCTTAAACCTAGTGAAAATCCAGATTTCAACAATTAGCTATCTCCAAAGAAAGTCAACACGCACCGACCGGTGTATATAACTGTCTCGATCAACGAGGAGGGCATCTAATACTGAAAATTGTGACGGTACATAGCGAGCTTTATACATGGCAGACCCTACCTAATTTTGTCTGATGAGTAAGTAGCTCCCGGATGTGATGACGTATCTTGGTTTCCAGTATTATTGGTACGCATTTGTGTGGGTGGATTTATTTCATCTCCATGGTGGGAAGGTACCTTGGTGGAAAAGGATTTGGATTGGATGTATAACACCTTCCCAGGCGTCATTTTCATTTAGATCTTGGAAAAGGAATACTCATCGAAGTTCACCGTCAGGAGCATGCACTCTCGTTTGTCCCTTAATATCGGCATCGCTATATCAACCTAATCTGTAGGCACAGATCCTGATTGAAACTTTGATCAGTGTGTCTCCGCGCAAAGACTAGCACTTACAAAATTTGCTGTAATTACGCAAGGCAAGAGTAGGCTGCAATTCAGACCCTTTATTCGAGTGAAAGGTTTGCACATTCAACTAATATCAACTGTCCGATATGGGGTGAAGTGATGAGGTATATTCGGGCACATGCCACTGGAATTGATCGCCCTTTAGATGTGACAAAGCAAACCTAGACATACATGTTTGTTTTCCTGCATAATATGTGGCTTAAGTTGTCGTATTTCAGAATCAGGCCTTTTAAAAATTCATCTTTCTATGTAATAACAACCAGTAGTAATTCTCTTGGGAGCCTTGGCCTTCGAGCATTTGCTCTTTTTAAAATGTGATAAGTTTTCTGATCCAATAAAGATAATATAGCTGATTTCAAAAGAAATAATACCGTGAAATTATCATTATTTTGGAGACATTTGACCGTTTGACGTTTGGTAATACCAAAAATCATACTCAGGACAGCTATAGTTTGGGTTTTGTAATATTATATACAGTAAATAATGATTGTTGCAAACTTACAGAAATTAACAACATAGCCCTAGTTTCATTTAAAGTAAATAATGACAGGACAATTAATGAATAAGATATCCTTGGTATTTTCTTAATATAAAACAAAGATCTGGTAGGTGTTTTACATAAAGCTGTTTGTAAATTACGAATCACTTTCCTGGTTACCATTTCTTGAGTGTATCGAATTATTATAAATCCCTCTGTAACTGACCTAGCACCTAAGAACGTGTTCCAGTCTTGCATAAAAGTGTGCGTAACTTAATGAATAGCTATATGAAACGGTTTATTTCCAAATGTGGAGCGTTGTGGCCCAGTGGATTAGTCTCCGGACTTTGAAACAGAGGGTCGTGGGTTCAAATCCCAGCCATGACGTAATTTCCTTCAGCAAGAAATTCATCCACGTGTGCTGCACTCGACCCAGGTGATGTAAATGGGGACCGGCAGGAAGTACTTCCTCAAAAAGCTGTGTGCGCCTTAATCGGTTGCCTAGCTTAGCCGGGTAATAATAATAGCAGTGCCCTTTTTAAAGCGCCATGAGCACCGAAAGGTGGACCTGTGCGCCATATAAGTAGCCACCATTATTATTATTATTATTATTAATTGGTCAATTTGCATTATAGTTTACTATCTTTTCTACTATATCATTTGGTCTGTTATCGATTCGTCCACTATCACATGGTCTCATTGCCATTTAGTCCATAAACCATTTGATCTAATTGGATAAGTATTAATTAGGCGAAATGAATGCAAAGAAAATGGATATTAGACCAACAGGTTATTAGACGAAATGGTCATAGACGAAATGGAAATTACACGAAGTGATTATTTACCGAATGGTTGTTTGGACCAAATGGTTTGATGGACGGAAAGACATTACACTAAATGAATTAGGGAGATCATGTGATGAGTGGACGAGTTGGCAAGAGACGAAGTTTACCGATGAAACACCCACCTAGAGCACATGGATTGTTTTATTCCGACCAAAGAAAACTTGGCACCATTCGACAGATTGGAAAGTTTTTGATTTGGTTGTTCCGGTGGGTCTTCCATATAAGGATTTATTTCGGCTTGCTTGGAAATCGAGCGGGGATGAAATCAAGAACAGGGTCATGATGTCATTCCTATTCAAGGATATTCAGTCACGCAGCTGGAAAATATATACAAACTTGTTTGTATACTGAACTGCAAAATGGTATTTGTTTTATTTTAGCTTGGTTTTATTTACTATATAGAAATTAAAACAAACACATTGCACAAAATATCAAGATTAATTTAAAAAATATATATAAACACTTCAAAAGATGCGAATGAAGCACCATATTCAGAGCAATTGATTAATGTTTCTGTTCCTCCTCGAGGTCCAATCAGGTAAATATATGGTAAATAGATTTGGAGAGCCCTGAAAGTCTTAGGGGATGTCCCTCGATCAGGATAGGTCCTCGTTTCCAACGATTCTCGGACTTTGATTTTTTCTGATATCACCCTTATTCGAATTTCATTTCATTTCATTGATTTCTGCATCTTTTTCCATTTACAAAGTAACAAGAACAAAACAATAGAGTTCATAACCAAATATCTGACAATCAAAACAAAGACCAAAGTTATTTGTTATTTTATATAACATAACGTTTTAGGAATGTTGCAGGGACTGCCACTATAAGCTTAGCTATATATGTGTGCGTATGCTTGTAGTTAATTTAAAACTATTATTGATAACATACTTATGCAAAAATATGTATATACTATTTTAAAGCATGTGTTTTTAGTGATTCCATCAAAATACATTTCATAAACTGAAGGGAAATGATTACAATGAACTTCATTACAATGAACTTCAAATTTTCATTTTTGTTATACAACATAATTTTACAATAAACATTAACGAACCAATGAAGCAAATGATGACGAAATGAAATCCCTGTAAAGAAGTGTACGAATATGAAACTATAAAAACCGATCCTCTACTCAGGCCTCACAAAATTGCCTTATACGCCCCCCCCCCCCGGTTGGTTTTTGTTTTGATAGCTCTTTTTTGTTATAGGGATTGACCCTTGAAAGGTCTTGAGGCATATTCTTAATCCAACCACTTTTTCTTATTTACTTATTCACAATATACCCTTTTGTATTCGTGTTGGAATGTATTTTGATTTTTTTATGCTATTGTACCTCTATTTTTATCAGATTGTGGAAAATAAATAAATCTAAATCTATAAAAAGATACTATTATCAACATATCGAAAACCATGTCAAACTTCGCTGATGTGGTTTACGGTACACCATGTGGAGTGTTATAGAAACAGTGGATAGAAGAAGAGAAGAAATGGATAGGCGAGAAAGTGGAGATTTGAGAGTAGAGTATTCTTTCTTGAAAGTAGTCCTGAAAAGGACTGTAAACCAGAAGGAATTGATGATGACTCCTGAAGACGGACAGTCAACCTGTCCGAAACGTCGAGTCTCTCTAATACTCATCTCTACTCGCCTACTCAAGCCAGCATCTCATCAGCTCTACTACTCAAGCTGTTCTCACTCATCAATTCTTTTTGGTTTACAGTCCTTTTCAGGACTACTTTCATGAAAGAATACTCTACTCTCAAATCTCCACTTTCTCGCCTATCCATTTCTTCTCTTCTATCCACTGTTTCTATAACACTCCACATGATGTACCGTTAACCACATCAGCGATTGTACATGCCACCATGCAAACCTCCTGGATACGATCAGGAGCAATGCTATCAAGTTTGATAGCATTGCTCCTGATCGTATCCATTTTTCATCATTACTCCCACATGTATACCCCAACCAACTTACATGTGAGGAGTGCACATGTTTGTAATTAATTTGCTGCATCAGAGTGTACAAAAAGCTGCAAATAAAATTTCAACAAGAGAAAGGGAAATTGGAAAATGACGCAAACACACGCAAACCCACCCACACACGCATATGTATGAACATGCATACAGTGGCGTAACTACGGGGGGGGGCTACGTGCCCCCCCCATCGGCTGGCAAAAAACGGGAGAAAAGGGAGAAGAAAGAAACGTAGTGAGAAAGAAGAATTTATTGTACATTACAATGTTATATTATATACGTTGTGTTATATTACATAATAACTATTTTTTTTTTCATAAATTTATGAAACATAATGTGCTCAGAGCCTATTTGTTCATTATTCCTGGTACTAGCATTGTCTGTTTAACGAGATATACATGTACAATCATGTTGTACCAAAACGTCCTGATTTCAAGTCAATATGCACCAAATATATATCATCGCACTTTGAGCTATTATTGTTTTATGCAGTGACATATGCTTTTCATGACTACTTAAAGTGATAATCCCATTTTAAGGTCTGCATATAAATAAATTCCTGTTCGTGCTTACGTTCGAATAAGTGTTTGGTTATATATGTCTGCTCTTCATGAATTCCTGAAATCGGTCCTTAAAATGTATCTTTTTCTAATGTAAATATCAAAAATTTTCAGCTCGCGCTTCGTCCTCCCATCATTTGTTTAGTGAAATACATATGGTCATAGTAGATTCCTAAAAACACGCCTTAGAATGCCCCTTTTCAGATCTGAATTTCCTATATTTTCAGCTCGCATTTTGCGCTACTGAGATGCGTCTGATAATCATGATTACTATGACTACAAAAAGCTCTTCATGTGTTTGAATGTGTTTCTAACAAAATCAGCAATCGCTTGGCACTCGCATTTGATGACTATGGTGAGATATTTATACTCTTAATGGATTAAAAAAAAAATATTCCTCAAAATGTCCCTGTTTGGGGTCAATATATACAAAATTTTCAGCTCGCGCTTTGCGCTCGCATCATTTTGTACGTGAAATACGTATGGTCTGCTTAAATTCATACAAACAAGCCTTAAAATGCTTCTCTTCAGGTCTGACTTTTCTAAATTTTTAGCTCGCTCTTCGCACTCGCAATATTTGATTAGTGAGATGCGTATTTTAATCATGATTACAATGACTACAAAAGTGTTTCAGGTTTTCTCACAAAATCAGCAATCGCTTGGCACTCAAATTAGATGAGTATGGTGAGATATGTATTCTCTTATTTGATTTCTAAAAATTGTCCTTCAACTGTCTCTGTTTTGGGTCAATAAATACAGAAATTTCAGCTCGCGCTTCGCGCTCGCATTGTTTGTTCAGCGAGACAGATACGTATTTTTTTTAATTAATAGCTTATTTTGACCCTTTTTAGGTATGAATTCCAAAAATTTTCAGCTCGCGCTTCGCGTTCGCATCATTTCACCAGTAAGATACATTACATATCCGTTTAATGACACAGTCCTTAAAATGTCTGTACATAAAAGGTCAATAGGCCTTTATCTGGTAATTGAGCGCGCTTTGCTTTGCGCGCTCACTGAGCGACTCAAAAATTTTGCTGGTGCCCCCCAATGCCGTGACCCACGGTACGCCACTGCATGTATAAGTATATATATTGCTTGCCTGGAAATCTGAATTAATGCTCTGTTTGTTGCATTAGTACATAAAACATTTCCAACTTTGATTTTTTATCATAAAAAGAGGTGATAATCTATTGTGTAGCAGTAGGACATAGCCGATGGCGTCACACCACACACATTATTGTTTATTTTTTTTATCATTCAAATCCTGAGTTTTCCAAACTTTACATTTTGAATTTCGTAGAATAGAAACAAGTAAAAAGGATTGATTGTTTACCCCGCTTGGATTCCCCTTATATGCATACAACTATTTCACAGTTTTCTCAAATATACAAAGCTTTTAAATTAGGTCCCTTTTATCTTACAACCGAGTCTGCTTATACTCGCATGTTGTGCTTGCTTGTCTTTAATTTGAATAAGCTAAAAGGATTGGGACACAACGTAATGCAATGTACAGATGAAGTTTAATTACTTTCTCATTAAGAAACTAATCTTTAATTAACAATTCAGTCCGATTCGTGTGGGATCTAGTTGGAGTGGTAATTAACAGTTCATTCAAGTAATGTATAGCTCTATGGCTATACTGGTTATCTGAAGGGACCTATCATTTGCATCTTCTGGAACGTATTCTGAAGTCAGGTTTAACTTAGACTCAGGTTTAAAGTTGTGGTTTAAGTATGGGAAGCCAAAAGTATCATTTTTTTATTAAGTTGTATGTTTCTTATGTTTACTGTGCTCTTTCCTGATTCATCGATGGTGAAGACAATAATCTATACATACTTCCTAGACAATTATGAATGATTTGAGAGCCTCATGAGCTGAAATATATCTCTACCATTAGTAATTTATGTTACAATTGGCTGTCCATACTTAAACCACTACTTTAAACCTGAGTTTAAGTTAAACCCGACTCCAGAATACGGGCCTCTGTGTTTACGTAATGTACAATCTGGGGTGTCGCCAATGTGTAAAGAATGGAGTGAGGGCAAAATGATCGAAACATGACGTCTTTTTTTCAATAAAAACATAACGGGGCTAGGAACCGTCCTAAATTTTCCTTAGCCATGTTTTTTCCTTCTTTTCCTCATTGTTTTCTTAATCCCGTTTTGATTTATATCTGATCACTGGATACAATCAGGTATTTTAGCAGTTTCCCCTTCTCCCACGTGGCACTACCCTGAGTACCAGCAATTCATCTTCGATCTCGTATAATTTGGCATAATTGTGTTGCATGAAGCGTTGTCGAAGCCTGGGTGTATATATCTCCGTGTAGAAACATGGACCTTCAGCGTGTTAAGAACTAGTGACTAGATCAGGTTACTTGGAAATTGGGACTTATACAGATGGGGCAAATGTCAAGAGCAGGATAATGACGTCACACCTAATCAAGGTTATTCAGTCACACAGCTGCAAAAAGAGAGTCGTTATACCGAATCGCTGGTAAATATCGTTACGGAATAAAAAGTTCACTGTTGAAAATAAAACTGTAAAACAACAAAACAAAACAGTATTTATTATTGGCAGCTAGGACTCCCAAACAGTATGAATTGTTGAATTACGGTGGGCTGTAAAAATGCCCCACCCCAGAAAAAAAAGAAGAAGAAAAAATGAATAACTGTAACAAAAACCCACCATTTAAACATTCATTTAACATAAAAATCGCCATTAAGTTACAATACGAACACGACGATATTTGCACTGCAATTAACGTAAAAACACGATAGTCCGTTGGTATTTTTACAAAGATCATTATAATATTTTAATATGTTTTACATTTAACTTGTAATTCTACGTTACACATCACTGTATACATGCGTTTGGTTTGTTAAATCATTGCGTCGTCTGTTTTTAAAGGTAAAAATAAACATCCTATAAATTTACGATTTTTCTTTGTAAAATCACTAGTATTGATTCTGCACGGGTCCAAGTCACTTAGCATGTTGACGCAGTTTACATTTTGTTAAGTAATCTATTAAAAGTATGGTTATGATTATGTTAATATAATGATTAAAATGATTAGTTGCTTCCTTCAATTCAACCCAAACTCAGTAAATGCATGATATACATGTATAGATGCGTTTAATTGCAGATTCCTGCTCTTATGGAACACTTCACGCGTACATAATTACATTAGCTCGGTTAAGTCAGAGTCTCACAATACAAATATTTGTGATCAATATCAAGATGGAAAGGACGAATCTTACAATTTTTATATCAATCTGGTGATCAATACATACTTGCATCTATGATCTCGATTAGAAATTGTCGATTGTTGACTTAGGCCCGTATTATGGAGTCTGGTTTAACTAAAACTCAGGTTTAAAGTTATGGATAAATATGGACAGCCAATTGTCACATAAATCACTAACAGTAGAGATATCAAATTTCAGCTCATTTGGCTCTCAAATCATTCATGATTGTCTAGGAAGTATAAATAGATGATTGTCTTCACCATCGTTGAATCAGGAAAGAGCACAGTAAACATAAGAAACGTACAACTTCATAAAAAAATTGATACTCATGGCTTCCCATACTTAAACCACAACTTTAAACCTGAGTCTAAGTTAAACCTCACTTCAGAACACGGGCCTTAAAGTTTTCTGTTGCAAGCCTAGGTCTAATGATTTGTGGCGATGGGATACTCGCTCCCCCCCATCAGAATTAAATCTTGAGTGGAGTTGAAAACAGAATCTTACTCTAACTATAATGATTTATTCATGAAGGTTTATGCCGTCATAATTAGATTTGTCAATTTGACACGTATCATTTGAGCCCAGGTTCTGGTTGTTTGATGTCTAATAATTTATTCATGAATATTCATAAACCCAGTGATTGAGGGTGTTAATTGTACACACCCTGTGTGAGTCAATTACAGTTTGGATAAATCTGGAAACAAGATTTATGTTCTTCCATTATACGGAAAGGAGTGAAACAGATTGAAAACAGGAAAATTTACAATGACTTTTTATCACTCATTTTAGGGATCATGTGGAGACATCAGATTTGCCAGAAGAAGAGTGATTTCAAACCTATCGGCCGGATTAAAAAATGAAACATAAGGTCACTAAATCCTTTAATTGGCAATATGGTGTTTTGAAAAAGATTTACTCACAGGATGTGTGTGTGTGTGTGAGAGAGAAATTTTCTCATTTTCATATGTTTCACTACAAGAGAGTTGCCACAAGTTATTTGCATTTATCTAATCTCTCTCGCTCTCGCTCTCTCTCTCTATATATATAGTCGTTTAACCAAACTCTTATTAGCTCTCGGTGATAATATTTATGGAAAATAAATATATTTTCCTTTTAGATTGTTCTGAATTTATAAGGATTAATAGATGGAAAAATTACGTTGATGACGGTACTGTTATCACTTTATCAACTGAATCGAACTAATTGTAGATGTCAAGACCTAACGAATATCCCAATTCACATTTATCATAAAAAAAATGATGGTATATAACATTAGTGTGAATATGGGCATTTTCATAGTGAATATTCCGCCCCTTCACAAGGTAAAAAAAATTGAATAATAATTCCAGTGAAAATATGGCTAATGACGAATATTTAGCACGTGTGAAACCAAACTAGAACATGATTAGAATCACGGACGCTTATCACAGTCATGGTAACAATAGCGATCCTCATTACAATGATTATTCAAGATTCACGTGTGAAAAGGCCCCTTAAATCATTGTAATGATGATTGCTCTTGTAATCGTGACTGTGATTCGCGTTCGCGATTCTAATCATGTTCTAGTTTGGTTTCACACGTGCTAAATATTCGTCATTAGCCTTATTTTTCACTGGAATCATCATTCAAATTACGATTATTTTACAGTGTGAAAGGGTGGTCAGACAGGTCTAGGCTAACTGAAGGCCTAGTTATTTCCTGTACATTATGTTAATTGCGTGTAGACGCGGAAACGCGAAGGATTATTGTGCCACGTTTGTTGGGGCAAAACTCGGCTAAAAATATTAATACTTTTTGTTTGGTTGGGATGAGTGTGTATATGTGTGAATGTCTACTAACCTTCTTCTGGGGACATTCTCTTTCACTTACAGTTAACCAATCATTGAGGGACCTCCTTGGACTTTCAAAAATACCATGATAATCGATGTTTTATATCCCTCTTGTGAATATTCATGAGTACTCTAGATAAACGATTGGTCAATTCGCGATCATGTGACAAAGTATAATTTCAATAGGAAAGCACATTGCTGCAAGTAGCTCCGTATAGTTTTCTTCTAGATCGGTATGTATTTCGATATACTTTCATGGGGAGAACTGCGCATGTTCATGCTCGATATGTTCCACAACGTTGAACTGCGCATGCCTCCTTGACCCGTTATCCGCCAAAATGAATAAATGAAATAAAATACAATCTCTTGCTCAAATTACTTACCGAAAATCTGAAAAAACGAGGGTGGATTCGGGTATACATCATCATGCAGAAAATTTAATTCCATGACGGCCTTTCATACACGATTATTCCCACTATATTTTCTCAAAGCCTGATATATCTGTATAATATAGCTCGGTATAAAATCTAACTATAGTTCTATATGTGAAGGGGGTAGAAAGATTCCCCGGTTAGCACAATATGATCACATTATTGATTGAATTAGTAACTTTTGACTGTTACAGTATTAGATTGCCAAGTTCATCCTCTCTTTGTCGATTAATGCTACGTGGGTCCCGGATTGTCAAATAACAATATTGTGTTTATCTGTGGGTGTGTATGAGAGAGAGAGAACAAGGACCGGGGGGGGGGGTGTTTATGTAGTAGAACCGGCTGCGAATACATTCGTAATTCCGAAGCTTTGTTATTCTGAAGGTTCGGTTATTCCGAAGGTTCCTATTTCCGGAGGTTTGTAATTCCGAAGGTTCGTAATTCCGAAGGTTCAGTAGTCCGGAAACGAAATGAGGTTCGTAATTCCGAAGGATCGTTAACCCGAAAACGAAATGAGGTACGTAATTCCGAAGGCTCGTTAGTCCGAAAACAAAATGAATAACAAACCTTATTTCGTTTTCGGACTGACGAACCTTCGGAACAACGAACCTTATTTCGTTTTCGGATTATCGAACCTTCGGAATAACGCCACAAATGTTCGGATTAACGAACCCTTTTACGTTTTCGGATTAACAAACATCGAAGTATAGGCAATTAACGTGTTTCGGAATTACGAACCTTCGGAATTACGAAATGTAACCTTTTGGCTGTGGTGTGGTGGTGGTGGTGCTGCTTTGCAAAGAAGAGAAAGTGGGAAAACCGCACACACCAACGTATATTGATAAATAAACAAATACATACATATATATATATATATATATATATATGAGTATGTGTGTGTGTGGGGGGTTTGTGTGATTGTGTGTGTGCGTTTGTGTGTTTGTGTGTGTGTGTGTGTGTATTGTGAAAGAAACGGGGGGAGAGTGATAGGCGGAACTGGCTTTTAAAATATTTTAGTTTTTCTCGCTGTGGACTGACTGAAATTCTGGTTAGTTTTGTTTCAGCTCGAGTATCAATTTTATGAGCTGTACAATAACCGATTAATCGACCTAATTTGTTCTGTAAATTGTAATTAATCTCAGTTATTTTTTAATCATTTCTGATGAGCTGTGATTTAACACGTGAGTGAGCGGGAATCTGAATTGCTCATTTGTCCCCTGTAAACTCCACATACCCTTGGTCAATCGTAACTGGCGTCATGCCAAAATGTTGCAATAATAGACATCAATATTCTGATAAATACAAGTATCATCAATGAGAAATGACGGAATCTGAGCACCAATTCTACTATTCCGCCAAGCAAAATTATGGACTGTGCTGCTCACTGACTATGATTTTCCATTCCTGCGCATCTAAAACAGTTGTATTTGCTGATTTTAATCATTAGTATTCACTGTGGGTTTCTTCGTTCTTGCGCATTGATAAAGTCAGTATAGCTTTACAAGTAACAAACAAAATATAAACGAAAATCATGTGTTTCTTTGCATTTACATGTTTTAAATTTATGTTTTTGCGAGGAGAGATATTTTTCAATATTGATTTGAAATGGGATATTTTAAGTCCCCTCCAATGCTCTTTACCGGGATGTGTATTTTACCGAATAGACGATGCAAGAGATACTTTAGTTGCTTAGTGACTTTAAAAATATATTTTCTAGTCAACCACTCCCTTTTTTATCTTTCTTCTCCTTCTTCGATTTTCCTCTTGTTGTTATCATTTATTTCCTGCTCTTTCTGACCCTATCTTTCTGTTTGTCCATTTTCATTTATTTTATATTTTAAGTCTCCGGATCCACCTAATGTATTTGAAAATATGAGGATATGGACATAGTAAGGAATAATTTGTTCCCAAGTTTAGGCGAGTGACTCTTGAACTGCTTTTGGGTATTTTTTTTTCAGGACAATCCTCTATTCGTGTTAAGAATATTTTAATAATAATTCATCTAAGAGGAACCTAAAGGCTCTAATCTCTATTTATGGTCACTTTCAGACCTTGATGGTTAAAACCTATATATTAAATGTCATTTCCTTGATTTACTTTAAGTTGTGTTCATTTAATGAAAAATGTTGTCTCAACAATCATCCACTATTATTACCTATAGATCCCATGACAGATTAAGTCATCGCAGGTACGTATGCACTTCCTGATTGCAGTTGTAATTATAGCCCAAACTAAACAGCATTTCAGGCAAATTACAAATATATGATACTGAAATAACTAACAATATTGTTCTTAAAACGCTATTGCATCATGAAATTTGAGCAATTTGATAACAATCAAATTTGCTTTCTGGGCCCCTTGAAAGAAACACTGATGATATATTCTCGTCATAGGTGAATGTAATATTATAAGTGTTAAATTCCCCCCCTCAATTACAGGTGGTGTCAAGAGCATAGATGTGAACACTTGGTATCAGAGTGGTTTTTAAGTGGCTGAATGTATTTTCCCCGTCAGTATAGTTTCAATGTATAATTAACATGGTTTGTACGAGAGGAGGCACTATTTGAATTTCCTAAATCCTCTTTTGAGGGAGATTTGGTGGAGTAGTACCTGGCGCATTCTGTCATATTCTTTCCGATTTGGGCCGACATTTGGGTCGTAACCTAAGCACCTGGGCAACATTCGGCTCGATTCTGGCCAATTTTATCTTTATTCTTGATACTATCATGACTATTTGGGTTTGCATTTGGCTTTGATCGGGAATAGCCTAAAATGATTCGAGTAAATTCTTTTCTGATTCCAGACATATTCGTCTCTGATTCGGGAGTTCCCCAAATCACAGACGAATTGGTTAAAAATTCACCGAATTCATCCGAACTGGCCATATTCGGGCAGGATCGTATCCAATTTATTCGGGGAAATTTTTGGTGTGACCATGCATGGCTTTACCAAATTGGACAGTAAGTCTATATATGGCCTATGGCAAGTGGAGGTACACACGTGGTGCACTGTTTCAATAAACATTAACAAACATTATGCATATAAGTCAATGTTATAAAGCAAATTCGATCCATACATAATATGTCTCTTTTCCAAATCAAACCATGACATTTTTATACAATTCATACTGAACAACAAAATGACCACCAGAGAATCAATGTAGAACAGAATCTTGATATACATGCTTGACATAAAATTCAATATTCGAAGAGGGGGGAGGGGGGCATGTCCCCCGGAGCCCATGCACGAGTATTTTAATCAAAAAAAATTATTCGTTGAAATTAATAGAAAACGATCTCTAACATAATATAGGTTAATACCATGAATCATTCTTCCGGTGTCCATTTTACATCTTATCTTTGACGAAAAGTTGTTCTTTTACACGGCTTATGCTCCATATTCACATTTTGTTGCTTTCAGTGACTTTTTTTTTATATAGGTATGAAAGTTATCCATAATCCATTCACAGAGTGCATCATAATCTGTAGGTACATGAAATCCTAAGCAGCATGGCAGGCCGTGTGCAATTTCAAGAATTATGGGCGTGACTTATCAAATGCCAATTTTAAAAAATACTATATTTGAGTGTACTTAAGTTTGAGAGCCATTTGCGAATGGTCTAGGCTCAAGGACTGTTGATTTTAAATCTTCTCCAACTTCGAGAGTTCTACATCCTCATTCGATTTCTTTGTGGCAGGTATGTGTCTGCTTCCATTCCGTATATTAAAGTTCGAACATTGATATTTTTTCGTCTTTTATTCTTCGTCATCGTCGTCGATACCGGCTCTTATTTGCTCTCTTTTTGCTCTTTCTCTTTATTCTTGTTCTTCTAAATAATGAGTAGCAGATTGGTAAATTGTTCGTGTTGTACTTTTGTTTTTTAACTAGAATTTAGCAACTGTCACACCTTCCTCTTCGTCTTTTCTCCTCCTCCTTCTTCTTCCTCCTCTACTTCTTCTTCTTCTACTTCTTCTTCTTCGTCTTCATTTTCTTCTTTCCTCTCTCCCTTTTCTGTTTTTTCTATTTTTTCCTTCTTCCTCCTCTTAATAGAGACGGGTTTCATCATTACAATTAGCATGAAAGATTGTTTATTGTAGAACTGAAAATAAGATATTGTAAAGGTTTAAGAATCTCATGTGTCAGTTTATAACGACGTGTCTGAAACCACCTTGAAAGGACCACTCCCTAAATTTTATGAATCCGATATGATTCTCATCATTTTGTAATTTATATTTCTGTTAACAGAATGGCATTCCGGATTCGTTCGTACTCTCTCATATTGGTTTCTTTAGGTAAGATGATATTGGGAATGAAATGATTACAGATAATGGGCCAAAATATACTCTGAAAATAGTTGAGCAAAAAAATGCTCATCTTTTAACTAGCCCTGGGCAACATACTCTCCACACAACCATGACAACTATTGGTTAAAATCTTCCCAACTTGGGAATTGAAAACAAAATTGGGTTATAAAATTTGCTCAATTGGTAAATAATTGCCCAGAATACACACACATGTATATGTGTGTTTGTATTCTGGGCAATTATTTACCAACACACATTACCCAACACAGTAAAATCTCAAAGAGGTGCAAATATTTTCGCTGGATCGATGCACATACCTTGTTTACAGATAATGGGCCAAAATATACTCTGAAAATAGTTGAGCAAAAAATCCTCATATTTTAACTAGCCCTGGGCAACATACTCTCCACACAACCATGACAGCTATTGGTTAAAATCTTCCCAAATTGGGAATTGAAAACTCAAAATCGGGTAATAAATTTGCTCAATAGGTAAATAATTGCCCAGAATACACACACGCACACACACACACACATGTATATGTGTGTGTTTGTAT
The DNA here is from genome assembly GCF_018143015.1 of Lytechinus variegatus. Taxonomy (NCBI): domain Eukaryota; kingdom Metazoa; phylum Echinodermata; class Echinoidea; order Temnopleuroida; family Toxopneustidae; genus Lytechinus; species Lytechinus variegatus. The sequence continues at coordinate 24,040,111 of NC_054750.1, read as the reverse complement.
TCTGGGCAATTGTTTACCAACACACATTACCATACACAGTATGTTGCCCTTATTTTTAATTGTACTGAATATCTACGGATTTTACCGTCTCAAAACTATATATTGGTCTTGTCATTGTCTAATCAAGGTTTCTATTTTGAACATGCACGTTTTCAAACTAATGATGAATTTATTACTTTTCTTAAAGCTAAATCTAAATGTTTCTTGCGTTGGCTTTCGCTGATGAATAAACATATAATATTATATATTTTTTAAATCTTATATTAGTGACGAGGTAAAAAAATATCTCGTGACCAACAACATTTTTCTAGATATGATGTGAATGATGTTTAAAACAAAGAAAATCTGCTTTGCACAGCGACGTCAATGATGGACATTCTATTGTTCTTCGCAACATACCAACGTAACTATATCAAAAGCATAGCACGGTTGACCAACAATAACTACATGTTATAATATATATATATATATATATATATAATGGTAGGCGTAGCTTAAATCAAGGTTCCCCAGAGCTATCTACCCTTTGGAAAAATTGGTGATGCCGAAAAAATGTCTTGCCGGGAATCGAACCCGGGCCCCCAGCTTTGAACGCCGGTGCCTTAACCCGGCAGAGACATTTTTTCGGCATCACCAATTTTTCCAAAGGGTAGATAGCTCTGGGGAACCTTGATTTAAGCTACGCCTACCATTGTTCTCTTTCATCCATTTCTTACAATATTTAAATAAAAAAGAGTTGCCAAAAGCTGTTGTACATGTATAACTTTACACATATATATATAATATATATATATATATATATATATTTATATAAACTTCTCCTGAAAAAAGTAGAGAATATATCTGATACGGGCAATTCAACGTGACCGTCTTAACATCCCAGACAGTATCAAAGAATCACACTTAACTTATCCGAACTGTACAATTGTGAATGTTTATCGTTCAGGTACATGCACAAGTAATCGTACAAATTGTAGAGAAAATGTATTTGTTTGTGGCCTTGTGGGCGTACTACATGACATTGAATTTCTTCCATATGTCGTATCCGTTACCCTAATTTTACAACTGTTTATAACAATTGGTAAAATCAATTTTGTTCACCCGAATGGTCTAAATGTCAAATGTGTGTGTGAAAACTCAGAAAGAACTATTCGAATACTACAAAATCGTATTTTACTCAATGGACGATGCATTGTGAGTAGGCTGGCCAAACATAGATAAGATGAAAAATGGTCCTAATGTTATAAAGAGGTATTATTATCATTTTGAGATGTCTCTTTTTGGTTTATATTGAATTTGAATTTATTAACAAACATTCATTAGGCATGAACGTTTTTTTTACAATATATACAATGATAACATAATAAAGATACTCATAACTGTACATAGTATAAATCATTAATACATAAAAAAAACTCCATAGATTTCCAATTGTTATGAAGAAATTCATCTACATACAAAGGAAATGACTAATTGAAATCTAACATAAAGAAGGCATAGCGTAATGTAATAAAATGAAACATGATACATAAGTTATCTTTTTTATGGAATATAGATCAGGAAGTAACTAATTAAAGATATAATCTTTGATGTACTTTGGATTTTAGATAGCTTGAATGAAAAAAGAAAAATGTAGTTGATGTTAAAACTCGCCTCTTTTTATTTATAATCGCTTTGATGAACTTAGAGAAATTATCGATTATATTTTCATTATCAAGTTTCATGAGGAATATAAATTTGTCTTCATCGCTAAGTTTTTAAAACTGTTGATACATTTCATTTATTTTGTAATTAATATACCGAATCCATGACACATGCTCCGGCGACGATTGCTCCGATGACAAATGCTCCCCAAAATGCGACATTTGCTCCGCGACATTTGCTCCTCGACATTTGCTCCGCCGACATTTGCTCCGCCGGCATTTGCTCCGCCGACAGTTACTCCGCCGACATTTGCTCCACCGACAATTGCTCCACATTTAGCGACAAATGCTCCGGCGACAAATGCTACCCGAACGACACATGCTCCGGCGACTATTGCTCCGCCAATATTTGGTCCGCATGTAGGGACAGTTGCTCCACCGACATTTGGGTCTCACGGCCCTAATCACTAGTGGTAGGCCGAGATATTCATTCGAGCCAACCCATTGCTATTTTTTTTATTTTGATATGGCTGATTGACAAAGTGTATGCATATGATTGTCCATCTAACACTGATTCTATATTTGGTAATCACTGAACTTCCTTTTCCCTAATTGGGAAGAAATATCACCAATTTTGGACTATATTTTCACTGCTGGAAGGATTACGGTTATTTTGCTGTTTGAGTTGATGAATCTGCTCCCCCCGACGGTGTCTTCAAACACGCCAATTAGTTTTTAAAATGAGCCGGTCGAGGGACCCTTTTCTGGTCAGATATGGATTGCCAGATATAATCCTATCCACTGGTAGTAAACATTCGACCCCCGAATTTCATCCTTATTTTTTTATGAATTTTTTAAAGTGCCAATTTAACACATGAGTCTATGGGGAATGAATTAGGCCTGTGAGACCTATAGGTAAACCTTGACCATAGCCTATTACATGGGGAATTCCTTAGTGGATGAAATACCTGCCCAACTCTTCAGTAGCTGATTGTTTTTCTAGTAGACATGTTTCAATCATCAAGAGGTCCAAAAACTGAACTTCATGGCTATACAAGGCTACATAGGGGGTACTACAGGTACAATGTAACAAGTTGTTATTAGTAACTAACTCTGTGTTTGTGTACCTAGGCCTAGGCTAGGCTGTGTAGGCTGTGTGTGTGCATGTTGTGCACTGGGTTGCTTGCATGTTGTCGTGTGTTTTCGTATACAGGCGAGCGCTGCTGTAAATCGTGTATTTCACCCATCACGAGATAAAGTACACATTAGATAGGCCTTGCATCAATTGCGCTTGTGAAATTGGTTCATGGGGAAGGGAATGAGAAGAGAAAACTTTAGAATTTGGCTGAAGAGTGATGGATTCAAGAGGGAGGGGGGGGGGAGAAAAGCTAGGGGGGGGGGGGGCTGAGAATGATTCTACTGCTATCTTGTTCAACTTTTACTGACTTCTACTTAGCCAGACTAGCCCCATCCATTTAGAATACAAGCCATCTAACCCCCTGCCTCTTTCTCTTACACCCTGGCTTGGGCCCTTGTCATAGGAAGATGTGAATGTATAGTATGCTTGTATGTTGATTCTCATTTCTTTTTATTGTTATCTAATTAACTCAATGTGAATATGGTATTTATATTGTGGGCAGATCTTGAATCCAGATATGCACACTATTCATATCTACAATTTGCATATAGGATTTGGACCCTAACATTGCATCCATTGTTGAGCTACATATAGGCATGTAGGATGTATGTAAATCCATAGGGCACTAGACATTAGAAGTAACATTAGAAATGGTCATTACATAACACATCTGTATATTTCATGCATTTCTTTGTGATAAAGTGAGTGTACAGATGTTAAAGAAAAGCCAGGAAGGTAAATTAAAAATAAACCTTCATGTGCCATACATTACAGGTCTCACGGGCCTAATCACTAGTGGTAGGCCCGAGATATTCATTCGAGCCAACCATTGCTATTTTTTTATTTTGATATGGCTGATTGACAAAGTGTATGCATATGAATTGTCCATCTAACACTGATTCTATATTTGGTAATTACTGAACTTCCTTTTCCCTAATTGGGAAGAAATATATCACCAATTTTGGACTATATTTTGACTGGTGGAAGGATTACGGCTATTTTGCTGTTTGAGTTGATGAATCTGCTCCCCCGACGGTGTCTTCAAACACGCCAATTTATTTTTAAAAATGAGCCGGTCGAGGGACCCTTTTCTGGTCAGATATGGATTGCCAGATATAAATCCTATCCACTGGTAGTAAACATTCGACCCCCGAATTTCATCCTTATTTTTATGAATTTTTAAAGTGCCAATTTAACACATGAGTCTATGGGGAATGAATTAGGCCTGTGAGACCTTGCTCCGCATGTAGGGGCAAATGCTCCCCAATAATTGCTTCCGTCCACAATTGCTCCATCTACAGTTTATCGGCATGTCACTTAAGACCTAAATAAAATACCTGCGACAAATGCTTCTCAAATAACAATTGCCCTGCTCACGATTGCTCTACCGAGCCTCATTTTTTGCGTTACATACTTTTTTGTATTGTTTGGTTTTACCATTTAAGTTCTTGTGCCACTTGATATCATAGGCGGATCCAGGGGGGGGGGGCGAGGGGCCCGGGTCCCCTGATTGGCGGAGCAAAAAAAAGGGGGAACAGGGAAAAGAGAGAAAAAAAGAGGAAGACAAGTGAAATACTTGGAAAATAAAAAGAATCTTTCATATTTCACGTGCTCGCATTGCCTGTTAGTTGATTTACATATCTTGTTCAATATGGAGCTTAAATATCTAGTTTGGAAGTCAATATGCAAAAGATATTTCGCCGCGGAAATCGAACTTTCATTGTTTTGTTTGATTTACAAATTGATTGTTTTAAAGTGATTTCTAAATATGTTAGTTTTACGATCTGAACATTAATATTTTCTGCTCGTGCTGCACGCATGCAAATGTTAACCTATCAGTTACCTTTATTATTTCGTGTATTCCATAAAGTTTTCAAAATATCCCTTTGCAGATCTGATTGTCAAAACGTATCAGCTAGTGCTGCACGCTCGCATTTTGATTGGCAAATAATGTATGTCTCAATATTGATTACACAACAAACTTCTTAAAATCCTCATTTCATGACAGTTTGGGCTCGCGATTCGCGCTTGCATTAATTGTTAAAATGTATTTACTCATGCATCTTATTCATAATTACCAAAGTTCTTGAAATGTCCAGTTTTCAGGCCATGATTTCATGTCCTACTTGGGCATATTAGCTTAATAAATAAGATAAATAATTTTTGTGATTAAATTGTCCCTTTTGTTTCATCTCGCACTTAGCAAGAGGAATAGGAAGATCATGTGATGACTTGTCCTAATCATTTCCCGGTCTCATGTCAAAACCTTAAGTAATAATATGAAAAATATTAGCTGTTTTTTAAGTATGATACATATTCACCTCACAATTTTCCTACAAATTGCTTAAACTAGAGCTGAAATACACCCTTTTTTTTATTGATTTTTATGATAAAAGAAATATTTAGAATGCGTAGTTTCTAGGTCTATATATAAAAAACACACGCGAGCATGTTTCATCAGATACGCAACTTGTTCTCTATTTAAATCATTATCCAGTTTTCAGATTACAATATCATAATATTTCTGTTTCGTGCTCCGTTCTTGCATTATTAATATAGGAAGATCCCCTATTACTCACCCTATTTATGATTTACAAAACATGAATAGAGTGTCCCGTTCTGAGGACTAAATTTCGAATTTTGTCGCTCGCGCTTGCATCAATCGTTAAGTTATATTAGCTATCCTATTCACGATTAAAGAAATTGATTGAATTTTTTCATTCTCTATGTAGGAAGGTAAAAATGTTCATCTCGCGCTTCGCACTCGCATTATTTGATCGCTGAAATATATAGAGTCTTCATGGCTAACTGCAAGCAGTTCAAACGTACATAAAAAAAAAAAATATTCGCGCTTTGCGCTCGTTTGCGAGATCTTACTAAGATCTTAATGACCCAATTTCCTTTACATAATTCTTATTATACAAAACGTGAATAGAGTATCTCGTTTTATGTCTCAATACGAAATTTTCTGTTCGCGCTTCGCGCTGGCATCAGTTTTTAGTTGAATACCTATCCTGTTGAAATCACAAAAGTGCTAAGAATTTCAATTTTTAGAAATGTCCAAAAAAAAATCAGCACGCGCTCCGCGCTCGCATTATATGATTGTTAAAATATGTAACTACTTCAAGGCTAACTGCAGTCAAACCTTAATAGTACCTTTCTGATCAGTTCAAAGCGTGTATTAACAATTTCTGCTCACGCTTCGCATTCGTAGATTTATCCAGTTGCATACATAACTTTCATGATTACATTGTCCAGTATGTTCAAATTTTTAGGACAAAACACATAAAGTAAAACAAAATGTTCGCGCACGCGATTGCATTATTCAAATAAGAATTATGATATCATATATCTATGTTCATTTATAAGAATAAAGCTAAGATGTGACTATTAGGACTACCCCTTAAAAGAAATGTTAAACAATGATAATTCCACATGTTCAGGGAGAAATAAAACATTTTTCACAGGAAAATGAGGAGAAAATTTGGATATTGTATATTTCTAAAATAAAATACAAAAGAAATAGTGAGTAGTGATGTCATCAGTTCTATCGTTTGCATACCGACCAGGATGTACATATAACTATTTTGTGAAATTAAGCGAAATCTAAAAATATCATAACATTTTTTATTTTACATCCATTTCGATGAAATTTTCAGTGTTACGCTTGTTTATTTTTCTCTTTTTATTCAAATCAACTTTTTCTTGTGGTGAACATGTCCTTTAAGAGGAGAGTTATTTCACACTGCACGTAATTGAAGGGAAAAATAATAAAAGAAATGGAGTAAAGTGACAGGAAACACCTTTCTAACAAGATTGTAAAACTTCATTAGTTTTCAATTCCATTAGAGGGGGTAGGAAAAAGTTAGAATAATAAACAGTAAAAGACAGACCAAAATAGCATTACAGCGAGAAGAAAGAGATAGGAGAAGAAGGGAGAGGTTGTAATAGGAATAGAAACAGAAGTTACTAGGAATGCAGAGAGAGAGAAAAAAAAAATAAAACAGGAGGGGAGAGGGACGGGGGAGAAGGTGGTTTTCAAGGAAATAAAGGGAGATATAATCGAGATAAAAGCGCTGATGGGAAATTTAATTTGAGCCAAACTATTTCTTTCTGTTGAGCAATTCAATTAGGATTGTTAAAAACATATAGAATAATGATAATGACCATACAGCTTTGGAGAAGAAGCGTTGTTAGTTTTACCAAAAAAAAAATAATTTTTCGGTGGATGGCATTTTCGGCGGAGGTATTATCAGCGGAGCATTTGTCCCTACATGCAGAGCAAATATAGGCGGAGCAATTGTCGCCGGAGCATGTGTCGTTCGGGTAGAATTTGTCGCCGGAGCATTTGTCGCTGAATGCGGAGCAGTTGTCGGTGGAACAACTGTCGGCGGAGTAACTGTCGGCGGAGTAACTGTCGGCGGAGCAATTGTCGGCGGAGCAACAGTCGGCGGAGCAAATATCAGCGGAGCAAATGTCGGCGGAGCAAATGTCGGCGGAGCAAATGTCGAGGAGCCAATGTCGCGGAGCAAATGTCGCATTTTTGGGAGCATTTGTCACCGGAACAATCGTCGCCGGAGCATGTGTCGGGTTACCAATATACCATCCTTTCAGCTGTGTGTACATTACATTCTATTATCGTGTGATACTCAACCCCAACTCTTCCTGAATTACAAATATTGCACATTCTTAAATATGAGGGTATTCTATCTGGGCGTCTATGTCTTCCAGTGTCAATGGGTAAATTATTGGAACTTATTCTAAATCGACAGATTTTTCCCGTATTTTCTTATTAACAGTTGGATATTTCTCGATTTGTATATTCTGTTTAAAAAGTTTATGAGTTCTCAATTTATCTTTTGCTCGATCATTACGTAAATCCAATAAGAACTGACGATGGAAAATATATTTTCTTCTTCTCTCTATCACTATCGACTATATCACCTAGTTCTAAACAATCCGTATTCACATCCAAATATATGTTTAAATCCCTTAAGACGGTTTGCGGATTTCCTAGCCAGCATTCGCAATTATTCTCAATTATCTTTTTGTTTTCTTCAAAGGAGTGATGTAGCAAAGAATCTTCATCTTTAATTCTCATCATGTCATTCGGGCATAATATTTTCCCAAGTTTCGCTAATTTGTGTTATGAATGGAAACATTCCAACTTCAGCAAGTATTGCTAAGTGGCTGTTCCTTATGGAAATTCCTTAGACATTTCTCAACCATTGAAATTGGAAACTCTGAATTTATTTCTCAAATACAACTTTGAAGTACAATTTATACAAGCTCCGCTAACTTTCAAAGTTTACGGTTAAAGCGCCATACCTCCGAACCATATACGACTATATTGACTTTATTAAAGAGTCAAACATTCGTGATTCGGTTTTTATATTTGGAAGATTGTAACCGAAGGATTAAAATAATTTGAATAATACTCTTTTGACTTCATCTGCCAGATTAACCCTTGTGTATTAAATGAACCCCAGTTATTGAAAACCAAACCTAAATATGTTGCATGTTTAACAACTTCAATGCTTTGTCCATTTTACCTCGAAAGCCATGCAACAACTTCAATGCTTTGTCCATTTTACCTCGAAAGCCTGATCTTTAAAAATTGTTCCATTCATGTTCGACATTCGACAGCCATTTATCACCGTAAATACCAAGTCTATCTAACATTTCCGACCTTTCGTTGGAGAACGCGAGCGCTTATTTGCGACGGTAGTTGATTTTGGAAAAGACTTTTTGGGCCCGTCGTCATGGCCGTGATACTCTGTCCTGCAATGCAAATTCTGTGACATGAGTTTTTTTTTTCGTTTCGCATCTGCAACGGATACATTCAATACGCGTTTCGTGTCAAAAATTCTGGTTGCTACTTTGGTAACAGCGATATAACCGATGTAGGACGACTTTCCAGGGCCACATTTGGTTTTTCCCAGAGCTCGAGAGGCCGCCTGGTGGGGGGGGGGACTTCCATTGATGAGTGGAAACCAGGCGCGACCACGTGTAAAAAAGGACACAGAGAGCTAGTACGTTACGTATAGGCTTATGTAACGTTATGGGTGTCAAAAACGATGTTTAAAATACTGAAAAGGGGATATATTTCCAATACTTGTAGGGTTTAACAAGCCAAATACTTGTTAAGAGATACATTTTTTCATAATCTGGAAAGACTTGCTTCCCTTGTTTAGGGTGCTTTTCGAAACCCCATGGTCGTGCCTGGTATCGACTCATCAATGGAAGTGGTCCCCCCCCCCCCGGGAATTTGAATCTAATCCCCATTTCTGGGGAAAGTAAAACATAATGCCCATTACACTGTGTGCTAGAGGCATTTCGTTTGTGTAAATGGATTAAACAAAAGAAAAAACCCCGCAAGTTCAGACGTTTTGCATATGCTGTGTACATATCAACGCATGCGAAAAGGTTTCAACTGAAGAGGTGATCTTACCATGGAATCAATTGCCAGTGATCCACCAATAATTCACATTAAATGCGATATCGATTCAATGGACGGTAATGATCTATATGTAAGCCTTAATTCAGTATGTTTTTCCTCACTCAATATGCCCTCGATTTGTTTGAATAACCACTTTCCTATCCATGTCATAATCTATTGTGGGCCCTGCTTTTCGAATATCTCCAGCCAGCTGTCATAGTAGAGGCTCGCCGCCGGCTCAGGGGGCATACGATGATGACCATTAGTCGTAATGTACATGCATGTATGGTGCCAGTGTCGCATGAAAGAGTTGCACACGAAAAACAGATCTATAAGGACCTTTAACACAAAGCTTAGCAATGATTGTAAAGCAGTTTTCTTCGTTTGATTCTATTGACTATAATGTACAATCAATCTTATAAATCAAGTGTATGATTAATCGTTGACTTTTGTGTTAGGGGACCCTAACGCTTCCGTCCCTGAGGTTTTGCGAAAAGTGGCAAATGTCTGCATTCCACTCCTTAATTTTGATACCATTACAATGTCATCTGCAAACATTAAATAGTTGACTAATTATTGTTTCGCTCTCGTGCCCTAGTCATTCATGCGGAGTGCATGTCGAAAAGCTTTAGTATGTCCGTTTTTAGGCTATTTTATCATGTTTCCGATTTTGCGGTACCAAACACTTACTTATTATTATCTTTTATATTGTTTCACAGGTATGTTGGCTTTCTGCACTCTACCTGCAAAGGGTAATAGACAGTTCATCTTTGCTCCGATGCCCAACAAACAAGATAAAAGTATAGATATTGGTGTTGTTATCCAGGCTTTGGAAGATAACGAAACTAATATCAATGTACTTTTCCCCAGAAAGTTATTTGAAGACCATATTGCCTTGTCACCAAGATCTGGTTCATACAACTATCCTCTACCATACTCTCTGATCGAACAAACAACAACCGATGTCCTCGACTCTACAGTTGTTTTAACATCTGATCAAGATATAAAAGTTATTTCATATAACCTTGCAAGTGGTACGTCAGATATGTTTTCTGTAGTACCCATGAAGTATTTGGGTAAGGAATACTTCTTAGCACTGTTTGCAAAAACGAGAAGCGATCGAATTCCTCGGGGAACGGTCACAGTATCTGCTTTAGATAAGATAGCAAGGGTTGAAATCTTCCTGAACTCTACTGTACAGTTTAAGAATGCCATGTATTACAACGGCGACATTTTGATATACATTCTTCGTCCATTCGAATCCTTACAGCTTCGTCCGAAATATACAAATATAACGGGTTCTCGTGTCGTCGCGAACACCTCTGTTACAGTAACAGTTGGCGCTGATTGTGTCAATGTTCCCGAAGACATCAAGTATTGTGACCATCTGTCAGAACAATTAGCACCACTGGAAGCATGGGGAGCACTCTATGCGTTAAGCCCGTTCCCAGTTAGACGTTCTGGATATATATTTCAGATAGTAGCAGGCCGGGATAGCACAACGGTATACTTTTACAACGGAACTACTGTGGAAATGAACATGGGTGATTTCATAACAGTTAACATTCCTTCCCAAAACATGACCTTCGTTTCTGCAGACAAGCCAATTTCTGTCATTCAGTATGTCAAAGGGAAAACCTCAGACAGCATGACTAATTCTGACCCTTCAATGATTAGAGTCATTCCGATCGAACAATATGTAAAAAGCACAGTCTTTCCTGTAGAACAAGCCAACAGATTGTCAACGTCGACAAACATTAATACCGTCTATCTTGAAATCACCTCCGAGTGTAAATACTTGAAGAACATCTCGGTTTTCCAAAACTATCGACCATTGTCAGTAAGTTTTAAAATCAATTAAATTTTTATTATATTGGAACGTAATAAAGGACAGAACTACAAATATAGGCCTACATTCCTAATATAGTCCAGGCTAGAAGATGCATAGCCTTGTTTTTTCATAAAAACTATTTTTTAATGTTTTGTTGCCAATTGGAGGGTGTGTTACACCCACAAATGTAATAATCGCCCACAAATGTAATAACGCCCACAAACATGACAAATGTAACAACACTTTACCCACAAATGTAATAACGCCCACAAATGTAATAACACTTTACCCACAAATGTAATAATTTTTGATCGACCACAAATGTAATAACACTTTACCCACAAATGTAATAACGCCCACAAATGTAATAACACTTTACCCACAAATGTAATAATGCACTTTACCCACAAATGTAATAATGACTTTACCAACAAATGTAATAAATTTGAAGTGATTTTTGGCGAATTCGTTCTAAACTAATATCCTATAGTAATGCGTTCATATGGCATAAAAGTTCATTCTTTTTTCCAGACCCGGTTAATGAAATATTACAGTACAAGTCCAAGTCTTTTTCTAGACCCGGTTTTTCAAAATTATAATATACGTCCAAAGTCTTTTTACCAGACCGGTTGTTTCAAAATTATAATATACGTCGAAAGTCTTTTTTCCAGACCCGGTTAATTAAAAAATTATAATGCAAGTCCAAAGTCTTTTTTTCAGACCCGGTCGTTTCAAAAGTTATAATATACGTCGGTGAGGGGTAAAGACAACACTCTAAGCCCAAGCATTTTAAGTGGGTTTAATTTTGAAGATTGTCTCAGCTGTCATTTTTTTTTTCAAAATTATTTTATCTTTTAAATAACCGGGTCCAGACGAAAGACTAAGCATAATACTCGTGTTATTCCACAAGAATAAGAATATGAGTCTTTTGTTTTTAGGATTGTTTAAATCATTTTTAAATCACCGGGTCTGGAATAAAGACAACTCTCTAAACATGTACTTTTCTACATGCATGGTCTTAATTTGGAGGATTGTTGGTTCTTAGATTCTTTGTTGGGGGTTGAGTTTTATTGATTTTTTATTCCTGAAATAATTGTGTCTGGAGGAAAGTCGATCTTCGACAATCGGTCTTCATGTTGTTCCACAGTAATTAGATTATTGGGTATTCGTTTTAGAATATTTGTAAAAACTATTTTATTTTTCAAATAGTAACCAAGTCTGGAGAAAGGATGTCTGCTTTACCCACGCGTTATTACAATGTTTTGTAGGGGTAGTAGTAGTATTTAAAAAAAGACATATTTTTACTGGGTGAAACTTTGGAAATTTGGTCTTAGATTTGAAGTTTTTCAGTTACTTTTTTTTAATAGCCGGGTCTGGTGGAAAGAGTACGTTTTAAAACTCGTGTTATTCCAGAAGAAGAATATAAGGTCTTATGTTAGAAGATTTTTTTCGTAACTGTTTTAGGTCTGGAATAAAGACAACACTCTAAACCTCTTTTAAAACAGGTTCTTAGGTTGAAGGTTTGTTTGGTCTTAGACTTTGATTTTTCTTAATTCTTACTATTACCATTTTTTAAAGAAAAAAAATGGTCGGGCTGAAAGACTACGCTATATCCAGCATTATGTTTATGGGGTCTTTCAACTGTTTTTAAACTGTTATTCATAATGTTTAAATAACAGGTAACCGGGTCTGGAGAAAAGACTACGCTTGATTCTCAAGTTACTCTTAGTGCACATATTCACAATATACACCGTATAAGTTGAAACAACAACAAAGACATTAATTCCACCAGTTTTGATTAACTGGGTCTGGAGAAAAGACTAAGCTCGGTTCCCATTTTTTCCACAGGAATATCATTATCGTATCTTAGTTTGAAATAACTGGGTCTGGAAAAAGACTTTGGACTTATTAAAATTCTTGAAACAACCGGGTCTGGAAAAAAGACTTTGGACTTATATCACAATTTTTGAAACAACCGGGTCTGGAAAAAAAGACTTTGGACTTTTATTATATTTTTTAAACAACCGGGTCTGGAAAAAAGACTTTGGATTTATATTGTAGTTTTTGAAACAACCGGGTCTGGAAAAAAGACTTGGGACTTGTACTTTGATATTTTATTAACCCGGTCTGAAAAAAAAGGCTTTGCACTTTTGTGCTATATGAACGCATTACTATAGGATTTTAGTTTAGAACGGATTCGCCAAAAATCCCTTCAAATTTATTACATTTGTGGGTAAAGTCGTTACTACATTTGTGGGCGATCAAAAATTATTACATTTGTGGGTAAAATGTTACTACATTTGTGGGCGTTATTACATTTGTGGGTGCATCAGGGTGCTGATTCCGAGTCTAAATGATGCCACTCGTGTAACTTTGAACATTTTCAGAAAATTGGCAAAATCCAATAAGGCCGCCAAAATATCCAAATTACCTAAGAAAATCATGATATTGCCCAAACATTAGCAGAGGCTTTGATCCGGGGAGGGGGGGGGGGGGTTCCACCAACGAAAATATTAGGGGGCAAGCATAGCGTTCTGCCCCCATTGGCGGCGGAAGCCAAAAATTTTTGGGGGACCACCAAAATTATTTGACAAGCAAAAAAAAAAGGTTATCAACCCAAACTTTTAGGGTAGACTCAGGAAACTAAACTGACAAGGAAAAAAAGGATTATCAACAACAAATTTAAGAAGGGGGGGGACACGTTTTCGCCGCCTATGCTTCCCCCCCCCCCCAATAACTTCCGTAAGTGCAAAAAGAAAGTAAAACAATAAAGTGACATACAGAAATTAGCAAATTAACCAAATATAGTATAAAATTTGTTTTTATTAAATATTTATAGCACAATAAAAAATTATCATTTTCCGCGCGCTTCGCGCTGGAAATTATTCCATCGATTATTGGAATTTTTTAAAGGTACATTTACGCAAGAGTTTCAATATATACAAACATTTTTTTGCAAACGAATAAACAAGAAAATGGCAAACACTTTTTTATATGCGGATCCAGGTGGGTTATGTATAAGTTGATTTTAAATAAATACCTAAAATTCCCCTTTTCCTGACAGTTTTGATTAAAAAAAGTGCTTAAAGTTTTCAGGTCTAATTATCAACAAATTCCACGCTCTCATAAGGCTTATTGGATATATAAATAAGATAATAACATATCCATAAATTCCTAATCAGTAAATTGTTCTTTTTCAGAGTAGAATATCAACGAGTTAATCTAAAGTTTAGGAAGAGGAATAGGAAGGTAGTCATTATTTGTTATGACAAAATTTCCTTAAAATGTCCCGATCGGAGGTCAAAAATAATATCTACAAAAAATTAAGCTTGCGCTTCGCGCTCGTTTACCTACCCAGTGCTTGAAATAATCCTTAAACTGACCCTTCTTCAGATCGCACCAGTATTATTGATTTTCAAAATAAGAGAAATGCATTTAGAATGCCCAGATTGTAGGTCTAAGTCTAAAACACCCGCACGCATTAAATACACAGCTTGTTTAAAACACGCTTGAATTATCCTCTTTCGCGCTCCCATTATTAATGTAGAAAAATACCCAATTACCCATCCTTGTCATGATTTACAAAAACATGAACAAGTGTCTCATTTTTAGGTCTAAATCTCATTTTCCATCTCGCGCTTCGCGCTCATATTAATTGTTGCAGGACTTAAATATGATTAAAACATTTAAACTTTCACCAATGTTATATCTTACCTTAAGCTTTATTTTAAAAGTAGGATTTAGGTCAGATTTGACCTCAACTAACCTTTAGAGGTCAATGACGTAATTGTCAAAGACCTCGAAATATCACAAAATCGATGTTTTGCATCATTAGTTCATGATAAATAAGATTAAAATGCAAAAAATGTCATTTGATGTTGACTCTTAACATGCTTAACGTATCCTGACATTCTAGAGAGAATTTTGTGTATTATGAGTTCTCACCTTTGACCCTGGACAGCTGAGAAATGTCATTGATCTAGATATCTTACAGTATTGACACTTAGCATTACAGGTTTATGATAACAGGCCTCTCGTTTGAAAATTGCTATACGATTTATTTCAGCACAATGCATTTCCATGAAGTCACCAAAAAGACATAAAAAATGGCTGCCATCTTGAGAAATTTTTCTTATTAATGGTAGAAGTACAAACACTGGTATGATCATAATACTTTAAAGCATTAAACATTCGCCAGTGTTATATATTGTTATTCCATTTTAAAGTTGCGATGTAAGTCAGATTTGACCTCTGCTAACCTCTAAATCTAATAATTCCTTTGCCAACTATCCAGGCTCAAAGGTCAAAAGTTTATAATACACAAAATTCTCTCTAGATTATCAGGATACCTTAAAAGTCAATACCAATTAACTTTTCGTGTTATAACTATTATCATCATGAGCTAATGATGCAAAACATCGATATCTTTATATTTTGTGGTCGTTGACTATAAGGTCATTGATCTCGAGATCAGCTGAGGTCCAATCTGACCTACATCCTAATTAAAAATTGAAGCACATGATAAGATACTATGGTGAAAGTTTCATGTTTAATCATAATTTTCGAAAGTGTTATGGACAGAACAATCTTTGTACTGCTATTAATAATGAAAATTCTCTCGATAACAGCCATTTTGGATTGAGGCAAATTAGACATCTTTCCATCTTTCGACCACTTGGACATTTTTGGACAATTCGTATGTCATTTTGGGGAGGTCATGGAAATACATTACAGTTTATTTTTTTATTGCAATTAATATAAGGTTGACCAACAATATCACTTATATTTTTCTGGACGACACGGGATATTTAATATTTATCTATGGATATCTTAGATTGAGAAACAAATGTACTACGATTTAAAGAATAAGGATGAGTCGAATGTCGAACCTAACGAGTGGAAACCTTTTGATATACCAATCGATTGATGTTTTAAAAATAATAATTAACATTATTTGTATTATTGTTATATTTACCATTATTATTGTTAATATCAGTACTATATTGTTATCGTAATTATCAACATTATTATCGTCATTATCATCATTATCATTGTTAACATTATTATTATTGATGTTGCAGAGAGAATGGATAGAGGAATATTCTCTAAAGATACTCAACGGAACTGAAATGTGCTCAAGATGGTGTGTCGTTACAGATGGCAGATACTCCGTAGAAAGTGATCGTGTCATCACTGACGACGGACAGACGATCTACCCCAGGTTTCGTGCAGTCGTATATGCTATAGGTAAAGATGAATCATACATATACCAAGCAGGATCAAGCGATAGAACATTGAATGATATTTCGGAATCAGAGAGTACTACGAATACAGGTCACCTCCAAGGTATAGAAATATATTTTTTTTCTCAACTTGTTGAATGAAAAATATGAAGTCATACCTTTTCTATCCGAAGATATACACAATTATACATAAAAAACAGGTGTAGCCTACACCTAGTAACAAGTAATGAATATAGCATTTTCATTTATTTAAAAGCAGGGTAAAAGAGCATTGTAGATTAAATACCTTACTCACGGGCATAGGTGCCGCGGCCGGGAATCGAACGCCGGACTTTTCAATTATAGCCAGGCGCCTAACACCACTCGGCCAAGGCACCTCCACCATTTATTAAAAAGACGGATAATTCAGGAAATCAGGAGGACCTTGATCGTACAACTGACGGAGACTCGGCCTGAAGGGGTAGAATTTAATTTCACAAAGTCTGTCAGGGGTCTATTACTGGTCTGTTATATGGGACTAACACTATTATAAATAAGCATGTGTTTTTCAGTTTTGTCTTTCCGAATGACTAAAGAAAGTTCCACAACCAAACGGGAGGGGCGGAGGCGGATTTCTTCTATTTCAAAGAAATTTTTCTGAAGTATGATATTATGCCAAAATATATCACAAAGTTTAAGTTTTAGAATGTTCAATATTTTCGCCAGCGGATTTTTTTTAAGTAGCAATTTTACTGCATACGCCATATTCAGCCCAAGCAAAATGGACCAAACGTAGACCTATCTCCCAAAAGAGAACCTCGACGTGGCCCGATTTACAAAGGGGGAACTTGCGCACAAGGATTGTGAAATGCACGAACTGATTGCTAACGCTTGCATGACTTGCTTTTCGGTGGTCATTACAAGGCTTTCTAGAATTGTTACAACTAGCAATTTCAACGATGTTATTGAAAACTCACAGATAGCAAGATTCTTTTCCATTTTACATCTCTCTGCGTTCGTAAGTGTAGTGAGACCTACGGATACATAATGTTTTCCAACGGATGGCAAGATCCTTTTCCGTTTTACATCCGCTCTGCATCCGTAAGTGCAGTGGGACCAAGCCTTAACATCGAGATGTTTTCTCTAATGTGTATATAATAAAAAGTGTTTTGAATTGGAAACATGCTTTAAATGTAAATATATGTTTTGGTATGAGTAAATGAATGGAGTAATTTGAATTTATTTTGGCATTGTTGAACGTCAAGCATAATCTTGAAAGGCAATTAATCTTTTTACCTTGTATGTTTATTTAGTTGTACGTGTATGTTGTTTTTGAAACCTATTTGACGTAGATTTAATTTAGTTGACTTTGTGGCCTAATTTCCAAAAATCAACATTACCTACCGTTGATATTGCGTGATTAGCGTTTTTTTTTTTAGGGTTTTGGATCTACTTAACAGTATTGATGCTTTCTTGGATAGTAACTTTCATTTTGCTTGTGATAGAAATTTTCTCAGGATGGTCCAGTCCGTTTTCTTCGGGGACTTCTCATTTAACAGTATTTTTACCTAGACCAGTTGGCAGTTGTATAGGCTGGTTCATATGCAACCGTAAATGCAAAATCAATGAAGTTAACTGTCAGCCGGTTCATCGGTTTCTGTCCATCATGTCCTGAAAGCAGACTGCATGCATTTTGCATTTTGCACGGTGTACAAAAAAAATTCAAGTTCAATATTTTGTGGGGAAAATTATTAAAAAAGCCCGTTATAGACATAGATTTCTCGAATCTGTCAAATTAGTAAGTCCAAAATGTTTTATGCATTGATGTTTCCATTATTTATATGATAGTAATAACCACATATACATTCGTAGGTTCTTTTACCCTGGTGGGCAAATCTTTACATTTTATTGATTTCTCTGGTCCCCGTGTGTCTGCCCTCTCCTTAGTTTTGATCAACCCTCATTTCGTCATCGTAGAGGCCACTGCACTCGTCGTATCCTGGGTGATAACAGAGGATGGGGTTGGTCTCTTTGATAGGTGCACTGCATTTATTACAGGAGACACCATAGCCCGATCTGTCCTTATCAACACCGAGCCACCTGTAAGCCTTTCAGGACTTCTTCCAGGAACCAAGTACTCCATCAGGATCAACTGCTCCAACAACTTCGGAATCCATGACTGGATTGACTTTCCACCCGAGACCACTCTCAACGCTGGTATGTCTATACACAGGGCCCTGGGAACGATTTTTTTGGCTGGGGGTGCTGATGTCAATTTGACAAGAAAAAAAAAGTACACCCGCTTCCCGCAGCCTTGTCTATACAGTACATGTATGTTAGTACTACATTATATTATGCTAAGAAATGTTTGTTCTAACATGTTTGTTCTGTTTGTTTGTTTTTTCTTTGTAATATTGATATTTTAATTTTATATTTATTTTGTATTATGTATCTTAATTGCATATATATGTAATGTGATTTTAATATGTATGCACGGCCGTTCAGAAGAACAGCCATTGGCTGAACTTCGTTTACCGTGTTGAAAAAAAAGTAAAATGAAATGAAAGAAAAAAAAAACAATAGTAAAATTTATCTGTGAGGATAAAGTTGTTTTTAAATTTGGTTTGGCTGTTGATTCGAGTGGCTCCAGGTCATGTCCCGATGTGGCGTTTTTGTGTATTTCGATGGTCAATTGAAGCCTGATCTGTAGGTGTTTGGAATACCACTACATTTGAAAATGTTGAATTTCCACAATTAACATCAAATAATTAATGATTACCATAACAGCTGGAAAAGGGATGCAAAATTTGTTGAGTCAGTGATTTGTAAAAGACAAATTATACTTACTATATATAACTACAATTATCTAATGGTAAGTGGGAACTGGGAAGCTACAACTTTCAAACATAGTGATTCGATGTTTTGGGAATACTTGTATGGAGAAAAGATAAGAATGTAAGACTCCTGAAGGAGCTCATCACCACATTATTTCTTACGAGCTTTCGTCACATGCCTTAATCAGGCACTGTGGACCCCTACTTGTCCTCTGTGAATCAAAAACACACCTACCTGATAAAGGCTTTTGCAACAATAAAGTGGTGCCAACCTACGTCTCGGGTGTCTTGCATGCGTAATTGAATAATAAAAAAGCGTTGCAAAAGCTGTTGTACATGTACTTTCTTATATTCATTATAAATGTGTGCATTTTTACACCACTACAAAATTTGTTTATTTATATGACATATACATAATTATGTCCCAATTGTTGGATTCTATATATACCTACACGCTTACAATTGAAGTGACGATATCTCGTTGCAGTTCCTGATAGACCTTCTGTTCTATACGAGACTGTTGGTGGAATTGACAGTTACAGCTTTCAAGTCAACGTGTCATATACAACATCAACTGGACAGATCAGGTAGGATTCATTCAGAATTTTCTAAATTGTTTGCAATGGTCACATGATGTTATTTGTTAATCATGCATAGGCATTTTAAAGACTAGGAGATTCAAAATCAATCAAGCCCAGTTGAATGTGGCATCCTAAAAACGACGTTAAATGGGAATAAAATGAGGAAATTCGAGTACTCAGTTTAATACATAAAACCAGTTTATCGTAAAAAAAGAACGTTACCAAACATGAAATGTTTTAATCACATCGTCTTTTATTTGCAAGTAGATGTGGACATCATATTTGTTAGACTTTTTGCATTTGTTCTTCTTTTATGGCAAATTTATTCACAGCTGCTATGAATTCATCGTTGTCCAACTGCACAATTCTTCGGGAAACATTGATTCCGATGACGATGCTTACTATGATGTCAGTGATTACAAGATCACCAATAACCAGATAGGAATTCCCTTCAGAGTGATGGTGCTCAAATCGTAAGTACAGGAATATTTGCAAATGGTCTCTTAAACGTCATTGATTGTAAATTGAGATCCATGTATGCTCTCTTTATCAGAAAATCTGAATATTTGCGCTTCAAGAAATGAGGGGAAGGATTATGAGACTCAACATTTGAAAAAAATGAATCATTTCCACATTTGAAGTTGGTCCAATTGGCGAATTAAAAAAAATTCTTCTCATTTATCTTTAGATATTTGTGTGTGTATGAGTGTGTGCAGAGAGATAAAACCTGAATACATATTTCATATGGTGGTTTATTATTCACTTAGAACAGGCGCGGATCCAGGAGGGGGCCGAGCCGGCCCCAGACCCCCAATTTTTGACAACCTGCAGAAAAAATGTACAATTTATCTAGATAGAAACTAGGAAAAAAAGAAAGAAAAGTCAGAAAGAGGTTTATACATATGATGTTTAACTTACAGTCTCGTAACGGCCGGCCCAACCCCGAAAGGAAACAAGAAAAAGGTTAGGGAAACAATTGTAAAATAAACTTAATATGAAAAATTTCGCTCGCGCTTCGCGCTCGCATTGCCTGTGTAATGAATCCCATTCAAGAGGATTAAATGACACTTCCTATTATATCCACTTCTGAAATCAATTTGCACACAATATTCGCACATCAAGCTTTCATTATTTTGTTTGATTTAAACAAATTGTTATATAAAAATTCTCAGCTCGCGCTGCGCGCTCGCATTGTTTGATTTGTGAGATACCTATCTTCTTTGGAAATTCTTTCCAAAATTTGTCAAAATGCTCTTTTATCATGTCAGTATATCAAAAAAATTAAGCTCATATGCTCGCGCTCGCATTTAATTGCTTGAGACACACAGCTTGTTCTTTATTTAAATAAAAACGCGCTTAGACAGTCCAGTTTTCAGGTCGGAATATCAAAAATTTTGAGCTCGAGCTTCGCACTCTCATTATTTATTGCTGATATCCTCTTCATTAATCACTAAAAACAGTCCTAATTGAGTCCCTTTTCACAATACTATAATCAAATTTCGGCTTGCGCTTCGCGCTCGCATTGTTTAGTTGGATACTTATCTGTTTTTCATGATTATAGAAATTGCTCAGAATCTTCAGTTCTAAGGACATACAATATCAAAGAATTTTAGCTCGCGCTTCGCGCTCGCATTATATATTAAGACCACATGAGATACCTTATCTTGTTTATAACAATAAAAACTAACATATATTTAAAACTTCAGTCTTTAGTTAGGACTACCCCCTGAAAAACCAACAAAAAATCAGATTATAGCGGCTAATCGAGAAAAATTTTGATGAAAATATTTTCGGCCCCCTCTATTGGCGAAAGCTGGATCCGCCCCTGTAGAATATAGCTTTTCAGCTACATGAACAATATAGCAATTTACAGGAAAATAGAATAATCTTATACTCAGCCGAAGGAATGTACCCAAACCTCCAAATGTAAGGTAGGGGAAGACCAATTGTAGCAGTGCTTGGCTTAAATTGATTAAGCCCACTGAATAATGGTGAACGGTAACTGGCGATAAACTACCGCTAGAGTTTGGAGAAACCCGTGAGTCGCGACTCTTTTCTAACTGCAAAACCGCGAAAGTTAAGTTCAGATATTGAACAACCATGGTGAAAACAATAAAAGATGCATCTAATCCAAGAAATGTTAATCCAACAATAAGTAATATCCAATTGCAAGTATAGATAAATCCAGTAGTAGAAATCTCAAGAAGTGGAGAAAATATTCCAGTTAATATGAAGAAAAAATGACTAACTCATTACATAAACAAATGAAAATAATTTCTATACTATAGTGCTTTTGGAGCAAGGGTCTGATTAATCGATCATGTCAAAAGGGCTAACCTAGGTGGAGTGGAGGCCAAATTCTGAAATGATGTTCATTGGCTGATTTAATTAATGACGTAGAGTTATGCTGAAAACTGAATGGTTAAATATTGAGGATGAGCTCTGATTGGTTTATATAATGTTCAGCGAACTATAAAGTATTGGTATGTGATTATGATGTCATGGATGTGGTGCGCTTAAGATGAAACTTCCTGTATATGATACATTTCAGTGCGAGAAATGTTTGAAACAAGAAACGAAGAATGTCTGCATACACGTAAATGAAGAAACGTAGTCAGAACGAACAAGATCAAAAGAAATTCGAAACAAAGTATAAACACAGTCTTGTTTCGAAAAAGTTTTGTGCAGAATAAACAGCTAAAATATGGTGGGTCACTACATGGACCATGTTGTACATCGTTAAAACCCGCACATCCTTTTACCCAAATGGGCTAGATCTTTGTATCGTGATCCTAATAAGATTTTCAACCATCAAATATGACTGGGTAATTAACGTATAATATTACAATCAGTATGTATTTTTCTTTCTTATTTAACGCAAAAGCGTTGTCGTGTCATATCACTGATTGAGATTACATGACATAGTTATATTTTTGGGCCCTTTTTAGGCACTCGTATCTTCTTAACAATTTCCGTAGACGGTGTTTCAAGATTTCGAAAAAAAAAGAAATGAAAGAAAAGAAAAAATAATCGGGATGCACTGTTATATACTAAAAAAAAAGAAGGCGGACAGCACATCTTACCTTCAAACTTAATCATGTTGATGGCATCAAAGTAATTTTTAGTATTTTTAATTTTAACTATGTTCAGCCTCCCGATCGATAACGTCATCACGATCGGATCGGTGATAGAGAGACAATCAGAATGCAACATGGCGGATGGACATAGTGAAGATGATGAAAGAACAAAACGAGATGCACGTATTGTGAATAGTACTATTCTCAGAGCTACAAATGGTCCGCTTAATCCAGGTGGATATTACACCTGTTTTCTTCGAGTTTACTCACCAACCGGCAAAGGCGGGGTTAGTATTCTCATTCTTTTCTCCTCGACCTCATCTCTGCTGAAGTTTTATGTATTTCTTTTAATGTTTTGAAAGAAGTATAGTATTTGACATTGGCCTTGAAGTTTACGTATGTAAGTTCATAATTGTGTATTAAAGGGGTAATCCTTTTTCGCGGACATCATCGTTTTCTTACGATTATGATGGTTGTGTGCGAGTGTGATGTGCGGGTGCGTGCCTTTGTGTGATAAAGGAACTGTGCGCGTGGATGGGTGCTTGGTTACGTTTTGACGTCACTTTTGCCTTTCTTCTCCCCAGAACCTAAAAATCTTTATCACATGAATAAAATATTTTCTCTCTCTTTTATATTACAGAAATTTTACTACGTCAATGGACCTGCAATGAAACCAATTCAGCTCAGACATCTCAAATGTGAGTAAATTAGATTTTAACAATTACTATATAGGTGATTTTTTTTCTTTTACATCTTAATAACAAAACAATGTCGTGATCTTTATTTTTTCATCATTAGCCATTTTAGAAGATGCCCAGAGTGGAATGAATTATAGTGCAATAGTCACACCAGTCTCTTGCATCCTTCTCCTCATCATGATAATCATTGGACTCGTCATCTACAGACGTAAAAGGTAATATATCAACGTGTCTATCGCGTCCGTAATTATGTGCCCATTTAAGAACACAAAGTTTGGGAAAGAAAAGGAAGAAACATTCTGGCACAATACTGATTAATTTTTTAAGGTAGATTCAAATAGGCGTGTGCAAGTATGTGAGTGTAAAAGGTTGCCTTTTCTCCTGTTGAATCTGCGACGGATTTTGGTCCAATCCCCGTCCGTGATGTGGCACAAGTGCGGAAAGTTTGAAGCTGCCAAAACTCTTTAGCAATGGTTACTCAATAATGGTGGATGTATGATCTCCGCCATCTTTATCATACGTGTCCTTTAAATTCTCATGGATCTATTAGGATCGGTAGATTGCCGATTCGGCTACTGCCAACTCGTCCACTTATCACACTGTCACATGGTCTACTTTCATTTATTCTTATGCCATTCAGTCCATCAACATTTCGTCTAACAACCATTTGGTCCAATAACCACTTATTCCAATCACCGCTTCGTCTAATTACCATTTTGTCAATGACCATTTCGTCCCATAACCAGTTGGTCTAAAATTTATTTCCTTTTCATTCATTTTGCACAACTAACACCTAGTCCAAGTAGACCAAATGGTATATGGACCAAATGGCTATTGGACCAACTGGTTAATAGACGAAATAGTGAGTGGACGAATTTGCAATTAGACCAATAGTGGATGAACTGATGGTAGACCAAATGATAGTAGACGAGTTGGCAGTTGGACGAATTGGCATTAGACGAATTGGAAATAAACCTGAGGATCCATGATAATTCTTACATGACCATGATGACTGAGCGAAAATGCGCTATTCCCTTTGTTCAGAATAAAAATGGAATTCGATTATGTTATTCTCCCTTGTTCATGTTGTTTAAATTGGAACTTTCTTTAACTCTTGATCACCTTAATTCCCAAATTTTGTATTTGGATTATTGTAATTTGTAACTGTAGGCATGATATGATTTAATTCATAAACTGTATTTTGTTTCAAAATACATTAATTTTTCATTCAGTTACAGATCTAATGAAACCAATGTGGCCCCTGAGTCATCAGCCGATGAATCCCAGACAAAGCTGAATGAGCGAACTACAGAGGATTATACCCGATACAACCAATTTTCTGGACAACAAGCAGCAGCAGAAGATATCTATGAAAACACCGAGGCTCTACATGAGGATGATGAATATCAGAACGTTACATTTGAATCGAACTATGCTGTGAAATCAGCATACCTACAGAATATGGGGTAAGAATATTGAACAACCATAAACATAGATATGATATCAAGGGGCCCCATGACACAAATCTAAGCAATCAATCGTAGAACTCTTTTCTACGATTGATCACATTGACTACAATGTACAATCAATCGTAAAAGTCAAGCATACAATTAATCGGTAACCTTCGTGTTACAGGACGCTGGTCCGCCCTATATAGAAATAAAAGAAAGGGATGCATACATTATTTTTTTTTTCTTTTTCCCCTTTCTTTTTTCCTTTCTTACTTTCTTTCTTTCTTTCTATCTTTTATTATTGTTTCTTTCTTCCTTTCTTTCCTTCATGCTGTGTATCTCTTCTTCTTTTTACTTTTCTCTGTTTGCAAGTGTTTCAACCCTCCAACCCTCTACAGTGCGTATCAAAAAAAAGTTTACACTTAGAAAAAATCCTGTAAAATTATATATTTGTAATATCCTGACGATTTTTCCACATTTTAGCATTGGTACAGATCCATTTAAGCAAATGACGATATAACTGTCGAAAAATATTTCCGCTTGAGTGAGCACCACTTACTTTTGAAAAGTTGGTGAAAAATCATTTGCGCAGAACTTTGAAATAGTTATGCGAATAAAAGTAGACCTTATTCATGAAGAAAACGTGGAAATTAGTTAGTAAAATTGATTCGAAGATATCTTTTACCTTTTTAAACTTGTTTCCTTGCCCAAACACTTCGAAGAGTGCATTGCGCCCCACCCCACTCCCCCACACACCGAGTCCATCGTGACGATATTTGCTTTGCACTGAGCTGTGATTTACATGAAATGGCTTAGGCTTGATTTTCATTTTGTTGATCATTGCCAAGTTTGGGAAAAGTGTGGAGAAACAAGTATTAAATGAAAAATCAAATGTAAACCAACTTTAAATGATAAAAACTTAGTGAAAAATGCTGGAGATGTCTGATATAAACTTTTGTTCAGATTCAGTTATGTCCTCAGATCCAGCTGGCACAAAAAGGGTAAAGGTTGTGCTTATTAAATGTTGAAATTTCAAATTTGGGCGGCAAAATTGTTACAAAATTCTTGAATGTATCTGTTTAATGTCAATTGGCTAAAAGTGCTAGGGAAATTTATGAGAAATGCTTCGCAGGCTAAGTTTGATTTCGCCCTTTCCCCTTGACACAGCGTGAAAACAAGCATTTCTGCGCAAACAGATTTCTGCCAGCTTTACAAAAATGGACAGTGCTCAATCAAGTATAACATTCCGTCAAAATTTTTACTGTCATTGGATAGATGAGACCCAAACCCATAATTATATGTGAAAAAATTACCCACATGTTGTATATTTGTTAATTCCCATGACTTTTTCAAAGTGTAAACTTTTTTTTGATACGCACTGTATAACCTAGTCAGATATTCCCACCATTCTCTCATTATTTTACAAGAATATAATTTTGAACCTATAATATATAATTATGTAAAATTTTCAATTACAAAATAAAACGGTCGCAAAGCCATTCAAGTGATCAGATGCTTGAAAAAATGTTAGATATAATA
This sequence comes from Lytechinus variegatus, assembly GCF_018143015.1. Taxonomy (NCBI): domain Eukaryota; kingdom Metazoa; phylum Echinodermata; class Echinoidea; order Temnopleuroida; family Toxopneustidae; genus Lytechinus; species Lytechinus variegatus. Next base: position 24,013,658 of record NC_054750.1, on the reverse strand, counting down.
CAGCATCCCATGAAACTGGTTACTGGTTACTGAGAATCTATTAAAGTGTAAACTTTAAATTAAGTCAAAATTAAGTAAAAATTACATTTACATGTACATGCAAGAAAGGCACAAAATTGTAACAGAATTCTATATCTAAAATCCTTTTGTCTTCCTTGTGTTTCCTCCTTCATATGGAGCTTTAATACAATATACGTAAAAATGTGATGAATGGGACCTTATTTAAAGTGCTAATATATGCAAAATTGTAAACAGGAAACACAAAATTCGCCTTATCTCAACGCAGAGAAATGGTAAAGCCCAACTCTTGCATGCAGGCAATTTATAGTTAGATAATCAATGTCAATGAAATATATGAATGTTGAATTGTTGATAATTGAAAGTGAGAATTTTATGCAAATAAAATGCAACTGTTCTCAAACACAAATTCAGGACAACGTCTTTTCATATCTGTCACTTTCGCATAGAGCATTATTTTTTTATGGGATTCGATGAAACTGCTGACTGGGACTCAACTTTAAGTTTTAATTCATGCAAATTACATCAAAATTGCATGCACATGCATTTGGAAATCATAAAACTACATGGGGATCATGCTGTCATGTTTTAACAGGGATTATTGATCCAAATATTTAGCCATCTCTGGCACCTGTATCAATTCCGTCCTTTATATTCTCCTTCCCATGGATCTAGTAGGATAATAATTATACTTGCCTATATAGCGCTTAATACTTACTTTGTCAGAAGTATCTAAGCGCTCTACAGTATATGCAGCATAATTACCCTGGCTTTAGCAGTGCAGCTGTTACGCGCGCTGTGTTTCAAGTAATAAATTCCTGCCAGGTACCCATTTACCCCACCTGGGTTGAGTGCAGCACATTGTGGATCATTTTCTTGCTGAAGGAAATTACGCCATGGTTGGGATTTTAACCCACGACCCTCTGTTCCAGAGTCCGGAGACTAATCCACTGGGCCACAACGCTCCACGGATCCATGATATTCCGTACATAACTGAGCGACAGTGGCAATTCTTATGTAGAATCGATAAAACGGAATTCTCTCTTGTTCAAAAAGGAACTTTGTTTAACTTTTGATCTGCTCAAAACTTCAAAACATTGTATTTGGATTATTTTAATGTTATTATCTAACTAATTTTCAAAATACAAAAATGAACGTATTTCTTATATTATAACGTTTTGGTTTCACAATTATTTTCTTTTCATGGTAAAATTTTGTTTCGATATTCTTAGACTTCTATTTTTGGGTTTTTTTCATTCGGTTTCAGACCTGATGAAGCCAATGTGGCCCCTGAGTCATCAGCCAACGAACCCCAGCCAAAGCAGAGTGAGCAAACAGCAGGGGATTATACCCGATACAACCAACGTTCTGGACAGCAAGCAGGAGAAGATATCTACGAAAACCCTGAGGTTCTAAATGAGGACGATGAATATCAAATGGTTACATTTGAATCAAATTATGCTGTGAAATCAGCATACCTACAGAACATGTAGTAAATAGTATAATCACCGTTATGATATCCTGGTCTGCTGTACATTAAAAAATAACATACATGGATGGATAAATTATTAATATATTTTTTCTTTTCTTTCTTTAATTCTTTCTTTTTTCCCTAATTTCTCTCTTTCTTTTATTCTTTGTCTTTCTTTCCATCACGTGCACATCCAAGCACACTTCAACATTCGCACACGCATATTTTCTTTCTTTCATTCTTTCTTTCTTTCCATCACGGGCACACATCCAATCACATCCACTTCAACACTCGCACCTGTTTATACTGTATAAGATACATCCAATCTTTCCAAGTTTTGTAGTATTAGTAGAACTAAGTGTTGAAACCCACATGCATATAATTATGGAACCTTTTCGATTACAGATGAATAAAAGTCACACAGATATTTAAGTAATCAGATGCATAATCAGATTCTATACAGTACGTCCCACAAAAAACAAAACCGAGATTTATCGATGATTTATCATGATTTAATCACAAATACAATAGACAAATGACCTACCATTGTAAAGCTTAGAATCTCCTCTTTCATCTATAATTACTTAGATTATTTTTTGTCATTCACGCAAGAGTGAGCGAAAACAATATGAAAAGGGGATACAGAAAAGTCATTTGGCGGGTTGTATCTGGGTATAAAGAAAAAAAAAAATATTTGAAAAAAGTTCAATATCTGCTCTTTAATTTTGTCGCACTTACCACGAACCGTCCTCTCTGCGCACTCCGATGCGAAAGTTAAGCGCACTGTATCTATTCCACGAACTGTCCTCTCTGTTACGTTGCCAACTGTGGCGTAAGTAATTAACTTCAAGAAAATATAAAGATACGGGATGAAACTTTGGAACCTGAACTTTTTAACGAAAACACTGGTAAATAATTTGCTCTCCTTGTAGGTGCACTTATTGCTGGTTTAAAAAAAATCTTTAAATGCGTTTACTGCAAAAGTAACTTTCGCATCGAAGTGCGCAGAGAGGACGGTTCGTGGTGCGTGCGACGATTTGAACCTCAATTACAGAAAATAGTCAAGAAATAAGAAAGTTCTGGTTATTTGAATCAAAGCTTGATTTTTCAATAAGTTCATAAACTGAAGAGATGATAGGCAGCGTTCAAACTCACTCGACACTCTGTTTTGTTGACAATCAGCCATGCATTAAGTCTTTTGTTACCGTGCGATAGTTTTTGTGGGAAACAGGTGAAAACACGTTTATTCAATTAAATTATGGATATACAAGCATTATTTCGAGGGATCATAACTTCTTGACCATTTTCTGTGATTAAGGTATCAAATAAAAGAGCAGATATTGAACATTTTAGTCATGTGACTTTCTTTTTGAAATTCAGATACCCCCGCCAAATGAGTTTTTGGCATCCTTTCTTTGAATCGTTTTTGCTCACTCATGCGTGATTGGGAATAATCTTAGCATTATCATATGAAAGAGGAGATCCTAAGCTTTACGTTAGTAGGTCATTTGTCTATTGTATTTATGATTAAGTTATGATAAATCATCGCTAAATCTCGGTTTCGTTTTTTTTTGTGGGACGTACTGTACAGGCCTATACTGGAATGTAGACCAGATTATTGATATAGTGGAAGTGTAAAGATCCAATAAACTTAGAGAAAAAGATGAAAAGAAGATTGAACTTATGTATACAATCATAAAAAAGTGTGGTATAGCTAAAATTAATTTCATGTAAACAGTGTCATCAGATAACAAAACATGGTATAAGCAGATATTATATCCCCATGTATACTGTTGTTATTTATCGTATGAAATTATATTCACTAAAATATTGTACCTGGAGTATGAAAAAACTACTGATTTAATGCTTAAGATATTTATTGCTGGAACTTAATTCATTACATGTTAAGACATATAAAAAAGTAACAATAACAATAATGATTTTTATTTGATAACAAGATAAAGGAAAGTGGGGACATTCTTTAATAATCTTCTTTAAAAAACATTGATCATATTTTAGCATTTTAGCGCGTTGAATTTTACTATATTTTGTACAGTTTTTTAAAGGATACCCCCGATTGTGCGTAATGTTGGTTGTAAATTACATTACACTGTCTTAATAATTTCTTTCCGCTTGGCTCTCTGTTTCTCGCTTCCTTCCTGCCCCCCTCCTTTCATTTCCTTCACCTTTTGCGCTATTACATATACTTGTATGTATTTCTCATTCTAACTTATCTGTAGTTATGTAGTGCATTACTAATATAATGAGCATTGACAAAAATGTGGAGAATATATATAAATAAATATATATATGTATACATAAACTCAAGAATAATAAAAACTCCGTAAAAAAAACTTCGCTAGGGAGTTTATATTTCATCTTGGGTTTATTCTATTTGACTGACTCCGAGCAGAAGAATATCAACTTTATCTCTCTCTTTATATATATATATATATATATATATATATATATATATGTATGTATATATATATATATTTGTGTTATTAATTCCTAAATCGGTTATACCTCAAAAAATGTTGTTTGTTAAAGATAATTTTCCTTAATACCGGTATATTTTCTTGCATTTTGTCTTTTCGTCTTGATTAATGTTATACAAGGCCCCAATAACACAGCACACCGTTGAGGACTATCCTCCATAAAGCATGTTTAGGAAATAATCAAAGAAATGAAAAATGAATAAAGAAATAAGAATTGAATGAATGAATAATTGTAAGAGTTGTGAGACCACTGTAAGACACAGCTATCGAGAGCTGTAAAATTTTCTCAGTTTCATTTAATTTCTTTTCCATTTCCAACAATCACAGTTTTGTTACATACATCTTGATATAATTATAATCAATAAAACAAGGAATCTTATTATGTATAATAATCAAGACATCCATGTATCAGGTCGAAAACGGAAGAATCTGCTAAAGAGCGAAGCTTGTAGAATGCAGCCTCCGATTGCATATTTGTGTGAACAATATAAACAAAACACAAATACAACGTGGTAGAAATTTGAGCATAAATCCATTTGAATGTATAGTTTCAAAAAGAAAGAAAGAAATAGAAAATGACAAACAAGCGAGATTAATAGTCTCCAGATTCTTTCCCCGGCACAATATTACGGATCAAGAGGAAAACGAAAAATATGTCACGGTTCGTAATGCTGAGTATATACGGAAAAATATAATGTATGAGTGATAAGGAGTTAAATAAACTAACGAGTATCTTGAAGAAACTTTTTTTACTGAAATTTAAAATAATTAAGGCTTGGGGAATCTTTGATAGTATTATTAAGAGTGCCCCAAAGTCGAGGGCCTTCGAAAATAAAGATTGATTTTGCAAGAATTGTCCGGGATAGAGGTAAATTAAATTCATCGGATTGACGTCTAGGTTATATGGATAGCTTTGTTTTTTTTAATGAAAAATCACAGATTGATGGTAGCGTATTATTGTTTAATTGATACATGAATTGACCCAAGTTATATTGATATAATGTTGTTACTTTTAAAATTTTATTGTCAATAAACAATGGTCTGTATGGGATTTCCAAGACATATTAAAAATAACACGCAATGCCCTTTTCTGTAAAAGTAATATTCTTTCTAGATATGATGTATGTGTATTTCCCCAGACAATTATCCTGTAGTTAAGATAGGGTAAAATTAATGTTGAATAAAGCATTTTTAGGGAGGAAGTTAGAAGAAAAAACTTGACCTTAATAATAACACCAAGATTACGAATTTTTACTGCACATATCAATGTGTGTTTTCCAAGAAAAATTGTTGTCTACTATAAGACCTAAAAATTGTGTTAAAGCAACCACTTCAAGGTCAGTATTGTCCAATTTGATACCGTTTAATTTCGTTCTTTGTACATTGATGGACAATTTATGAGATCGTATCCATTGAACTAGCTTCTCCAGTTCAATGTTCAATATATTGACTAAAATATCGGGATTAGGATGAGAATAAAGTACATTTGAATCATCTGCAAAAGGAATATAAGTTAACATTGTCGAAAAGTTGTGGATGTCATTTATATAGATCGAAAATGAAAGTGGGCCCAGTATGCTGCCTTGAGGAACACCCCAAGTGACCTTTAGTAGAGAAGAACTTCGTTCATTATATGTTAAACTGTTTACGGTTTGTTAGGCAATTCCAGAACCACTCCAAGTACTCCATAATTTTCAAGTTTGTATAGAAGTATTTCATGATTTATAGCGTCAAAGGCCTTGGAGAGGTCCAGAAAAACACTTACTGTTATGTTCAAAGTTATCAATAGCTTTTGTGATTTTTTTCAACAAATGAAAGAGTAGCATGAGACATGTGAGATAAACTATGCTTGAAAGTCAGAAATAACATATTTATTTAAAAAATCTAATAATCTTGCATATATTAGCCTTTCTAGAACCATTCATAGAGTAGGCAATAAAGATATCGTCTATAGTTACATACATTATTGTCTGGCACGACGCCATTAATTAAGGAAAGATTAAATTTGTGTACTAATGGATCAACAAATACATTCTATGACATTCTTTGATAAAATATTATCAATACCATCATGCCCACAACTCTTTCTTTTTCAAGTTATTCACTTATCTATTATTTCATCAGTATGTACTAGTGCTAGAAAAAGGAATTAGGATTTGGTCGGTGAATAATATCGGTAAATTTCTTTTGTGTTAATGGTATTCGTTTTTCGCTGCGCAAATTTTGTTGATGGTATTTTTATACACAGTGTAGTAGCGATGCGACTTCTCTGAACGATTTATTTTGTCGGCATAGTAAAAATTGTTTTTACGATTTATAGACCGTTATATTGATTTCGATATCCAAAGAAGTCTTGGACTCTTTTTATAATTATAACAGTCATTGACTTATGGTACGTGTATAAGTGTGTGGTAAAAATTTTAATGAATATATTATATGCAGTATTGGTATCTTGCGAACTGAACACCTCAGACTAGTCAGTGTCTTCTAGACCTCCTTTCAACCTCGCTATATTATTTGGCGTTACTTGTCGGAACTTTTGCTGCTAGGAATAATTTTTGGTTAACCTAAGCGGAACTCTTGAAAATATCGTAAAATGGTCTGAGATATCAGATTTAAAAATCATTTTAATTATTAAAAAAAAATATTATCAATACGGGTTGCAGATTGGTTAGTAACCCGGGTTGGTTTTTTTATTCAACGGTAAAAAAGATGAGGATATCATAATGTCCAAAAATTCTATATCTATATTGAAATCTCCTGCTATATAACAATCTTTATTGATAACAACTGGATTTGTCGAAAATCTTGAAAGTATTCTACAAACAGTTATGTGTATTGGAGTTGGGAGGTCTATAAAATACCGCGATAATAATGTTTCTAAATTTTTGGATTTGAATTTCAATAACGATAGATTCAGTAAATTCATTCATACAGTTTAGATCACTATGTATGAAATATTCTAACTTTTGATAGATGTAGAGACCTACATCTCTTCCTCTTCTATTATCTCTATTATTTCCTACAAATGTATAACCAGGAAGTGAGTATAAACATGATAAACTATTGGATTCCTTAGATAACCATGTGTCAGTTAACGCGATTATAGACAAATTCGTTTGTGGAGATGAATCAGTTAAAAGTCGAAAATGATCGAAGTTGACTTCTTATATTATTCACGATGGACACTATAAAGCTTTCCGAATTGTTATAGTGGTCAGTTCCTCTAGAATAATTGTGCTTATCAATAAACGAATGAAAATCAAAATGAAATGAATATGGCTCAATTTAGAGTACGTGTTAATTAGGTACGTTCCCGATATCAAAGTTCATCACATTTATTTCGCCAAACAAAACTGATGAATGCGAGATCATGCGGAAATCATTTCCACGGGAAAAGATTCCTCAACATTTTGATTCTTATGCTCTTTCCTTTCCGAGTTTTAGGAGTATCAGAGTGTCACAAAGGATGCCTCCCTTTCGGCACCGGATGTCTAGACGGTGTCGTAAGAAGAAACATGATCCGGGTAACCTGTAAGATGCAATAGTCTTAATTTGATGATGATGATGGTGATGATGATGATAATAATGATGATGATGATGATAATAGTAATAATGATAATAATAGAATGATTGATTGATTTTATTCGTCAAGAATATCACAAGAGATTACAATGAAATTGAAGAATACCTTGACAGAATGGCTCAGATGGCTCATGAAAGCCGAAAGGCTTATTTCAAATGGGGTCCTACATGTATAGTTAGTATAGTACATTAACAGATTGTAACAAAATTAGAATATGGTAAAAAAAAATACATACATATCCATCAGTCAAATATGCAAATATCTGAAGCAAACAACAATCTCAATATGTGAAACAAGATTATATTTTAACATACCCTAATGTATACATTATCTACAATAGTAGAAACCAACTGTACAAAATGTGTGATTTTTAATGGTAATATTGCTCTCGAGTAGCTTCCAGTTTTAGTTGTTTCTTTAATGCACTCTTAAATTGAGAAAATATTTTAACTGCTTTTACTTACTTAGGAAGAGCATTCCAAGATTGGATGCCATTAAAATAAAAAGTGTATGCATTCATATAGCACAAAACTGTTTTGCTGTGCTGCAAGAGCCCCCCCCCCCCAGATGCTGTATAAAGCTACAAGAATACAGTATATAGGTTTTAAAGTTTAGTTTGAAGTTATGTAAAATTGTAGAATTTTTAATGTCGAGGGGAAGTTTGTTCCATAGTTGTGGAGCTGATATAATAAAGGAACTTTCGTGATGTGAAATTGGCTATACAGTGCGTATCAAAAAAAGTTTACACTTTGAAAAAACCCATGGGAATTAAAAAATATACAATATGTGGGTAATTCTTTCATATATAATCTTGGATTTGGCTCTCATCTATCCAATGAAAGTAAAATTTTTGACAGAATGTTACACTTGAGTGAGCACTGTAGATTTTTGTAAAGCTTGCAGAAATCTGTTTGCGCAGAAATGCTCGTTTCTACGCTGCGTCGAGGAGAAAGGGCGAAATCGAACTTACCCTGAGAGACATTTCTCGTACATTTCACTTGCACTTTTAGTCCCTAACCGATACATTCTAGCATTTTGTAACAATTTCGCCACCACAATTGAAATTTCAACACTCCTTTTATTTGATTGATTGATTGATAACGAATTTATTTCATTCCAAAATTTCAACAAGGTTACAAAGTAAAGCCAAATAAAATATAACGTTATGAAATGAAATATAAACCTTCTGAGAAGCAAAGCTTGTTTTTGAAGGTTTCCTTCAATAAATAAGACATATTAATGTAAAATAGAATGTTCAATATATATTCTGGCTAAGTTCCACGTGTTCTTCAATTTTAAGGTCTACATTTATTCGCATGTATATTTTAAAGTTCTGCGCAAATCATTTTTCACTAACTTATCAAAAGTAAGTGGTGCTCATTCAAGTGGAAATATTTTTCGACAGTTATATCGACATTTGCTTAAATGGATCTGTAATAATGTTAAAAATGTGTAAAAATGTTCAGGATATGACAAATGTATAATTTTACAGGATTTTTTTCTAAATGTAGACTTTTTTTGATACGCACTGTGCAGCTTATTGATTGTGCAGACAGACTTGTATACTGACTTAGTTAACAATGGCTTTTCTTCATAATTCCTACATGGATGCATTCAAAATGCCTCTCTACTTGACTGGACTGGCCAGTGTAATTGACCAATAGAGAGTCAGTTAGGAGTTTCAATAATATACCCCCCAATAGGAGGCTTAATTCTGAAGCCAGTCAGGGCAAAATTTTAACTGGAAAAGAACAGAAGCAAATTAAATTTGACGGAGCAGGTTGTCTCACCAGTGTCTTGTCAATAAAGTGAGTTGATGGTTGTTTTTATGATATTAACAGTGTTGTACGTAGTGTCCCACTTTTAGGTCTAAAATCTCAATTTTCTTCCTCTCGCGCTCGCATCAATTGTTTAGTTACATACCTATCCCATTAAGTAATACAAAAAGTGCTTAGAATGACCATTTTTTTTTAGGTCGGAATTCCAAAAAATTTGCTCGCGCTTCGCGCTCGCACTATTGAAATTTATACCGTCTTCGCGGGTAACTGTAAGCAGTCCTTAACAGGTCCCTTTTCGATAATGCTAGAACAGTTGATAAAAAAATTCTGTTCGCGCTTGGGGCTACATATGAATCTTGTTCAGGATCACACATAACATTGCCCAGAAAATTAAATTTCAGGAAAAAATACATTCAAGTAAAAAAAAAATCGCTCGCGCTTCGCGCTCGCATTTTTATAAGGCTTATGAGATTATTTTATGTTTATGTTGTTTTATAAGAATAAAACTAAGAGGTGACTGATATAGGTGAAGATAATTTCGGGCCCCGTCCCTATTGGTGAAAGTCGGATCCGCCCTTGTGGACACATACACACACACAACGGAAAAATGGCCGGTGCCCCCCCTGAAAAAGCAAGGGACCCCCAGTGCCCCCCGGGAAAACAATCCTAGCTACGCCACTGAATATTAATGGGTTATTTGTTAACTTTGTATGATTATGTCTTCTATTATTGCTCAATAATTATTGATGCCTGTGACTGCCTCACTACGCCTCTTGGTTTGCAGTGAGGAGTTTCAAAATACAACACTCCAAAAGAAATTTATTCGTGGAATCGATGTTTAATTGAGAAAATCTTTATTTCCAACATTCCATCATCCGAATCCCAAGATAATTATACTGTAAACAAAAATAGAAAACATTTTTTGAGTTACATGTTCACATGAAAATAAGCTGAGAAACCAATTGATAATGGATGCTAACTAAATACATGTAGCTAGAAGAACTTAGGAATAAGATTCTAATCATGATCATGCTGGAGATTCAGTAAATTACCAAGAAAGATATATGGTTGATAGACTAAGAATATACATATAATTTATAGTGTATCATTACAGCATAAAAAAATGACACCGACATCAAAATCTATGACTAAATAGAAAATTCACTTATGAGATAAGACTATACTACTATAACAAGAAAATAACTGTAAAAACCAAACTTCCCACTACCAATGACATAATATTTGACATTATAAACCACTATACTACCAAGGATAAATTGTTGCAATCATGAAATTACAGATTTCCAGGTTATTGGGTAAATGTATATGACTGTAAGAATATAATTCGCATACAAGTAGGCCTCTAGTATTTACAAGTTATTGATATATAAAGAGAAATTTGAGAAATTGTTTAAGAACTTACCAATTGGAGGCTTTAATCAGACTGCAGGTTTGTACATTGATCCAAACTATATGACTACGTAACTTTGACAAGTAACGTTGACAATACTCTATATACTGAGAGGAGTTCACTTACTGAAAACTTATCACGAACTGAACTTTTTGGCTTTCTACCTATCTTTATAAGCACTCTGACCAAGCCAGATTGCTCTAGACGGACTAATTAGAAATTTAAAAGAAACTGGTACCACCCAGCACTCAACACCCCACAGACAAAGAACTTGACCTACCGACTATACAATTCAGAACAATAAGGATTGACACAAGACATTAAGTTTACTTGGCTTTTCTCTCCCTATAGCTTTAGCACATAACCAGCCCTATGGGAGTTTGTGTAGAAAAGGATTAAGAAATCCCAAAGTGTAAAAGGAAACAGCAAGTAGAATTTGAATTTAAGTAACATATATTGAACATATATATATAGCAAAAATTATATTAATTTCACTGCACACTGCTGCAGTGACATGGCTCCTTTAACTGATTGCTATCAGTTACCTAACCAGGTATCACTTAAATCTGGATATTTTGAATCGTTCACTGAACCAAGCATATTCAAAACAAAGGTGAATCATAATATTCCGATCTCATTATGTAATAATAAAATGCATACATAAAATGTAACCACCAAACAATATTTCAAAAGGAAATAACAGGATTACTCAATAAAGAAATAATTACGTTCGTCTTTATCATGACGCTAAAAAAGTTTGCTGTCAGATGCAAACAAAAAATCAATCACATCAAAATAGTTAAAAAGAAAGATAGCATTGTATGAGGATAATAGAAGGAAGAAATCAAAATAAAAGCGAAATGTAGCATAGGAATAATTCAATATTCAGGAATCCGACATAAGTAAAATTAATAGTTCATAACTCAAGAGCACTTTGGGAAAGTTCGAAGAATGAAAATATAGACAGAATAATGAAAGAAAAGCAAAGAAGGAGCAAAAAAATAGAATAGAGAACAAAATACATGATAACAGATAATTAAGTACTCTCCCTCCATTTGATACCAGTGTTTGGCTCCTTGAGGGGGAATTCCCGGTCCTAGATTTCTTTCGAGTCATCTGTAGCTGATTCTTTTGCGTGCACGAGGACTACCAGCTTATGAATTGGTCTTTCTAGATGTGTTGGTTTTCCGAGTCGTTTCCCGTTGTTATCTAGCGTGCCATCTGCCATGAGAAGCTTAACCTTCCGGATGCAGCCATCATTGCTTGGAATAGTCTCGACCACCCGTCCTAGCGGCCAATTGCATCGGTTATCATCACCTTCCTTCAGGATGACGATATCGCCTACTTCAACATTTTTCCGTGGCTTGACCCATTTCTCTCTGGTTTGGAGCGTTGGAAGGAACTCCTTTCTCCATCTCAGCCAAAATTCGTTGGATAAATATTGAACTCGACGCCACCATCTTCGAGAGTAAGAGTCTGCTCGTTGGAATTTTCCAGGAGGAGGTAATATGACTTTAGGCTTCATTGTAAGAAGATGATTTGGAGTTAATGGTTCAGGAGCATCAGAGGAGCAGAGATTTGAAGTAGTAAGAGGTCGACTGTTTACAATAGATTCTACTTCTGTCAGAAATGTCCTAAAAGACTCGTCATCCAGTTGGTTTCCACTAGACATCAGCAGTGGTTCCAAGGCCCTTCGCACAGTAGAGATCTGGCGTTCCCATACTCCTCCCATGTGTGAGGAATGTGGCGTATTTAGCTTAAATGGAATCCAATCAACTCCATTTTCACCTAGGTACTCCTGGACTCTCTCTTGGTTCATCTCTTGAAAGGCCCCACGAAGTTCATTTCTTGCGCCAATGAACGTTGTGCCTTGATCAGAGCGAATTTGTCGAACAGGGCCTCTGCGACTCAAGAAACGTCTCAGACAGTTAATGAAACAACTGCTACTCAGGCTATTGGCAGACTCTAGATGCACTGCTCTTGATGACATACATGTAAATATAACACCATATCTCTTCAGGTCGCTTCTCCGTTCTCGAATGTTGAAAGGACCGAAATAATCCACGCCACAATATGTGAATGGAGGAGCTGGGTCAAGTCGATCTTTCGGCAATTCTGCCATCTTTTGTTGTTGCAGACTTCCTCTGAGCTTTCGGCAGGTGACGCACCTGGAGATGATATTCGATACGGCTGAAGATCCTCCGATCACCCAGTATCCAGATTGCCTAAGTTGATTGTGTGTCATCCCTCTGCCCATGTGGTTAACCTTTTCATGATGATGACGAATCAGGAGTACAGACAAATGGGAGTGCCTTGGTAAGATAACCGGGTGCTTTGTTTCGATGGAAACGTCAGCTCTGCTGATTCTCCCTCCTACTCGCATTATGTCTTGGTCGTCGAGGAATGGATCAAGTTTCTGAAGGTTACTCGACTGTTTCAGAACCTTCACTTTCTCTGAGTTGACTCTGTTGTTTAGCCTATCTAGACGATGGGATTTGAGGAGCCTCCATTCATCCTGCAAGTACTCCTTCTGCAAGTTCTGAATGATCACTCTTTCAGATGCTTGTAGTTCATCAACTGTAAAGTTCACCCTCTGTATAGGGCGGTTCACATGAAGTCCTTTGTTGGATGTGCAACCTCTCTTGTTGATTCGGTTGATGAACTTACGACACAGAGCGATTACTCTTACTGCTCGCTGCCAGCTTGATATGTGTTGCAGACGGCTTGACTGAATATAGTGCACTTCTTCAGACCTTGTTGCAAGAGTGGTAACCTTCTTCAATTCTGGGTCAGTGGTACTCAAGGGAGGCTTATCTTCATGCTCTGGGGGGCTGAATGATCCATTTCCTCGAAGAAAGTCTGGACCAGTTAACCAGCGGTCATTTTGAACAAGCTCTCCGGCTGTCATTCCACGTGAAGCATCATCGGCGGGATTCATCTTGGTATCGATATAGAACCATGCATTTGGATTGGTATTGTCCCGTATTAGTTGCACCCTGTTGGCGACGAATACATGGAACCTCCTTGCTTCGTTACTTATGTAGCCAAGAACTACCTTGCTGTCGGTCCAGAAGTACTCTTGTATACAAGGATATGCCAATTCCTTGCGGAGAAAGGAGCTCATCTTAGCTGAGATGGTTGCTGCAGTTAGCTCGAGCCTAGGGATGGTGAATGGTCTGAGAGGAGTTACTCTTGATTTAGCAATAACCAAGGAGCAGGAGCTGTCACCCTTCTCATTTACCAGGCGGAGGTAAGAACATTGTCCGTATCCATCATAGCTTGCGTCAGAGAAGTGGTGTAGTTCTGCGGACTCAACCTTGCCGAAGTTGGCCGGCTTGTAACATCTTTGAACTTGCATCTGCTCCAGCTTCCGAACTTCACTTCTCCATTTCACCCATCGCGATCTGATTTCATCTGGGATGATATCATCCCAGTCAATCTTGAGCCTGCATAGCTCTTGAAGTATTTGCTTCCCACAGAGTGTAACTGGACTGACAAATCCAATAGGGTCATATATTGAACAAATGGTGGAGAGAATTCCACGTCGCGTGAGAGGTTGGTCTCGCAGCTCTATTCTAAACTGTAACGTGTCGTTCTCCACACACCAAACAACTCCTAAGGCTCGTTCTAGAGGAAGTGGATCAACATCAAGGTTGAGGTCAGCAATTCCCTTTGACCACTCTTCGACAGGGAAAGCTTTCAGAACTGCCTTCTTGTTAGACAGGATTTTGTGCGACTTTAATCCCGCTCGGGCACAGATAGCCTGGCTTGCCTTCAGAAGGCCCACTGCTTCTTGTTGAGTAGACACCGACTTAAGTCCATCGTCAACATAGAATTCATTTCTGATGAAATCTGCAGCCTCCTTACCAAGGGATTCTTCGCCATCGTCTGCTGCCCTCTTTAGCCCGAAGTTGGCACAACCTGGAGAGCTGGCTGCGCCAAACAAATGTACCGTCATCCTGTATTCCACGACACGCTTGCTAGCATCTCCGTCTTCCCACCATAGAAATCTCAGCATATCACGATCCTCCTCGGCAACATGGAACTGATGAAACATGCTTTTAATGTCTGCCATAAAAGCAACCTCTTCTTGTCTAAATCTGCACAGAACACCAAGAAGCCCATTTGTCAGATCTGGACCCTGCAGAAGGTGATCGTTGAGGGAGACTCCTTGAAATTTGGCAGAGCAGTCAAAGACTACTCGTATCTTTTCCGGCTTCTTGGGATGGTAAACTCCTGTGTGTGGAACATAGTTGACCTTTCCTGGTGTATAACACTCGGGAGCTCGTTCTGCACAAGTCGAGATAACATCAACCATGAATTCCTGATAGTCTTTCAAGAAACGAGGGTTCTTTCTAAATCGGGCATTAAGCTGATTCCACCTCTTTTCAGCTAGCTGGCGGTTGTATGGAAGAGATGGCTTATCTTTTTTGAAAGGAAGAGGCATCTCGTAGTGGCCATCATTTCTCTTCTTTATGCCGGTGTTCAGGATGTTTAGGAACCGCTGATCTTCAACAGAAAGAGACTGCTCCCTACTATCCTCATTCTGAAAATCTGACTCCAGTGCCTTGAGAACCCGTTCAGGTGTGATAATTTCTTTGGCTGTTCGTGGAAGGATGAACATGGAGTGGTTTCTAGTGCCCTCGTTGGTGATTTTGTGGCAGACTCCCTGTTCTCTACTTTCTGGGGTCTTGCACACTCTGCCAATGACACCCCATCCAAGAGCAGACTTTACAGCATATGGGTGATCTTCTCCTCCTGCAATGACGTCCCGGGGTCTGATAGCTCTCGGACAGTTGTTTCCTATAAGAAGTGACACCTCTATCTCTTGGTTGTACGGTACTAACTGGTCTGCAACCCTTTTAAGGTGGGGCCACTGTCTTACCACTTCTGTCTTCGGTATTTGTGACCGGTTTGCGGGAATGCTGCTTCTAGAGTAGCATGCAGGAAGGGAGATGATTTGCTTCTTATGAAAATCTAGTACTTCAACGCCTTTTATCTTCTTGCTTCTGATGTTAGATTTGTTATGCATTGTAGTAAGCATCAGGTCTGTTTCCGGTCCATCTATGCTTAGTTTATTGCATAAGTTATTGGATATAAATCCGACATTAGATTGGTCGTCCAGAATTGCATATTGAAGGACTTCATGGGAAGGGTTATCTGAATGCCTAACCCATACTGGTACAATCATGCAGTGATCTGGTCCATCTTGATCCAGCAGGTTGCATATATTTGTGCAGTTGGATAATCCTTCAGCTTGTTGGTGCTTCAGCTTAGATCCAAAGTGAAGACAGGTCAAATGTCTACCACCACAAATCTTGCAATCTCTTCGGTCACTGCAATCCTTTATACGATGATCATCGGTTGTGGCACATCCATAGCAGATAGTCTTTGAAATGAAGAACTTCTTCCTTTCCGAAATGCTCATATTCATGAACTCACTGCAGTCATCAAGATGGTGATCCCCATTACAATATGGACAAGATGTGTATACTCCATGCTTGACTGGTCTAGAACGTTGGCGATCCGCATTACCACTGGTGGATAGGGTGTGACCTCGTGGAGTTTTGAGTGAGTGATGACTTTTTCTCTCTCTTTCAACACCTTCTAGTTCTGGGATGTTTGCCTGTCTAGCTGCCTTCTTCACAAACTCAGAGAATTTCGCAAAAGGAGGGTAAGTTTCTTGTCCATATGCACCTTGCCACTTGTCAATGACGCCTCTCCATTTGCTTTCCAAATAAGGCGGAAGTTTAGCAACCAAGCGGAAGTTCTCCTGTGGGAAATCAAGGATTCCTAGACTTGCAACTGTCATCTTTGCCGCTACCACCTTCTCCAGAAAATCAGAGAATGCTCTCAGTCCAATGGAATCCCGATCACTTATGCAAGGCCATGACTTGAGCTTGGAAGTAAAAGCCATGCTAACCACACTTGCATTACCGTACCTCTGTGAAAGTAGATCCCGGGCTTTCTCATACGCATCACTGGTGCCAAGCAGTAGATAATGTTCAACAACTTCCTTTGGTTCACCTGCGACATAATTATTCAGGTAATTCAGCTTTGTCGCTGAATCCAATGGTTTGGCGTCTATCATGCCATCAAAGGCATTTCTCCACCGTGTATAGTCAATAGGGTCTCCTCGAAAGATGGGAACCTCGAGCTTGGGTAACTGGCTCGTTACTGCCAATTTTTCTGATATCTCGCTCTGTTTTATGCTAAATTGAGCCATTTGGGCCAATGAGTTGGCAACTTTATCCCAACAACCGCTTTCATCTTTGGAATAACTCTCTTCCCTCTGTTGTGATGTAAAGAATCGGGTCATTTTCTCACCTTCGGTAGCCATAGGAATACTGTCTAATTCTGATGCACACGATTCTGCATATTCTTCCTCTGCATCCTCTGCTTCTTGCATTTTATTGGCAAACTCTGCTACCCTTTGCAGTCTCTTCAAGCGTAATCGCTCCTTCTTCAGGGCAAGCTGGTGGGCCGCCTCTTTAAGTTCTAATTGATGGGCAGCCTCTTTGAGCTCGATGGCGTCCTCTTGGTCCATCGCAGCTAACTCTGCTCTGAAGGCTGCTTCTTGCTTAATTGTCTTACGGGAACTGGTTGTACTTCTGTTAGTGAGACTCATAGCCTTCCTCCTAGCCAGTCCACTCGTTGCATTGGGTTTTGTAGCCGATTCAGACATCGCCTTTGTTGTAGCCATAACTGCTGCTGTCCAAGCCGGTTGTATATTATTGTGACTGCCTCACTACGCCTCTTGGTTTGCAGTGAGGAGTTTCCAAATACAACACTCCAAAAGAAATTTATTCGTGGAATCGATGTTTAATTGAGAAAATCTTTATTTCCAACATTCCATCATCCGAATCCCAAGATAATATACTGTAAACAAAAATAGAAAACATATTTTGAGTTACATGTTCACATGAAAATATAAGCTGAGAAACCAATTGATAATGGATGCTAACTAAATACATGTAGCTAGAAGAACTTAGGAATAAGATTCTAATCATGATCATGCTGGAGATTCAGTAAATTACCAAGAAAGATATATGGTTGATAGACTAAGAATATACATATAATTTATAGTGTATCATTACAGCATTAAAAAAATGACACTGACATCAAAATCTATGACTGAATAGAAAATTCACTTATGATATAAGACTATACCACTATAACAAGAAAATAACTGTAATAACCAAACTTCCCACTACCAATGACATAATATTTGACATTATAAACCACTATACTACCAAGGATAAATTGTTGCAATCATGAAATTACAGATTTCCAGGTTATTGGGTAAATGTATATGACTGTAAGAATATAATTCGCATATAAGTAGGCCTCTAGTATTTACAAGTTATTGATATATAAAGAGAAATTTGAGAAATTGTTTAAGAACTTACCAATTGGAGGCTTTAATCAGACTGCAGGTTTGTACATTGATCCAAACTATATGACTACGTAACTTTGACAAGTAACGTTGACAATACTCTATATACTGAGAGGAGTTCACTTACTGAAAACTTATCACGAACTGAACTTTTTGGCTTTCTACCTATCTTTATAAGCACTCTGACCAAGCCAGATTGCTCTAGACGGAATAATTAGAAACTTAAAAGAAACTGGTACCACCCAGCACTCAACACCTCACAGAGAAAGAACTTGACCTACCGACTATACAGTGCGTCCCAGAAAAAACGAAACCGAGATTTAGCGATCTTTTATCATTACTTAAACATAAATAAAATAGACAAATGACCTACCAATTTAAAGCTTAGAATCTCTTCTTTCATCTGATATTACTTAGATTATTTCTCATTCACGCATGAGTGAGCAAATGCAATTTGAAGAAAGGATATCAAAAACTCATTTGGCAGGGGGTATCTGGGTTTCAAAAAGAAAACCACATTTATGAAAAGTTCAATATCTCCTCTTTAATTTGATACCTAAATTACAGAAAATGGTCACGAAATAACAAAGTTCTGGTCATTTGAAATAAGGCTTGAATTTCAATAATTTCATAAAATGAAGAGGTTCTCCAGGCTGGCTTTCTAACTCTCTCGACACTCTGTTTTGTTGATGATCAGCCATGCATTAAATCTTTTGTTCACCATGCGAAAGCTTCTGTGGGAAACCGGTGAAAACACGTTTATCTCATGAAATTATGGAAATACAAGCCTTATTTCAAATGACCAGAATTTTTTTATTTCTTGACCATTTTTTTGTAATTTTGGTACCAAATTAAAGAGCAGATAATGAACCTTTCAGAAATGTGGTTTTCTTTTTGAAACCCAGATACCCCCCGCCAAATGAGTTTTTGGTATCCTTTCTTCAAATTGTTTTTGCTCACTCATGCGTGAATAAGAAATAACCTAAGTAATATCAGATGAAAGAGGAGATTCTAAGCTTTAAGTTGGTAGGTCATTTGTCTATTCTATTTATGATTAAGTTATGATAAATGATCGCTAAATCTCGGTTTCGTTTATTCTGGGACGCACTGTACAATTCAGAACAATAAGGATTGACACAAGACATTAAGTTTACTTGGCTTTTCTCTCCTTATAGCTTTAGCACATAACCAGCCCTATGGGAGTTTGTGTAGAAAAGGATTAAGAAATCCCAGAGTGTAAAAGGAAACAGCAAGTAGAATTTGAATTTAAGTAACATATATTGAACATATATATACAGCAAAAATTATATTAATTTCACTGCACACTGCTGCAGTGACAATGCCCATGGAATTTTTGTGAAATTTTATTATGTAAACTGACAATTGTGCCTCTGAAGTTCAGACTATGCAACTGTTATAACTTCACAGAGCATTATCTAATAGGTTATCATGAACACAAGTGAAGCATTTACTGATTGATGTTGATGTAAAGACTTTTGTAATTGTTTTATTTAACATATTTCCGGTAATACCGTGAGATATGGCCCATGATATTCATTTAAATATATTGCTTTTTTCCCTCCTATTGAGCCCAACACATGGCTTGCAAGGCTATTAACGCTTGTAGGCATAAGGGACAGCAATACAGGAATTGAGAAGTGTGGGCTGTGAGTTTATTCTAATCGGAATTTTATTCATTGCAATAAAAGATGTCTTGTTATTATGCAATGTCTCCAGGGAACATTTTTAATTGTTATATTTATACTATAATTTGATCATGGTTATATTTCAAATGTATATAAATTTTCTCAACCCTCATGTGTAAAGAATAATATGTGGCATTTTGTAACTTATAACACATATTGTATTATATTTGTATAACCTGTATATGTAAACAATTGAAACGATTTGGAAATTGGAATTAATGCAGTACATTTGATTTTTCATCAATATGTATTTTCAACGTATCTTTATGATTTGTGTTTCCCACCGAGGCTGTTTCTGTTGCTGGTTTTCTTAGAATAAACTTAGATACCACAAACCACTCTGGCCTTTGACTTCTTTCAGACGTATCTCCTAGTGTTCCTTTGGTGATAATAATGAATAATGGGAACAAAAAGATAAAATTATAAGTATAGGAGAAAAAGGGTTTTAATGGCCACATTAACGAGAACAAAAGGAAAGAAAGCTGGAGATATAACTGATCATGATGATGATGACGCTGCTCTGCAAGTCCTGGAACCCTGTTCTGACCCAGACATGGCCAGGAAACATATTTTTTAGTCAAGCGGTGGAGCCCAAACTACTGAAGAAATTGTTAAAGAAACAACCTGCATGAAGCTACTAGGCCAGATGGAATCTCTGCTACACTTCTTAATGAGACTGCTCATCAGATCTCACCTGCCATAAGTTTGCTTTTCTTGGCCTTCCTTCTGTCGTTCCCATCCATATAAGAAACGGACGTCAGCTCTAACAAACTACTCACCAATTTCAAATACTGTGCTTTATTCTTGCCAATCCTATCATCTTGTCAACTAACAACATGGCTTTAGGACGTGAAGAACACATTTCCAGTATTATACCTTAAATACAAATTATATAATGATAAATATGCATGCTTAGTGATAGCAGCATATTGATTTGAACAACAGTTAATGTAGAAAATCAAAATTTCTTGACATTTTCCATATATGGATACTTATTGCCATAATATGCAAATGAGGCAGATTGGCTAGCTTTTTAAAATAAAAACATTGTACTTATTTATTCATCGTGAAATTTTGTTCAAATTGCTTGCTTTTGACATTGAATTCATTTAATTTATAATATTTGTGTTATTTTCCTTATTTTCTATTTTTAATGGCTAATTTGCATAATATGCAAATTAATTTTCAGGCATTGTGATGAATTCCCATGCTTAGTGATAGTAGCAAAAATGTCTACATAAATGAAATGTTTTCAAGCAGTCTATATGAGAACAATCACAATATCTTAACATTTGTTTCCATATAAGGATGCTTATTTGCATAATATGCAAATAGTTAGATTCGCTGGCGCTTTTGAATAAAAACATTGAATACAGTTATATATCATTACTTTTCGCTCAAATTAAATTGTTTTGGACACTTAATTTGTAATTTTTGGACTATTTTCCTTATTTTTCTCACTTTTTATGGCTAATTTGCATAATATGCAAATTTCATAAATTTCCACACCTTGGATTTTTTGGGACTTTTAGTATGTTGTTCAGGGGACCTTCCTGGAAAGCATTGCAGTGGAAAATCAAGTGTTGCAATTAGTGGCGGGTCACCCCCTATTCTGGCTAGATTGACTGGACTATATCCGTCTGAAAACCATCCGAATTTGCGGAGTTTTGTTCTTTTGCTCTCTCCTCCTATACACAAACGATAAGCAATCTAGCACACAATGTGACGGGCATTATTTTCTTTCTTTACCGCGAAAAAAGGGAATTAGATTTAAATTCCTGTGATGGGAACCACTTCCATTCACGAGTGGATACCAGGCGTGACCATGGGCTTTCGAAAACCACCCTAAACAAGGGAAGCAAAATACGTAGCTTTCCTAACGAAATATATCCCTTTTTCAGTATTTTGATATAGAGCCCACTCGTCAATGGAAGTGCCCCCCCCCCCGGGCGGCCCCTCGAGCTCTGGGAGGAACCTAATGGGGCTCTGGAAGCTCGTCCTTAGTTGGATATATCGCTGTTACCATAGCAATCAGAATTTTTCACACGAAACGCAGATTGACTGTTTCCGTCGCGGATGGATGCGAAACGTAAGAAACAAAATCACATGTCCCAAACTTGCATTGCAGGACAGTGTTTTTGCGACGGGCCCAATTTTTTTTCCAAAATCAATATACCGTCGAAAAGTCCGTCCGCGTTGCACAGCGAAAAGTGGAAATTATGTAATGAACGTCGGCGATCAAGTAGACGGTGTGCTACAAGTTCTCATCTGTATCATGGACAGCAAAAAAAAAAAAGACTGCTGGAAGTTGCTAAATTACCGTGCATAATCCAGGGAGATGACCCAGTCCCAGGACAATACAAAACGACTGCGCTAAAAATAATGTCGAGGTATTAAAACAACATCGCCTTCTAACAATTGGACCTAATGTTAGGGCTTGGTCATTGGCTAGGCCTAAAATAGAAATGAAAATAATAAAGGGGACGACGAATTGCACAGACTACAGTCTTCTTCTTCAGAGTAATTTTAAACAAAAATGCAACGAGATTGTCGCGAGACCGTACGATAAATTGTGCCAAAACAGCTCATTATGTGCGGCGTTGCGGGGTGACTGGACGCGAAATGAATTAACTCAGCCATTCCTTTGAGGAGAATCGAGGGTCGGTGAATCAGTACAAAAGTTTCGTCCGATGTTTTACACTGTAGAGGAATAGAAAAATAGAAAAAAAAGAATCACGGACGAAACTACCGTTTCGGTTAACCGGCATTTGAGAAAGACAATTTTGGTTTGACTTGCATTTTCAAAGGAATTGTGTTTTATTAATTCGACATGTTCGACTTCGCTGTGCGAAAAGTAATACATCATCAAAGGGGGGGGGGGGGGGGGCATGCAGTTGGCATCAGGTATAGGACGCTCTAATATCTTGAGAGATGACCTTTTTTTTGGCCTGCCAATTTTATGTGCCTCATTTTTAATTGAGGACATTTCTTTCTTGTTTTATTTGCTTGTAAAATACATAGGTGTCTCTTTTGGAAGAAAATCCTGCACTGTATAATGGGATTGATTTTTAGCCAAAATTAAACTTGGATGTATATAATTATAAATTTCACATGAAATACATGTATAAATATATATATATATATATATATATATATTGTAATGAAATGTATGAAGAGAACAATGGTAGAGGCGTAGCTTAACCAGAGCTATCTACCGTTTGGAAAATTGTTGATGCCGAAAAAATGTCTCTGCGGGAATCGAACCCGGCCCCCAGCTTTGAATGCCGGTGCCTTAACCAATATATCACAGAGGCGGGTAGTGGCTACGGTGAGCCCGATCCGATTGGCCGTCAGATAGACAGATTTTCGACACTATACCAATTATACATGTTATATTTTCCTTTGTCGGTTGGAGGTGAGTTTTGAACAATGACAAGCCGCCATGCCTCAGCTGGATCAAAGCTATTGCTTTGATACAGTATACTTTTGAGAGAAGAAATAAAAATGTGTAAAGCTTTACATGTACAAAAGCTTTTTGGCAACTCTTTTTGTCTATCTGACGGTCAATCGGATCGAGCTCACCCTAGCCACTAACCCATCTCTGTGGTCTAGTGGATAAGGCACTGGCGTTCAAAGCTGGGGGCCAGGGCTCGATTCCCGGCAGAGACATTTTTTCGGCATCACCATTTTTCCAAAAGGTAGATAGCTCTGGGGAACCTTGATTTAAGCTACGCATACCATTGTTCTCTTCATCCATTTCTTTACAATATTTAAATAAAAAAAGAGTTGCCAAAAAGCTGTTGCACATGTAAAGCTTCACACATTTTTTTGTATTTCTTCTCTCATACGTGTACTGTATCAAAGCAATAGCTTTGATCCAGCTGAGGCATGGCGGCTTGTCATTGTTCAAAACTCACCTCCACCCGACAAAGGAAAATATAATTGGTACAGTGTCGAAAATCTGTCTATCTGACGGTCAGTCGGATCGGGCTCACCCTAGACACTAACCCGTCTCTGTGGTCTAGTGGTTTAGGCACCGGTGTTCAAAGCTGGGAGCCCGGATTCGATTCCCGGCAGAGATATTTTTCGGCATCACCAATTTTTCCAAAGGGTAGATAGCTCTGGGGAACCTTGATTTAAGCTACGCCTACTATTGTTCTCTTCATCCGTTTCTTTACAATATTTAACCCTATCTAGGCCGGGGGGCCTCGCCCCCCCTCAACAAATCGCGCCATATTTTCACCGCGCGAAATTTTTTGACCTCGCCGCTCGCTGACTTTTATTTTCAAGTCTTGCGCAACTTTTGAGACCATTTTTCGTCATCCGGGTACGTGGTTCCGAAATTACGCAACATTATGTAGTGCATGTCAGACCAAAAATCGTTCAAAAACTTGATTTCGTGTACAGAGTCAATGCAAATTGTGTTATCAACCAAAATTCATAAATGCATGATTATTTTTAGTTTTGCTGATCTAAATGTATTTATTTTATGCTTTTTATGATCACGGAAGAGTCCCCAACAAATTTCATTGAAAAAACAATGAAAAACAAAAGGTCAAAAAACAGAGAATACATAGGAAATTGCAAAAAACAATTATAATACATAAGAAAATTATTTGATATCGCAATTTTTTATGTACACTTGCTAAGAACACCACAAAAAGTTTCTCTACCAAGAATTAGTACATTTGGAGCTTTATTTAGGGAGTTAGAGGAAAAGTATTATTTCGCATAAATTAGCATAATCACAATTCGCATTAAATAAATTACTATACGATCTTGTAGATTATGTCAAAGGCAACCCGCGTACCAATTTTTAGCACGATCACGCGGTCGACGGCAGAGATCTTGGGGGGGGGGGGGGGGCCGGCCATATGAACTCCCAAAATACCCCGGCCTAGATAAGGTTAAATAAAAAAAGATTTGCCAAAAAGCTGTTGTACATGTAAAGCTTTACACACACGTACACTCGCACCCTCACACACACACACACACACACATATATATATATATAATATATATATATATATATATATAATATATTATATATATAAATATATATAGGCCTATACGTGTGTGGTATGTATGGGTGTGTTTCTGGGTGGTGTGTGTGCGGTTTTGATATTTCAGCTGCACACCCCGAGACTGATGGTTTTCTGCACTCCATCTGACCACGAGTCTAAAATCATCTTGAAAGGACACCTCTCTTAATTTGTAGATGATTTACAGTTTGATACGACTTTTGAACTTTTTTTATTTCTGTCCACAGAATGGCGTTCCGACCGCGGAGTCGTTTTTCCTTGCTAACATTGATCACTTTAGGTAAGATGACAAATGGAAGAAAATATTGAGAAAATATGTCGTGAAAGTATCTTGTTTGCACATAATGGACCCAAATACTAACTGATCAATCGGTACTTGAGTTAGAATGGGTCGGTAGAATAGTGTGCGCAAGGTAACTTTGGCATGGGTAACCCACGAGGCGTAGCCGAGTGCGCTTAAACCGTAATACCAAAGTTACCGCGCGCACAGTTCCACTGACCCACGAAAGAAAATCATGCACCATCGGTCATGTCGGTTTAACCCTAAATAGACTGGGCTATTTCGACGCCTAAAAAGACTGGGGGGGGGATTCAGCCCATTCAGCCCCCCCTTATGATCTCGGCCGTTGATCGCGCGATCGTGACGAAAATTGGCACACGCATTACCCATGGCATTATCTACAAAACTATAACATAAAATTCGGCCAAAAATCTCATGTCTCATTAATTATGCTAACTTATGCGTAAAATCATAAGTTTGCTCTAATTAATAAAATAATGCCCCTGAAATGCTAATTTTTGTTTCACATACTCTAGATAGGCATCTGATCAAATTGATTTTAAAAAAAATTCAAAATCAAATTTATTTTCTTATGTATTCTATTGTTTTCTAAATTTCTTATGTATTTCTTTGTTTTTCGACTTTTTGTTTTTTATTGTTTTTTCAATGGAAATTGTCGGGGACTTTATTTTGACCATAAACAAGATAAAATTAATTGATTTTAAGCAGTAAAAGGAAAAATAATGAAACATTTATGAATTTTGGCTAAGAACACTATTTGCATTGGATTTGTACACAAATTCATGTTGTTTGAGTAATTTTGGGTCTGCATGCACTTACAAAATGTTGCGTAATTTTAAAACCGCGTACCCGGGGTCACAATTTGGTCTCAAAAGTTGCGGTCAACAAATTTTGCGCAGCGGATTTATCGCGAAAAATGTCGAGGGGGGGGCTGAATCAGCCCCCCAGTCTTTTTAGGGTTAATAATGGAGAAATATTATCAAATAAACCACAAACATTTATGATTTACCGATGCATGATAATTTCATGCATCCAGTATAGTGAATTCACTGGACGCATGTTTTTTTTTTCTTTTACCGGATGCATTAAAATTCCATATTGTAATGCAGACTTTTGATGACCCTGTACACCGGGGGGGGGGGGGGTGATCATCCACCTACAATCCTATTTTGGTTCATATTCCATGGTCCGGGTGCTAAATGAATTTGTCGATACAAGTTAGAGTGAATAGAAAGGAAACCAATACAAAGGACTCTGGTGGAGACTTTGGTATGAACGTATATACAGGTTTATTATACAGGCCAGCTAGGCAGGTCAATCAACAGGCATGGTATCCATGTTGCGGGAGGTGTATGGAGTGCTTAGATATCCATACTGATATCGTAACATCCCCCTTCTTCTGATAAGATTGAGAATTTCAAATTTCAATGATATTGTTTTCAAACAATATTTTGGTGGTCTGCAAATTTTGGTAATTTGGCTTAGTTATGATTTATCATATAATAATATAGAAATTGTTTGGTTTGTGAGAATATCAATTTGTGATCAACTGTATGCATCTTCAATTTTACACAACTTCAATCTTGTGCAAAACTGAAAATAATTTGGATAACCGGATTGATCCTGAAATCAATATTTCCAAACAATAAGTTTTGGTTATAGTGTCTTTTTGATAATTTCGTGAACACTATCTTGACATACCAAAAATAATGTACAATGATTATACATGCATATAATAAACTTAAAACTACACTAATGTCTTCAGTGTTGTCTTCTTTCTTCTCTGTCTCTTCTTTGTTTGAGAGTTTAGAGTGTTCATAATGTTCAATCTTCAAACATGAATCTCTCTGGTTTGCGAATAGTGCGTCCAGACCTCGTGGTTTGTGAGTGTGTCTGTTGAGATTGATTAGAGTTGGACATTGGTGTTCGTTGGACGTTGTCTTCCTCCGGTTGAGTTTCTGTGGAGTGGTCTTCGTCGAACCTCACACGCTTTGGAGTTGGGTTGGTGGATGGAACTTCCCTCAAGTGAGATCTATTTCTCCTCAAGATTCCTCCATTCGGCGTTGAAACTTCGTAGGATCGAGGTTCTTCACAGATTTTGGATACTTTGGCTGGTATCCAAGTGTTGTCTCTTGGATGCAGAACTCTCACAGGCTGTCCTACATGCAGTGGTGGCAGATCAGAACTTGCATGTCGATCATGCACTTCCTTCATTTTGCCTTGCCTATTCAAGAGAAACTCGGTGGCAGCAGAAGCTCTCGAAAGATAGTGACTTGGCAATGTGGTTCGGATGGGTCTTCCAAACAACATCTCTGCTGGTGATCTCAAGTTATTGTCAACTGTGTTGCTCTCAGGTGCATCATGGCTAGTTGACTGTCTTGGCTAGTTGAGAACACTTTGTCAACAGATTCTTGATTGTACGGACCATTCTCTCAGCTAATCCGTTGGATCTTGGATAGTGTGGTGAAGAAGTGATGTGCTTGATATTCCACTTCTTGCACATGTCTTGGAATGGTTTCCCGACAAATTGTGGACCGTTGTCGGACACAATCTCTTCTGGTGGACCGAACAGACTGAAGATTCCCGTCATCTGTCTTGCTATAGCTGCACTAGATGTATCGGTTAGCTTAGCAATGATCGGATACTTGGAATAGTAATCAGTAACGAGTAGATACTCTTTGTCTATTGTGCATGAACAAGTCGGTACCCAGTCTAGTCCATGGTGCTGGTGGTACATCATGGGGATGCAGTGGCTCTTTCTGCTGTCTTGCTTGGTGTTTCTGGGCATGTTTCACACTGCTTTATCAACTGATCAATGTCCTTGTTGATGTTTGGCCAGAACACTGTCTCACGAGCAAGTCGTCTCGTGCTTTCGATTCCCATGTGTCCTAGATGAAGCTGTCTCAGGATGTCATTCCTTAGTGTCTTCGGTATGATGACTTGACTTCCCTTGAAGAGTACTCCGTGTGATACTCCAATTTCATCTCTGTAAGACCAAAATTGACGAAGGGATGTCGGCAATTCTTGGATGGTCTCAGGCCATCCCTGAGTGACTATTTGCCATAGTGATCTGAGAACAGGATCATTAGCCGTTTCTCTCTGAAGCTCTGTTTTCTTGTGTTGTCCGAAGTATATCAAGTCAATCTGGTGCGAATCTTCGGCTTCAGAGCAGATGGATTCCACTCTGACATCTAGCGGAACATCGCGTGCTTCCTTGGGATTAGGAAGTCGGCTCAAGGTATCAGAAAGAATCATGTCTTTTCCTGGTCGATACTTGACTTGAAATCGGTATCCTTGGACTTTGATAAGCAATCTCTGTAGACGTGGTGGTGCACTTCTAAGAGGTTTCTTCCATATCATTTTCAATGGTCTGTGATCTGTTATGACGGTGAATTCCTTCCCGAACAGATATGTATGGAAGCGGTTGATACAAAACACTAGGGCTAAGGTTTCCCTCTCTATGTTGGAATAGTTGGATTGTGCAGTGGAAAGACTTTTGGATGCAAATGCAACTGGTTTGCCTTGCTGGAGCAGGCATGCTCCTAGCCCTTTCATCGATGCATCTACCTCAAGAGTTGTCTCTTTCTTTGGGTCATAGAATTGTAGACATGCACCTGATGATACTGCACTTTTCAGGCTGTTCAAGGAATGTTCATGATCATCGTCCCAGATGAATGGTACTTCCTTGTGTAGAAGTTCTCGAAGTGGCGCTGACTTCTCTGAGAAGTTAGGAATGTATGCTGCTAGGTATGTGAATAATCCTAGGCATCTCTGAACATCTTCTTTGTCCTTGGGTGATGGCATTGATGTGATAGCTTCTACCTTGCTCGGATCTGGGTAGATACCTGATCTAGTGTACTTGGAACCAAAGAAGTTGATGGCTTCCTTCTTGATAGTACATTTGGAGCTGTTGAACACTAAGCCTTCTTGCTTTGCTGTCTCCATAAGTAGAGATTCCTATCGTGTTCCTCCTCCGTTCTTCCTATGATCGCTATGTCATCTGCGATGCATATGCAGCCTGGCACATTTTGGACAATCCTATCCATATGCTGCTGGAAGATATCCTGACTAGTACATAACCCAAATGGTAGTCTTTGGAAGCAGTACCTTCCAAATGGTGTACGAAATGTGGTGAGATCCTGGCACTCCTCTGCTAGGTGAACCGACCAGTAACCAGCCTTCGCGTCTAACTTAGAGAAGTACTGAGCTCCTGCGAAGACAGGTTGGACCTCTTCCAAGGTTGGTACCTTGTGCGGGCATCTCTTCAAGGCATCATTTAACCTCCTGGGTCAAGACAAATCCTGATGGATCCATCTTTCTTCACAACAGTGGTCATGGAGCTGCACCAATCGGTGTGGTACTCAATTTTTCTGATGACTCCTTGCTGCTCCATATTGTCCAGTTCCGCCTTGATTTTGTCTTTCAAGTGTACGCTGCACTTGCGGGCGTCTATGGTAGGTTTAGCATCATCCTTGACATGAAGCATTGCCTTCCCTCGGAAACTACCAATAGCGTCAAACTGATTCGGATATGCTTGTTTGAGATCCCTTACACTTGTGATAGGTGTTTGTTTAGGTTTAGGATTGGTTGTAGGTGTTTTGTTGTCCATTGAGTGAATTGTGATAATTCCAAGGTCAGTGCAACCTAACAACCCTAGGATCGCTGGACCCTTGACATCTGCTACATAGAATGTATGTTTGACCATTTTGTACTCTTGTATCTACACTTTATGTCTAGTGTACCCTTACATGGAATTTGTGTCTCTCCGTAAGCTATAAGTTTTATTGTTGTTTGTTTCACTACTGATTCCCACTTTGGACCGTAAATTGCTTTGGCGGTACGTACTGTGATAGTGTTAGCACTTGCCCCCGAGTCCACTTTTAGGTAAAGCTTATGTTGACCTACTCTCTGTGGGCATATTATGTCAATGTTAGCAAATGCTACAGTACCTTCTGGATTTACAACTGTGTGTGGTCCACTAGTGTGTATGGTGTCGAATTGTGCTACGTTGAATGGACTATCTGTAGATTGATAATGATCATGATCTGTGGTAGTATCATGTGCTATGTCCATTTCGCTTATTGGTTTACTCTTTCGACATTTCGACTTTGATCGTGATTTGTTTTGTCTTGGTTTACGATCATCAGATACCGTGTCGGATCTTCGGTCATCTGATCTACGATTCTGTTTACGACTACGATCATTTTTCGATTTACGACAGAATTTGGCCCAATGGCCCTTGGTGCCACAGGCACGGCACTCATCGTCATACGCAGGGCACTGACGAGGTTTGTGGAAACGTCTGCAGTTACCGCATGCTTTTCGTCCCTGGTTACGCTTGAACGAATCGATATTCTGTTTAGGGTCTAGTGTCTCAAGACATTGTCGGCTCGCAGTGTCTCAAGACATTGTCGGCTCGCAGTGACTGCCTCGTATTTACGACCTTCTACCAAAATTTGTTCGACCTTGTAACCTTTCGGTTGATCTAGCAATGACTTTGGAATTCGAGACTTGGAGTTGACGCAATCACTAGCTCCATGATTCGCTCATTTAACTCAGCTTCCTCGAAATCGCAATTTTTGGCTTTGTCCCTACACCTGGTTACGAATTCATCGATCGTTTCATCTGGTTTCTGCCTGTACCGCATTAGCTCTAAGCGGTGTATGCGAAAATTGATATTGACCTTTAACTGTGCCTCTAGTAGTCTCCATAGCTCTTGCGGTTTTTCTTTATCGGTCTCTGATAGCCCGATGCATTGATTCGACGCAAGCCTTCATTGCCTACAGCAATCTTGATTTTTATAGCCACTTTTCTCTGATCAGTTATGTCTTGGTCTGCTAGAATCAGCTCCATTCTTTGTCTGAAAAGCTGGAACTCTTCGGGTAGGTCTGTTGCCTCCCAGTTCATTTCTGGATATTTTCCACTACTCATTGTGTATGTTCGCTGTACGTATTAGGTATTTAAATGAATGAGTGTAGATATTAATGTCTGATTATATCCACGTGTGAACGCTCCTTACAGTCACAGACTCACAGGTCGACTGGTGATGATACCTGTAACGCACTCACAGCCCTGTGTGAATGTCATTAGGTGTTTCATGCAGTGAAAATGCTGGTCACTCCCACTCACTTCTCACACTCCAGATTTACAATTAATATTAGGAAAATATTAATTCATTGTTCACACTCTAGTCCAGAAAATTAAGTAATTTAGGTTTTATCAACTTTTAGTGTATGTTGATCTTATGATGCAGACCTCTGTGCCAGTGATTGAACACAGTTATAACTTATTCAGGCTATATTTGATTGTTTACAGTTACCGTTAGCATCTCGCTCCTTCTCACAACACTGTGTGATTTGCTGTGACAGTGCATTGGGTATGCACAGTACGGTACGGCACAGTAGCGATGCGATAGCCGGGGCGAGCGGGCGGCGACTCGCGGGCGCCCGTTGGGTTAGTAGGTTACAGTATGTAGCATGCGAATTTCGGTAAAAAGACATGCAGTTTACTTCCCAACAATACAGTAGCTGGTTACTTGATCCTTGTCATTTCAAAAGCGATCACTGGTTTCCGCTGCCACCATGATCCAATACAAAGGACTCTGGTGGAGACTTTGGTATGAACGTATATACAGGTTTATTATACAGGCCAGCTAGGCAGGTCGATCAATAGGCTTGGTATCCATGTTGCGGGAGGTGTATGGAGTGCTGAGATATCCATACTGATATCGTAACATAGGGTACCTGAAAAATCCAAGATATGGCGCCGCCATGGGTTACAAATTCACAATTCATCTTTAAGTGCCTTTAATTTGAATTCTATTCATTGGTTTTAAGAAGAGTTGTAGTCAAGACTCCAAGGCCGAGGCCAAGGCATGGAAACCCAAGGCCAAGGCATTTCAAAGGCGGCAGACGGGGAACATATAGGGCAAACTGTATAAAAGGTGTGAGCGAGCGACCTGAGCGGGCAAAATCTTGCCCCTTGTACATGTAAATAAAAAAAAAATCATGATTGATTCAGACATAATATTAAAGTTACCTTTGTACATTTAAAGGTCAAGTCCACCTCAGAAAATGATGATTTGAATCAATAGAGAAAAATCAAACAAGCACAATGCTGAAAATTTCATCAAAATCGGATGTAAAATAAGATAGTTATGACATTTTAAAGTTTCGCTTATTTTTAACAAATTAGTTATATGAACAAGCCAGTAACATCCAAATGAGAGCGTCGATGATGTCACTCACTATTTCTATTGTTTTATTGTTTGAATTAAACAATATTTCTTTTTTTACGAATTTGGCGATTAGGACCTCCTTGCCTTAAAGGGGAATCCAGCCTTGGCCATAAATGTTGTGTTGGGAAGGAGAAAAATAAATTAAACAGAATGGTGAAAGTTTGAAAGAAATTGGACAAGCAATAAGAAAGTTATAGCTGCTTTAAAATTGAGATCACTAATACTATGTAGATTTCAAATTGGCAACTGGGTAAGTAAATTATGACAAGGGGCAAGGACAACTTTCCCATAGGCCATGTTCTTTATTATCAGGGATTTGTGGTTTTCTCCTAAGTACCCATTCCCCTGGGGCAGTAATCTAAATATAACCCATGTAGTATATTGTTTTATGTCCTCATGAAAGAAAAATATAATTTGAAATAAAACTTTTTGGGAAAATGACATTTTAGCCATAATATGTATTGGAGTACATGGAAGAGTAGTCCTTGCCTTACATCACTATGACATCCCATCTGCGGCCAATTTGACATCTCAATGGGTACAGTGATTACCAATATTTACAACTTTTAAAAATTCATATCTCTCTTTTTGTTTGTCCAATATTGTTCAAACTTTCACCTATCAACTTGTCTGATTTTTCTTTTCCTTATAAAAACAAGTTTTTATTTGGGTTGGATTCCACTTTAAGCACAAAATGTTAAAATAATGAAATTTCACGAGTTCAGGGAGGAATGAAACTTCATTTCACATGACAATAACGAGAAAATAAAGATATTTCATAATCATGTAATAAAATACAAATGAAATAGTGAGTGATGTCATCAGATCCTCATTTGCATACCGACCGAAGCGAAACTTTAAAATGCCATAACTTTCTTATTTTACATCCGATTTTTATTCAAACCAAGTTTTTGTTGGGCTGGACTTGTCCTTTAATACATTATTTTTCTAGGCGATTTACATTGCAATCATTATCATTACCACGGTCATCTGCTCCTGACAGGCCCATTCTCAACGTACGTCTCCACTCCTCATGACAGAATGTATTTTTGTGTTTGGGGGGGGGGGGGTCAAAGCCATAAAGGGCACTTATTTGTGATTGTCAAAATTGACATTTTTGTGCAAACAGATACTTTGAAAATGAGACTAAAAACTGCGTGAAGTAGTTGTGTGTTTTGAAGAAATTGTGTTGAGCAAAGCCTTTTTAAGTGATTTCTAATTGATAAGGTTGCTATTTTGATTTACTTTTCCGCGAGAGAGCAATTTTGAAAAAGAAATCAATTCTGAAGTTGTAAAACTTGATTTTTGGCCGATCATGGCGCTAATCACTTTTAAAAGGGCATCCTTGTGAGATGTTGCCAGCGCGAATCACAAGCTCAAACTTCCGGACATTTCATGTAATAAGACATGAAATTGAATATTTCGAGCTGTTTTTGTAGTAATGAAAAGTATCTAACTAAATAATTAACATGAGCGCGAAGGGCGAGCTGAAATTTTTATTATTCTGACTGCATTTATTGACTCATGAATAGGATACATAACTCACCAATCAAAAGAACGAGTACCTTACTTCACAAATGATGCGAGTGCAGTGCACGAGCCAAAAGTTTGTGATATTCCAATCTGAAAACTGGAAATTTTAAACATTTCTGTAACCATGAACAGGATTAGTATACTAATCAATAATTGATCCAAGCGCGATCCAAAATTTGGTGGTTTTTAACCTAAAATGTATTGTTCTACTATAAATTTTATTTAAAAAGGATATTTCTTTTTTTTTAAAGCATATTTTCTTTAGAAAAAGGGCATTTCCGATTTAGAAAAGGGCATTTTTTCATACATTGAACTTTTTGAATGTTTTCGGCACTTTTTAGGCGATTTTCAGGCCAACTTTTGGAACAGTTTTCTAGTAAACCACCCCTTTTTATCTTTCTCCTCCTTCTTCGATTTTCCTCTTGTTGTTATCATCTATTTCCTCTTCATTGTGACCCTATCTTTCTCTTTGTCAATTTTCTTTTATTTTATATTTTAAGTCTCCGGATCCACCTATGTGTATTTGAAAATATGAGGATACGGACATAGTAAGGAATAATTTGTTCCCAAGTTTAGTGAGCCGAGTGACTCTTGAACTGCTTTTGGGTATCATTTTTTTTCAGGACAATCCTCTATTCGTGTAAAGAATATTTCTTAATTTATCTAAGAGGAACCTAAAGGCTCTAATCTCTATTTATGGTCACTTTCAGACCTTGATGGTTAAAACCTATATTGAATGTCAATGTCATTTCCTTGATTAACTTTAAGTGTGTTCATTTAATGAAAAATGTTTGTCTCAACAATCATCCACTATTATTACCTATAGATCCCATGACAGATTAAGTTATCGCAGGTACGTATGCACTTCCTGATTGCAGTTGTAATTATAGCCAAAACTAAACAGCATTTCAGGCAAATTACAAATATATGATACTGAAATAACTAACAATATTGTTCTTAAAACCGCTATTGCATCATGAAATTTGAGCAATTTGATAACAATCAAATTTGCTTTCTGGGCCCAAAAAGAAACACTGATGATATATTCTCGTCATAGGTGAATGTAATATTATAAGTTAAATATTCCCCCCCCCCCCTCAATTACAGGTGGTGTCAAGAGCATAGATGTGAACACTTGGTATCAGAGTGGTTTTTAAGTGGCTGAATGTATTTTCCCCGTCAGTATAGTTTCAATGTATAATGTAACATGGTTTGTACGAGAGGAGGCACTATTTGAATTTCCTAAATCCTCTTTTGAGGGAGATTTGGTGGAGTAGTACCTGGCGCATTCTGTTATATTCTTTCCGATTTGGGCCGACATTTGGGTCGTAACCTAAGCACCTGGGCAACATTCGGCTCGATTCTGGCCAATTTTATCTTTATCTTGATACTATCATGACTATTTGGGTTTGCATTTGGCTTTGATCGGGAATAGCCTAAAATGATTCGAGTAAATTCTTTTCTGATTCCAGACCTATTCGTCTCTGATTCGGGAGTTCCCCAATCACAGACGAATTGGTTAAAAATTCACCGAATTCATCCGAACTGGCCATATTCGGGCAGGGTCGTTTCTAATTTATTCGGGAAATTTTTGGTGTGACCATGCATGGCATTACCAAATAGGACAGTAAGTCTATATAGGGCCTATGGCAAGTGGAGGTACACACGTGGTGCACTGTTTCAATAAACATTAACAAACATTATGCATATAAGTCAATGTTATAAAGCAAATTCGAACCATACATAATATGTCTCTTTTCCAAATCAAACCATGACATTTTTATACAATTCATACTGAACAACAAAATGACCACCAGAGAATCAATGTAGAACAGAATCTTGATATACATGCTTGACATAAAATTCAATATTCGAAGGGGGGGGGGAGGGGGCATGTCCCCCGGAGCCCATGGACGAGTATTTTAATCAAAAAAATTTATTCGTTGAAATTAATAGAAAACGATATCTTACATAATATAGGTTAATACCATGAATCATTCTTCCGGTGTCCATTTTGCATCTTATCTTTGACGAAAAGACGTTCTTTTACACGGCTTATGCTCCATATTCACATTTTGTTGCTTTCAGTGACTTTTTTTTATATAGGTTAAAGTTAAAGTATCCATAATCCATTCACAGAGTGCATCGTAATCTGTAGGTACATGAAATCCTAAGCAGCATGGCAGGCCGTGTGCAATTTCAAGAATTATGGGCGTGACTTATCAAATGCCAATTTAAAAAAAATACTATATTTGAGTGTACTTAAGTTTGAGAGCCATTTGCGGATGGTCTAGGCTCAAGGACTGTTGATTTTAAATCTTCTCCAACTTCGAGAGTTCTACATCCTCATTCGATTTCTTTGTGGCAGGTATGTGTCTGCTTCCATTCCGTATATTAAAGTTCGAACATTGATATTTTTTCGTCTTTTATTCTTCTTCGTCATCGTCGTCGATACCGTCACTGATTTGCTCTCTTTTTGCCCTTTCTCTTATTCTTGTTCGTCTAAATAATGAGTAGAAGATTGGTAAATTGTTCGTGTTGTACTTTTGTTTTTTAACTAGAATTTAGCAACTGTCACACCTTCCTCTTCGTCTTTTCTCCTCCTCCTTCTCCTCCTCCTTCTTCTTCTACTTCTTCTTCTTCGTCTTCATTTTCTTCTTTTCTCTCTCCCTTTTCTTTTTTTTCTTTTTTTTCCTTCTTCCTCCTCTTAATAGAGACGGGTTTCATCATTACAATTAGCATGAAAGATTGTTTATTATAGAACTGAAAATAAGATATTGTAAATGTTTAAGAATCTCATGTGTCAGTTTATGACGACGTGTCTGAAACCACCTTGAAAGGACCACTCCCTAAATTTTATGAATCCGATATGATTCTCATCATTTTGTAATTTATATTTCTGTTAACAGAATGGCATTCCGGATTCGTTCGTACTCTCTCATATTGGTTTCTTTAGGTAAGATGATATTGGGAATGAAATGATTACAGATAATGGGCCAAAATATACTCTGAAAATAGTTGAGCAAAAAAATGCTCATCTTTTAACTAGCCCTGGGCAACATACTCTCCACACAACCATGACAACTATTGGTTAAAATCTTCCCAAATTGGGAATTGAAAACTCAAAATTGGGTTATAAAATTTGCTCAATTGGTAAATAATTGCCCAGAATACACACACATGTATATGTGTGTTTGTATTCTGGGCAATTATTTACCAACACACATTACCCAACACAGTAAAATCTCAAAGAGGTGCAAATATTTTCGCTGGATCGATGCACATACCTTGTTTACAGATAATGGGCCAAAATATACTCTGAAAATAGTTGAGCAAAAAATCCTCATATTTTAACTAGCCCTGGGCAACATACTCTCCACACAACCATGACAGCTATTGGTTAAAATCTTCCCAAATTGGGAATTGAAAACTCAAAATCGGGTAATAAATTTGCTCAATAGGTAAATAATTGCCCAGAATACACACACGCACACACACACACACATGTATATGTGTGTGTTTGTATTCTGGGCAATTGTTTACCAACACACATTACCCAACACAGTATGTTGCCCTATTTTTAATTGTACTGAATATCTACGGATTTTACCGTCTCAAAACTATATATTGGTCTTGTCATTGTCTAATCAAGGTTTCTATTTTGAACATGCACGTTTTCAAACTAATGATGAATTTATTACTTTTCTTAAAGCTAAATCTAAATGTTTCTTGCGTTGGCTTTCGCTGATGAATAAACATATAATATTATATATTTTTTAAATCTTATATTAGTGACGAGGTAAAAAAATATCTCGTGACCAACAACATTTTTCTAGATATGATGTGAATGATGTTTAAAACAAAGAAAATCTGCTTTGCACAGCGACGTCAATGATGGACATTCTATTGTTCTTCGCAACATACCAACGTAACTATATCAAAAGCATAGCACGGTTGACCAACAATAACTACATGTTATAATATGTATATATATATATATATATATATATATATATATATATATATATATATATAATACATTTATTTATATAAACTTCTCCTGAAAAAAGTAGAGAATATATCTGATACGGGCAATTCAACGTGACCGTCTTAACATCCCAGACAGTATCAAAGAATCACACTTAACTTATCCGAACTGTACAATTGTGAATGTTTATCGTTCAGGTACATGCACAAGTAATCGTACAAATTGTAGAGAAAATGTATTTGTTGTGGCCTTGTGGGCGTACTACATGACATTGAATTTCTTCCATATGTCGTATCCGTTACCCTAATTTTACAACTGTTGTATAACATTTGGTAAAATCAATTTTGTTCACCGAATGGCTAAATGTCAAATGTGTGTGTGAAAACTCAGAAAGAACTATTCGAATACTACAAAATCGTATTTTTCTCAATGGACGATGCATTGTGAGTAGGCTGGCCAAACATAGATAAGATGAAAAATGGTCCTAATGGTTATAAAGAGGTATTATTATCATTTTGAGATGTCTCTTTTGGTTTTATATTGAATTTGAATTTATTAACAAACATTCATTTGGCATGAACGTTTTGTTTTACAATATATACAATGATAACATTAATAAAGATACTCATAACTGTACATAGTATAAATCATTAATACATAAAAAAAACTCCATAGATTTCCAATTGTTATGAAGAAATTCATCTACATACAAAGGGAAATGACTAATTGAAATCTAACATAAAGAAGGCATAGCGTAATGTAATAAAATGAAACATGATACATAAGTTATCTTTTTTTTATGGAATATAGATCAGGAAGTAACTAATTAAAGATATAATCTTTGATGTACTTTGGATTTTAGATAGCTTGAATGAAAAAAGAAAAATGTAGTTGATGTTAAAACTCGCCTCTTTTTATTTATAATCGCTTTGATGAACTTAGAGAAATTATCGATTATATTTTCATTATCAAGTTTCATGAGGAATATAAATTTGTCTTCATCGCTAAGGTTTTTAAACTGTTGATACATTTCATTTATTTTGTAATAATATACCGAATCCATGACACATGCTCCGGCGACGATTGCTCCGATGACAAATGCTCCCCAAAATGCGACATTTGCTCCGCGACATTTGCTCCTCGACATTTGCTCCGCCGACATTTGCTCCGCCGGCATTTGCTCCGCCGACAGTTACTCCGCCGACATTTGCTCCACCGACAATTGCTCCACATTTAGCGACAAATGCTCCGGCGACAAATGCTACCCGAACGACACATGCTCCGGCGACTATTGCTCCGCCAATATTTGGTCCGCATGTAGGGACAGTTGCTCCACCGACATTTGCTCCGCATGTAGGGGCAAATGCTCCGCCAATAATTGCTCCGTCCACAATTGCTCCATCTACAGTTTATCGGCATGTCACTTAAGACCTAAATAAAATACCTGCGACAAATGCTTCTCAAATAACAATTGCCCTGCTCACGATTGCTCTACCGAGCCTCATTTTTTGCGTTACATACTTTTTTGTATTGTTTTGTTTTACCATTTAAGTTCTTGTGCCACTTGATATCATAGGCGGATCCAGGGGGGGGGCGAGGGCCCGGGTCCCCCGATTGGCGGAGCAAAAAAAAGGGGGAACAGGGAAAAGAGAGAAAAAAAGAGGAAGACAAGTGAAATACTTGGAAAATAAAAAGAATCTTTCATATTTCACGTGCTCGCATTGCCTGTTAGTTGATTTACATATCTTGTTCAATATGGAGCTTAAATATCTAGTTTGGAAGTCAATATGCAAAAGATATTTCGCCGCGGAAATCGAACTTTCGATTCGCGCTTGCATTAATTGTTAAAATGTATTTACTCATGCATCTTATTCATAATTACCAAAGTTCTTGAAATGTCCAGTTTTCAGGCCATGATTTCATGTCCTACTTGGGCATATTAGCTTAATAAATAAGATAAATAATTTTTGTGATTAAATTGTCCCTTTTGTTTCATCTCGCACTTAGCAAGAGGAATAGGAAGATCATGTGATGACTTGTCCTAATCATTTCCCGGTCTCATGTCAAAACCTTAAGTAATAATATGAAAAATATTAGCTGTTTTTTAAGTATGATACATATTCACCTCACAATTTTCCTACAAATTGCTTAAACTAGAGCTGAAATACACCCTTTTTTTTATTGATTTTTATGATAAAAGAAATATTTAGAATGCGTAGTTTCTAGGTCTATATATAAAAAACACACGCGAGCATGTTTCATCAGATACGCAACTTGTTCTCTATTTAAATCATTATCCAGTTTCAGATTACAATATCAATAATTTTCTGCTCGTGCTCCGTTCTTGCATTATTAATATAGGAAGATCCCCTATTACTCACCCTATTTATGATTTACAAAACATGAATAGAGTGTCCCGTTCTGAGGACTAAATTTCGAATTTTGTCGCTCGCGCTTGCATCAATCGTTAAGTTATATAGCTATCCTATTCACGATTAAAGAAATTGATTGAATTTTTTCATTCTCTATGTAGAAAGGTAAAAATGTTCATCTCGCGCTTCGCACTCGCATTATTTGATCGCTGAAATATATAGAGTCTTCATGGCTAACTGCAAGCAGTTCAAACGTATATAAAAAAAAAAAATTTGCTCGCGCTTTGCGCTCGAATTATTAGTGTTAGGAAGATCCCCAATTACTCATCCTTTACATAATTTACAAAACGTGAATAGAGTATCTCGTTTTATGTCTCAATATCGAAATTTTCTGTTCGCGCTTCGCGCTGGCATCAGTTGTTTAGTTGAATACCTATCCTGTTGAAATCACAAAAGTGCTAAGAATTTCAATTTTTTAGAAATGTCCAAAAAAAAAATCAGCACGCGCTCCGCGCTCGCATTATTTGATTGTTAAAATATGTAACTACTTCAAGGCTAACTGCAGTCAAACCTTAATAGTACCTTTCTGATCAGTTCAAAGCGTGTATTAACAATTTCTGCTCACGCTTCGCATTCGTAGATTTATCCAGTTGCATACATATCTTTTCATGATTACATTGTCCAGTATGTTCAAATTTTAGGACAAAACACATAAAGTAAAACAAAATGTTCGCGCTCGCGATTGCATTATTCAAATAAGAATTATGATATCATATATCTATGTTCATTTATAAGAATAAAGCTAAGATGTGACTATTAGGACTACCCCTTAAAAGAAATGTTAAACAATGATAATTCCACATGTTCAGGGAGAAATAAAACATTTTTCACAGGAAAATGAGGAGAAAATTTGGATATTGTATATTTCTTAAAATAAAATACAAAAGAAATAGTGAGTGAGTGATGTCATCAGTTCTATCGTTTGCATACCGACCAGGATGTACATATAACTATTTTGTGAAATTAAGCGAAATCTAAAAATATCATAACATTTTTTATTTTACATCCCATTTCGATGAAATTTTCAGTGTTACGCTTGTTTGATTTTTCTCTTTTTATTCAAATCAACTTTTTCTTGTGGTGAACATGTCCTTTAAGAGGAGAGTTATTTTCACACTGCACGTAATTGAAGGGAAAAATAATAAAAGAAAATGGAGTAAAAGTGACAGGAAACACCTTTCTAACAAGATTGTAAAACTTCATTAGTTTTCAATTCCATTAGAGGGGGTAGGAAAAAGTTAGAATAATAAACAGTAAAAGACAGACCAAAATAGCATTACAGCGAGAAGAAAGAGATAGGAGAAGAAGGGAGAGGTTGTAATAGGAATAGAAACAGAAGTTACTAGGAATGCAGAGAGAGAGAAAAAAATAAAACAGGAGGGGAGAGGGACGGGGGAGAAGGTGGTTTTCAAGGAAAGAAAGGGAGATATAATCGAGATAAAAGCGCTGATGGGAAATTTAATTTGAGCCAAACTATTTCTTTCTGTTGAGCAATTCAATTAGGATTGTTAAAAACATATAGAATAATGATAATGACCATACAGCTTTGGAGAAGAAGCGTTGTTAGTTTTACCAAAAAAAAATAATTTTTCGGTGGATGGCATTTTCGGCGGAGGTATTATCAGCGGAGCATTTGTCCCTACATGCAGAGCAAATATAGGCGGAGCAATTGTCGCCGGAGCATGTGTCGTTCGGGTAGCATTTGTCGCTGAATGCGGAGCAGTTGTCGGTGGAACAACTGTCGGCGGAGTAACTGTCGGCGGAGCAATTGTCGGCGGAGCAACTGTCGGCGGAGCAAATGTCTGCGGAGCAAATGTCGGCGGAGCAAATGTCGGCGGAGCAAATGTCGAGGAGCCAATGTCGCGGAGCAAATGTCGCATTTTTGGGAGCATTTGTCACCGGAACAATCGTCGCCGGAGCATGTGTCGGGTTACCAATATACCATCCTTTCAGCTGTGTGTACATTACATTCTATTATCGTGTGATACTCAACCCCAACTCTTCCTGAATTACAAATATTGCACATTCTTAAATATGAGGGTATTCTATCTGGGCGTCTATGTCTTCCAGTGTCAATGGGTAAATTATTGGAACTTATTCTAAATCGACAGATTTTTCCCGTATTTTCTTATTAACAGTTGGATATTTCTCGATTTGTATATTCTGTTTAAAAAGTTTATGAGTTCTCAATTTATCTTTTGCTCGATCATTACGTAAATCCAATAAGAACTGACGATGGAAAATATATTTTCTTCTTCTCTCTATCACTATCGACTATATCACCTAGTTCTAAACAATCCGTATTCACATCCAAATATATGTTAAATCCCTTAAGACGGTTTGCGGATTTCCTAGCCAGCATTCGCAATTATTCTCAATTATCTTTTTGTTTTCTTCAAAGGAGTGATGTAGCAAAGAATCTTCATCTATAATTCTCATTCATGTCATTCGGGCATAATATTTTCCCAAGTTTCCGCTAATTTGTGTTATCAATGGAAACATTCCAACTTCAGCAAGTATTGCTAAGTGGCTGTTCCTTATGGAAATTCCTTAGACATTTCTCAACCATTGAAATTGGAAACTCTGAATTTATTTCTCAAATACAACTTTGAAGTACAATTTATACAAGCTCCGCTAACTTTTCAAAGTTTACGGTTAAAGCGCCATACCTCCGAACCATATACGACTATATTGACTTTATTAAAGAGTCAAATATTCGTGATTCGGTTTTTATATTTGGAAGATTGTAACCGAAGGATTAAAATAATTTGAATAATACTCTTTTGACTTCATCTGCCAGATTAACCCTTGTGTATTAAATGAACCCCAGTTATTGAAAACCAAACCTAAATATGTTGCATGTTTAACAACTTTAATGCTTTGTCCATTTTACCTCGAAAGCCATGCAACAACTTCAATGCTTTGTCCATTTTACCTCGAAAGCCTGATCTTTAAAAATTGTTCCATTCATGTTCGACATTCGACAGCCATTTATCACCGTAAATGCCAAGTCTATCTAACATTGCCGACCTTTCGTTGGTGAACGCGAGCGCTTATTTGCGACGGTAGTTGATTTTGGAAAAGACTTTTTGGGCCCGTCGTCATGGCCGTAAAACTCTGTCCTGCAATGCAAATTCTGTGACATGAGATTTTTTTTCGTTTCGCATCTGCAACGGAAACATTCAATACGCGTTTCGTGTCCAAAATTCTGGTTGCTACTTTGGTAACAGCGATATAACCGATGTAGGACGACTTTCCAGGGCCACATTTGGTTTTTCCCCAGAGCTCGAGAGGCCGCCTGGGGGGGGGGGGACTTCCATTGATGAGTGGAAACCAGGCGCGACCACGCGTAAAAAAGGACACAGAGAGCAAGTACGTTACGTATAGGCCTATGTAACGTTATGGGTGTCAAAAACGATGTTTAAAATACTGAAAAGGGGGATATATTTCCAATACTTGTAGGGTTTAACAAGCCAAATACTTGTTAAGAGATACATTTTTTCATAATCTGGAAAGAATTGCTTCCCTTGTTTAGGGTGCTTTTCGAAACCCCATGGTCGTGCCTGGTATCGACTCATCAATGAAAGTGGTCCCCCCCCGGGAATTTGAATCTAATCCCCCATTTCTGGGGAAAGTAAAACATAATGCCCATTACACTGTGTGCTAGGGGCATTTCGTTTGTGTAAATGGAGTAAACAAAAGAAAAAACCCTGCAAGTTTTGCATATGCTGTGTACATATCAACGCATGCGAAAAGGTTTCGACTGAAGAGGTGATCTTACCATGGAATCAATTGCCAGTGATCCACCAATAATTCACATAAAATGCGATATCGATTCAATGGACGGTAATGATCTATATCTAAGCCTTAATTCAGTATGTTTTTCCTCACTCAATATGCCCTCGATTTGTTTGAATAACCACTTTCCTATCCATGTCATAATCTATTGTGGGCCCTGCATTTCGAATATCTCCAGCCAGCTGTCATAGTAGAGGCTCGCCGCCGGCTCAGGGGGCATACGATGATGACCATCAGTCGTAATGTACATGCATGTATGGTGCCAGTGTCGCATGAAAGAGTTTTGCACACGAAAAAAAGATCTATAAGGGCCTTTAACGCAAAGCTTAGCAATGATTGTAAAGCAGTTTTCTTCGTTTGATTCTATTGACTATAATGTACAATCAATCTTATAAATCAAGTGTATGATTAATCGTTGACTTTTGTGTTAGGGGACCCTAACGCTTCCGTCCCTGAGGTTTTGCGAAAAGTGGCAAATGTCTGCATTTCACTCCTTAATTTTGATACCATTACAATGTCATCTGCAAACATTAAATAGTTGACTAATTATTGTTTCGCTCTCGTGCCCTAGTCATTCATGCGGAGTGCATGTCGAAAAGCTTTAGTATGTCCGTTTTTAGGCTATTTTATCATGTTTCCGATTTTGCGGTACCAAACACTTACTTATTATTATCTTTTATATTGTTTCACAGGTATGTTGGCTTTCTGCACTCTACCTGCAAAGGGTAATAGACAGTTCATCTTTGCTCCGATGCCCAACAAACAAGATAAAAGTATAGATA
The DNA here is from genome assembly GCF_018143015.1 of Lytechinus variegatus. Classification (NCBI taxonomy): domain Eukaryota; kingdom Metazoa; phylum Echinodermata; class Echinoidea; order Temnopleuroida; family Toxopneustidae; genus Lytechinus; species Lytechinus variegatus. The sequence goes on along the minus strand of NC_054750.1, from coordinate 23,968,681 downwards.
TTGGTGTTGTTATCCAGGCTTTGGAAGATAACGAAACTAATATCAATGTACTTTTCCCCAGAAAGTTATTTGAAGACCATATTGCCTTGTCACCAAGATCTGGTTCATACAACTATCCTCTACCATACTCTCTGATCGAACAAACAACAACCGATGTCCTCGACTCTACAGTTGTTTTAACATCTGATCAAGATATAAAAGTTATTTCATATAACCTTGCAAGTGGTACGTCAGATATGTTTTCTGTAGTACCCATGAAGTATTTGGGTAAGGAATACTTCTTAGCACTGTTTGCAAAAACGAGAAGCGATCGAATTCCTCGGGGAACGGTCACAGTATCTGCTTTAGATAAGATAGCAAGGGTTGAAATCTTCCTGAACTCTACTGTACAGTTTCAGAATGCCATGTATTACAACGGCGACATTTTGATATACATTCTTCGTCCATTCGAATCCTTACAGCTTCGTCCGAAATATACAAATATAACGGGTTCTCGTGTCGTCGCGAACACCTCTGTTACAGTAACAGTTGGCGCTGATTGTGTCAATGTTCCCGAAGACATCAAGTATTGTGACCATCTGTCAGAACAATTAGCACCATTAGAAGCATGGGGAATACTCTATGTGCTAAGCCCATTCCCAATGAGACGGTCTGGATATCTATTTCAGATAGTAGCTGGTCGGGATAGAACAACGGTACGCTTCCACAACGGAACTGCTGTGGAAATGAACATGGGTGATTATATAACAGTTGATATTTCATCCCAAAACATGACCTTCGTATCTGCAGACAAGCCCATTTCCATCTTTCAGTATGTCAAAGGGAAAACCTCAGACAGCATGACTAATTCTGACCCTTCAATGATTCGAGTCATTCCGATCGAACAATATGTAAAAAGCACAGTCTTTCCTGTACAAGAAGCTAGCAGATTGTCAACGTTGACGAACATTGATACCATCTATCTTGAAATCACCTCCGAGTGTAAATACTTGAAGAACATTTCGGTTTTCCAAAACTATCAACCATTGTCAGTAAGTTTTAAAATCAATTGATTTGTATCACGTAGAACGTAATGGATGACAAACGCCAAAAGTAGGTCTATATTCCTAATATTGTACACCAGTATACTTCTTTGATGTGTCTTTGATATTTTTAATTTCCACGTTCACATAATTAGCAGTCATACGTACACTATTCGGGGAGCTTCCGGAATCAGAAACGAAGAGATTCTTAAATCACCGAATCTAAACCGAATAAGGCCAAATTCCGGCAGAATCGGTCTGAATTTATTCGGAAGAATTCGGCTTCGGTCTAACCCTATAGCTTTACACCGTAAATTGGGTGCCGTAACTATGATCTAATTGGCAAGGTGATTGTAAAATACAAAGTAGTTATGAGTAAACTTTCATTTTATTTCTTAATGTATACAATATTTCGATCAGGTATGAAGTAAAATATGATTATTCCTGAATTTAATAATCTGTTTTTCACTGAATTAACTATTCAAATATAATATTTATTATTGGATGGCTCAAAATGGGAAACCAGAAATAAATATTTCACAAATTATAGCATTGAAGATTAGTACAATGATTAAACAAACGAGTGAAAACTTTTTGATATATCATGAAAAACAATCCATTGTTATTATTGTTGCCAATATTATCATCATTATTACTATTGTCCTTATTGCAATTACTAAAAATAGTAAGATTTGTGTAGACTTATTAAATTGATTAAATGCTCAAGGTTCTTCAGAGCGTGATGGATCAAACGTACAATACATGTTCAAACTCTAACAATGAAAACATAATTTTTATTATTATCACTATTAATATTATTATTGTTATTATTATCATCATTATCATTACTATTATCAATAATATCGTTTTCATTATAATGATCATTATTATTGATAATTGTTCCAGATAGAGTGGATAGAGGCATATTCTCTTAAGATACTAAACGGAACTGAAATATGTTCTAGATGGTCGGTTGTTACCCATGGTAGATATTCCGTAGAAAGCGACCGTGTCATCACGGACGACGGACATACAATCTACCCCAGGTTTCGTGCAGTCGTATACGCCAATGGTGATGGTGAATCTTTCGTTTACCGAGCAGGATCAAACGATAGAACATTGAATTCTGAATCAGATAGTGCTACGAAAACAGGTCACTTTCTAGGTATGGAAATGCGACATCTTATATCACCTTTTATAATGAATATTTTTTTTTCGCTCAATTTGAGGAATGTAAGATGAAATTATCAATATTCTATCCAGAGATATATACAGTTATACACTCATTGTTTAAATGAACGCAAATCAGGGTGAGGAATTGTCTGAAGGAGACCGGAAAAGGAGTAGAAATTAATTTTGAAAATCCGTAAGGTCTTTTATCGGACTATTTTGCCCTTCTTCAGTCTGCTTCATCTTTCCGATTTGGGTAGACAATTCGATTGACTAAAAATATTCCGCATCCAGGGGGAAGGGGGTGAAAGATAAAAAAACTAAAGAAGAATATAGGCGGATATTGTTCAAATATTATTTTTTTAATGATACAATATGTAATAATACATCACAAAATTAGATTTTACGTTTTATATTCTCACAGAATTTCTTTTTCAGTAGTAGCAAGTTTGGTCGAAACAAGATTGGCCAAACGTCGACTTATCGCCCTGGATAAAACATCCTCGTGGTCAAAGAACGACGAATCTACAACGGGGGAAGATCACACACAAAGATTGTAAAGTGTATGTCGAATTGATTGCTAAGTAAAATGCTAACACCTACTCTTAGGTGATCATTTCAACATTGCCTGGCTTGCTGGAATTGATTGCATAACAAATTTACTATCAACCAATCAGGTTGAAGCATTTTACCTGGTATTGCAAATTTGTCATTTTGACAAGTTATATGAAACTGGTCCCAGATAGCATAAGATGCAATTGGCATCTTGCTTTATTAAAATTCTGGTCCCAATGTGTTTGATCCTTCTGCAGTTTTGATCAAACCTCATATCGTCACCGTAGAGGCCACTGAACTCGTCGTATCCTGGGTGATAACAGAGGATGGGGTTGGTCTCTTTGATAGGTGCACTGCATTTATTACAGGAGACGCCATAGCCCGATCTGTCCTTATCAACACCGAGCCACCTGTAAGCCTTTCAGGACTTCTTCCAGGAACCAAGTACTCCATCAGGATCAACTGCTCCAACAACTTCGGAATCCATGACTGGATTGACTTTCCACCCGAGACCACTCTCAACGCTGGTATGTCTATACACAGGGCCCTGGGAACGATTTTTTTGGATGGGGGTGCTGATGTCAATTTGACAAGAAAAAAAAAGCACACCCGCTTCCCGCAGCCATGTCTATACACGTATTTTAGTACTACATTATATTATGCTAAGAAATGTTTGTGCTAACATGTTTGTTCTGTTTGTTTGTTTTTTCTTTTTAACATTGATATTTTAATTGTATATTTATTATGTATCTTATATACATATAATGTGATTTTAATATGTATGCACGGCCGTTCAGAAGAACAGCCATTGGCTGAACTTCGTTTACCGTGTTGAAAAAAATAAAATGAAATGAAAGAAAAAAAATAATAGTAAAATTTAACTCTGAGGATTTTTAAAGTTGTTTTTAAATCTGGCTTGGCTGTTGATTCAAGTGGCTCCTGGTCATGTCCCGATGTGGCGTTTTTGTGTAATTCGATGGTCAATTGAAGCCTGATCTGTAGTTGTTTGGAGTACCACTGCATTTGAAAATGTTGAATTTCCACAATTAACATCAAATGAGTAATGATTACCATAACAGCTGGAAAAGGGATGCAAAATTTGTTGAGTCAGTGATTTCTAAAAGACAAATGCAACAATAAAGTGGTGCCAACCTACGTCTCGGGTGTCTTGCATGCGTAATTGAATAATAAAAAAGCGTTGCAAAAGCTGTTGTACATGTACTTTCTTATATTCATTATAAATGTGTGCATTTTTACACCACTGCAAAATTGGTTTATTTTTATGTCATATAAATAATTATGTCCCCATTCACTGATTCTATATTTACTTACACGTTTACAATTGAAATGACGATTTCTCGTTGCAGTTCCTGATAGACCTTCTGTTCTATACGAGGCTGTTGGTGGAATTGACCGCTACAGCTTTCAAGTCAACGTGCCATCATATACAACATCAACTGGACAGATCAGGTAGGATTCATTCAGAATTTTCCAAATTGTTTGCAATGGTCACATGATGTTATTTGTTAATCATGCATAGGCATTTTAAAGACTAGGAGATTCCAATCAAACAAGCCCAGTTGAATGTGGCATCCTAAAAACGACGTAAAATGGAAATATCATGAGGAAATTTGAGAACTCAGTTACATTAAACCAGTATATCGTAAAAAACAACGTTACCGAACATGAAACGTTAATCACATCGTCTTTTACTTACAAGTAGATGTGGACATCATATTTGTTAGATTTTTTGCCTTTGTTCTTTATGGCAAATTTATTCACAGCTGCTATGAATTTACCGTTGTCCAACTGCACAGTTCTTCACTGTCGGGGAAACATTGATTCCGATGACGATGCTTACAATGATGTCAGTGATTACAACATCACCAACAACCACATAGGAACTCCCTTCAGAGTGATAGTGCTCAAATCGTAAGTACAGGAATATTTGCAAATTGTCTCTTAAACGTCATTGATTGTAAAGTGAGATACAGGTATGCTCTCATTATCAGAGAATCTGAATATTTGCGCTTCGAGAAATGGGGGGGGGGGGATTATGAGACTCAAGATTTGAAGAAAAAAAATCATTTCAACATTTGAAGATGGTCCAATTGGCGAATTGATAAAAAAAAATATCGTTTTTTTTCTCTCTCATTTCTCTTTAAATATTTGTGTAGGTATGAGTGTGTGCAGAGAGATAAAACCTGAATACATAATTACATATTTCTTATTCACTTCTCTTATGCTGGTTTATTATTCACTTAGAATATAGCTTTTAAGCTACATGAGCAATATAGCAAGTTACAGGAAAATAGAGTAATCTTATACTCAGCCGAAGGAATGTACCCAAACCTCAAAATGTAAGGCAGGGGAAGACCAATTGTAGATGTGCTTGGCTTAAAGTGGTTAAGCCCACTGAATAATGGAGAACGGTAACTGGCGATAGACTACCACTAGAGTTCGGAGAAACCCATGAGTCGCGACTCTTTGCTAACTGCAAAACCGCGAAAGTTAAGTTCAGATATTAAAAACAACCACTGTGAAAACAATAAAAGTAAATAAGTAAAATCCAATTGCTAGTAGAGATAAATTAAGTCGCAGAAATCTCAAGATGTGGATAAAATATTCCAGTTAATATGAAGAAAAAATAACTTACTCATTACATAAACGCATGAAAATAACTTCTAGTGCTTTTGGAGCAAGGGTCTGATTAATCGATCATCTCAAAAGGGCGAACCTAGCAAAGTGAAGGCCAAGTTCTAAAATGATGTTCATTGGCTGATTTAATTAATGACGTAGAATTATGCTGCTTAAAACTGAATGGTTAAATATTGAGGATGAGCTCTGATTGGTTTATAGAATGTTCAGCGAAATATAAAGTATTGGCATGTGATTATGATGTGGTGCCAGGCGCGCCGGAACACTTTCAGTTGGGGGGGGGGGGTGGGCAAAATCCCGAAGGGGGCACAATATTTTTGACGCCGATCGAGAGGGCAAAATTCACAAAATTCACCAAAAGTGTGCACGAAACCCTTCAATTTTATTCTAGAAAATGCAAAAGCTCCCCATCGCCATGGGCGGAAATCACAGTGGGACGCGTTCCCCTACCATTTTGGAAGGGGGGGGGCATAATATCAAATGTCCCGCTCTTTTATTATGGAAAAATACATAATTCAAAATCGAAATTATACACATGTATCCTCGAATTTCGAAATATTTATAAACAGATATTTTTTGTTAAGAACTTGGTTAGGAAAAGAAAATGCATACCGCTCAACTATTCTCGAACTCTTATCTAGCCCTATATGCCAGCCAAAGAGTGATGACATTGATGACATCGATGGCCATTGTCAATTTCATAATTGATAAAAATGACGAAAAAAGAAAATCGCCTCTGGATACTTATAAGTAAATTTAGTGCATAGACGATTAGACGAGAATGTTCCATACCCAGTGAAATCATACCGTTGTTAAAGCCAATTCACTTTCCTTTTATTCCAAATTTACTTGGAATATAAGAATATTTTCATTGTTCGCGTACTCAGTATAAAGAATAGTTTTCATGAGTTATGATTAATCCTTTACAGTGAACTTTAACTATGTTTAATCCCCCAAAATTTGTTTTTAAATACTCTATTAACGAGACTTTTATATTCCATTTTTACACAAAATTCCTGCCGTGGGAGGGGTCATCATAGGTAGATCAAGGGGGCGAAGCGGCGGAAGGTGAGGAGAAAATAAGGAGAAAGATAGGACCGGGAAGAAAGTTGAATGATGAAGGGAGGGGAATAATTGGAAAAAAAAGAAAAACTTTCAGGTCATAGTATAAAAATAAAAAAATCGCTCGCGCTTTGCATAAATACACAGCCATCTCTTTATTTCAAAACGTGCTTGATTTTTTTTTCACTTTTTAGATCGAAATATATAAAATCAAATCATTTATCTAAGAAGATATCCATCTTTTTCATAATTTGTAGGTTTAGATATTAAAAAACATTAGCTTGCCATTCGTTTTTAGTCTGAAATGTATTCATAAAAAGGTTAAACGTTATCACACTGTAATAAGATGGAAAAGGGGCTTATCAAAGGTATGTTTCACAGAGGAACTGTTCGTCAAAAGACGCGAGGCTTACTATGATAATGTAATTGCCCCGTCAGGGGCAATTTTTTTTTCATTTTTGACAATGGAAATGACAATTTTTAGGCAGAAAAGTGCCTTCATCGTTTACTTTTGTCCTTAAATAATTTATCATTTTTCTACTTTCAGGGGGGCACGTTGGGGGGGGGGGGCAAAACCTCGTTTTGCCCCCCTCCCGCTTCCGGCGCCCTGTGTGGTGTATATGATACATTTCAGTGCGAGAAATGTTTGAAACAAGAAACGAAGAATGTCTGCATACACGTAAATGAAGAAACGTAGTCAGAACGAACAAGATCAAAAGAAATTCGAAACAAAGTATAAACACAGTCTTGTTTCGAAAAAGTTTTGTGCAGAATAAACAGCTAAAATATGGTGGGTCACTACATGGACCATGTTGTACATCGTTAAAACCCGCACATCCTTTTACCCAAATGGGCTAGATCTTTGTATCGTGATCCTAATAAGATTTTCAACCACCTAATATGACTGGGTAATAAACGTATAATATTACAATCAGTATGTATTTTTCTTTCTTATTTAACGCAAAAGCGTTGTCGCGTCGTATCACTGATTGAGATTACATGACATAGTTATATATTTGGGCCTTTTTTAGGCACTCGTATTTTTTTTTTACAATTTCCATAGACGGTGTTTCAAGATTTCGAAAAAAAAAAGAAATGAAAGAAAAGAAAAAAAATAATCGGGATGCACTATTAAATATTCCAACAAAAAAGAAGGCGGACAGCACATCCTACCTTCAAACTTAATAATGTTGATGGCATCAAAGTAATTTTTAGTACTATTAATTTTAACTATGTTCAGCCTCCCGATCGATAACGTCATCACGATCGGATCGGTGATAGAGACACAGTCAGAATGCAACATGGCGGATGGACGAAGCGAAGATGATGAAAGAACAAAACGAGATGCACATATTGTGAATAGTACTATTCTCAGAGCTACAAATGGTCCGCTTAATCCAGGTGGATATTACACATGCTTTCTTCGAGTTTACTCACCAACCGGCAAAGGCGGGGTTAGTATTCTCATTCTTTTCTCCTCGAAGTCATCTCTGCTGAAGTTTTATGTATTTTTTTTAATTTTGAAAGAAGTATAGTATTTGCCATTGGCCTTGAAGTTTAAGTATGTAAGTTCATAATTGTGTATTAAAGGGGTAATCCTTTTTCGCGGGCATCATCGTTTTCTTACGATTATGATGATTGTGTGCGAGTGTGATCTGTGGGTGCGTGCCTTTATGTGATAAAGGAACTGTGCGCGTGGATGGGTGCTTGGTTACGTTTTGACGTCACTTTTGCCTTTCTTCTCCCCAGAACCTAAAAATCTTTATCACATGAATAAAATATTTTCTCTCTCTTTTATATTACAGAAATTCTACTACGTCAATGGACCCGCAATGAAACCAATTCAGCTCAGACATCTCAAATGTGAGTAAATTAGTTTTTAACAATTACTATATGGGTGATTTTTTTTCTTTTACATCTTAATAACAAAATAATGTCGTGATCTTTTTTTTCATCATTAGCCACTTTAGAAGATGCCCAGAGTGGAATGAATTATAGTGCAATAGTCACACCCGTCTCTTGCATCCTTCTCATCGTGATAATCATTGGAATCGTCATCTACAGACGTAAAAGGTAATATAGCAACGTGTCTATCACGTCCGTAATTATGTGCCCATTTAAGAACACAAAAGTTTGGGAAAGAAAAGGAAGAAACATTCTTGCACAATACTGATTAATTTTTTAAGGTAGATTCAAATAGGCGTAAAAGGTTGCCTTTTCTCCTGTTGAATCTGCCACGGATTTTGGTCCAATCCCCGTCCGTGATGTGGCACAAGTGCGGAAAGTTTGAAGCTGCCAAAACTCTTTAGCAATGGTTACTCAATAATGGTGGATGTATAATCTCCGCCATCTTTATCATACGTGTCCTTTAAATTCTCATGGATCTATTAGGATCGGTAGATTGCCGATTCGGCTACTGCCAACTCGTCCACTCACCACATGGTCTACTTTCATTTAGTCCAATGCCATTCAGTCCATCAACATTTCGTCTAACAAGCATTTGGTCCAATAACCACTTATTCCAATCATCACTTCGTCTAATTACCATTTCGTCAATGACCATTTCGTCCCATAACCAGTTATTCTAATATTTAATTCATTTTCATTCATTTCGCACAACTAACACCTAGTCCAAGTAGACCAAATGCCAAATGGTATATGGACTAAATGGCTATTGGACCAACTGGTTAATAGACGAAATAGTGAGTGGACGAATTTGCAATTAGACCAATAGTGGATGAACTGATGGTAGACCAAATGATAGTAGACGAGTTGGTAGTTGGACGAATTGGCATTAGACGAATTGGAAATAAACCTGAGGATCCATGATAATTCTTACATGACCATGATGACTGAGCGAAAATGTGCTATTCCCTTTGTGCAGAATAAAAATGGAATTCGATTATGTTATTCTCCCTTGTTCATGTTGTTTGAATTGGAACTTTCTTTAACTCTTGATCATTCCTTAATTCCCAGAGTTTGTATTTGTATTATTGTAATTTGTAACTGTAGGCATGATATGATTTAATTCATAAACTGTATTTTGTTTCAAAATACATTAATTTTTCATTCAGTTACAGATCTAATGAAGCCAATGTGGCCCCTACGTCATCAGCCAATGAATCCCAGACTAAGCCGAATGAGCAAACTGCAGAGGATTATACCCGATACAACCAATTTTCTGGACAACAAGCAGCAGCAGAAGATATATATGAAAACACCGAGGCTCTGCATGAGGATGATGAATACCAGAACGTTACATTTGAATCGAACTATGCTGTGAAATCAGCATACCTACATAATATGGAGTAAGAATATTGAACAATCACAATCATAGATATGATATCCTTTCTGCTATACATAGAAATAACAGAAAGAGATGGATGCGTTAATAATACATTTCCTCTTTTCTTACTATCTTTCGTTTTTTTTCTTTCTTTGTCTTTCTTTCTTTCTTCTTTCTTTCGTACATGCTGTGTATTTTTTCTTCTTATCTTTCTCTTTATTTCCAAGTGTTTCAACCCCCAACCAACTATAACCCCTTTCATTATTTTACAAAGAACTTCGTTTTGAACCTATATGTATAAAATAATGTAAAAAAAATAAAAATCAAAGTCAAACGGTGTGCCTTTAACATTTGTATATTAACACTTTAAATGAGGTCCCATTCCCTGTATATAAAAAGGAGACACAGGCAAAACATAAGGCTTTTGGTTGCGGAATTCTGTACCAATTTCGTGTATTGCATACACTGTTAGAAAAAATAAAAGAAGTTCCTGCAGCAGAGTCTCGAGAGCACCTGTAATCTTACCGAATTGCGTAATAATCATTCTGTAAATTCATAAAACAAGAATTTTTCTGCAATTTAACAGAACAGGTCTGTTTAAAAAGGGGAAAAGGGTGTTTTATTCAAGGAAATTTGTAAGATTCCATACATCAAATACCAATTTCCTGTAAGATTACGCAATTCGGTAAGATTACAGGTGTTCTCGAGACTCTGCTGCAGGAACTTCTTTTATTTTTTCTAACAGTGTATGCAATACACGAAATTGGTACAGAATTCCGCAACCAAAAGCCTTATGTTTTGCCTGTGTCTCCTTTTTATATACAGGGAATGGGACCTCATTTAAAGTGTTAATATACAAATTTTAAAGGCACATTGTACCCAAGAAACACTAAATTCACCGTTTCTCAACACGGAGAAATGGTAAAAGTCCAATTTTGCATGTAGGCAATTTATACTTACAGAATCAATGACAAATAAGAAATGAAATATACGAATGTGGATTATTAAAATGAGATTTTATGCAATTAAAATGCAAGTCAACTACTTATAAACGGAAATTCAGGACAAAATATTTTAATTTTCCGAAAGGATTCAAAGAAATTACTGACAGGGACTCAATTACAGTCCAAAAGTCCCGAACATTGTATTTTAATTTTGTAATTTGTAATTTTCTAATTTAACTCATTTTCAAAATACAAAAATCAACCTATTTCTTATGATAACGTTTTGGTTTCACAAAATTCAATTGTAAGAAAATTATTACCATTTTCATGGTATTTTTTTTTTCAATCTTATTAGAGTTCTATTTTGGGGTCTTTTTCGTTCGGTTTCAGACCAGATGACGCCGATGTGGTCCCTACGTTATCAGCCAACGAATCGCAGACAAAGCAGAGTGAGCAAACAACAGAGGATTATACCCGATACAACCAACTTTCTGGACAACAACAAGCAGAAGATATTTATGAAAACCCTGAGGTTCTCAATGAGGATGATGAATATGAAATGGTTACATTTGAATCGAATTATGCTGTGAAATCAGCATACCTACAGAATACGGAGTAAAATAATATTGAATAACCACAATCATAGTTATGATATAATGTACTATACATTGAAAAATGATAGACGGTGATGGATACATTGATAATATGCTTCCCTTTTTCTTTCTTTCTTTCTTTCTCTAATTCTATTGTCTTTCTTTTATTATTTTGTATTATGTTATATCATCTCTCACTCTTGTATCCTAGATCGCTGATGTTAATACTTGAAATACTTGTCATCGGTATGATATCCTGATCTGCCATACATGTTTACATAGAAATAACAGACAGGGATTGATGCATTATTAAAACATTTTCTCTTTTCTTTGCTTTTTTTAAAAAAATTATTTCTTTCCTTTTGTCTTTGTACCTTTGTTCTTTCTTTTATTAGTTTTTTTCTTTTTTTGTCTTTTATGCTGTCTTTTTTTTCTTTTATGCTGTCTTTCTTTCCATCTTCGTTTCTTTCTTCCATTCTTTCTTTCATTATGTGTGTTTTTCCTTTTACATTTTTATTTCAAAAATTTTAAGCTCTCACCACCTCTTCAACCCCATGCACGGCGGGCACCCGCACATATCCAAACACATATGCTTCAACACACGCACATTTGTAAGCACTTCAAGTGCTTGCTATAATCAAGACTCAGTTATGAAGGATCTGACACCACTCATCTTTCCATCAATATATCAATATATATGTTTTAAATCTACATGTGTATAATTATGTAAAATTTTCAATTAAAAAAAAACAGTCACAAAGATGTTTATTGTATCAATCAGATGCTTGAATAAATCAAATATAAGCCTATACTCGAATCTATTCAGGAACTATAAGGATCCCATACACTAAAATATAAAGAAAATATAATGTAGACATAAATATTGGGATCATGTACATGTATATAATCATAATAACTTTGGTATAGCTGAAATCGATTCCAATTTGAAAATTATATACATGTATAGGAATAACAATGCTATGATTTTTTTTTACATTATGGAAAAGAAGGTCACTCTATGCATGTCTTAAGGAATAAGCTGAGGAAATAAGGTCTTCACGAATTATATTGAATTTTATTGCATAAAATTATATTTATTCACATTTTGTCCTCTTAATATTACAGAAGAATAGGCTGACTAATGATTTAATGTTTAAGATATTCATTGCTGTAACTCAATTATTCTAAGGGAGACATATCGCAGTCATAAAATTTAATAAAAATATGATTTTCAGTAATAACAAGAAAGGGGAAGATGCCCATTATGAGGCACACATTACTGGTCTCAGGAGATTGCTTAACTTAGACTTTAATAATCTCGTTATTTTGATAAAATTTTCATTATTTTATTTTCTTGAATTTTATCATATCATAAAGTGAAAAATCAAAAGATTACTAATTATTCTGCACATTTTATAAAAACAAATTTTTATTTTATAGTTATGTAATACAGAACTATAGATAAGACTAAAAATACATACATGTATATATGTATTTTATTCACGGCTAACAAAACAACAAGAACAAGTGAATTGCGATTTGTCGTGGCTTTAATGAAAATAGAGATGAATGTGCATCTTTACCAATTCTGCTTTTTGTGTACAGTGTATGAATATCATCACATATACATATACCGATAATGTCTGTAACCAACCGATACCCTTGTTTAATAAGCTCCTCGGAGAGGGGTTAAACCCCCGGCTAGAAGGCCCCCCTCGTAAGTTCTTCAATGTTTAAAATTCATGGCTGTTTTCCCACTGGTTCCCTGCTAGCCGGACCGGAATCCCAGCACAGCTATTAATTATGAGCTATCGGTGGATTACAGATGACATAAATATAGCATATAGAGATATATGAATGCCCATGACTATAGACCAGCCTGCCCGCCTTTAAGATCAGGTCAGGCTAAGATTAAACTTTAAGCATGACACAATTATTTCAGTTTAACAGCGTTCTCAAACATTTGTATGTACAAATAGGTCCCCCTCACCTAGGTAACGAGTGGGGACCTGCAACTTACATAATAACATAACATAATTGATTAAAATCCACATGCCTGCCCTGGCATGGAAAGGAAAAAAGGAGGTACTTTAATAATGCGCCTCTTACTGAAATCATGCACCCAGAACTTCAACTGCTTGTTTTTCAACAACACACAAGGCGTCAACACTCCTCCCAAAAACGAGTAAGGGCGAAAACCCGCCTGCCCACTGGCCAAAAATAGGACAGGAGGATAAAATTCCCTTACGGCCCACTTATGCACGACGATCGTTGTTAGGATTGGTGTGCGACCAGGTCAAACACCCTCGAATTTGGATTCGTGTTACGCTCTTCTATCAGCCTAGGCTCTGCCTAGATTCTGAAATTAACCATGAAAAGTATACCATCACCCTCCAACTACTTCATACACCATTCATTATAGAGTATCATATAGATTCAACAAATACAACTTCCCTGGAAAAATATAAATGCAAAAGTACTTGTACCCCCCCCCCCCCCCTAATCACACTTTGCCAAGATCAACTACTGCTGGTATTCAAGCCAACTATAGGTATCCAATTTTCATCCCACTGAAAATATTGAGCCCTTAAAGGAACTTTAATAAAGGAAATTGAATTCAGAAAGAAATTTGTTTCACAAACGAAATTCACTAATATGGCCATACTCTGGCAAAGGGAAGCAAGGTACGAAAGTATCACTCGTTGTAAATGACCAATGTGTGTTCGTCATTAACATATACATCAATGCAATTAAACTAAATAATATTTTCTTCAATATCTTTCCCCAAAACGATCATTTCTTCACAATTTCTGCCTGAACGGGCAGCACACAACAGATATTTAAAAACCATAACTCAAATCTGACTGATGCGTGAGCTGCTTCCTATACCAAAGGTGGGCAGTATTAATAATAAATACACCATGACAAAATTACCATACAAATTCACATAAGTATACCAACATACTACGCCTAAAGACCTGAACATGCGGCTGAACATGAAGAAGACTAAAAATTGGGACAATACTTCCGTCTAATTCCCAAGGAGTCCGATGCAGACCCGAGAAATAACTTTATCTGAAATGAAGCCTATGCAATCTTATCAAACATTTCTTCATATATAATGCTCATGGTAGAGGAAAATAAAACATACATAGAAATTATGAATTCATAAACATTTCTTCTCAAATGACCTGAGAAAATTATAATTTCAATCCCCAGATTTTTTCTATAACCATCCATAACTTGGATTTTTATGACAACTCACATGAACGTTTGAGCATAACCTGCTTCATAGTAATTTCGAATTGACTTCTTCCTTGCAAACAAAAACTAAATAAACAAAATAACATTAAGAATGCACAAGGACAATAAATACACAACCATATCCATAATATGCAAGAATCCCCCCACGATATATATGTCAACATCCCCCTTAATTATAACTAGAGGATGGTAATGGGGAGGAGGTGGAATTTTGTAAGCACGCTTTACACATGCACCGTCATCTCTCTTCATTGAAAGCCAAAACGAAAATGAAGCATTCCCCGCACTTTTATCCGCGCATAGCTCAACCGCGGCAAATGTCTGGCATTGTGCCCAAATTCTTTGGCGCGGGCGCCAAAAAGCGCTGCCCCGCCCTTTACGGGTCGGGTCACGAGCCCTTTCTCGGGCAACCACGCCCCCTTTCAAAATCAAAACAAACTAAAATGTGTATTTTGCTAGCCCGCTAATAAATCATTTTAAATCGTCAAGCCGTCTTTAAAATCCATTATTCACGGCTAACAACACAAAAGAACAAGTGAATTGCGATTTGTCGTGGCTTTAATGAAAATAGAGATGAATGTGCATCTTTACCAATTCTGCTTTTTGTGTACAGTGTATGAATATCATCACATATACATATACCGATAATGTCTGTAACCAACCGATACCCTTGTTTAATAAGCTCCTCGGAGAGGGGTTAAACCCCCGGCTAGAAGGCCCCCCTCGTAAGTTCTTCAATGTTTAAAATTCATGGCTGTTTTCCCACTGGTTCCCTGCTAGCCGGACCGGAATCCCAGCACAGCTATTAATTATGAGCTATCGGTGGATTACAGATGACATAAATATAGCATATAGAGATATATGAATGCCCATGACTATAGACCAGCCTGCCCGCCTTTAAGATCAGGTCAGGCTAAGATTAAACTTTAAGCATGACACAATTATTTCAGTTTAACAGCGTTCTCAAACATTTGTATGTACAAATAGGTCCCCCTCACCTAGGTAACGAGTGGGGACCTGCAACTTACATAATAACATAACATAATTGATTAAAATCCACATGCCTGCCCTGGCATGACCAGAAATACCCAATTATTCTTGGAAAATACGTGTTTCAGGTGGCCTAATTGCCAAATTACCGCCAAACGAGAATATATAATTTATTTATATATGATCGACCGCCAACAAACACGTCAAAATTTTACTCGTATCTACCAAGATATTCAATAAATCTTAGCAACCATTACAGGATCATTCTACTAGTATTCACCAACGTTATTATCTTAGTGCTTTTACCAGGGGGGGGGGGGGGGGGTACCAGGGAACATTGCTCATTCCTCCATTACAATGTATATCTAGGTTATCCATAACTGACCCCAACATGATTTAATGCATGCATACATTGAACGTAAATGCATGAGCAGCTAAATAACAACAAATGATACTTTATGAAAACATAGACACACTGGTGAAACCGGCTCCAGACCAGCCAAAACCCTTATTCATACTATCGGATCGGACGGTCTGGAGTCGGTCACGCCGGAGCGACTAAGGTAAAATGTATAAATACATACTCAACGAAGATATGAAAGACCAACTTTTAACTCACTGATAAATCTGTCCAACCCTTCATCGGCCAGATGTAGGCCATCAGTTCTGTACAGCGAAATGTCATTATGGGATATTGATGGATGCGGTATGGCTTTACCATGAAATCTTGCAGCTAAAGCCTTGGCGTACCTATTGGCCGCCTTCTCTTTAAGTCCAATTTACCTTGATCTCCTGTACAGCCAGCGGGGTACCAAACCCTCTCCAAAATGTCCGACCACACTATTTGAAATTTGTCCTTATTGGCGTCAAAAAGTCTATACGTCAAACTAGCCAGCTCTTCTTGGACAGTGCCTCAATGTCATTCGTTCCTACATGCAATACTACTACTGAAGGCTTTGGTTCACTCCGACCCATCTTATCTAACCAATCGCTTACCCCTTCAATTCGTAGCCCCCTTTTCCCCAACCAGCGGACCGACGTTCCAAGTCCAAGGTCAGCCTCGCCGGTGTTCTTCGCCCTGCGATGTGCCCAAAACACTATCGAGTCCCCTATGATCCACACCCAGGTCCTGTAATAGAAAACAAGAAAAGAGGCTGGGCAGAATTTTGAAGTATGAAAATTTCCCCCTGAAAGGTCTGCTACCTTCACCACCCCTTCATCACGGGGTTTTCCCCTCCAAGATACAATGTATGTAATCACATTTTTGACCCCTCCCCTTAATCCTGAAAGCATTGATATTAAACACGCCATTATACCGTTGTAACATTCTCTCTAAAAAGCAGAATGCTCGTAATTGTGTGATATCATTAAACCCTCACTTACTCATTCAATATTAAGCCCAGAGTTATTTTGATGATACATGTATATTGATATCAACATGTACAGGGGGGGGGGGGGGTCGTTATGATCAATCTGATGTTCCAAACACCTTCCAATCAATATAGTACTATCCCTTTCTTCCTTTTGTATAATGTAATAATGTATAATGTATAAACACATTCCAACCAATATATAATAATGTATAATGTATAATGTCTGAGCACATTCCAATCAATTTATAATAATGTATAATGTATAATGTAAAATGTATAAGGTATAATGTATAATGTAAAATGTATAAGGTATAATGTATAATGTATAACGTATAAAACAATTCCCATCAATATAGTACCATCTCTTTCTTCATTTTGTATAAAGAATGTAATAATGTATAATGTATAATGTATAATATATGATGCATAATGTATAATGTATAATGTATACTGTAACAAGGGCTCCTTTGTAAACAGGCCTCTTGGCACTGAACATACCACCCTGCTTCTGAATAGGGCTGAATAAAATAAAACAATACCATGTAAGCAGATATATTGAGAATTATACACCCAAATATCCAACAACCCATCGGCTACGGCTTTGATTAAAGCACATGTCCTCGTGTAAAGTAAACGCGTTGTGACATTATTGGAAGATAACTTAACCTGATTTTGGTCAAAATGTCAAATAACCTAAATCATCATTTTCATATATATTTTCGTTCTTTTTTTTTTTTTTTTTTTTTTTTTTTTTTTATTTTTTACTTAACCATGTCGAGTCTTATATATCTCCGATGTGCACTCGAAACCCAACGCCCATGCGTTGGATTTCTTCATCCGAGCAACCGGCCATGGCAGCGGTCGTAGCCGCCCCAATACGAAAGGAATGCGATGAAAACATTGCCGCCGGCATATCCCCGTATGTCAAACATCGTTTTATCATGTTTCAAATTCACGCCTAGTTAGCGGGAGAGCACCATATGAACAAAAGAAGGCTCCACCATTCTTTGGGCGGATTTCTAAATAACGAATAACCGCCATCACAGGGCAGCTAACTGTCCCCAACTCTGGTATCGAATGGTGCACCCATTTCCCCGCTGGTCAGTCTTTGACTTCCTTAGGAATAATTCCACCCTGCGATGCGGTGCATCGCCAGTGACCCTAACATCTGTGTGCTGCAGAATAGACTCACATCTATGCCTGGACTCTACTGTCAACTCACTAACTCTCAACAAACCATAAAATGCCACTGAAAAAGCAGCAGAGTACATCAAAACATCGTAATGACTACCACAAACATGCCTCAAGTAGGCGAGCATTCTATTTAACACAGACAATGTGATTGGATGCCTAGCATCTCTTCTCAAAGTACTTCGCCTACACCCTTCAATTAACCTTGTAATCACAAAACTTTTGGTCACATCCTTTAGCCCAGATGAACTCATATAAAATGCCAACCCAGATATGTATGTTTGAATAGTAGACCCTGCATATCCCCATAAAGGATAAATAAGAAATGAACTGCGCCACCCATTCTACATTAGGGGGTAGCTGGGGGTCGTATCCGTACACTTTACAAAATTTCACGTATGCCCCCAAGGCAATAGAGTAAGTTGTGTGTGTTCGAGCTGCCCTAGAAGCCATCAGCAGTCGACTTCTCTCGATAGCCAGCTCTTCCAAAGACGGACTGGAACCTCCACGCCCTCCCGGGCGGCCCCGGTGCTAACGCATGGAACCTCGGCATCTGAAACCGAGATAGTGCATCAGCTATACCATTATCACATCCATGTACATGCCTAGCCCTCAACACTATATTATTGCTTAAACATATAATCACCACCTTCCTCACCAAAACCATAATATCAGGGCATAGCGCCGACTGCTTGTTAAGTACTGCCACCACGGCCTGATTATCACAATTAAACAATATATTCTTGTCCTTTAGCTCCATGCCCCAAATCTCCAAGCCTACCCAAATAGGGAATAGCTCTAAAAAGCTATAGACCTCCTATCGGCCTGGAAATCAGCAGGCCACCTGGATTGAGCCCACCTGCCTCCAAAGAAAATTCCAAAACCAATGCCAGCCGCCGCATCAGTGAAAACTGAATTTCCTCGCTTCCAAACCAGCCTGGAGCCCGGAAGAAAACTTGACCATTAAAATGTGCCAAGAACTCCAACCAAACCCGCAAGTCAGCCTTAGCCCCTCTCGTCAACCTAACCATGTGAAAAGGACGCTTAACGCTCTTAGTTAAGTCAATGAGCCGTCTCATGAATGCTCGCCCTGGAGCAATTGCCTTACATACAAAGTTTAGACTACCTACAATCGACTGAATGTCTCTTAGGGAAATTTTTGTTTCTGTACCGCCCAATTTAATTTCCGTACTAATTTCTCAATTTTGTCCTCCGGTACCCGAACCTGCTGAGAAACGCTATCTATTACCAGCCCAAGATATGACAACTGTGTGGTCGGGCCTTCCGTTTTTTCTCGCGCTATGGGCACCCCAAATCGTTCGCAAATTGCTTCAAAACAATGCATTGCCCGCCTGCAATCCTCCGAGGCAGGGCCGCCTGCAAAAAAGAAATCATCCAAATAATGGACAATATTTTGCGACTTCGCAACTTTTTCTCGCGCAAAACTCTCAAAAAAGTACTAAAAACATTCAAAAGTGGAACAAGAAACTGCGCAGCCATCGGCAAACAACGATCAAATAGTAACGACCATCTATATACATCCCAAGCAACTCAAAATCTTTTGGGTGAACAGGCAAGAGCCTGAAAGCTGACTTAATGTCAGTCTTTCCCATAAGGGCACCCCGCCCCAATTGCGTCACAATATCTACCGCCGAATCAAAGGACGAATATGTTACTGTACACTGCCCCTCCGGTATGCCATCATTAACTGAATTTCCCCTGGGTGCCGATAAATGTTGAATCATACGGAACTCCCCTGGGGCCTTTTTGGGCACCAACCACTGGTGAACCTCATATTCTCGAAGGGAGGAACAACAAAAGGCCCAACTATCCTACCTAAGTCTATTTCATCCCTCAATTTCTTTTTCAACGCATCCATGTGTTCGAATGCTGATTTCAGGTTTTTAACAACCAATGGGACCCTGTCCCCTTCAAAATGTAATGAAAAACCAAACTTAAAACCATTATACAAGCACTGAGCATGCTCCTGATTAGGATAAGTAGCTAACATGGGCACCAAACGTGCTAACTTAATAGGGGTCGGAGCAATAGACGACACCGCACTAGCCGTAGACCTATTTACTGCCAGCGGGACTGGAACCGGCGCCTTGGCTACACTGCTTAGCCCATGACCTGTCGCCTGGCAGCGGGAACACACTTGTGCTCATAGATGCAAGCTTTGCCTCGCATGCACTTGCCTCTATTAAAGGCAAAGCACACGCCTCGGCTGGGTGTGCCATTGGCTCCGGGTCCCTTTCCTCCGAAGGGAAAAGATTTTCTCGCGCCGTACTCCCCTCTGTAGAACTGATGGCGAGGGGCATGGGGTAAATTGTGGCGCTGCCGCGGACCATTAGAGGCCACCAGCATCAACCACAACTCGGCGTCGACGCTCGCCCAGGATCGCCCGGGTAAACGCGCCTGCTTGCTCCTAAACTGAGTGTCATAGTCACGCCAGCCATAACCTGCAAACGCACGGGCTGCATGCCTTATCAAATCCATATATTTCATGAGCTCCCTGCTCCTTTCAATGTGCTTCTCAGCGTAATTGAGGCAAATACTAGAAAACCGAAGTCCACTGCTCTACGACATGATTTTCTTAGCCTTTGATTGAGGTTGAAGTTGCAAACCAAGACCAGATCCCGATTGACACAAACTCAAAGTGGTGTCACCTACACTCAAGGCCCCAAACTCATCACGTGCATTATTATGCTTAAGGAGCACTCCCAAATCTATATATTCACTTGCCCAAATTTTTTCCTTCAGTGAGATAGCCACTTCCACACCTAGTGGGTCGCATGCGCTAATAAATGGTTCCGGTGCCCCCAACACGGCAGAAAGCCTAGGCGCCTGGGGCTCAGATCTCTCACACCGACCTCCACTAGATCTAGGCCTAGATCTTCGGCTACCCTGCCGACCGCGCCGGCACTGAAACTGCTGGCTGAGCCTGCCCCGAGCTACGGTATCCGACTCCTGTGCTACTATCTCATGCCAAGCAATAGATCTGCCCACGGGCGCCTGGCCTTCCCGCCCCACTAGATCTAGATCTAGCTCTGCCATTTATCACTAACTTTAGACCTAGGCCTACCACTTTTTTCATCAACATCGACAACTTGAGACTGAGAGGGATTTAACTCACCGCTCCTCCTGGCCCGTTGTTGCCGCCTCCCAGCCCCAGATCCACACTTGCGGGGGTTGACGTCGCCCGTGGACCTCTCGGCCGACCCGGCCTCCTCTTCGGTGTGTCATCTCCCTTCCTCGCACCTGCGGTCGTTATTTTCTTGGCCTTAACCTTTGGCATGATCAACTCGCGAAACTAGAGTTAGACTCGAAGCTCCGTCACTCAGCCCAAGTCCAATGAATCCTGGATGCAATCACCTCCAAAGTTCGATCAAGCGAACCGCCAAGAAAAAATTCAATCCTGAAGTTGCAAACTGAATCTTTTAGGTCCACAAATCGGCACAGCTAACTTAGTCTTAGTTCTACGGCAACAATTCCTGAGGCTGAAGTCTGAAGACAGTAAAAAAACTGAAATCAGCGTCTGTATAATCCAATAAAAGTATGAATCCTTTGTGTAGATATCCGGTATAGGTAGCTAGACAAATGTCGAAATATCTGCCACCTAGGCCTAGTGCCAATTCTAGTTGCCAGTGCCGAAAGAAAATTTTCAAAAAATTTTGTAAGCACGCTTTACACATGCACCGTCATCTCTCTTCATTGAAAGCCAAAACGAAAATGAAGCATTCCCCGCACTTTTATCCGCGCATAGCTCAACCGCGGCAAATGTCTGGCATTGTGCCCAAATTCTTTGGCGCGGGCGCCAAAAAGCGCTGCCCCGCCCTTTACGGGTCGGGTCACGAGCCCTTTCTCGGGCAACCACGCCCCTTTCAAAATCAAAACAAACTAAAATGTGTATTTTGCTAGCCCGCTAATAAATCATTTTAAATCGTCAAGCCGTCTTTAAAATCCATTATAGAAAATATATTCAATTCAATTGAAAGAGAAAATATTACATAAAACAAAACTTTAATGGAGAGCTTTCTTGACGTGTAGAAAATAAGTGTTCGCATCTTTGTGACCATATCACATGTAGAGTGCCAGTAACATTTTTTTGTGGGACACACTCTATATACATTTATAGGTATGTAAATTCACACACACACACACACACATGTATGTATATATATATGTATATATATATATATATATATATTTATATATGTATATACAGTGCGTCCCAGAAAAAACGAAACCGAGATTTAGCGATCATTTATCATTACTTAATAATAAATAAAATAGACAAATGACCTACCAATTTAAAGCTTAGAATCTCCTCTATCATCTGATATTACTTAGATTATTTCTCATTCACGCATGAGTGAGCAAATACAAATCGAAGAAAGGATACCAAAACTCATTTGGCGGAGGGTATCTGGGTTTCAAAAAGAAAACCACATTTCTGGAAAGTTCAATATCTCCTCTTTAATTTGATACCTAAACTACAGAAAATGGTCAAGAAATAACAAAGTTCTGGTCATTTGAAATAAGGCTTGAATTTCAATAATTGTTTTGTTGACGATCAGCCATGTATTAAATATTTTGTTCACCATGCGAAAGCTTCTGTGGGAAACCGGGGAAAACACGTTTATCTCATTTAATTATGGAAATAAAAGCCTTATTTCAAATGACTAGCACTTTTTTATTTCTTGACCATTTTCTGTAATTGAGGTACCAAATTAAAAAGCAGATATTGAACTTTTCGGAAATGTGGTTTACTTTTTGAAACCCAGATACCCCTCGCCAAATGAGTTTTTGGTATCCTTCAAATTGTTTTTTCTCACTCATGCGTGAAAAGGAAATAAGCTATCAGATGAAAGAGGACATTCTAAGCTTTAAATTGGTAGGTCATTTATCTATTCTATTTATGATTAAGTTATGATAAATGGTCGCTAAATCTCGGTTTTGTTTATTCTGGGACGCACTGTATATATATATATATATATATATATATATGTGTGTGTGTGTGTGAAGCTATACATGTACAACAGCTTTGGCAACTCTTTTATTTTAAATATTGTGTAAAGAAATGGATGAAGAGAACAATGGTAGGCGTAGCTTAAATCAAGGTTCCCCAGAGCTATCTACCCTTTGGAAAAATTGGTGATGCCGAAAAATGTCTCTGCCGGGAATCGAACCCGGGCCCCCAGCTTTGAACGCCGATGCCTTAACCACTAGACCACAGACGGGTTAGTGGCTAGCCGACCCTGATCCAATTGACCGTCAGATAGACAGATTTTCGACACCATACCAATTCTAATTTCCTTTGTCGGGTGAAGTTGGGTTTTGAACAATGACATTTGTGAATTGTCAATTGTGAAAGGGATGAGTGAATGAATGAATGCTTAAATAACTAAATTAATGTTATAAGAGTTCTGAGAACATTGTAAGACAGTGGTTTAAACGAGAAAGCTGATAAAATTTTCGCACTTGACATGGCTGACTTTTTAATATATTTAAGATGTCTTGAACACTATATAGAGCTCCCTGACCATAAATCAATAAACAAATGAAAAGCAAGATAAAATGAGTATTGGCTAGCTCCTTTTTTGTGTAAGAAATGTTGGTTGAGATAGTGTGACTGTAGGTCATGCAAGGCCCCTGGGTGGGCATCCAGCCTCCAAGAAATGAGGAAATTCCATGCATTTACAATCATCATCTCCAAACACCCCTCCCACAAAAAATATAAATGAAAAAAGAGGAATTATTCATACTCAGCTTTCAAAATAGTGATAAAGAGACTGCCATGTTACCTCTTCGGCCAAAAAATTACGTCACATTCCTCTCCCAAGATATTGGGTGCTTTAGTACAATAATCCCTAAAGTTTCTCTTAAGTCATTGTCAATAATCATGAATTAATTTGATTAATTGAAATTGTACAAAACCATAATGAGATACAATCTAATTAAGGGGAGGGAGGGGGGGGGGGGGAGGAAGGGGCAAGAGCCAAAAATTTCCCGGTTCATATCATGGTACGAACAGGATTTTTATGATCATTGTGCTCGAGCATTTTGGCGAAGGAGCTCAATGTGTGATAAGTACAAAAAAGAGGGGGCACAACATAACACACGCGGCAAAAAGTTGCTTAATATAAGTCCAGAGCGAGCGAAGCGAGCAAGGAAAAACAATCACCTTTTCATGATAATCTTACTTTGAAATTGATATTAACAAGGTATTCAGAAAATAATATCATAATTATCTTACATTTTCCTTTCCTTTCATCTTTTCTTTTTTCCCCCTAAATTGGTGAACTTTTGAGGACCAGTGCTACGCGGATTGTGTCCGGGTTGCGAAATTATTTTTCCAATTGCAGTTGTGGACATCAATATGAATATTTATGAGTTTTGTCTTCGAAATAAAACTACGCATGCGCGTGGTATTATTTTTTTTACAAATAGTGGCCCTTCGCGTTGCATGCCACTAATGAATCAGCACCCTTAAATTGCCGGTACCCTATATAGCCCAGGACTTAGTTCTATATATAGATCTGATTCTTAACCACTTATCAAAGTGCGATTAATGACAAGATTAAATGCTAGGCCATGGCTATAGGCAAGGCTGTGGCATTATCTTTATTTCAAATCTGGACCTGTCCAATGCCTGCAGCCGACTAATAATGCCATGGTTAGCTTATGAATTATAACTGGTTAATTCTGAACTTTGCGCTTACTTACGTTAGACCAATGAGCTTGGTAGCCTTGGTTTGATAGGTCTAGTCCGTAGATAAAACTAGTAACACAATTGCCTATTTCAAGCACGGGAAATAAAAATTTAATGATTTGTAAATAAAATGCTTAACGATGAATGGCATTTTGTTGATCAAGAGAGGTTACTCGGCGATTGAAATAGCTATGCAGAGCCGCGCGTATTCCCATGCATATTTGGCGCACTGACTGACGTTAATTTGTGCCTGACGTTAGTGCCATAAGTGTAGATCAGAGTGGCCTATTAAGATCTAACTTAGATCTAGAGATTAGCCTAGATCTAAACTAAATTTATTCAGATCTAGGACTAGTTCTATAAACGGACTAGACCTATCAAGCCAATGTTACCAAGCTCATTGTTCTAACGTAAGTAAACGTAAAGTTCAGAATTAACCAGTTCTAAGTTAACCAATATACGACCGCAGGCATCATGCAGGTCCAGGTTTGAGATTAAGTTAATGCCCTAGCCTAGCCTATCACCATGGCCTAGCATTTTGTCTTGTCATTAATCGCTCTTTGATAAGTGGTTAAGAATCGGATCTAGATATAGATCTTAGACTAAGGCCTGGGCTATACAGGGTACCGGCAATTTGAGGGTGCTGATTCATTCGTGGCATGCAACGCGAAGTGCCACTATTTGTAAAGAATAAGACCACGCGCATGCGTAGTTTTATTCCAAAGACGAAACTGATGAATATTCATATTTAATTACAATGATTAAAATTTAAATGTGACAATTGTAGAGATACATTGCAAATTATACAGAAAAGACTGATAATCAAATCATACCTAAGCATGTGATATAGTTCACTAAAATACAGGGCCAGCTATTATAAGCACAGAGGTGCTTGAAGCAATAGCAGCCAGGAGAGGGTGCTACATGAAAACCATCATAAATCATATTTGACAAACTGACCGTCACGAAATATAAGATTGAAAAATATCTATACATGTATATTGGTAGGAAAAAAAAAACATGTATGGTAAAAAAAGTGCAAGTGTATGCATGTGCATAATGTGGGTGAGTGCAGGTGATTCAAATTAGGTAAAATTAGAAATATGATTTTTTTTTTCAACAAAGCTTTAAAAGAATAGAGAGATGTACATTGTTAATATCATGTGGCAATGCATTACAAATATCTGGGCCATGGTGGCGTATCGTCTTATGAGCGAGTAACATTCTTGGGTTGGTTAAGTGGAGATCTGTTGGATGTCTGAATGTTTCTCATGCCAGCGCTGGAAAACTCTGTGTAGGAGTAAAGTGTATGATGCCCAAATGGAAGACGCGAGAATGTGCATTGAGAAATTCTCATCCCTCAGCCTGTGGAGTAACCTCTCAATGCTTCCCAAGATATCGTCACTTTACCCTTCTTCACTACCGACCCATCCTCGATCAGCTGTGATTTTACGTGGTCAGCTGCATACGTCCACTTAAGAGCACAGATCCAACCTGCAAGCTCTGCTCTCTAGAGGAAGAAACCACTACCCGCTTTCTTGCGTCATGTCCAGTCTTCTTGACGCAGCGTCTGGACCTACTACAGCATGTCGAGAACCTTGACTTACATGCATTCATCCTAAGTGATTTCACTGGAAGGACCCCCTCATTCTTGCATCCTCCATCATCTTCCCCTCAACTTCCCTGCCCTCCTCCTCTTCTTCCTCTCTGACATGTTCCTGCCTAAGATACATCTTAAAAATCCACCATGTCGACAGCACCATCAAGTAAGGACCTGAACTCTGCGGCTTGCCGCCGATCTCCGAAGACCGGAGGAAGGAAATATGCAAGTTACTGCCGTGGGAAAATAATTTCGCGTCCGGGGCAGTGGAGGCACCAGGGTTTTTATTTTAGAGGGGGGGGGGAGAACATTTGGGGGAGGGGGCAACACAATTTATTTTTCACAAAATCGAGCGAGAAGCGAGCGCTAGTTTTTTTCAATGTAGGCACCACTGACTTAAAAAGGGAGCTGTAGCTGTTTGCATTTGATCATGAAGGTGATATCTCAACAAATGAATAATGCGAGCGCGAAGCGCGAGTTAAAAATTTGTGATATCCTGAGATGATAACTGGATGGTCTAAGCACTTTTTGTTATCATGAACTGGAAGGCTATCTAACTAAACACTTGATGCGAGCGCGTAGCGCGAGCTGAAAGTTTTTTATTTATGAAAATTATGAATACGCAGGATGTGTATCTCGCTTTAAACGAATAGTGAAGATCTAATCGCGAAAAGCATATTGACTTGAACACTCGATTTTGATGTCCCACTTTAATAGATAATTTACCTATCTCAGTCAACAGTTACTGCTAGCGCGTAGCGCGAGAGAAATTATGAAGTCTATATAATGACCTGAGAGACTTATGTTGAAATAAACTATTGGGAGCTAACAGTGAATGAATGAAAAAGAGTTTCAAAACTTAAAGAACGAAAAGCTGTTTTGGAGCACTTTGCAGATTCAGTAGGATGCATATCTTTTTTTATTATTATTCGAAATTTCGGGGGGGGGGGGGGGGTGGGGCCAACTCATTAGGTGTAAATGCCCTCGTGTCTCTCTCTTGGTGCCGTCACTGGTCAAGGGCGTAGCCCCCGGATCCTCGTGTAATTTTTAAACATTGCATATGGCCATTTTATAATAAAAACCGCGGGTACGCACACAGCACATATCTTCAAAGCAGTTGCAGATAATAAACGAAACATTTTGTGGCAGCAAAACATAGCGAATGTGGAAAAAAATGTGTAAATAGTTGCCCTTTTATAAATAAAAAATGAAATTAATAATTAATTATGTGATAATAGCTTTGGAAATTTAGCTAAAGTAAGCGTTAGGAGACTTTTTACGGTAAATCTAGCAGGCGTATAGCCTCACTTATATGATCGACAAAGGGGTATACATAACTAGCCATTGGCTTAGGATTTTTTGGGTCCTAATTGTGACCACTAATGCATACAATTTAGCAAGCTTATGATATACGCCATTAACCTTTCTTTCCGGTCGTGTTATTATGTTCTTTTCTTGTCTTTTTCTTGTCCCTTTTCTTCATATTCTGATTTTTCTAATTTGGCTCTGCCTTCATTTCCCTTTTTTGCCGTCTTTCTCCAATTTCCTCGTCATTCTTGCCTGTGCCATTGAGTCATATCTTTTGATTTGATATCCCTCTCTTGCTAGTCATGCTAATGTATGAGTATTTCAGGATATTTTTTACTTTCTCAAAAGTTCTGTAGTTCCTTTTTCCGATTTCCTTCCATTTTCTATTATCTATTTTTATGTATTTTTGTCCCTTTCTTTTCACCTGTTACCATTCCCCTTTCCTTTCATCTTTCTTTCTTTCTTTCTTTCCCTTTCTTTCTTTGTCCCTTTCTCTTTTCCCATTTTTTTTATTTCCCGGTGAAATATGCCACGGGAAGGGCAGCTTGCTTCCCCACCTGTTATGCTACTGAATCGGTCAAGTCTCAAGAAAATACAATTAAAGGACAAGTCCACACCAACAAAAACTTGGTTTGAATAAAAAGAGAAACATTCAACAAGCATAACACTGAAAATTTCATCAAAATCGGATGTAAAATAAGAAAGTTATGACATTTTAAAGTTTCGCTTCATTTCACAAAAAAAGTTATATGAACGAGCCAGTAACATCAAAATGAGAGAGTCGATGATGTCACTCACTCACTATTTCTTTTGTTTTTTATTGTTTGAAATATGAAATATTTAGATTTTCTCGTCATTGTCATGTGAAATGAAGTTTCATTCCTCCTTGAACACGTGGAATTCAATTATTTTAACATTTCGTGCTTCAGGCAAGGAGGTCCTATAATCATCAAATTCGTAAAAATTGAAATATTGTATAATTCAAACAATAAAAAAACAAAAGAAATAGTGAGTGAGTGACATAATCGACTCTCTCATTTGGATGTAAATTGCTCGTTCATATAACTATTTTTTTTTAAATAAGCAAAACTTTGAAATGTCGTAACCTTCTTATTTTACATCTGATTTTGATAAAATTTCCAGCATTGTGCTTGTCTGATTTTTCTCTATTGATTCAAGCCAACATTTTTCTGAGGTGGACTTGACCTTTAAGTTACCCATTGCGCATTTGCAAGGGATTTGCGATAACTGAAACATTCGAGGTACATACTGTTTACGCTAAGCGACATGACATACATTCGCGGTGTTGGTGATTGCCATGCTCTGCATTTTTAATACACACAACCTGGGATCACATATACGAAGGAAGCTCCTTGCATATACACTCATTGTGAGAAAGCGTGCATCATCCGAATGACAACATCAACCATCTTTCCACCGTATAACGTACTTCGTCTCTATTGTGGGTGCCGCTCTCAGATCCCTGGAGAATCATGACATCATGCAATTCTTATGGAAATAGCTGTTGGGACTGAATCGCAGTGTCTGAAGTTTTCACATAAAGCTGAAAATTATTATGGATACATGCATGTTGTATGATTTTTTCCTAAGAGACTTGTTCGATCATGTATAAAATAAAAGGAGTTACCTGGACAGCAGTTTGCCGCACGTTTCTTTGGCGAAGAACAAGAGAAAGATATCGCAACATCAGTGATAATGTCTGGCCTCCATCATCAGAACACAGGTCTGTAAATGCTTTTCATTTCTATTTAAAAAACAGTCGATGTCCGTTTTATTGTGATAGTTTATAAAGATGATTATTTCATTATTGACTACCACCCTGTGCCTCCCTAGTTAAAGGGATCGTTTAACTTTGTGAGAAGCTGATTTAAAAAATTCTCAAACTAAGATGAAATATGTTTATGAGTTTATGTATTTGTTCCAAGAAACCTAGAAATCATCTTTATTTCGGATGAAAAGTTGTTAGTATGTGGGAATATGTGATTATATTGGATCGCGTCTACTAGACGATTTTTCAAATCACTGAGACTTCGCCAATTTGAAATAAATTGTACGACTCCCTCTGCCGTTGAGATCGTACTAGTATTAACGGCTACGCAAGCGAGAACTGTCAATCAACCAACAGTGAATAGTGGGGGGGGGGGGGGGAGGGCCTCTACGGCGGTGTCGGCGGCTGCACTGAGAATTGTAAACATTACATGCAGCGCATGTTCCGCTGGCCCGTGCCGTGTAATGTAGCGCCTTGCCGGTTCTTGGGTGTCGAAGCAGAGAAATTCACTTTCAAAGAAGAGAAACAGAATCTGAGCGCAATACAAGATACGTACAGACCCTTTTAGATAAGAAAAATTGCGGACTTACTGATTCCTCGCCGGGATGATAGTAACGTGGCAAATTTGGGTCGATGTATTACTTGAAGATAAATCTAAAGTGTAGCATAAGAATATGTGCGATCCAAAACATATCATACATGTACTTGCGAATGGAATAAGGACATGTGGTCTCTCGAGCTCTGTGTAGTATGTCGTGAACTGAGGGGAGGATCCGGGGCGGGGGGAGAATGCCTTCATCCCATGCATGAACGTTTCATAGTTGATGTGGGTATGCAAATTACTTGGTATTACGTAAGACTCTTCTCATATCGCTCGAAAAATGAACATAATGCAGGACATAATGTTTTCATTTCTAATGCATGTGCAGTCATATGATTATAATATTTCATATATTTAAGACTGAGCTCTGATGGGCCGAGCACAACTGCGCTGGCTGGTCAAGGAGGGGGGGGGGGGGGGCAAATCCGACTTGCACCCCCTTTTTGAGAGTAGTAATCAAAACTTGTGAGGTAAATATGCCATACATTTTTCCACGTGTGCACCACCCACCCCCCCCCACCCTTGAACGGGAGGTCCTTTCCTCTTCTTTTTTTTTGCTTGACAAATTTTTGGCGAAATACCTTTTAGATGAAAACCTTTTTATTTTCTTTGCCGTGTCAAAATTTTCTCAGGAAATGGTGCCCCCTCCCTTTAGAAAGTCCTGGATCCACCCCTGCACAACATGAAGCTGTAATTATCTCCCCCTCCAACACATAACTGCACACAGCCAAACAACCAATGTAATGTGATTCCTAAAAAGAGTTAGTAAAAAGAGTCGTGCAGTATAATTATATATATATATATTATATATATATATATATATAAAGGTATATCTTGGGCATAACAGGACATAAAAATAATTGCATTCTGCGGCCGGCGGCGAAAGTATAAAAATATTAGATTCTGGATTGGCAGCGTTGAAGCATAATCTTCCGCCGCCAGTGCCAGAATGTATATTTTTAGGTCCTTCGGGGATGGTAAGAAATATTTCCATCCACGTTTCACATCAGCAGATACAAATACTTATTATCATTTAGGAGGGATGTCCCATGCAACTAAAGTCTGATTTTTTAAGTACATCGTAGCTTTATTTTTATAATCATGGACCTACTATGGCCTAAATTAATGATGCGAGCGCGAAGCGCAAGTTAATGTTCACTCTTATATTTCGATTTGAAAGGAAATATAGGAGCGCGAACTGTTTTATGTACATGTACATCTTAAACGGGTCATTCTACTCTTGGTAATCAAGCAGGGTATGGATATCTTAAACATTTTGATTTATGTTCTCGCGTATAACATTGTTTAAAAGTTTGGCATGAATCATATAGAGTGTAATTAAACATTATGATTCAACCCACACACACACCAAATTATCCATATCCAACTATTACGATAAATTAAAAATTAGCAAGATCGAGGATTGTCATATTGTAAGCATATTGCTTTAAAAAAATGACTGAAAGCCGAGATTCAAACTTACTATTTAATTTGCATTGATTATACAACAGAATGGTGCGAGCGCGGAGCACGATGCACAAGTTGAAAATTGTTAATATTTTGACATGAAGAGCTGAATCGGGTCATTCTAAAATACGGTCTTATGGTAAGTGTAAAGATTATACGCTAAGCGAGCTGAAATTTGCTGAACATTGGATAAACTGTTCTGTAATATTGCATATTTTCCTAAATAATGATAAGAGCGCATGTAGAACGCAAGCTGATTTTTTTTTATATATTCGCGATTGAATTTTTTTGTATAATGATTTCTATTTTTCTGTTTTTCAAATCGTTCCTCTTTCCTTATTTCATTCACATTTATTCTTCTTCTTCTTATATCCTTTCTTATTGATCCTCTGTTTCCCCTTGCTCTATATAGGCATAGGTAGAAAAGCCAAGAAACTCCAGAATCCTGAGACGTCAAGATGGTATTTTGTACCAAAAAATATGAAGTCATGCACCAACCTAAAAATATCAATTCAATCGGATTTTTAAAAAAATGTGGAAAGACACATAGTGTTCGGCGACAGGGCATATAAAGTTAAAGAATAACATAAAGAAATGCTAGTAAACGCAGAGAGTTGAGTTTTAAAAGTTCCTCGATCTTATATTCAAACCCTATATTTTTATTTCAATAGCATTTTCGTGAAATTCCTTATATAAAATTGCATTATAAAGGGTTATACATGTATAAAGCTATTCCCGGGATGCACGGTTTCAAATCTCCCGAAATTTTCGGAATTTCGGGAGATTTGACCTTTTCCAGGAAGGGTTCTGAATGAAACAAATCAAGGAAATTTCGGGAAATCCGAAGATTACAAGTAAACAATAATTAAACATAGCAACTATCAACATTCATGTTATATTTTTTTAAATTGTTTGCTGAAAATTTTCTGTTCGCGCTAACGGATTTCGTAATTATGTTGATCTTTCAAAAAAGGGCATGAATAAACGGGTTTTAAGTCCTTAATTTTGTTTCGGCTGGCTACATTATTTGTACGATTTTTTTAAAATATCATACTAGAAATTCCAGGAAATGTCTATAAATTCGAGAAGTTTGTTTTGGATCTGTGGAAACACCGATGCACATGACCCTGGGAAGCGGTGGTGCTAAATCACCTCCAAGATTTATATGGGGGTACAATGCTATAATGTACTGGTTTGATCCAAACACTTTCATTTCGGAGGGGATTTTTTTAAATATATTTTTGATTGTATGATTATTTTGCTTTAAATTTTAATTGTTTTCCTTTGTCAAAACTGCTAGTTTGGTATCATTAGTAAATCGTAATATTCAACTTTTTCTTATTTTATTTCCATATTTATTCTTTCTTTTCTTTTTTTCTTTCCCTCTTCCTTTTTAAGGGGGAACTGCCCCACTTATTTAAATTCAGGAGGGCGTCCCCCCCTCGCTTCCATTTATCGATACCTTTCCCATTCCCTTCGTTGGTCTGCAAATCTTATTTCGACGTCAAAGTGTACACTATTATACAACACATGAAAGAGAGAAAATTGGGAGAGATACGTAAAATGAAAGGACAAAAACGATAGTGTGACGTGGTTGAATTCTCTAATTATTCACAAAGTGCAACCCTGGACATGGAGGAATGGGGGGGGGGGTCTGAACATGTCGTGATTTTTGAAATCTTGAAATGAATATCATTACATCATTATGGGATATAAACAGGGGGAAAAGACACACAAGAACATAGCAGACATTTTCGTTTCTAAAATCAAAATGTGCTTTGTTTTTTCTCCTTCTTCAATTTCTTGTCTTGTCCGAGGTTGGAGGTTGGTTGCCAGCGACCCCCTCTCTTCACGCAGCACATTTACACACTGACGAAGCGGATCGGAGAGATGAAATCGTATATCTCCAGAATGGTCGATGAAAAAATTAAAATTATTGAAAGGGGTAGCGGGAACGGAACGCTACAGATTAAGCCAACCCGCGGCCCCTGAAAAAAAATGGAGACTAGGGAATTGGAAGGGGCAAGTAGCGTATTTGTTCTAAATAATGACAATGATAGTAATAAAATAATATCAGATTTATATAACACACGTGTCCATCTTGTTAGGTGCTCAAGGTGCCAATGTATCATTTTACTGCTTGATTCGTGTGATCAAAACGAACATACCTATAATCCTTTATTTGAGCCCTCGCCCGCGCAAACGAAAAACACTCTACGAACTTCCACAACCATACAATAGAGAGGGAGAGGGGGGGGGGGGGGGGGGGGGGGGGGGGAGGGAGTGGTGTTCATTTTCAAAAGTGATTATTTTATTTCTTTATTCATTTATAGTTTTGCTTACGAGCTACACTCCATCGTAAATGTTCAAAATGTTTGTCGGTATAGCCCTTGATTCTACAAACGTATACTACCGGTACCGACGTCAGACGACCATGAGTCTTGGAAGTGTTCGACACTCTCAGTCACATTTTCTTTCGCCATACCAAGGCCCAAGGGGCATTACCAGCTTTCTCAGTTTTGGCATTATTCATTATTCATTTCATTTATTTATCTGTTATATATTGGAGGGCTTGACGTACTACTAAGGATCGAAGTTCTAATACAGTCTTATCTTACCATATCTCATAAGGTCTAAATATATCATATTTCAGCTCATTTTATTGTATACTTTTTATTTAGAACTGAGAGTTGAATATTCTGGGCAGTTATTGTAGTCATGAACAAGATGCGTATCTATGATTCATGCATGCGAGCGCGAAACACAGAAGTAATTTTTTAACATACCTACAAAAGTGTCCATTTTGCAGTGACTCATGAATAAATATGTCATACAAATCTCACCAATCAATAAAATGCGAGCGCGAGTTGTACATTTTAAAAAACCTCGGACATAAAAATGTATATTCGAATCACATTTTCAACCAAAAATTGGATGGATATATTATAAGCATAACTTTATGATGCGAGCGTGAAGCGCGAACTGAAATTCTAATTTTCCGCCCAAACTCGGACATTCTAAGCACTTTTTCTGTCATGTACAATAAGTTTTATGAGTATTATTGAGAACTGAACATATTAACCAATTTTTTTAAAGTCATTAATAGGATGAGTAAGCAATCAATCAATGTGAGCGCGAAGCGCGAGCTGATTCCCCCCCCCCCCCTCTCTCTCTCTCTTATATATA
This sequence comes from Lytechinus variegatus, assembly GCF_018143015.1. Classification (NCBI taxonomy): domain Eukaryota; kingdom Metazoa; phylum Echinodermata; class Echinoidea; order Temnopleuroida; family Toxopneustidae; genus Lytechinus; species Lytechinus variegatus. The sequence goes on along the minus strand of NC_054750.1, from coordinate 23,933,907 downwards.
TATGTAACTCGACAATCGATGCGAGCGCAGAGCGCAAGCTGATATTTTTTCCGACATGAAAAGTGGACTTTCTTACATGGCGTATCTAGCAGGGGCGGCAAGGGAGGCACGTGCCCGGGAGCAACTTTCAGTGGTGCAAAATGGAAAGAGGGATGCTAAAAAAAAAAAGAAAACAAAAAATGAAGAGAAAAGACAAAGGAATTAAGACGCAGAAAAGGAATACCGCTGACGGTGTGATTAAATACCCCGTCCTATGCACCTTTAATGATCTTACATGTCCTTACCCAGAGATGAATATTCGTGACAACTTTTGATTAGTGATCTACTTATATTCTCTCCTTGAATTCTAACAAACACTCCTTATAAAAATAAAATCCTTTTTCAAACGTAAATGTCATAACTTTTAATCTATAGCTACGAGTTTGCATAATTTTTTTTATACCTTTTCATTAATTCTTGCAAACAGTTCGGAAGTATATTTTTTCTGGTTTGTCAAAAGGGAGATAAAAACTCTCCATTAGTTTTACAAACGATAATTAAAAGGACATTTTTAGGTGAGGATATACATGTTTGTGTAAAACAATAATCAGCTCGCGCTTCGCGCTCACATTAGGGCCTACCCCAATGAGATACGTATCCTTTTCATGAATTCCTACAAAAGTCCTAAAAATTATCGATGTTTTGATTTCCATTCGTTTAGATTTATCAAACTCATTGTTCTGTAACCTCCCACAAAAAGATTCGACGAAACTTTAACGTCTACAAAACTCTGCTGCCCGTCTCCTAACGTACACTGAAATGTATGACTCCATCTCGCCAATCCTTCAGTCCTTACATTGGCTGCCTGTTGATAAACGAATCACCTTCAAAATTCTTTTACTTATACATCATTCAATCTATATTCTCTCTTCCCCATGTATCTCCGAAGCTCTATCTCAAAATATTAGCATTCATGTAGCTCTGATCATCATCTGATGCTCTATTGCTCCCGACACCCAGAACAAAACACAAATGGGGGACCATGCATTCTCTGTTATAGGACCAAAGCTATGGAATCAATTATTGTCAAATTTTCATCAACAGAAACATTCAAGTCCCAGTTGAAAACTAAATTTTGATCTCCCACTAACATTCAGGAGAATTCAAAATTTATACCCTTTCGCTTTATATTGTTGGTGTGTGTTGTGTTTATTTTTTTTTTGAAGCGCCATGAGCACCGAAAGGTGGACCTGTGAGCTATATAAGCCACCATTATTATTATTATTATGAATTATTATTATTGTTAGTATTATAATTATTATTATTATTAAAATTTCCCCTCAATATATTTTTTCAGCTCACCCTCGTGCTTGCATGAGTTGCTTAATTATAGATACGCATCGTGAAAAATGTCCCGATTGTAGGTCTCAATATCAATTTTCGGCTCGCGCTTCGCGCTTGCTTTCATTGTCTGGATATGCATTATGTTAATCATTACAAAAATTGCTTAGAATATTCCTTTATACGATCTTAATAGGCACGTGCTTAGCGCTCACATACATTGTTTACGCTAGATACCATCATTTGCATGATTAAAAGAAACGGACTACTATTATTTTGTTTTGACTGGTCAACTGCCGAGTATATATATAATAGACCTACAATTTGAAAGAGGTGCAATTTTAGCACTTGCCTGGGCTTCGTTTGTTCTAGATACGTCACTGCTGACATGGGGGATATTCATTGAAACAATGCAAGCGAATAGCGCGAGCTGAAGTTTTCTATATTATGACCCGACAACTAAACATTCTAAGTAGGTTGTTCTGTAAATGTAAATATCAAATTCGATGTACCTCAATAAAAAATCATTGCAAGCGCGAAACACAATAAGCTATTTTATCTACACCGACTACACGTATATACGAAGGTTATCATCTCAACAATATATTTTGTGATATAAATACTTGATCACGACTGGACGTTGTACAACAATAAAGAACAAGCTGTCTATATTGCGAACTAAATTTACTGATCTGAAAGGGACTATTTTAAAAGTGCTGCCCAACACGTATATAAGAATTTTGTGAATATATTGAATACTCTAATTGAATGACAATTTTCGCGACTGGGACCTATACGGCCGGGCAATTTTAATCACTGTACGTAAAAAATGATGGGCTTAATTTTAAGGGATTTAGACATAAAACCTATACATTCAAAGCATTTATTAGAACAGCCCTGTGTGCCTACATTACACTGATGGTATTTAGCCTATATACATGGAGTAGAGGAACATTCCTTCGTGACAATCAGTTCTATCATTTTTCCAGTAGGCGTCAGTCCGACAACCTCTTTTCTTTTAATTTTTCCCCTTTTCCACTTTTCTTCTTTCTCTTCTTCCCCACCCTTTTCCCTTCTATTTTCCCTCTCTTCCCTTATCCCGACAGTCACGCATATTAACCGACGATAAAATATCCAGAGTGGTGGTGGGGGGGGGGGGTCTTACCCTGTTAGAGATGGCCTTTCAATATTGACGGAAATACAATTATGCTCATTCACAAGCATTTGTTTTAAAATACACGAATTCAAGTGTACTGTTACTTGATGGCTGTGGTGATGATGGACTAATTATTCCATGGAATCTAAAAATTACAGTGATTGGATCGAGCAGAAACGGGAACTTTCGTGATTGACGGTGTGACTAGTTTTGTTTAAAATTCTGACTCAAACTAAGATTTTTACATTGTTTCATTTTTCATTATTTTCCTAAAATGAACATGATATGATGATATATATAAACAATGCCAGATTGAAGGTAAAGGATGCTTCATAATACGCTGAAATAATGAGGGGTTTATAAAAAAATTGTATAAAGAAAATCAATAACCAATTTACAGGTTTTCAGGTATTACGAGCTAGAAAAGAACACAAAAAACTGTCTTCACGTAAGGTTCATAGGATTGTGTAACAAAAATCAGATCGCGTCTTTATACTGTAAATAATTTACGGAAGAGCGAAGGGAAGCAGAAAAGAATAAAATAGCGGGAAAGAAATGGAAATTGAAAAAGAAATGTGATATGATTTGAAAGGTGTCATGAGCGGATTATATGGCGGAGAAATGTAAAGAATTATTGACCCCAATCATGGATAAAATTAAATACGGCTACCCCTTCCAAAAAAACACACTGTCATACATGCAAATCAAATACACAAAACAAACAAACTTATGCATAATAATTTGTAGGTCTTATACAGTCATGATATTCCAGGGTCTCGGGAGTTGAGATGTTTGGGTTTGCAAATTACTACCCTATATCTAACACGTTCCAAAATAGTCTAAAACGGATAGGCCCGATCGATCGGGGGGGGGGGGGGGAAGCAACAGGACCCGGGAGTTTCTCCCAAGTATCTTACGTGAAGATATGCCTATACCGGAGATTGTTGATGGGAACATAGGGGGCGGAAGCGGGGGGGGGGGGGGACGGCCCCCTAAATTTTTTTGTTGATAATCTTTTTTTTTTCTTGTCAATTTTTTTTCCTGCGTGATCCCCCTAAATTCACGTGGACCCCCTGAAACGTGTGTTGCCCCCCCTAAAATTTAGGTTGATGACCTTTTTTTTTCCTTGTCAAAAATTTTAGGTAAGCAACTCCTAAAATTTAGGTTGATAACCCTTTTTTGTGGGCGCTTGTCAAATTTTTTACCTGTGTCCATGAAAATTCAGGTGGACACCCCTAAATTTTTTGGCTTCCGCCGCCAATGGATGGGATGATCTTTGTTGGGGGAGCTCGTGGAGAACGTAAACACACAAACACGATGGTGGATGATGAAGTTTCCATGTCAGGGGCACGGGGGGGGGGGGGGTGGAGGAGGGGAGGTCACTGCCTTTCGGGCTGCCTTTATTCCCAGCTATGTTCCGTGCATGTAAACATGCACATCGACATATCATGACAAGAGTTGCGCTCGGATACATACATGGAGCTATATTCAGTGCATTCGCCTCTTTTATCGTCCATATCAGTTTATCTCGATCGAACCAGTCGACGGACGTTTGCTATATCGTGACCAGGTAAAAGAGAATAATCAAGAACCACAAGGACGTATTGTAGTTTATGCAAAGGTAAAGCAAAGAACAGAAAGGTAATTTTGGGGGGAGGGGCACAATATAGCTTCTGGAAAATCACACTCCATCCCTCCATGATCCACATAACCAAAAAAAAAAAAAAAAATCCCTACTCAACACTGTACGCAGCTCTGGGATTCTTCATGTATTTGTAGACCTGGCCGTTATTTAGCGTTATTTTCTGTTGCCGTTTTATTTGCTACTAATTTATGTCGCCAAAATATGAATTCATCAAAATCCCATGGTCTATCTATAGAGCTATTGGTCTATATTCGAGGCATACACGTGGCTTGACCCAGGCTATAGCATATACAAAATGTACAGACCAAAGGCGGATCAATGGACACTCACGAGTTCGACACCTGACAGTACATTAGATTCCCAATGAAATGCAAGCGATACACACACAACTAAACCCTTTCACCATAGAGCTATTACAGACTTCAAGGCACATGCGCTTATCACACAGAGCGGACACCGAGAGAACACAGACCCCCCCCCCCCCCCAACAAACTTCGAACTCAACAGATCACGGAGAACTGAATTCCGCCGTGGTAAGCTCCGCCTACTTTCTTACATACATCACAAGGTGGCGCTATATAATATCGATTTAAATTGGACACAGAATCATGAATCAACCGTCGAGAAGTGCATTTTTCTCTTCAAACATTGCCTCAGATTTTCAGTTTTTAAAAACACTTCCCGAATATGTTATGATCCCAAACTTTCACATGGGTATTTTTGAGTTGTTAGTCGAATGTTCATAACATTTTCAAAGAGCAATATGATAATTTTTTAAATTGCTCACAAAGTTAAGTATTCCCTTTAATGTTTGAGTATACCACCATATTGTGGTAATACCGCGTTGATAGCACAAGAATTACACTTAATTTCGACAAACATACAACAATGTAAGCACCCTGTTACAACTATTATTCTTGTCCCATAGCGGTGTTGATGAACGAATTAAATGTTGTTGAACAGCGGCTAAATATTACCTGCTATAATGAGGAAAGTGCATTAACTAGAAGACAATAACGAACTTATACAGTGTGTATAAAAAAAGTTTACACTTTTAAATAATCCTGTAAAACTTTTTATATTTGAAGTATCCTGAAGCTCTTTTTACATTTAAACATTGGTACAGATCTCTTTAGGCAATGACGTTATAACTGTCGAAAAAAAAATCCACTTTAGTAAGCAACACTTACTTTTAAAAAGATCGTGAAAAATGATTTGCGCCAAACGTGGAAATAAGATAAAAGAAGGCATTAATCCGGAAGAACATATAGACTTTACCTAGGAAGATTGATTTAAAGATTCTTTTTTTTTACATTTTTAACTTGTTCCCGTGCCAAAACAACGAGGCCACCGTGATGATATTTGCTTAAACACTGAGCTGTGATTCACATTGAATGGCTTTGGTTTGTCATTGTCAAGCTTGAGAAAGGTTTGGAGAAGCAAGTGTAAAATGAAATATGACATATGAACCCACTTTAAATTATAAAAGATATAGCGAAAGAATGTTGGAGATGACTAAAATAATAAAATTGTTTACTTTATTTCCTTAGATCAAGCTGGCGACCCCCAAAAAAGGGAAAAGGGTCTGGTTACCTACGGTAAAAATGTAAATTTGGCCATGTTGGGTGGCAAAAATGTTACAAAATGTTAAAAATTATCTGTTTTATAAGATGCAAGAAAATGTATGAGAAATTTTCCGCAAGGTCAGTTTGTGTTTGCCTTAAGTTTTCCATGACACAGCGTGAAAATGAGCATTTCTGCGCAAACCGATTTCTGAGAGTCTCACAAAAATTGGCAATCTTCACTCATTTGTAAGATTCTGTTAAAAAAATGTACTTTCGTTTGATAGATGGGACCCCAAAACCAAGAAAATATGTAAAAAAAAAATCTTCCCATGTTTTTATTTTTCCATTCCCAGGACTTTTACAAAGTGTAAATTTTTTGTTGATACACACTGTAGAACACATTTTTAGAGAGGTATGGGTGCACCCCCAAGTTCCCACGCACACCCTGGACGCAAAAATATCTTTGAAATGCGTTTCACTCATCATCCTCATGGTTCTTATCATGTTTATTAAATGCTTCGTGGATAACCTTTAGCAATATCGATTGACTGGTAGCAAATTAAATGATGAGTCTGCAAGCAGTGGCGTATACTACGGGGGGGGGCATGGGGGCACGTGCCCAAAATCGGCTGGCCAAAAAAGGGGGGAAAAGGAGAAAAAAGAGGGAGACAGGAAAAGAAACGTAGTGGGAGAGAAGAAGTTATTGTTCATTATAATGTTATTATTATGATATAACTGTGTTGTTACATAACATAATGAACATTCTTTTTCTTATACTTGTCTTTTCTTATACTTTTTGTCTCGCCCACTAGAGGTGAAGGCGAGACTTAGGGATCCAAATGTAGTCCTTCGTCCGTCCGTCACAAATCTAATGACACATAACTCCACAACCGTAAGGTGCTTTTCAACCAAACTTGGATGGTAGATGGACTTGGGGACCTGCGTGTTATGCTGCAGTTGGAGGTCATATGGTAGGTCAAAGGTCATTATCAGGTCATCGTTAAAGTTTACATGCAAGACTCTCTTATGACACCTAACTCCGCAACCGTAAGTCGATTTTCAACCAAACTTGGATAGTAGATGGACTTAGGGGACCTGCATGTTATGCTGCAGTTGGAGGTCACATGGTAAGGTCAAAGGTCATTTTCAGGTCAACGTTAAAGTTTACATGCATGATGCAAGACTCTCTTATGACACCTAACTCCTCAACCGTAGGTCACTTTTCAACCAAATTTGGATGGTAGATGGACTTAGGGGACCTGCATGTTATGCTGCAGTCGGAGGTCATATGGTAAGGTCAAAGGTCATTTTCAGGTCAACGTTAAAGTTTACATGCAAGACTCTCTTATGACACCTAGCTCTGCAACCGTAAGTCACTTTTCAACCAAACTTGGATGGTGGATAGACTTGGGGGACCTGCATGTTATGCTGCAGTCGGAGGTCACACGATAAGGTCAAAGGTCATTTTCAGGTCAACCTTACCTAACTCCGCAGCCGTAAGGTGCTTTTCAACTAAACTTGGATGGTAGATGGACTTGAGGGACCTCCATGTTATGCTGCAGTTGAAGGTCACATGATAAGGTCAAAGGTCATTTTCAGGTCAACATTAAAGTTTACTCGCAAGGCTCTTAAGGCAAGTGTTATTCCTTCCCAGTCATATTACAATGAAGTTTTGATACAATTCTGTTGCATGCTCTCGCGAATCACGATATTTCTGGTTATTTTTATGCGTGGGCGAGACACAAAATTGCTTTTGCCTTGTTTAAATATTTGTCATTGGATTGTACACGTCGATGCAAACAGGGTACTTTGGATGTCGCATATCGGAGAGTAACGCTTCAGTAATTTGTAAACAGACCAACGTAATCGACGTGACAATGAAAGTGCATTACCGTAACTCTACGCTTTACGTTTATAATGCCCTAAAGCCCCTTTGTCACCAGATTCTATGCAGACTGTGATTGAATATGGCATACGCAGGAAGAGGGGGACTCGTGGAGGCAAAGTGAGCAAACGGAGTTTACCAGTCAGTTACTTCTTGGGGGAAACCCCGATTTCAGCGACAGTCAAGTGTGAATTATAAAAACCTTGTATTTATGCCAACAAGCAATTTTCCCACCATCACCAAGGCCAGGAACCAGAAGACGGTGATGTATGTATTTCCAACACTGTATATGGTCAATTTGAGATCAATTGCTAACAAATTCGATGAACTATATGCAGTGATCAAAATGTATAACGTAGATGTGTGTCCAATATCAGAATCGCAGAATCGATAGGTTGTAAGGGTTTACAGGCATACACAGTATTGTTTGCACTAGAAGCTTTCATATATATTACTGAGGACTACTTGATACATGTAAGGGAGGGGAGTGCGACTTTGGGGAAAGCTGCTAAAGCTATGGTCTTGGTTATGAGTTATCTGTAGAATAAAGCCTTTTAATGTTATTGTGTGACTCTAAAACTATCCTGTCTGAAGTCTGGTTCTTGTTCAGGTATTCTACCCCTTTCATTTGGCGTTGTCAGCAGGATTGGATGTTACTGGACAAGGAAGATTTTTATGGATTGTTTTTGGATTGTTTGATGGTTCATTGCATTGTGATTTGTGTAGTCCCTGGTGCTGCACTGACAGTACACACCACAGCACAGTAGTGTGTGTGCAGATATATGTGACTGTATCACTACTATTCATGCACATACATGTGTGTATAGCCATACACACTCAAGGTTAGTGTTGTCTATGAATGATCATATCATTACTCTTTGCTGTGCTATTTCCATTTGACTCATGAGTGTGAAATTAAGTTTGAAATTGTGCCAGTCATTCTAGAATCTGAATCTAGATCTTAAGTCAACCAACCTAGTTACATAAAGTAAAATAAATTAGCAAAGTATAATCTCAATCATTCACTCTCATTTTTCTAGCTCCTCACTTCTTCTTGTTGAATGTTCTCCTGACCTTCGACCTTTTCTTATTCTTTCATTCTTTTTTCTTTCCCCTTTGTTTTTCTGCGCCGCCAAATTAGGTGACTGAACGATAGGTCTGTTGTTAGACGGTCAATAATTTGTAATGTTTTATGTTAATTAGAATATAATTCAGTGAGTGAAAACTGAAGTGAGTAAAGAAAGTAAATAACAAGTGTAACTTGCTCTGGATATACAAATCAAACAAATCCTGGGTTATAGGGCCTAGTAACAGATCTAACATCTATTACACAATTAATGGATAGGGAAAATAAACAGGTTAAAAGAATTGAATAAGGAAAGAAACAGACTCTTAATACAAAAGGTTTTAAAATATAAACATTTATTACTAATACTTGAGACTTACGCATAAATTAAACTAAATAAATAAGACTAATCAGTCAAATCGAACACATGAATAAGTAAACAAATAAAAAAAAATAAATAAATACAGGTAAATAAAGACACACAAGCAAACTCTTCACTCTGGATCTTATAGATAATCTTAAATATAAACACATGGAGTAATGCATAAATAGTAAAAGATTTATTTGAGACATAACAAAAAAAATATTATTCAATTTAACATTAAATATTGGGTTTTGCTACATTCTTACCATGGATCGAAGTACATATTTGAATCACTTTACTGCAGAATACATTGGGAGGTTGTGTGAGTTGAATCATATTGATGTGATTAAAGTAAAAACAAAAGAAGAAAGAATCAATTGCTTAAGTCAGTTACCACAGATGATTGAAGAGACTACTCCATCTAGTGCTCAGCCCAGTCAGACAGGTATGAGTGCTGAAGATTTGGCTCGCTTGATGAAGGAGATGGAGATGTCTCGTTACCAAGAGACCAAGCAGCTATGCGAGTCTCTGATGAAGATGACTGTAAGTCCACAGGCTAGGGTAGAATATAGGTTACCAGGGCTCCACAGACTAACAGGAGATGATGATATATCATGTTATCTCAACACTTTTGAACGTATGGCAACAGCGGAAGAGAGGCCTAGACATGAATGGGCTAAATTGCTGGAACCGTACTTGACAGGGAAGGCCCAACAGGCTTTTCACTCCTTGAGCTATTCAGATAAGGAAAATTATGATGCTGCTGTACAGGTTATCCTACGGAGGTATCAGCTACCCCGGAAGCCTATAGAGTTAAATTCAAAACCGATAGTAAACAAGGTGAAGAAACCTTTGAGGAATATGCAAACCGTCTCCAGGACAACTTCTGCAGGTGGCTGGAAGTAACGCCTTCCACGTTTCACAACCTGAAGTCAGACGGTGCTTTGATCTGATCATGATTGATCAGTTTTTGAGCACTGTGGTTGATGAAACATTACGGCTGAAACTTAGAGAGCGCAATGAATGCTCACTCATTGCCTTAGCCCGCACAGCAGATGAGTTGCTCTTGCATAGGCGAGCTAATTCAGTAGCTCGCAGAGATGAGGCAAATTTCAGGAAGAAGCATGGTGGTACGACTGATATTCGTCCAAACACTGCTAGTTATTCCCAAGGTCATACTAACTCAAATCCTAACCACAGAGGGACATTTAATCAGAATTGTTACCGCTGTGGCCAGCTGGGGCATAGGATTGTGGATTGCCCCATGCCACCCCCAGTAAGGTCTGCCAAATACACCTTCACACCCAACACACAAACACCTGCACCAAACACAATACAACATAGTTCAGAAACAGGCAACTGTAACTTTGTAGCTCCAGATGAGTTAATGACTCCTAACTTGTCAGATGTTCCAAAGAAAGGACTACCCATGATGGAACTTGTTCTGAGAGGAGAGACAGAAGCATATGTTAAGACATATGGGCTAGTAGACTCTGGGTCTACGGTTTCGCTCCTGCCATCAGATCTCTGTGACAAGTTGTCTTTACCTGTGACCCCTTGCAGTGAGGGTACCACTCTGAAAATTCTCGGAGAAATGACCGTGATTCCACATGGGGTAACAAGTGCAGAAGTAGAGTTCGGGGTTAGTACCTTGCAGGTTAAATTTCAGGTAGTCAAGACGTTGCCAGCTCCAGTTCTTTTGGGAGTGGATTTTGCTCATGCAGTAAAATTGGTATTGGATTTTGGCGAAGGGTGCTTTGGAACCAGTTTCGGGGTTGAAAAACCTGTAAAGTTTCCTATGCTAGGAATGCAGTCTGGAGAGCCAGAGTACCCAGATTATGAACTCGACGAGGGCAGGGATACTATCCCTGTATCTTGTGGAACCAAGTTAGATGTTTCAGCTACTGAGCAGGCAGAGCTTGAGTCACTCCTGGGTGATTTCAAGGATGTTCTTTGTGACATTCCAGGTTTCACAGATGTTGATTGCCATCACATTGATGTGGGTGACGCTACACCTTCTCGTTCACATCCTTATCGGATTGGTCCTGAGCGGAAAAGAGCCCTAGATGAAGAAATATCGAAACTCTTGGAATGTGGGAAGATAGAGCCCTCATCATCTCCCTGGGCTTCCCTGTTGTCATGGTGCCGAAGAAGGGAGGCACTTATCGCATGTGTGTAGACTACCGCAAGTTGAACTCTGTTACAAAGATTGATGCGTATCCTATGCCGTCAGTCGATGACATCCTCCAGTCTTTGCATGGAGCTCAGGTGTTTTCTTCGTTAGACCTGAAAAGTGGTTATTGGCAAATGGGAATGGCTCCTGAAGACGGGAGAAGACTGCCTTCATTTCTGAAAATGGTTTGTTCCAGTTTAAAGTCCTGCCCTTTGGGGTTGTCAATGGGCCAGCTAGCTTTCAGAGATTGATGTATAAGGTCCTTGGGGATCTCATTGGGAGGTGTTGCTATGTCTACCTAGATGATATTGTATGTTTTTCTGGTAGCCCACAAGAACATTACAGAGACCTGAGGGAGGTATTGACCAGATGAAGAGCTGCTGGTCTTACTGCTAATGTTGAGAAATGTCAGTTCTTACATAGGGAGATGAGGTATCTTGGACATTTCATTGGAGCTGATGGCCTAAAGCCTGACCCAGATAAGGTGTCTGCTATCAGAGATTATCCGGTGCCTACCTCTGTCAAGGAACTAGAGAGATTCCTGGGCATGATTGGATGGTATCAGAAATTTGTCCCTGGGTTTGCAGATAAGGCTGCCCCACTATATGCCTTGAAGAAAAAGAATGCCATGTGGGAGTGGACGGACGAATGCACCATAGTGTTTCACAGGTTGAAAGAGGCGCTCATGTCGAAACCAGTGTTAGGATACCCCAACAAGTCTTTGCCGTTTGTTGTTCACACGGATGCCAGTAATGTAGGTCTAGGGGCTATTCTAATTCAGAAACAAGACTCCCTGACCAAGACCATAGCTTATGCAAGCCGGACCTTGTCAAGTGCGGAACGGAGTTACAGTACTACCGAGAAGGAATGTCTGGCAATAATCTGGGCCCTAGAAAAATGGAGGCCTTACCTAGAAGGCAGACAATGTAAAGTTGTGACAGACCATCAAGCCCTGTGTTGGCTCTTCAGAAAAAGGAAGCAAGGGAGTAGACTTGCTCGATGGGTACTACGCTTGCAGGACTACAACTTACAGGTGGTGTATCGCCGGGATCCCAACACCATGTCCCAGATGCTCTTTCAAGATGTGGTGGAGAATCTGCAGTAGTTGGAGCAGTTGAGAAAATCCATGCTAACTCTTGAAGTGATAATGACGAGAAATGTGCTGATCCTAACTGCATTTACCCAGAGGATGATGCATTAGACTGGGTGTTCTGCGATCAATGTAGACGTTGGTACCACCAAAGCTGTGTTGGTATCACTCGGGAGGAGGCAGAGATGATGGATCTCTACACCTGCCCTTCGTGCCTACCAGATGAAGCTCCAGGACCTGAGAATGTGGACAATCCGATTCTGATCCCAGAACTCGATTCAACACTATGCCGCGAGGCCCAGAGGCGCGACATTCAACTCCTACCCCTTATCTTGAACTTGGAGAGGGGTGACCTTGACTTCAAACCTGCACATTCATATGAAATGAAGAATGGGCTTCTGTGGAAGAAGGACGGTCGTTTAGTAGTTCCCAGTGAACTACAAAACGCTGTGATGAATGAGTGCCACAGGAAACCTGCCGCCAGGCACTTGGGACGGCGGAAAACTCTCGCTCGACTAAAAAGTAACAACTTGTGCTGGAGGGGAATGTCTCAAAAAGTCTGCAGTTTCGTCCGAGCTTGCAAAGTTTGTCAGCAGACCAAACCTGTCTACCAGAAGAAAGCAGGTATGATGCTCTCCACATCGTCATCTAAGCCTTGGGAGATTGTTGGAGTAGACTTGATGGGACCCTTTCCCAAGAGCTATGGTGGACATGAACATATACTGGTTGTAGTGGATCACTACAGCAAGTACACGGAAGTGATCCCCCTAAAGTCTTCAAGCAGCCAGGTGGTATCGTGCACATTGGTCCGTCAAGTGTTCTGTCGGTATGGACCCCCAAGAAACTACTGTCCGACAATGGTCCACAGTTTCGGGCAAGGGCATTAGCAGCAGTGTGTAAGGAGTGGGGAGTGGAACAGGTCTTCATTACCCCCTTACCACCCACAGACTAACTGGGTGGAGAGAGTCAACAGAACCTGAAGGCCATGGTTCAGTCCTATGTGTCAGGGGATCATCGCTCATGGGATGTACACCTAGCAGAATTTGGCTTCGCTTTGAACACTTCTACTCATGATACCCTTGGGACAGAACCAGCACTCCTCATGTTTGGGAGAAGGCTAAACACTCCCCTCAGCAACAAGCTTGAAACTAACCCTTCTGATGGTGTTAGCCAACCCAGTGTGGAGGACATTGTACAGCGTAGTGGACTAGCGAAGGGTAAAACCAAGCAACACTATGACAAACGGAGAAGAGAGAACAATATTAAGGAGGGAGATCATGTGCGGGTCAAGACCTACCCGATATCCGATGCAAAGAAGTGCTTCACTGCAAAGCTTGCTCCCCGTTGGTCGGAAATGTACGTAGTGACCAAGCAACTGACTCCCGTAAACTTTGAGATTGTGAATGAAAAGAATAAGGAAAAAACTCGCATTGTCCATGTCGACCAGCTAAAACTGTGCCCATGACTTCATCGGCAATGGACTATGAACATTGTGAAAACTATTGGTCGAGTAATTCCTGAGAACTCAGTTATGTAACAAAGGCAGTATATAAACCAACAAAATCTGATGTGAACTAGATCTAATTTACTAAATGAAACTTGCATGCATATATAACTGTATGATTACATCATGTACCAACCATATCGTTCTTGAATACTCAGTTACATGTATACAACAAATCAAAACATCAAACAACCAAAAGAAATGTGTATATTGTGTTGAAACTAAAGTATGATTGTAAGCATCTGAACATCATTTGTTTTAAGTCGAAAATACTTCATTGAAACCTCTTTAAATATTTCCAACTGCATGCCTCATTACAATTTAGATACTAAAGTTTTGAAAATTGAGTATGCAAATGTGTCACTGCGAAGCTACATATTACCATGTACAAAATTATGTTGATACTGTTTGTTCTTGATATTTTGTTATCAGCCAGCATTTTTCCAGTTTGGATAAATTTTGATTGGTTCTTTTGCTTTTGCTGTTCTCATCCTTCAGCTGCGCTGGGATGTTTTAAGGTGTTTTATTGCCTATTAATGTTTGTTAGCTTTTGGACGGTCAAAAGGATAAGGATATGACACCTCCAGACTTGTTAAATTGCTATTTGCAGTTTCATACTGTACATGTACATGCATGTTATATCTGATTTATTGGGGGAATCTTGTCACATGAATTATTGATAAGACATGTTAATGTATCGCATTTAGTCCTTTGTTTATTCAGTCAAATGAGTATTGTTACGATACCGCAACAAATAACAAAGAAGATTTTTAAATGTAAAGTTTAAATTTTCCTTTTTTTATTACAGGAAATAATTATACATAAATAAAACAAATAATGATCTTACATAAATCTCTTGAAGTGTCCGATGTAAAATCCCGAAGTGATGATGCTATATCCAAGTAATAATCCAAATGATAAAAATCCCAGTTGACTGGCGAAAATTCACAATGATGGCGATGATGAAACTGATGTTGAAGTCCGATGAATAATAAGAGTCACTGCAACGAGTTGAAATGTCCGTGAAGACGATGTTGATGATGATTAACAGTCAATTTCAGCAATCCATGGGTTGAAGCGTGTTCATTGAACAGGTTGATGATGTTGATGATCTCGATGAGAACTGATAATTTCTCTCTCAAAATAACTGCAAACAGTTCATTGATGCATAAACTGCTCTGATCTGATCTGGTGAAGTGATCTCATATGATGTGATGGTGTGATGATGATCTTGAAGAATCCGCCAGCTTTATATAGTTTGCAGCTATTCTTCTAGAATTCACTATTAAGGAAGGTTCTAGCATTTTCTTTAAAAAAACTTTCTCCTTTCAGGAGCAGTCAAAATCCAGAACACTCTTGAATGACCTCATTGAAATCAAGAGTGTCAATAGCATAGCTAAGCCTATTGTTCCTAATCTCTATTCAGAAATAACAATACAACTCCTTGGCCTTTTAAATAGGCAAGGCCTGCATAATAAAAAGACATCTGGAACGTTCTTACAAACATGCTGTGGAATGTACTTGATCATTCTAGGCTATTCTTAAAGAGGAAATAACTATACTGCTTTCACAATTCCTCTACAATTATTCTCATATATAACACCTCCCCCACCGGGGAAAAGAAAGCTTTACCGTAGTAAAGGTTTCTTTAAGATTACTTTTTTTCTTTTAACTGTTCAAAGTCATCTTGATAAATCATTTACAGTTATCGTGTACAAAGATATAGTACTTAATGAACATGTTAAAATAAATGAACATCAAAAATGTTTTCTTCAAATGACACACTTGGTCAAAATCATGAATAATTTCACTTTTTATACTCTTGATAGAGCATCAGCAATTACATTATTCTTTCCTTTATGTGTACAATTTTCAAAGGGAATGGTTGGAGCATTAGGCTCCATCTATACAGTCTTTGATTCTTTGTTTTGAATTTTTCCAAAAACACAAGAGGATTGTGATCTGTATAGACTGTAATCTCTCCATTGGTTAGATACACCTCAAACTGCTGAAGGGCTAGTACGAGACTCAGGGCCTCTTTTTCAATAGTTGAGTACTTCTTCTGAAATCTATTGAGTTTCTTAGAGAAGTAGCACACTGGTTTTTCGATGCCTTCTTCATCTTCTTGGAGCAATACTGCTCCTACTCCAACATCACATGCATCAATAGCTACTTTGAATGGCTTTGTGAAGTTTGGAGCTACCAAAACAGGCTCATTCACCAAAATGGCCTTTAATTTCTCAAATGATCTTTGACATTCGTCAGACCAAACATACTTCACTTTTGCCTTCAGCAGGTTTGTCAGAGGACTAACCACTGTACTGAAATTTGGAACAAATTTCCTGTAGAAGCCACTCATACCTAAGAATCTGAGCAATTCTTTCTTAGTTGTAGGAATTGGGAAGTTTAAGATAGCTTGTATCTGGGCTTCTCTTGGTAGCACTTGCCCTTGACCAACCACATGACCAAGATATGTGACTTTTGCCTTGGCAAATTCACTTTTCATCAGATTCACTACTAGATTGGCTTTGTCCAGCCTGTTAAACAGTGCTCGCAAATGATTCAGATGATCATTCCAAGTATCACTGTATACTAGGATGTCGTCAATGTATACGACACAATTGTCAAGTCCGGCAATCACTTGATTTGTCAACCTTTGGAAGGTTGCTGGTGCATTTTTCATTCCAAAAGGCATGACTTTGCATTGAAACAAGCCTTCAGGTGTGACAAAGGCTGATATCTCTTTGGCTCGGTCAGTCAGTGGCACTTGCCAATATCCTTTAAGCAAGTCTATCTTTGTGATATAGGCAGAATTTCCAACCCTATCAATACAATCTTCTAACCTAGGAATTGGATACGAGTCAGTCTTAGTTACTGCATTTACCTTCCGGTAATCAATGCAAAATCTCTGAGAGCCGTCTGGCTTTGGAACCATTACAATGGGAGAACTCCAACTACTCTGACTCGGTTCGATTATGTCATTTTCTAACATAAACTGTATTTCCTTATTCACCATTTCCAACTTGCTTGGATTGAGCCTATAAGGATTCTGTTTGATAGGTCTTACATCACCTACGTCTACATCATGTACAGTTAAAGGTGTACGACCTGGTTTGTCTTTACACACATTTTCATATTCTCTTAACAGGCCAGATATATCATTTCTTTGATCTTCAGGCAGGTGTTTTAATGCCTCATCCATGTTTCCTAACATCTCTGAGTTAGATAACTTTACACCACATGGTTCGTTCTTAGATACATCTGTATAAGACAATTCATTATCTGTCTTTCCATAGTATTCTTCTTCATGAACATTTACATGTTTTTCTTCTTCTTTGACCTGTGTTGTACCTATTGGCTGACTAGCCTCTCGCTCAAAGTATTCTTTCAACATGTTTACATGACAAACTCTTTGAGACTTTCTTCGATCAGGGGTACTGATCACATAGTTGACATCATTCAATTTCTTTTTGACTATGTAGGGACCACTAAACCTAGCTTTCAAGGGCTCACCTTGCAAAGGCAACAACACTAACACTTTGTCTCCAGGCTTGAAACTTCGCTCTTTTGCATTTTTGTCAGCTTGAGCTTTCATTTTTCCCTGCGACTCTTTCAAGTGTTCCTTAGCCACATCACAAGCTTTTGAGAGCCTTTCTCTAAACTTTGACACATAGTCTAGAAGGTTTACATCATCATTCTGAACCATAAACCTCTCTTTGATAAGCTTTAGAGGACCCTAACCTCATGACCATAGACCAATTCAAATGGACTAAAACCTGTGGACTCATTCGGGGAATCCCTAGTTGCAAACAGTAGGAATGAGATACCTTTATCCCAGTCATCGGGATAGTCTTCACAATAAGCCCTAATCATGGTCTTCAAAGTCTGATGATAGCGTTCTAACGCTCCTTGGGACTGTGGGTGATAAGCAGAGGACTTGATCTGCTTTATTCCCAACTCCTTCATAACTTGCTGAAATATTCCTGACATGAAATTTGACCCTTGATCAGATTGAATTTCCTTCGGCAGACCGTACCTAGTGAAAAACTGCACTAACGCCTGCACCACTGTCTTTGCAGTGATACTTCTCAAAGGTATCGCCTCTGGAAACCGTGTAGACAAGTCCATAATCGTCAGGAGAAATCTGTGACCCGACCTCGTTCTGGATAAGGGTCCGACATAATCAACAAGAACCCTAGTAAAAGGTTCATCAAATGCAGGAATTGGTATCAATGGAGCAGGCTTGATAGAAGGCTGTGCCTTACCAATAATCTGACATGTGTGACATGTCTTACAGAAATGCACAACATCTTTGTGCATCTTAGGCCAATAGAAATGCCTCATAATTCTATCTTCTGTCTTCCGAATACCGACATGACCTGCCATAGGTAACTCATGAGCCATTTTCAGAATATCTGTGCGGTAACAAGGAGGAACTACAACCTGGTGAATTATACACCAATCTTCATCAGCTGGTCTCCGGGGAGGTCTCCACTTCCTCATCAAAATGTCATCTTTGACATAAAAGCACTCAGGAACCTTATCAGCCTCAGCCTCAGAACATGCTTTTTGTGACAAGCTTTTTAATTCTGGGTCTGCCTGTTGTGCCTGTCGAAGAGAGGATTTACTAAACAAACTATCATTGTTAGCAAAAGAGCCTTCAACACTATCCCCATTCAAATCCTTGAAAAAGGTTTCAGCTAACCAGACATCAGTACTCTCCTCTACATCAGCAGATTCCGCATCATCCTTTTCAGCTCTACGAGTCTGAGACCTAGTAACAACACAATCCGGGAAAATCCCTGGAAAATCTTCCTGCAACAATTCAGTTTCAGCTACCTCAACGGGCTTTTCCGAAACCACTGGAGATGCAACAACTTTATCTCCAGCCAAGTCGTTACCTAACAAGAAATCAACACCTTTCATGGGTAATTCTGGAACGACACCAACAGTCACAGGACCACTAACTAGGTCACACTTTAAGTCGACCTTATGCAAAGGAACCGACATGAAATTTGGGCCAATACCTTGAACTAAGACGTTGGCATTCTCTGAACTCTCGGAGGAAGAGCCGAATCCCCTGGCACCATCAGGGACTGTGCAGCCCCTGTATCCCTAAGGATCACCACTGACCTACCAGCAGCACCAGTCGAACAAGGGGATACTTCACCATCATGCAAAAAACTTCTAAAAGTTTCATCAACCTGCTTGACTTTATCAGCAAATTCTAGAGAAACACTCTCAACATCTCGATTGGGCTCTGATGGAACAAACTCCATCACGGGAACACTTGTTTGCTTGACAAAACCATGTCTTTCTTAACTTTGGTTGGCATTCCAACCAATTTCCAACATGATTCTTTCAAATGTCCCGATTTATGACAATGAGTACAAATTTTGGAACTACGACTCTCAGACCTTTTGGTTGATTCTGTGCCCCCACTAGCCTGATTCTTGTTAGCGTCTTTGTCCTTGCTTGCATATTTTCCCTCACTAGGTTTATTGTGGGATTCAAATGACCCTTTACCTTTCTTTTTCCAATAATTCTTGAAAAGAGGCCTATCTCCACTACCCTTATGTGTGACCTCAAATTCATCAGCTACTATGGCTGCTTTACTGACTTCAGTAACTCTATGGTCATCTAAGTGAGATTTAATGCCAAAAGGAAGACTCTTTTTGAATTATTCTAGGAGGACAACTTCCCTAAGGTGAACAAAATCTTTGTCAACTTTCAGTGATCTGTACCACTTATCGAACATCATTTCTTGTTCCCTAGCAAATTCAACATACGTCTGGCCTGATTGTCTTTGCATGTTCCTAAATTTATGTCTGTACGCTTCTGGTACTAACTCATATGCATTGAGAATTGTTTCTTTTACTGTAGCATAGTCACATGATTGCATTTCAGAGAGCGAAGAATAGACTTTTGCAGCCTTTCCAACGAAAACACTTTGGAGGAGAAGAGTCCAGTATTCCTCGGGCCAATTCAGTCTCTTGGCCACTTTTTCAAATGACACAAAATATGTATCAACTCCCTCTTCATCAAATTTTGGCACAAGGCGTATATTTTTCGCCACATCAAAGCATTGGGTAGATTTATCTTTAGCAGAGTTAGTATTTGCATGAGCTAACTCCATTTCTTTCAACTTTAACTGGTACTCCAATCTCATTTTCTCCATTTCAATGTTTTCTCTGATTCTTTCCTTTTCAAGGTTTTCTTTGATTTTCTCTTTCTCGACATTCTCTTTCATTTTCATTTCCATTTCAAACTTTGCAAGTTGAATCTGAGCATCATCTGAAACAGTAACAGAAATTTCAGACTCCTCTGTAAGCTTCATGTGACTAGCTAACAAGTCAATTATCTCTGCCTTCTTTAATCCTGGGGCTAGAGATACACCAAAATGATCACAAACTGTTATCAAATCATCTTTCTTCAGTGACTTCAAATGATCATATGACAATTCTGTCTTTGCAAGAAATTCTTCAACATCAAATGTAGCCATAGTGAATATACACAAATACAAGCACGTAATAACACAGTACAGTATATTCTAGAACTTTCCAAAATGTTTCCAATTCAAATTGGCTTTTGTTTCAAATTGACTTTCGTCTCAAATTGGCTTTCGTTTCCTGAAAAAACTGGTTTTAATTTCAAATTGGCTTTAAATTTGGTTTTCGTTTCAAATTGCCTTGGCTTGTACAAATTTGGTTTCCGTTTCCCGGACAAGCCCCCAAAATTATTTGTTACGATACTGCAACAAATAACAAAGAAGATTTTTAAATATAAAGTTTAAATTTTCCTTTTTTTTTATTACAGGAAATAATTATACATAAATAAAACAAATAATGATCTTACATAAATCTCTTGAAGTGTCCGATGTAAAATCCCGAAGTGATGATGCTATATCCAAGTAATAATCCAAATGATAAAAATCCCAGTTGACTGGCGAAAATTCACAATGATGGCGATGATGAAACTGATGTTGAAGTCCGATGAATAATAAGAGTCACTGCAACGAGTTGAAATGTCCGTGAAGACGATGTTGATGATGATTAACAGTCAATTTCAGCAATCCATGGGTTGAAGCGTGTTCATTGAACAGGTTGATGATGTTGATGATCTCGATGAGAACTGATAATTTCTCTCTCAAAATAACTGCAAACAGTTCGTTGATGCATAAACTGCTCTGATCTGGTGAAGTGATCTCATATGATGTGATGGTGTGATGATGATCTTGAAGAATCCGCCAGCTTTATATAGTTTGCAGCTATTCTTCTAGAATTCACTATTAAGGAAGGTTCTAGCATTTTCTTTAAAAAAACTTTCTCCTTTCAGGAGCAGTCAAAATCCAGAACACTCTTGAATGACCTCATTGAAATCAAGAGTGTCAATAGCATAGCTAAGCCTATTGTTCCTAATCTCTATTCAGAAATAACAATACAACTCCTTGGCCTTTTAAATAGGCAAGGCCTGCATAATAAAAAGACATCTGGAACGTTCTTACAAACATGCTGTGGAATGTACTTGATCATTCTAGGCTATTCTTAAAGAGGAAATAACTATACTGCTTTCACAATTCCTCTACAATTATTCTTATATATAACAGTATTTTACGCTGATGAAACAAAGGGTAAAAATGTCTGTTAAATTGCTAGCGTCAAGTTCGTATATGAATGTTTTATTGAACTTATATGTGGAGTATCGTTGCATGTACTAATGACAAGACATGATATTGTATGTATTACATTTGATTCATTGTGGTTAATAAAAACCCATAGGGTTATTTTAGTGGGGGAGAGTGTAAGGGTTTACAGGCATACACAGTATTGTTTGCACTAGAAGCTTTCATATATATTACTAAGGACTGCTTGATACATGTAAGGGAGGGGAGTGCGACTTTGGGGAAAGCTGCTAAAGCTTTGGTCTTGGTTATGAGTTTTCTGTAGAATAAAGCCTTTTAATGTTATTGTGTGACTCTAAAACTATCCTGTCTGAAGTCTGGTTCTTGTTCAGGTATTCTACCCCTTTCAAGGTCATACATGTACTTTCTGTATAAATGGCTACATACAACTGTCTAAGAGTCGTTCCAGTCGCTTTGGGAGGAGTCCTTGTGTAAGCTCGTGATGATCTGTACCCCAGTGGACATGTATATTGTATTACCAGTTGTGATAATTATGTTTTCTATTCGCAATTGTCCGCTTCCCTCGCTCTCTTATCTTCCTATACCTTGCGTATGTAGTAATTGGGCCATGTACTTACAGTAGCCTTTATGTATATGTGTATAAGTCTATGTATTGATCTACTATGTATTAAGTCTGTGTGTGTGCTGTGTGTGCGAGGAGCGCTCCTGGTTGAAGCAGCCTTGATATGCTCCTACGCCTGCTACGTGTGTGCGTTGCACAGCACGTACACAAGCTGATGGTGCTGAGAGATAGGATCCAGACACCAGGGGCGGTATTCTGAAAACGTTCTTATCTTTTTCTTATCTTTTGTTCTTATCTTTGTTCTTATCTTGCTTTCCATCCAATGCTGAGCGCGTAAATTTATAATTCGCGCATATGATACAAAAGCGCGCTAAAAGATAAGAACAAAATGAAGATAAGTGGTATTCTGAAAACGTTCTTATCTTTTTTCTTTCTTATCTTTCATGATATTTAAGATAATATTTAAGATAGCTAGAGGGTTATCACATCTCACGATGTCTGCGTTCTTTCTTGCTAAAAATGGATAGCCACTGGTAGTAACAAGTATTCCTCCCACCGTTTCTTTCATTCACCCTTTATTTTGCCTGTCTCTTTTTTCTATCCTTTTTTTTCTTCTTTCTTTCTTTATTTCATTTATTTATTTTCACTTTTTCTTCCTTTCTTTCTGTTTGTCTTTTTTCCTTTCTTTCATTCTTCATTTTGTTTTATTCTTTTGAATCTTTTAACTTCTTCCTTATTTTTCTTTTGCGTTATTTTATCTATTCTTTCCTTTTCTTTTTTATTGAATATATTTCCGTTAAAAACAAATAACAATACATATAAAATGATACATGTGAATTGATAAATGAAAAATGGGAGGATGGGCCTACACAGCAGCATCAATCCCATGATTGGGAGGGGTCCTTCCTTTTTTTATTTTCACTTTACGATTTTATTCCTTTTTTCTTTACTAAGTTTATATTTTCTTTCCCCTTTTTACTCTTTCTTTCTGTTTTTCTTTTCCTTTCATCCTTCACTTTATGTATTTTTTTAAATCTTTTTATTTCTTCATTCTTTTTCTATCTTTCATTCATTCTTTCCTCTTTATATTTGTTGTTTTTTATTCATTCATTTTTTTTTCTTTCTTTCCTCCTTCCCTTAATTTTCATATTTTTTCCCTTCATTTTTTTTCTGTTTTCTTTCTCTTATAATTTCTTTCATTTTATTTTTGGGGTTCTTTTTTTTTGCGTTCGTTCATTTGCTCTTTCTTTCATTCTTTTTATTTCTGCTTTATGACACTAAATGTGTGCCTTCTTTCTGACTACTTTCTTCTTTATTCTAATTTATTTTTTTTGCTCATTCTCATTTCGTTCGTTCTTTATTTACTCTTTCTTCTATTAATTTCTAAAAATCTTTTTCTTTATTCTTTCCATTTATCTTTCTTCGTTTCTTTTCATTCATTCTTCATTTTCCTGCCTTTTTATCTTCCTTGTTTCTTTCCTTCTTTGAATTTACCGTTCTTTTTATCTTTATTTAGTTTTCAATTTTGCTTTAATTTTCCTTTCATCTTTTATCTTCTCTCTCTTTATCTCTTGCCTTATTTCTTTGTTTCATTTTCCCCTTTTCTCTCTTCCTTCAGTTTTTACATATTTTTGTTCCTTCCATTTTTTAACTTGGCTTTCATTCGTTTTTTCTAACTCTTTTTTGTTCTTTATTCCTTCATTTTATCCTTTTTAATTTGTCCTTTTTCGTTTTTTTTCCTTTAAGTTTTTTTCCTTTTCCTTCTTTATTTTTCCTTCAATTTTTTATTCCTCTTTTTATCATTGATTATCATTCTATTTATTCCTCCTTTTTCTTTCTGGTATTCTTTCCTTTTTTATTTCTTTTGATTTTTTTTTATTTTCTTTTAAGTTCTTTTTGCTTGCTTTCTTTCGTTTACCTTTTCTTTCTTTCATTGTTTTTTGCTTTGATCCTTTTATTTTTTAAATTTCTGCTACCTACCTACTTTCTTTTTTCCTGTTTTTTCTTATTCGTAACTGCTTTCTTTACCTTTTTTTTCTTTACTTTCTTTCTTCCTTTATTTTGTGCACGTGTCTCGAAATAATAATCAGTCATTGCGTATAAAATGCCTATTTCGCGCAATGCGCCAGAAACAGTGTACGCGCAGCGCCCATGATATTCTCTTCACAAATAAGGAACGCTTCTATTGGTTAAACTGCCAATATAAAGCGCATTTTGATTGGTAATATCTTAAAAATGGGCGTGTTGAAGATAAGAAGGAGGCAGTCCTTACAGAGATAAGAACGCGTTAAGAAGATTTTCAGAATACCGATTTGCAATGATTTTAGCGTCTTCTTATCTCATTGAGATAAGAACAAAGATAAGAACAAAGATAAGAACGTTTTCAGAATACCACCCCAGGAAAAGAAGACCCTGAGACGCCTTTTAGTGAGGACATCCCAGCAGCTCAGTATATAATGCATAGTGGGCAGGGCCCCGAAGCTACCGCCATTTTGTTTAATCCATTAGAAGCTAAAATAAGCCCTCATTAATATTAATTTCGTACGATGCTCCCTCGTCAACTGTGGTTTTGTACGTGTATTAGACAATACGCACATCAGCGCAATGACAAAGGTCAACTTGGAAAATTCATTAATGTATTCATTTTGTTACGCGCTCGTGACGCGAAGGATTCAGCGAATCAAGCAAGCGCAAATCTGAGACGATACGTTGCGCTTTATAAAGTATCGATATCACAAGCGATATCACTTAAAAACAAAACAATGTTTGTATTGTATTGCGTCTTAATAAAGGCCTATGCTAATTCTAAAATGGAAGATGAAAAGAGTAGATCAAGTCGCGATTAGGTAAAAAGGTGGGATTGGGGGTGGGGGCAAATCATGGTTATTACAATGATGGTATTCATTTTCACTGGTTGAGTATGAATACTGAAAAAATAACTTTCACCACTAAAAGAGTAATTTCTTGTTAAAATTATTGGAGAAGAAAAAAAAATAAAAATCTTCATGGATCCCCGTGCCTGCTTTCTTCTGGCGTCCGTTTCATAATGAATTACACTGAGCTATTTAAACATCGCTATTATTGTGATAACCGTGGGAACCTTGATTATATTGGTATTCGTAGTACCATACTAGTACTTGTAACTCATGATGAAACGGGCCCCAGTTTATCATGCTCAATATGTTTCCTGTCCCCTTTATTCTCCAGCATTTCTTACTCTGTTTTTTTTTCCATTTAATCATTTTCCCACTCATGTTCTTTTGTGCCACCTTTCTCCTACATATGAAGAGCTCACTTTTAAAAGGGGTTAGGTCCATTTTTAATCAAATTTGATTTTTATGTCTTAATTGATTTTAGTAGCTCTATAAGATGATACCATAAAAAAGTTGAAATTCCCATAAAAAAGTGAACTAAAAAAAGAAAATTCACTTTTTTTCAAAAGGGGTTATAGGTCCATACATAATTTTTCTGGAAAATAATATCTTAAAAAAATATGAATATGAAAATATGAGATTTCTTTTATACCCAATTTTTGAATTTCTAATGGTAGGGTATCATGAAAATTCATTTTCGCATAAGAATATTGCAATATGGGAGAATTTTAAAAAAATGATTTTTCTTGGAGTGACCCTAGCCCCTTTTGCTACTTAACTTTTCATATATTTCCTTCTAATTTTCCCACTTGTTATCTGTCTCCTGGTTTCCAAAAATCTCGTCTTATTTCTCTTCCACCCCTTTTGTTCCTACTTCCAACATCAGCTCTCTCACCACCCCCTCTAAATTATCTCTTCATAATCATGTGCCCCTCCATTTCTTTCTCATCTCTTTTCAACCCACTTCTCATCACTCTTTCCCTCTCTCGATCTCCGTCTCATTTTGAATTTTGCCAATTCCAAATCCCTTTCATTCAGTTAGCTCTGTACAAATACTATATGAACACAAATGAAAGACATGAAGGAATTCTCTGGTTAGTGGTGAATTTTATTAATTATCCAGAAATTATCAGAGGATTAAGCTTTACCTTTTTCTTAGGCGTATGTTAATAGTTTGAACCAAAAGAAATTTGTGTTTGTATGCGGGGGGGGCACAATTCCCCCTAATTTTTGAAGCACTGAAAAGTGCCTTTTTATGCAAGAAAATGCCCCATCACGAACGTGTACTGTGTCCCTTTCACCTGATGAGAACCTGTTTTAGGTAATACCAATTAGTGCTCTTCCTTATATGCATTTTTTACCCAAAAATGCCCCCCACGTGTTCTGTGCCCTTCCATCTGAGAGCCAAAAGTGCCCCCTCGCCTTCTTGAAAGTGCCCTTACTTGAATAACTGCCCCCTTTTACCCAAGAAAAGTGCTCCTAAAGAATTTATTCTGTGCCCCTTTCACTTGAGAAGGATCTGTTTTATGGTCACCATGACGAGTGCCCTTTGAAACAAGAAAACAATATTTTCATTTCTATGATATACTTCTGAAGGAAATACTGTGTGCATTAAGTTTAATAATTCATGTGAGTGGGGTATATAAGCAGTTTCGTACAGATAGGGGGGGGGGGGGCTTAAAGGACTCTTGCCCATAGGCGGCGGAAGCGGTGGGATAGGGGGACCTGTCCCCCCTAAATTTGAGGTGGGGGACTGTTACACCCACAAATGTAATAATCGCCCACAAATGTAATAACGCCCACAAATGTAATAACACTTTACCCACAAATGTAATAACGCCCACAAATGTAATAACACTTTACCCACAAATGTAATAACACTTTACCCACAAATGTAATAATTTCACCCACAAATGTAATAATGCACTTTACCCACAAATGTAATAATTTTTGATCGCCCACAAATGTAATAATGACTTTACCCACAAATGTAATAAATTTGAAGGGATTTTTTGGCAAATCCGTTCTAAGCTAAAATCGTATAGTAATGCGTTCATTTAGCACAAACGTGCAAAGTCTCATTTCCTGACCCGGTTAATTAACAAATTATAATATAAGTCCAAAGTCTTTATTCCAAACCCGGTTTTTTCAAAAATTATAATATAAATCCAAAGTCTTTATTCCAGACCCAGTTGTTTCAAAAATAATAATATGAGCCCAAAGTCTTTATTCCAGACCCGGTTGTTTCAAAAATTATAATATAAATCCAAAGTCTTTATTCCAGACCCGGTTGTTTCGAAAATAATAATATGAGCCCAAAGTCTTTATTCCAGACCCGGTTGTTTCAAAAATAATAATATGAGCCCAAAGTCTTTATTCCAGACCCGGTTGTTTCAAAAATTATAATATAAATCCAAAGTGTTTTTCCAGACCCTGTTGTTTCAAAAATTATAATGTAAATCCAAAGTCTTTATTCCAGACCCATTGTTTCGTAAAATAATAATATACGTCCAAAGTCTTTATTCCAGACCCGATTGTTTCAAAAATGATAATATAAGTCCAAAGTCTTTTCTCCAGACCCGGTTGTTTCGAAATTATAATATAAATCCAAAGTCTTTTTCCAGACCCTGTTGTTTCAAAAATTACAAAATAAATCAAAAGTCTTTATTCCAGACCGGTTGTTTCAAAAAATTATAATATAAATCCAAAGTCTTTTTCCAGACCCTGTTGTTTCAAAAATTACAATATAAATCAAAAGTCTTTATTCCAGACCCGGTTGTTTAGAAAAATAATTATTAAGTCCAAAGTCTTTATTCCAGACCAGGTTGTTTCAAAATTTTAATATAAGTCCAAAGTCTTTATTCCAGACCCGGTTGTTTTGAAAATAATATTATGAGCCCAAAGTCTTTATTCCAGACCGTTGTTTCAAAAATAATAATATGAGCCAAAGTCTTTATTCCAGACCCGGTTGTTTCAAAAATTATAATATAAATCCAAAGTGTTTTCCAGACCCTGTTGTTTCAAAAATCATAATATAAATCCAAAGTCTTTATTCCAGACCCGATTGTTTCGTAAAATAATAATATACGTCCAAAGTCTTTATTCCAGACCCGATTGTTTCAAAAATGATAATATAAGTCCAAAGTCTTTTCTCCAGACCCGGTTGTTTCAAAAATTATAATATAAATCCAAAGTCTTTTTTCCAGACCCCGTTGTTTCAAAAATTACAAAATAAATCAAAAGTCTTTATTCCAGACCCGGTTGTTTAGAAAATAATAATATAAGTCCAAAGTCTTTATTCCAGACCCGGTTGTTTCAAAAATAATAATATGAGCCCAAAGTCTTTATTCCAGACCCTGTTGTTTCAAAAATTATAATATAAATCCAGTCTTTATTCCAGACCCGGTTGTTTCGAAAATAATAATATAAGTCCAAAGTCTTTATTCCAGACCCGGTTGTTTAAAAACTAATCATATGATCCAAAAGTCTTTATTCTAGACCCGATTGTTTCAAAAATTATAATATAAATCCAAAGTGTTTTTCCAGACCCTGTTGTTTCAAAAATTATAATATAAATCCAAAGTCTTTATTCCAGACCCGGTTGTTTCATAAAATAATAATATAAGTCCAAAGTCTTTATTCCAGACCCGATTGTTTCAAAAATGATAATATAAGTCCAAAGTCTTTTCTCCAGACCCGGTTGTTTAAAAAATTATAATATAAATCCAAAGTCTTTTTCCAGACCCTGTTGTTTCAAAAATTACAAAATAAATCAAAAGTCTTTATTCCAGACCGGGTTGTTTCAAAAATTTAATATAAATCCAAAGTCTTTTTCCAGACCCTGTTGTTTCAAAAATTATAATATGAATCAAAAGTCTTTATTCCAGACCCGGTTGTTTAAAAAATAATAATATAAGTCCAAAGTCTTTATTCCAGACCCGGTTGTTTCAAAAATTATAATATAAATCCAAAGTCTTTATTCCAGACCCGGTTGTTTTGAAAATAATAATATGAGCCCAAAGTCTTTATTCCAGACCCGGTTGTTTCAAAAATAATAATATGAGCCCAAAGTCTTTATTCCAGACCCGGTTGTTTCAAAAATTATAATATAAATCCAAAGTCTTTATTCCAGACCCGGTTGTTTTGAAAATAATAATATGAGCCCAAAGTCTTTATTCCAGACCCGGTTGTTTCAAAAATAATAATATGAGCCCAAAGTCTTTATTCCAGACCCGGTTGTTTCAAAAATTATAATATAAATCCAAAGTCTTTTTCCAGACCCTGTTGTTTCAAAAATTATAATATAAATCCAAAGTCTTTATTTCAGACCCGGTTGTTTAGGAAAATAATAATATACGTCCAAAGTCTTTATTCCAGACCCGATTGTTTCAAAAATAATAATATAAGTCCAAAGTCTTTATTCCAGACCCGGTTGTTTCGAAAATAATATTATGAGCCCAAAGTCTTTATTCCAGACCCGGTTGTTTCAAAAATAATAATATGAGCCCAAAGTCTTTATTCCAGACCCGGTTGTTTCAAAAATTATAATATAAATCCAAAGTCTTTTTCCAGACCCTGTTGTTTCAAAAATTATAATATAAATCCAAAGTGTTTTTCCAGACCCTGTTGTTTCAAAAATCATAATATAAATCCAAAGTCTTTATTCCAGACCCGATTGTTTCGTAAAATAATAATATACGTCCAAAGTCTTTATTCCAGACCCGATTGTTTCAAAAATGATAATATAAGTCCAAAGTCTTTTCTCCAGACCCGGTTGTTTCAAAAATTATAATATAAATCCAAAGTCTTTTTCCAGACCCTGTTGTTTCAAAAATTACAAAATAAATCAAAAGTCTTTATTCCAGACCCGGTTGTTTAGAAAATAATAATATAAGTCCAAAGTATTTATTCCAGACCCGGTTGTTTCGAAAATTATGATATGAGCCCAAAGTCTTTATTCCAGACCCTGTTGTTTCAAAAATTATAATATAAATCCAGTCTTTATTCCAGACCCGGTTGTTTCGAAAATAATAATATAAGTCCAAAGTCTTTATTCCAGACCCGGTTGTTTAAAAACTAATCATATGATCCAAAAGTCTTTATTCTAGACCCGATTGTTTCAAAAATTATAATATAAATCCAAAGTGTTTTTCCAGACCCTGTTGTTTCAAAAATTATAATGTAAATCCAAAGTCTTTATTCCAGACCCAATTGTTTCATAAAATAATAATATAAGTCCAAAGTCTTTATTCCAGACCCGATTGTTTCAAAAATGATAATATAAGTCCAAAGTCTTTTCTCCAGACCCGGTTGTTTCAAAAATTATAATATAAATCCAAAGTCTTTTTCCAGACCCTGTTGTTTCAAAAATTATAATATAAATCCAAAGTCTTTATTCCAGACCCGGTTGTTTCAAAAAATTATAATATAAATCCAAAGTCTTTTTCCAGACCCTGTTGTTTCAAAAATTATAATATAAATCAAAAGTCTTTATTCCAGACCCGGTTGTTTAGAAAATAATAATATAAGTCCAAAGTCTTTATTCCAGACCCGGTTGTTTCAAAAATTATAATATAAATCCAAAGTCTTTATTCCAGACCCGGTTGTTTTGAAAATAATAATATGAGCCCAAAGTCTTTATTCCAGACCCGGTTGTTTCAAAAATAATAATATGAGCCCAAAGTCTTTATTCCAGACCCGGTTGTTTCAAAAATTATAATATAAATCCAAAGTCTTTATTCCAGACCCGGTTGTTTTGAAAATAATAATATGAGCCCAAAGTCTTTATTCCAGACCCGGTTGTTTCAAAAATAATAATATGAGCCCAAAGTCTTTATTCCAGACCCGGTTGTTTCAAAAATTATAATATAAATCCAAAGTCTTTTTCCAGACCCTGTTGTTTCAAAAATCATAATATAAATCCAAAGTCTTTATTCCAGACCCGGTTGTTTCGAAAATTATGATATGAGCCCAAAGTCTTTATTCCAGACCCGGTTGTTTCAAAAATTATAATATAAATCCAAAGTCTTTTTCCAGACCCGGTTGTTTCAAAAATAATAATATGAGCCCAAAGTCTTTATTCCAGACCCGGTTGTTTCAAAAATTATAATATAAATCCAAAGTGTTTTTCCAGACCCTGTTGTTTCAAAAATTATAATGTAAATCCAAAGTCTTTATTCCAGACCCGATTGTTTCGTAAAATAATAATATACGTCCAAAGTCTTTATTCCAGACCCGATTGTTTCAAAAATGATAATATAAGTCCAAAGTCTTTTCTCCAGACCCGGTTGTTTCAAAAATTATAATATAAATCCAAAGTCTTTTTCCAGACCCTGTTGTTTCAAAAATTACAAAATAAATCAAAAGTCTTTATTCCAGACCCGGTTGTTTAGAAAATAATAATATAAGTCCAAAGTATTTATTCCAGACCCGGTTGTTTCGAAAATTATGATATGAGCCCAAAGTCTTTATTCCAGACCCTGTTGTTTCAAAAATTATAATATAAATCCAGTCTTTATTCCAGACCCGGTTGTTTCGAAAATAATAATATAAGTCCAAAGTCTTTATTCCAGACCCGGTTGTTTAAAAAATAATCATATGATCCAAAAGTCTTTATTCTAGACCCGATTGTTTCAAAAATTATAATATAAATCCAAAGTCTTTTTCCAGACCCTGTTGTTTCAAAAATTATAATATAAATCCAAAGTCTTTATTCCAGACCCGGTTGTTTCATAAAATAATAATATACGTCCAAAGTCTTTATTCCAGACCCGATTGTTTCAAAAATGATAATATAAGTCCAAAGTCTTTTCTCCAGACCCGGTTGTTTCAAAAATTATAATATAAATCCAAAGTCTTTTTCCAGACCCTGTTGTTTCAAAAATTACAAAATAAATCAAAAGTCTTTATTCCAGACCGGGTTGTTTCAAAAAATTATAATATAAATCCAAAGTCTTTTTCCAGACCCTGTTGTTTCAAAAATTACAATATGAATCAAAAGTCTTTATTCCAGACCCGGTTGTTTAAAAAATAATAATATAAGTCCAAAGTCTTTATTCCAGACCCGGTTGTTTCAAAAATTATAATATAAATCCAAAGTCTTTATTCCAGACCCGGTTGTTTTGAAAATAATAATATGAGCCCAAAGTCTTTATTCCAGACCCGGTTGTTTCAAAAATAATAATATGAGCCCAAAGTCTTTATTCCAGACCCGGTTGTTTCAAAAATTATAATATAAATCCAAAGTCTTTATTCCAGACCGGTTGTTTTGAAAATAATAATATGAGCCCAAAGTCTTTATTCCAGACCCGGTTGTTTCAAAAATAATAATATGAGCCCAAAGTCTTTATTCCAGACCCGGTTGTTTCAAAAATTATAATATAAATCCAAAGTGTTTTTCCAGACCCTGTTGTTTCAAAAATCATAATATAAATCCAAAGTCTTTATTCCAGACCCGGTTGTTTCGTAAAATAATAATATAAGTCCAAAGTCTTTATTCCAGACCCGATTGTTTCAAAAATGATAATATAAGTCCAAAGTCTTTTCTCCAGACCCGGTTGTTTCAAAAATTATAATATAAATCAAAAGTCTTTATTCCAGACCCGGTTCTTTAAAAAATAATAATATAAGTCCAAAGTCTTTATTCCAGACCCGGTTGTTTAAAAAATAATCATATGAGCCAAAAGTCTTTATTCCAGATCCGATTGTTTCAAAAATGATTATATAAGTCCAAAGTCTTTATTCCAGACCCGGTTGTTTAAAAAATAATAATGCAAGTCCAAAGTCTTTTTCCAGACCCTGTTGTTTCAAAAATCATGATATGAATCCAAAATCTTTTTTCCAGACCCGGGTGTTTAAAAAAATCATGATATAAATCCAAAGTCTTTTTTCCAGACCCGGTTATTTCAAAAATTATAATTTTAGTCCCAAATGAGATATATTAATGATATTCCAGTGGAATAAAAATGAGAATCGCGCTTAGTCTTTTCTCCAGACGCTAATGGTAAATTGAAAATCAAGCATAGTCTTTGCTCCAGACCCGGTAACTAAAAGCTGAAACTTTATAGTAATGTGTTTATATGGCACAAAAATGCGAAATCTTTTTTCCAAACCCGGTTAATTAAAAAATTATAATATAAGTCCAAAGTCTTTTTTCCAGACCCATTTATTTCAAAAATTATAATAATTATAAAAAAACAAAGACCCACGATCCTATTTATGTTGAATAACATGGAAATGTAGCGTAGTCTTTCTGTCAGACCCAGTTATAAAAGTCATTAAAAACACCACAACAACAACAAAACAAAGACCCTGCAACCATTAAAGGTCAAGTTCTCTTCAGAAAAATGTTGATTTGAATCAATAGAGAAAAATCAGACAAGCACAATGCTGAAAATTTCATCAAAATCGGATGTAAAATAAGAATGTTATGACATTTCAAAGTTTTGTTTATTTTTAACAAAATAGTTATATGAACGAGCCAGCTACATCCAAATGAGAGAGTCGATGATGTCACTCACTCACTCTTTCTTTTGGTTTTCATTGTTTGAATTATACATTATTTCAATTTTTACGAATTTGACGATTAGGACCTCCTTGCCTAAAGCACAAAATGTTAAAATAATAAATTTCCACGTGTTGCAGGGAGGAATGAAACTTCATTTCACATGACAATGACGAGAAAAATATTTCATATTTCATTCAAGAAAATACAAAAGAAATAGTGAGTGAGTGATGTCATCAGTTCCTCATTTGCATACCGACCGAGATGTGCATATAACTGTTTTGTGAAATGAAGCGAAACATTAAAATGTTATAACTTTCTTATTTTACATCCGATTTTGATGAAATTTTGTGTTATGCTTGTTGATTTTTTCTCTTTTTATTCATATCAAGTTTTTGTTGGGGTGGACTTGTCCTTTAAAAGAAGTAATTTCTTGTATATTCCTTCCTTTTTTCTTTGAAAACACCTAAATAACAAAACATTAAAATACATATGAAAAAAACTGAGAAATAAGATATCAGTAAACAATAGGGGGATTACTTCCCGAAAACGATAAAGTTGTTGATTGACGATCTATGATATATTCTTTCTAACAAGATGGGATAATCATTCCATTCCATGTTTTTATTTGGCAATAAGTCATGATTGACTATTTTTGCCACCCACTGTATGAGAAGTAGGGTAACAATTTTATTTAGTATTATTTTTATTACTTCTTTTTGTCTCACCTGCATAGCAGAGTGAGACTATAGGCGCTGCTTTTCCGACGGCGACGGCGGCGTCAACATCAAATCTTAACCTAAGGTTAAGTTTTTGAAATGACATCATAACTTAGAAAGTATAAGAACCTAGTTCATGAAACTTGGCCATAAGGTTAATCGAGTATTACTAAACATCCTATTAGAGTTTCACGTCACATGACCAAGGTCAAAGGTCATTTAGGGTCAATGAACTTAGACCATGTTGGGGAATCAACATCAAAATCTTAACCTGAGGTTAAGATTTTGAAATATCATCATAACTTAAAAAATATATAGACCTAGTTCATTAAACTTAGACATAAGGTTAATCAAGTATCACCAAACATCCTGCATGAGTTTTACGTCACATGACCAAGGTCAAAGGTCATTTAGGGTCAATGAACTTTGGCCGATTTGGGGGTATCTGATGAATTACAATCAAAACTTAAAAAGGTTTTGGATCTGATTCATGAAACTTGGACATAATAATAATCAAGTATCACTGAACATCTTGGGCAAGTTTAAGGTCACATGGTCAAGGTCAAAGGTCATTTAGGGTCAATGAACTTTGGCCGAATTGGTTTTTTTGTTGAATTACCATCATAACTTTGAAAGTATGTTGGTCTAGTTCATAAAACTTGGACATAAGAGTAATCAAGTATCACTGAACATCCTGTGTGCATTTTAGGTCACATGACCAAGGTCAAAGGTCAATGAACTTTGGCCATAATGGGGGTATCTGTTGAATTACCATCATAACTTTGCAAGTTTATTGATCTGACTTTTGAAACTTGGACATAAGAGTAATAAAGTATCACTGAATATCCTGTGCAAGTTTCAGGTCACATGATCAAGGTCAAAAGTCATGTGAGGTCAATGAATTTTGGCCACATTGGGGTATTTGTTGAATTACCATCCTATCTCTGTAAGTGTATTGGTCTAGTTCATAAAACGTGGAAATAAGAGTAACCAAGTATCACTTAACATCTTGTGCGAGTTATAGTAGTTTTCAAAGTCAGCACTGCTGCTATGTTGAATCGCGTGATGCAGGTGAGACGGTCAGAGGCATTCCACTTGTTTAGTATTATTATTTCTTGTATATTCATTCCTTTTTTTTTGAAAAATAAAACACAAAACCTTTAAATACATATAAAACAAAAAACTGAGGAATAAGATATCAGCACACAATATGGGGATTACTTCCCGTAAACGATAAGGTTGTTGATCGACGATCTATGAGATATTATATAAAAGAAAATCATTCTAGCAAGAGGGGATAAAGTTTTAACAAGTTCTTCGGTACTTTAAATTTTCAGTGTACCAAGCACCATTTGTAATATATTCAGCATTTTTTTTTATTAGTTACAATTCCAATAATCTCAGTGGCCTAAGATATATTTTCTGGGGTTATATTGACCCGTTAAGTAAAGAGAGAGAGAGAGAGAGAAAGGATTTATGTGATCAAGAAGTGATAAGATAGGAAAAAAACTGATTTGAAATGACTGAAAGAGAGACAGGCAAAGAAAG
Organism: Lytechinus variegatus; assembly: GCF_018143015.1. NCBI lineage: Eukaryota > Metazoa > Echinodermata > Echinoidea > Temnopleuroida > Toxopneustidae > Lytechinus > Lytechinus variegatus. The sequence goes on along the minus strand of NC_054750.1, from coordinate 23,898,292 downwards.
AAGAGCCCCCTCCCACACCCGTACAAGAGTTACGGAGTTAGACTGTCCCGTCGGTGCATTCAGGTCCATCAACATCTTGAGGTTTAATCTTTCCAGGGGGCAAACGTGTGTGGGTGTGTGTTTGAGTTTTGTCAGACGTGTCTCAATCAGATATGATTATTTACGTCTGGGACCGACCTTTAACGTCACCATCCGAAAGACGTGACCAGGGCTCGAACCTCGAACCTCTGCATCAATTTGTAACTTACCCACATAGCTTGGATTACAGGCGCACAACGCCCAGTCTTTAAATATGGTGTAGTCTTTGCTCTAGACCCATGCAGTTATTTCAAAATAGGAAATTATTAGAAACGATAAAAACAGACAAACTATATTAACAAAGACGCCACAATATCATTGATGTAGAATAACGTTGTTGTTGTTGTTATTTTGGGTTTTTAAGGCGCGTACCATTCAGATCTGAATATTTACACCTTTTATTAATTTGACGTTTCTGTGGTATTCAATTCAATTCCATTTTATTTATTTCACTTCCATCAAACAAAAACAAGTTGTATACCAACTTACGGTATGCCTTATCACAGGGTTTTATAGTTTGGGAGATGCTGGTGTCTAAGTTTTTAGATTAATCTTTTGCTTAATTTGTATTTTAAGAGAACTGGATGTGAGGTAAAGACAACTCTCTAAACCCAAGCATTTTAACTGGGTTTAATTTTAAAGATTGGTCTCAGTTTTGATTTTTTTCAATATTTATTTATCTTATAAATAGCTAGGTCTAGACGAAGGTCTAAGCATAATAATAATGTTATTCAATAGGAATAAGAATATGACAAAGTCTTATGTTTTTAAGATTGTTTGAATTAATTTGTAAATGACTGGGTCTGGAATAGAGACAACGCTCTAAACATGTGCTTTTGTACTTGGTCTTAATTTGGAGGATTGTTGGTTCTTAGATTCGTTGTTGGGGGTTGGGTTTTATTGTTTTTTTTTTTATTCTTGAAATAATTGTGTCTGGAGGAAAGTCTACAATCGATCTCCATGTTATTCCACAGTAGTTAGATTATTGGGTATTTGTTTTAGACAATTTTATTTCTAAATAATAACCAAGTCTGGAAAATGGACGTTTTCTTTGCAAATGCATAATTACAATGTTTTGTAGGGGTCTTAGTATTATTATACAAAAGAATCTGGGTGTGGGGTACAGACATATTTTTTACTGGGTGTAAATTTTAAAAATTGGTTTTAGATTTGATTTTCTTTTTTAATTCATTTCTTAGATAACCTGGTCTGGAGGAAAGAGTACGTTTTACAACTCATGTTATTCCAAGAGAATATGATAGGGTCTTATGTTAGAAGATTTTTTTTCGTAATTTTTGTAATGATTAGGTCTGGAATAAAGACAACATTCTAAACCTCTTTTTAAAAACATGTTCTTAGGTTCAAGGATTGCTTGGTATTAGATTTGGAGTTATTTATATTTTTACTCTTAGCCTTATTTTGAAAAACAAATGACTGGGTCTGGCTGAAAGACTACGCTATATGTCCATGTTATCCAGCATTTATAAGATTATGGGGTCTTTATACGGTTTTTGTTTTGTTGTTGTTGTTGTTGTATTGTTATTTACAATTTTTGAATAGCAGGATTTGGAGAAAAGGCTAAGTTCAATTTTCTTTTTTTTCCACTGGAATATCATTATGGTATCTTAGTTTGGACTTATATTATAATTTTTGAAATAACTGGGTCTGGAAAAAAGACTTTGGACTTACATTATAATTTTTTAAACTACTGCGTCTGGAAAAAGACTGGACTTTTGTGCTATATGAAGGCATTACTATAGGGTTTTAGTTTTTAGTTTTAAATAACTGGGTCTGGAGAAAAGACTATGCTTGATTCTCAATTTACTCATAGCGCGTTTATTCACAATACGTTCAGTATGATTTAAAACAACAACAAAGACTTTGATTACACCAGTTTCAATTAACTGGGTCTGGAGAGAAGACTAAGCTCGATTCTCGTTTTTATTCCACCGGAACATCATTATCGTATCTTAGTTTGGACTTATATCATAATATTTGAAACAATCGGGTCTGGAATAAAGACTTTGGACTTATATTACAATTTTTGAAACAATCGGGTCTGGAAAAAGACTTTGGATTTATATTATAATTTTTGAAACAACCGGGTCTGGAGAAAAGTCTTTGGGCTCATATTATTATTTTCGAAACAACCGGGTCTGGAATAAAGACTTTGGATTTATATTATAATTTTTGAAACAACCGGGTCTGGAAAAAGACTTTGGATTTATATTATAATTTTTGAAACAACCGGGTCTGGAGAAAAGACTTTGGACTTATATTATCATTTTTGAAACAACCGGGTCTGGAATAAAGACTTTGGACTTATATTATTATTTTTTAAACAACCGGGTCTGGAATAAAGACTTTGGATTTATATTATAATTTTTGAAACAACAGGGTCTGGAAAAAGACTTCGGATTTATATTATAATTTTTTTAACAACCGGGTCTGGACAAAAGACTTTGGACTTATATTATCATTTTTGAAACAATCGGGTCTGGAATAAAGACTTTAGGCTCATATGATTATTTTTTAAACAACCGGGTCTGGAATAAAGACTTTGTACTTATATTATAATTTTTGAAACAACCGGGTCTGGAATAAAGACTTTTGGCTCATATTATTATTTTTGAAACAACCGGGTCTGGAATAAAGACTTTGGATTTATATTATAATTTTTGAAACAACCGGGTCTGGAATAAAGACTTTGGATTTATATTATAATTTGTTAATTAACCGGGTCAGGAAAAGAGACTTTGCACTTTTGTGCTATATGAACGCATTACTATACGATTTTAGTTCAGAACGGATTTACCAAAAATCCCTTCAAATTTATTACATTTGTGGGTAAAGTCATTATTACATTTGTGGGCGATCAAAAATTATTACATTTGTGGGTAAAGTGCATTATTACATTTGTGGGTGAAATTATTACATTTGTGGGTAAAGTGTTATTACATTTGTGGGCGTTATTACATTTGTGGGTAAAGTGTTATTACATTTGTGGGCGTTATTACATTTGTGGGCGTTATTACATTTGTGGGTGCAACAGGGACAGTCCCCCCCTAAATTTTTGTTGAGAATCTTTTTTTTTTGCTCGTCAATTTTTTTCCTGCGTCCCCCCTAAATTCAGGTAGACCCCCCCTTAAAATTGTTATGGCCCCCCTAAAATTGTGGTTGACAACCTTTTTTTGCTGGAAATTGTTGTGGTCCCTTTTAAGATTTAGGTGGTTAATTCAGGTGGACCCCCCTAAATTTTTTGCCTTCCGCCGCCAATGCTCTTGCCCCCCCCAAAAAAAAAAAATCACGACCAAGAAAAAAAAGAAAAAGGAAAGCAAAGGGTGAAATATATCATTTTGAATATTTTGTCGAAATCTATCACAAAATTGGATATTTGTTTTTGAAATGTCAAAATTTTGCTCGCTCGCAACTTTTTAAAAATTTCACATAAAACAGCATTTTCCCTGTGCCCCCCCCCCACTTTCAAGCAACTTCAATCCGCTGCTCCTATTTGTATGTTTATAGCTTCTCTCTTTGCAACCAATTTTAATGAAAATCAATAAGAAATTTCATACGTCATGAATTTGGGTTGTGATAATAATTTTTTTAAATTGGACTTGGAAAAAAAAAACCTTTTCCATCTTCATCACGTAGTTCCTAAGTCTTCAATGTTGAATAGTTGGATTACTTGAATGAAAACATCTGTTACACCAGTCCTGCAGATTGAAAAAAATAGAGAAAGAAAATCAATTAAATTGTCATGATTTATAAAACAAATGTTTTAAGAAAAGTGAGACTATGCATATATATGTTTCTTCAACACATGCCATAGGAAATCTTACTTCTACTAATTATAAACTTGTACTTCTATAAAGCATATATATCACTTAAACATGTTCTCTGCAGTTTACATACCACTCTCCATTCTAACTACATGTACTCTTTGAAAAAATGACTTTGAGAGATGAGATTTCTTGTAAATATGAATATATAAATTAACATATGTAAATTATATGAATAGACAGAATTAAAGTTGATATGTTTTGTTGCACAGAATATTTTGATCTGTAATTAAAAACGACAATAACTATAATCTAAAAACAAAATTGAAATGGGTTTTTCAAAGGCAGGTCTATTTGTTGCCAAAAAAATGTGAACAACCTCCATTATCAAAAATAATCACTAACTATAGCTCACTCACTCATATAACCGCTGTAGTTTGTGTTTCTCTTTGTGGTCCAGGCACTGTTCTATTAGGCCTACTTCACCAATTATTTATCATCATCAATCACCTCCATGGAAATTGTCAAACTGCATCATCCTATTAGACAAAATGTAAAACCAAAAAAAAAAATCGTAAATCTACAAATATGAAATATGAATATCACACTAAAGAATGAATAAAATGAATTTTATAAAATATAACTCATGAAAAATAAATATTGCTTTGTTTATAAACAAATAGGAAATAAAAAGGCAATTTAATTACTAGTAGATCAAGGACATGACCTAATTTTATAAATTTGCCCAAAGTACATATCTTTTGACATTGGTTCTACTTTAGACTCGAGAGCCTATATATTTAAGAAGTGTATGTTCAGTACAGATCCTACCTCTTTGTGGCTCAGGTTATTTTTATTTAATGTAAACATGGTTAACATTCAATGCATGTTATGTATCTGTAATTTTGAATGGGTTAGTTTAACTTTAATACCTTGATGAGAATCTGCAAAATGATGCATGCACTTATGATCATCATCTTGAACCACATAGGTAGACCTCTATACTGTTTTTCTTGTCCTTCAAACTCAACCTGTTTTTCTTGTTCTTCAAACTCAACCTGTTTGTGAAAGAAAAGAGTACAATAATAAGAAGTGATATTTTTCATGGCCGTTTGTATAGGGGAGGGATTTGGGTAAGAGCTGAAATGTGAAAACCTTCATCAAAAAAAGAATTGCATGACATCCTTCAATTTTATTTTAGAAAATGCACAAAACGGCCATAGGTAATATTGGTTACTTCTGGCCCTCGCTTTCTGAATTTTAGGTTTCTCTAATTTTTTTCAAATGTCTGCCCCCCCAAAAAAAAAAAATCTGCATCTTTTTATTTCAGTTGACTTTAACATAATTTCATCTCATGCACTGGGTCTAGATCTATTTGTAAGAAAGTATAGATCTAGTCCAAGACTCAGAGCTGTGCAACAGCATTCGCGTATCTAAATTACTCGTAGGTCTAGATCTAGATAGTAACGATGGACTCTCGATCTATCTAGACCTAGAAAGTAAAGCTTTGGTTCTAAACTGAGATCTAGGCCTATATGGATTTGATGTCTGACTTTTATTCCTGGCTAAAAGTTTAAACTTCATTGCCATTATTGACCAAGATTAGATCTAGGGCCTAGTCCTTGGTCCACTGACACTGACAGACATACTCGTACATGTAAATGGAGTCGTTTAGGCCCAGACCTAGATCTAGGCCTAAATTACAGACCTAGATCATAAGCCCTGGGCCTGGGGTAAGTGTCGCGGGTTGGGAAAGTATAATTTAGATGACTAGATTTGAATTAGGTTGGCCTAGAATTAGAAAGCATCGATGAATAAAAGTAAAGTACCGTAGATCTAAGTCTAAAATAATAAGAAGCAACACTAGTTGCTGGTTTCTAACCAAGTTAGAAATTAGATCTAACGTTAGGCCTATCTAGATCTAGGTCCTAGATCTAGCCTATTGATAATAAGACAAACATGCAGAGCAGCATATTATTTCTTATAGACCTCTACAGGAATAACCGTCGTTTCTGGGGATTTATTCAACAATTTCTGACATTAACTATTCGTGAGTGAGCCAACACAGTTCAGCGGAACAACCAAAATAGAGAGACTGAAGCTTTTGGTCTAGTTATTTCTAAGACAGAGTCTAACTATAGACCCTATTTATAAATAACAATAAGTTAAAATGGGTGGGGGCTAACATTGGCGGCGGAAGGAAAAAAAATTTGGGGGTGTCTACCTGAAATTTTGGGATGGACACATGTAAAAAATTGGACAAGTGCTCCAAAAAATTTTGACAAGCAAAAAAAAAAAAAAAAAAAGGTAATCAACCTAAATTTTAAGGGGGGGGGAACACACGTTTCAATGGGGGTCCAAGTGAATTTAGGGGGGACGCAGGGAAAAATATTGACAAGCAAAAAAAAAAAAAAAAGGTAGCAAAAAAAATTTAGGGGGGGACACAGTGGCGGATCCAGAGGGGGCGCCCCCCCCTATTTTCGCCGGATTTTTTTTTTTTTTTGATGGTTATATTTACTGGATTGGTACAATGTAGTCAATTTCAAGGGCTAGATCTAGTCAAAACTATATTTTAACTTACGCTCATGGCCTTTGTGTTCGCACAAATGCACCTCTGTCGGTATTGCAATATGTAAATTCCGGAATTCCAGGGCGCGCAAGTCGATTGGTTGGAAAGTTGCACCACTTGTAATCGGGAGTTGCAGTGCAGTGACCAGTGTGAAGATGTTGGATTGGATATCATTTTTTCCCGAAATTTTGTGTTTTTTGTAACATGCGTTTGTCCGTCTTTATGGCAAATACATGTAAATTGTAAGTAACAGATCGCGAGAGAAAGTGTCAACGATGCGAATGATAATGTCTATCCCCGAGATTATTCTTCACTCAAAGATGAAGCCCTATATCGGGCGCCACGTGCGCAGCATTATCATTCTGCCTTGGTCATGTACGTTTTCACTGAAATGTATAGGTCCAGTGGCGTAACTACGGGGGGGCATGGGGGGGGCACGTGACCCCTACCCCCCCCCCATCGGCTGACCAAAAAAAAACGGGGAAAAGGAGAAAAAGAGGAAGAAAGGGAGAGAAACGTAGTGGAAAAGAAGACATTATTGTTCATTATAATGTTATATTATATCATAATTATGTTATATTACATAAGAAACATTTCTTTTCATAACTTTATGAAACATAATTTGCATAGGGCCTATGTCTTCATTGTTCCTGGTGCTCACATTGTCTGTTTACCGAGATATATAATCCTGTTATACTATAAAACCTCCCGTTTTCAAGTCAATATACAACAAACTGCCAAATGTATTTCCTCGCACTTCGAGTTATTATTTTTTTATGTACAATAGTGTGCTTCTTTTTCATGACTACTTAAAAGTGATGGCCCCATTAAAGGTCTTAATATAAATCATTTCCTGTCCGTGCTTACGTTCGCAGTAGTGGCTTTGTGTAATATGTCTGCTCTCCATGAATTCGTAGAATCAGTCCTTAAAATGTCCCTTTTTCTGATCTGAATATCACAAATTTTCAGCTCGCATCATTTGGTTAGTGAACTACGTATGGTCTTCGTGAATTCCTACAAATAAGCCTTAAAATGCCCCCCTTCAGGTCTGAATTTCCTAAATTTTCAGCTCGCGCTTCGCGCTCGCAAGATTTGATTAGTGAGATGGGTATGTTAATCATGATTACAAGTGCTTTATGTGCATGTTTAGATGTATAATTCTAACAAAATAAGCAAGCGCTTATGGGCAATCGCATTAGATGACTATGGTGAGATGTGTATACTCTTAATGGATTCCTAAAATATAGTCCTTAAAATCTTCCTGTTTGGAGAGTCAATATTTAAAAAAATTTCAGCTCGCGCTTCGCGCTCGCATTATTTAGCGAGACAGGTACGTATCATGGTTACAAAAGACTGATTATAATGTCCCTATTTAGGTCTGAATATCCGTTTAATGGCACTGTCCTTAAAATGTCTCTGTTAGGTCAGTATACCTGGCAACTGGGCGCGCTTCGCGCGCTCACGAAGTGACTCAAAATTTTTGCTGGTGCCCCCCCCCCAATGCCGTGACCCACGGTACGCCACTGTATAGGTCAGACATATTTGTATTTAATGTAAACTAACTTTTACACTTTCTGGTAGATTCAGAGGCATATTATCCAGGGCGCCCCAACTAAGTTTCGCCGAAGCAATCATTCCAACGAATTATTATCAAGGAGCAAAATTGTATATTCTCAATCACCAGTCGACCCCACTCCGCGTTTGCTGTGTATAGGCAGCTATATGTCAGCGTAAGGAGCGAAGATTTTATGTGACGGGGGGGGGGGGTGGGGGTTGGGGGGAGAATAAAAATACTTTCGTGCTGGGGAAAAACGTCCCGAGGACACATTGTGTATTGTTAAAAAGTAGAAATTGTGACATAACCCCCCCCCCTTACCCCATTTTCAATGTTTGATAATCTATAGGTTTGCTGATTACAATATATCCATTACAAGTCTCAGTTTCGTATCATTTAAATTTGACGTTTCAATCACACGATGCAAGCAAGTGAAGAGCCTTTGCCAAATGTATGTTTTGAATGACCGCTTATACGGTGTGTGACTGGAAACCAGCTCCTAAATGAGTCAGTATGTGTCTTTTATTCATGAAGTTACAGTGATTTAAGTGTGCATTTTTCTTCTAAAGGTGCTCTCAAAATACGACTTTTGGACATGATTTTTTGAAAAAGTCCTTGCCGTGGGAGGGGGGTATCCCCCCTCCCACACCCTCCCCCCGCTCGGTCGCTTCGCTCCCTCGCCGCTGGCGCCCCCCCCTATTTCAAAATCCTGGATCCGCCCCTGGGACACGTCCCCCCGCTTCCGCCGCATATGGGGGCTAAATGCAGAAGCCTGGGGACCGTTTCATCAACATTTTTGTCTGACAAGTTGTCAGATCTGACATCTTTCCTTGGTTCTCATTGGCTGAGAGGCACTGTTACTATAGTAACTGTCGGATAAAATGGGACTTGTCGGATAAAACGTCCGACAAGTCCTTTCATGAAACGCTCCCCTGAAGTTATGCAAAATAAATTTGATATCTGAAACTGAAAGTGAGGATTGACACAATGACAGGTGCCACACTCCACTTCACAGTTTATTCCTGACTGGGTTTCGATCTACTGAAGATAGATGCAGATCTCCCTCCATCTCCCTCTAGATCTAACGTTACAGTATACAAAAAGAAGCTTCATTCTTCTTGATTTAATCAATCATGGGTTGGTCCTTGTTAATTGGAGGTGAACCAAACCGGCCCGAAATTCTCTCGATGACCAATCGGCTAGGAGCCCATACAAAATACATGTGGTTAACACAGCGGCATAACCGCAACACTGCAAGCAACATACAGGCTGTACTGGGCGACGATGACAATTTAACTTCAATTTCAAAGACCAAATTCTGCTTTCCTTTAAAGGGGAAGTTCACCCTGAAGAAAAGTTTATTGTAAAAATAGCAGAAAAATTAATAAAAATATTGGTGAAGGTTTGAGGATAATCCGTCAAAGATTAAGAAAGTTATTAGAATTCAAAGTTTTGGATTTGTGACGTCATATGCGAGCAGCATTCCTACATAGCGAATGGTAAAAAAATCAAAGAAATGTCATTTTCTCACAAAATTGAAAATGGTTTCTACAGTACCTTTTGTATATCAATAGACAAATCATTTCACACCCGATCATAGATAGAAAACAAAATAAAGTCATCAGGAACCATACAAAATTTGAAATTCATTGATTTTTTTACCATTCGCTATGTAGGAATGCTGCTCGCATATGACGTCACAAATCCAAAACTTTGAATTCTAATAACTTTCTTAATCTTTAACGGATTTTCCTCAAACCTTCACCAATATTTTTTATTAATTTTTCTGCTATTTTTACAACAAACTTTTTTTCAGGGTGAACTTCCCCTTTAACAGAAGAATGATAGCAAACTCTCTAATTTGGTAGAGAAATATATAACCTGAGATCACAAAATACTGTGTGAAATTTGTAAATAGTCCACTGAATTTATGTGGTTATATCAATTTTTACGTACTCACCGGAGTGTTCGTAGGTCCATTTTTGTGTGGAAAGAAAAGTTTCATATTCGGGTTCAGAATGAATAAATTAGATGACGTAATGAGGTCAAATGAATAATTACTTCTGTAACACGATACCACTAATATCGATGACAAAGAATCGGGGAAATCGCGTATTAATGACGCTCTTAGCCAATGAAAAGGGCGGAATATGAATATATTTACGCTCATGAATGTCAATGGGGGCTTATTTTTGTCTTCAAATGATCCCGGTAGGCGGAGCCTAATCTCATTTGTTTTGTGCTGAACGCGCGCGCAGCTTTCGGTCTAGTAATATATTATAAGGTCTTTGATAGTGGGTATGTGCCGCGGAGGGGACCCCCATTTTTACATTCAAATTTCCGTTCCGAGGCATAGCATTTTCTTCTTATCGAGAAAAACGAAGAGAGAAATCCGCTCCAAAGCTTTGCATATTTTTCGTTCGCCGCTCCGATCGCATCGACCTGCTGCAATAAGCTGCAATTTTGGTGAAAAGCGGCCGCAGAGCTCACCCGGCGGAGGCCGCGCTAGCTGCATCATGCACGCATGACCGTTCCATATAGGGATGCATACGCACTCACACGCTGGCGATCCGTTCCAAGGACCCCGTCTTCACAAACATTTGTCGTTCCGAAGACCCTCCTTTTTACAATAAGCCCGCTCCAAGGCCCCGTTTTTTGTCTCGCCCGCGGCACACCCCTACCACTTTTTTGTTCGAGTGCCCCCCCCCCCGCAGCTCCCCACTCGGCGCCATGGTCTTGAGAAGCATCCTAGCTGTAATTAGAAGTCTGCAGATACATGTATATGTTCCTGTTTCTACCGTGTGGCATCGTTAGTGCAAGTGTCAGGTAAGTTTAAGTGGTTGTCGCTGTCTTGTACCGTCGAAGTAACCCATTTGTGATTCGTGAGTCCTAACAATTGTCAGTGTTGTACCTGTAATTAATTAACCACTTGGTCATACGTATCGTCTGTATCGTGCCATCACAGTAACTCACATCCACCACACATTACAATTTAACTTCATTGGCGATTGCGAGTTTTCGGATCGTCCTGTGTGCCTGTCATTTTTATTTTCGTCATATCATATACGTTCGTTTTTCATTTTAGCTCATGAAAGTAATTTGTGAGTGATTTTGGAGTGTATAACGAACGGGGAGTGAGGAGTTTCCCGCTCTCTACCGAGAATTATAGATTTCCGTGCCGTGATTACGTGGATTCGCATGCATCTCGCGCACTTCTTGTTCGAGTTTTATCATTTTTCCGTAGACCTACATGATATCATTTTTTGTTTGTTACAAGTGGATTTTGATATATATTTGCCATATCTAGGGAATTATGTCAAGTCCACTACGTTGCATTTTCATTGCAACGCACGTGGTATTCTCTATGCACAGTACACCAATAAAGGTGCACACGCCCTTCATTCTTTGGTTACACTTAATGCATTTCTAATCGCATTCTTCGCGAGTCTCTTCTTTTGTTTGGCTCGCGATCAAGAATTTCGCTCCTTGCATATTTTTTGCGTAGCTTACCATCTCGTTGCTTGTGTTTGAGAATTCTTTGAAGTCTGCCTCTAAGCTTGGATATTTTTAGTCCACCATTGTCTTTAAGATTTTTTTCCAAATTCGGAGCATTCACACCACACCACTTTAAAAAAAGTCGGGTGTGAGTATTTGGTGGTTTTATTGGATTGGAAAAGTTAATTTGAACTTGAAATTCTCTCTCGATCCTCAGTAATTATTCCAGATGGTATAAGTTTCCTAGAATTTCATACTATTGTATATCGGGCAGTGTACCAATATTTTGAGGGCGTAGAGTCGCTATCACATACATTTTCCAGTGTATATTTTCTATCGACATTCAGCAAGTGTTTTTTACAACCAGTTCTGTACACATTGAGTGACAGAAAGAGTGTTAGAAGTTCTTTTACTCCTGGTTGCCGAGTTAAGTAATAAGCTGGATTTACTTCACACTTTTACCCAACTCGAAATTACATTTGTGTCGGTGGTTATAGGTGTTTTTTTTTCTGAACTTCAGATCTTACCTGTTACTAGAAAATAGAATAGAATAGAAATGGTTTATTTGAACAAAATAAATCATTCGCGGCCCAAAGGCCGAATTACAGATTTTCAGACAAATACAAAAATATACATGAAAATTACAACATAATGAGAAACGGGAATTAAAAACATAATTTTGGGGGAAAAATCACATGCCTGGGGTAAATACATACATACGTTATTGGCAAATCAGTCATCATTGTAATACAATCATTTTGTAACCATTTACTATTTGATTCATTATCATAATTAATCTAAGATTTGATTATTATTATTTTTATCATTATTATTAATATCATATTTAACTATCCTTTTATTATTCACATTATCATCATAAAAAATTGAGTATTGCACATAGAGAAACATTGACACTTTGTATTACACTCATAAAAAATAAATGAAAGATGTTCGTTCATAGTTTACCACTGGTTTATATTGTTACGATGTGAGTAGTTATATGTCATAGTAACTTGAAAAGTAATGCTATAATTGTTTAGGAAGGCTAACAGATGTATTTGAATTCCGGAAGACTTGGCAATTAAAAAAAAAACTCTGTGAGAACTCATACATTAATTGATATATAAAGCGATTAGCAAACATGCTATACTGCAGTTGATGAAAAAGATTTAAACGACAGAAAGACAAAAAAATCTAAGCTTAGTTTGGTGTTGGAAAAGTAATTATCTAAAAGCAAAGTAAACAAAATCTTCACAAAATTTATGAGAATATTCAGTTATATAGAATTCAATAAGTCAATAAGGTAAGGGATGGCACTTTGTCGAAGTCGTTGAGTCCTACACTTCAATTGTTGCCTGACCCTGCTGTTTCTTAGGGTTCTGCCGACATCCTTCGGCTTAGGGATCAGGTGTGATAGTCTTTCATTCTTTTCCAGTTTCTGTGCAAAGGAAAGACATAAATCTTTCCTTCGATCTGCAAGAGACTTTAAGTGGAGTGATTCTAGTGCAGAGTCATATGATGTGAAGCGGGGACCTAGAATAATTCTTACAGTTCTCCTCTGAATTCGTTCTAGGGAGGCAATCTGTTGTTTCGTGAGTCCGCCGTTCCACACAGGGCACGCATATTCCAGGAGGGGTCTTAAGTAGCCAACGTAGATTGTACACAGATCATCCACACAAAGACCGTGGCTCCTCAATATCCTGATCATGTACATTCTCCCATTCGCTCGCTGGAGCATGTAGTCTACATGACACTGCCACTTAAGATCACTTTGAACTCTCACTCCAAGAACTTTAACAGTGTCCAGGGTTTTCAATGACTGGCCATTAATTCTGAACACTGGGGGCTCAGGAGGCGACTTCATGAAACATATTTGCATTGCTTCACATTTGACTGGGTTGAGGGTCATTCCGTTAAGGTGGGACCAATCTTGTAACTTCCGTAGGGCATTGACAGTGAGCTCCGGAGATTCATACGCAAATCTTGTGTTAATGATACTCATATCATCTACATACTTCCAGTGTAATAGATGGTCACTTTCACAAGCATCGTTGATGACAGCAAGGAACAGTATCGGCCCCAACAATGTTCCTTGAGGTACACCAGCGTGAAGTGTAGTCCAATCTGAAACAGAGCCCTTGTAGCGAACACACTGCTTCCGATTGGTTAGAAAATCCATGACCCATTGCACAAGATCAGGAGCTACTCCGTAGGCTATTAACTTCTGTAACACTATGGTGTGATCAATTCGATCGAATGCCTTACTGAAGTCTGTTAGGATAAGGTCAGATACTGTTAAGTATCTGTTAACTGTTAACCCTAAATAGACTGGGCTATTTCGACGCCTATAAAGACTGGGGGGGGGGGTGATTCAGCCCCCCCCCCTTATGATCTCGGCCGTTGATCGCGCGATCGCGACGAAAATTGGCACACGCGTTACCCATGGCATTATCTACAAAACTATAACATCAAATTCGGCAAAAAATCTCATGTCTCATTAATTATGCTAATTTATGCGTAAAATCATAGGTTTGCTCTAATTAATAAAATAATGACCCTGAAATGCTAATTTTTGTTTCATATACTCTAGATAGGCATCTGATCAAATTGATTTTAAAAAAATTTCAAAATCAAATTTATTTTCTTATGTATTCTATTGTTTTCTAAATTTCTTATGTATTTCCTTGTTTTTCGACTTTTTGTTTTTATTGTTTTTTCAATGGAAATTGTCGGGGACTTTATTTTGACCATAAACAAGATAAAATTAATTGATTTTAAGCAGTACAAGGAAAAATATACCATTTGGTCTTGTGAAAATTGGGCTAAAATGAATGAAAATAAAACGACTATTAGACCAACTGGTTAAGAGACGAAATGGTCATAGACGAACTGGCGATTAGAAGAACAGGGTTCATACTCTTTTTCATGAATAAAATTCCATGACTTTTCAATGAAAAAACGATTTTCCATGACTTTCAAGGCCTGAAACACAAATAAGTGAAATGCAATGATTTTCCAGGTTTTCCATGACCCGTACGAACCCTGATGAAGTAATGATTGGACCAAATTGTCGTTGTACGAGATATTGATGGACGGAATATATGGTGAGTGGACGAATGGCAATTCACCCCTGGCCCGTAGCCTTGAGTTTTTAGGGGGTCCCTAGCAGCGACGTAACTACGGGGGGGGCATGGGGAGCACGTGCCCCCCCCCATAGGCTGACCCCCAAAAAAAACGGGGAAAAGAGAAAAAGAGGGAAAAGAGGGAAAAGGAAGAGGAACGTGAATTTTGGCTAAGAACACTATTTGCATTGGATTTGTACACAAATTCACGGTTTTGAGTAATTTTGGGTCTGCATGCACTTACGAAATGTTGCGTAATTTTGGAACCGCGTACCCGGGGGTCACAATTTTGGTCTCAAAAGTTGTGCGAGACTTGAAAGTAAAAAGTCAGCGAGCGACGCGGTCAAAAAATTTCGCGCAGCGGATTTATCGCGAAAAATGTCGAGGGGGGGCTGAATCAGCCCCCCCCCCAGTCTTTTTAGGGTTAAGTATGTTAAGTAGTCATTAAAAAAGAAGCATATGTCACTACATAAAACAATAATATATTTGGTGAATATTGACTTCAAACGGGTTTATCTCTCTAAACAGACAATGTGAGCACCATGAACAATGACAACATAGGCCCTGAGCAAATTGTGTTTCATAAAGTTATGATAAAAATGTTTCCTATGTAATATAACGTAACATGATTATAATGTAATATACCATTATAATGAATAATATTTTTTTCTTTCCCACTACGTTCCTCTTCCTTTCTCCCTCTTTTTCTCTTTTCCCCGTTTTTTTTGGGGGTCAGCCTATGGGGGGGCACGTGCTCCCCATGCCCCCCCCCCCGTAGTTACGTCGCTGCTAGGGACCCCCTAAAAACTCAAGGCTACGGGCCAGGGGTGAATTGCCATTCGTCCACTCACCATATATTCCGTCCATCAATATTTCGTACAACGACAATTTGGTCCAATCATTACTTCATCAGGGTTCGTACGGGTCATGGAAAACCTGGAAAATCATTGCATTTCACTTATTTGTGTTTCAGGCCTTGAAAGTCATGGAAAATCGTTTTTTCATTGAAAAGTCATGGAATTTTATTCATGAAAAAGAGTATGAACCCTGTTCTTCTAATCGCCAGTGCGTCTATGACCATTTCGTCTCTTAACCAGTTGGTCTAATAGTCGTTTTATTTTCATTCATTTTAGCCCAATTTTCACCTAGTCTTATAAGACCAAATGGTATATGGACTCAATCGCTATTGGACCAACTCGTTATTAGACCAAATGATAGTAGACGAGTTGGCAATTGGACGAACTGGTATTGGACCAAATGAAAATAAACCCAGGCTTGGTACACCCCTGGATTTCTAGGTTTTCTGCACTCCAACTGAAAAGAGCAATATATTTAATACACAGTTAATCATTACAATAAACAATGAAAGATCGTTAATTGAACTTTAAAGAACCCGTCCCCTATTTGGGCAACACGTTACGTCATATACTTTTCTTACCATCTTGTACTTTATATATATATTCCTGTTAACAGAATGGCGTTCCGACCCGGGATTCGTTCTTTCTCCCTCGTATTGGTCATTTTAGGTAAGATGATAATTGGAATGAAATAACATTGATAACATTAATTTGTGGTAAAATTTACAACCAAATCATAAATCGCGAACGGGTAAGTGCACTGAGTCGATAAATGTATCTCGTTTACAGATAATGGGACCAAATACCGAATACTGAGTCTGTGCTGATTGTACAATCTCCCAACTTTTTGATAAAACAGTTAAATTTGTCTAATCATTGTTTCAACAAGAACTGCATTATTAAACATGTTTTAAAATTAAAAGGTATATAGTAATTTTAATTATTTGATCAAATCCAAAACTGTTTTTTCTTGTGTCGACTTCCGCTGATGAATTTACATTCAATATTATTAGTCTGGTAAAAAAAATGGTTTGACCCCAAAGAATTGCAACAAAAGGTTTTCAACCGTTTCTGGTATTTGACCTCAGGAACAACATACTAAGAATCTCCCAAATCCGCATCCGGGAAGTGGTAATTTCGGTGCATATTCCATTATCTAGGGGTAAAGTTATTTGTGGAGTAAAATATATATGCACTCCAGGGTACCTTGGAAATCCAAGATGGAGCTCAAAATGGGTGCCGTAGGCTAAAAATCCAAAAGTCATCTATTACCTAAGTGGTCTTAATTTGGCTTCTACTCAATTGGATTGAAGGTGAAGTAGTTCATTTGGATAAGTTACAAGGACAGTCAGTGGTCTGGTGTGTCCAAAAATCAAAGATGCCTTCCAAAAATGAAGTTAAAATTGGTTCTGATAACTAAAGTAAACATTGCTTATGTCCTTTCCGCCGGGGAGATATGGTTTGGGTGTCTAAACTATGATTTCAATGGTCAAATAATAGATTGGGACAGGATACAATCAGTCAGTGGTCCAGTATGTTAAAAAAACAAGATGTCTTTTAAAAATGGAGTCTATTATTGAAGTTGCAACTTAAAAAAAACACATAGTTTGTTCACTATCGGGAATATGATTTCTATGTCTATACCTACATTATTATTAATAATACATAATTCGTTACAAGGAGAGTCAGTGGTCAAGTATGTCCAAAAATCGAAAGAGGTTTAAAAAAAAAGATAAAATAGCCACTGCTACTTACAAACGGACATGGGACATACGATTTTGAAGTCTAAACCATCGTTCCAAGGGTCAGAAAATACATTGAAACAAATAACAAGGATATGGTCCAATATATCACAAATCCAGGATGGCTTCTAACAGTAGAGTCTGAAATAACTGCTGTTATTCAAAAATGGGTATACTTCATTTAAAAATCCACCAGGGAAAGATGATATTTCTGTCACACTATGATTTCAAGGTTTAAATAATACTTTTTACTGGTTACAAGGATAAACATGACATCTAAGATGATTACCATCACGCAAGAATGGTCCGAGTTCATACAATATCAACCTGTGACAAATAAATCTGGGCTGGTATTCTGAAAACGTTCTTATCTTAATTTTGTTCTTATCTACGTCATGATCTCAAATTAGTATTCTGAAAACGTTCTTATCTCTTTCTTATCTTTTGTTCTTATCTTTTTCTTATCTTGCTTCCCATCCTATGCTGAGCGCGTAAATTTACAACTCGCGCATATAATACCAAAGCGCGCTAAAAGATAAGAACAGAATGTAGATAAGTGGTATTCTGAAAACGTTCTTATCTTTTTTCTTTCTTATCTTTCACGATATTTAAGATAATATTTAAGATAGCTAGAGGGTTATCACATCTCACGATGTCCGCGTTTTTTCTTGCTCAAAATCGATGGCCACTAGTAGTAACAAGTACCCACAAGTATTCCTCCCACCATTTCTTTCATTCAGCCTTTATTTTGCCCATCTCTTTTTTCTATCCCTTCTTTCTTTTTTTTCTGGCCTTTCTATCTGTCTGACTTTCTTCCTTTCTATCTGTCTGTCTTTCTTCCTTTCTGTCAGTCTTTCTTCTTTTCTTTCATTCTTCATTTATATCTTTACTTTTGTTCTGTTTGAATCTTTTAATTTTTTTTTCTTTTGCTTTGTTTCATTTATACTTCATCTTTCTTCCTTTTTTATATTCCCTTATCGTTTTATCCCTTTCTTTTAACTGTACTGAGTATATATTTCTGATTTTCCCACTTTTCTCTTCCTTTTCTTTCTTTTTCCTTTTTCTTTCTTTCACTTTTTTGTAATCTTTTTTATTTTTCTCCCATTCTTTCGTTTTTATACATGCTTTTCCTTTTTTAATCATTCATTTTATTTTCCCCCTTTTTCTTCCTTCCCTTTAATAATTCTTCATTTTTTTCTAAATTTTTGTATTTCTGCTTTCTGACACTTTTGTGTCCCTTTTTACTTTCTTTTTTTTATTTTTATTTCGCTCATTCTTTTTTCGTTCGTTCTTTATTTAGTCTTTTTCTTTACTTTCTTTCTTCTCTCTGTCTTTCTTCTATTAACTTTTTGTTTATTCTTTCCATTGATTTTCTTTTTCGTTTTCTTTTCCCAACTCTTTATTTTCCCTTTTCGTTTTTTCTTCTTTCTCTTTCTTTCTTTCTTTCTGCCTTTCTTTCTTTGAATTTACCTTTCTTTAAAGAGTTTCCTTTATCTTTTTGTAGTCTTCATGTTTGCGTTAATTTTCCTTTCATTTTTTCTCTCTCATCTTTATTTCTTTGTTTCATTTTCCTGTTTTTCTCTTCCTTCATTTTTTACATTTTTGTCCTCTTTCTTTTTTTTCTTTTTAACTTTTTTCATTCGTTTTTGCAGACTTTTTTCCTTTTCGGTTCCTTGTTACTTTATTTTATCTTTTTAGTTTGACCTTTTTCTTTTTTTTGTGTGTGTTCCTTTTAGTTTCTTTCCTTTTTTTCTTCATTTTTGTTCCTTCACTTTATCTTTGATAATTGTTCTATTTCTTTTTTTCCTTTTCCTTCTTTTATTCATTCTATTTTTCTTTCTTATTTATCTTTAAGTTCTTTTTGCTTGCTTTCTTTCGTTTACTCTTTATTTTTTCATTATTTTCTGCTTTGTTCCTTTCATCTTTTTTTTCTGCTTCATTCTGACCCTTTTCTGTCTTCTTACTTTAATACCTACTTACTTTCTTTCTTCATATTTTATTCTTTATTCGTACCTGCTTTATTTACTTTTCTTTCTTTATTTTGTGCACGTGGACGTCTCGAAATTATGAAATCAATTGCGTATAAAATTCTTATTTCGCGCAATGCGCCAGAAACAGTGTACGCGCAGCGCCCATGATATTCTCTTCACATAAGGAACGCTTCTATTGGTTAAACTGCCAATATAAAGCGCATTTTGATTGGTAAAATTAAAAAAATGGGCGTGTTGGAGATAAGAAGGGGGCAGTCCTTAGAGAGATAAGAACGCGTTAAGAAGATTTTCAGAATACCGATTTGCAATGATTTTAGCGTCTTCTTATCTCATTGAGATAAGAACAAAGATAAGAACGTTTTCAGAATACCACCCCAGGGGCGGTATTCTGAAAACGTTCTTATCTTAATTTTGTTCTTATCTACGTCACTTTCTTAAATTGGTATTCTGAAAACGTTCTTATCTTTTTCTTATCTTTTGTTCTTATCTTTGTTCTTATCTTGCTTTCCATCCAATGCTGAGCGCGTAAATTTACAACTCGCGCATATAATACCAAAGCGCGCTAAAAGATAAGAACAGAATGTAGATAAGTGGTATTCTGAAAACGTTCTTATCTTTTTTGTTCTTATCTTTCACGATATTTAAGATAATATTTAAGATAGCTAGAAGGTTATCACATCTCACGATGTCCGCGTTTTTTCTTGCTCAAAATCGATGGCCTCTAGTAGTAACAAATACCCACAAGTATTCCTCCCACCATTTCTTTCATTCACCCTTTATTTTGCCCGTCTCTTTTTTCTATCCCTTCTTTCTTTTCCTTTTTTCTTCCTTTCTATCTGTCTGTCTTTCTTCTTTTCTTTCATTCTTCATTTATATATTTTCTTTTGTTCTGTTTGAATCTTTTATTTTTTTTTCTTTTGCATTGTTTCATTTATACTTCATCTTTCTTCCTTTTTTATTTTCCCTTTTCGTTTTATCCCTTTCTTTTTTTATTTACTGAGTATTTTGTCTACTTTTCCCCCGTTTCTCTTCCTTTTCTTTCTTTTTCCTTTTTCTTTCTTTCTTCCTTCACTTGTTTGTAATCTTTTTATTTTTCTTCCTTATTTTTCTTCCATTCTTTCGTTTTTATAATGCTTTTCCTTTTTTAATCATTCATTTTATTTTCCCCCCTTTTTCATCCTTCCCTTTAATAATTCTTACTTTTTTCTTTATTATTTTTTTTTTCATTTATGCTTTCTGACACTTTTGTGTCTTTTTTTACTTATTTTTTTTTCTTTATTTTGCTCATTCTTTTTTCGTTCGTTCTTTATTTTACTCTTTTTCTTTACTTTCTTTCTTCTCTCTGTCTTTCTTCTATTAACTTTTTCTTTATTCTTTCCATTGATTTTTTTTTCGTTTTCTTTTCCCAACTTTATATTTTCCCTTTTCGTTTCCTTTTTCTTTCTTTCTTTCTTTCTTTCTTTTTTTCTTTGAATTTACCTTTCTTTCCTTTATCTTTTTGTAGTCTTCATATTTGCCTTAATTTTCCTTTCATTATTTTTCTCATCTTTATTTCTTTGTTTAATTTTCTTTTCCTTCACTTTTTACATTTTTATTCCCTTTTTTCTCCTT
Source organism: Lytechinus variegatus (assembly GCF_018143015.1). Classification (NCBI taxonomy): domain Eukaryota; kingdom Metazoa; phylum Echinodermata; class Echinoidea; order Temnopleuroida; family Toxopneustidae; genus Lytechinus; species Lytechinus variegatus. The sequence goes on along the minus strand of NC_054750.1, from coordinate 23,877,490 downwards.
GTTTTTTCTTTCTAACTTTCTTTCGTTCGTTTTGTCAGACCTTTTTTTCTTTTTTCGGTTCCTTGTTACTTTATTTTATCTTATTAATTTGACCTTTTTTTATTTTTGTGTGTATTCATTTTAGTTAATTTCTTTTTTTTCTTCATTTTTGTTCCTTCACTTTATCATTGATAATTGTTCTATTTCTTCCGTTTCCTTATTTTATTCATTCTATTTTCTTTTTTTATGTTCTTTTTGCTTGCTTTCTTTTGTTTACTCTTTATTTTTTCATTATTTCTGCTTTGTCCCTTTCATCTTTTTTTCTGCCTCATTCTGACCCTTTTCTGTCTTCTTACTTTCATACCTACTTACTTTCTTTCTTCATATTTTGTTCTTTATTCGTACCTGCTTTGTTTACTTTTCTTTCTTTTTTTGTGCACGTGGACGTCTCGAAATAATAAAATCAGTCATTGCGTATAAAATGCCTATTTCGCGCAATGCGCCAGAAGCAGTGAACGCGCAGCGCCCATGATATTCTCTTCACGGCTCTTGTTGGTTAAACTGCCAATCAACGAACGTAGCGGGCAGCAACACACAAGCGTGTTGCTCTAAGGAAGGTCAACTCCGCTCGAATTTTGTGACCACTCTAAAAAATAAGGGGGACTTTTCGGAAATTTGTCGAGTTGATTTTTTTTCATTTGTTAATTTTAAATATTTTTAATGAACAATTATTAGGTCGGTTATTCTAGGTAGAAATATTAAAAATATTACTTTTATTTTTAAAGAAATTATTTAGCTTAAATAATCATGATTTTGACATTTTTTCTCATTTTGGAATATTAAGTCTATGACGAGGATACCTCTTATCTCTTATTTTCCTCTGCTGAATTTCGCTGCACCACTAATAAATGCATAGACAACCACCGTAATAATCGAGGTCATTTTTCTGGCCTGGGTGCGCCGAGTCTGGGCCGGTCGCGTAGCTATCTATACTTGATGATGCGCTGGGGCTTCAGTCGACTCGTCATAGATCTTCTAGCAACATACACAATGACGTCTAATTTGTCTGGTCTGATTTGAAGTGCAATTGCTTCAGGGCTGATGTTTATCAACGATGATTGTTCAAGGTCAGATTTCAAATTTTAAATTGCATTTGACTTTTAAGTCTATAAATCTTAATACAAGGCGCTGAATCCCCGAAATCCGGGTCTAAATTTCAACTTCGAGTCCGAGACTATGGACGGCGAAAAAAAAAACCATGCATCGGATGCATTGCATTGGCTGTGCGCCACGCTGCAGCTGAGCTGCACAGCCAGGCGCTGCTTCGCGTCGAAGGTCGATAATCATTGAGCAACCAAACTCCCAAAGCCAAGTTAAAGCTTGAATAAACAGCCACCTATTCACATTTTCCCTGGTTTTCTTCAATTATTTCTAAGAAAAATCAGCCAATTCTGGAAAATTGATTGCAATGTTACATCGTTTGCAGAGTGCCATCATCGTTTTGCGTTAGACTTAACCTTGGTTATACTTAGATCTAGGCCTAGACTAGAACTTAAGAAATGGGAGCTGGATAGATTTTACACCATCTTTATTTATGATTTTGGGCAGAAAGTAGATTTGATAGACAGCATCCATATCTTAATTTGACCATTGATTCTGTGCAATCAAAGACTTTTACATAATTTGTTTGCCATATTGCAAGAATTGGTAAATTTTCCTGGGCCTGCATGGCCTGGGCTTGGCTGGCAGAACGCGTATTTTTTTGGAGAAATTTCGAAAGTGAAAGAGCAAAGTGACTGAGCTCGTCGTGATTTTATTTTCATGCATTTTCTAACTGAATTTTAAAGATTTCATGCCTAACGGTAAGGCCTAACGGTAACTTGTCAACCATTAAATCTTCTAGCTCTAGATCTAGACTTTACCCTGTAGGCATTTAACGGACTAAAAAAATCATAACCTCCTAGCGGCTAGCCCATGCAGGCTGGCCTTAATTGAACCAAACTTAGCTTGCATGGGTGGGACCAACCCTCAAATGGTCTAGATTTAGGCGTCCTATACTATAAAGACAATGTGGAATTCATCTGTTTTGAGTTTATTATTATTTTAGTATTTTTTATTGTTGCATAGACTATCTCATACCAACAAGTCGTGCTAGATCTATATATATTCTAGATCTACTTAGATATCCAGTGTGGAACAACATCTTCAACAAACAGATCGAGACTGGTCAGAGCATTTGTCTAGTTAGACAAATAAAATTAGATCTTTAGACTTGGGTCTATCGATCAACTAGACAGGAATAACCGTCGTTTCTGGGGATTTATTCAACAATTTCTGACATTTTACTATAATCTCCATCGGTGAGTGAGCCAGCGCAGTTCAGCAGAGCAACCAAAATACAGAGACTGAAGCTTTTGGTCTATCGATCAACATGATCAAGATCTAGGTTAGATGTAGACTTCACTTATTACTGATTGGAATGTATTTCTAAATTTATAAGTTTTGGGGAAAATTGTGAAAAGAAATAATACTATACTGCTGATAGATACGTGAATTGTTTTTTAATACCCATTGGCATTGCTGCCTGCTCTAATAAATAAATGAGTCACGGCCTATATGGACTGCAGATAAATGCTGATCGACGCCTAGCAGAACAAGTACCAGTGCTAGACTAGGGGGGTGAAATCTAAGCAGACGACGGAGCATAATGTAGCTTAAGCATGGAATGATGATGGGTTCAGCGAAGAGCCCAGAGAAAATAGGGGGACATATTCAATCCCGAAATGCTTTGCGAGTGGTCACAAAATCGTCTCGGCGCAAATCACCTAATTCAGCCGTCTGGTGAAATCGCTGATAACAACAATCACCGATTTGGTAATGATTTTAGTTTCCTGAAACTTGCATTTGTAAAGATTTAAATATCAAAGTATGTTTTCATATTTATGTATATCCCTCAACATATTTTTTAATGTTATCTTTGATATCGTTGTAGTCATATTCTTTCATATTCGTTTCTTGATCACTACTAATTTGTTGTTGTATTTGATCGGCATTTGATTTCGTTGTCATGAACAATAAAATATGCGCGCAGCTCAGTTGCATGCGCATATCGAGCTGACCTTCCTTAGAGCAACACGCTTGTGTGTTGCTGCCCTCTACGTTCGTTGCTGCCAATATAAAGCGCGTTTTGATTGGTAAAATCTTAAAAATGGGCGTGTTGGAGATAAGAAGGGAGCAGTCCTTACAGAGATAAGAACGCGTTAAAAAGATTTCAGAATACCGATTTGCAATGATTTCAGCGTCTTCTTATCTCAGTGAGATAAGATAAAAAATAAGAACGTTTTCAGAATACCATCCCTGGTTTCTACACCTTGAGAAGGGTCATATACTACATTTGAACAAGTAATAAGGATGGTCAGTTTTCCAAATAAAAGATCCAAGGTAGATTTTAAATTTGTGTTAAAATAAGTGCTGTAACCACCTCATGAAAAAATAAGATTACTTTAATAACCCATGCATTTAACATGTTTAAGTGTAGCATATCAATTTGTTGTGTACAAAAAACGCTCCTTTTATAAGGCATAGAAATGGGACGTTTAACGCACAGTCACTAATACGCGCCGCTGTCTTCGCATCGTGCAGGCAATCTACGTGTATAGTGGCGGGCTGCTACATTGCGGTGCAGGGGTGTTCAACTTACATATCGTGAGCGCACTCAGCTGCGTGTTTTCACTTCTCCTTTCTCTCCTTTTCTTGTCATTTTTCCTCGCATTACTTGTTTTCATAAATTTCCCTCTCACTTTCCTTGTTTTCTCACTCCCTTCAGTTTTATTACTCTTCTTGATCACTTGCATTCATTGGCACACCCCCGGTCAAAAATGGTACGGTCCTATCCAACATACACTCAAGTCGTCGCTGTACGAATAATGAAAACGTGCAAAATTCTTCACGCGTTGCGTTGCCTAGCTATGCGTGTGTACTGTGTACACACAATGCCATCGGCTGAACCCGCCAAACTATAGTGACCAATTATTGCAAAAGCTTTTGCAAATGTGAAAAGTGACAGAGGTTTTTTTTATCCAATCAAAATAATTCTTAGGTATTCGCAATCTACAGCATTTTCTGCAAAATGTCTTTTTTTTGATAGGGTCTATTGTGACGTATATATTTTTTTACAACAATGTGAAGTCGCACCAAACGTTTCGTTTCCTGCACTTGCCCATTGGCTCATGTACAAATGGATTTCCAAAATCATCAAGAAAGGTTCCAAAAACCTCAAAAGTGACAGATTTTAATTTGACTAAAATTAAATGAAAATCATATCATGTTCAAGGTGAGAATCTGCTCTATTTTATTCTGTTTTGATAGATCACCTTGTTGACGCGTTTGGGAGATATCTTAGCAAATCCGTCAAAAAAGGCGTATTTTTCTATTATTCTCCATAGGGAAATGATTTAACACGCTACGCACTGCAAAAAAGGAGCGCAAACAAATTGATATGGCACCAACATCATTTCTCACAGGTGGATATTCCATGAACCATGTCCACTTTTAAGTAACAGCAGTCAGTCTAGAACCTGTTTTTGGAAGTCATCTTGGATTTTCAGGCCAAATGGACAACTGCATATCATTGTAACAAGTCCCAAAGTATTATTTGATCCATGAAACCCTAGTGCAGGCACTAAAATAATATCCCCAAGTGTGTTTTCACGTTTTACGTTCCTCTATATTCTTCTAAACACTTTCCCGGATGCAGATTTTGGTATATTTTAGTTAATTCTTCTTTAGGTCAAATAGTACAAAAAACCCCCGTTAAAAACCATTTGTTGCAATTTGGTTAGGGCAAGAGTATTTTGGTCGTATATCTTAAATTAGTGGTAAGGTCAAATGGCATCATGTGACCAAATATAATTATTCTAGAGGTGAAAAATGTTGAAAAGAAAAATAAACTTTGCTTTGCCACGACGTCAATGATGGACTTTCTAATACTCTCTGCAGATCTGCAGTTAGAAGAAAGAAAGCCAAGTTGTCTTACTGTACAAGTTTAACTATATCAAAAACATAGCACGGTTGTCCGACAATTAATCTTATGAAATATTTCAGGTAGTTACGATATGTTTTTCTTCATTTTTAGATCAACTTTTACTCCTACAATAAGTATGAACTGAATAGAATATATCCGATTTTGGCAATTCAAACGCAATGGGCATAACATCTTATACAGTATCAACGAATCACTATTAAACGTTTAGTCCATTCAAACAGTAAATTGGGAGTGTTTATTGTTCATTTACATACACAATTAGTCCTATACAAATTATTGAGAAAATTTACTTGTTGTGGCCTTGTGGGCGTAAGGGACAGAACATTGAATTTCTGTCAAATGCTATACACAGCAAAAACTGTGGTGTTAACGGTATACATAGAGGACCACACCAGTTATTTTACACCGGTGTTAAATTGGTGGTGTTAGTTTTACACCTATAGGTGTTATTACAACACCTATGGTTGTTACATTCACACTCTTTGTGTTATGTTCAATCTATAGGGTGTAATTTTAACACCTCAGGGTGTGGTGCTCCATTAACACCAATTGGTGTCAGTTTAAACACCACAGTTTTTACAGTGTATCAGTTACACTCATTTATACAGCTGTTGTATAACATTTTGTAAAATTTTGTATACCGAATAGCTGAATGTCAAATATGTGTTTGAAATACTCAGAAATAACTATTCGAATACTACAGTACTAAATATTATTTTTCTTATTGGACGATGCATCATAATCAGGCTTGTCTTACACAAAAAAGATGAAAAATGGTTCTGATGGTTATTTCTATTTTATCATTTTTTTAACAAGTGCACACCTAAGTACCAATAATGCATATAGCATTTCCATTTATTTGAATGCAGGATAAAAGAGCATTGTCGATTAAATGCCTTGCTGGACATTAGTGCCGCGGCCTGGTATCGAACCCCGGACTTTCCATGTATAGTCAGGCGCCTTAGACCACTCAGCTACGGCACCTCATAACGAGTTTATTATTATCACTTTGACATCTCTTTCGTTTCCATTATATATTGTTTCGCTCAAGCGTTCTAGTCATTTCTGCGGTTTTACTCCTATTAGTGTATGTCGAAAAGCTTCAGTATGTCCGTTTTTTTTATCATGTGTCCGATTTTGCGGTACCAAACACTTACTTATTATTATCTTTTATATTGTTTCACAGGTATTTCGGCTTTCTGCACTCTGCCTGCAAAGGGTAATAGACAGTTCATCTTTGCTCCAATGCCAAACGAACAAGATGGAAATCTAAATATTGGTGTTGTTATCCAGGCTTTGGAAGAAAATGAAACGAATATCAATGTACTCTTCCCCAGAAAATCATTTGAGGACCAAATAACATTGCCACCTGGATCTGGTCCGTACAACTATCCTCTACCAAACTCTCTGATCAAACAGACAACAACCGATGTCATCAACTCTACAGTTGTTGTAAGATCTGATCAAAATATAAAAGTTATTTCATATAACATCGCAAAAGCTACATCGGATGCGTTTTCTGCTTTACCCATGAAGTATTTGGGTAAGGAGTACTTCATAGCACTCATTTCAATAACGAGAAGCGAGAAAAATTTTCGGGGTACAGTCACGATATCTGCTTTAGATAAGAAAGCAAGGATTAAAATCTTCCTGAACTCTACTGTACAATTTCAGAATGTCATGTATTACAAAGGTGACACTTTGCGATACACTCTTCGTCCGTTCGACTCTCTGCAGCTTCGTCCGAAATATACAAACATAACAGGCTCTCGTGTCGTTTCGAACACATCCGTTACAATTACAGTCGGTACTGATTGTGCCAATGTTCCCGAAGACATCATGCATTGTGACCATCTTGCAGAACAATTAGCACCATTTGAAGCATGGGGAATACTTTATGTTTTAAGCCCATTTCCAATGAGACGGTCTGGATATCTATTTCAGATAGTAGCAGGTCGGGATAGAACAACGGTACGCTTCCACAACGGAACTACTGTGGAAATGAACATGGGTGATTATATAACAGTTGATATTACATCCCAAAAAATGACCTTCATTACTGCAGACAAGCCCATTTCTGTCATTCAGTATGTCAAAGGGAAAACCTCAGACGACATTTATTCTGACCCTTCAATGATTCGAGTCATTCCGATCGAACAATATGTGAAAAGCACAGTCTTTCCTGTAGAAGAAGCCAAGAGATTGTCAATGTTGACGAACATTGATACCACCTATCTTGAAATCACCTCCGAGTGTAAATACTTGAAGAACATTTCGATTTTCCAAAACTATCAACCATTGTCAGTAAGTTTAAAATCAATTGATTTGTATCACGTAGAACGTAATGGATGGCAAACGCCAAATGTAGGCCTACATGTATATTCCTAATAATGAACACCAGTATAATTCTTTCAATTCAATTCAATTTCAGTTCAATCCATTTTTTTTCTCTTTCAATCTTTTTACATTTACAATGATAGTTCAGTATACATATTTACAAAATATAACATATAAATCATTTCTATAATGCAATAAAACTATGAAATCGAAAGAGAAGGAGACCAACAAAAAAGCAGAGCTTGTAGGGTGAAGGCCCCCTTTCATAAGTACATTTTATGATTGAAAATAAGATAAAATAAAGAAATAAACAATAATATATACAATTAATAGAAAATAAACAAAAATAAAAATAAAAATAAATGAATCAGTATAAACTGTATACAGAAATCAAAAAAACGATTAAACATATATACAAAGAGAAATTAACAAACAAAGAATTCCATAATTTTGGACCAGTAAAAACAGATGTCTTCTGTGCAAACGATGTTCTATTGAGAGGTAAATGAAAGGAACTCGCCTGGCGAGTGAAGTGCTTATGAATTGTTTCATTTTTTACAAACATATTATTAAAAAGTAACGGTAATTGTTTATTAATAAACTTGTACATTAACTGTCCGAGTTGAAAGAATATAAATCTTTAACTTTCAAGACTTTATTTTTCAAAAACAGAATAATTGTATGTGCCCTGAATTCTGCATGACTAATAATACGAATCACTCTTTTTTTGTAATATAAAAAGTCTATTTGAGAATTCGCTGCGTTACGATCCCCATGCAACAACTCCGTAATTCAGATAAGGTAAAATTAACGTTGAATATAATAATAACAAAATATAATGGGGAAAGAAGTGACTTAATTTTATAATGACACCAATATTGCGAGCAATGATTTTACAAATATTATCAATATGTGTTTTCCAAGAAAGTTTTTCGTCAATGATCAGTCCCAAACATTTAGTAGATCGCACTCTTTGAATAACAGTATCATTTAAAATTACATCTTTTGGTACAGTCGTAATTTTGTTGCTAAATAGCATGTAGCTAGTTTTTGCTAGGTTAAGAGATAATTCTTTGATGTGCCTTTGATATTTTTAATTTCCACGTTCACATATACAGCAGTCATACATACATTATTCGGAGAGCTTCCAGAATCAGAGACGAGGAGGTTCTGAAATCACCGAATCTAAACCGAATAAGGCCACATTCGGGCAGAATCGGTCTGAATTTATTCGGGATAATTCAGTTTTGGTGTAACCCTGTATACTGCCCGCCCATGACAAAAGGGAGTATGGGACAATTTTTTCAAAATTCACTTTTTCATCCCAAACTGTTGGAATAGTCATGTTACACAACCTGCCCAATACTGCAACTCCCTTAATACCATAATTAATGAGTTATTAAGATATTAAAAAAGGAAGTATCTTGAGTTTCAAGAGTTAAACCCACCACAGAAGGGAGTATGAGACAAGAGTGAGTTAAGGGGGGCTTACAATCTCAGCTTATCCCCTGAACAAACAAGAGTAGGAAGCCTGAATGCACCAACACAATACCATGTCATCTTTAGATACCTGTAATGAAGAGTTTAGCTGTTTTTTTTTTTGCAAAGAAAAACCCATGATAGAAGGAAGCAGAGCTCGAGTTCAATGCTACTTTATGCATTGCTTAATTATTTAGCTTTTGCCTGAACCATGACTAGTGTGCAGTGCATATTAATCATATTAGGTTGATAAATTAATATGTAAATAATTTTAAGATCTCTATATCATACTGGATTTTATGAAGATGGTTCTATGTGGTACTTGCACTATGCAGTACCAATCGACTTCATCATACATTATGATTTGGAAATTGGCGTCTCTCGTTTCCATGGCAATTATTAAACTACCAACCCCCTTTTTTCTATATCAAGAGTTATCAATAATTGCACTATTGTTTAGTTCTCTGCTTGAAAAATAGTGAGAAATACAGCAGACCAAATACACGATATATACATGTGTCCATGAACATGAACTCAAAATACATATTTACATGTACATATTTATCATGATTGAGGGTAGCCAAAAGTTACCATGGATATTATAAAAAACATTTTAATTTTGTTGTCTTTTGTTTTGGGGTTAAGATATATTGCTGTTTGAGCATTTCCTACAAAAAAGAAGACCCACTTTGAATATTTGCTTCCTTTTGTCATGGTTATGGAGTGGGAGTAACTTCAGGAAACCCAGTACAAAAGGAAGTATGGGACATTTTTCGTAAAATATGCCGGGCAACCACAAAATTCATAAGTGGTCAAATAGTATACAGGACTGACTATAAAACTGATACAACAGCTTTGGATCAAATTCAAACACTTCTTGGGGCTGTTGAAAAAACACGTTTTGCTTCATAAAATGAAATCACTGTAATGTCCCATTCTTCCTTCTGTCATGGGTGGGCAGTATAGCTTTACGCTCGACGTATGGCCGCCGTAAATTCGGTGCCGTAGCTATGATCTATTTGGCAAGGTGACAGTAAAATACAAAGTATTTATGGGTAAACTTTTTTTTTTATTTCTTAATGTATGTAATATTTCCGTAAGGTAAGAAGTAAAATATTATTTATTCCTGAGTGCAATAATCAGTCCAGTTTCACTGATAACTTTAACTATTCAAATGTGATATTTACTATTGGATGGTTTAGAATGGGATACCAGAAATAAATATTTCACAAATTATAGCATCGAAGAGTAGTGCAATGTTTAAACTTAGGAGTGAAAACTTTTTGATATATCATAAAAATAATCCATTGTTATTCATCGTTGTTAATATTACATCATTATTGCTATTCTTATTATTACAATTACTAATAATAGTAATATTTGTGTAGACTTTTAGGGCGCACTTTCCATCTTAATTAGAAGCTCAAGGTGCTTCAGAGCATGAAAGAGATAAAACGAAAATCCCAAAATAAATAAAACTTTAAAAATGAAAATATCATTTTTATTCATAGACGGATCCAGGGGATTCCGAGAGGCCCGCCCCCCCCCCCTATTGGCGGAGCAAAAAAAAGGAAAGAAAGAAAAAAGGGGAAAGAGGTGAAAAAAGAAGAGGAAGAAGACAAGTGAATAAACAAGCTTAATGAGGGAAAGACTTGAAAAAAAGATCTTACGTGTCACTATATAAAATTTTCGCTCGCGCTTCGCAATTGCATTTGTTCAATATGGAGCTTAAAGTATACACACAAAGAAAATTCACGAAAGTAATGATTATAGACAAATTATATATGAATGGAAAGGTCTTGTCTTTTTATACACAAATATTTCACTAAAAAGTCTTACAGATGTCGTGGAAATGCAAGAAATGAAATTAATAGAAACCCTTCTCAGCCCCCAGCCGCCCCCAGGCAGACAATCACGCGATCGAAAACAGTCGAGAATAATGACGTCACATGATCAACTCGCACATCATCTCTCTGTGCATAATACACTGATACACCTTCCTGGTCTCTATTTTTCTTCGAATTTACCGTTTTCTTCATGTGTTGTGATATCCGATTTCTGTTTTCGACAACTTCAGACTATAAGAGAACCAGAACTGTGTTACTTTGTCCATTTTTTATTGAATTGTGAACTGGAAAGACCGATTTTGTCCACTCGACAGTCTTCGTTGTGTTGCTCTGAATATTGAAAAACACCAAGCTGTACGGTCCCATTCACTTGCTGCCGATGCAGGTTACGCTGTTTGATCCAGTCAAAAGTCAAGGTAAGCATGTTTGGAAACTGTAGTCTGTACTTGTTCTGACGATGCATTCAGGTCAGATGACAGATACAGATCTGATATAATTTTAGAATCATGCATTTTGGCATGACTAGGCCCCTACTATTAAAATTAAAAAGTCTTTATTTTAGAAATTATGTTTTTGCACAATTCCAGCAGATTTTTCTTCAGATTTCTAAATAAACTGGTCAGGACTCAGGCGATTAAATTATTTAGGAGCACTGGCATGGACCATGGCTGAAAATCTGCTGTTTCAGAGGAATGTTTGGCATTATCGTAGTTTTTGTCACCAGTCCATTCTAGTCTTGAGGACGCAATGATGTCTTTTTTTAGATATGTCATATATGACATAATTATCTAAAAAAAAATCATCATCATTGCGTCCTCAAGACTAAGTCCATTCACTGCCGTTTATTTCGTCAATGGCGGTGATCCACTCCCATTGACTTTGTACACAACGAGCGCACAAACACCAAATTTCACGATAAGGCCGAATGTTTTCACGACAAGGCCAAATGTTTAAGTTTACACAGGTCTAGTAGTACCCAATGCGTTTATGCTCAGGAGGGCCCTGCATCGTATACATCCAGATACACAGAATTATCACCATAATGCCGATGTCATGAAGCAAGACAAATTTTCAGCAGTGGTTACCCTGATCATGCTGATTCCTGGCCAAAACTAGAGTCTGGTGTTTCTTTCTGATTAGAGTGCTGCTACATATGAATGCGTAATGCCTTCAACAATGAAGATAAATGCACTCTTTGTAATGACACAGAGTACCGTACCTCAAGTGATGTTCGCGTAGTCTCCACTTCACTACCGCTACAGCCTACACTATGCTACACACCTACCCGGGTAGGTGTGGCGTACATGTATGGTAGTGTAGCGGTAGTGAAGCAGAGTGGGGCCTACACAAACATCACTTGAGGTAGAGCACCAGTGTTCTGAGTGGAATTTTTCAGGTGTCTAAACCTACTATTATTTGTTGTTGACCGGGAATTACATGCCACCGCACGTCATCAATCATCAAGATAATGAAATTCATACTTTGATTTGATTTAAATTATTTCTTCTTTTTTTCTCTCTCACTCTTCTACACACAGATCTGCACACTTGCTGACTCTGGTGACTTCTGGTCTCTGTCGCTACTTCAATCTGGGAGACTCCATCATGTCCTCTTACTATGATTTGGATATAGCCATTTTTTTCTTCACTCTTTCAAGGAGCTACAGTGCAAGTTTTGGACTGATAATGATGCAACAGAAAATTTATCTTTATCGATCTTGGAAACAATTTTGAGCACAGTTTTGGAGAGAACTAAAAAATTTGACTTGGACAGGAATACAGCTTGTCGAAAATAAGAACACACAACTTAAAACGAAAGAACAATTTTAATGTTACTAGGGCATTTTGCGAGAAATTTTCTTATCAATCACACGTCCCAAATCAAGGGTAAGTCCTTTGATTAAAGACAAACATGTAGTTGAATTGCTATTGCAACGCGACCTTATTACGCTTGAATTTGAATTTAAGACTTACGCTTGATTTGCAATGGAACATAAGTTTCTTGCAGTGCCCCATAATTATGTTTTGTTATCAGATATCTAACGTGCCGATTTTTCTGGAAAGGTATAATATATTTGTCCTTTTAAACGGTATTTGAGTATGGGTACGCCTTTTATTTGTTTTCTGCAATATTTATTGCATGTACATGTATGAACAGAAGTGAAATATTTATTGTGAAGCACTGTGAATGTTGTGTGCTGTTGTGTGATGGTTCATCATTTTTGTTATAAGACTGTAAGCCTGGTGGGTGTGAGGAAGTGGCCTGGATGAAAGAAAAGTGAACATGTGCCCAATTACAGATTTGCATATTCTAAGACAATTTTGTTTCTGGATAAATATTGCTATGCATTCCCTACATTAAGAGTAAAGGAGAAGTCCACACAATCAAAAATTCATTTGAATTTAAAGAAAAATAAGATATTGCAGGAAATTTCATAAAAACTTTGATTCAAATTTATATAATTACTATTTTAACATTGAGAAATTTTGCCTAATTTATAAAACGATGATATGCTCATCTGTGTCGATGTGCAAATTACACTAACCGATTATGTCACACGCACTAAGTTCTTTTGTATTTTGTTGTTTGATATATTTACATGACATGTAGATTAAATATTTAATTTTTTAATTATTTTCTGAAAAATTTTCGGAGGGATTTTAATTCCTCCAAATAACATTTAGAGTTACAGTTCCGTAAATGTAACCTATTGTGATCGGATGAAGAGTTTCCTATCAAATCTGCAAAGAATTAAAAAAGAAAATGCCACAAAAAATTAAAAACGAATGTGATGTGAGTGACAACACTAATTTGCATATCATTGTTTTGTGACTGTTTTGAATAAAAACAAGGGAAATTACTCTATTCAAATAATTTTTAGTTGATGTGGACTTGACTTTTAACTCATCCTCTACCCCTCCCATCCCAAATAAGAGTAGAATCTAATCAAGAACTTGAAAATCAAAAGCAGCAATTAAGTAAGATTTGATAAATACAGGTCTGAATAGGATTTCACAAGAAAAAAAAGAAAAAAAGCTGGGTAGGGACGAGAAGGAATAAAAAAATATCCAATTAAAGCTGAGTTTTGAACCAGGGTCCACGCACACGACAAAACAATGGCCAACATATTTGGCCACAGACCATTTCCTTCCCTCCAGTAGGCTTTCAAGATATATGAAACAAAGTCCGCTCGCCGCTGTGGGCTAATCATGTTACGGCAATTCAACTGCAACTTCAATCATTTCGCGATAGTAGTCCAGGATAGGCCCCATAGAAAATTGACTAAACCTTGTTTTTTTATATATACAATATTTTTTTCATGGTTTCTTGTCAATTCGAGGGTGCTGATTACGAATCTGGATGATGCCACTCGTGTAACCTTGAGCATTTTCCGCAAATTGGCAAAATCCAATATGGCCGCCAAAATAAGCAAATTACCCATGAAACTCATAAAATTGTCCGCACATTGGCTGTGAAATGTATGAAATTGTGTGGCAAGAGTGAAATACAATCTTAAAAACTAATTTTTGACAAAATATTTATTTTCCTGACATTCAAAATGGCCGCCAAAGGCCATTGTATACACTATCATGTAGAATATGGATAGGGAAAACTGATTTTCACATAAATGAGCACTGAACTGCAAAAATAGCTATGTATGAACGAAGTTATATACGCAAATCATCATTACTAATGAGATATATTATTTATTATGTCAAATATGGGAACATTTCTGTATTTCGATATCTAAAATAGCCGTCACTGGCCCAAAGAGTATTATGTACAATGGCAATGGCCGGGGCCCCAAAAATGACAAGATTGAGCATTAAAATGCATATTATTAACATAAACGAGTGAATACTGACTAAAAACATAATTGTAAATATGCCATTTATGTGATAAATGCTGTATTTTGAAATTCAGAATGGCCGCCATAGCACCTTTATTCATCATGTACAATGCGAATGGAGAAACTAATTGTCACACGAGTAAGTAAAATAAAATGCATGTAATTGTGATCTATGAGTAAAATATTGTCGGACAACATGTTTTATAGCAAGACATATCATTTCTTTTGTCATGCATGAGATAAATACTGTATTATGAAATTCAAAATGGCCTAACAGTATTATCTACAATGTGAATTGGGACACATAATTTTGTAAGGATTTGGATTTGCTTGACTATGACATCCATATAATCTTGTTGTATGAGTAAAACGTTATTTGAAAACATTTTTTTAATAATCGCAATTCTTCTTCCTTATAGGTGATAAATACTGTATTTTGACATTAAAAGTAACCTCTACAAGCCTTAACTGAATTAACATGCGGATTGGAAAACTTATTTTCACAAGAGTGAGAATCATAAAATGCATAACTGTGATGTACGAGTAAAGATATTGTCTTAAACATTATTTCTAACTAAATACATTACATAGGACATGGTGGAGGTAATAAATGCTTTACTTTGAAATCCCAAATGGCTGCCATAGGTCCTAAAAGTATTATGTACATATAATGGGACATTATTATGTATTATGGGACATATAATTTTGACAGAATTTGGCTTTGCTTGACTTTAAATATTGCATATAATTTTGAATTGTGATGTAAAGGTGAATTGTCTAAAACCATGGTTTCTAACGAGATATATCATAATGTTGTGCAATTAAAGAGAAATGCCAGTAGTTGCAGTAAACACTGATTTCATGAGAAAGTCTGTAAAACCAGGCTTAATTGTCAGAATATCATGGAGGATCTAGATCTGGTACAGTTACATAAACTGAACTTTGTGAATTCTTGAAATCTACGCTGAAAAACGTTCACACTGAAGATCACCAACACAGATAGGCACACGTGGGGCAGTGTATAATTATTGCTGGAATAAAGACCCGACGGAAGTGACCGAATCCGCGCTTATTTTGCTTATTTCTCAGCAATTACACAATTTCTCCCAGAATCCTTTGGCACATATTTTTTATTCATACAAACAGACACTTGGGTGGTCATTATATTAGATTCTGTAAAAAGTCATTTTGAGATCGTTACCAAAACTGGAATTTATTTATTGATAAATGCTGCATTCTTAAATTGAAAATGGCCACCATAGGCACTTATCGTATAATATACAATTTGGGTGGAGACAAATAATGTTCACAAAAAGGCATATGACAGCCATTTTGAATGTTGAAATACAGTATTTATCACCCAAGATATATATTTTGTTATAAATCATGTTTTCAGACAACATTCCACTCATACATCACCATTTGACCAAGCAAAGCCAAAGTCTGTTGAAATGATTTGATCCCATTCATATTGTGTATACCGTAAGAGACTTTAGCGGCCATTTTGACTTTAAAATAACCGTATTTATCACCTAACTGGCAGAACAAATGATATTTCTTAATAGAAATGATGCTTTCAGACAATATTTTACTCATAGATCACTATTACGTGCACTTATCATGCTT